>NC_136251.1:10823500-12202500 GCF_053564925.1 Oryzias latipes
CTTGCTATCTCACGTTACATTGTGTATTGTTGCTATTTACTGGCTAATTGGTGACAACATGATATCCTTCTAGTTAGACTGAATTTGTGTCAAATCTCTTGATGAAGCTTGATTCTGTCTTATCAAGAAAACTAAGGCGCTCTGCAAGCAGGCATGTTTTTCTCGTGTGTACTATCAAATGTAACTCTGCACCACTGAAGCCTGTTGTGCAATGAGAGAGGACGACGTGCACCCTGGGACTATCTTTATCCTGCGATGCAGTTAGACTCCTGAGGGCACAACTGATCAGTAAATCCCTGATAAAGTTGTTTATGCACTTTTTGCCCTTCTGCGTTCGTGTCTTTGACTGCTGTGAAACATAAGTCACAATAATGGCCTCCATCACAGCAGCAACAACCCATCTCTCTCCACAACTGACAGTATGAGTCACTCTTTGAGTCAGTGGCATGGTCTAAACATAGAACCACACAGCTCGAATGAGACAAAAGGCACCGTAGCTCCATCAATTCTGGTCTTGCAGGGAGACGGCTGAGATGAATGCAGCTCATCTGAAATCAACAGAGGCCCTGTTGGCGCTTGGTTTTATGAAGCCACTCGTCCTCTTGACAACCATCAAAAAGCTGCTTTAAGAAGGACTTTTGGTGAGAAATGAGTGCGATGCCGTTTTTCACTCTTTTAAGGGAACAAATGCACCAGAACTGTGACGTTACTGTTCTTCCAAACACATTCAATGAAGCTGTTAAAGTGTGTGTGTGTGTGGGGGGGGAGTGGCGGTAAAGGGGCAAGTGTAGAGCTGGGGGTTCAAAAAGGGCAATCCTGTTAATGTTGATTATATCTTTGTTTAGGCCATATTCACACAGCAACTATGTAAATTTAGCGCATTTTCCACATATGAAATGTTGGTCTTTTGTAATAAATGCGTGATATACGTAATTCATAAGTTTCATGTGCTCGTCATTCGTCGATGTGCGCAGATGTCTGTTGAGCTTTTCGGCTGACGGGTTTTTATGTGAAATCCATTTTGAGCCGTTCAAAATTTTTGGTCAGTTCAGAATTACGCACTTTACGCGTATTTTACGTAGTTTATACATAATTATTACTAAAAATTATACACAATTGTGCGTGAAATTTGCGAGAACAATGTGTAACTATCATATTGCATATACGGTGCACATATCACTTTAAAATGACTGATACACGAATCACTATTGAATTGCACATACACAGTGCACTAATCACACACGGTTCATGTGCTTCGTTGCTTTATGTGTTCTTGCGTGTTTTTTCATACTTCTTCTGTGGTTATAACATGGTTCATTCGTGATACATCTGTAAAAATTTCACATAAAAACCAAAACTTTTCTAATTTTTTCCATGTATGTTCACGTATGACCAATTTTCATCTGTGCAATATGTGCAAAATGTAGGTATTTACGTGCAGTAAATGAGAGCTTCTTTTGATTTCAACAATCCATTTACAATCCCGAATGGTCACCACCTGTGTATGCTCCACACTGTCGGAGTAGCAGTCTCCCTCCCCCCAGTTCTCAGTAAATGTTTCATGCAGGGACCAGGATAGAGACTCCACAGTTGCTGGGTCATCATATACAGCTGACTGCTGCTGTGCAGACAGCTCTGTGTTGAGACTATCATCATCATTATCAGCCCCATTACACTAATGGAGGAGTCCTGCCACTGACATTAATGCAGGCCATTTGCAGGCTGTGATAAAATCAGTCTTTAGAAGGAGGGAAGTGGGGTGTCACATACAGCATCAGCACAGCGCTGTGATATCACTGCTTGTAAGGCCACTTCTTCTGTGGTTAGCGTTTGACATTTGAACAATGAACAGGCCATCAAATGGGAGGCGGAGCGTGACATCAGTCTGACTACGGTACATCCTCTGTTAGTGGAATCATTTTACATGAAATGGTACATGTTACAGAAGTAGTCAAAATGTGTAATCCTGATCAGACTTTCTTTATGCAATTTTCACAGACATAAACTGTATGTTACACAGAAAATAACATTTAACAGACATAAACAAAAATAAATGTAAATCCCTAATATAAAAATAAATTCACCTAATGTATGTAGTGTTTAAAAAAAGTCATAGTGACTGTTATTTTCAGAAAGCAAAAAGTTTTTTTTTTTTAATAATTCCACTATTGTTCACTTATTAACTATATTATTATTTCTAAGTCTGAGATCAGTGATCTGTCTGTGATCCTTTATGGGTTCCAACAAGCTGTGGTGCAAAAAGTACTTGCTGGTCATTGATTCTGTAAGTTATTTCAAATTAAAACGATGAGGAAACTAAAGTGCAACAGATGTTAATATAAAAAGCTGTAACCCAATGAGAAACAAACATGAAAGTACTTAATCAAAGTGACGCACAACCAAGATAACAGGAAGTGTGACAACAGTGGAGCTAAACATGTTTATGGATGAATAGCATTTCAAAAGGAGCACTAATGAGAACAAACTTAACCTGGAGAATATAAGTAAAAAAGGTTACAATAGATGATTTCTGACTTCAGCTGACTAAAGATGTCTGCCTGTTGAAATCAGTCAGATCAGAACCCCCGATTGAGATGTAACGCATATACTGCAAAAGAACACTGAAGATGGGGAGCTGGCGGCCTGAAAACACGAGCTAGGAAACAGATGATGAAATGAAAGGAAGCTCTGCTGATAGAAATCTAAACCAGGTGATGGGAAAAAAAGCCTATAACTCACTACAAACCGAAAAAGTTCCAAGAACTAGACCAAGCAAGAAACGTTGAGGAGGAACATCTCAAATCCTGAAAGAATCACAGACCCTTGACTAATGCAAATCCGCTAATGATCAATCTGGAGTGGGACTACCCTAACCTTTTCCAGGTTTAGTTAAGTTAATGTAAAAAGTACAGAACTATATAGGCCATGTTCATTTAGCGTTTAGGTTTAACTGACCATAAGAGACAATGACATTGGTTAATGGAAACCTTATCTTAAAAATCAAACCTAAAGACCTTTAGAAGATAACCCCAAAGTTAGTTAGACTCTTGTCCATTTTCTCACTGATGCGTTTACATTGTATCCTGGGTTTCTCTTTGATCAAGTCAAGGGAGCCTGAAGCTTGACCTTGATGAAGTGGGCAAAACTGCTCATCAGATGTTCTCGACAGTATCTGGAGACGACTGACAGGAACTGTAATGTAGTCAGAGCACAAGAGGAATGGCAATAGACAGCAGAGACAGGACAAGAAAAGAAGGGAAACAGGAACAGATGGAGACAGATGATAGCACAGGAGGGAAATGAGATCTAGAAGAAGGAGGGACATAAAGACTGATGGATTGACTTAAGGAAGAGATAAGAAAACGTAGATACAATGACAAAGGAGAAGCGACTCAGGGTGGTCTGCTGTCGTAGACTGTAAGGACTCAGTACACTCTGACACTTTTGGATTCAGGGTCGTCTGCTAGTTTTGGAACCAGGTGGATTCTTAACAGTGACCAATAATAAGATGGACAAACTCTTGGAATGATAGTAAGATTTGTGAACATTCCAGAGTTTCATGGACAAGTATAAAACTATTTACAACATTTCTGTACCTTTGTCTTTATTCACAATAACATCCAAACTTGATTGCAATTGGTTAAAAAAAAACTCCTGATATTTTTACAGAATATCAAAATCTCAAAATCGTAAAATCATTATAACGTCACTAAGAGCAACCAGAATTGAAACATACATAAGGCGCTCTGGATTACTTTTTGAAAAAATTAAGTCTTTTCAGTGTGCCTTATTGTGCGGAAACTGCAGTAACTGAACCTCTTTCTCCTGCTGTGAATTAAATCTTGCTGCAGAGGGGAAAAGTCTTCAAACTATTTTTTTTTTTTCGTAAACTTGGAACATTTTACATTGAAGTGGACAAAGATTTACTTAGATGTATAAAAAAGCACCCAAGTGGTTACCTAATGAACAGATCTGGCTAGACTTCCTTTAATTTCCAAACGCATAAAGGGTTACCTTTTGGGTAGCATACGCTGACCAGTGCACCAGTATTTTCTATACAAAAGATTGAAAGATTGTAACTGAACCTACAAATACAACTGCACTAAATTAAAACACTTGGTCAGCCAGCAACGATATAGATATCAAGCCTTGGTCACATGCACCTGTATGAGGGGTTTTTCGGTTGTCTTGACTTGTGGAGGGTCGTAGAGAGGAGCGTCTGCATCTTAACCCTTGTGCTATCCTAGGGACTTTAACATTGGGAGTTGGGTCATCTAGACCCACTAGACAGTACTCTGAACCTTTTTTCTTCAATGATTTGTGAACCTCACTGGTGTCCATGGATTACATGAAATTTTTCCACCTTTATCCACCTTTGTCATGGTAGGGAGAACACGTCAATACAAGGGTGGGGTCATCTAAGATAGCACAAGGGTTAAGGGGAACACAGAACAACAACGTACCATTGTCGTGTGTGTGGTATTGTGATCATTAAGCAATTGTAAGGCTTATGTAAGTTGCACGCACTTAGAATGTTTGTGTGATACTGTCAGTTTTTGCCCTTATGCCACACTCTAGTCATAAGTAAGGTGCGAGTACTGGCCCCATTACTAAACGAATGCAGGGTGTGCATGTGATCTGTCAATAACTGTAGGATGGCCTCAGAATTTACGCTGATTGTCTAGTTTTCTTATTTCTTACAGCCAGGCTGTAAGCAAGGAGCCAATTATGACACCAACAGCACTCAGAGTTAGTGAAATGCTTCTCAAAATGTATCAGTAATCCCTTACACTATTTTGTTACTGGTAAAAATAATACAACCTGTCAGACATTACTTTTGTGAGGAGCTACTCCAAAAACTGTTTCTGAGCTTTGTAGCAAACTCTGTGTTTTAAATTGAAACAGTCTGTGGCGTGAAAAGGTGGCAGAGCATTACTCCATCAGGAAGAACCTCATTATTTCACAGAACATGATCTAATTGTGACATCCAGAACTTTTCCATCACCTTTCCCTTCAGAAGTCCTTTCTCACTAAAAGCCACTCGTGAATGTGAAAGCACAGCAAAGACTGCAAATGAATGTATTTTTTAAAGTTCAGGACATAATAAAAGAAACTGCTGGAGTGGAATTTGAATTCAATAGCAACACTATGCACAGTGTCTTGAAGTAAAACTGCTTCTTCTTGAATTTGCTCTTCTGATTGGGAGTAATGGGGGCATCCTGTCCTTTAGACCAAAAAAAGCTTTTTGTCTCCAGGTTACCTGAAAGAGAAAGAAAAGCGCAGAGGGCAGAGAGGACTCAGAGGTAAAAAGTGTGTAGGGCCAAAGGAGGAAAAGTGCTTCTGATGAATGAGGAAAATAAAAAGAAAAGTGTCTGTCGGTGTGTGTTTGTGTGCACAGACCCAAACTGTGTTTCCCCATAGCTCTGGATCAGCGCTTTCCAAAGAGCACTTCCATTTAGCCTCATTAGAAATGCAAATCAGGCCAATTAACAGCGCGGTGTGCAGGAAGTGACTTGTTCCACCTGAAGAATCCCAGAGACATCAATGTTTCCTGTTACCCATAAATCATGCCCGTGGGCGTGTGTGTGTGTGTGGATTTGAATACAACCCTATAGGCTCGTTCAGTGCTACAAATTTAAATTAATTAGATGAAATCTGCTGACTCCAGGAACATTTCAGTTTTAACATCCTGTGCAACATGTTCGAATATCTTTATTGGCAGCAGTATTTTTGACGCGTAGAGTTAAACGTCCACACCAGGCATTCGATGCACATTCAAGAACATGCTTTTGGCATATGGTCTTCACACTGGATGAGCAGGGAGGGGCTTCTTCTTCAGCATGTCCACCACATACAGTTGGAAGAGGCTTGGCGAAAAATGCCAAAGTGGTGCAAATCTCTATTTCGACATATGAAAGACTTGGTGTCATATAAATCCGTCCAGGCACAAAACGCATCATTCATTTCTCCTCCATGATTAATTTTCAAATGGTTGGCACTACCATGAATTGAGGGGGACGCCATCCATAGGTTATTACCAAACTCAATTCCCTGATTGGTCAAAGTTCAACCTGGTTTAACTTTTAATGGATGCCCAATAGCTGCACATTTTGTATGTATAGCCTAAAATCAATCTTAAAAATGTGCATAGCTATGTGTGAAAATGACATTTTTGAACGTGGAAGCCTGAAACGAGCATTTATATGCATTTACTTTGCCTTTTCCTTAAAACTGGTCACTTGAATATGCGTTGCCGAGGGCGATGTGAAGGTAGCACAAGATTGGACCAGCTCACCTGAAATATAATTTCTGATAAATGGTCTAAACATCATCTGCTTCTTTGCCATCAAGCTTGTAAAAGTTATTCGACCTGTTATTGATTCCTTTTTGTCCACATTTTGGTAAAAGGGTGGAGATGGGACCTGAATTTCTGGAATTATTTCTTAAGTCCAGCCTGAGAGTACGTCATAGTAGTCCAGCACAGACAGGCTCACAGTTGTATTTCAGCGTTTTCACTTTTTCACCACCGAGAGGCCAGCTCTGAACCGAAGTTTAATGCTTTATGAGGGTAAAACGAGCTATGAGAGAAGAATAATTTAACAGACAGTTGCTCCTTTTGGTGCAGTCTATCCGCTGGAGAACTACAAAAACAAGCTCCATACAAATAAGTCCAAATTGTTACCCCATAGGGCAGATTTTCTGTAAACCTTGTGCCATCCAAGGCACTTTAACGTTGGGAGTTGGGTCATCTAGACCCACTAGACAGTGTGCTGAACCTTTTTTCTTCAATGATTTGTGATCTTCACTGGTGTCCATGGATTACATGAAATCTTTCCACCTTTATCCACCTTTGTCATGGTAGGGAGAACACGTCAATGGAAGGGTGGGGTCATCTAAGATAGCACAAGGGTTAAATAAGCAAAAAAGAAATCTGCCAATGGGGTAAGAAAAAAATGTCTTCTTAAGGGCTGTTATTGCAAAAAAAAAATTCTAGTCAGACATATTTTCTCAAACAAGATTATTCTGTTGTTTTAAAAACTTTCCTAATAAGATTATTTTTCTTCCAAGACCAAAAATAGGAATTTTTTTCTTGAAACAAAGGTTTTTGTTTTTTTTCTAAGATTCCATTTTTGCAGTTAAAATAAAATTTCACACTACCGACGGTAACCTGGGGAGCAAAGATTTCCGGCTGTGTTGGCATTTCTGCACATCACTGCGTTTCCTTTCAGGAGAAAGCAGCCGCCCTTTTAGCACAACAGAGAAATGTTAATCAGCATTCAGCTGCCACCGTGGGCACAGAGCTGCATTCAGGTCTTCAATAAAGCAGTTCTGAGGTGAAGTGGATTGCTGCTCAACCCCACCGTCCATGCCCCCCCCCCCAGAGAAGCTGCTAAGAGAAGACAGCAGTTAATCCATTCGCCTGTGTGCCGTTTTGACTAAAACTGTACCGAGAAGTGACAAGGGGAGCTGAAGAAATCGAGTCAGTTGACTTGAAGGCTTGAGTGTGAGCTTTATTCAGGAGAAACACGAATCTAATTAAGGAGAAGCCAAAGGGAAGCAGGAGAGACAACAAAACAGTTATTGAGGTGGGAACTATCGGGGGCAGAAAACGGACGGAAAAACAGACGCAGTCTCACGTAAAGAGGGAAAATAATGCACGCTAACTGGAGCCAATCAGGGCAGATGGAGCCAGAAGGAAAGAAAGGTCAGAAAAGACAGGCGGAAAATTTACTACAACTGTATATCACATTTGCAAAAAACCACAGAAAAGAAATTGATTTTAAAATGACTCAAGAATGACATAAAAGCTGTAGATAGAGTTTTTGTTAGTATATTAAAAAAAGAAACGTAAACAAATCTATAACCAAAACAAAATGTGGGATGACCTTCAGAATAAAAGCTGGAAGAAAAGAACTCCATTCAGTTGGAGCAGCATAATCATACCAGGATCTGTGATGTGTTTGCTGTCCTTCTGCAGGTGCTGGTTTGGCACACTCGCACAGAGAAACCTCACCTCGCCAATGAGGCCAAACACCGGAAGGACTCGGTGCTCATCGAGGTGTGATCCTTCCACGAACAGCAAAGACCGTTCTCCTATCCATGCAGGATGGACTCAGAGGAACCGATTGGGTTCACAGACTGGAAGAACTCGGAACATCAGTTTTCAACGCACTGATATTTGAACTGAACCAGAAATGACAAAAAAAAAAAAAGTCCTGTTTTAAAAGTGCCACATGGGTTATTCTGATTTTTTTTCTTAAATGTGTCTCCGCCTATGAAGTCCCATGATGAATTGGTACTGCTTGTATTCAAAGACAATGAAGAGCTGGTGTTTCATCATGTACTCATCCTGACTCATAGAAAACCCTTTGTTCCTTGTGTGTTACTGTTGTGTGAATACAGCAGGTATGAAGCTTTGTTGGAGGACTGGAGAGAATTCTGGTGTTTCACTTTTAGCAAACAAATTTGTCTCGATACAGAAAATATATTTATCTCAAAATTGTTACTAAAACTTTTCGATCTTTTTGGAATTAGATCTAGTTTACCCAGCATGCTAAGCACTAAAACTGTCTCTCACTGGGAAGCAACAGCTAGTGACGGTCTATAAAATATGTGAACTAGAATCCTTTGAAACCTTATTTCCTTCATATTAATGGATGTCCAATTACATTTTGGGCTGAATGTCGTCAGGCACATTTCATGCAACACTGCCAGTTGTGCGATAGTTATGCAGTCATCATCATACAGTGTCATTTTTGTGTACAGTCAGTAAAAGTGCGGTTTCACGGAGCACTTTCTCATTCCATATCATTTAAAGTTATAGAAAAGAAACTGTAATGTCTTCAAACTCTAGTTTTCAGATGTTTAATTTATGAAGGGTTGACTCTGCAACACAAAACTAACAAAATTTTCACAAAACAGGTTTAAGGTGAAATCTTATTGAATATATGATATTTATATTCATGCACTCTAAACCATAGGTTCTTATTTTAGGATGAATATGAATTCCTCGCCTACCCCTGAGGCTTCTCCCTACCCCAACATTTATCCCTCTAAGCGGAGAGATACGCGGAAAAAAAAGCGTCTTCAAACTTGGACGTTACTACCGCTCAATGACATCATGAATATTCACCGGTCAACTACGTTAGCGTGTAGCTGCAAGCGCCTGGAAAATATACATCCTCAGTTTAATAACTTCAAAAAATCATGCAAAAGCAAAATGTCAATCCTTACATTTGAATGTAAACTTCTGCGCTTCAGAGCACACCCACGTGAAGAAATGCGTTTTTCCTCCACGCCAAAAATGCAACACGGATCATCCTGCTGGCAGGGGGATAGTCAGCCCTAAGTCACTACGGCTCCTTCTTAAAAAAAACCCTTTTGGACAGCACTACAGCTCCAAATGCCCCATACAGTTGGAGCAATAGAGAGACGCCAGAGAAGCAGTTCATATTCAGACTCAGTCTCCAATCACAATGTCGCTTCCCAACACGTCACAAATTTTAGTCACTTTTTGATTCAATGAAACGGAATCAAGGACAAAAACTGATTTCAAGATGTTTGTCCATGGTTGTGTAAGGACCCGATTGAGCTTATAAGTAGCAAGACACCCCAAACAAACAACAATTTCCACCTAGAATCAGGATGACATAAAAACTTTCTCACCAATTACTGTTGAAATCAGGTCTCATTCAGATAGAGATTCAAAGTCTCCTGCTGTGGGTTTGCCTCTATTAAAAACTTGAGCCTTCACTTTGTATAGTGAAAAACTACAGTTTTTGTCAAGCTTTCACATAAACCTCAGTTGAAATCCTGAGGGGTGGGGTTTTTCCATGCTCTGCTGTAAAAGGGCAGCACAATTTTCTGGATTTCATCGTAGCTTAAAGCGATAAAGGTCAGCCAAAAGGTGAGAGATGCAGTCCACTCAGGCGTCTCACGTGTGAAACTCTGACTGACTTCATGTCTAAGTGTTCGCCTGAAATTCTAATATCTGCTTTTTTGTTACATTTTAGAAATTTCCCTGTATTTATTTTTCTCGTCCATTGTGGTATTGTCATTTATACTCGTGTTTTACCAAAAAATGAATACTAATGCTTGAATGATGGCAGATGTATCAAGAAAGAAACAGCAAAGATGCTCAACATGGCAGACTGTCAAACCAAAAATAATGTCAGACTATTGAAGAGATAGTTTCATAGATAGCTTCAGTTCTTGAATGACATAAAACTGGGCTTGATCTGTGATGTTTTGGCACAAAAGAGTCTTTTGAAACTACAAAAGTGGGGGGAAAAAACAGCTTTATTATGAATCATTTAAAATTATTGGCAGATGATGAAAATTATTTGACCTGGTCAGGTTTTAGAATTAGGTAAAAAGATTTTTAAAAGACAAAAGAATATTCATTAAATTGGTCTAACAAAAAAAGTGAACCAAAGTTGGTTCATTAAAACCTGAACAACCTACAGCACTAAGTTACTGGTTTAGCAGCAGTGACTTCACTGAATATTTTCTGTACGACTTTTTCTCAAAATGCTTTTTCTTAGCCATTCATGCTGATTTGCCCCAAATGTTATTTCCTTTAGCCTCACTATTCAGATTCTCTGACTGCATGATAAGCCCACATCATTATCCCTCCACCTCTGTGCTTTGCTTTTGTTTTGATCTGGACATCTTTGTTGGTTATTTTGTGTTTAGATGAAGTGTTTCTCCTGGTTAAGTTTTCCAAACAGGGATGTGCAATTAAAAACTGTTTTCATAGAGATCTCCAGTGGTGTTACCAAGCATGTTATTTTTGCTAGGACAGAAAAAAATCACTGTGGAATATTATATGATGCTAATCAAAAAAATTTGGTAAAAACAATAAATCTCACACAGATCAAATGATTTTTCCAATCAGGTCCTCTCACAATTAAAAAAAAAAGAGACTCTAACCCCACAAACATCACTAGATGATTGACAAACCATCAACCGGACTGGATCAGGTCATCACAGGCTGATGATCACATGAAAGATGTAAAGATGGCGCATGTTCTGTTGATTTGTCTTTTTTATGAGTTACCCCAAAGTGTTGCATCAATTTCTGAGCCTAAAATTGAGAACAATCACCCTACGTTTGTCCTCTTTGCCATCAGATGTACAAATAAAAAAAGGTATATGTATATCCAAATAGAGTTTAAAGTTTATGCTTCATTTAAAATAACAAATAAATAAATAATCCACCTTACCAGGAACCACCAGATCTTAGCAGATCTACCACCCTGCCTGTTTTCCAGCTCTCCCTGCACTGCTTGCTGCTGATCACCTGGAGCAGGTGTGTTTATTCAGTCAGAAGGTGGAGGTCAGGTTGGACATCCTTCATCCATCTGACCTGTGATGTTTACTGCTCTAAATCCAAAAACCGTGTCAAAAGGTGAAGCTTTAATGGCTTGCTGGTTCGGAATCTTTTGTAAATCTCCTTTAAGACGCTCCCAGCTATAACAAAGAGGAGCCTCCTATGGCATCTTCTCATTTTGACTGTATTTGAAGTACATTATCAGGTTTGAAAATGGTCCGGACGAGTAATATAACAGCGCTGACAAGATTCCATTAATAATGCAGCTCAAAGGGGAGGGCAGATCCATAGCCGAGGAATGAGGACTTAAGTGCTCTTAAGGAGAACATCAGGCATGCTGACTGATCTTCAAACAACAGACACAACAGCAGGATTTATCATCATTTGTTTCAGGAAGAATTTTGTTATAGAGATTACCCCAGAATCCTTTGCAAACATTTAGGGCTGTAATGCACAAAAATCAGGTTTTCTCTGCACTAGGCACAGAATGATAACTAACAAGAAAACATTTTTTAAAGAGACTTTATTATTTGGGCATCAATCAAATGTGGTCTTTACGTGGGACTTTTTTTTAAAAACAAGAATTCCTTTATTAGAACATTAGTAGGGAAATTGCACTGTTGCACTGCAGGGGAAAAGGGGTTGAAGGAGATTATATGTATATGCATATATTTATACCTATATACATGAAATAAAGAATATAGAAATGTATTGACGGGACAAGCAAACGTGTGTGGGGTTAAATATCAAAATATATAGATGGATAGATGCATTCAGTCAAGCAGAATGGGATATTGCTGCAAATGTATGGATTGCTTGGGGTAAAAGTCTGACGTTTCTTTTCTAGTCTGATGAACTTTTTGTTGCACGTGGTTCTAACTTCTGCTCAACTGGATGTGCAGATGAGTTTTCAACATTTGTTTGGTATTTTTTTTCTTGGCAGACAATAACAGAGACTCTGCTCTGGAAACACAGCCGGACCAATGCAATTAGACTAATAGAGACGACAACAGACAGATTGATTTGACGTGTGTTTATTGATCTCCTCTGAAAAACATTGTTGTGCTTTTGTCTCTCAGAAACAGCAGAGTGGGTTTCAGTTATTGCCTGTTCGATGAACGAGTCTCTGCATCTGAGATCTTTTTCGGGACTTAACAGGAGACACTCTCATGACCTTCATACTAGGTTGTTTTTTTCCTGAAGTCCTGGCAGCTTCTGCTGGGAAACCCAGGAAGCTAACTGTGCTTCTCTTGTAGTACACACACAACAAACAGCACAACACATGGCGGAAAGCCGAACGTTACAGATTCCTTTACAGCACGGGGAGGAAATAGTTGAGGAGGAAACTTGTTAAGACAAAGGTGCAAACAGCTGGAGTCAGACCAAAGGTTTTGTCATCTGAGCTGCTTCCTGACAAAACCTGAAAGGCAAAACCACAAAGTGAGAGACAACCAGCTGCTGTGATTCCTGGTACGCTGGCGGTGAAGAACTTTATGGTTTAAATCCGATTTTGGGGAAATGGCTGTCAGAGTCGAATGAGTCACTAGAAAACAGCCGCAGGCAGCTGACCAACGGAAAACTAGACGTTGGGAGTTGTGGGCGACTCTGGACTGTACGGCGAGGAAAAAATTGTTTCCATTTGTTGATAACTGAACATGATAAAATATGCACAGCTCAAGCTTAAAGTTATGATAATAAGGTGCTCTGATTATATTTCTTTGCTTACAGCATGGCTCTTTGGGATGACATTAAAGACCCACTCCAATGAAAATTGTGATTTAGTTTTTTTTAACATGTTCTTGTGGCGTTTTTCTGGATTAAAATTATACAGAAACTTATTAGGAAAGGATGGATAAAGATGAACATAAAGATAACACAAAGGCTCAAATTTGTATTTCTAAATATTTCTCTATGCAAATCATGAATCAGGAGCAGATGAAAATGGCAGTTTGAAAGACGTTGTTTGTGACAGAAAATACAATCCCTGCTCCAAGCTCTCAGCAGTGGGGAGGGAAAAGGGGGCGGGCTTGCTCAACAATCCCACCCACAACGCACAGGTGAGTTTCTAGGGAACTCTTGCCGCTCTGAAGAAACGATGTCCTAGAAAACGACACAGGTTCTTTGATTTTGGCTGAAAACAGCATAACCATAAAAAAAGACCACTGGGAACGCTTTAACAATAGATCAAAAGATGATTGGAGTGGACTTTAATCAAACCAATTTAGAAATCTTGATACGTTTCAAAGTCGACTTTGCTGAGATGCCATTACCCTGTTTTGACCTTCTTTTTGACTTTTTTTTCTTTCAGTTTATCTTTAATAAAGAAAGGCTTAAAGACATAATTAGTAAATACATTTGTAAATAGAACATTTCCAAACAAATTTTCCAATGTATCTCACTGAGCTTAAAAATATCCTTTAGTTACAGACACAGCATTACAAAAAAGTGGGCAAACAAAAGACAAAGATACCTGGAAAAACCACAGCTTCTATTTACCTGAAGACATTTGGGTCTTTCTGTCCATGTCAGGAGGAATTTCTTTTCACAGGTTGCATAAATATCAAATATTTCTCTCAGTGTTTTGGCTCTCAGAGACAAAATTAAACGGTCTATGACGCCTGCACCGGAATTTATTCCCATGCGAACAGTTTCTGTGACACAAAAGCGAGGAGCTAAAAAAAAACAACCATTTTAAGGGCTCTCTCTTTTTCACAAGCAGACGCTTCACACACAGAACCCCTGTGATCTTTCTATTCCCTTTTCCTATATTGACTTAGACTTTCCAGCTCTTGACAGTTGTGTTTTCCTGTTCTCTGTTATCTATGCATAAATCATTTTGTTTAAGTTTTCCAGGAATTGAATTCAAAGTCCTCTTATTGGAATTTTGTCTCAACAAAACTAGGTTCAGTTGGAAACCAGGCTAGGCCCAGCAGGACACTGACAGATGTCAGTGATGCTTCACATTTACAACCACTTTATGTTTTTTTTTTGATCAGTGGTGTTCAACAGGGATCGTCCTACAACAATTTATCAGTTATAGCAGAATTGCCATATGGTGATGTATTTAGTATTGCAGGCATTGCATCATCCTGAGATCCAATGATCACCACCATAAAAAAAACAAGTAAACTGGTGTCATTTTCTATTCCTTAACACAGACAGAACCACCTCACATATTCAGCTCCTCTCTCTGCTTGCAGAACACTTCAGGTTTTGGGTGAAATTTGTCTTAATATTGATCTTAGACTTCATGACAGAGTGATGCTTTGACTGACATAGACAGAGGACAGAGTCCAGCACCTTAGAGAGTAGAAATACACAGACGGTCCTGCTGTTTAAAACAAAAAACAAAGAAAAAAAACAGATGCATATATTTAGTAACCTATCAAAGATAACACAAATTATTTTAAAGTTTTCCTGAGAAATGAACTTTTTTTTCTTAAGGTTAACAGGATTTTTATTGTACAAAAGCATGTCTTGCTGACAGCGAGGTGGAGTTATTCTCAGAATGCGGCTGAATGCTTTGATGTTGTCAGAATTCTAGCAAAGATGGAGTAACTGCAGAAAATGGGTGAAGAGGAAAAATACTATAGAAACGCTTTGTTTTCACAAAAGATGTTGTCAGGTAGGTTCATAAGTGAAATGGTCATTTTGCTTGGTTAGTGAGCTTTCTTAAGATCTTATCTCTGAGGAGAGGATCTCAATTGTTATTTTTTGGCAGAAGTAAAAGTTGATCATTTCTTAACACTTAATAGCAATTTTAACAGAGAAGGATTTTCTTTGCTAAGTTTAGATAAAAATCTGATCCTTTTGATTTAATCGTTTAATTTTTACCTCGTCTTCAAGTCAACTGCCTTTAGTTGTCTACGTAGTTTGTACAATACTAATCATTTACTATAAAGTACGTGAATAAAGCATACATTATGTACACCTTGACATTTTTACAATGCAAAGACAGATGAGTGTCATACCTTAAGATGTTTTTCTAAAGGATGATTTGAGTTATACCTAGGAAAGGTCACTATTGCCTTAAAGTGTACAGGATTAGTACATTAGTACTACATTCTTACAGTTTTCTAAATAGGAGTAAAACACTGTAAATGTTTTTCTTGACTTTGTATAATGTGAAGTTCCGCTGAGTGTTTCAGGAGCCTCCCTGATGACCAACGAGCTTCACATGAATGTCTGGCTTTGAATGCAATTAACAAAGATCATGACAGGCAAAGATCTGCATCGACATTAACAGCTGGAGAGGTGTAACCAGTTAAACTTTTGATTTTTGTTTTCTACCTATTTTTAAGAGAGTTTGTTCCACCTGTGTAGAACTTTTACTCATCTAAATGGTGTAAAGCATCTTTTTTTGTAGTTACTACCCCAGAGTATTATGAGTCTTGTAATTGGAAACCGCTTCTTTACCTCACCACAATGTTTCAGCAGCTGAAATAGAAGTACAGAAGTGTCATTCGGCTTGAATCTGTCCTTTTCCAGGAAAAACATGCAATAACATTACAGTTTGAGCAGATTTAAATTCATATTAGATCTGTTTTGACAGAAATCCTTATCTATCTTTTCCTCTTTTTTTTTAAACAGAAAGTCGCATGAGTTTACCTTTTTTTTCTTTAAGTCTAAAACTTGGGAGGCCCCTCCATTTTCACAGGAACCCCACAATGATCAGACAATCTGCAGAGGTGGGGGGGGCTACAATACACGCTGTAGAGAAAGCTGAGGGTGGGGTAGCACAGACCAACCACAAAATATCCATAACTACTCTTGATAATGAAGCACTACTCACTAATTGTCCATTTTAGTTACCACAAAAGCTAATGTTAACACACCACAACAACTTGGAGCTGTTGACCCAACACCCTTCATCACTTTTGCATTTTTTCTGACAACTACAAAGAAGGAGGACAAACGTAAAACAAAGACAGGAGACAGCAGGAATGTGTTTCCTCACTCTGTTCATTATAATGTCCTCCTGGTCCGCTTAAGGAACCACAGTAAAGGCGAGTTGGTTCTGGGACAGAGGGGCTGTCACTGTATCGCGTTCTCTGCTCTCGGTTGCGGGCATCACCTCGTCTTCGCGACGTCCTCATTTCCACAGCTGATTGCTGAGGGTCTGGCCCGCTGCTGGTGCCAAACTTGCCGTGGTCCCGGCTGTTGAGGTGCCTGACTGGTTTGAAGTGGCTGCTGGGGGTCCTGCACTGCTCACTGCCACACCTGACGCCTGCTGGGTCAACCAGGAAAGAATGAAAAGGGAGAAGAGCACAGAGAGAATCAAAGTCATGACAAAGGTATGTCTATTTATCATTTTGCTTGCATGTGTGTACGTACTTATCCAGTACAGACCAAAAGTTTGGACACACCTTCCCATTCATTTGAATGAGAAGGTGTGTCCATACATTTGGTCTGTACTGTATGTGTGTCATTCTTTATCTTCTTTTAATTTTTTTTGTTTTCCAATCATTAATGAACATCCATCCATCCATCCATCTTCTTTACCCACTATATCCCTTGTGGGGTCACAGGTTGCACTGGCTACTGTTGGCTGAAGGCGTTGTACATTCTGAATAGGTCACCAGTCTGTCACAATCAGTCCTACACACACTCACAAATGTACACCCAGGGACAATTTAGAGTAACCATTTAATCTATACATAAACATTATTGTCATAGGTTATTATTGACACTGACATTTTTGTCATTGTCATACACCTTAATGCTCCACATTTTCTTTGTCTCTGGTCATAACAGTTTCTAAATTGCCTCACTTTCTTCTCTGTTTGACCCCACCTCTCATTTTCTCCATGCACACCCCCAGCTTCCTTCACCTTCCATTTTCTTTCCATTCTTCATGTTCATCTCAACCAGAGACATAATCGCATCAGTTACTGGCTCTTATGCACACAGCAATGTCTCGTTTTTGTTTCCAACCTTCTCATCCTTTTCAGACTTGCCAATTTATATAAATGTAACACATTTTTTAAAATCAATGTATGTATGACTATGTTCAACTATTGACTGTAAGAGAACTGGACTGAGTGACCCCTCCCATTCCAAACAGGAAGTAACTGCTGGTTCCAAGAAGCCAAAATCCCATAGACTTCTATTGAAAATTAAAAAGTTATTACTCAGTCATCTATTTGTTTAATCATTCTGGCTCTTATACATTTTTTAACATCTTTTTGCTAAACCTCTTTTTTTTAATGAAATTTTTTTTTTGTTATTGAAAGTATTCTAGTTATAAACTAACAAATCAGATGCCTCAATAAAAGTATGTGGTCTCACATCCAACAATCAAAATGTTTTACAGATTCTCCCGAGACTTTCTAGTGCTATAAGTGTGGACTTCCAACACGCTCACTCCTGAATGGGCAGAGTGGTTGTCATGGCAACGTTGAGTCAGATCAACTCAGACCAACCACTGCTTACTGACGACATCTGGCTCCAACATGGCGACGTCCGCATCGTTAAAAAAATGGTGACCCAATTGACTTCATTTTGTTGGAAGAAGAAGCAAGTCATTTTCTGTGGAGGATGTCAGTCCAGTTCTCTTGTATAGTCAAAATATTCGACATTCAGCAACATTAGTGCAACACATCAAGTGAAAGTAATGGGCTGCTTTGTAGATGCCTGTCTTTGTCACCAAAAATATCGACACAGAATTGTATAAATTTAACATATCATATACATCAGCTTGAATTTTAAACTGGTATTTGAGATCCCAAAGTAAATACCACTACCTACATTTCTTCCATTTCTGATATTCCTGTTTAAATTTAGCTTCAAAAAGGTGTATTTGACTAAAGCAGATGTTAAAAGAAATGCAACAGAAATGATGACATAAAGTGTAAGTATCACATGTGTGTTATCAGGAGCATAACACACGTTTTTTTGTCAGTTATCCTGACAAAAAAAATTAAGAAACTGTTTTTTTTACCCAATAAAATGCATACAGCAGCAACATAAAATATAAATTTAACAATTAAATCTTTACTGCAACTAAATTGCTTTTTTTGGAGGGGGGGGGGGGGGGGGCAAAATTATTTGTATTTATTTTTTCTGTTTTGAATGCAGAGTGGTCATTGGTTTACCACAAACACTGGAAGACTACCAGCTTTGAGCAGACACAAGGCTTTGTTTGTGGGAATTTTCTGCAGCTTGCTGCATTCTCTTCCCTGTAGCTTTTTAGAATAGTGTGTATTCTTTATGTATGTTTTCATGACTCTTTACATATTTAGATTTTTTTTTACCTATACTGCTCATTAAAATTTCTGAACTAATCTTTTCTTTTATTTACTTTATTGCTACACTGTTTTTTACCATGAACTGTTAACTTTAAAAGGCTTAGTAATCACTACACAGCAGTGTGTGTAAAAGAGCTACCGTTACTCCCACCAAAGGGGAGCTGGCACCTCACCCTTTGCATCATCCCTTAACATCCAACAACCCCTTAGTGCCTGGATGACAAAAAAATGACAAAGCAATTTTAGGCTCTATTAGGCTTTATTAAGCTCACAAGACCTGATCTCCACATGACTGGCACCGTGGTGTCACCAACGTGGTTATTTTAGAATCATGCTACTTTTGAAAGTTGTGAGCATCTTTGGACAGACTTGCATGAATTTAGCGGCTACTTTTCTGCCACTTATTCAGGATCACCTCCCGTTGCCATGGTGATAAGGATTTATTTCTAACTGTACGCTTTCTACTTTAAAAAAATACCTCATAAACTACACAGATCTAATATTTTCTGATGTGGTCAGAAAAATTCACACTTCAAAACAAAACCTGTTTGATGAATGAGCTCTACAATAAATTACACACAAAAACTAAAATATTGTTGCAGTAATCTGATTTCAATGATACATTAAGGGTGAAACTCCACCATAAATATTTGGACAGAGACACATTCTTTCTAATTTAGTTTCTGTACATTACCACAGTGAATTTTAAATAAAACAACTCAGATGCCATTAAAGTAATATACAGAATATACAGAAAGAATGTGTCTATGTCCAAATATTTATGGTCCTGACTGTATGTAGGAGAAAAATCAAGTCAGAAGTGTGTTACCATGCTCATGCTCCACTGCTGACCCTGCTGCAGGTTGTACATGTTTGGTCCTTGGTTAGCTGGGGGCCCACCCTGCTGCTGCTGCAGACCCATGTAGCCCCCATTGATCAGCGTCATAGCAGACATCATGGCAGTAGGAGGAGCTCCTGCAGTCGTAGAGGGGCCAAAGCACTGCGGGGCAAACTGCATCTGAGGCTGGCCCACATATGCACCTGCTAAATAAAAGTAAAAAAAAAAAGCATTATTAAGGGTTTCTTTAAACACCACAAAGACAGATGAAGTTATGACAACGCATTTGATTCCAACACTAAAAATCCAATAGAATTCCACAAGCTGAGGCTTGGTGTCCTGTTTACTATGTCTTATAAATGTTCCCTTCCAATAAATCTTAATGGCAATGACATTTGCTCTGTTTCTGATGGGCGTTTTTTCTCTAACTGAGCTTTTGTAACACAGACACTTAAGGTTCCCACACAACTTTATTTATAAAGCACTTGAACACAGAACACATAAAGTTCTGAACAAGATGTACATTATCAACACACCAGATCGCTTGTATATTAAAGTACATAAGGAAAAAATAAAACGATACAAGTAATGCAGAGTAGAGTCTTGTGTTTGGTTGAAGGTCAGAATAAAAGTGGGCTTTTTAGGCAATGAAGTTGCTAGTCAAACACGTGACAAAGTGTTTGAGAGTTTTAGTGCAACAGCTGAGAAAGTATGATCCCTGCTGAGCTTCCATTTGGACCTTAGTACTTGCAGCAGTTGACCAGCCTCAGACCCGTGCATGAGTGTACAGACAGAGGACACCAGAGAGGTACGGCGAGCCAACATCATTTCAACATTTTCAAATAAATACAAGACTTCTGAAATCAAATTTCAAATACACAGGGATATCTGTGGTATCACAAGTTTACTGAAGGTCCACACCAAACGCACTGAATGGATCATCTGTGGAGTGGGAAGGGCACACACTGGGCACAAGGACAAGTGGGCAGGACAACATCTCCCTATGATTAATAGTTTAAAAAATTACATGAAAAAGTTTCAGAAACCAGAAAGGTATAAAATTGGGCTTTTTAACATGGAATCTCTAATTCTGTTTACAGCAGCAGACACAGCACCACAGCCCCCAGTGTCCAGTGTGTCTGGTCATTCAGCAATCAGCAGGTCGCTCATCACTGAAGCAAGTCCAGCAGTTATTCATTCAAACATAACTTCAGTCTTTAAGTTGATGACAACTTTACAAAGAGGGAGTTAAAATCAAGCTGATCATTGTATTTTATTTTGGAGGTCAAAACACTATTGGGATGGAGGGGTGGTGATTTAATTTGATTGGTGATTCAAATCTTGAGCACTACAACTACCTTACTGGGAGAGTTCCAAAATGTTACATGTTGCATAAGGCCGCAAAGCTGCTTTTCTCCATGACAGAATAAGCAGATTCGTGTCGATTGCATCAAAACTTCACTGCTGTAAAGTGTTGCATATCAGCAGAAGGCTGCTTTCCGCCGCTTCAGATTCCTCTGGAATTACCGGTACGTTTATTGCGCAAATGGTTGAGGAGTTACTGTAGCTGAAAGATGTAAACACTGGAGCTGAAGCTCTAAGGTTAAAGGATTTCAAAAATAGCATAAGGAGGCAAAAAAATAAAATCAACTTGATTTGTCGCATAACCAATCTCCATCTGCATGTTAAGCCATTACTTCCAGATCAGCAGTTTGAGCAGAAACAAAGAATTCTGATGGGAAACTCCGACTAATTATACAGTTTCCAGCAGGTTTGTCCTACTTTGTCTCATACTGTGTAAAAGATACATAGCATCGTATGTCTGTGGACATGGAGACATACTCTATGAGAGTCTGCTATGTCTGACCAACAGGTGCTGTAGCATCAGGTGAAGACTCATTTGACCTAACATGAGTCAAGAATTGCTAAAATTATTCAGGAAACATTTTGTTGTAAGGGGAAAAGCCTCAGAGTCACATAAAACTGGTATTCGACAGAAGCTAGTGGTGATACCTGGTCCTTCTGCAGGCTGCTGCTGGCTCTGTTGTGGCTGAATGCCCACGGAGCTGCTGGCGTAAAGAGACAGGATGGAGTCTTTTGATAAAAGCTTCTTCTCCATCACCTTTGTGCTGGTGGAGGCAGAGGAGGAGCTGGAGGAGTCCACCTGCTGAGGAGCAGGACTGGAACTAGACTGTCAGACACAGAAAGAGGAGGGAGGAGAAAGTTAGCCAACAAATATCTAAACAAATGCTCCAACTCAAACAATAACTTGACAGAAGTCAAGACGGGTAGAGATTTTCCAACCTGTGAAAAGACTTAAAAATACTGGACAAAAAATGTTCCTTAACATCTGTGTGAATGAAATAATGAACAGCTGATTTAGTTATATTTAGCTAAGGTTTGCAACTTATGGTATTTGTGGTCTTTGTTACTTTACAAATCATTTTGGTTATCATAACCCTTTCCTCCTTGTATCAGCAGCAAGTCCTTGTTTAACTGAATAGGCCGAGTTCACCAGCAGAAGTCTAATGGACAATGGCGGTTTGTTGACAGAGCTACATGAAGCAAAGTGTCATCAGGATAAGATGTGACCCAAATGTGTTTTATGTTTGTCAGTGTGGCTGCAAACAAGTAAAGCATCACTAAAACTCCTATTTTTTCCTGAGTCTGTATTGACATTGATGTTGCTTAGCACTTAAAAAGTGCTGTCTTAGTGCATTAGTGTTGACTTAAGTTTGACTAAAGTTTGTTTTAGAAAAGCAGTTCATGCAGTTTCCACCAAAAAAAGAAAGTTTAAATAAGAGTCTGCAATTGTTTTCTAAGGATCCAGGCTTCTTCTTTTTTCAGAAGGGGTTCAACGGGAAAAAAAGAACCCTAACAGGAAAGTATTTTTGAAAGCAGCTGAAAATACTCTTTCAATAAACTGGTTGATTCTTAAGCTACGTACACACCGCCCTTGGCAACGTGTGTTCAAGCAGCATCTTCCAATGAAAAGTCTATGTAAAGGCACGTAAACACGCGTTTCAGGCTTCTGCAATCAAAACTCTCATATTCACGCGTAGCTCCACAATTTTTATGACCGTTTTGGGAATTGTCGAACAAAACGTCTGGCCATTAAATGCATGTTAATTGCATGTTGCCAAGTTAAACCAGGTCAAACTTTGACAAATAAGGGACTCTGATTTTGGTAGTGACGTATGTATGGCGTCCCTTTTAATTCACAAAAGTGCCAACTGTTTGTAAATTGATCATTAAGAAGAAATAAATATTTGTGGTTTGTGTCCAGCTTGAATTCTAGCTTTCCTGGAGTAATATTACCCATATTACCCAGTGTTTGTGCTTGTCTAGCGTGATGTTTTATGGTTTTATTGTACTGTTGTTGTTTTTTTGGACTATATAATGTATAGATTGATTGTATTGTAATGTACTGTAAAATTATATTTTTAATTAACACTTTAGTCTTTGAAGGTTTTAATAGTTTTATCTGTTTGTTTCTTTTTATAATGATTATGTATGTTCTTAGTCTTTGCATTTTGTTATGTATTGTGATTTTGATGTATTTTCCTGTTTTGTGAAGCACTTTGAATTACTTTGTGTATGAATTGTGCTATACAAATAAACTTGTCTTGCCTTGCCTTTTATTGTATTTTTTGAAAGTGCTTGTGTGGTTTTGAAGTCAAGGAGCTGGTTGGTTGTGAATTTTCTTCGGGATTAGTAATGCTTCTATTCTATTCTATTCTATTCTATTCTATTCTATTCTATTCTATTCTATTCTATTCTATTCTATT
The DNA here is from genome assembly GCF_053564925.1 of Oryzias latipes. Lineage (NCBI taxonomy): Eukaryota > Metazoa > Chordata > Actinopteri > Beloniformes > Adrianichthyidae > Oryzias > Oryzias latipes. Next base: position 10,846,706 of record NC_136251.1, read on the forward strand.
CTATTCTATTCTATTCTATTCTATTCTATTCTAATCTAATCTAATCTAATCTAATCTAATCTATTCTATTCTATTCTATTCTATTCTATTCTATTCTATTCTATTCAACACCATGGGCTTAACGTGCATTTAGCACATTCTTGAACTCGCGTCAAATGCCTGGTGTGTACGTAGCTTCACACAGATGACAGTAGAAGCTGACATTTTTACTTTCAGATAGACTTGGCTAATTATGCTCATGGAATATTCTGTTGTCATTCTTATGTTTTCTGCTGAAAAAGTAAGAAAACTCTGCACTAAACTTGAGGTGGGACATCAGGAGCCATGGTTATCTTTTCAGAAGTAGTAGAATTATTGAAGTTCCTGAAAATATTGGTAACGGGCGTGTCAAGCTTTATTTAACTTAAAACTATAGCTGTGAGACCTTTGTACATCCAATTATTTCTGCCATTTTTTTGCTTATGGACTTTTTTTGTTCCCTCTCAACCAGTGTACCTCCATGAAATGTTCCTTTTTCAGAGGAAGGAATTTTCAAGTGGGATGTTTATCAGGAGTAAGTCTTCTCATCCCAACAATCTGATGCTGTGTGTAGAAGGTAAACCTGCAGTCTAAGAAAAGGAGCTAAACAAATTCATTAACATTACTCTGAAGCCCTGATGATAGCCTTAAGCACCAACAACACAAGATGTTATGTACCCTTTAAACCAAACAAATACATGAAAAAAAAGAAGAAGAAAAAGAGGAAACAGTCCTGGTAGCCGTTTGAAAAAGGAATACATCTTTAATTTTAACAGCACAACCACCTCTTATGTCAGATTAGAAAACATCAAAAACCAAGTCTGGGGGCGCTGATTGCTTAAGAACTGCTGCCACATCTAAACCGCATTTGAGATAAAAAGCATGAAAATAAGAATATTAGCAGAGATAAGTCCACAAACAGAAATCTAACAAAGCCATTTTCAAAAATTCCCAAGAGAAGAACAAGCAGTTTGAGTATTTGTTAAAACTTTTCAGATTTTTTAGGGTTCAGGCTGTTTTCATGATGTTAACTAATGGACATTAACTACCAACTACACTGGGTCCCAGTTTTTAACCAGCAGGAAACCTTTAAAAAAAAACCTGAACCCAGCACACATCAACAATAAAATAATGTGCTTTTTCTCTGTGCTAATATGTAAAACAGTCCCACAAACATTAACATAAAGCTGTTTATGAACTGACTCTGTATCTTGTTTTACAATTAACAGCCATAATTAACGTATACCACCCACTGTTAAACATATATACTCATTAATTTATTGACTTTGAAGTTCTTTGATTTATTTCAGCTTTCATTAAAAAAGCACTTCTTTGCATATTTGTTAAAAAGAGCCTAAAGCTAGAAGGAGTGTATTTATTTCTATATTTCTGATTGGTTGATTTTGTGAGAAATTGTACACATAGATCTGAAGATACGTCATTTGCATTGCAGCTTTACTTGATAACCTATTTTTCTTGTTTAGCACAGTCGTTACGGACTAACTTTTTCCCTAATGAAGCCACTAACCTCAGTCTGCAGAGACTAAAACCACACTACCAAAGAATGACATTCGGTTCATCCAGATGTCAGCGTAGGAGAGATTTTAGTACTATTTTTTCTGGGTTTATTCACAAGTTTATTATTATGAGTTAGATTTGACATCTGTGACTTCCCATTTAAAGTCAGGTCTGCATAAGAGACACATAACGCACAGGTTGGAGATGAAAGCAGACAGGAAACAAGAAGAAGGAGCAGAGACAACACAGATGAACAAAGGGGATGAAAGTAAGACAAAAAAAAGAGGAAGCAAGCTGCATCAAGGTAAGTGAGACAGATGACATCAATTAGGCTGCTGCTGTGGCAGACACAGCATCTGACTCACACATTTTCCTTTTTACGCGCTTCTATTATGTGTAATTGCTTATGTTTTAAAAGGGGGCGACACCCACCTGGAACTCTGCACAGGTGGGTTTTGAAAGGCATGGAACCTCCTAAAAAAATCTGATAAACTGCAGTGAACACACACACCAGTTTTTAATGCCACAAATATAGTGCTGAACAAGCGCACACACACACATCACTCAGTGAGTCCTGAGCTGCTTAGCAGGCAGCTCTGCTCCTGTCTGTATCTCTGCTCACTTCCTTTGACTGCAGGAAGAAGGACACGTGGGGGGGGGGGGGGGGGGGGGGGGGGGGGTGAAAATGTGTGGAAATCCACCACGTTTCATTTCATAGGCAATTCATATTTTCTTGTGATCGTTTAAATAGATTTCAAATAACAGTTCAGGTCTATAGGAAACTAAACTTAGTTTAAATGTAGTTATAAGGATTTAGACTGAGATTAAATGGATTGAACTGAATCTCTGGTTCCGTCTGACTCTTTCTGTATGACACCTTGAGATAACCTTGTGTCTAAATTGGCTCTATATGAATAAACCGCAATGTTTGTCTAGAATGATAGTTTATTTCATTTAATTGGCTAGACAACCCTCCCCCCACCAATACAATTGTCCAAGATGATGAAAAACAGTGAACATAAGAGGTAGAAAACATGGAGGGGAACTTGTTGTTGGAGGAAGGGGATTAAAGGTGGGTGTGGAAGGACGTACGTGTCCATACGACAGACTGACAGAAAAGCCAATGAGGAGAGAGGCCAGAAATAAGGGGATGACAAGGACGAGTTGAAGGGAAAAGAGCCAAGGTAGGATGGAGGGATGAGAAAGGGAGGCAAAGGAGAGAGGAGGGACGGACAGCTTTTCAAGCATTAGGGCAGCTACATACGACACATGAAGACAAGATCCACTCCCTCGGTAACGTTGAGTCAGGTGTTGACGGAGGCAGGATGAAGCTTTCTATTAATAGCGGCAGCACATTAACATGACACTTGGTCTTGCGGAAAGCAACAAAGGGAATAGAAGTAGACGGCAAGTGCCCGCACATGACCAACGCTACTCGCTCTCGTAAATAGAGACGACGTTTAACACAGAGTAACCCGTAACCGACGGGGTTTAGCAAACAAAATGGCTGATGCTAAATTCTGAGGAAGAGGACTCCGAAAGATAGACTCTGTTCTGATGCACATATTGTGGTCAGGATCCAGAAGGTCCTGGAGAAATCCTGCCAACGTGAAATATGATCCTTTGAAAGGTTTTCCACAAGAAATGTTTCATACCTCGGCCGATAACACTGCACAAGCTCATATTAAAAAAACAACAACATAGAAATGTGATGTGTTGTTGTGCCAAAGAAAGAATGTGTCTACATGATGGCGGTATGACTGGCAACATTTAGAGCTTTGATCAATTTTACTGTAATTCATCCAGGTTTTTCTTTTTTATTACGTGGTTTTAAGGAAACAATAACTATATGGGAATCAATAATAAATATGTCATTAAATGTGGAAGACATACAGTATGTTTATTCCTTTAGCAAAATAAAATGCATACATTTTTAATCAGAACAAGAGAAAATAATGACTTCGATGGATTGCATACAAAACGGATTTACGTGTTAACTCATATATAACATTTCTTCTGTTAAATATAATCCAATTGTCATTATTAAAGGAAGTATGGGATGTAAAGAGCTATGGGATTCCACTGAGAACACAGTATCACTAAAATAATTTTTTTTTGTATTTGTTCTAATAATATATATATATACATATCAATTTAAACATTATCTAAAATAACTTGAATTCTTTAACTTGACTGTCTTAAGAAGATATTTACTAATAGGGAAGACACTGAAGAATATACAGTAAAAAATGTTTACACCAGAATTACATTATTTATACTCAAGTAAGGTAGACAGGCTGTACTGTTTATGCAGATACACCTCCTGTATTGATGCTAAAATTCTAAAAAGGCAATTTTTTCTCATAGAATATTCATTCATTCATTTTCTATTCGGTTTTTCCTTTTCGGGGTCACGGGGCTGCCGGAGCCTATCCCGGCCACTTGTGGGCGAAGGTAGGGGACACTCTGGACAGTTCGCCAGTCTGTCACAGGGTAGAATGTCCACAATAACACACCCATTCACTCTCACACTCACACCTATGAACAATTTAGATTAACCAATTCACCTATGAAGAATGTTTTGGATGGTGGGAGGAAGCCGGAGACCCCGGAGAGAACCCACTCATGCATGAGGAGAACATGCAAACTCCACACAGAAAGGTCCCCCATTGATGTTCTGTTTCAGGTCCCCCAGCCGGGACTTGAAGCAGGGGCCTTCTTGCTGTGAGGCAAGAGCGCTAACCACTGCGCCACCGTGCAATACATAGAATATTGAAAATGAAAAAGACCTGAACATATGTAAATAAATAAAAGAGCTGATTTGATTCTGCACAAATTCCATTGAGACGACTGTTGTTGTGATTTTGGGCTATACAAATAAAATTCCATTGAATTGAATTGATTCAGTTCCATTCCTACATTGCAGACCTATGAAAAAAGGCTGTCCGTGCTGTTCATGAAATCCTTTCCGATGACGCTCTCTAACACACTATTGGACTCGGCCTTACTAAACCGAAGCAGAGGCTTTGACTGGGAAAGTTACTCATGCACATTTACGAGCATGAAAAACACAAAGTCCAACACAGGAAGTGATTTTGCCGAAAACAACAATAATATTGTCCTACTGGCTAGTCAAATTCTGTGCAGCGCAGAAACATCACCTGCATATTTAACCGTCAGTCTGTGCCATTTCAGGAACTGTCAAACAATTCTTACAATGCTCAAATCCGTACTTCCTGGTCACAATGACATTAATACACACATTTATTCTGCCTGCACAAACACACACCGTCCAAAGGGAGTGTGCTGGTTGTCCTGCTTCTAGCAGCATAATATGTCAGAGAAACCCTCTTCAGAAAAGGCTCCATTCTTCCAGCCTGGCACTGCTGTTGATGGGTGCAGCCAGAGCTGTGAATTACTACTGCTGCCGCAGCCTCTTCCTTCCCGTCGCTTTTCATTAAGTTTGACAGACACACAAACACAAATGTTTGTGCAGCTACTCCTATTAGAACACTGCACAAACCCACATTCACCTGGCCCTAAAGGTTCTACCTCACAGGGCTGTAACAATTTGGAAGGAATTAGAAACAAACTTTCGTGAAATTAAAGGTCAAATAAATGTCTGCTAGCATTTACACGCCCAAAGTCAGGGTTTTCATTACTGCCTCTAACCCAGTGGTGTCCAAACTTTTTCCAAAGTGGGACAGATTTAGTGTGGTGAAACGTATAAGGGCTAACCATTCAGTCTGACATTCTTTGAACCCTTTTCAAAACATTAAATGCAAATTAACTATTTAGGGCAAATTTTATTGTAATAGGACACTAATACATCTAAACACAGAACTACTGTAAATTTCAGATTTGAAGACCAGATATAAAATGTCTGGGGAAATAAAAAAATCAACATTATATGTGGGTTTATGTAAAATCAGTTACTTTTATTGCTGGGTAATGAAAAATATGAAAACCCCACTTCTTTTCCATTCAGCTGTCCTAATATTAGAGGAAATGTCTTTAATTCTCTGGATCACAATCGTACAAGACAGACAAACATTGGAAAAACTCTCACTTGTTCTCAGGACAAATGTTCCATTTTTATCACGCAGTTTTTATAGCCTTAGTTAGTTTATAGTTTCATAGCCTGCTTTAGGGGCATTTACATTTGATTAGCTAGGGTTCAGTTAGGACCCCTAAAACCAGCTTTATCGAGCTCTATTCAACACCAGGATCCCTGAATTCTGCAACAACAGAAAAAGTAAGAATGAAAAGCTCCACAGTGATAAACAGCAGCGTAAAGCTGGATGTTGTCTGAACCGTCACAGCATGAACTTTTAAGCAAAAGAAAAAGGGATTGGCATTGTGTTAAAAACAACTTAAATATTTTTTTCTTTAATAAAAAATGACAAAATCCTGCTTAACTTTTGACCACATTTGTCCTGAGATGGCCTTAAAATAACACGTGTTTGCATGTTTTGGTTTTGTCTAAGGGTGTTTTAGAGTATGGAAGGATATATTGCCTTTTTATAATTTAGAGCAATACTAAACATTTTCCCTTCAACAACCATACACTTCATTCGAGTGTTTTTGCTTTCTACGTTGGGACAGATCTAAAAGGAGATTTAAAAAATGTCTGGCCTCCAGTCAAACAGCTTGAGCTAAAGCAAACACGTGGATATTTTCATCATATTTCTTTTTTTATTCATTTTTAACAGCCTCAGTTTCTTTTTGTAAGAATCAGAACGGCATGTATCACACAAAGGACAAAGTTTTTTTGCTCAAGTGTGAACAGCAAGAAGGTCACAAGAAAGTAGAAAAGAAAATCTTTCTCCTACCCGCCTTCACTCGCATCATTGTAATTGAGGTACATGCAGGAGAGCATTTCAGAACATTTGTTAATAGGCGTTTGGATCAAAGCGCTTGCCAGCTTCTTCTTTCTTTGTGGATCCAGCTGACCACAACAATGCAGCTGTGATGAAGGAGTTCTAAAGCCACATGTATGAATCTGCTTTAAGGATTGTCCCTAAAAGAGGAAGCTTGGCTAGCTATAATGTACATCTGGCAACACAATAGAAGATTTGGGGTTATTTTCTTTCACTATCCACACTACCCACAAACCCTTAGCCCTCCAGGTTTGCTTACAGGCAACTAAAGGGAGACGTTTAGCAGCAAACCTTCACATAGATAGATAGATAGATAGATAGATAGATAGATAGATAGATAGATAGATAGATAGATAGATAGATAGATAGATAGATAGATAGATAGATAGATAGATAGATAGATAGATAGATAGATAGATAGATAGATAGATAGATAGATAGATAGTTACTACTTGAAGGCTTTTGTCACCAGTTACTTTTTTATGCTAAAGTTATTTTTTATGACTACCTTTATATTCCTATATGGAATAAAACGTTTTGAAGTTTAACTACCTTTACTTGAGTATCAGTTTTGGTTACCCAGCTTTGTTCATAACACCAAAGAATCTCAGGACTTAAGGTGAGTTAGTTTAAAAAAAAGAAAGGGAATGTCAATGGGCTGTGAATCAGTGAAGATCTTCTCATACAATATAGGGGTTTATATATAGTTCATAATATGGGTGAATGGATGGTTTTATTATTGCAAAGGAAAATTTAGTTTCACTCATCGTTATAAAACATAACTTAAAATAAACTAATAAAATAAGTAAAACAAAAGGCTAAGCATTGAAAACCATGATGTTTAGAAAATCCTAAATTCAGAAAAAGAACCTCAACTAAAAGAAGGGTATGAAAGGAATCATTTCATTCTTAGCTGCTATGCTTTCAGTGCTTAAACCTACATTCATTTGACAACAAAAAAGTAAAACTTTGCTTTAAAATGAAGAAGAGAACCTCTACAACCACAACTTAGAGGGGAAAGAAAATGGTAAAAATCAACAAATAGTTCCACAGCACAAGTGTCTTCAGAAAGGCATTCATGAACATTTGGTACATCATTTCAAGAAGCCTTTTGGGGGGATTAAGCATTCGTTTTTGGCATAAATAGTGGGTTTTTTAAAGGCAACAGAAAAATAAAAATGAATGCGACCTGAAGTTGTAGAAAGATGAAGAGCTGCAGAGGCTGCAGTCACAGAAAAGAGAGTGTGCTGAGGAGATTAGAGGGCAAGTGGGGAGCTGGTTGGAGCAGAGGAGGATCTCACAGTCACCGAAGCTCATAATTGTGCTTCATGCTTGGGCCTCCCATGAGTCAGTACCTGTTCCTTATCCTGGAACACTGAAAGGATGTATTCGGCAGAATTTATATGCAGGTTGGACAAGCTATAGTTTGTCTAAAAACGTATCATTATACGAATGATCATTCAGAATCATACAGAAATAGAAGGCTATAGAATATAGAGTGATTCCTAACAAAGTGTATTTCTATCCATTTATGCTTTGAAACGGCCTTAATAAATTCACCATAGTAACAGTCTGTGTGCAGAGGGGGTGCAGGAATTACGAGGAAAGAATACTATAAATAATTGAATTAAATTAAAGATCAGGGACCCCCTTATACTAGACTAGGTGGTCCAAAGCTTGTTTCCTTGATTGTCAGGAAAAAGTTGGAAAATTCCCCTCAACCTTTTAATGTTGCCAACGACTGAGAAAAACAAACAAACAAACCCATAACTTTTTGACCGTTAACGCAATTAATGTGATTCCAAGCAATTCTGAAAGCTAAGAAAAGCAGCGTTATGCTAGGGTTACAGATCAGAGCAAAGCCGCTTTTCTCAGATTCAGAATCTGTTGGAATTACATTTATTGCATACATGTTGAATAGTTATGGTAATTTAAAGAACGTAGACAAAGCTCCAGTGTTAAAGGGTTAACCAGGCAAACCCTGTAAACAGTGACTTCTGTTTGCTAGTACTAAAGCAGCACTAATGTAATTCACTATAGTTTGAATGCAAAACACCATCTTAGCATCAGCGAGAGGAAGTAAACCAAAGACGGGATGTGACAAAAGCATTGGAGTTTAGAAGGAGAAAAACAAAAAAAAGAAGAAGCAGCTGTTAAATTAGTAGATGTGATGCAGAAAGGGGGGTGGGGGCAATTATCAGTTTATGGCAGTTGACCTCTGAACAGAAGATCACTGGTTTGGTTCCTGCCCTGCTCACCCATGTGACCAAGTGTCCTTGGGCAAGACACTGACCACGGCATTGCTCCTGCTGGTTATAGCTTGGGGCCAGTGTTCGGCAGCAGAGCTGCCATCAGTGGATGGATGGGACAGTGACTGTAAAGCCCTTTGTGCCTTCAAAGACGGTAGTAAAGCGCTATATAAGTATACGACTGTTTGCATGATTTTATTTTCCTCAATGCTACTTTTTGGGTGAAATGATTTCAGGCAGTTTGGTTCATTCAGTGCAAAAAGTTACCAATGAATGTGTTGCTGGTGATCACAGTAAAATAAAGTTAACCAAACCTTTCATTTGTAAAGGAATAGTGATGTAAATTTCAGACTGAGATTGAAACCTTGTAAATGTAGGTTAATTTTCATTTCAACGTGGAAAAAAGGATAGAAATGCTAATCTCATGGATGATACAATATCTGCTCTCATGAGATCGTCGTTTTTCAGATTCTTCATTTCAGAAAGCAGATGCTGTAATGACCCTGCTTGAAAATTGATCCTTACTGGGGACCAAAAAACTCAATCTAATATGGCACATCCTAGTTTCTGGGGTGCGGAGCAGAGCTTACACGTTCAAAGGCCAGTTATGTTAGACTAAGCAGGAACAATTCCAGGTTTGATTGAGGTATGAACTGTGTGAGGACGGAGAGTGGGAAATCTCTACCTGCCCCTGTTGTGCCTTGCTGGGAGAGAGAGGATTGGAAACCATTGGTCCAAAGACATCCAGTTCATCAGCAGTGGATGCAGTTTGCTCTGAGCCATTACCTTCCCCCCCTGGAGCATCTAAACAAATGAAAGGGAAAACATCATAAAAAGGGCCAAATATTCAAATACTGTATGTTCAAAAAACAAAGTACATAAAAAGGTATTTTACTTTTTCACACATCAGAAGGTTCAGAACATAAAGTGAATGGTAAGTTATGCAAACATAAACCTATTAAAATAATGCATTAGCTCTAAATGAAAAGTAGCTGCTAAATTACTTGTTTTTTGACAGCAGCAACTACATTAAAGCAGTCAGTGAGTCATTTACCCGCATGGCAGGTCTTTAAACATGACATGCATATTTTAGGTCACTGTTTATGACCTAAACCTTATTTTATGAACAAAAGTGGACCAAAATTTCCCCATATTTATTTGATTCAAATCACATGTGTGACACATATGCAACATTTTTTTTTAAATGTGTTACTAATGCATGGCATTTCTATTGGTTTATTTAAGATTTACTTCTTTTTATTTTATCTTATATTTTGCCAAACCTTTCCATATATGCCCCATTTTAAAGCTTTTTAAAGTAAACCTCTCAGGTGATGCTTTTCTTTAGGATTGAAAGTTTTGCAGGAAAATGATGAAAGTCATATAGGTACTATGTTGACACCAGTGCCTGCAGCGTTTTCTTTAGGTTTGATTTTTCATGCGTCATCTTTTATTAACCATTCAACATTGAGTCATGTACTGTTTTTTGAAGATCTGGGTAGAGTTTTAGTTGTTTAAGATGTTTTATGCAACAGGAAACCTTTTTGCCTATGGTTTTATGTTACAGACTTCTTTTACATAATGTGTCATTCATCTAAAAACAATTGTGAATGAATGACAGGAACAAAAGAGAAGAGTGGGCGTTCCAAAAGGACATGGACTGCCTCTGTTTGAGAACTTAACGAGCAGTGGAGGTCATTTATGTAACCAAAATAATGAAACATTCATAATTCAGACCTTTTAAAGCGTGAAAAAGACCGAGCTCTTCCAGGCAGAAGGCAGGGGTACACGGAAAACCATTTACTGCCAGAAGGCTGCAGAGATTGCCTGACATCCTTTTAAGCCACTTATGAAAACTCATTTGTAAAGAATTACTTTAAATGTCACATCATCCATTTTTATATAGGGGCTTTGGTTCAAGCCAACTTACAGCAGACAAAAAATGGTTCAATCACTCTATAAAAATACATCTGTAAAAATAGAGGATATCCTGCCTACTTTATAACAGGAGTGTCATGTTTGGGTGACATTGTTGCATGCTGAAATAAGAAGGAAAAGATTGGATTTTTATGAACGTCATCTAAAGCTATATCTCTCACCAAGTACTCTCTCTTATATTGACTTGGAAATGGATTACAGGGAGAATCAGACCAGCCTGCCTCATCATCGATTCCATGTCAGACGATGAGACATAACTTATTATAGGGATGTAATGGTTTCTTCTAAACTTCTCCATGGAAACAGCAATGATTTTGAAAGGGGATCCATAATATTTGAACCCTGCTTTTATTTGGCAGGAGTTATGGATAAAAATCATCCATGGTTTACTCAACCGTTTTGATGCAAAGGAAATTGGAAGGATTGACACATTTTTGATGTAAGAGTGAAATACAACTCCAATACCACAATGTTTGTAGACAGAGAGTTACAATATGATACCGTCACAACCCCAGAAATATGCTAATTCAGCCCACTTTCTCCTTCCAACCAAATCCCCAACTGGGGCATGAAATTTAGTTAGCCCACAGGCCCAGTTCAAGACGAGAACCATTTCTGATGGAAGAAAGAAGAAAAAAGAGGGAACCACTACTGAGGCCACAAATGTGAGTCAATGCTTGACTGAGAAACATACAATTACGAGCTTATCAGAAACTTTAACTTAGGAAGTCAACTCATACTGTTGGAATCTCTGTAGGTTTAAATATTTAGAAATTAAAACTCATGATTCAGGTTTATGGGGATTTTCTTCCATTACAGTTTCTTATTTTTTAAAAGAAAAGAAAATCTGACTGTCTACTGTCTGAGAGATTTTTAATTTAAAAAGAAGCAAAGCCAGAATTTTAAAACCAAGTTTTAGTGATTTTCAACAGCTTGAAAAAATCCTCCTGGCTTGATTTAGACTGCACAAACATCTGATTGGTTGATTGTCATGGGAAAATCCAAACAAATTAATCAAGTGATCTGCCTGGTTGGTTGAAGTTTTCAGAAACCTAAAGGTCACATGTGTATCTGTTAAAACAATAAAGCCCACATTTAGCCACCTTTCGTAAATAAAATAACCAACAACCCTGCATCATCATTCCACTCAAGAATAAAAAAAAAAGGTTTAAATAGGCTTAAAAACAAGGGGAAAGCTGCTAAAGATACTGTAGGCACCAGTCAGAGACAATCATTTCCCACTGAGGAAGCATCCGAGTATGAAGTATCATCTTCTCCCAGAGGGGAAAAAAAAAAGACTAAACCAAAGTAGTAAAGACAAAATGACCAAAAATGACAATTAGAAAGGTCTTAAACTGCAGCGGTTAGGACTGCAGGCTCTCGCTCGTCCCAGCAGACTTGCATAATAAAAGACAGCTTAAGAAAAGCCAGGCTCACAGGTGCAGCAAACCCTTCCAGCCAACAACAGATGATGGTAATTCAGATCACAGTTCTTGGCTCAAACTGCAAAATGAAATGTGTATTAAGTTTTCTCTGGCTAATCTTTGCCCAGGCGGGACAGTAATGTACATACACTAGATATCCATTTATTTTTTGTGGCCTGATAAGTCATATTTCCTTAACTTCAGATAGTGGTGTTCCATTTGGGTTTGTAACTAAAAATTAAACACTTTCTTTTAGTATACATGCATGGCTAGACAACATTTTTTAAATTCAGTTTGAATTTATTTTGTGTCATTTTGAGTTTTTAGCACATGTAAAAATGTAACAATAGTAATACCTGCGATGAGTTCAGATTAATTTGTCCTACGTTTTAAAGCTCACTACAATGAAAATTGTGTTTTTGGTAACTTTACATTTTTCTTGTGGGATTTCAATGATAATGGAGGACATTTATAAAAGAAAGTTAAGCCCAAAATTGCATTTCTGAGTATTTGTTTTCTTCAAATTGCTGTGAATCTGGAGCAGACGAATTTGTACTATACTGTACTATATGCGGGGAGGACCACAATCTTTCTGCTCTACCACTCATCGGGAGGGAAATCAGGGCAGGGTTTCTCCACGGCAACTGTCCCACCCACAACTCAGAAGCCAATTTCTTATGAACTGCTGCCGCCCTACAGAAACTATGATGAGACAGATTTTTTTTATTTTGGCTAAAAACGTAATCGTACCTAAAAGACCACTGTGAAGACTTTTACAATAGATCAATAGATTATCAGAGTGGGACTGTAATAGATGAATTTACCCACTATAGGAGGAAATTATGTAGGACTTTAAATACACAAGATAAAAAAAGGACGTATTATTAGATGACTTTATTTATCCCACGTTGGGGAAATTCATTAATACAAAGATTATAAAAAGATCACAAGGACACAACGGGATGCTGAACAACACAAAAACGTTTGAGCTGTTGAGAGGAAACTGCAAAAGTATTTGAAATATTTGGAGAGTCCACTGTGTTTTTGGAGTATTTCTCTACAAGCATACTTACAAATGGACATTCAGATAGGATTTTACATTTATCTGGGATTGGTATTGCTATCTTGGTATTTTAAAGATACATTTTAAGTGGAATGCTATGTTTTTTACTAGAATAATTATAGAAATATTCTATTTATTTCCCCCAGTTTGGGCACATATTATGATACAATGCACCCATGAAGTGTGTTAAAAACAATGTAGAAGAGCAGTCAAGTCATTTACCTCTCTTTACCTTTTAAAGGAAAACTGGTCCAAAAAAAGTTTTTATCACACCAAGATATTTTTAAAAATCGCTTTCTGCCAGATCAAGCACCAGCAGCCTAAAGAGGCTAGGATTTCCTGTCAGCTGCAGAGAAATGTTACCTGACAAATGCAAGGATAATGAGATGGATGGAGGGCTGGCTGAAGGAGCACTACCATGTCTTTGGCCTATTGATTATGTGTGAAATACTATCCATCCAATAGGACTTTGAGGTGTGTATCAGCGGAGGGGCACTCAGTCTGCCTACCACGCTCCGGCTGGGAATTATGGATCAATATCGTGCCTGCCGGCTCTTTTCCTCTCCCAGCAGAGTTCCCGCTCAGCTAAGGCCAAAATGGTTGTTATGAGGGAAACACACCATGATCTCAAAATATTAATTTCTCATGAAAATCCAGGAGAATGCTATCCGGTGCTGGTTTATGGCATTCAGATCAACAAGCCTGGGGCGCAATCTCCCAGCAGTTACAGAGCCCAGACAATACACGCTCACAAAATGTCACAGGTTTGAATCCGGTCCCTGACATTTTTTGAATGTCATATATATTGTGTTGTCAAACCCTTTGCATGTGACAGCGTTCTGTCCGTAAGCTGACATTTAATAAAAAATAATGATGATAAACCTTCTATTGTTGTGACACTTCAGCACTTTATTTGAATAATTGAATATAAAGGAACTAGTTTTGCATCATTCTTAAAGCTCAGACCTTGTGCTAATGGAAGCTAAAGGGAATGTATTAACACGATTGTAAAAAGAGAATTTTAAAATGTTTTTGTAGCGTTTTCTCCTAACGGAGGACATATACAAAAGAATTTAAGTCTAAAAGATGCATTTCTGAGTATTTTCTTATTCAAATCGTGATGGCTCAGGAGCAGGTTAACAGGTCGACTGTACGGCTGCATATCTCTGATATTGCTTGCCATTTTTGTTGCACTGGAAATGTTAGGTTGGGGTGGTGAGGGGCTGTAAGATAGCGGGAGAGTGCATAAACAAAGAGATGATGTGATATCAGCAGAGGGTTACTTCCGTGGCAGCCACATCTCAGAGGCGTATTTCTGATTAACCCCTGCCGCTCTGCACAAACTATGTTCTAGAAAACGACACAGATTTTCTTGTTATATCTTGGCTAAAAACAACATGATCATAATTAAAAGACCACTGGGAACGTTTTGAAAATAAATCATTATCAGAGAAGGACTTTTAACATCTTTGTTCAACTTTTATCTAAAATTACAGTCTCCTTTTTCCACAATAAAAAACCTAAGAGATGGTTCTATCTTGACTGAATGAACACCAAAATGTGCTTTGACATTAATGCAACGATCTCCATTAGAAATGCTGCTTTAGTATCTTCTGAAGTAATTCAAAAAACCAGCAGGGACAAATAAAGTAACGTGGTAAATGTGAGTAACATGAATCCAAGCCCTCGAGCCTAAATAAGGAATTATTTGCTATCAGACCAATTCAACCGGATAAAAAACAAGATCCAGGCTGAGGTTTTCACCAGGAGAGTTATCTAAAACAAGTGCAACCACACATCACAGCTTTGATGGCTAAAGGGACCAGATACAAAAAACTGATTCTGATTTTTTTCCCAACATGAAAACTTCAGTTTCCAGAGGACATCTTTGATGCTCCGCTCTTTCTTTAAGAGTTTTTGATGCTTCTGGGAGCTGCTATGTTTTTATGCTTTGTTCTGCCTGGAGAAAGCAATGCTTTTCTTCACAGACTAAGAAGCCTCGCGCAAAACCACAGAAATGAATTTAGCCTAATGCCTTGCTTCAATAACCATCCATCAGATCTGTGGCTTTAGTACAGCCCCACTTTTAGACATTTTGAATGTGAATATGCAAATGCTGTTGCTTTTAAAAGAAACGTTTGCTTAATTTATATGAAACACAAAAGAAACATGTCCTATATGTTTTTTTTATTTACGATATTTTATGGCACAGCCCAAAAGGTTAGGTTTTATTATTGGTTTAAGTCAAAAGTAATTCTATATGTTCTTATTTTGTTACAGAAAATTAAATCTGAAATGTAATTTGCCATTTCTACATTAGTGTGCTGTTCATAGAGGTTACCTGTAGTCTGCTCACATGGCTTTTAAAAGCCACTAATAGTGCATTAAGACCGAGATGGGGTAGTAAGTCATCAAAATGTAGCATGACTCAAATATAGTCTGGCAGAACCCAATAACTGAGGCGAGTTTAAAATTACTTTACCTACAATTATCACAATATCAATCTGGAAAGGTTATTACATTCTCCAACATTACAGACTAATTTACATATCTGACACATTAGGGAGACATTTAAATAAAGTCTGACAAGTTAATATATTACCCGGGGTTTTTCGACTGGAAGGAAAAGTTCTTCATGTCTTACCGAGATCCAGCAGGTCCACAGTCGGCTCTGTGATCTTCCCGGCATTGGATCTGCACTCCGAATGCTGAGAAAGAAGAAATCACATTAAAGTTGTAGGGAGAAGGAAAGTGCCACCACTGTCATCTGCACAATGTAAAATGCCAATAATAGCTTAAGGGAAGTCTTGAGTCTGCTCAAGTGAGTTGTAAGATCTCATTCTCGCAATGAAAGAGTCTAGAAAATGTTAAAAAATGTTTACAGTCTTACAGTTTTTAGTCAAACTGGTCACTAAGTCACTGGTGTCCTAAATCTGTCAAATGTTTTTCTTCAAGTAATTTGAGACAAAATGACGGGTTGTTGAGCAATTAAAGTAATTAGTAACTCACAAGAGGTAAAAAGGAAAATCTGACATTCAAGCAATTCTGGGTTTTTTTCTAATATGCTGCAATTATCCATAAACAATGGAAAAGACAATTTGCAATAGACCCAAAGGAACAATAGCAACGTATAAAAGCAGTCGAGTATCTCATTTAAAAATGAAACCAACCGCAACTGTGTGAACTTTAATTGTATTTTTGGTATTTTTTAAATTTTCTTGTTGGTTTTTTTCATGATGAATTTCATACATAAATAAAACTTTTCTAAAACTTGTGTTTCTGAGTATTTCTTTATTCGAATCGTAAATCAGGGACAGATGAAAGAGATACCTTTTTAAAAAGCTTGTAGTTGTAAAATCTACAATCAGCAGGGCATACACTTCCTGCTGCGCTCCATTCCAAAGCATGTACGAGCAGACAAATACATCCATGTACGTCTTCATTCTCTCGTCTGAGCTGGCATCTGGCTGGAAACTGTACGGCTGGATAGCTCTAATGTTCCTTACCATTTTTATTGCACCGGTAATGTGAAGTTAAGGTTGTGAGGGCCTGTAAGCTACTGAAGAGCATGTGAAGTAAGAAGAATGTTGGGAATCAGGGACGGTCTTAGTCCACACAAACAGTGCCGTCCACAACTCAGGGGTAAATTTTGAATGAACTACTGCCGCTCTGACATCTCCGACAACTAATGAACATCTCATGGAAAGATAATGTATCAAACCTCGAGGTACTGAATAGGGCAGAAATGCTGAGTGTTGAAGAAATGCTCACCACATGTCAACTAAGGTGGGCATGGCATGTTACACGCATGGAAGACACCAGACTACCAAAAGCTGTTTTCTTTGGAGAATTGAAAGAAGGATCAAGGAAAGTTGGAGCACCGCAACTACGCTTTAAAGACGTATTCAAGAGACAACTGAAGAACATAAATCAATTGACAACTGGAAGGGAAAAGCTGAAGACTGTGTGACATGGAGGAAGGTGGTGACCGGCGCTGCTGCTGCTATCAGGGAACGAAATGTTCAGCTCTCGTCAAAAAGAAGGCAGCGTAGACTAGAACCAGCACCTCCACCCGCTGAAGCAACATACAGGTGTGACACCTGAGACAGGACATTCAATACAGCAATTGGGATGTCCTCCCACATACGCCATAGGCACAAGCTCCTCCCTGCGTCATCGTCAACATTGATGGACTGCTAAAGAAGAATAAGACTGCCGCTCTGCAGAAACTATGTCCAAAAAGATGACACGTTTTTGTTTTTTGTTTTTTAAATTATGGCTTAAAATGGCATCATAATTAAAACATCCTTACAAATGATTTTACAATAGATCAAAAGAAGATTGGAGTGAACTTTTTAATGAAATGGGAAAAAATGCATCTGTTTGTTCTTATCCGACTGCTCATTTTCAATAAGGGTTTTGCATCAGTAAAAGAGTGAAAATGAAAGCTTGTTTATTTAAATTGGTTTGATTGCTTAAATAAAGGATTCAAAACATCTGATTTGGCTTTGTGTTGCTACTTGATGTCTGTCAGCCGTTTACTGCTTGAAATTGGGTGACAAGAAGGTTTTCTGGGGAAACAATGAAAATGTCACCAGAATATAAATGGGTTGTTTATTGGGGGGGGGGGGGGACAGCAATAAAGGTAAAGGGTTTTCAGAGTAGATGGGTTTGAGGTCAGCAAAAGAGTCTGTGAGTCTGGAAGAAAGATGAGGCAGTGCTTGTGAGTGGGTGGGTAAAAAAAAGGGCGAACATGTGAGATCTGCACAGTTGGCGGTAAACCCAATTTCCCACCCAACAGAAGTTTAATGGACCACATTACTTTCAATGTTGTTTCAATTCAAGGCAATGAAAACAATTACCGTGTTCCAACCTAATCAAGAACGCTCTGGCAGAGAAGTGATGAATGCCGCCGATGCAGCAAAGCTTAATTGAAGGCGAAGTGAACAGCTTCAGGGAGGACAGCTTGTTCTACAGAAGATATTTGGTTTGTGCCGCAGCTTCAGTCAAAAAAGCTTAACACTAAAGTAGAATTGTGACATACCAAAGATGATCTGGGAGTCAACGCAACTAAAAAAATAGGGTTATCATCAAAATAAATCTAAGGACCTTGCATACCCATCTTTACAAAATAACCAGGATGGTTTTTTTAATAGAAGGAGGATGTCGACTCCCTCTAGAAACATTTTTTGCAAAGAAGTGTGTCATCTTTTCAAGAGGGTTTTCCATTATAGTTAACATCCAACATGCTGGATGAGATTTTATTTCATTCTGCTTCCTCAGGCAGCTGTTGGATGGCGTTACTCTGAATCTGCTTGTGGGTCAGATGGCAGCTTTTTACTTTTATTTTGGAAAACTTGTGATTTTTTAGAAAGGTCTTTTCTTTCTTAATTCGGATTGGTAGACAGCAATAATCCTTTTTTTAAAATGATTGCTGATGGGTTCTCCTGGCGTTTTTTTTTTTTAAATCTTCTAGAGCAGACAGACAACATGTTTATAGGGCTCTGTAGGATAATGATAATTAAGGAAATGCTACAGTAATTAGCAGCACCTGGCTTTTAATTACAACTTTCCTGTATAAACAAAAAGAAATGACTTCTTTCTTGTTCCAAATTCTGGATGTTGTATGACCCAGCTTCAGTTCAGTGTGAATATTTTTTAATTACCATGTATTTAGGAAACAATCAGGGTTTATGCAACCAACATTCAGAGTCCAACAGCTAAAAGAAAAATGTTGTTTTCAATCTTTTACTAGAAGGCCGGTTCAATGACTGAGACCAGCTTAGCTCTCCACTCTTCCTTTTAACATGCAACGCAGATGAAACAACAAATCCTTAGAGTAGTGGCAGAGCAAGAAGATGCAAAAAAACAGAATCAAGCAGCCCTAAAAGAGGGGAAGAGAGCAAATAGTGTGGAAAGGCACAAATGTGGGATGAAGGGTGAAAATTGGTTAGCGGAAAAAGAGATTGGGTGAGAAAGAAGAAACAGCAGCAAACTGCAGAGCTAGAAGGATCAGAATAAAGGACAGACAGGAGAACGAAACATAATAAACATGTTGGTGGCAGAGAGGAATAAGACAGAAAGCAACAAAACAAAACAAATAGTAAAGTTACATATAAGTAATAAAAAGTAGCAATAAAAACTGCATTTCAAAAAATGCAGAAGAGCTATAAACTACGGTAATTTAAATATCATTTATAAAAATAAACATTGAGAGGGTCAAGCTGCATTTACAACGAACATGATTAGCGCGTCAAGAGTGTCCAGGTTCAGTGTTAAGTCAATGAACACACGTGATCAGAGGTCCTGAGACGTGATTTGAGTGAGGTGTGTTGGCCTGTGAGAAACGGTTTTTGGGTGTCGCAGTACAATTTGGGTGTGGCCACACGTCCAGAGTTAAAAAATTGGAACTTTGGCAAAAAAGATTTGGGCACGTGATGTGTTGATGATCAGTGGGTGAAGTCCAAAAACCAACAATCATTTTGTTCTTATCTTTTTCCCTCCTTGGTCTAATGCAGGTCAGCAAGTCTTCAAACTGGGTCAGAGAGAGAAAGAAGTACCACTGAAAGCAGCCATCATTGAGATGCAGCTCCTGCAGTAGAAGGTGAATCTCACCGTACTGAGAGAGTCTCATGAACCCAGACACGGGGATGTGATTATCGATGCTTTTGTAGAGCTATTCAAACTAAATAAACCTAATCTGTCGACATCATCCACGTCTTCCGTGCATTGTATACAGTCAATACTTCCATATGATGAGGCTAAAAACTTTAGGCGGTAGCTCCTCCCACACCCGTTTAAGACAGTGTCCAGCAGCAAATTTAATCAAAATTGATTTGATTCAATTCTGCCTCAGACAGATCAATCTGGTTGATTCGCAGAAATAGCCACTGATGCATCGATTAATCGTTACACCCCTAATATTTCAATCTTATTCTTTAATCAGGCTGTTACATTGCACTGAATGTGGAGTGATGTGCTTGTGAAAGCTAGCAGTTGTTTAGTAAATTCATTTGGCTCCAGTTACCTTTGTTTTAAAAGCACCAGGGCCAGGAGTTCCCCCTGAGCCTACAGGTAGCTAATGCACTTTAGCATAACCAAACATCAATAATTCTGGCGTACATTTCCCTCTGCTGTGCTAAAAGCTAATGTTTCTAACAGCATGACATGTCCCAAGAGAAAACTGTCTGAGCAGACACTCTTTGGAGTTTTAAATGGTTTTTCATTGTAAAAAAATAACAGTATTGAAGTGATCTGCTTATGTTCTTCTAAATGTAACAGTATATCTATCAGAAAGCAGAGAAGTCATCAATCACTGATATTAAACAACTCAATTCTTTGACGTGAGCATTTCTTACAAGTAAATTGTAAAGCTGATTCACAAATCTCATCTTTTTGGTCTCATTCCACCTATTGAAGTTTTGGCACTTCCATAAACAAGTCAGACTATAATAGTTTGATTCAATCATGTTTTCTGTAGCCACAGACAGTTTATTCAAGTTGACTGAAACAAGACCAGACAGAAGGTCATCACGACAGCAACCACACAACAACTGTAGACTGCTTAAACAAAGACTATGGTTGTTACATTATATCAATACTCTGACTCTCACGCAGTCATTAGCCTCCACCAGAGTGGAGGCACCTTGTTCATCATCTACAGTTTTTCCACAGAATTCTGACGTGGAAGAAACAAAAATAAATAGCAATACAGAGATAGACAGAACTATAGCACACGCACACAAAAAAACAAACAGATGATACATAGAGCAAGAAATACATTATACAGACTTCTAAATTGTACTGTTAGATCCACCTGTTAGTTTTTTTTTTTTTTTTTTCCTTTTGCTTTTTATGATTTAAAATAGCTAAAATAGCTTGGCTTGGTAAAAATTATACAAATCCCCTTTTTTTAATCTTCTTGGTAGAATTTGAAAAATAATTCATTACTGAAACGTTGCAAAGAGTTTCAGCAAAATAAACTGTGAGAAGCTCTTTGTTACAGAGCAGATTTCTTCATATGGCTGACAGATGCCTTATTAACACAATAAAACTGCCTCAGGCTGGATGCACAAGTGATGCCAAAGATAGACAGCTGCAGAAGAGTGTGGTGAAACAAAGAGTCAGAGATCTCTGCGGAGAAGACGGGAGGAGAAGGAGGTCAATCAACAGGGAAGGAGAGGCAGAAGAAGGATAAGGAGTCACAAGAGGCAGTTCGATGATTTTAGCATGCAGGGGCAGGGAGCGCTGAGAGGAACCAGGACAGAAAAAGTTAACAGAAAGGCTGAGGACATTGAGAGGAAAGGATGATGAAAAATAAATGACTGAAGGAATGGAAGACGGTCTGATGCAGTTCTCTTTCTCTGCCTACAAACACGCAGCACTGTGCACGCATCAGTGCATGGTACAGAGTTTGCAAGCCGCGGCTATAAACTCTGCTGCAGTTTAAGCCGTTCAGAGCGAGCCGTCGCTCAACTGGTGACGCGAAGGCACACTCCCGCTCACACAGAGCTATCTAAAGCTGCCACATGCGAGCATCTCTGCTAACACCACGCATTTTTCTGACAGCTAAGGAGACAAACTGCACACACTAACACACTCATGAAAAACCAAGACAGCCAAGGAAACAGCACACAAACACACACTGAAATAATGCATGCAAGGGAGCATGAATACACACAAGAACAAACAAGTTTGGACAGACTGGCGATCAAGTGTGCAAACGCAAAAACACAAATTGGAAAGAGATTAATGTTGAAACACAAATTCTTGGGGCTTTGAGGGATGTCACAATATAGTCTGAGGCAGTACTTTGCTGCCCAGAGAAACACACAGGTTACTGCAGCTACTGTTACTTCTAAACCTTTAACCCTTGTGCTATCCTAGGCACTTTAACATTGGGAGTTGGGTCATCTAGACCCACTAGACAGTGCGCTGAACCTTTTTTCTTCAATGATTTGTGATCTTCACTGGTGTCCATGGATTACACGAAATCTTTTCACCTTTATCCACCTTTGTCATGGTAGGGAGAACATGTCAATGCAAGGGTGGGGTCATCTGAGATAGCACAAGGGTTACACAGACAGACCTCCACCCAAACGACTAACCCGATTCTCGATTGGTGCTTCAGTTTTCTGTGCTTAGATGTACTTCTCCAAAAAAATGTCCTCAAGGTTGATTTTAAAAAGCCACAATTTTATTGTATATTTGGCAAAAGTGTTTATTGGAAATGAGCCTGTTTCATTTTCATTGACAAGTTATCAAACCCTCTGCTTTTAAAAAAAAGCTAATGACAAGGAAGCTAGCAAAGCCCACTAAGTGATTGAAAAAAAAGATTTTTAAAGACGTATCTTCAGTTTTTTAACCCTGTCTTAGTGCAGTTAAGGGCCATTTAGCATTTTAATGATAACGCTTTTTTCTCTAACTTTCTATGCTTGCATAAATGCCTCATTTCTACTTCTTTCAAACAAACTAAACTGACCTGCTGCCTCTCTGAGCTGCTTGCTGTGACTTCACTGTGCTTTGATTGGAGTATTGATGAAATTATTATAATCCAGAGGCCATTAAAATGAACAGCTTTTAGAGCTGCATTGCAACTTCCCATTTCATGTGAAAGCTCCGTATACCTAACTTATGGGGCTATATAACACTCAAGGTAAGATCATTGTAATAAAAGGAAAATAAAATTTGAACTGTTCATTACTAATCAGAAATCTAAGATAAAACTCTAGATGGAAAAGTATTAAAAAAAAGTATTTGAAAATACTCTGTGAACGTTTTTAGCCAAATAAACTTCTTTGTATGTTTAGGTGTGTAATTATTTACAGTCAGTGATTGATTACGCTTGTTAGGGAAAACCTAATCTTAAAAACTTTTGCATGACAAAAAAAAATGAATAAAATAAATCAATACAAAGTCTTTATTTAAAAAGAAATAAAATAAAGCAAATGAACAAAAGCATTTCAAAAATTGAGAGTCACATCAAATCTAGAGGATAAGCAGTAGAAAAGGAAGAGAGCATTACATTTCCTAATTATTTACAAGCCACCAGGTCCCTGCATCCAAAATGTATATTTATTTTGAACTTAATAACACCAATTATTAGTTAGACTTTCAGAAATTAGGGTGAGGTTCTTGTGCGTATATATACGCCCCTCTCACCCTCTGCGGGTGGTTTCTCCTCCAAGCTCGGGTCCTCTACCAGAGGCCTGGGAGCTTGAGGGTCCTGCGCAGTATCTTAGCTGTTCCTAGCACTGCGCTATATATATATATATATATATATGTAGATGTAGATGTAATTACATTTGACATGCAAATAAACCTTTTTTGACTTCCTACATTTAAATATAGGCAACAGATGTTGACATATCTTCTCGAACATGCATTTCAATGTGTCGTTTTCTATGCCTGGTGCTGTATAGTATACATATTTTATTAACCCTGAAGCCTGCAAATGTCATCTATGTCAGCTGTCTTGGATGTGTGGAGGGAGCAGGAATATAACTGGAATGGAGTTTTAAATAGGCCAAGGTGCATCAGAGCAGGAAAATTGTGCAGTGTATGGCAGCAGTAGGGAGGAATGAGAGTTTTTTTGCATGTGTCATCCAGGGTAAGGTAGATATATTTTTGTCTCTTATGCGTGCGTCTTTTCTCGGAAGCAGCCCTCACCCTCATTTCCTTGCCTGTGAAAATCAAGCCTATTGATCAGTCTTCCTAGTGAATGCAGTATTGATGCTTTCCCTGCTGGATCCCAGAAAGCACAGTTTCACTGCTGTTGGGTTGTTGGGTGTGTGAGGGGATGGGACTGTCACTATGTTAGTCACAGAGCGGTGCTCCTCACAACGCCCCTCACATTGTACGCTCCAACTAACTCCAATTGACCACAGATACGCTTTACCTGCAACAGCTGTTCAGTGTGTTTGCATATTTTTGGGTTGCATTCAATCTCACAAAGCTGTGATAGAATTAAGTATCTAAGCATGCAGAGCACCCAGAGATAACACAAACCCCAAGACCCTAAATATATTCAAAAAAGTCAACAAGATTGAACACATTGTCCCTAATCGCAAACAACAGCAAGCATTTGTGTTTTTCCAGAGAGTAATTTGCCTCTTGTTCTAAATCTAATTTATTAATGAGCTGACAAAAAAAATAACACAACAGGGGCCTGGCGGAAAAACAACAGCGATCCAGTGTTTGCAGATAGTTTTAAACAAGGAGAATCTGAGAGTAGACAAGACACAAAGACAAAAGAGGTTACAAATGAAAGAGAAATGGGGATGAATGGAGGTGAAGAAAGTGGAAGGATAATAGAGTCACTCCCTTCTAAAGAATCACTGTGTTGTTAGCTAAGCACATGTGAAGAATACAGAGCACCCTTATCGTCCTGTCACCATTGCAGCTTTTTTCTAGTAGATAACAGACTTTAAAAGGAATACAAATGCCTTATAACGTAGTATAAAACCAATTCTCTCCGCTATCATACTTGTACTTTTATTGGATTTTAAATAACATAAAATTCTAGGTGGGAAAACTCGACTGAGAATCAATAGCCGCGGTTTCATGTGCAAAATAACTTGATCGGATCAATGGTCGGATTAAAATTCAACAGTGTACATGGGCCCAGAAAAACTTTTTCCGATTACAACAAACGTTTAAATACGCAGCACTTTTGGTCGGAATAAATCATTTGCACATGCAGTTCTGTTTAAAATACCGGAAGAGGAAACAAGTCCCGCTGTAAACAAGCCGAGCTGTCACATACATATATGTAGCAGCTCTGTAATATAAGAGATGAACTTCTAAACGTGCTTTTGTTAATGTTATAGTTATTATGAAGCGCTTGTTCGCACATCATTTTATTTTTAATCTGTGTGGTCAGTGCTTTCCCTAGCAGCAGAACAAAGCCAGACGAAGGGTTAGGAGAAGGCTAACATGCGCTAACAACATTTAGGCTTTGATGAACATAAAATCCATGCGGGAAATGCCTCAATCGGCATCTTGGCTGCACGTAAATATGTGAGAATAACATCAGCCTTTATTTTGTCGGGATACGACTGGAAACACAAATCCACGTGATTGTGTGAATGCTTTCCAAGGACTGAGCGACATTTCTGCTTTGAAAAGCTCACACACCGACTTAAAGCCACGGTGTGAGCTGGAGGCCCAAGCTCTGCTCGGAGACGGGAGACATGGTTCTCCTGAATTCGGCTGCTCGTTCACATAGAGCTGCGGGACAGATCGCAGTCCTTAGTCTGCCACACGTGACAAAGCATCCGCCCCTCCCCTCAAACACAAAACTATGAGTCCAGCTGCTCTGCTCAGAGACACGGTTCGCTCCGTCCACCTGCAGCCGTGCCCAAATCGCGCAGGGTCTGGACGTCAGGGGCACGAAGCGCTCCTGCTCCTGAGCAGATAAAAGGCCTGTAGTTGATTAGAGGACTTGTGCTTGCATTTTGAAGATTTTGCTGTGAACAGACAACATGCGGTCAAAGGAGCTCTCCATGCAGGTGAAAGGAGTCACCATTAGCACCCTACCCGCCAATTTTAACCGCACCTTAGACATTTAGGGCCCCTTGGTGGGGAGGGTGAGGGGACGTCACTGTGAGTAATCAGGAGATGTCCCCTTAGTGCCCTACCCGCCAATTTTAACCGCACCCCCCTTAGTACACACACCCCTCCCCCCTCAATATATACATCCCAACATAAACACACACACATGCACACACACACCCTTTCAAACACACATACACGCACACACATTTTGCAAGGAAGGTGGGACCTGGGTCCGTCTGTCCCCTGCCTCTTCCCTGGTGGGGGGTACGGGCCCCTTTGCGGCGGCGGCCGTGTCCCCGGGGTGCCGGCTTCCTGGGCCCGGCGGTGCTCTCTCCGCGCGGTGGGGGGGTTCACATTACATCTGAGCCGGGGGTGTCTGGTCCCTGGGGGGTGGGTTCTGGTCCTTGCTCCTGAGTGCTGGGCCCCGCCAAATTTCCAACTGTGGCCGAGCCTGGTCGGGCCATATTTACAACACCCCTTGTGGGCCCTCTTTTTGCCCCGGGGTTCCCCCCTCCTGGGCGGGGGTGGCGGGCCCCTGCCTCGCTCCTCCCTGGACCAACCGTGGGCCGGGCGGGTGGCTGCCTGGAGTGCGGAGCGGGTCTCCCTTGGGGGGTCCTGGCTCGTACCTGGGGTTGGGGCGGGGGGATGCCCGGAACTCCTGGGTGGTGGTGGGGTGCTCGTTTGGGGCTGTGGGCGTCCTTCTCCGGTGGGGCCCTGCGTTGGGTTCTCCCGGCGCGGCGGGGGGGCTGCTCTCCTGGTTGGGCTGGGGCGGCGCTCTCTTTCCCTCCGTGCCTCCCTGGCCTCTGGCTCTGGGGGCCTTGCGGCGGCCCTGCTGGCCCTGGCCTGGGTGGCGGGCTTGGTCGCCCGGGCGGCGGTTGTTCCCTGCCGGTTCCCGTGTGGCGTTGGGGGTATTCCGGCTGCCGCTGCTGCTGCGGTGGGGGTCTTGGGGTGGGGATGGCTGGGCACTCTCCCTCCTTCTTTTCACGTTCCACCATCCATTTTAGAAGAACATAAACACTCACCTGAGCACTGGTGTTAACTCACCTTTGCACTAACAGTTTGCATGACTGAATGACTGAAATATTTCACACTAGTTGGTTTTAAGGCAGAAGTATGCGTGTGAACACTACCTGTTTTGTGTACATGTCGACAGGTGGACATTTTTGCAGCTAGCAGGTGTGTTTATAACATTTGAGTGTGTGTGTGTGGACAGGCTCCGCCCCTTTTTTTTTTTTTTTTTTTTTTTTTTTTCTACATTTGAACCTTACCATAATGATTAACAACCAGTAAACTTGTTGCTTTATGCTGCTTCATGGTCTTATCCCCCTTCCCCTCCTATTATCACCCCCTACCCCCCCTCTCTCTAACGTCCCTCTCTCTTCTTCCCTTCTTTCCTTTTCCGTCCGGTCCAACACCAAAGATTTTCAGACATGATTGAAATTAATAAAGTTTGGCCTCAATTACAAAAGGGGTTTATTCAGACATACCTTTGGTTTGTCTGAAGATTAATAACCCCTCTTGTTAAAGTAAAATATGTCCAACACAAGAGGCCCTCAGCTCTCATCTGTCTGCCCAGCTGTTGGACAGGACAAGTTAAAAAAAAAAAAAAAAAAGAAAGGAGTCACCATTAAGCTGAGAAAACAGAAAAAAAACCATGCGAGAAATTGCTACAGTGGATGGCTGCTAGTGGCACCTAGATACTAGTGTTTATTGATGGCGTGACACAGGACAGAAGCAGCCCAATGAATTCTGAGGTGCTCAGACACACACTGTCTGCGCATATCCAGGTGAATGCAGCCTAACTGATTGGGCAGCGTTTCATTATACAGATGGACAACGACCCAAAAGATACAGCCAAAGCAACTCAGGAATTTATTAAAGCAAAGAAGTGGAATATTCTTGAATGGCCAAGTCAGTCAGTAACCTAGAAAGAATGTGTCTCTGTCCAAAGATTTATGGTCCTGACTGTATGTGGTACAGATTTGTCATATTTTACATTTCCCCCAAAATCCTCCAGGCTGCCATAGGGGCTTGTGAGTGCCGTTTATGTAATACAGTTCTTCACAGTTTTCGATCTTAGGCAGCCTGTACCTAGCCGTAAAGGCAGTTCTGTCTAATGCTTTAATTACAGTGACGTAAGAGCACTGTACAACAGCGTACCAGCCTTTTAACAGTTGCAAGCCAGATATGTGGTGGCTGTAAGAATTTCAAACCTATATTAGCATATTCATTTCAATTGTTTAACTTGTATTCAATTAAAGGTAATGCAAGGTTTTGAATGTAGAAAAAAGCGTGAAAACGTTCCCATGTATCCTACTTTTGCAACAAAATCTTAAATACATTTTTATCTGAAATCCTTCCCAATTTAGTTTCATAGTTTTCAAACCATGTTTAAAATCCTCTTACATTATCTACACTGCTGGTTTGAAACACCTGCACGGACGTCAACCGTTGTGAAGCAGATGGATTAAACAAAGACAACCAAAGTTAACAGAGTTAATAGCTTTTAATGTGAGAGTAATAGAACTGAATTTTGTTGCATGGTGAGGTGCTCGAGAGCCTGATTGTTTCCAAAAGGGATTTTTAGTCCGAAACAGGAATTTACACGAGAAAGGATTTTCGGAGATTTGTGATGCAAAATGGTAATTCTATGATTAATATCCTTACAATCTCAGTTTCAACAAAACAAAGGAGGTATTACTAAATTTAGATGGAAGGCCAAGAACAGCAACGGTTTCTTGTGGAAACTTTTTGAAAATGTGTCCTCAGAATCCTGCTGAAAACGTTTTCTGGCGAGAACATGTAGGTGGTCTGACACACCAAGAGTTTAACACAGTAAACACAACAAACCTCACCTCTAGACTCCTACCACAACCCTGAATTAATCAGATTGTCTTTACACTGAACTTCTGAAAATAGACAGTCCAGCCAATGTATTCTTTTCAGAGGATTCAGCTTCCCATCTGCGTGAGCGCTGGGGAGAGATGTCAGCTTTCAGTCAGTGCTATAATTTAATTAGAGTCTGCAGGCAGTGAATAGGAAGAGAGAGACAGGGGACAAAGCTTAGCCTTACAACTCTGATCCGACTGAGTAAAATGGTTACACGTAATTGCATTAAAAGGGAGAGCCCACTACGGTATTATGGCTTGCCTGGATGCATTTCTGTCCACCTTACATGGAGATTTTTGGACTTTCATTTTTAAAAGTGTTCCTTTTTTTCCCCCCAAAAGAATACTGCTGCCATTTTGTCATTACCATCTTTTCAAAATGTCTTAGCAGGAAAGAAATTGCTTCCAGAACATATTTGATCGAAATATGTAACATATCCCACATTCCCTTTGTCAGAAATTATTCCCCGCATTACCTTCACTTAAACAATCAAAGAAAATTAGTCTTGGCAAAACCCCTAATTTCTTGCAGGAGGTTTAAAGAAGATGCCAACTTAAAAAAAGGTAAATGCCAGATGTCCCCTAGCACCAACCCATTAAGATCAAGTTGTGAGGTAAAGCTCCAGTTCCTGAAACAATTGCAAATATTAACTAATATTATACTCTTTATGTGCAAACATCTACAGCTTAAAAGTCATTTTTACATTAGGGAAATCTGGCAGCTTTGTTCTATTGGAGAAGAAATACAGAAGACTTTCATTGCTTGATTTAGCTTGATATATTTCATATTGCACCATTGAGAGCTGACCGAACTTGTAGGATATGTCATGTCGTTTCTACAGTTGTTTGACTTACAGAGGAAGGAGGGATTTCTGACACAAGTTCAGACCAAAAACAAATAAAACTTTAAAAGGAAATCTTGCTACTTGTGTGTTTTTTTTATAAATTGATAGGTGCCTAAACCTCGTCATATTTACCAACGGTTTCAACTCAATATAAGTTGAAACATTGCCTACATCATTGACCCTGTAAAGCCCACTATATCGATGAGGTGACAGAAAATTCCATTCTTTGCAATAAAAATGTTTTTGAAACTCTTTGATGAGATCCACAAAAAAACAATTGGCAATAACCTTTTTTTAAGAGATTTAGAATCAGTTATGATGCTTTTAACATTGTAAGTTTAAAAAGCCAAAATATCGACATGAGTGTTCAGCGAAAAAACATCTTAATTTAGCCTTACATTTTTAATATGGCGTAACTCTATTATATAGAATTAATTATGAAAAAAACTTTGTATTCTTCCAATACAGCAAGTAGTCCATCCATCCATCCATCTTCCTCCGCTTATCCGGGACCGGGTCGCGGGGGCAGCAGACTGAGCAGAGATGCCCAGACTTCCCTCACCCCAGCCACTTCCTCCAGCTCCTCTGGGGGGACCCCAAGGCGTTCCCAGGCCAGCCGAGAGACGTAGTCTCTCCAGTGTGTCCTGGGTCTTCCCCGGGGCCTCCGCCCAGTGGGACATGTCCGGAACACCTCTACAGGGAGGCGTCCCGGGGGCATCCGGACTAGATGCCCGAGCCACCTCAACTGGCTCCTTTCGATGTGGAGGAGAAGCGGTTCTACTCCGAGCTCCCCGCGGGTGACCGAGCTTCTCACCCTATCTCTAAGGGAGCGCCCAGCCACCCTACGGAGGAAGCTCATTTAATTTTTTTTTTTTTTTAAACTTTTTCTGTCCAACAGCTGAGCAAACAGATTAGAGCTGAAGGCTTTTTGTGTTGGACAGGTTTTACTATCACAAAAAGAGGTTATATAGCTTCGAGAAACTACAGTGTAGATTTGTATGAACCCCTTTTTGTCTTATAATTTTTTTTATTTATTTGTTACATTCAGTGTGTGTGGGGAGGGAGAGGGGAAGAATGTGAGGGGAGGGTGGAAGAGAGTAAAGGGAAGAAAGGTGAAAAGATTTGAATAAGTTATTATTTTAAGCTGTAACAATTATACCAGATCTGCTGGAAAGACGAATGTTACATCAAAGGTGAAAATCTGACACTAAGATAAGCGAAAAAAATCTGTCCATCAATACACTGTCGTTAAGGAGGAGGGATGAAGCAGACAGGGAGCAGTGTGGCAGTGTGCACGTGGGGGTGGAGATACATGCATGCTGCCAACGTGAACCGTGTGTTCATAAGGGGAACCAGATCCTACCCAGCCAGACCAGGAGAGGGGAGGAGAGCCCCCCAGGCCAGAAGCCCCCCCAGCATCCGGACCCAGGCAGCCCGGGAGGGGGGGAAGAGGGGACCGCCCACCCCACCAGCCAGGCACAGAGAGAGGAAGCTCATTTCAGCCGCTTGTATTCAGGACCTCGTTCTTTCGGTCATGACCCAGAGCTCATGACCATAGGTGAGTATTGGAACGAAGATCGACCGGTAAATTGAGAGCTTTGCTTTTCGGCTCAGCTCTCTCTTCACCACGACGGACCGATAGAGCGACCGCATAACTACGGACGCCGCTCCGATCCGCCTGTCAATCTCACGCTCCGATCTTCCCTCACTCGTGAACAAGACCCCAAGATATTTAAACTCCTCCACCTGGGGCAAGAACACTCCACCCACCGAGAGATGGCAAACTACCTTACTCCAGCAAGTAGTCTCTTCAAAAAATGAACAATAGATGAGTTTATTCTCACCATAAAGTTTAGAAACTTTCAAATTTCATGGAAGCAGCCATTTTGAAATGACCTGAAAGGGCCTTTCTACTGCCTCTAGTGGAATGATGATGAACTACAGGGCAGAAACCAAGGAGCAAGTGATATACAATGATATTTTAAGGAAAGTTTGATCATGCAGAGTTAGGGGTCTCATAAATGCCTGTATCAAATATGACTGGTTGTGTAGAGTTAACACTCTTTAGTCTGCTGGATAGTCTCGTGAATTCACATCAGAGATGAGCTGTAGCAGAGTTTTCATGCTAGCGAACACAAAACCTTATTTCTGGTATTTTAGGTCAACTTTAACGCTTTCTAAAACAGGCTAACTAGCAGAGAAAAACAAAGTAGGGTTTGGTACCAACAGCCTTGACCACAAAGAGTATTGAAAAGAGACAAACAGGAGCTGATGACCTGCAAAACAGCATAAATGAACTTCTGCACAAATCAAAGCTTCAACTGAACTGATTTGGTTAAAAATGAATATTTTAGTAAAGTTACATATTACTTGAAATAGTTTGAAATATGCAATTAATGCGATTCCAGTGGATTCTGAAATGCAGAAAAGCAGTTGTGTGATGATATGAAACACTTTACAGCAACAAAGGATTTACGCAATCAAGGTAAATCAGCGAATTCTGTCATGGAGGAAAGCAGCTTTGTGCCATTATGCAGCAGATAAATAATGAGTTACATACAATGCAAAGTTGATATGAAAAGCCACTTTTCTTTTCGTCAAAATCAGCGGATTCACAGAGATCACATTAATGATCGAGGAGTTACGGTGTGTCAAAGAGTGTGTGTTATTTAGATGTGACAGATGACATCTCGGGTGTTAAAGGGTTAAGTGCTGAGTGTTTTTATTCTGTCGGTTGTGGGTTGACGATAACGCTTATTTCTCCATCAAGAAGGAAGGAGACAAAGGCAGAATCCGAATACTTCTCCTAGGCTTCTCTCTAGCCCTACAATTTACTCCCATAACAAAGAGTTATGGAAAAATAGTGTCTTCTAACTCAAACGTTACTTCCACTCAATGACATCCTCAATAGTCATGGGTCAGCTATGTTAGCGTGGAGCTGCCAGCATTCGGAAAACACATAACATCAATTTTATAACTTTTACTCACTACACAGTGCACTATATAGTGCGTTCGCCATTGTGTAGTGCTGTCTAAATTTACAACTCCAAAATCAAGTGCATAGATATTTCCTTGAAGTCTCTGCGAAAAACCAATGTGCATATATGCTCATTAGATTGGCGAATATAGACCACAATCCATTGTGTTTGAACATTTTTTGCCAAAAAATTGTATTTAAATTTTTTATTAAAATATTTACGTTTTCATCTTTAGAACTCGTGGATTCATAAGTGGTCATTGCAAAACGCTCATATCAATTCGATTTTAAGTTCCTGAAATCCATTATTTCATGTTCGTAGTTTAAAAGAAAAGAAAAAAAAGTAGTAAGCATGGTGTCCGAATTGCTTTTAAAATCCAGGGCACTACATAGTCCTGCACTATATCGTTTTTTAGTAGTTAGAGATTTGGGTGGGAATTCGGACACAGCCTACAATTCCAAAATCGAGTGCCCTAGCAATCTCCCAAAAGCCTCTGTAATGAACCAGTGTGCATCGATGCACACTAAACTGGGGAATATAGACCAAAATGCATCACGTCTAAACAATTCTTGAAAGAAAAATGTTTAAATGTGTTTTTATTTTTTATAAACCATCAACATTTTCATCATCAGAACAGTTGATTCATAAATAGTCGTCATAAAACGTTCTTATTGATTAGATTTTAGCTTTGTAAAATCAATAATGTCATAGTTCCTGTTTACCAAAAAAATAAATAAATTAATATAGTGACCATGGTCTCTGAATTGCTTTCAAAATCCTGGGCACTAGACAGTCCTGCACTAGATAGTTTTTGTAGTAATTTCGGATTAGGGTGGGAATTTAGACAAAGCCAAAGAGGAGAGAAAAAACAGAGAATGAGGAAGACAAGACGGGAGAGGAAAAGCATTGCTGTTCTGCATCATACTCAAGACTAAAGGGCTTTCAGCACATTCAGTATGCGTGTGGACCACACACACGCACGTGCATGCTCTGACTCACACACACACACACACACAGCAGAGGCTCCAGTCGTCTCCTTGACACTGGAGCTCTTCGACGACGGCAGGAGCTCAGCTGATAAGGAAGAGAGGGATGAAAGGAAGACGAGCACACCCGCGTATTTCTGCCAGCACATACACACATGCGCACTCACTCCTGGCGGGGACGACATTCATCTCACACTTTGTGTGAACACACACATCAAGGAGCAGAATATCTGCAGGTCAAAAGAGAAGCTGCAGCCTCCTGATTAGGGACGGACTCTGATAAACAGATCTGGTTAGACGCTGGTGAAGCTTTTGACCAACATATTCCACAAGTAATCTGCTGCTCCATTTGTTTTACATAGGAACTACATGGCAGAGGGAACAATGCAGCTGATTTATGAAAACACCACGTGTTGGTTAACTCACTTTTGTCCACGAAATTGATTAGCTAGGGATGCACAAATAAATTGGCTCAATATAGGATAATGGATAATGAATAATGGCATGAAATGGTTATTTTCAGTATTGGTTGATAGAAAAACTCATGTTCACTTTTGATGAAGAAAGAAAAATTAACAACCTGTCAGTTTATCTGCCCAATTGCACCACGAGGATGTACCTACTGTACTAACTCACCATCTTTTGAAGCTTTTTTATGGATAACTGCACCTGCAGCTTTCACATTCTCCTATTTAAAAAAAAAACTCCTGCAACCAACAGAGTTAACAGCCAGGACAAAGTAAAGGAGTAACACGAAGCATCAGAGACCATGCATAACGGCAATAAACTAAGTGACTTACGAGCAGTTTTTTTCTATTAAAATAGCTATTGGAATGTGATCTTTACGTTTAATATAATACATTTGCTTTGCTTGTTCCTGAATTGGGCTTTGGAAAATTCCTAAGTAGAATTTTAAGTTTTTTTGTTTTGTTTTGTTAAAACAATCTAATTAAGAAAAGGCACAACTTCACCATCCCATCTCACTCTTACAAATAGCTGGTGAAAATATGCGTATGCATACTTTACACAAACATTAGCATTGGCATGGGGGCTTAATTTCCATTTTTATATTGTTGTGCTTTGTGTTATGTTCTATATGAAAAGTGCTATATAAATAAATATTGATTTGATTTAAAAGGAAAAAGGAAAAGCTAAAAAAAACAAAAAAAGATAAAATAAAGAAATAAAAATTAAAAAAAGAAAACTTATGTCTGTATATTTTATTTTCTTAAGATAAAAACTAACAGAAAGGTTTTTAGCAGTAGAATTTAG
Source organism: Oryzias latipes (assembly GCF_053564925.1). Classification (NCBI taxonomy): domain Eukaryota; kingdom Metazoa; phylum Chordata; class Actinopteri; order Beloniformes; family Adrianichthyidae; genus Oryzias; species Oryzias latipes. Next base: position 10,881,320 of record NC_136251.1, read on the forward strand.
GAAACTAGTGGTAGTAGATACCTATCCATCTGTAGCCTCAAGAAAAAAGAAAACTAAGAACAGGGCTAAACTAACAAATGAAGGCTCTGATAAAAGATTTTTGTGCATTGACCCTAAAGTTAAAAAGTCAAGTGTTTGGATACATAGAATCTTTGTATGCCTTTTATTCATATGCATCCCCTGGGTTAATATTTTTCATAATAATAAATTCGATTGGAAAACCTTATATGTTTTTCACTTTCATTTTCATTAAGAACTTAGGTTTTCTCATCACGTTAAAATGTGTTCATATGTTTATGGTTTATGCATTGTACATCTTTTTTTTTTTTTTTTTTTTTTTTTTTTTTTTTTTTTTTTAACTTGTCCTGTCCAACAGCTGGGCAGACAGATGAGAGCTGAGGGCCTCTTGTGTTGGACAGATTTTACTTTAACAAGAGGGGTTATTAATCTTCAGACAAACCAAAGGTATGTCTGGATAAACCCCTTTTGTAATTGAGGCCAAACTTTATTAATTTCAATCATGTCTGAAAATCTTTGGTGTTGGACCGGACGGAAAAGGAAAGAGGGGAAGAAGAGAGAGGGACGATAGAGAGAGGGGGGGTAGGGGGTGATAATAGGAGGGGAAGGGGGATAAGACCATGAAGCAGCATAAAGCAACAAGTTTACTGGTTGTTAATCATTATGGTAACGTTCAAATGTAGTACAATAAGGGCGGAGCCTGTCCACACACACACTCAAATGTTATAAACACACCTGCTAGCTGCAAAAATGTCCACCTGTCGACATATATACAAAACAGATAGTGTTCACACGCATACTTATGCCTTAAAACCAACTAGTGTGAAATATTTCAGTCATTCAGTCATGCAAACTGTAAGTGCAAAGGTGAGCTAACACCTGTGCTCAGGTGAGTGTTTATGTTCTTCTAAAATGGATGGTGGAACGTGGAAAGAAGGAGGGAGAGTGCCCAGCCATCCCCACCCCAAGACCCCCACCGCAGCAGCAGCGGCAGCCGGAATCCCCCCAACGCCACACGGGAACCGGCAGGGAACAACCGCCGCCCGGGCGACCAAGCCCGCCACCCAGGCCAGGGCCAGCAGGACCGCCGCAAGGCCCCCAGAGCCAGAGAGCAGGGAAGCACGGAGGGAGAGAGAGCGCCGCCCCAGCCCAACCAGGAGAGCAGCCCCCCCGCCGCGCCGGGAGAACCCAACGCAGGGCCCCACCGGAGACGGACGCCCACAGCCCCAGACGAGCACCCCACCACCACCCAGGAGTTCCGGGCATCCCCCCGCCCCAACCCCAGGTACGAGCCAGGACCCCCCAAGGGAGACCCGCTCCGCGCTCCAGGCAGCCATCCGCCCGGCCCGCGGCTGGTCCAGGGAGGAGCGGGGCAGGGGCCCGCCGCCCCCGCCCAAGAGGGGGGGAACCCCGGGGAAAAAAAGAGGGCCCACAAGGGGTGTTGTAAATATGGCCCGACCAGGCTCGGCCACAGTTGGAAATATGGCGGGGCCCAGCGCCCAGGAGCAAGGACCAGAACCCACCCCCCAGGGACACGAACACTCCCGGCTCAGATGTAATGTGAACCCCCCTGCATTGTACATCTGAGTCTGAGGCTAATAAATGCTTTATAGTTATCTAAACAAACAAGTAAAAGGCAGTTTTAAATCATTACAAATAATCAAATCTAAACACCGTATCACATAACCACTAAGTACATTTTGCGCATTTTCCGCGTATGAAATTTGGGTTTTTCTTGAAACATGCATGATATATGTAATACATACGTGTTTCTTGCGTTCGTCATTCGCCAACGTGCGAATGACGAACGGTTTCGGCCGACGGGTCTTTATGAGAATTCGGTTTAGAGCTGTTCAAAAGTCTGGTCGGTTGAGTAAAGACCAAATCTTTTATCAGTTTTTCCATGTAAATTCACGTATGACGAATTTTAATCTGTGTAATAGTGGCAGTGTGACACGCCCTTCAATACTTGACAGTTGTCTGCAGATGTTTGTTAATGTTTTTACTTGCCACAAATGTGGGCGTCTCCCAAGTGCAAAGCTTGTTAGAGGTCTGGCTTTTATCGGTCACTGGTAAAATGATTGAGGAAAAATGTCTTCTGCGTTGTGAATGCAATCATTACCTTGGTGTTGTTATGTTTCTCCACTTTTTCAGAGTCCTTCGTCTCTCTTTTCTTCTCTTCTTTTTTCTTCTCCCGCTCCTTCGGCAGAAAACACAGGAAAATGTGCGACATTTGAAAAGGTGCTGGATTTCCAGCATGCTGAGAAGTGTGAGGGAATGTGGGCGCTAAAGGAGAGCTTCTGGTGGCGTGTGAAAAAACAGAAAAAGAGGCAGTGATTCAGAGCAGGGGTCTATGTGCAAAACGACAGAAGAACTGACAGGATGTCATAACACGCAGACAGACTGAAGTGTGTTGAAGCGCACTGAGGTGCATACAGTCATCGTGGCCATATGGTAAAAGCAGAACGTCCGATAAACTGCAGCTCAATGCTATTATTAACCAGTATTGATTTTTTTGCCAACGTAATTGCGCACTCTAAAATTAAATCTAAAATACGACCATAACATCCAATAGATTTCACCTCATTTGTCTAACAAATTAGTCTGTTGTTATTTTACAATTGCAGGGCCACACTTCTCACAATGCAAGTGTCTTTAGAAAGAAGACGAAGTAGTCCTAGTGGTAAAGATCTTCTTTGTCTTCGCAGGAACTACATCCTTGTCCTAAATGCTATTTTAATGAAGTCAGTATTCAGACTCGACATGCAGACATTATCGTCATGCAGAGTTGATGTTCACTTTTCAGATTAATGCCTCTCCCTTCCTTTGTTTTGTGCAAATGAGCCTGTTCCAATGCCAGCAGGCTTTAGCTGTGCCAAAGAGAAAGGCTTTAGTTCATATCTGCAGCCTATGATCTGGTCATTAGAAAAACAAAAACAAAAACTTTAATTGGGGTATTTAAACTCTCTCTGCAATTACTGAATTTGCTGTAAATGTATTTGTTTGCGTGGAATTGTGTCAGTTCAATCATTTAAATGACTGGAAATATGCTTCTGAGAGATTTGGTTCATACTTATTTAAAATATTCAAAACTTGGAGAACTTGGAAAAAAGAATAATTCATCAGGCCTGTAATTAAACTTGACAGGACCTTGAAGATGCTTCATTAACAATTGGCGACATCATTGTTTAAGCAGTCAGAGCTGAGGTGCTCTACAACCACTGCAGCTGAACATCTGCATGAGATAAACCGTCAGATCGTCGGTCAGCAAAGCATGTGCTACTTGCTGCTTTTTGTTGACGCTTTCATCAGCAGGTTTGAGGATATTTTCTCTACAGGCAGACTCCAGGTCTGCTGCTGTTACCCATAAAGAAGAGATTTTACCATCACCCAAATCCTGCTTGGCAGCAGTAGCCGCCATTCCACTCCCATCCAATTTTGACTGACAAAACAGATCCAATGTTTCTTCCACATTTCTTATTGGCTTTGCTTTTAATTTGTCTTTTTAATCAGTTTCTTTCTGTTAGCCAGAAAGTCCCAAAGAAAGAGCTGACCATGTGCTCAGCTACACGCGGCCAAATGAAAATCTGTTCTGGCAACAGCTCCCCTTATTGGAGGGGAAACTTTTTTTTTTTTTTTTTTAAGATTAGAAAGGAATTAGATTTGAGTGTTTTAGACAGGCTAAGATGTTTCCTATAAATCAGTTTGCACTCATTTTGTGGTGAACCCAAGTCTGCAACTAGTTGGAAAAACAATAGTACTGCAAGACAATATGTAGATTTGCAACAAGTTCCTATCTGATTCAAATGAAATTACATGATAGTTGACTAAGGAACGTGACTCAAATTGAGTTAGCATACATTCTAATGACACTCAGAAATGTTCACATTTTTACCACCAGCTCTTGACAAGTTATTTCGTATCTCTAACCATCTGTGAATCCAGAAAATTAATGAAGGGTTACTTTAAACACTTTCACTAGTGTCTTGGTAGTTGTTCTGGGGTTTTTAGACCCATCTCTCACTAGTTTTTCTTTTCACAGTCTTTGAACGTTTTCTCTTCCTACCTCTGCCAGGCGTGTGCGGTTCTTACCTGGAAATGCTGTAGATGTTACTTTCTCAAGTAACAGCTAAAACCTGTCCTGAGGTTTTATACTGTGTGTAAATTGAAAGATAACACTGCGTTTTAACTTGATTTTACAAGCTTTGGGCTTTACAAAGTTAAACTACAGTTACAGTAGAGCAAAGCCACGAAACTTCTGTGTGTAAAGTAAGAACAGGGGTTTGAGTAATTTTAAGACCTGAACAATTATTTAGACTGTGTTTTAGCAGCCAGAACAGGGCTCTAATAAAAAGTTTGAATTCCCTATTTAGTTTAAACAAGTTTCAAAGCTGCTGGGCAACACAATCTATAAACATAAATGTATGTGTATATGACTGAATAGACAAGTTTTTGTAAAATCTACTAAGTGAAAATACAAAGATTAATGATTAAAAAGCATAATACTAAAAACTAATAGTAGTAGTGACGGTAAAGAATCTATGACCAAAATCAAATATATTGTTTTAATGATGGACAGTAAGGATATGAAATAGAAAGGCTAAAAGGGACTCCTCAGTTTGCTGTGATTGCTATTTTTTGTCAAATGAACACACAGTTTTCTTTATTTGCTCTTTTCCCCAAAAATATGTGGAGACTGGAAGTGGTAAGAGAAGGAGAGAAGCACCTCAAATATAGGACAAAAAAAATAAACCTGTACCTCTGGTCTGCTCCTGTCAGCCTGGGAAGAAGGTAAAGTGGAGGAAGGAACAGCTTCCGATGTCTTCTGCAGAATTCAAGAATCAAACAGAGAGTATTACCCATGAAGTCAGCAAGACTAAGTAAGAAAGAGTCATCTACAAACAGAAGCAGAGACAGCAGGGCTAATTTGAGAACATGAAGAAGTAGCTTTGCTGCAGTAGAACCACTTCCACTATAAAGAAACTGTTGCAAAGAAGGATTTTACGAAGCCTCACAGCTGCACAAATTAAAATGAGTCATAAAATAGTCTTTGATATCCTGAACACACTTAGGCTATGATCACATTGAAACGACCCAATTCCGATTTTTTTGCCCCATGCGAGCTGTATCTGATCTTTTCATGACAGTCTGAACGACACAGATCCGATCTTTTCAAATGTGACCCAGGCCACTTGAGTATGTGGTCCTGAATCCAATACGTATCCGATCTTTCGAAATGCGACCTCCATCTGAACGACCAGGCCACATGTACCCAACCCGTACATCATTGACACGCTACAAACGTCATCATTCTGTGTTGAAGTAGGCGGGAATGAGAACATAATCATCAACCATGGGGGACGATGCCCCTGAGACCAGTCAGTGGAAGGGAAGCAAGGTCACCAATCTGATTAATATTTGGGGTGACAGCTCTATTCAGGCCAAACTCAAGGGCTCTCATTGCAACCGGGCGGTTTTTGAAAATATTTCCAGCAAAATGGCCGAAACTGGGTACACACAATCCTGGCTCCAATGCCAGCGAAAAATAAAAAGCCTCCGAGCCAAATACAAGGAAGTTAAAGACTGGAACAAACAAAGTAGCCGTCAACATATCACCTGTCCATTTTACGAGGCGCTGGACCGCATTTTAGGGATAAGCCCAGCGTTGTTGACATCCATTGTTAATGTTAGCTACTTCCGCAAACAAGTGACGTCGTTCACCGTTGAGTACTCTTCTGCACATGCGGGTCACTTCTAGGTCATTTGATGGTCACACAGGAGATCACAAAAGTTTGCATTTAATTGGAAATGTGAATGGCCTTGCAAAAAAATCAAATTATTTCAAAAAATCAGATTTGAGCTTTAAGCCCTGCAGTGTGAACGTAGCCTTCGAAGCAGCACTGTACCAGCTTGTCGGGACGCAAGTCACTGCTGTTTTATTAAATAACCAATGCTTTTACTATGTCTATTGGTCATCATATTCATCATATTCCCAAACTTTATTTTCATCTGAAGCTCATTTGCCAGCTTTTAAATAAATAAATAATTCCATAAAAGATTTATGAATTTGGTCACACAGCAGAGAAAGTTTCCTCAAAGAGTTCAAAGAGATGCAAAATTATCCTAAAAGAAAAGTCCTATTTTTGTCTCCAAATGGTTACAATCATAAAATGGATCCATTTTGTTGGGCTGGATTTGCTGACCAAAAAAAAGGCCTTACAAACTAATTTCTAACTAGTAATTTCCTGTTAAAGCTCACTGAAATACAACCATTTTCTAACATTTGAGTATTTAAAAAGAATCAAGATGGTTAGGTACGTGTGCTGACCTAAAGATCCTGATTCCCCTGGAGGGAATGAGACTTTTGAGATTGATAGTGGGATCTATCTGTATTACCCACTGATTTTTGAAGATGAGGGTGATGGGGGAAAACATGGCTCTTTGGTAAAGATCAATAGCTCTACTGGGTTTCATTCCTCTCAGTATTAGGCCGAATCCGAATATTTCCTTACTCTTACGCCTTCTTCCTACCACTCCAATTTAGGGGCATTTGAAGGGGTTGGGTTGTCCAAAATTCTTTGTTGTAATTTTACTGTTACAACAGGGGCTTGTGGATCTTCTGACACACAAGGTGTGTATTTGTATAAACCCCTTTTATCATTTAGGCTAAACTACTTTGAATGGTCTCAAAATGACATAAAAATTGTACTTGGACCTTTCCACGTTAATTTTTATAAATAGGTTAAATTCCTACACAGATAAAAAAAAAAACATTTTTTTAACATGTTCATATGGCTTTTTTTTAATGGAGGACATGTTCAAAAAAATTCATATTAAAAATACATTTTTGAGTTTTTCTTTCTTCAACCCCTTGTGAATCAGGATCAGACACAAAAAATACAGAGCCATCGTTTTTATGGCAGCCACTCTCACAAATCAGGAGTGAGCTTATTGGAAGTCCACACCCCATTTAAAAAAGAGAGCTTGGGAGAAACTGTCAATCAAATGTATGGAACGTGGGACATGGGGGTGAACAGGGATTAAATACTTTTATTGCGTTATCTGATTGATCAGTTTATAACTTTAATCATTTGCATTACAGAAAAAATATGGTGAAAAAGAAATTAGAATTACCATGTTAAAACAAAAAGGTTGCAGTGCATTCTGACAAATATAATAAGTACTAGTACTATTACTTATAAGTATTAGCTGTTTATTTCTCCATAGAAGTCTATGGGATTTTGGCTTATTGGATCCAATGGTTACTTCCTGTTTAGGACATGAGGGAGGAGGGGTCACTCAGTCCAGTTTTCTTGTACAGTCAATGGTCTTAACTGAGTCGAGTGAGACCTCCAGTTCCTTCCAAAGCTCTTCTGCCTCTTTTGTGACCTTCTTTGTGTTCTTGGAGTCTTCTTAGTAGGTCACTTCCAGGAAGGTTCTCCACTGTTCATAGTTTTTTTACATTGGAGAATAATGACTCTCGATGTGGTTCTCTGAAGTCCCAAAGCTGCAAAAATGTCCTTTTTTGGTCCTTATAAACTGGAACATGTCAGTGGCATCAATTCTCATCTATTCATACAATGAAGTATGACACGTTTGTTTTTCAGGTCTTTTAGCTGCTTTGTTTTATCAAACAACTTTTAGTTTGGAGATTTGTTGATTTGCCAGGGTTGGCTGTAACTCATTCTGTGTTACATTAAAAAAATGTAATTTCCAAATAATGTGATAGATTTTTTGTTTGCTTTTTTTAAACTATCGCCACTGCAGCTAAGTCCAGCTTTATGGAATCAGGTTTCTAAATTTGTGCAGTTATTGTAATTTGCAGTCCCAAGCACAATCATGTTTTCCTGCAAATGAAGTATATCAGGGGTGGCGAACAGGTGGCTCTCGAGCCGCATGCGGCTCTCGGCCAATGAGCGTGCAGCTCTTTGCGTCTCATATTTTCTATATACTGTGCCTCATTTCATAACAGTGCAGACTGTAACCCTAATGGTTAAAATGGTGAAATTCAGAGTATAAAGAGAAACACAGGACATTTCTGGAAGAATGGGAAAATTCTTACTTTTTTACTGAACAGAACCATGGAAAGTCACAATGTTTATCATTCATATTAAGAGCTTTTGGAAGCAGTAAAATAGTTCATGGCAGAAAAGAACAAAACGTATCCCAGAGAAAATTAAAAACTTTTCCTGATCTGACACAAATTGTCTCCTTTATTAACAAGTTGAAGTTTTTCAAAGTGCACATTCAAAACGGCCATCATATCATCCCACTTTCCTTCTTTGTGGAGCTCACAGCAGAAAGCTGCAGTCCAAATGAATAAAGCAGAACGTGACGCTGCTTGTGCAACTGGACGGAAACGACCGCAGATCACTTTTCTCATGGATCCTCTAATGCAGAGACTGACTGCCTGAGATCCTTGCTCGTCACTGATGAGGCAGCGAGAGAACCGGAGATGATTGAGCTGAAATCTCTTTGAAAGAAGGTCCTGTTACGTTTTGGAGAACAGAGAAATCCCTGTGTGTCAGAGTTGCTCTCAAGCTGCTGTTGACGTTCTCCTCAATATATGTCTGCCAGTCCAGTTTATTACCTTGAAACACGTGAAATCAAGGCATCGGCCGTTCTGTCCGACACTCATGTAAAGGAACCAATCAGAGAGGCTACAACTGGCCTGGGGGTTAGCCCCACCTTCAGCCCCTAAGACTCATGGGAAGTGGGGAATCTTAAGTGTAAAACCATGAGTCAGGGAGCTGTGAACAGAAGTGACTTGCATGCCAATTGGTTGTATGTGAGTGTGTGTTCAAGTTAATGGGCTATTAATGCTGACAGGGGAGGCATAAATCATGCAGCCAGTTTAATGGTAACTGAGTCATTGCAATGTATTAACATTTAATAAATTATTTGCTTTTGATGCAAAAGTCATTCATTCAATTTTAAATTAAAAAACATATATAAGCAAGATATTCTAATAAGGTAAAATTTAATTTAAGTTGCACACAACTGAAATGTAATGTATTTAATGTGTTATGTGTTATGGAAAATAATACGGCTTTAATTGCGTGTTTGTGTGTCTACGTATTGGCAGGTCAGTGTGTGGCTCTCTGACTCTCACAATGAAAAAATTCGGCTCTTGGTGTCAAACTTGTTCGCCACCCCTGAAGTACATGAATCCGCTTGTGGCGTCTGAATGATAAAATGGAGGAACAGTTACAGAAGTAGGTTACATGACAAATTTCAAGCCCACCTCCTCCAAACTGGAAACTCATTCTGACTGCAGTCAGATGTTTTGGGAACATATTTTATTTTGTCCATTTTTTTTGACTCTCCATAGTTGGGTAAGCTTTAAACAACTACCCGTCCTTCTTTCCTGTGGTGAGAAAAAAAACAGCTGAGATGGGAAAGTGTTTTTTTCCTCCTGCTTTTTGGTATCTTTTGCTGAAACTTCCTCTTTTGACTTTGATGCTGCACTATATGTCGACACAGCACTGAGCAGGCAGATGACGAAGATGAAGAAAAGGGGCTGGAGGGTGTAGGAAGAAGTGTACAGGAAAGGACACACATTGGAATACATAAGGAATTGTGGGAAGATAAAGAGATGAAGGAAGAAATAAAAAAGAGAAAAGAGAAGATGATTAAAATCCTCTCTGAAATGTGTTGGGCAGACTGCTTATGGTTTACAAAGGATGTTTACTGAGGCAACATGGAACTCCTGCACAGTCCTTTAGAACAGAGAATTACAGAAGCAGAGAGATGCGGTTAGATGCTTGGAGTGTTATTTATTGTGACTCTAGTGTTCTTATCGAATACTGCGTCAGTCATGTTCAAGGTGAAGCTTGAAGATGTGCCTTTTCTCTGCTTTGTTTCCTGAAAGCGTACAATGCTGACATGCTGAAATGCCTCTGAGCTGCAAAAAAATAAGTGGTGCTGCACTGATTTGAGGGTGTGTGACCAGTGGGCACGATGAACTACACAGAAAACTTTACACCATAGCTGCCCAACCCCGGTGTAACAGATCCACCACCCTGCTTGTTTCTCAACAACCCTACTTGCTCCTGGTTCCGTGGATTGGGTGTGTTAAATCAATCAGAGCCAGATCAAGTGATAATCTGATTCACATAATCAACAGTGAGTATTTCCGCGAAGGTTGAAAAACAAAGGCGTGTGCCTCAAGGATCAGAGACAAAAGTCCCTATTTAACATCAATTTTCTGTGAGTAAGGACAAACTAAAGCAGTCATGAGTCCTCTATTTTCTCTGAGTGAACATCAAAAAGCAGTTCCTTTTTTGTTTCACTCACGTATTTGTCAAACCAGACTGGTTTGCCAATGAGTCACATATTTGCTTTAAGCACTTTTTTTTCTTTAAATGAAATCATTATGAATTTCTTTTTTTTTTTCTCATAAATTTATTTGACACTTGGAAACTCTAGCCTGTTGGGACATTGAGCTGTGAAAAAGATATCGGATTTACCTTTGTTTCATAGAAGCCAGCTGTGTCAAACATGTTGTAGAGGGGGCTTTGTGATTTTAGATTTATGATGGTGTTCTGTATGGGATTACAAAGTGCTGGTGTCGTGGGTCCCACCAGGGAATAATTGGGCAGAGGCGCCAAGGTGAAAGTATTCTTGACTTTAATGCAAGAACAGAGCACACCAATTGCTCCACAAAGGTTAACCAACATCTGTTTCTCTCCTCTCAGACTCTCCAACTTCTCCACTCAGACTCCCACACTGACAGCTGTATCTGGTTCTCTTTTAAGTGATAAGCCCCTCCTCCTGGGCGTTGCTCTCCATCAGTCCATAGAGAAAACAGGGAGAAGTGTTTGCATTGTTCAACAACATAAATAAACATACAGAAATAAACAGTTTCATTCAACTAAACATTCTGTGTCGTGTACAGAAAAATAACAATAATCATCAATAAAAATAAATACAAACAGTGACCGATGCGTCACATGACCCAGGGTGTCCATGACCACTTCCGGGTTACCGGGTTACTTCCGGGTAAACAAACAAACAGACAGACGCTAATGTTAGCGTCGTGTGTGCTTTGTGTGAATGTATGCGCGGGGATTATAATTCGGCAACCCAGCGTGCACTCAGGGCTACCTGCAGGGGGATAGGGACGGAATGAAAAGGGTAAGCTGATGTAAATGACGTGTTACCGGGTCCGAGCGTGCGCGTCCATGCGCACGTGTGTGTGTGTGCGAGCGTGTGTGCATGCGTGCGCGCCCGCAGCGGCAGCTGATGGTTCTACACCGTCACAGCTGGTACCAGCAGAAGAAATCCTCCCGGATGTTGGCACCACACACACACACAGCACATTCACACCTGGTGTTTGGCAGCAGTGGGGCCCACCATTACACCGGAGACCCCCCCCCCTTTACCTACAGCACTTACACTGCACAGCCACATCACGATACAGGAAGCAGCTTCCACAACCACTCCAACCCCTATTTTAACATGGCACTTTTTAAAGTTCGATCTTTGTCCAACAAAACATTTATCATAAATGATTTTATCCATGATTATAATATTGATGGACTCTTTTTAACTGAAACATGGCTGAGCACAGATGCATCTACTGTTCTCACAGAGGCCTCTCCACCCAATTTTAGCTTTGTTTTTTCAACCAGGGAGGGCAAAAAGGGTGGGGGTACTGCATCTATAATTTCCAACTCCTTTGCAGCAAAGCAGATTTCATTAGATGAGTACCCAAGCTTTGAACATCATGCATTTTTTTAACAGCCCTCCAGTTTTATGCATCACAGTATACAGACCACCCAAACCAAGCTCTGTTTTTATTGAGGAGTTTTCTGAGTTTCTAGCATCTGTCCACACGTCCTTTAACATGATTTTAATAACTGGTGTTTTCAACCTGCATATAGGAAGGAAGGCGGACTATTGCACCACTCAGTTCTTGGACTTGCTCGCTTCTCTTGATTTTAAACAACACGTCATGCAGCCGACTCAATTCAATTCAATTCAATTTTATTTGTATAGCCCAAAATCACAACAACAGTCGTCTCGATGGGCTTCGAAGTAAAACATGAAATCAAAAGGATCACGAATACAAAGAGTTCAATAGAAAAATACTAAAATGAACTAACAAACTGACTAAGCTATACTGGCATCCCTGCCCTTAGACCCCCCTTCGCGGTAAGGAAAAACTCCCAAAAAAACCGGATTCCGGAAAAAACGAAGAAACCTCAGGGGTGCCCACATGAAGGAGGGATCCTCCCCCAGGACGGACAGGCGATTTACCAGAACTCTTAGAGAAGAATTAACTTATCTAAATCTACAACTACATATATAAAAGTCCAGCAGACGAGCTTCATCCAGCCGTGGTTGGGGGGACAGTCAAAGGCGCGAGTCGAGCCGGAGACAGGAACCACAGCCAGGTGTAGGAGCAGTAGTAGAGACGAGCCAGAGACGAGGTACACGGTCAGGAACAGGAGCACGGATGAAACAACTGGAGTCTGGAAGCACTCCCACTCCCCAGGAGGGGAGAGGAAAAGAGGGACAATACATGAATCGCACTGCACCAAACAGAGGCATGGAGAACTAAATGATAAATTATGATCAAGAATAGAGAGGAAGGGTAGAAGTAAAAAAGGAAAGAGGACAGAACCCCAGTGCACCATAGTTACCCCAGCTTCAACTTCTAGCAGCCTTTTAAAAGAAATAGTTATTATTAAGTTTAATTTAAACAAACTAACATTAAGTTAAATAATCTCTGAATACTAACTAGTCTGACAATAAGCCTGTCCAAAGAGGAATGTTTTAAGTCTAGCTTTGAATGTAGAAACTGAGTCGGCCTCTCTTACATGAGCTGGGAGTTTATTCCATAAGACAGGGGCTTGGTGGCTAAACGCTCTACCTCCAACCGTACTATTACTAATTCTAGGAACCACAAGCAGTCCTGCATTTTGCGAGCGAAGTGTTCTGATTGGTTGGTAAGGGACTATGAGGTCCTTAATATAGGACGGGGCCATTCCATGTAAGGCCTTATAGGTTAACAGGAGGATCTTGAACTTAATTCTAGAATCAACTGGGAGCCAATGGAGCGAAACTAACACAGGAGTGATGTGATCTCTTCTGCTGGTTCCAGCTAACAATCTAGCAGCTGCGTTCTGAACAAGCTGGAGACTTCTTAAGGAACTCTTAGGACACGCTGCTAACAAGGAGTTACAGTAATCCAGCCTCGACGTAACAAATGCATGGATGAGTTTTTCAGCATCACTCTTAGAAAGTATATTTCTGATCTTAGCAATATTCCGCAGGTGAAAAAAGGCAGTTCTACACGCCTGAGATATGTGAGCCTTAAATGATAAATCCTGGTCAAGTAAAACCCCAAGGTTTCTAACTGTGGAATTGGGGGCTATACTTATACCATCCAGGGAGACTATCTGAGCAGACAGAGCATCTCTGAGGTTTTTAGGACCAAGTATAATGACCTCAGTTTTTTCTGGGTTCAAGAGGAGATAATTAATTGTCATCCAGGTCTTGATGTCACTGATGCAGGCGTTCAGTTTCTCTATCTGGTCATTCTGGTCAAGCTTCATGGATAAATACAACTGCGTATCGTCGGCATAACAATGAAAATTAATGCTGTGTTTCCTGATTATGTTTCCTAGGGGTAACATATAAAGCGTAAACAGGATCGGTCCCAAGACTGAGCCCTGTGGGACTCCATAGTTGACTCGAGTGCACTGAGAGGAATGGCAGGGCTCCAGACTAACTTTTTTCACTAGGAGCACAGTGGCCCCTAACTGAAAAATTTAGGGGCACAACCAGAAAATTTAGGGGCGCATACCGTAAATCAACATTCTAACCAAATCTACTAATTTCCACTGTATTACTAATAAATACTTTAATAATAGATGCAGAAATTACAATGTGCTGTTTCAATTTCAGTGTCACATTTTATTCTGCACTTTTGAAGATGCAACAAGAAGGTAAACTGACAGCAGCATCGCTGTCATGACAGTACAAATAAGTAAAGAAAACGGATGGAAATTTATCTTTGTGACACCAAATAGGTGCAGCCAAGATGCACAATAAGCGTGTTTGAGATCACTCAGGTGGACTCAACGCTGCGCAGATCACCTGGTGTGAGACATATATTTTTGTTTTTGCTCCAACATCAACTGTCAATCATCACAAAAATATCGCGAGAAAGGGGTGGGAGCAAGGGGCAAACCTACCCGGACACAGCTGGAAACTAGAGACTACAAAACAATGCATTATGGGACATGTGTCCTGATGGTTTTTGTAGTGGAGTGATTAATTAAAATAATTTAAAATACCAATTCATTAAAAAAGGCTACATACATCACAAAACATTAAAATAATCATAAAATATATAATAACACAGATCATACTAAGAGGGAGAAGAATATTAAAACTAAAAAGAATGTTAAGGACAACTCCAACTTCCTGTTCTCCTTTAGTCTTGCTGCAGATTCGCCTTCATCTCACAGCCCCCCCTTCTGGTGTCCCCAACGATCCAGGCGAGGTGCTGGTTCATGTCAAACACGTCTATCGTTGCATTTTCCCCACGTATTTTCAGTGTGTATAAAACTAATGTTGTTTTTGCCCGCACGTGTTTAAAGTTCAAGCCCCGTTAGCTGTCACGCATGTAGGTGTGGGACATTTATTCTCCTCAGCTGACCCGACTCCCGCGGGACGGGAGCGGTGAGCTGCCGTAACCCGTTTGATGCGCCGCCGTAACCAAAACCTAAACCTTCCTCCGGGTCTGTGCGGCCCAGAGAAAAGTTCAGCACGGACTGCATGTATGTAGAAAATTACGAGCGAATAAATACGTTCAAAAGGAAAGTAAGGAACTTCTTAATGTGGCCCGGGGAGGGAGGGGGCTGTCAGGTTTCCTGCTTTCAAACCCTGTCATTGTCACGCCCCCAAGAGTCATATACCCCACTGTGATTGGTTGGTCAGCTCCGAGCACGACGATGAAAAAGTGTCATTCATACAAACTGGCGGGCTGCAGTAACATTAAACCTTCATATTAAGGCGGGGACCGCAAAATATCATCTTGGGGGCCGCAAATAGCCCGCGGGCCGCGAGTTTGAGACCCCTGCTGTACACTCTGGCACTGGTACACTAGCTGCAGGTCGGAAGAACGAATCAATAGTTCACTTACTCATAGCTCAGACGCACATATCAGGTTGTGATATTTATCTCAGTTTCCTTCCCACAGATGTTTACGCGCGCTCGATTATTTCTAGGCCCCGCCCCCTCTACGCATTTTAGCCACTCACAGTGGCTTTCCCTATTCTTCTCACACGCAGTGGCCGCCTCACAGACAGGTATCACGCGAGAGTGTACGTGCTCGCGTTTCATGAGTATGTGCGCGAGTGTGTGTGTCTGTCTGCGTCCGTGTGGCTTGCGTCTCATTGATTATTTCATTGATCATTGACGTGCCCCTTCCACGTTTGATGTATAAAAAAATACGAAGGGTGGGGGAGGCAAATTTACTGCTCGCACATGTGCGACTGGATGTAAAATTCAGTCGCACACTCTCAAATTTTGGTCGCAAAATGCGACCAATTGCTCGCAGTCTGGAGCCCTGAATGGCCATTTACATTAACGAACTGATACCTATCAGACAGATAGGATTTAAACCACTGGAGAGCAGATCCTCTGATCCCTATGTCCTGCTCTAATCTATGGAGTAAAATACCGTGGTCGATAGTGTCAAAGGCTGCACTGAGGTCCAACAGGACCAGAATAGAAAGTAGTCCCTTTTCTGAGGCCAATAACAAGTCATTAGAGACTATAACTAGTGCAGTTTCCGTACTGTGGCGAGGTCTAAACCCCGACTGAAAGTCTTCAAAGTGGCTGTTGTCCTGTAGGTGGCAGTAAAGCTGCTTAACTACAACTCTTTCTAGGATTTTAGAAATAAAGGGCAGGTTTGATATCGGTCTATAGTTGGCCAAGATGCTAGGATCCAAACTGGGCTTTTTCAGAAGAGGTTTAACAACTGCATATTTAAAAGACTGTGGCACGTAACCCGTTTCCAGAGAGGCATTTATCATTGTTAATATGGGATCATTAATTAGGGGAAAAGTTTCTTTAAAAAGTCTAGTGGGATTTGGGTCTAACAGACACGTTGAGGATTTGGAGGACGTAATAATTGATGTTATTTCCGCTTGATCCACAGCAGTGAAGCAGTCTAATGTTACAGAGGTTTCTATGGATGCCTCCATTTCTACCGCTTCAGCCTGTTCTGGGCTGATAGTAGGAATAACTTGATTTAACTTATGTCTAATATTTGAGATTTTACTATCGAAAAATGTAAGAAAATCATCAGAGCTGAGAGAAACAGGAACATGTGGTTCTACTGAGCTCTGACTGCGAGTTAATTTAGCTATAGTGCTAAAAAGAAATCTTGGATTATTTCCATTCTCTGATATTAAGGTTGAATAGTACTGGCTTCTAGCTCTACGCAGAGCTTTTTTATAATTTAATAGGCTATGTTTCCAGATATCCAGAGACTGCTCTGAACCGGAGCGGCGCCATTCTCTTTCCAACTTACGGGTTTCTCGTTTAAGAGAACGAGTTTCAGCGTTAAACCACGGTGCTACTCGGTTTTGTCTGACGAACTTAGGTTTCAAGGGGGCAACAACATCGAGTGTACTCCTGAGGGCTTGTAAGGCATCATTAACAAAGTGGTCATTTATACTAGGACTGATACTATGGGAGCTGGTCTCAGAGTATTTTCTCAGAATGTCACTAAGTACTGGCTGAACTGTGTGTTTAAACTCAGACACAGAACGGTCAGTTAAGGTTCTTCTAAGCTGTTTCTTATTCACTGGGGCAGAAGGATGTTCCAGTGTAAGCTGGAAGGTAATCATAAAGTGATCAGAAATGATGGGGTTAAGAGGAAGGACACTCAGCTGGCTTATCTCTATACCATGGGTTAGAACAAGGTCCAGGGTGTGCTTATGACAGTGAGTGGGTTCATTCACACTTTGGGTGAAACCAACATCATCTAATAAAGCTGCAAAAGCCTTTCCTAGGCAGTCACTGGGGTGTTTTCAACCTGCACGTCATGCAGCCGACTCACAACAGGGGGCACACTCTTGACCTCGTCATCAGTCATGGTTTACCTACCAGTGTGTCCACTGTTGTGGACCTGGCTGTCTCTGGCCATTAATGTGTGCTTTTTAACATCACTGGTTTTATAAAGCAAGAGACCGCTGTGAGAACGGTGACGAAACGCTACTTGACTCCTGAAGTGGTCGAAAAGTTTATCACATCCAACTCTCCACCTGTCTTACCAGCCCCCTGTGATCTACTTGTTGAAAGTTTTAACAGTAAATTAAAATCCAGTCTCGACTCAGTTGCTCCACTAAAATCTAAAAAGATAAGAATCAAACCCACACTCCCTTGGAGGACTGAGGAAATTAAACAATTGAAGAGACGTAGATCTGCCGAAAGACTTTGGAGAAAACACAAACTTGAAATAAACTATCAACTATACCAAAACCAACTAAAAGTATATAATCAAACCGTAAAACAGACCAGAAATTCATATTTTGCGAACATCATTTCTGTAAATAAAAATAACCCCAGAGTCCTCTTAACCACAATCTAGTCTTTGATCAACTCTAATGTGAATAAAAACCCAATGCCAGCCTCCGCCTCATTATTTGAGGACTTTGCAGACCACATCAGGAGCAAGATCCATTCTGTCAGATCTAACACCGTAAATGGACAGAAACCCTTTTTATTGGAAATGATGGCTTGATTTTACCTGAGGAAGCACTAGACAGTTCTGACCTGGTTGAAGCTGCAACACTTGGTTGAGTTTTCTTCCAAGTTAATCCAACAACTTTTTTTATACCCCATTCCTACATCACTTTTTAAATCATTTTACTGGTCTTTTGAGAGTGACATTTTAAATATCATGAACTCCTGTTTACAGACGGGTATTTTTCCTGCTGCCTTTAAAAAGGCAGTGGTGAAACCACTACTCAAGAAATCCAACTTAGACCGTTGCCCCCTGCCTTCGCCCACAAGTGGCCGGGATAGGCTCCGGCAGCCCCGTGACCCCGAAAGGGAAATAACGGTCAAGAAAATGAATGAATTTTCCGGTGCTTCCTCGGTTGGGACCTCTCCCTCTGTGTCAGCTACTGTTCAGCCACTGCAGCTCTGGATGGGGACCTGCATCACCTCTTAGCTGTGGTGGAGTGGTCCCCGCCTGTGATGCTGCATTTGGCTGGTTATATGGCTGTTCACAGAGAGGGAGGCTCCAATTTATCAGCGTTTCCAAAATCTTGGTTTCGTGCTCCGCCTATTTCTTATTTGTCATTTCTCATTGTCTTTCCCCATTAGTAAGGTGGTGGGAGACGTGATGGAAGTGGGGGGTTGTGTAGGTACAGGGAGGTTGGCCCTATTTTTATTGTTATTTATTTTTGTGCTTGTTTATTTTAATTTTCATGCGTGTTTTTATATTATTTATTTTTTTTTTGTTTTAATGTAAAGCACTTTGTGTTATACTTTTATATGAAAAGTGCTTTATAAATAAAGTTTGAGTGATTGATTGATGTGGCGTCGTGGCTAACACGTAGCAGTGTTGGACTGTGATTTTTACGTGTTGCAAAGGTTGGTAGTTACAGGTATTAATACGCTAACGTAGCTAACATGTAGCGTGTTACAAACAAGTTCGGGAGTTACTGTAAACGCATTAAATAATGTTTGAATGATATACGGATTCATCTCTGACATTTTGTCTAACTTGATCGTTGTATACTTTGGTGCGCCTTATACATGACACAATTTCCAAAAAAGTCCATTCATTGATGCTGCATCCTATAATCTGGTGCACCCTATTGTGCAGAAAAATCATTCAATTTTTTTTGCCATCTAGTGATCATCAGTGCGCACAAATGATCGCATATTTATGTGCATTTACAAGCTGAACATAAATATTGCTTTAAAAAAAAAAGTTTAGCTAAGGAGTTTGTTAAGAAAATCTGTCATTCAGTGCATTAACCCTTGTGCTATCCTAGGCTCTTTAACATTGGGAGTTGGGTCATCTAGACCCACTAGACAGTGCGCTGAACCTTTTTTCTTCAATGATTTGTGATCTTCACTGGTGTCTATGGATTACATGAAATCTTTCCACCTTTATCCACCTTTGTCATGGTAGGGAGAACACGTCACTGTAAGGGTGGGGTCATCTAAGATAGCACAAGGGTTAAAGTTACTTATTGTATCTAAATGTGAATTAAAAAACGAATTGTTATTAAATTTTTTACTTTGAATGTCAATCTACAGTTTGAGTCAATTTAACAAAATATTTTGTTAGGAAGGTGTTTTCTAATATACAGAAAATCAATAGTGATTGTGCAGAGATACTAATGGTTTGATTAAAATTGGTCTGTAGCTATTTAGCTTTATCCTGCAGAGGATCTTGTATTATTCTGCTTAAAATTTCAAATGAATGTTGTTTTACAAGAGAACATTTGTTAAACCCACTTTCATGGCCTTGATTGACTTGACATTGTGTTGAGAACAGCAGTTCAGAGGACAGCTGCTGACTAAGGTGCCACAGCTGGCTGCAGAGACACTCACAGCATCAGTAAGCACTGTGGACACAGCAGGCAGGAGAGCCTGATGACTAACCAGAACACATACAGCCGAAAATAGGGAAAGTCTTCCTCAAGGCAAATGTGCTACTCTTGTGACATTTTAGGCCAATCAGTGGGCTCGTCACAGAGGAGGCGCCAGATGAACATGGATGGATTGTTGATTCAATTTACACTAAAACTAGACGAAATACAGACACCCACAGACATATACACACCTACTAAGTCAATAGGGAAAGAACAATGAACATGCTCTACAAGAGCTGTGGAAGTGGAGTGCAAGCAGCTGTGTATTTCAGCATAAACAGAGCCTTTCTCAAAGAAAAACTGAAGAAAAATGTTACGCTTTCATTTGTTTTGAAGACAGAAATGAGCACCTCAAATTCTCAGAACAGCATGAGCTGAAATCTGCATCAACTCTGTATTTTTAAACATGCTATTTATTTCATGCTATTCAAGGGGTATCTAATCAAATCTACTTTAATGTGAACAGAAGCTTCGATCTTTGTGTTCAATCTTGTCCCTGGCAGTGTTCTGTGGAAGGTACTCTAGGGATGTTAAGACCAGGGATCCCCCAACAAAGATACCATCCAGACTCCAGCAGGGTTTTTCTTTGTCTTCGGTTCTCCTCAATACTCTTATAGACAGAAATTCTGTTATAAGGGTTGGAAGTAGTCTGGTTTGGAGGACCGCAGGATTTCATTTGCTTTTTGCAGATCTTTTGCTGGCTTCATTAAACCTTTAATGCACACTGGTGTGGTTTAATATAGTGTAAAATGTCTAGAATAAAAATTAGCACCTCTTAGTCTGAGGTCATGTTTTTTAACTAAAAATGTTTGTTTTTTTGCCCTCTCTGAGTTGGTGGAGACCTTTTACCTCAAGGTGCGTTTAGATATTTTGGGGTCTTATTCATGAGTGAGTGAAGGATGGAGCATGAGATTGACAGGGGAATAGGTACAGCGGTTGTAGTATGCCACCCATCAATCTGTTATAGTAAAAGGGAACTGAGCCAGAAGGTAAAGTTCTCGATTAGTTTGGCTCTGATTGTAGCTTGGAACCATTGAACAACACTGATTCTTAGCATTTACCGGGCATGTGGCGGTGCATCAGGCTGATCAACTGGAGGAGTTTAGGAATGTGAGTAGAGTCAGAGTCAACCCAAATCCTTATGTTTAACAAGGCCCTTCTTTTAAACACGAGCTGCTGTTGGGTTTGAAATCACCTAAATAAATAACAACAAAGTTAGCAAGATAAAAATAAAAAACATAAAAATCCTCTTTTTCTTCTTTTGATGAAGGTCAGAGGTCAAATTAGAGAAGACAGGAGAGATGCTTACAAAATAAAGAGATCTAGAAATTTAGAGAATTCCACCCTAACCTTCATCTGCTTAAAGGCCCATTCTGATCATCTTTTGATTTAAAATTGTTCCCAGTGGTCTTTTCATCATGATTCTGCCGTTTATAGCCAAAATAAAAAAAACTGTGCTTTTTTTTTCAGGATATCTTCCTGCAGAGCGGCAGTTCTTCATTAAAAATTCGCCTTTGAGTTGTGGCCGTGATTGTTGGTGTGGAGCAAGCCCATCCCGCTAGCCACTTCCTGTCATCTATCTGTTTACATTCTCTTCTGCTAGCTTACGGCCCCTCGCACCCCCAACCTAATATTAGCTGTGCAACAAAATGGCAAGCAATACTGGAGCTATCAAGCTATACAGCTTAGAGTCAGATACCAGCTAAAACAAGAAAAACAAAGACATTTATAGATCTACTTGTCTGCAAGTGGAAGCATCAGAATGGAGTAGAGCAAGAACGGGGATCTTGTGGCCTTCCCATTGTGTTTTGTGTGTAACAACTACAAGCTTTTGAAATGGCATTTTTTGACTGCTCCTGATTCAATACAGTCTTAAATAAAGCAAAACTCCTAAATGCTGTTTTAATCTGAATTTTTTTTACATACGCATCATGAGATAAATGCTACAAGAATGTAAAGACACCAGTACGGTTCACTCCGTACGCGTCTATCGTCAATGCTAAGTCAATGTACAAACGCAATCAGAGATTTTGTGGCAGGGCAGTCGGGCAGCAGAGCGTTGTGGGGCATTTCAGCATCACACCACATTTAGGGCATTGTGCAGCCATGTTTTCAGAGTTCAAGCTTCTGAACTTTGGCAAATAAACACATCATGTCAACCAATCAAGGACTCAGCTGTGGCCTGTGAGGTTGGTCAGCTGGTGTAGTTCAAAACCAACATGAAGGAGAATTTGATTCTTTTCCTGAATTTATGATATTGTTCTTAAATGTAGGGAGACAATAGGGCTGCACGATATGAGAAAAACTCGCGATATGGGATATTGGTGATTAATATTGCGATAACGATATAATTCGCGGTATATAAACAAATAGCAAAACAACCAAAAACATTTTCATTTCACTCCAACAGTTTAAAAATTATACTCCAACTGACCCTTGTCGACGTAGGAGGCAAACATCAAACATAAAAGGGCTCATCTGATTGTTCAACAAAGTAAACGGGTCCTTCCGATTGGTTTAATGCATAAAGGGATTTATTTCATTTGTTCAATATTTCAAGCTGCCATGAGTTTGTTTTAGCACATTTAAGGTAACCATTTATTGCGATTTTCGCCGTCTTTTGCGATATGCATATTGCACAGCTTAGTGTTGCGATAACGATAAATTTGGGGTGTATTGTGCAGGCCTAGGAGACAATAATAAAAAGGTCCTTTAATTTTAATCTTGTTTTTTTTTCCCTCCCTGGACTAATGCGGGACATCAAGTCATCGAAACTGGGTCACAGAGACGGAAGTACCGCTGAAAGTAGCCATCATTGAGATGCAGCTCCTGCAGTAGATGGTGAACCTCACCCTACGGAGTCTCTGAATGATCTCATGAACCCAGACATGGAGAGGTGATTACAGAGGCTTTTGTAGAGCTCTTTAAAATAAATAAACCTAATCTCTCAATGTCAACCGTGTCATATAGAGATAAACAGTCAATGATTTCATGTGGCGATGAGGCTAAAATCCTTTGGCGGTAGCTCCTCTCACACACTGCAGGAACAGCAAGTGTATATGAAAACATATCTTGACAAGTGTCCAGCAGTGAATTTGATACATATCGAAACTGAGACAGCGCACGAAAATTTAAAGGCCGAATGACATTCACTGTGAATGCAGCATAACAGAAAGAGATATGGGGTCAGAATAACACGGTACAAACAATCCAAAATGTATTTACCAAGGTTTGGAGTAACAACCCCAATAATGCTGCTGTGGTAACAATAAAAATGAAATGATTTTTTTGGTGTAACCACCAACAGGCTGCAGTTCAGTGGAAACCACACTGGACATCCAAGATGCTGATTCAAGACCAGGTTTAGTCACAGCCTGTTTTTTTTTCGAAATCCCTGTCCAGATCCCTTTCAGGGTGGTGAACTACATGGTGGAGAACCAGAAGACAAGTATTTAAATTTAAAAGCAAAACTAAAAAAGGTAAGTATAAAAAGGTAAATTGAAACAAAAAATTTTCTACAGGCAGTCATAACAGTTCCACAATGCAAAGATTTGCATACTTTATTAAGTCACACATTTTTTATTCGATTCCTGTCAGATTTTGCAGGAAAAGGTTCCTGTTTTCTTTCTTTTTTTCAAAGTGAGCACAGACAGATGCAGGTTCATTTACATAATCCTATAATACAAACATCGATCGATATATATATATCTCTATCTCTATCTCTCTCTCTCTCTATATATATATATATATATATAGATATATAGGGTTTTTTTAACCAAGGGAAAGAATAAACGTTCCATCCCACCCCCACACCTACATTTATTCTCCTACTTCAGGTTGAAAAAGACTTCATTGTGTAGATGCAGCAGAAATTAACAACACCAGAGACTGCAATAAAAATTCCTCAAAATGTTTATTCCTTAACTGTGTTTGCCAGGTCCTGGCATCAGTACCACGTCATCTTTACGCTTTAAATATGAGATGAAATGGATTTCACTGCTTTCATGCACATTTTGTGCTCAGATAATATCCTTGCTGAGACAGATTACAGGGAAAAAGTGCAGAGTAGCAACAAAAAAAGACTCAATAAATGAAAGGAAATGTTCAATTTGCACTGGGATTCATTCCAAAGTATAGCAAAGACTGCCAAATTAGAAAAGAACCTCTTTTTAGCCAATTGATGAAACACAAGATTCAAACATCGTTAACTTAGGCTTTTCGTCTTTTATTACCCACAAAAACAAAGTGTAAGACAATTTTAGACTTAAGCATTTATTTCAAATTTCTTTGCAAGCAGTAACAGCACTTCTGAAGATCTGCTTGTAAAGGAAAACCCATCTCTTAAATTGCTCTGGATAATATTTCTTTTGACATTGGCTGTTTTCATGTCTATTTTCAGCCCGTGGTTGTGCCTGACTGTTGTTGGAGGTTGAAACTGGTTAACATATACAATAAAATAATCCTTTGAGTATTTTTAGATGAAAACCAAAGAACACATTTGAGTGAGAGGAAAAAAAAGTCAGCAGGGAAAAAACCAAAGATATGAGAATACAAAGAAAAAGCTGTGCGTTTGATAACATTTTTCAAAAAAAATCACTAAATGAGGTAGACCCATTTTGGTTGCAATTATTTTAAAGGAAACCATCACTTTGTGTAAATAAACATGACTTGTCTGTCAAAAAAATGAAAAAATAGCTGTCTGTGATACTCACTGGAGCTGCGGCCGCGGCTTCCTTGTTATAGTACTTCTTCCTCTCATATTTGTCCCGGATGAAGACTTCCACTGCTCTTAAACTCAGAGTTAAGGACTCAATCTGACCACCAGTCAGGTGACTATGATTTTTATGATCACACTTAAGACTGCATTCAATAAACCATAATTCACACAAATCGAATACCCTAAACTTAAAACAAACAGCAACAATGAAGACAAATGTTTTGTCTTATTTTCAACATTTTGTACAAAAGCCATTTTTACAAGACAAAGACAACCTAAATATTGCTTGCAATAAAAGAAAAAAAAAGATTAAGATTACTTTGAGAGAGGAGAAGATGTCATTTCACAGTTGTACATCAATGATCTACAGTTTAAAACCAAAAATGTTTCTTTTCCTCCAAGGCAGCATCGTCTCCATTTAACAATAACTGTTACAATGCCAAACTGCATATTAAAGCCAATGTTTTGACTCCAATACTGACTCTTCAAAACACTCCCGACACAATCAAACAAGAAATCCACACTAACCAGGCCCTCTTATCTTTCCATTTTAGCACCATCGCTTCTGTCAGATCAAATAGACCGCAAAGGATTAGAGCATGATGACCACTCAGATGAACACGGCATGATGGAAGAGTCAGGATGCACAAGGTGCATTTTATAGACAGAGCTTATTTATTACTGTCAAAGCAGCATAGCTGACGGGACGCATGGTGCGAGAGACAATGAGTAATAAATGTGAGCCAGGACGACACATACATGCATGTTGTCAAAGGATTGAGCAGAATAAAGAAAAACACTTAATGATGAAGTAGGGAACCACAAACGGCATCAAATAAACCCTAGAGCGGTGAGGGGACATCACTGTGAGTAATCAGGAGATGTCCCCTTAGTGCCCTACTCGCCAATTTTAACTGCACCCCCCTTAGCACACACACCCCTCCCCCCTCAATATATACATTCCAACATAAACACACACACATGCACACACACACCCTCTCAAACACACATACACGCACACACATTTTGCAAGGAAGGTGGGACCTAGGACCATCTGTCCCCTGCCTCTTCCCTGGTGGGGGGTACGGGCCCCTTTGCAACGGCGGCCGTGTCCCCGGGGTGCCGGCTTCCTGTGCCCGGCGGTGCTCTCTCCGCGCGGCGGGGGGGTTCACATTACATCTGAGCCGGGAGTGTTCGTGTCCCTGGGGGGTGGGTTCTGGTCCTTGCTCCTGGGCGCTGGGCCCCGCCATATTTCCAACTGTGGCCGAGCCTGGTCGGGCCATATTTACAACACCCCTTGTGGGCCCTCTTTTTTTTCCCCGGGGTTCCCCCCCTCTTGGGCGGGGGCGGCGGGCCCCTGCCCCGCTCCTCCCTGGACCGGCCGCGGGCCGGGCGGATGGCTGCCTGGAGCGCGGAGCGGGTCTCCCTTGGGGGGTCCTGGCTCGTACCTGGGGTTGGGGCGGGGGGATGCCCGGAACTCCTGGGTGGTGGTGGGGTGCCCGTCTGGGGCTGTGGGCGTCCGTCTCCGGTGGGGCCCTGCGTTGGGTTCTCCCGGCGCGGCGGGGGGGCTGCTCTCCTGGTTGGGCTGGGGCGGCGCTCTCTCTCCCTCCGTGCTTCCCTGCTCTCTGGCTCTGGGGGCCTTGCGGCGGTCCTGCTGGCCCTGGCCTGGGTGGCGGGCTTGGTCGCCCGGGCGGCGGTTGTTCCCTGCCGGTTCCCGTGTGGCGTTGGGGGGATTCCGGCTGCCGCTGCTGCTGCGGTGGGGGTCTTGGGGTGGGGATGGCTGGGCACTCTCCCTCCTTCTTTCCACGTTCCACCATCCATTTTAGAAGAACATAAACACTCACCTGAGCACAGGTGTTAGCTCACCTTTGCACTTACAGTTTGCATGACTGAATGACTGAAATATTTCACACTAGTTGGTTTTAAGGCATAAGTATGCGTGTGAACACTATCTGTTTTGTATATATGTCGACAGGTGGACATTTTTTGCAGCTAGCAGGTGTGTTTATAACATTTGAGTGTGTGTGTGGACAGGCTCCGCCCTTATTGTACTACATTTGAACGTTACCATAATGATTAACAACCAGTAAACTTGTTGCTTTATGCTGCTTCATGGTCTTATCCCCCTTCCCCTCCTATTATCACCCCCTACCCCCCCTCTCTCTATCGTCCCTCTCTCTTCTTCCCCTCTTTCCTTTTCCGTCCGGTCCAACACCAAAGATTTTCAGACATGATTGAAATTAATAAAGTCTGGCCTCAATTACAAAAGGGGTTTATCCAGACATACCTTTGGTTTGTCTGAAGATTAATAACCCCTCTTGTTAAAGTAAAATCTGTCCAACACAAGAGGCCCTCAGCTCTCATCTGTCTGCCCAGCTGTTGGACAGGACAAGTTAGAAAAAAAAAAAAAAAAAAAAAAAAAAAAAAAAAAAAAAAAAAAATAAACCCTAGAGCAGGGGTGTCAAACATACGGCCCACGGGCCGTTTCAGGCCCCCCAGATGGTTTAATCTGGCCCACTCAAGAAGAACAAAAATCATAAAGATGTTTAAAAAAACATTTCTAGTCCATTCCTGTGGCAAGTTGTGATTTTTTTTAAAAGAAATAACAGAAATGTGCAATTCCACCACTAGGGGACGCAAAGGAAAAGCAAAACTGGTGAAACAGGTGAAACCTAACAGCTCTGCTTCTGGGTAAGATGCAGTTTGATTCCCTGCGAGCCTCACCGCTGTAAGGCTGCTACAAGAATGATCATTGTGACAAAATAATGACCAAAATGTTAAAAAAAAATGTTAAAGTGAAGTGCAGAGCTTTCTAGGAAAAGGGACAGAGTTTTATGTGCTCCTGGAGCTGAATGCAAAACCTGTATGCTTGATATGTCATCAACAGGTCGCACTGCTCAAAGAAAATAACATCCAGCACCACTATGAGACTCGCTATAAAGAAAGGTACCACCATATGCAGGGGCAGTTAAGAAAAGCAAAGATTTACCAACTATTAGCTGGACTGAAACACAACCATCTGCATTTATTGCAGCCGTGATGTCAGTGATGGAGCAGTGACAGCTACCTTATTGCTAACATGTTGGTACAAACATCCAAACCATTTTCGGATGGTGAACTTATTGAAAAATGCTGAAGGCTGCAGAAGTCTAGTGCCCCAAAAAGCAGATGACCTTTGCCAACATAAGCCTGTCAAGAATTAGGATTGCAGGAGAGTTTCTAACAACATCTCTGAGGAGACTTGAAGGATTTCAGTCATTTATTGTATTTTTGGTCGCTCTTGATGAAAGCACCGACATCACAGATATTGCACAACTGTGCATGTGTTGAAGAGACATCACAGCGGAGTTTCTTGAGTTGATGGACACAACAACAGCTGATGACATAGTCAGCTCTCTAGTTACCACGCTGGACAATGTTGGAATGAACTGATCACGTGATGTCAGTCTGGTCATTGATGGCGTCTCATCAAAGGTCAGGAAGAAGGCAGGTGTTGCCACAAAATTCAGACAGCAACCAGGAAGATTCTTGGATGTTCCATTGTGTTTTGCACACTTGAATGACAGTAAATGAGTTTCTGCACAGGATCTGAATCCTGATATTGATGGCTGGGTGAAGTTTCAGGAGAGAGAGGTCAATTCCACATTCTTATGTTCACAAATGTTTGCAAGTTTAATAAATTTTTCATTGATTCTCCCATTTAAATTTAAGGCAGGGTGTTTCATCTTTTCCATAGCCCCTCTTGAGTCTATTATTGGGATAGCTTCAGTGTCAGTTGTAAAATATTCAGTCAGTATAAAATTAAATAAACCAATCATTTTTAAATTAAAATGCATTTTATTTGAGATCCATTGGTCTCTGTGAATGAACGTTTAATAATAAGTGATTAGGCTACAATGTTGGTTGAAGACATTCTTTCCAACTGAGAAAAACAAAAGAAAACAAAAACAAAGTTACAGACAACCAGCTGACCATAGGTTTTTTTGCTTTTATGTTACTGGTCCGGCCCACTTGAGATCAGACGGGTTGAATGTGGCCCCCGAACCAAAATGAGTTTGACACCCCTGCCGGCTCATTGCTGACCAGAAAAGGAAATTAAAATTTGTCTATGGCTTTGCGGTTAATTGCTTTGAAAAAAATATATATTCTGTATATATATCCCGGTATATGAAATACAAAAAAATACAAAAGTGCACAAAGATGTAAGAATTGTAAATAACAACTGGGCCAGGTAAATCTCTGCAGTTTATCAGTTCCATATATAACCTCAGCAGATAGCAGGACTGAAATGTTGTGTATTAACTCAGAGGAACAAACAGGAACACACTGTTAGGTGGAGCTTCTCCTAATCTAGGGTCTGGTAACTGCTGCTTTCGGCCAGCGGCACTTCAGTCTGAATGACTAATGGACACTGAAAAACACACTGAATGATGACCAACTGCAAAATAGGCCTACCAGATACAATATGACACAGTAGAGGGGCATTACATATTGAGCTGGTACTGCGTCAACAGTGCTGCTGCCCAGTCTTGTGTCATAAAAAAAGGATTGTGGATAGAGGACTGGATAGTGGCATCATTTTGCAGGCACAGCTGGACGAATCCTGGGTAAATGTTTGGAATCATCCCCACATGGAAAGCATGTTATTTGGAGCAGGAAATGATCAGAGCTGTGCCGGTGAGGTTAGATAATGAAAATGGGTTACATCTGATACTGTAATTTGTGTGTTTCAAGGGCAGCTGTAGCTCAAGGACAGGAGAAGATGGTGGCTGTATTTGTGATGTGAGAGTAAGGGGGTAAAATCACACCACTGTGGGCTAAAAAAAGGACTGCTTTACAGACAAAATGCCTCAAAAATGTGGCTTCCAATGCAAGAGCTAAATCCCTGCTTAGTTTGTAAATATATCAAAATTAATTGTTGAATAGATATTGCAGTTTCAAAGTGAAGATTGATTCAATGTCCAATATTTAAACTCATCTTTAGGTGGATTTACACTGAATTTGTTTCAAAGGACTGTCTAAGGGAGACATAAATTTGCTAGGGCTACACATATGGCTTACACAACATTTGAACAGCAGATTTCTGATTTTGTTTTGCCCTTCAGTCTGTCAAAAGTTGCTTTCATTGGCCACTACCATACAAAAGAATTCTGATACTTCTCAGATTACCTGATTTGCTGAAAGTAAATTGTAAAGAAGTCAAGACACTCCAAGAAACTTTGACTGAAAAACCAACATTAAAAAAAGGAAAAAGAAAAAAAAACACAAAAATCTTGAAACATATCAAGACAAGACACAGTTATAGAGGGAAATTATCCATAGTGTAGGTAGCCTTTTGCACTGGAGTAGAACAGCCTGTGTCCTTGTAAAATCTTGCTCTTGTGTCAAACAGACTCATGAAAGCATTAATATGCCATTCTTGCCCCACCGCTCTTTGCTCTACTGTGTTACTGGGTCAAACTTGGTAATGTTCTCAACTTCAAGTAGAGACCAATTAATTATATAAGAGTAAGTATCAATAAAATCCATCAGCAGACAGAAGAGCTCCAATAAAGCCTGTACAACTCTCTTGGAGGTATTTCTACTTGTCTGGACAGCTTTCTAGAAAACAGCTCCAGGTTAGAGCACATTTTCTTTTGTGATTAACATGGGAACATTATTAGAGTCAGTTAAAACATAGAACGTGATGCTGTAATATCGCGAGACCCAGCGAGAAGAGTGTGGTGAGTCGACTTGGCGGCGCGTAAGCATTTGAACAAACATTTTCGATCTTGTTTCATTTTTCCGCCATATTAAAATATTTCCTGCAAACTAACATAACCTGTTAAGAGTATTAAGCTTCTGTCAGCCTGGAGGACCTGGAGAATTTCATTGACAAGTGTTTTAATACCTGCAACATGGTGAAGCCCAGAACCGCCACCACCACCCCCTCCGCCAAGCGTGAACGGCCTGAGGACTCTCCCGGGGCTGTGTCCTCTCCAGGCAGCGGAATGAGCGATATCCTGGATTCGATTGATAAAAAGCTCTCCAGCTTTGATTGCCGCCTCAATTTTCTGGAGATCCTCCATAGAGAATTTCAAGGTCTGCGGGAGTCTCTGGAATTCAGCCAGCAGCAGGTGCGGGAGCTCGCAGCGGAGAACCAGGCCCTCAGAGAGACCGTCAAGACTCTGGGCAATGACACCGCCCGTCTCTCCGAGGAGAACCGATCCATAAAGGAAACCCTCCTGGATCTTCAGTCGAGGAGCATGAGGGACAATCTAGTAGTCGCAGGGGTTCCAGAGGAGGCAGGAGAAGACCCCGAGGCCACCGTGAGGTCCTTTTTAGAGGTCCACCTGAAGCTCCCCAAGGAGGAGGTGCAGAAGATCTCTTTCCACAGGGTTCACCGCCTCGGAGGAAGAAGGTCCGACCACCAGCGCCCGCGTCCTATTGTGGCTAAATTCGAACATTTCAAACAGAAGGAGTTGGTGAAGGGCCGAGGCCGAGAGCTGAAAGGCACGCATTACAGCGTTAATGACCAGTTCCCGGCAGAAATCCTCCGTAGAAGGAAGATCCTGTTCCCGCTGAGGAGGAAGCATCTTGCTGCTGGTTCGAGAGCAGTTGTGGCCGTTGACAAACTTTACGTGGACGGCCGGCTGTTCCGGGCCCCGGAGATCACCCCCTGGCTGTGCTGAAGGCTTTCAGATCCGCGCTGAGAACATCTGCGCTGCCCAGAAGAAACCCGCTAAACTTACTTCAATGAATGGAAAACCGGATCATCAATAATCCACACCTCGATCTCAGGAAAACAGTCTTTTTTTTCTTCTTCACCTCAGTCCCACTCATGTTTCTATTGTTGTTTTGTTGTTGTTTTCGTTTTCCCTTCTCTTTTTTTCTTTCCTTTACTCTCCCCCCTCCCCCCCCCCTCCCCCCTCATCATATGTAAATCACCTGGAAGCAACTCATCCTCGGTAAGTATTTATTTATGCACGGAACGGGCGCGCGCGCACACAAGCGCACACACGGGCGTGCACATGCGATCCCGCACACACACGGCGACATACTGCAATCTCCTCACACAGGCTCTCATAGGACGCACGCGACACGCAGCTCACATAGCCAGAAAACGTTCACGTGCACAGCGCTTCTCAATGCGGGCACGCGCACACGGACTGGTACACAAGCACTACTTAGCTCTACACCTTTTCAGTCAGAGCAGTTATGAACAGTCTTAACATCGTTAGCTGGAATGTGCGTGGACTTGGCTCTGAGCCAAAGAGACTGTGAAAGTGTTAAATCACCTGGATGGTCTAAAAGCAGATATAGCTCTACTGCAGGAGACCCATTTATCGAATTCTTTGAATCACCTTATGTGCTGCTTACAATTTCTAGTTATATACTCTGCCAGTTACAACTCCAAACAACGAGGAGTTGCTCTTTTAATTAATAAAAATCTTAATTTTACTCACAAGGATACAGTTACTGACCCAGAAGGCAGATTTGTAATCATTAATATATCCATTCAGAATAAGGACTTTTGTATAGCGAGTGTTTACGGCCCTAATGTTGACGACTCTTCCTTCTTTCACAGATTCTTCACCTCAATCTCAGTTCACTCTGACTCCACAATCATTATAGGAGGAGACTTCAACCTTGTTTTGGACCCTGAACTTGACAGACTCAGCACAGCCGCAAACCAGCGTACATGGCGATCTGCAAGTATTCTAAAGCAGTACATGAATGATCTGGGTCTCTGCGACGCGTGGCGCTCATGTCACCCAAACACTAAAGGGTTCACCTTTTTCTCTCCAGTTCACCACTCACACTTCCGTTTAGACTATTTATTAATCAGTAACTCTCTTTTAAAAAATATTCAAAGCTCCAATATCCATCCAATTATTATCAGTGATCATGCACCAGTCTCTGTAAACATTTCTAGGGAAAAATCCACACCCTCTGGTACAACCTGGAGGTTTAATACGTCTCTGTTAAAGGACCAGGAATTTCTTGAATTCTTTAAAAAAGAGTGGGCAACCTTTTTAGACTTCAACAATACTCCAGACATCCCACCGTGCATTCTTTGGGAAACAGCAAAGGCAGTCATGAGAGGGAAAATCATTTCTTATTCAACGCACAAAAAACGCAAAGAGAAAGCAGATTTATTAGAATTAGAAAATAAAATCAAAACCCTGGAGACTGCTTATGCTGCTTCTGCACAGGAACACATTCTGGGACATCTGAAAAATTTAAAGCTGCAGTTAAATGACATCATTAATAAACAAACACAATTTCAAATACAAAGGCTACGACTTGAAAGATTTGAAAACTCTAATAAATCTGGCAAATTTCTGGCTAATCAGCTTAAAATTATTAGAGAAAAATCATCAATCACCTCTATTACAGACCAAACAGGAAATGTCACTCATGACCCGGTCAAGATTAATAACGCATTTGAAAACTTTTATAAAAACTTGTACACACCGCAGATCAATCCGTCAGAGCAAGGTATTGACTCATTTCTTAATAATGTAAACCTACCCAGGCTAAATGAGGATCAAATCACAAACTTAGGCTCTCGTTGTCTGAACTTCATGAAGCTCTGTTACTTATGCCTAATGGTAAAGCACCAGGGCCTGACGGCTTTCCTGCAGAGTTTTATAAAGAATTCTGGGAACAACTGGCACCAACATTTTATAAAATGGTCATATCTATTAATGAGAGCCAATCAATGCCAACTTACATGAACTCAGCCAACATAATTCTTCTTCTAAAACCAGACAAAGATCCCACTAGTCCTTCAAGCTATCGCCCTATTTCTCTAATCAATGCAGATGTAAAAATTATCTGCAAAGCACTAGCACAGAGAATAGAAAAAAATCACTCCTCACATAATTCAATTCGACCAAACTGGATTCATCAAAGGCAGACACTCGGATGATAATGTCCGTAGACTAGTTAATATAATAGACTTTGCCACCATTGAAAACCAGGAAATGACGGTACTATCGCTGGATGCTGAAAAAGCCTTTGACGGAGTAAATTGGAAGTTCCTTATTGCCGCCCTCCATAAGTTTGGTTTTGGAGAAGCATTCATCAATTGGATCAAAATATTATATCACAACCCCAATGCATCAGTTAGAACTAATAAACAGACTTCAAACAGGTTTTTTCTTGGAAGAGGAACCAGACAGGGCTGCCCACTCTCTCCTTCTCTTTTTGCTATATTCATTGAGCCTTTAGCTGCAGCAATAAGACAGAATAAGAGCATTATAGGAATAAAAACCAAACACAGCCATCATAAAATTAGTCTTTATGCGGATGACATATTACTGTTTTTAAGGAATTTACATTCTGTAAATGAAACAGCAATGATCATAAATGAATTCTCCTCCATATCAGACTATTCCATTAATTGGAATAAGTCTGTTTTATTACCACTCAACAGGAATATGGAACAAAGACTCACAATTCCAGTTAAAACAGGAAATATCAAATATCTGGGTATCTACTTTTCCCCCAAACTATCAGAACTGGTGCAGCTAAACCACACCCCATTACTGAAAAGCATACAGGACGATCTAACACGCTGGACCAACCTGCCTCTGTCACTTATGGGCAAGGTAGCCACGGTTAAAATGAAAATCTTACCCAAGGTTAATTATCTCTTCTCAATGATTCCCACACAACCGCCATTAAAATGGTTCAAAACATTAGACTCATCCATATCAAGCTTTCTATGGAACAACAAACCTGCAAGAATTAGTCTAAAAACGTTAAAATCTGCAAAAAGCTGTGGAGGATTAGAATTACCTAACTTCCACAAATACTTTCTTGCAAATAGATTGCAATACATCTTAAAATCGTTAAAAAATAATCCAGAAACCAACTCATGGTCAGAATTGGAACAGGCGTTATGTGGAAAGATCAACCTGTCAGATCTACCATTTATTAGCCAAACAGTTAAAAAACAGGATTGTTTCAAAAGCATTAATATAAATGCCACTTTAACAGCCTGGTGGGAATTTCTCAAAATATCAAAATCATCAATTCAACCGTGCAAAATGACACCCATCTGGAACAACCCGGACATCCTTATTAACAAAAAAATGATTCACTTCCCAGCTTGGCAAGCAGGGGGCATAAAACAACTAGAGCACGTAATTATTGATAGAAGATTCATAACTCCCCAGGAACTTCAAGACAAACATGGAATAAATAACTTCTTGGAATATCAGCAACTTAAATCAAGTATTACTAAAAAGTATAAATATAAAGACGACGATTTAAAGCTACCAGATGTAGTTACCACTCTGATTAATTTTTCAATGAATAGAACTCTCTCCAAAATGTAAAAACTTTTATGTAATTTAGATAACAATATTGCCCTTCCAACAAAAAAATGGGATGCAGATTTGAGCATCAGCACAGATGAAAGCTTCTGGTCAGAACTCTGTCTAAACACCTTTAAACTGACAAAAATTCCAAATCTGCAGCTAATCCATCTCAAAACTCTTCACAGAATTTACTACACTAGACAGAGGATGTTCAAGATAGGTCTCAGTAACTCAGACATTTGCGAGCACTGTGATAATAATTTACCCGACAGCTACATGCACGCACTGTGGTTCTGCACTCCTGTCCAGGCTCTCTGGCAGCAGGTATGTGCCGATTTATCAGTCTGGCTTAAGGTTTCAATCACGGCCTCACCGTCACTTTGTGTGCTTGGTGACATGAGTGCCATCGATATAGAAGAAGGATTAGCATCTATCATTTTCACAACTCTTTGTATTGCCAAAAAAACTATTTTAATAACTTGGAAAAACAAGAAAAATATAAACATAAGTCAACACAGAAATCTGCTGTTGGATCATATCAGCTTGGAAAAAATGTCAGCCCAAAGCTCAAGTAACTTTGAAAGAATTCAGTCTCTCTGGTCTCCTGTGGTTGACTCCATGACTTAGGGGGTGGGGGGCTTGGTCGTCGCTGCTCCTTGCCCTTCTGCCGTGGTTTGGGGTGGGGGTCGGGGCAGCCGGTGCCTGGGTGGGGCGGGCTGGGG
Organism: Oryzias latipes; assembly: GCF_053564925.1. Classification (NCBI taxonomy): domain Eukaryota; kingdom Metazoa; phylum Chordata; class Actinopteri; order Beloniformes; family Adrianichthyidae; genus Oryzias; species Oryzias latipes. The sequence goes on from NC_136251.1 coordinate 10,916,724, forward strand.
CGCTGCGTGGTCCTCTGGGCTTGGGTGTGCGTGGTGGGGGTGTGGGGGGGTGGTCTGGCTTGGATTGGGGGGGTGGTCCCTTTGCCTGCGCTGGGGGGGGTTGGCGGGGGGCCCTGCTCGGGGGGGGGGGGGCAGCGGCGCCGGATGGGCTGCCCATCTGCACCTGGGGCTGGGATCGGCCCTTCCCTGGCTCTGGGACGGGACGGGACAACCCTCTCGGGGCCCCCGGTCGCTCTGGGTGTCATCCGCTTCGGCTGCGGGGTCTGGGGTGGGGTGGGGGGCTTGTCGGCCCTGTCCTTTGGGGGGGCGTTCTGGGGGGGAGGGGGGGGCCCATTATTGGTACGGGTCGGGGGGGCTAACGGGTCGGGGTCTGCGCTGAGCCAATCAGTGGTTGCCTCGGCCGGTTGGCCTCCTCGGTCCCGTCAAGGCCTGACCAGAGCTCCTCTAGGGCCGGCATCTGGGGGTGGGAGCCTGGGCTTGCTCCGGGGGGGGGCGACGCTTTCTGGCTCCTCTCTCTCTGTGTGGGGTGGGTGGTGCCGGGCCTGGGGTGTCGGCGCCTCCGGGGGTGGGGCCCCTGGGCTGGGTGGCCCTGGCCCCTTTGCTGGGGGGGGTGGGGCTGGGGGACAGCTGTTTGACCACCGGGGGACAGTTTACCAGCTGTCCCCAACTTACCCCCTTCCTCATATAACCTCATATTAGGGTGAGGGGGTGGGGGGTCTAGCCTGCGATGCGCCTTGGGGGGGGGGGGCCACTTGGCAGTGGCCCCCCTCCTATGGTTGCCGTATGGAGTGGGCCCCCCCTCTTTCGGTTTTATTTGCACCTTAGACATGTAGGGTCCTTGGTGGGGGGGGGCTTGGACATCACTGCAAGCAAGCAGCAGATGTCCTCCTGGCACCCTACCCGCCAATTTTAACCGCACCTTAGACATTTAGGGCCCCTTGGTGGGGAGGGTGAGGGGACATCACTGTGAGTAATCAGGAGATGTCCCCTTAGTGCCCTACTCGCCAATTTTAACTGCACCCCCCTTAGTACACACACCCCTCCCCCTTCAATATATACATTCCAACATAAACACACACACATGCACACACACACCCTCTCAAACACACATACACGCACACACATTTTGCAAGGAAGGTGGGACCTGGGTCCATCTGTCCCCTACCCCTTCCCTGGTGGGGGGTGCGGGCCCCTTGGCGATGGCGGCCATGTCCCTTGGGTGCCGGCTCCCTGGGCCCGGCGGTGCTCTCTCCGCACGGTGGGGGGGTTCATATTACACCTGAGCCGGGGGTGTTCGTGTCCCTGGGGGGTGGGTCCTGGTCCTTGCCCCTGAGCGCTGGGCCCTGCCAAACTTCCAACATGGCCGAGCCTGGTCGGGCCATATTTATAACACCCCTTGTGGGCCACCCTTTTTCCCCCGGGGTTCCCCCCTCCTGGGCGGGGGCGGCGGGCCCCTGCCTTGCTCCTCCCTGGACCAACCGTGGGCCGGGTGGGTGGCTGCCTGGAGTGCGGAGCGGGTCTCCCTTGGGGGGTCCTGGCTCGTACCTGGGGTTGGGGCGGGGGGATGCCCGGAACTCCTGGGTGGTGGTGGGGTGCTCGTCTGGGGCTGTGGGCGTCCTTCTCCGGTGGGGCCCTGCGTTGGGCTCTTCCGGCGCGGCAGGGGGGCTGCTTTCCTGGCTGGGCTGGGGCGGCGCTCTCTTTCCCTCCGCGCCTCCCTGCTCTCTGGCTCTGGGGGCCTCGCGGCGGTCCTGCTGGCCCTGGCCTGGGTGGCGGTCTTGGTCGCCCGGGGGGCGGTTGTTCCCTGCCTGTTCCCGTGTGGCGTTGGGGGAATTCCGGCTGCCACTGCTGCTGCGGCGGGGGTCTGGGTGTGGGGGTGGCTGGGCGCTCCTCCTCCTCCTTTTCACATTCCACCATCCATTTTAGACGAACATAAACACTCACCTGAGCACAGGTGTTAGCTCACCTTTGCACTTATAGTTTGCATGATTGAATGAATGAAAGATTTCACACTAGTTGGTTTAAAGGCATAGGTATGCGTTCGTGAACACTATCTGTTTTGTGTACATGTTGACATGTGAACATTTTTTGCATCTAGCAGGTGTGTTGATAATATTTGAGTGTGTGTGAACAGGCCCCGCCCTTTTTGTACTACATTTGAACTGTACCGTAACGATAAACAACCAGTAAACCTGTCTGCTCTATGCTGCTTCATGGTCTTACCCCCCCTCTCACTATCACCCCTCCCCCCCCCTATGACATCCCTCCCTCTTCTTCCCTTCTTTCCTTTTCCGTCCGGTCCAACACCAAAGATTTTCAATCATGGTTGAAATGAATAAAGTTTGGCCTCAATTACAAAAGGGGTTTATTCAGTCATACCTTTGGTTTGTCTGAAGATTAATAACCCCTCTTGTTAAAGTAAAATATGTCCAACACAAGAGGCCCTCAGCTCTCATCTGCCTGCCTAGCTGTTGGACAGGACAAGTTAAAAAAAAACAAAAAAACATAGATTTACATAGATAGATATAGCCTGACAATGCTTTTGTGACTGGCTAATGAACTTGACCAACCTGACTAAATACTGCTTTTGAATAATAAAACATAAACGGATTAGGGTAACAACAAAAATGACATTAGAGTCAGCAAGTCAGACGAAGGAGTGACTACCGGTATACGCTTCTTAGATGTCAACAACACCTTCCAAAAATGCCTGTAACAATAATGTATGAAAAGCACAAATGAGGGGAATGGGCATTGATGTGTTTTATGCTGCAGAGGAGCGTTTTGCACAAACAGGAGTATTATTCTACATGGACAAAAATTTGACACCATATTTAGCTTTAGTAGGAACAGAGCGACTGCTCGTTACATGTGTCAAAAGATAAAGGTTCCCAACCTTTTTATTACCACGTACAGGTTTATCGTCAGACAACAATTATACGAACTGGTCTGTAAAAGGCAAAAGTCGAGGTTTATTTGTTGTAAGCTTCCCTTTTAGACTTTATGTTGGAACCGTTAAAATATGATGCAGATTTTCCCTTAAACATCAAAATAAAGGCTAACAACAGGGCGCCAACTTCAACCTCATTCGACTTTTAAGGTGTGACGTGTAACGTTACAACCATAATAAAACTGGAAATTGCTTAATATAACAAAAGTTGTGCATGGAACTTTATTAAAAGCGTATGTGTAACATTAGCAAGTCATTCTCTGCATATTATGCAAAGTGGGCTTGGTACGTTGGAACAACTGTCTCAGTGAAATCATTATTATAGGGAAAAAATGGTTTTGACTGAAATAAGCAGATTTCTTTTTCTTCGAAGTTGAAGAATCTTCTGTTTCTTCAATCGCTCCTTTTCTACCCAAAAAAAGGAGCGTTTATTTTTGTATCAACTTTGCTTAGCTTGAGGTTTTTAATTTAGCTGTTGCAGCAGCTGCTTTAAGAAAGCAGCAAATGAATTTAAGACACATGTCCTTGGAGAACGACTTGACCTGCGTCAAGAGTTAGGAGGAAAGACTCTGTGAGGTCTGTGAGCTGCAAGTGGTGGAGGATGAATTTCATTTTTTGTTTTATTGTCCTTTGTATGAAAAAAAGAGACTTTGTAAGTATGACGTCATAGAAAAGAAATGTCCTAATTTGTTTTGGTTATCTGAAGACAAAATTTTACGTTGGCATTTTTGAAAATGAAATCTTTTGTTTGGCAAATTTTGTGTCAAAGGCATGGACAATAAGAATGGACACTTTGTATTCTGTTAGACTCTGATTAGGGGGGTTATTGGATTTTTTTTGTGATGGGGATGTATCTCTATGTATTGTGTATTTTGTTTTTCAGTGTCATATAAGCCCGTGTGGGCTGGGCACATTAGTGCATGACACTTAACTAAATCAAATCAATCAATCAATCAAATCAATCAATCATAGATTGATGTGGAGAAAAAATTTGGTAGTTTTCCAAAATTAAATTTTCTTCAATTAAACCAAACAGACATAATGTAAGTTACTGTATGCTATTTGTATACTATTTGTTTTCTCTTCAGCCTAGTAAAGAGCGACCCACAGATTGGTACTGGTCAATGGCCTGAGGGGTTGGGGACCACTGGTCTAGAGGAAGACCAGTGGAAGAAGTTCATAGATGTAGAGAAAGAGGACATAGGGATGGCTGGTGTGAGTGAGGAGCATGCAGAGGAGGGTGAGGGAAGCAGATGATTCACCATGATCAATAAAGGGAGCAGCTAAAAGCTGAAGCAGATATAACTCTAGATGGATTGAGCACTCCAACCACTTCATTGCTGCAAGCCACATTTACCCCTTTATTTTTACAACAGTTGTTTTTAGGGTTTGTTTTGTAGGCTACACATGTACACTTCTACTCTTGTAGCTCATGAAGTGCTTATTTGTTTCTCACACACTTAATGAATGCATTAGGGGATTATGGGTAGAATGCCCAACCCTAGCCTTTTAAGTGACAACTATTATTCTGTCTAAGCAATCCATGAATCCGTCTTAGAAAGTATAAAATGTTAGAAGCCACAGTAAACACAAGGGTACAAACACAAGGGTTCAGAAAGCAGAAGGGAAAAATGTGTCCAGGCGTCATGGGACATTCCTTCGCATCCTAGGATTGTAACTGCACAACATAAATGGAAAAGCTTTTAGTGTCTTCTCAAAATAGTCTGAGGGTGGAGAAACTGTAATCATAACAAGGAAAAAAACTGGTTCCATCAAAAAGTTCAGAAACAGAGACGTCTAGAGGTTGCAAAAACTGTCAGTCTGCTGCGTGTGTGGATACATGCGCGTGTGTGTGGATTTTTGTGTGACAATCCAGATGTTTATGCCTTTTGAAATTCCAAGTTACTGTTGGAAGAAATCCCTACCAGGCTAACAGAACCAATCTTTTTCAACAAAACCCAGAAAAATGAAATGAACAAGACTCCAGTGCTTTTCTACTCACATTTCTATCTGTTTGAAAGGACAAAAAAATGTAGGTACAATGATAAAAACAGCAGAGGAAGAATTGCAGTTTTTGTAAGCAGGTACCGGTACTGTCATTGTAGATACATTAGTATGAAAAAATAACTGCACCATCAACCAAAAGCCAAGAACTCTGCAAATTCACTGGACTTTTTGGTTCCAACTTGAGTTTGTTTGTATAGACTATCTGGTTCCTTTAGTGTAAAGCCCACTTGAATATTGCTGTGGTCAGTGTCAATTAACACAGACAATTCGAAGAGAACCAAAGAAATAAAGTGGCATAAGCACTGACTGTAAATGAGAACTGGACCAAGTGAGTGTGTCGTCACCTAAAGAAAACAACTTACTTCTGGCTCCAACACAATAAAGTCAATTCATTCAATTTTTCACGATTTGGACGCCACCATGTTGGATCCACACATTGTCAGTAAGCAGTACTTAGTTTGAGGCGGTCTGAGTCACTGTTTCATGGCAACCACTCTTGTCAATCAGGAGTGAGCTTCTTGGAAGTCCAGACCCCTACCACTTAAAGAGAGGCTTCAGGAGAATTTGTCATTTCTAATGTTGGACGTGGGGCCTGCAGGGACCAAATACTATTCTTAAGGTATCTGATTGATCAGTTTATAACTTGAATAACTTGCACTACAGAAAACATATAGTGAAAAAGAAATTAGGATTAGCATGTTAATAGAAAGGTGGTAGAGCAAGAATGGTTGTTGTGGCAAATAGAATGAGTCTATGGGATTTTGGCTTCTTGAAACCAATGGGTACTTCCTGTTTAGAATATGAGTGGGGAGGACCACTCAGTCCAGTTCTCACATACACTAAATGGACATAAGCGTCCATTATTTTTAGTTAGAATTTTTAAAAAAGTCCACAACATAAATATAATAATTAAATTTCAGTGTACGATGAAGCTACTCTATAATCAGACGACTAGCAGGATGAGCAGTTTATTTCCCTGTTGAGATGTCAGATATTGAGTTCTTCATCTTTGTAGGTCCATTTGATAAATTAAAAAATAAAAAATAGAAAAATAAGCAGCAAGAGAAGGATACTGGTCCGTCTGAGGTCGTCTGAAGTTCTCTGGAAGGTGGGCTTCATACAGATGTTTGGCTCTGGTGTTGCCCATATCCACCATACTCTGCAGAAAGATAGGGTATAGGAAAAAATGCAAAATATAAGAGAGACAGTAAAGAATTTAAAAAAAAATGAACTAAAAAGGAAATTCAAAATTGAGATGAATTATTGTTTTGAAGAAGGTATTTGTAAAAATAGTTTTAAGGAAATCACTTGACACACAGTGGGATTGCATCCAAATTATAAGTAATTTTGTACACTGTTCAAGTCTGACGCACACTCATCAAATGCGTTAAAACTAAATTGAGAGGAAGGTGATGGATGGGGGGATGACAGGGGAAGTGAGGGAGATGGATGCAGAATAATCAGCCATCCAGAATGAATTAGTCATTGAAAACGGTGATTAAGATTCAGACTGAACCTCCTTCTGCTCACACGCCACTGATAGATGACCACTGTCGGGTAAAGACACACACGCTCATACCCTTCCACTTCAGCACACATGCATCTAGCAGCCACATTTTTTAGCAGCTGGATGGCGGCATCAATTATTCAGATTCAGGTGCAAGTCTGACAGATGCTCACACATGATTTAGTGTATCGAACACGATCAATGTGCCATGCCAGTGACAAACAAAGCCCGGCTACACAGAAGCTAATTATAGTTATGCCTCATAACATTCCAGCCATGTCCATGTTTACACATCTTAATGAGCATGAACAGGTACACCAGCAAAGCTGCACCGCCTGGTAAAGACTGACTAGCAGACACATTAAAATGTGTTTTCCAGATTTTTCAACTTTTTATGACGTATCCTTATCCTAGTACTAGACATCCTAGGAAACATGTTGGTGTGGCACATTTGTTGTGTTTCTCATGTTTGAGTGAAAAACTTGAAAAAGAAAAAGGAACAAGAAATAAATTATGTAAGATTGATAGCCTACCCCCCCCCACCCCCCGGTTGCATTTTCGCTTTATTTTTGTTAAAGTTTCATGCCAAGTTTCATGGTAAACAAAGCTACTGAATAAACCCTCTGCATTTTGGTTTACACTTAAACTCATACTTAGATGTGGATGAGTTGTTTATTTCATGAGTTTTGTTATTTTATTTTGGAGTAATCATTCTACTTGTGTCTTCTTTTAACAAACAAATGCGTCAAACTTACATTATCCTTAAAATATTCTTCTTGATGCTCTCACCACACGCAAAACAATGGTATGTTCCATTTTCATGACACCCCCTGCAATCCTCTTAAGATGCAGCTCCTTGTGTCTTTGGCTACGTTCACAGCGCAGGCAGAAACGACCCAATTCCGATTTTTTTGCCCCTATGCGACCTTCATCTGATCTTTTCATGACAGTCTGAACGACACAGATCCGATCTTTTCAAATGTGACCCAGGCCACTTGGGTATGTGCTCCTGAATCTGATACGTATCCGATCTTTTCAAATGCGACCTCTATCTGAATGGCCAGGCCACATGAATCCGACCCGTACGTTATTGACACGCTACAAACGTCATCATTCTGCGTTAATTCATATTTGGGGTGACAGCTCTATTCAGGCCAAACTCTAGGGCTTTTATCGCAACCGGGCGGTTTTTGAAAATATTTCCAGCAAAATGGCCGAGCGTGGTGTTAAACCTTCCCCGCAATGACTTTTTTTCTTTTCCAACCGTGGTCAGAAGCGCAGGGGACCGAAGCCCGATCGTCCTTCGGGGTTCACTTCCCTGTTCGAACCCTCAGATTCTCCAGAGCAGGTTAATAAAGAGTCAATAGTAGTTGTTCTGGGGGGAACCTTCTTTTATTATCGTTCTCCTTCCTCCCTAACACACAACATGAATGTGCACTCACTGCCGCCCTCATTCCCTACCTCGCTGCACGCGCTCTCTCCTGTCTCTTACACACAACCACCCACCCACGCACACGCGGCCCCAGCACATACACATCCCCATTCCACAACAGTGGGTACACACGATCCTGGCTCCAATGCCTTCTTACAATGAGAAGATTGTTATTGTGCTGGCTCCTTTGTGAAAATAAATTTTATTATGCAAAAAGAGCCCCGCTGTTGACAACACCGTTGTTGACATCCATTGTTAACGTTAGCTACTTCCGCAAACAAGTGACGTCGTTCACCGTTGAGTACTCTTCTGCGCATGCGGGTCACTTCTGGGTCATTTCACGGTCACCCAGGAGATCACAAAAATTCGTATTTAATTGAAAATGTGAATGGCCTTGCAAAAAAATCTGATTTTTTCAAAAAAATCGGAATTGAGCATTAAGCCCTGCAGTGTGAACGTAGCTTATGACCCCCATGGGCCAGAACAACCCAAAAACCCGCAGAACCTGTTTGGGTCAACCCCCGTACCAGTGCACGTGACTAAGAAATAAGCACTGCTCGTAAATAGGGGGAGGGTAGAGCAAGAGACTAATAAGTGGATGAATTGCAAAGACTGCAGTTGTACAGTTGCTGCTTTCGATCTGTTTCAGTGAAGAAGGAGCTGAGCTAAAGACAAAATTTAGTGATCAGCCTGTTCTGACCGTCACCCATTGTTGTAAGCTTTGGGTCTAAAAGGATCAGGTCTTGGATACAAGCAGCTGAAATGAATTTACTTTGCAGGGTGGCTGAAAGCCACCTTAGAAAACAGAGGGAAGAGCTCTGTCCCTGTGAGGAGCTCAACCTAGACCCGCTGCTTCTACACATCAAGAGGAGCCAGTTGAGGCGGCTTGGGATCTTTTTAGATGCCTCCTGGACCCCTACTTCAGGAGATATTCTGGACATGTCTTACTAGGAGGAGACCCTGAAGAAGACCTCAGTTGGCTGGAGAGCTTATGTCTATTATCTGGCAGATGGACAGATGGATGGATTGACATTTTATAAGTGAGGATGATCATGTCCAATAACTTATGCTTGAATGTAAATAATTTGAATCCCCACAAACAGAAGATTTCTGGTGGTTGCTAAGAATACATTATGCAAACCTGCAATTGCAGCCCAAAGTACAAGTCTGTACCTGATGATCGATAGCTGTGTTTGAGCATCCTACCTGGATCTGCTCAGGTGTCCACTGATCCAGATTGACAGATTTGACTCTGGATATGTGGACTCCCAGGTTCCGGTGGATCCCAGCGCAGCGGATACACATGAACACGCCCAAGTTCCATGATGCCCACCGAGGACCTTAAAAATAATAAGAAACAAGAAAATATTTTCATTTTATTTTGAAACTTCCTGCTGATTTATAAGGATTCATCCCAGATACAGTACAGAACAGCATTTAGAGTTTCTCGGTTTCATTTTAAAAGAGATAGAACAAGTCATCATCTATAGTAAAACACTTTGTCTCTCAGAAAAACACTTAACTAGGTAAGACAAATTAGGTAAAACAATAAAATAAACATTATTTATTAGTATATATATATATATATATATATATATATATATATATATATATATATATATATATATATATATATATATATATATATATATATATATAAATTCAAAATACTGAGAACATTCGATAAATAATTGTGGGAATTCATGCAAATGTCTCTGGACACCTCAGAACCTTTCTAATGAACAACATTTCTCTGTTTATCTTTAGCCATTGTGGACTACGCCCGATTGTGCTGGGAAAGCTCATGAAGTTTGAGATACAAAACTGCAAGATAATCTGAATAAATAAATAGTATTTACTCATAATTACAATGACCAAATGTCGCACAAACGTGAAATAAAACAAATACAGCAGTTAAGCTAAAACAACCCTAGAAATCAAACGTTCCATAGTCACACAAGGAACGACATTTGGTTTTTGTCCACTGTTTGTAACAATTTTCATAAATCGCCATTCTTTATAAAGTTCTCATTTTCTCAGAACAAAGGGATGTAGATTTAAAACTTTTTACTAATTAGCTTTGTCTAAATAATTGAAGTCCACTTGTTTCAGTGAATTCAACTTTTATGTTTGTCCTTTGTTAAAATGTGTAGTTTTTCTGTGAGCCAGTCTCACATTTGGTTAAACAAAAATGAAGGTTGTGTTTGAATCAGCCCTGAGGCACCAGGTAAGCGTTCAATAACATGAAAATCAAACTCTGGGAACACTACCCGCCATGGTGATCAGCTGTGAATCGTGGTCATCGCTGAGAACAACAAAGCCTCAGCCTTCCATGAGTAGTTTGAACCAGCATTCCTCTGGTCTGTCCAGAAGGATTTGATGGTTTGGCCCATTAAAAGCCGTATCAGATCAAGCAGCAGGAGAACTGTTGTTTTTCCTGAGGCGATTTTCAGATCAGCATCGTTTAGAACTTTTATCAAAGCGGAGATGTTATCTTAAGCTAGATTCAGGTTTACTTTAAAAGCTATGTGCATTTAAACACTATTTCAGCAGAATCAAACTAATTTTGTTCAATCATTTCTCACCAGAGGAAATAAGAAATAATAGAGGGTGGTGTGAAAAAATAAATTAAAGAATAATACAAGCTGCTTTTATTAAAACAGGACTTGAAGGGATTTAAAGTAGAAATAAGGAAAAATGGAAAAAAGCTTTTAAAAAAAAAACAGGTTACAAAAAATTCAAATGTTTGCTGACATGAAGTTCAAGCAGCCCAATTTTTTTTTACCATTTTGGTGAATAAAAAGTTAACATTTAAAGTATGTTTTCAGCAGTTATAAGTGCTTCTACTGAAAAGAATACTTAAATGGGATGAAATGTTCACTACAGGCTTGTCCTGGAAATATCTCATCCCAAAAGTCCAATGAGCTTTTAGTTAGATGGTCGAGCAAACAAAAATATTTTAAATTTGTTCAAGTTGTACTTTTAATGGGAAATGAGAATATCTGTTCTTGAAAAATGTGTGTTAAATCTTTCTTGACAAGCTAGACAGGTAGCGGGGTTATCAGGTACAGACCCCAGTTGGTTCAGATCTTACCTCAAGGGAAGTTGTTATATCCCATTTCCATTGATGATCATAAATCTAAATCACACGCCCTCAGGGATATACAGTATACTTGGACCTCTCCTGTTCACCTTTTAAATCGCCTTCTGGATTAGATTTTGCACACTAATCATGTTTCATATCACAGTTTTGCAGATGATACTTCACTGTCAGACTCTTTGCGTTTCTGTACAGCAGACAAACAGAAGTCCTTACTCTGGCGATCAGTTAAGGAATTGATTTCAATTAAGTAGCTGCTGCTTGTTTCAAAAATAGCAAGTACATGTTCACTCATAATTTTTTTTTTTTTCTGTGTAGCCAGTGCTTTATTCTTGTCTGAACGGACCCAGAAGAAGAGTTAGGATTAGGTTAATAAGTGCCAACAACATTTAGGTTTGGATTCATTTAAAATCCATCCGAGCAAAGCCGCAATGTGCGTCTTGGCGACACGTAAATATGTGAGAATAACATCAGCCTTTGTTTTGTCTGGACACGATAGTTCCACACAAATTCACATGACTGTTTACATGGTTTCTCAGGACCGTGTGGAGCGGCATTTCAAAAGCAGCCTCCGCCAGCTCACACACCGTCCCAAAGCCGCTCCTCTGCTTGGAGACACGGTTCTCCTGAGTCCAGCAGCTCGCTCTCGCAAACCAGCCGGACGGACTGCGGTCCGAAGCCTCCTCCGTAGCGCACACGATAACAATGCTCCCTCCCCTGCCCAGAAACACGAAGCTACGAGTCCGGCTGCTCTGCTCAGAGATATGGTTCGCTCTTGCGGAGCAGCCGGCCAGTCCTGTTTGCGCTCCAAAGCCTCCTCTGGAGCGCCACACCGTCTTTGAACAGCGGAGAATTTGATCCGAATAAGTCTGATCAGGGCAAGTACGCCGAACGGTGTGTTTACATGATGCATTTTCATTCTGACCAGGCGTTTATTCCGTTTGCTTTTGTCCATGTAACCGCAGCTAATGAAACAAGCTATGCTCAAAATGGACCTAAACTTTATGTTCTCTAAAGTCCACATTTTAAACTTTGTCATTTTTGGCACCTATGTTTTGAAAAGCTGGACCACCTGCACTCCCGTCATTGCTTTTCTGTTGACTTTATTTTCCTATGTTGATGTTTAACTCGTTTTAATGTTGTTCCAATGCTGCCATTGGTGTAAATGAATAACTATGAATTACAACTGTATATGATAAATGCTCTTTAAGTGATTCTGCTGTGATTTGCCTTATGAAACTGCAAAAATATGTTTCCTAATAGTGCAAATAAAAAACTAAGCTTAAAATGCTACATGTTCTAAACATGACATTTGACACTCTGCATTGTGTGTCTGTGTACATTTCTATATAAAAAGGAGCACAAAATGTACTAGATAAGTCTCCCCTCAGAGATCAAAGATGGCACAAAATATGAGCAAAACCATTTTAATGGGCTGGCGGCTGCAGCCCATCAGCGTGATGTATGCTGTAACCCGTCAAAAACACAAATCCCACTATCTGTCAATATCAGTCACCTGAGGGATTTAAACAGGCTTTAGGAAAAAACAGAGCAAAGGCTCCGCTTCTATAAGTCCAGGCTGCATTCAGCATACAAGGCAATGGATTTCTGGTCTCAGTTAAAAGCATCAGTGTGTTAATGCAGTAGCACTAATGCGATGGATGCCCTAAAGATGAATCATGGATGATTTAAGCCTAAATCAAGCAGCTCAACAATTGTAATCTGGGTTTTGCTGGATATTTATCAGTATCTGTTGGACTTTACTTTGGTCTGTCCTCAAATGATCTTTTATGAAAACACATTTGTAAGTGTGTTTTGGGTAATATAAAGCCAAATCGAATAGCTAATTTCTCCAAGTATGACATCATTGCTCGTTTCTAAAAGAAATTGTTAGTTATAAAGAAAAAGTTATAACTTTAACCTTTTCCATGTGATTTTTAACATGTAAGATGATAAACACTAGTAGTTATGAACATGTAAAGATGAATGCTTATAAAAAAAACTAATATGAACGGTGTCATTAGGATAAAGAACAAGCAAATATTTATGTGATTTTGACAAAGCAGTTATGAAGTGATGCATTAGAAAACACTGGTAGGAGTTAGTGCAGAAAATCCAAGCATGCACAAAGAGAACATGCCAACTCCACACAAAGACCCAGCTGGGGTTTGAACCATAGTCTTCTCATTGTGAATTTTGGGTGCTAACCACCACTCCACTGTGCAGCCCAGAAATAGGTCTGACTTTTAATAATTCCATTTATTCCAGTTCACTCAAGATTTGTTTGTTTAAATTTGGGAGGAGGCTGAAGACTCAATTGGGACAAAAACCAGGTCAAGACTTGACAAAACAAACACCAGGCTGAGTTTGATCAAGGAGCTGGCGGTGATAGTTTGAGGCTGAGATGTTCCAGTGAGGATTAGAGTCAAAAGCAGAATTTAACATTTGCGAGTAGAAATCGAATAAGTTTTAGTTTTTGGTCATTGGGGGAAACTGAAGCACTCAGATAAAATACACAAACAAGAATATGAGGCAGAAGTTGACCAATACGAAAGAGAAGATTGATGTTTTGTTTTTCTTTTTTTCCGTTTTTTAACTGTTTCTCTTCTTTATATAGTTTTGATTTTTAATTTTCTTCGCTTTTTTTGTTTTGTTTTTACATTTCCTTTCTTCTCTTTTTATACTTTGTCTTTTTTCCCTTAATTTTGGATCCATTTTTATGGAATTTTAGAAAAGCAGTTCCTAATGATGACTGTAAGGTGAAGTAAAAGTTACAATAAGACAAATAATGTACACTCAAAATCAAGCAGTGTTCATATATTGATTTTTTATTCCCCTACAGCTCATTTGGCTCCTCCAAGTCTGAATAAGGGCCAACTATTCTACTTTAAGCCTACTCAAAACTGTACCATTCTACAGTTTTTGAGCCAACCACTAAAGCCCAGAGCTTTTGTTAGCCAACTAAAATGTATTCCGGTAAGCAACAAGTGATGCAGCTCCACCAAAGACCACTAGAACAATCGCCCAATGACAATCATGCTAACAAAAATTAAGATTTCATATCACGAAAATGCTAGCGTTTCCTCATTCATTTAGGGAGTTACGTTCTAAAAATAATCCACAATAGGTGAAATCCGTGAAGTAGGATTACAGATGTGTTTTTTGGATTGTTTTTTTAAGGCAGCAAAACCTCTCGCTCCAAAGTTTAGACTTTTCTCAGACAGACACGAACACTTTCACATTTTCACTCTTGTTTGAACTCTTAAAATTCACACCTTTGTACATAAATAGGTACAGTATTACAGAATGAAAACAAGTATCTGATCACGATGGAAGATTTATGTAAATTTAGCGATTGATTGACAAGATCAACAGCCAATCAGCGCAGAACACAGTGAACTGTTACAAAAAATTAAAATGCATGCAAAATTTCACAGAAAAAACCTGCAAAACAGTGAGACCACAAAACATGGACAACAATATAGTGAGGGAACACTATAAAGTCTAATTCTCTTCCCTTTTCAATGTTTATTTTTAAACCAAAGCATGTCTGGAAATGGAGCTCTTTGTGTCCTACATGTTACCATGAAAAGGGCTGTGTAAATAAAGTTGATTGATTGAAAAGAGATCAAAGTCTCAGAAGGGGGGGGGGGGGGGTTTAGAGACCTTCTCCAGAAACACTCAGCAGGGGTTTTGCTGTCATTTATAAATCAATACATGTAGACTCTAATATCAGCTTTCCAGCAATGAACCTCAAAGTAAACATGCCTCCAGGAAAGCATCTGCACAACCTATGTTCTCATCCGGGTTCCTGTTCCAAGGTAAAGATGATGGGTGGCTATCCAGTTTAAAGAAGAAATGTGTCAAAAAATTGGCAAGTTTTGAAAAATAAATACAGAAATTTGGGTAAAACGATAATTAAGAAGAACTACTTGTTCCACCTCCCTAAAGATAGCTACAACCTGTGCCGCTGCAAATTTTCTCCTTAAAAGATTGTCAAAAAAGACAGGAAATAGCCTTCATAAAGTTCCTTATATTCACCAGTTATCCAGATTCCATGGGATCTAAATGTTATCCCTTAACCTTTGTGGAATCAAAAAAACGCACGATATCATGTAAGATTTCATGTAATCCATGGACACCAGTGAAGATCACAAGTCATTGAAGAAAAAAGGTTCAGCGCACTGTCTAGTGCAGGGGTCATCAACCTTTTTGAGACTGAGGGCCATTTCATGGGCATTAAGTGGTATGAAGGGTGCCACAGGACCTGTTTGCTAAAAACCTCCTAGCCCCCCCCCCACACACACACACACATTTGCGTGCCCTATTTTTATTGTCATTGTCATTTATTTGATTGTCATTGACAGACGTGCCGTGATTGTTTGTTCAACATTTGCTTCAATTAAAAAAAAAAAGAAAAATTTTTTTGGGTGCATTCCATGCGGGCGCCACAAGGGGTGCACAGGGTTGGTGACCCCTGGTCTAGTGGGTCTAGATGACCCAACTCCCAATGGTACAGTGCCTAGGATAGCACAAGGGTTACACATCTTCCCCAGCCTAAAACAGACTAAATCATAAAGAATAAAAGAATTTTATTTTATATTTAAAGTTTGTTTAATGGACTCTAGCTTTATCATACACAGAAATTTCTATTTTTACTCCCATCCATCTTCAGAACCTGCTGGATCCCTTTCGGAGTCGTGGCGTTGCCGGAGCCTATCCAGCTACTTTTGGGCGACCTGACCTGAACAGGTCACCAGTATTTTACACAACCTCACACCTTGGGACAACTTGGAGTCACTAGTTAACCCAGGTGGTGGAATGGAGGAGTGAGACTGAGGTGCCATGCGCTGTGTGGCCCTGCGTGGAGCAATTGTGGTGCTCAGAACCTGAAATAAAGACCGAACCTCCTCACCTTGGCTCCTCTGCATCCTTTCTCGGCGGGACCCCGCCACACCATGAAGCATGTTTTTGGATAGTGGGAGGAAACTGGAGTGCCCAGAGAAAGCCCCAGCATGCATGTAAACGCTACACAGGAAGATCCCAGCTGGGATTCAAACCAGGGCCTTCTTACTGTAAGGCGAGAGCGCTAACCACTGCACCACCGTGCATCGCCACATTTTTTGTCTCTAAAAGAACATTTAAAATTTTAGAAAAAGAGTACCGCTTTTTTATTTATTGTTCAAAGATTTATAAATTCTTTCAGAGGATGATTTAGGAGTTTTTCATTAGTTGATCAATTTTCTTAATAGTGAATGAAAATCAGATTAAACTGTAATTAAATGTGAAGCTGAAAGGGATCAGTTCAGGATTGTGGCAGTTACATCCCAGACCCATTTCCGCTGAGAGAAACTAGATGAACGAATGGTCGGGTACAGACCGATTCTGGTCTGTGGATAATCTTTACAATCGTCTCTCTAACATTAAGACGCTATTGTTGTTTCTAAATAACATGAAACAGATGAACGTGCAGGGAAAAGGGGATGCAGGAGGGAAAGCTAAAAAAAAATCTGAAAGAGGACGTTTATGAGCAGGACCACCGATTTGGTCACGCCTAAAAATCCTCAACCTTATAGCTCTCCAAGCTGAAACCTGTTTTGCCATTTCACACCACCTCAGACAAGCCTATTTAGGTCTGTACCACTTCACACACCCCCACACACCCTCCACTCTTTGTTACTGTAGAGCTCAGGTTCAGTACGACCTTGAATGAGCCTCCTGCACATGAGGCTGCGGTGCTGCTTTACTCCCCCCTACTGTTTGGTGACAGGTATAACACCTTTTACTCATATCCATCTGTTTGCACTGTTACTGCATTTAAATGCCAGCAAAACTTATGTTGGCTTCTGACATGTAAAATAAAGTCCTGCTCGTTAAAGTACAGTTTTTGATTAAAGACCCACTCCGATCATCTTTTGATCCATTTACCTTGCTGCATTGTGTTTCCCTTTAATACCCCATCTGTATTTTTCAGTTCACATGTACCAGGCTTATGGTGTGGTTTGCCAGATAAAGATCAAGTGAAAATATTTTGGGGCTGATGAACAACTTTAGATACATCAAATTGTGCATGTTGTGACATTTAAATGAGCCGGCAGCATCCCAATCGTTGGCTTTCTCTTCCTAAACAGCTCAAACCACAGCAGATCGTGTCATGGACAAACGAAACAAAATGTGCGTCTCCATTCTGAGCCCAAAGGACAGAAAGACTAAGGAAACACTGAAGCTCTGTGCTGCCCCCTGCTGGTCTATTGTGAAAAAAACAGGACCTGTTGGAATGTCGTAAACAGAGCTGCCCAACATGTAGTACAAATTCTATTTATAGTATCGTTGAAGTTATAATAATTTCATGGTAAATACTTACTTCAATAGTCCTGATTTTATGTTCTGCTAATAAAAGATAATTGACATTTACGGTCCTTTTATCTGTGTTCTTTTTGCAATAGCTATGCTTTAAAGGTTTGACTAAAGAGTGATGGTGGTCATTGAAATATACCAGAAATTTGTGCAACAATATTTACAACAAAAAGAGGGAAAATATACAACCTTTTTCCAAAACAAAACAAAAAGAAAGACATCACTGAGCATGTTTAGGGTTGGAGATGTGCCAGAACAAGTTTAATATCTAAGTGTTGGTGACAAACTTGTGATCATATTTGTAGGGGACATTGACCCTTATGCTATAGCACAAGGATTAAGGGACAAGTCCTTTCTTGTCAAGTCCTATAGCACAATGATTAAAAGAACATATATATTGGAATTTTTGTAGGGATTTGCAATTCCATCACCTGACTCAGAAGAATCTGGAGTTCGGAATGATCTAAACTTCAGAGCTGTTGCAGGACCATTAAACTACGTTATAATGTTCTAGTGATCAGTCAGGAATCTAGATTAGCAGACTGTCCACCTAACTTGGACAGTTCGGATGTTTGTATGTGAATCAGTCCTGTCTTTGCCCTTTTTAAATTGTCAGTTTGCAATTAAATAAAGGTGTAAGTTAGAAGCAGCCACGCAGATGATCGGACATACCACACTAAGAATACACTGTTTTTAGCAGCTTTTCTGAATTCATGATGACTTTTTCAAAACAGTGACAAACAGATCAGGAATCAGCAAGTAGATGAAGATTATGAAAAAGAAAAAAAAATTGACACAATAAGATTTTTAAATGAACCCAAATACATAAAAATGAGAAGAAATTATAGCAGTTATTAAAACTCTAAAAAAAAAAAAGATCCAATTGATTTATTGCATGCTGGCAGATACAGTGGTAATAAAAACGTTTAGAATTTCCAATGTTTTCACGATGCTTATTGATTATTATTCAGTTTACCGCCCTGTTTTACTCTGAAATGAAAGGACAGGGTAAAAACACATCCTTGAATTAGCTTAGAAACCATAAATCTTTTTCTCGTTGCTTAGCCCCGCCCTCATAATTCTTGGCCAATGAGTGACGAGAGCTTTAGTCACATGGTTTTGTTAACAAGCTTTGGTCAAGAACAGGAAAGTGCGCTTAATGGTAGTCTGAATATAGACAAAAAAGGAAATGTTCAGGACTGGATCTGGACCAAATTAAGCGGACTCAGTCCAGACCAATCCACCCTTACAGACCCACTCTGATCAAAATGCTGCCAAATGTTCTTGAGGCATTTTTACAAGATGGAGGACATATATAAAGAAAAGTGATCATAAAATTGCCTTTCTGAGTATTTATTCAAATCGCTGTATATTAGGAGCAGATGAAAAAATTTGTTTAAAATAGAGCTTATTTGAGAGTTACAAAATACGCTGGGTGGACCACAAGCTCCCTGCTCCGCTTCATTCTGATCCACTTGCAGACAAACAGACCCATGTACGTCTTTGTTTTCCTCGTCTGGGGTGAAATCTGGATCAAAACTGAACGGCTGGATAGCTCCGATATTCCTCGCCAATTTTGTTGCATTGCTAATGTTGGGGGGTTGTGAGGGGCTGTAAGATAGCAGGAAAGCGTGTAAACAGAGAGCACTCAGCAACAAGGGCTCCACATCTAGAGTCCTGCCCACAACTTAGAGGCAAGTTTCTAATGAACTCCTGCGGTTCTGCAAAAACTATGTCCTAGAAGAGTGTTTTTCAACCTTTTTTGAGCCAAGGCACACTTTGACCAGGACAAAAATCCTGCGGCACACCAGCATCCAAAATTTTTTAAAAAGGAGAAACTCCTAATCTGTATTGATCTACAGCCCCTCCGGAATCTCTCATGCATTTTTGTGATAATTGTGGCAGAAAAAGCTGGAAGCCACAGCTGTTTTTTCTAAAAGATTTAATAAAAGTTTAGTTAAAAGATTTAAAAAATGTCTGATGTGTGTTCGTTGTGGTTTCAAGTTGTTTAACAAGGACGACTCATTGTGCGCTGAGACGCTGTCACTTTAACCCAATGCCTCATGGGAGATGTAGTGCAAACAGCCGCAGAACGTAGAAAGACTGGCGTCTCTGAGTTTCATTGTTTTGTTCACTTGTTCCATGAACTGATACCTGAGTCTGTGGAAAGCTACACCGCTAAAGGCGAGTTTTGGCTGGTGTTTTTGTTGGAACTGAGCGACTTTATGAGCAGAATTGGAACAAGGAAGTGAAGACTTTAACCACTTCTGGTTGGTCAGACTGATGAAGTATGATTAAGCCTCCAAGAATGATTGGTGAAGACAGTTGAAGTGGCGGGACTTTTCCAAAAACAGAGCTGAAGCTGCAGCTAAATCTCGGTACCGTCATTCTTATCAAAATGTCTGTAATAGAATCAAATAAACACAAAGAAAAAAGTATTTTACGATCTTTTTATCAGGGCCTGTTTGGATGAACAAAGATCTGATTTCCTGGAGATGGAAAATGTTTTTTTACATCAGTTAATGAGGGCAATTTCCCACGGCACACACTGGTTGAAAAACACTGTTCTAGAAAATGACACAGGCTTTTCAGATTTTGGATAAAAAACAGCACAATCCTAATGAAAAGACTACTAGGAACACTTTTACAATACCAAAAGATGATCAGAGTGGGACTATAAGGTGGCCTTTGTCAAACACAATGACATTGGCAGAAGTTTTGCACAAGTATATGCTAGATGATGTACACTTGCATAGTGCTTCTCTACCTTCCTTGAAGGCCAAAAGAGCTTCCCATTCACACACTGATGGCACCTCCATGGCCCAACACTGGCGACAACGTGTAACCACCAGAGCCACTGCGGGGTTTAGTGTCTTGCCCAATGACTCTACGACACATGTATGGGCAGTGCAGAAACTGAACCTGCAATCTTCCGATCAGAGTTCGATCGCTCTACCGCTGTACCACAGCCGCACAAATGTGGCACCACATGCAAACAACTGTGAGTTTGAGGTCACATTCTGATAGTGATTCTACGTTGCTGTTTTTTGTTAAGCCAGCACATCCGAAGCAGATCACCACTATGTGCTGAGAAGAGCATGTGCAATGCCCGCCCTGAGTCCTCACACTGACATTTAGCTGAGCAGCGGGCGTGTGAGGCGTCAGGAAGCATCTGAAGCTGCTGACGGTTGCAGCAAAATGACCTGTAATCAAGGAGGACCTCCTGCACATGCACTCAGATGCAGAATGTGGGGCAGTGTGTCGACAGCAGACAGGAGTATGGCTGTAATTACAGCTGGAGGGGTAAGGTGAGTCACTCACTGCAGCCGGCACGCCACGCCCAGAAACACAGTACACCCGGGAACACAGCGAGAACATGGCTTTGACACGTAAAACAGAGGCCTGCCAACAAACCATTCAGGCAAAGAGCTCAATTTTCCTGTTGCCTTTTGGCTGCTCCCTTTAGAGATGGCCACAGTAAATCCATTTAATCCCACATCACTCTCTCACACCAACCATCCTCAAGTCCTCCTTCACTTCATCTTTGGTCTTCCTCCAGTCTTCTGTCCTTGTAGCTCCGACCTCAGCATCTTCTTACCAACATCATCTCTGTTCCTAAATCATCTCCATCTGCTTCCCTGCATTTATCTCCAAAAAATCTACCATGATCTGTTCCTCTGATGGATCCATCGTCATCACTCCCAAAGAGAACCTCCTTATCCTCTTCATCTCTGCTATCTTCAGATCTGCCTCCTGTCTCTTTCTCAGTCTCTAAACCAACAACACGGCTGCTCTCACCACGGTCTTCTACACCTTTCTTTTCCTTCCTGCTGACACTCTTTTATCAAACATGACACCTGAAACCTTCCTCTACCTCGTCACACACCTGTTCACCTCTTTTTTTACAGTTATACAGTCATAATTATACTATCTAAAATCCATGTCTATGGTGCACAGTTCAGTGTGGTGATATGTGAATGAAAAAAAATGAACATCTGTTAGATTCCCTTCCAAACCATGAAAATCAGTCTATGGAATTAAGACCCTGAGACACAAACAAACTGTCTTCACTATTTAAAACATAGGGTCAAACAAGACCTTGTGGTTTATTTTTTGAGCATTCAAGAACTTCATCTCCTCACAAATAACAAAAAAAAGATAAGAAAAAACAGCAGAGAAAGTTGAGAGTAAATATGTTATAATAAATGATGCCAGAAAAATATCTGATTTAAACTTGTAGAATATTTCAGGCATTTAATTCCAGTCTGAGCCTGATTTAGCTTTAACACAATTTTCCATCAATTATTGAAAAACTATGATGTATTGATATTATTGATATAGTTTTCCATCGCAAGTTATTTTGTACTTGTTAAGTTCCATTAAATAATAAAAATTTAACATTCATATTAAAATGTATTGTACAGTATGGTTGACAAAGAAATATTTACGACCAAATAAATTACAATGATTAGTGCTATGCTTTGTTTTTGTTTTCTTACTTCTGAATACACCGTATGTGTTTTAAAAGAAATAAAGTTTAAAAAATATGTTTTTTTAATTATTTAAAATAAATAGTGAGATTTAATATGAAAAAGAAATCCTGAACTATTGCAGATCTCATCTCCAAAAGTTTGTTTGTTGAGATACAAAATGTAGAAATGAAGGAAAGCAAAGACTTTCGACAATTTTCAGGAAAATCTTGTCATATCAAATTCGCCGCTGTCTATACCAAACACCAACGTTTTCCGCTCATAAATAAACCAGTCAAGGACATGATACCGATCCTACAGAACAGCCTCAAACACAGCGCATGACCGGAACTACAACGGGCAAGCCTACAAAATAAAAGAAATCACAGTGTTGCAACTTGCACAAACAGAGGCAAATTACTGAACTGAAAAGCTAAACAAAAATGTTAGGAACAATTGCCACAAGTAAAGTGTACATAAATATGAAAACACTTTTTACATCTTTATTTAACCACGTAAGTCAATTGAGTACCAATTCCCATTTAAGACAACAAATAACTCTTTGCTGGGGTGCTATAAATAACACGTTATCATTTAAATTAGCACAAAATAATCTTCAATGCAAATTTCCATGGGATCTTTTGTAATCATTTTCTCCCCTGACGTGTTAAAAAGTACTATCTTTGAGATCCACTGTGATGCTCTTGGGGGTTTTATTTTGAAAAACCTTGCGACGTTTTCCGTTGTGGTTTTTAGCTTGATAAACGCTTCGGTCAATGTATCAATTTAAACTTAATTTTATCTAGTCAACATAAACACTTTTTACCCATTTGACGGTTTCAATTCTAACTTTAATCTTAAAAACAAACAAGAGTGTTTCTCTCTCTAACTCCCATCATCACCAGGTTGTCTGTTAGCTGAGCTGTTATCTCATCGTCTCGGTACATCTATCTGCTGAACTGGATATCGAACCGTCGGACTCACCTTTGGCCTCGCAGTCAGCACAGTACTTGTTGTCTTCCTCCTTCAGCAGTTTCGACAGAATGGTCTGATGCTCCTCGTTGAGTTTCTGCGCCTTTTCCCTCTCCGAGCGCGTCGTCATGTCGCTTCTCTCCCCCGTCCGGGTGTCCAACCGTCGTTTGGAGGGGCTTCACTCACCGGCGCGCGCTCCGCTTCTCTTAACGCACGAGCGAAATGTCCGTGTGTCCGCGGGACACACTCATTCCTGTAGCCCGAAGTGTGCTAGCAGCAGGTCATATGGATGCGAGGCATCATCATCTCTGCTGCGTTCATGACTGTGGGAATTTTCATCGCCGCCCACCTTTTCATGGCTGAATATCTTCGTAACTCCGCCCTCTTCTGGGCAAATCGGTTGGACATTCAAACTAATGTAGATACAAGGGTTATCAAGTACGTGCTGATCACTTACTGTTAAAATATTCAATTTAATCCAATTCAGGTAAATTCAATTTTATTTATATATCCCAATATTACAATACAGTCGTCTCAACTGGCTTCATACCAGTAATTGTACAAAACATAAAATCAGTCATAAAATAAAATTGCTGATTATCTTGGTGGTAGATGCACTAAGTTAAACTGAACTCCCCTGCCCTCAGACCCTTCTCATTATACTCAGTGAATGTGGCATTCATATCATACACAACATATTTTTTGTATTTCTGTATAATTTCTGGAATTCAATACAATTTAACCTGCAAAAGACGTCTCCACTCGTCATAATAGTACCACCACCATTTCCACTTCGGGGACTCAACTGTCCACTGTCAACTGTAAAATGTGCTCCTTATATTACGTCTAGACGCTGCTTCAAACTTAAACTGAAAAACGTTTCCATCTGCATCAGGACATCATCTTCATCAAAGACTGCCAAAACCCACTCGTCTACTTACTGTTTCTTAGCACTGTTGTCACTTTAAACTGTCACTTTTTCCTCTTTTGCACTGACCTATTTAGATAGCTATTGTTATTATTATTATTATTAATAAGCTGCTTGCTCTGTGTGTTGAGAGGAAAGAAATTTCATCTGTGCTGTATATCATGTGTATGTACTACATTTGACAAATAAAGCTGACTTTGACTTTGGTTGTGGCCAGACCAACGTCATTTTGCATCTCCAATGCTCTGCCCGAATGACAGAGCTTCAGATGCTTCCTGAGTTACCAAAGCGTAACGTGTGAAATCTCTTTTACGTCATGTGAGTGGCAAAGCTATGGCGTTTCATGGCTGCCATTACTGAACGAGCGCAAAGAAAACTGAGCGAGTGTATTCGGGAACCTTACAACTGCGCAAGCGCAATTTTAACCCAGCGACCCCCGCATTTTACAACTGATTGGCCGAAATTTGCATGTCAGAGGCAGCGGGGCGGGACTTTGATTTTTTTAGAGGCTTTAATAGAAAAATAGCAGCAGCTGTAATGTGGATTAAAACATTAACAAATTCAGTGATTTTCACATGAGAAAAACTAAAACTTACAGCACAGAAAAACCCGCTGCACTGGTTATGGCTTTAATCCACGTTACATCAGCCATTTTTTTTCTATTAAAGCCTTTAACACAAACAAGTCGAACAAGTTTGACACAAGAGCTGAAATTTTTAACTGTGATAGTCTAAGAGCCACACCACACACTTACCTGCCAGACACACAAACACGCAATTAAAGCCATATCATTTCCAAAAACACACTCCTTTCGTTACAATTCAACAGCACTGGATTAAAGGGCGCAGTTTCAGTTATGCATATTTTTTTCTGTATTTAACGTTAACACATACCGGTAAAACATTTATGCTAGTGTGTGTTTTAAAAAACTGAGTTGGTTGTGATTTATTTTTCATTTTTGCAGTCATCAATCATAATAATAATGCATTGGATTTATCTGCGCTCTTCCAGACGCTCAAAGCGCTTCCATTGTGTCCATTATTCATTGACTCCTCTTTCATACTTGGTGATGGTAAACTACTGTTGTAGTCCTGTCCTGGCGCAGACTGACAGAGGTGTGGCTGCCAGTCACCAGGACAGTCATGCACATTCATGCTTGTAGGCAGTAGCGTTAAGGGCCTTGCCCAAGGGCCCTAACTGAGATGTCAATTGTTCGCCTTTGTTATGGTCATTTCCCTGGTAATTGCCCCATTACCATTTTTAATTCCTCTCTGGGAATTGAACCCTGGATTCCTGGATGGTAGCCCTTCACCTTACCAACCCAGCCGCTAATCAACATCCAAAAATCTATCAAAGTCCTCATCTTCTGTATCTAAAATGAACAGCTGGGCTAAAATTCTATCAAACACGCCAGGTTCCCTTTCATCATCATCAGAGTCCGTCTGTATCATCACCAAACCTGCACCGTTGTACTGTTGGGGTGGGGGTGTCTTCTTTCACGTCCTCACTTCCCTCCTTACTGTTCTGTGCTGTCCTCTCCTACGTCCTCTTAACCGAAGTCACACAACACCTTAGGGGAGGGGTGGGCAATTCCAGGCCTCGAGGGCCGGTGTGTCTGCATGATTTCCAGATAGTCTTGCCCTACTCATGGCTGATTACCTGGTTCAGGTGTGTCCAGCCAATAATCTTGCCCTACTCATGGCTGATTACCTGCTTCAGGTGTGTCCAGCCAATCAGAACATGCCAGAGCAGGGTATGCTGGAAAACATGCAGGACTGCGGCCCTCAGTGCCCACCTCTGCCTTAGGGCCACACCATAGGGTGCTCCGTACATTTTAGAGAACATTTCTGACTTTTAAGTGTGCCTTATGGTCATGAAAGTACGCTATATAGAAAATATGATAAGAGGCAGAGAGTCACATGCTTATTGGCCGAGAGCCCCGAAAAGAAAGCCCCGCCCCGTTGCCTCGTGTATAAAACATCAACCAACAACCAATGACCAAGGTAAGAAAGTGGAGTGGGTTTTTTTCTGCCGTAAATTTTGTTTTTGTGAAAATCACTGAATTTGTTAACGTTTTGATCTACATCTTATAAAATCCCACCACTGACTCGCCGGATTTGACATGCAAATTTCGGCCAATCAGATCTACCAAAAAGGTTACCGCCCCCAAGTGACAAACACACCCCCTAAATACTGCGCCCAAAACCAGTGAGGGCGTAGGATCGCTGCTCAGTAATGCAATGCAGGGTCGCTGGGTTAAAATTGCACTTGCGGCGTTGTAAGGTTCGCTTACTCACTTTCTGAATATACTAGCTCAGTTTTCTTTGCGCTCGTTCAATTCATGGCAGCCATGAAACGCCACGCAAAGCATAATGAAATTATAAACACAATCAAAAAGTTTGCACAGATTTTTTTCTCAGAATGGTCACAAAGTTTGCAGATGTAACACAATCACATTGTTTGATGCAAACAAAAGAGCAGCTAAATTCTTCAGTTCCAAAAAAAGGGGAATTTGAGCATCTAAATGCAGTGTTGTCATATTAACTGAAAAATTGTTTGTTCTTTTAAGAGAATTTGTAGTTTTTACTACAACGGAGTTTTAGTGCCAGTTTACAAAAAAATATATATATATTTTTTTTTAATTACGACTTTTAAATCATAAATTTACGAGAAAGAAAGTCACAACTGTTAAATTACGAGATTTTAAGTCGTAAATTTACGAAAAAAAATCATAGATTAACGAGGAAAAATCCCCAAAGTTTTCCGTTTATCTGAGCCTAGCTTGAAGATGAAATATGTGGAGCCTTTTTGTGAAGCTTTATTTTTGGATGGGTTTGAAAAACAAAGAGATTCTGAACCTTTTGGCGACTCAAAATCATATTATTATCAGTGTAGCCGTCTTTCCAGGGTTCAGTGTCGGTAAAGTGAAGTCTCATATGTGAA
This sequence comes from Oryzias latipes, assembly GCF_053564925.1. Lineage (NCBI taxonomy): Eukaryota > Metazoa > Chordata > Actinopteri > Beloniformes > Adrianichthyidae > Oryzias > Oryzias latipes. Next base: position 10,943,386 of record NC_136251.1, read on the forward strand.
ATAAGCAGCTCAGAGACAAATTTGGGTGTAGAGGACCGCTGCAGCCTTTATTCTCCTTTTCATCCACATACCCTGAAGTTCATTTGTCACCTTACGACATAAACCTGTCATCCGATCACCAATGCGGAAGTAAACAGTGTTGCATACGCCCCCTCCTCCAGATGAAACCTCCGTTTCAACATAAAACAATAAAGAGGAATGAAAATAGTCAGTTATATTAGCATTAGAACGTTGAAAATGCCAAAAAGTGCTCCTCCTCGGACGGAAGCGTCACACAAACGTAGAGATCTTGTCTTTGGTGGAGGAAGGACGGAGGAAAGTGGACATCTGCAGGGTTACGGGGAACTTCATCAACGGGCTGCAGAGATCCTGCAAGCCACCCATCAATGAATAAAACCTTAATAAATCGTAAATCAAACAAATGAGCTTCCAAACATTTGGAACGTTATCAATTAACATTCAGCTCACCTGTTCAATTGAGTTTAGTCGGTCTGCTCTGCTGCTGTGCGGCGTTCATTTTGAAAACTGCCCAATGTCTTATGTTAATCATTGATTGGAATTGATTGATTGACCAATCAATTGATTCATTATTAATTGATTTATTGATTAGTCAAGTATCACTTAAAAAATATGCTGTTATTTTTGTACGTGTCAGAATAAGAGTCCATGAAAGGTGTGCAGAGGTGCCTCATAATACAATATTGCGAGGCTAATGCTGGAAAACCCGGCTGCAAGTTCAGCATTTAATTTAGACTCAAAACAATTTTTTTGAAATTACTATAATCTGAGTTTTTTTGCACCCCTAAGGAAAAAACATTTAAATCAAGGATGAGTTACCAAATCGTTAAACACAAATGCATGCGCTTAAATAAACAGACCCCTATATATTAAGAGATGGGTGGATGGATCCACCTTACTAATGAAAGTCTGTCAGTAAGGTAGATAAAAAGGCTCTTTCAACTTGCCACTCTTTTGTTTATTGTAACTTAATTATAAAGACTGTAAATCATTTGACTCATCACTGAGAACAAAAATCATCTTTAATGTTGGCAGAAAAGCAAAACTAACAGCAAAGAGAGCATTAATAAAACTGACATGACACGGATCACAGAGAAACAGCACAATGCTGTAACAACTGATTGATAGGAGCAGGTACACTGTACACAAAACTGGGTTAAAAGTACAAACAGTACAAACATAAGTAAATGCAAAAACATATTCTGATTACATCTGTTCCATCAGCCTGTTTGAACAGATGTAACTCACTTCACAGGGTCTTTAGAACAATGACGAAAGATGACTGAAGATACTTTAGATGGTGTAAAACAATAACAAAATCCAGATCAAAGTCTTCAGTTTTTGATGCCAGACTCAGACTTTCTACCATCCGACCTTCACAAAAAAGAAAGGTGTAATTTTCTGCCTTTAAGGCCGTCTTTCAGTTCCTGACGTTCTCTCAGATTCCATATTTCAATTCCTAATGTGATGTGTTCTTAAGAAAGCTGTGAAGTCTAGGAGCTGTTCAGAAACGAAAGCAACAGTTGGACTCGCGAGAATGTTACTAGGGTTGAAGATATGAGACGGCTGTGGCTATTTTAGAGAAAAAGGTGTTGTGCAAAGTATGCCACATGTTCTCACAGACTTCAAACTGAGTCTTGCAGATCACGATAGATAATTAACATTCTCAGTCAGCTTGATTCTTAACATCTATCCAATGTTTCAGTTTTTCCACTTATTTTAATGCTTTTTTTTAATGGCTTAAAGTTTTAGTATTTTGAAGTAAGTTTACTCTTGCTATTTGTACAAATTATTTTGAGTTTAACCTACATTTTAAATGGAGTTTGTGCAACATTCACCTTGTGCCAATTCAGTTTGACCATATCCATATTCCTTTTTCTCATAGATTTGTCTGTAGCTGGTAAAAGCCAAAATAATAAAAATCCAACTTGTTTTGCATCAAGAACTAAAGATTCTTAAATATGGATTGACTCACACGATTTAGGAACATCAAAGTGGCTTGAATCATCTCTGTCCTTTTTTTGCATTCATGACCTCAGCAGAACCGCACTGCTGTCAGATGAATGGCTGAGTAACTCTTGTCAGCAAACAACCAGAGCCAACAATAATATGAGAAAATCCCTCTTCATCAAAACAAAACATGAAAACTGAGGGAAGTGCAAGAAAAAATGTTAATCTTCTGTCATACCACAAACATGAACCGATCCATTTATAAAATGTATGAAATGTTTTAAGACAGGATTGGATATTTTCAAGCAAACCACTTCCCTTTACTTGACTTTTTTTACAGCAGAAGACCTGGGCACGCACAGTGAAATCATCTGCTAAAGCAGACCCAACACATCATCGTGAGCTTCTCCGACACGTAACAGCAACAAAACAAAAGTTTCCTCACAGAAAGGTTCCACAAAGCCAAGCGCTGGAAATCCCTGCTCGACTCTCAGGTGGAGTAACCGATCAAATAATTCCAAAAATGATACCATTTTTTCTGTGGTGTAATCACAGACATGCCACTAGAGGGCAGCAATGGCTTCAATGTCAGTTCTGTAAAAGTGTAAACCAGGTGAGATTTGGCACAAAGCAGTCCCCCAAGAGTGTGAGGACATCAATTATGGCAACAGGTGTGATTAAACAGACAGTCTGTGGAGATTATTCTGCTTTTTAAAAATCTGACTCTTGATTATGAGGACTGAACAAAAATGTGCAGTATGAGTCGGGATAGAAAACAAAGAATGTGAGGTGGATCAAGCACTGCTTTGCATGACTCTAGGCCACTACGAACAGTGTTAAAAAGTGAGACGGAAATATTAAGAAGTATATTCTAATATTCATTTGTAAGCTTTCAGTTAATACTTTTTCATATGTCTGTGCAAGGCCCTAAAAAAATGGAGAAATCCGACTAAAATCAGTTATGATTTTGGTCCAGTGTTCGACCATAACAAGACATAATTCTGATAACAAACATCCATTCTTTCATTTTAAATACTCTCTTCATCCTGTTTGCATTGCAGCTTTCATCAACCAAAGATGGTACCATCGCAAAACCACACCGAAACAAGCAACCACACTCACTCCTAAAGGTGTTCAAACCCACCAATCACACGAAGATGATCAGACATTCTTTGGAGTGTGGGAAGAAGCTGGAGTACACTGAGAAAACCCAAGCGTGCATCAGAAGAACATGCAAACACCAAGACCAATGCGCCTTGCTGGGAAGCAATCATGCTTCTGAATTAAATTTGAATGTAGCATCTCAACAGTTTTTCTTCTTTTAACTAAAAATCCTTTTTTCATTGTTGTTCTGTCTTATTAGACCTTTAAAAAAAAAGTCAGATAAACCTTGGTAAAGTGTTAGCTAACGATAACAACATGAACTCTTTACAGCAGACAGAGTTCAACAACTAAAAAGATAGACCAGAAAAGACAAAAAATAAATTTTGGGTTCTTTTTGCTGTAGCTGTTGCTAATGTGTCATGTGGTGGACGTTGCAAGTTAACTGGGACATGGCAGCTTATTAGCTTAACACATCTCAGCTATGACGTTTTTCTTTAAGTCAATGCTGCCTGCAGCTTCAATTGTTACTTTTATCTTACTTTTCAACTTTAGCTGCACCGGCTAAAGAGTTAGCCGAAGACTAGAGTTTGAAAAAGGGGATTGTCTGGATACAAGTCAAAACAAAGCAACAATGCAACAGCAAGGGGCCCGATGCTGAAGGTCTGAAGTCGGAAGGTCTGAAGTCCAGGTAAATGCAGAGGGTTGTGTCAGGAAGGGTATCCGACATAAATCCAATGCCCAATAAAACGTATGAATCAAAAATTTCCTGTAACCACTCCTGATAGTAACAACATAGCAGCAGCTATTCAAAAGAAGTGGATAACCTAGATCAATGCATCAGTCAATCACAGTGACTGTTAAGCTACTTTCACACCGCTCTCTGTAATGCATGCTCAAGTGGCTACTTTCAATGAAAAATCTATGTAAACTTGCGTTCACACGTAGCGACGCACACTTTTAAGAATGTTTTCAGGCTCTACATACAAAACACACAGCCACAGAAGGTATGTTGAAAGTTAAACATCAGAGACGTGGATAAGGTAGTGATGTACAGATGGCGTCCCTTTTAATTCACGGAAGTATCAACTGTTTGACCATAGATGAGAAATTGATAGTTGTAGTTTGTACCTGAACTTAATTCTCTGACACCAAGTCGTTCATATGCCGGAATAGAGCTGTGAAAGAAAAACCTGGAGCCATTTTGCACCAAGCCTCTTCCTACTGTAGGTGGCGCACATCTCCAGTATGGAGTGGCGTCAGTCAAGTGTGAACGCCATGTGGCAAAATGCACGTTCATCGCGTTCTTGAAAGCGCGTCTCATGCCCAGTGTGAACATATTTTTATTCTCAATTACCGGTCACCATATTTACTTTTGGAGGACCGGCATGAAGCCTACAATCAACACAGAATCATAAACCTAGTTAGCTAGTAGCAGCACACTGACATTTCTTTAGGCTCTCATTAGTTTGTTAGCAAACACTCACCCAAATGTGACTTCATGCACACTCATATTTAAACCAATACAACAAATGAACGTTGAAGTAGGCTAGCACAGCACGTCATTATACCAACATGCGCAAAGTTGTGAAGGCAGTACTATTATTAAATAATAGTATAACCATTTCCAGTGTGGGAGAAAGTTTTCCGTGTGTGAAGCTAACGTTAGCAGCCAAGTGAAAACCGGAGCAATTTGTTTTCTGGTTAAAAGGGAAACATTCAACATTGCATTGACTTTGTTGAAATCTAGTTATAAAATAGGAGAAAAGTAGACAAAAAAAGTCAATGCAAACAAATTCAGGCTGACTTTATAAAGGGAAGGGTGGGGCAACAGCTGGCTGCCATCATTTGTAAACTTGTAAAACACTGATGAACAGGCAGCAAATATTGATTTTCCCAATTGTTTTGTGGCTTTGGAGACTCGGAAACCAGTGGTTTTGACTTCATTCAAATATTATGTTATCATGAACAGGTTTTCACACATCAGAACCACATTGTTTCTGCCTTCAAAGTGCTCCACAGCATTTACTGCTTTGTCCTAAATATTTTATGAGGAGAAAATTTAAAAAAAAATAAAAACCAATTTGACACCCTCCCTGTCATTTACCAGCTTTGACATCGACTGCCAACAGTCAGCAAAAAAAGCCAACATAATCTTTAGGCATGACTGTAGATGGTAACAAAAAAAATGACAAAAAAGCTGTAACAAATGGCTAATTACACAAAGAAGTCAAAACTGAACACTTCCTTCTTCCTTCTAAAATCAAACGATGGAATGTATAATATAGTTAGAACAGACAGTGTAAAGACAGTGTAAAGCTTTTCCAGGACATTGTTGACTTCCCAGGGATCGGCTGTCAACTCTCAATGCTCCTTTTTTTCTTTTGCTGTCTCAAGATAAATAGAAAGAAGTAGACTACCACAAAAAACAGAACTCCAGCTTTTATGGGAATGTTTTTGTCTAGACACAGTTTAAAGTTTTTCCTTTGAATTTATAGCAAAATGCCTAAAAGGGGTTTAAAAACGTAAGGTACAACCGATAAATTATTATCTGAAGGGATCACTTTTTTTACATATTTTTTTAAACCCTATCCTCAATAAAATAGTTGTATCTGTGGCCACTATCTAATTTTTAGAAAGGCCGTTCTTTCTCACAGCGGTGATGAACAGGCGCTCTATCATCACAACTGTTGCAAGTTAAATGGTCGGGGCAAATAAAAGGAAACAAAGTCTGGTTGTGTTCACAGGACAGATTCTATAGCCTCCGGCGTGACCTCTAAGAATTTGGTTTGCCGCATGACAAGCGGCGATGTCTCCTCCTCTGCCTGGGCGTTGGCCACCACGTCCACCCTGACCTCCGCCAGCTCCTCCTCCGGCTGCTTCTGCTGCTTTTTCGCTTCCTGCTCGTTGATGTGGTGGAGGATTCCTGCGCCCAAAGCGTCGCCCTCCACGTTCACAACCGTGGTTGTGCGATCTCTGTAGAGGTGAAGACAAATGGAAATGGTGGTTTATCTTCAGAGAACATCTCAAACAATCGTTTCTGCGTTGTACTTCCATAGGGTAAACACTATCTGGACATACTAATATATTTTGAGCAACAAAATAATCAGATGGAGCACATGAGTTAGTGCTTAGATATTTAATTAAAGGAGAGTTTTGAAAATGTTTTAAAAGCTTACAGGAGCAACCATGTGACCTATTGTTTTATATTTTCTTTTCTTCCCTGAGTGTTTCCCTCTTTTGCTCTATTTTGATGGATAAAATTTGAGAAACGTCTAAATTCTGAAACACCATCTCACTATAGCCAACTCTAGAGATTACAGTCATTTTTCATCTATCGTAAAAGTGTTCCCAGTAGTCTTTTCATTATGATTATGCTGCTTATAGGCAGAATCCAAAAACCTGTGTCACTTTCTAGGACACAGTTTCTGCAGAGCGGCAGCAGTTCATTAGAAATTTTCTTCTTAGTTGTCGGACTGTTAGTGTGAAGCATAACTTTTTATCTCACATCAACATAACTTTAATGAAATACAATGCAATTTAAAGTTAAAGTAGTTGTCCTGTTTATAAATGTTCTGTCAAATTTGAGACCTGGGCAGATCCTCATTTTTGTCTTCAAACACATAAGTGCCCTCAGAAAGCTGTGTCATATGTCTTTCACCTTTGAAGATAATTTGAAAAAAAAAATAAAAACTAAAAACTTTATATAGTTTTTAGACAGCTTATAATCTTCTGTGGCTGCTATAACTAATACTAGCTCTTTTGGCCCCAAAAAAGTTCGAGGCAAAGTTTCCACACTCTGAAACGTCTGTAGGTCAGTGAGCAAAAGTTTATCAAAAGTTTACAGAGAAGGTCTTTGTCCCTGACATGACTGTTTGACATGATCTGTTGATGAAATGATGTTTCGTCATGTGGGAAAAATACAAAACACTCTCTGTTTAAAAGTTTCAAAGTTAAAGTCTGCTTGGTGGTCGGCCATTCTTTAGCCTGACCAGAGGATCACAACAGCTCTTTGTTCTTTGTAAATAAATAAAATGTTGATAATTTTGCTATAAAATAAGTTGGTTTTGTCTCAGAAAAGCAAGAATTGACCTTATTCTGCTAATTTCTGCTAACTGCTAATTCACATGTGATTTTGTTGCTGTTTGCTCTGGAAAATGTGTCAAACTGTTTCATGAGACCCCAGTTTACTGAACTGCTGGAGATATGTGTGCAAAGATTATCAGCCTTGTTTGTTTTATCACTACGTGAGACTTTACGCACACAATCCAGTCAACAGCCAGCATGAGGGAAAGGTCGTTCGTCGGCAGACCGATGGCCTCGAGGATGATGGCGATGGTGATGATGCCGCCGGCGGGGATGCCTGCCGCTCCGACACTGGACGCGGTAGCTGTCACTCTGGTGACAACAACAGCTAGTCAAATATGACCCCTTTCATAATCATACTTTCTGTGAATGAACTCACAGGATGGTGAAGATCTGTCCAGCGTTTAGTTCTATGTTGTTGAGCTGAGCGATGAAGACAGCAGCGATGCACTGGAAGATGGCCGCTCCATCCATGTTTACGGTGGCGCCGATGGGCAGGATGAAACGACTAATGCGCTTGTCCACGCCATTGTTTTCCTCCACACACTTAATCATGGAGGGGAGAGTTGCTGAACTGAGGAGAGAAAGGGGAGGAATGCAGAATGTTGGTATAAAGCTGACATATGAACCCCCCTGACAACTCTCGCTTATCACCGTTTGTCTTGATCATAGACTGTCTACAGAGATATTCATGTGGAGCCTCTGCCTGTTTATGCCCAGATCAAAAAGAAAGAACATTAGCCGCAGACTGAAAACTGCTGTTATCTGAAAAGAAGTGAAAGCCTGTCAGACTGAAGCTTGTTTTGAGCTTAGTAAGATCCATTAAATGACCCACTCTGATCATCTTTTGAGCTATTTTAAAAGCCTTCCCAGAGGTCAAATCAATAAACCTGTGTTATCTTCTAGGACATAGTTTCTGCAGAGCGGCAGTAGTTCATTAGAAATTAACCTCTGAGTTGTGGGCGGGACTGTTGGCATCGAGCATCCCGTCCCCCCTTCCCTTCACCTATAACTGAACACTCAGTTTACACGCTCTCCCGCTAGCTTACAGCCCTTCACAACTCTAACCTAACATTACTGGTGCATCTGAAAAAGTAAAAATAGTGGAGCTATCCAGCCGTACAGTTTAGATTCAGATGTCAGCTCAGACAAAGAAAACAAAGACGAACATGGATCTATTTGTCTACAAGTGGACAAGTGGATGCATCGGAATGGAGCGGAGCAGGGAGCTTTCTACGTTTGTAGAATCTTTTTCAAATGGCATTTTTTATCTGCTCCTGATCCACAACAATTTGAACAAGATTGCAGAAATGTAATTTTTAGCTAAATTTTATCTATATATGCCCTCCATCGTGAGAAAAATGCCGCAAGAACACGTTCTAAAAAACACCAAAACACACTTTTCATCAGAGTGGGTCTTTAAAGTCACAATCATCACTATTTTGACAAGATTTGATTTCACTTATCTCTAGTTGTAAACTAGCCTCACCCCCTCGTGTGGCCACTCAGTATTGATTTTTTCAGTATCACCCATTGACTGTAAATGAGAAGTGGACTGAGTGACCCCTCCCCCTGGCGTTCCAAACAGGAAGTACCCGCTGGCTCCAAGAAGCCAAAATCCCGTAGACTTCTATGGAGGAACAAACAGCAGTTACCCAGTCATTCTATTATTTAAAATACCGTAATTTCCGGACTAAAAGCCGCTATTTTTTTCCTGCGCTTACAGCCCTGCGGCTTATTCAGTGACGCGGTTAATTTATAGATTTAATTTGCGGCCACCATGTACGTACTTTCAGACTCAGTGAATGGTTTGGATTCTCTATCTAACACCAAGCACAAGGCATTTATTTTTCAACACACCTCTAAGCAGCCAAACAGCATGGACTTGACTTCAGGTCTTAGACACTTCAGTCATGGTTCAACAAAACGAAACACGCATGCCCGGCCGCATCCCAGAATCCTTTGGTGCCATTAGACCCAACGTGCACGTGATTGCCATTACAGTATGATGCAGCTTTCAAGTTAAAAGCAATCGTTAAAAGCAGCGTGAAAAAATCCACCATCACCAACGGGTTTGGAAAAGCTGGTCAGCTGCTTGACCGAGAGACCAGCGCATGCTCAGGAGTGAATTTACCTCTGAGTCATAGTGACTCGGCTGGCTGCACGTAAATATGTGGGAATAACATCAGCCTTTATTTTGTCGGGACACGACTGGAAACACAAATCCACGTGATCGTTTTTACGGTTCCTAAGGACTGAGTGGAATTTTGCTTTGAAAAGCTCACAGCCTCCGTGTGAGCTGGAGACATCTTCTCCTGCTGATTGAGCTGCGGGGCCGATGGCAGTCTGATGGCTCCCACACGTAACAACGCATCCGCCCCTCATACACAAAACGTACAGTATTAAGTCCGATTGCTTTGCACAGACACGATTTGCTCCTTCCACCGGCGCAATGGGGGCGAAGTGCTCCTCCTTGAAGCCACCCTGGCCAGGGGTGTCGGAGTAGATAGGAAGGGGAGACAAGGAGCGCGCGGGGCGAGCGCGGAGCGCAGAGGCGTCCGCGGAGCGCAGAGGCTTCTGACTTCTGACGCACGCGCCGCACTGAGGCGCGCGTATCGCGCTGAGGCGCGGGCTTTTCAGTCGCCGCTGCTTTATTTTACCGGTGTGTTTTTTTAACCAGCCCTGTTACTCCCATAACGCTGCCGCGACACAAGCGGAAGGAGAGCTGTTCCCGTTCACCCCTCCATGCACTGCTGATACTTGCTCATTCTTAAACACGTACAACAGTATGGCGAGCCGGGCGTTGGCCCCGCCTTTAGCCCCTAAGACTCATGGGAAATGGGGAATCGCGGATGTAAATTTCCTCATCATAACTGAGGGATGTAATGTTGATTATATGGTTACTGTTTGTAATTTTATGTATGATACCTAGATTGTCAATAAATAAAAAAAAAAATGAAATAAAAACACCATAACTGAGGAACTTGTGAACAGAATAGACGTCCGTGCTGTTTGACAGATGTTGACATACTCAAATACATGAGCCTGAGGCAAAGCTGATTCCACCCACAGTGAGCTGATGAATTGCACTGCTCTGGGATTCAGGACGTGATTTGTCAAGATGACAATGTCACCTAACACATGTGCGGCTTGTACTCTGACGCGGCTTGTGTATGTATTAAAGAAATTAAACACGTGAAAATGGGTGGGTGCGGCTTGTAATCGGGTGCGCTTTGTAGTCCGGAATTTACGGTACCCTTTCTTCTTTTGCTCCTTTTTTTAACATATTCTTTATAATCCCGCATGTTTTCTCTGATATTTTTTCCATAGTGCAAGTTATTCAAGTTATAACTGACCAATTTAGATGCCTCAATAAAATTATGTTATCCTATGATGAACTTGGTCTTTAAACAGGCTCACTCCTGATTAGCAAGAGTGGTTGCCATAGAGACACTGACTCAGGCCAATTCAGGCCAATTACTGCTTACGGACTTTGTCTGGCCCCGATATAGCAACTTCCATATCACAAATAATTTCAGCTGAATTGACTTCATTTGGTCTGAGCCAATAGTATGCGATTTTCTATGTATGACGTCACACTCACTCATTCCAGATCTCAGATATAGTAAATGGTATCACCCTTTCCCCACCAGTCATTCTTTTTATTCACTCTAACAGACACCAGTGATCTGGTGAATTTGTTGTCAACTTGTTGAGATCTATTTATTCAACAACATTAAAAGCAAATCAGCTATAAAAAAACAAAACTGTAAAACTAAGAAATTCAAAAAGGGATCGCAGTTGAATTAGGTAGAAGTTGTAGAAAAGTCAGCAAATAAAAGTCTGTTTTCATTTAGCTCTTATCAAAGACACAAAGTTTAGCCAAATCGATCAATTTACTACTTTGGAAAAAGAATAGAACATGCTGAACCAAAGTAAGGACTAATTTCTCCGAACTCTTGACCTTTGACACATGAGTTGCGTTGGAAAATATCCAGAGTGCTGGAAAGTTACAAAAGTCAACCCAACTGAAATATAAATGTCACTTTGTCAGAGTGTTTGTGATCCAACAGTTGTAACAGAGTCCAACATCTGGTGTCTTCTGAAATGGCAGTTTCAGAAAACTGTCAGAATTAGCATATCAAACAACATTAAAAACATATAAATGCAAAACTACATGATGAAAGGAACCAAAGCAATTTTGTTTACGACAGAATTAAGCCCAGTTACAAAAATGTAGGGGGGAAAAAATACCCCTATAGGGGTAGGGGAAGAATTGAGGCCTGAGTTTGTGATCATTTGAAATAGTATCTTTCTAATGAAAGTTGTGATGTGGCTGTTCACCTGGAGCATGTAGCAAAGGCAGTCGTGAATGGCGTGATGAGGCCAGACAGGAAGCTGAAAGGGTTCTTCCGCGTAAAACCAAAGTAGATGAGGGGGAGGACAATGCCTCCATGGATGACGTGACCCAGGATTGAGGCAAAAATGTATTTTCCAAGGCTGGTAACCAGAAGAACGACATCCTCCATCTCCACAATCTTACTGCCCACAAGAAACATGATACCAAAGGGGATGTACCTGAGAGACGTGAGAGATCCACATTCAGCAGGACAGAACTGGAAAACTGTTGGAGCAGAAAAGGCATCTATCTTTACTTACCACATGATCCAGGACACCAGCACCATAGTGGCTTCGTTGAATGCGTTGAAAAAACGAATGAGCTCCTCCCCCTCCTCTCCCAGCTTACGCAACGCCACGCCAAAGACCATGGCAAACAGCACCAGGCCCAGAATGTTCATGCCGTCAGCTTCAGTACCATAAGGGACCTGAAATATACAACCAATTTAAACTGAAAGACTGAAAAAAAGATGGTAGAAGCAGAGATGCCATAGTTCTGTTTAAAGCCAACCGTATTTTCAACCGATTTGTGGGGAAAGTGAATTGTTGCATCCCAACTGCATACCAGTTTGGTAAGTTTCAAATACATATTGTGCTATTGTTTTTTTTACATTACACCTGGCTAAGTATGAGCCAACTGAAAGATTTTTCACCACTGTTACTCATTTGAAAATTAAAAAAAAGTTTTTCTGAATTTTCTGCTCTATGTTTTGTTTCTCTGAAACAAAACCTTGACCCAAAAATCAAGGCCGGAACTGTAGGGAAAGTGGTTTGTAGCATCCCTAGTAAACAGAAATATTGGAAAACCTTCAAGAACTCGGAACTGTTACTGCCTCATGTCAAAGTCGTACAAAAGTCTGTCATGACCTGACCCAAACCTCAAAACTTTGTGAAACAGAACAGCAAACCATCCCAGTTTACACTCAACATCCATGGACTAAAGAACCAGGAATGCAGGCGTTTACAAAAAAGTTTGTTGTCAAACTCAAACCAAGGCTTTTTTCAGGTCATTTAACATTTTCTCTTGTTCAGTCATGTTGATGAGCTTGGAGTGGGGCCTTTATTATTACAAAGAGAGCCTATATAGTCCATGGTGGTTCTGACAATGACTCTCACTATTGAGGGCATGTCTGTGGGAGAGGAAGGACTCGATGAACTGGATGATGGAGACGGACAAGTGCAAATCCTGAGCTCAGGCCTTTCCTATTGTGCGTGGCTCTCCCACAGCTTTACCAGCTTCATCCCCGACCCCGCGCAGACGGTCCATTATGAAACAACATTAACAAGACTGTCAGGCCGGTAGAAATGGTCACCATCCTTTCACTGAAAGGTTCTCCTCTTCTGGATCAGCAAACAATAAAGCGCAAGTTGATAGTTGTAGACAAATCAATGAATATTTATTTACAGGGACTTTATTGCAAAGTGCAGAACAGGTTAAATCTGACCTACTCCCATCATCTTTTAATGTATTGTAAAAGTGTTCCCAGTGGTCTTTTAAAGATGATTTCCTTTTTTTAGGCAAAATCAGACAACCTGTGTTGTCTTCTAGGACATAGTTTCTGCAGAGCGGCAGTAGTTCATTAGAAATTCACCTCTGAGTTGAAGGCAGGACTATGAGCTGTAAGTAAGCCTGCCCTGACTTCCCATCATCCCTTTGTTTACACTCTCTCCTGCTAGCTTACAGCCCTAACATTACCGGTATAATAAAAATGGCGAGCAATATTTTTGTCTGCTCCTGGCTCACAACCATTTGAATAAAAAAATTATTAAAAAATACAGTTTGAATCTAAATTTAATTTATTTGTCATCGTGAGAAAAATGCCACACAAACATGTCAAAACCATCCCGAATCAACATTTTCCTCATAGTGGGTCTTAAAAAACTTTTAAACAGCAGCAAACGTGTCTTCTCCTAATTTTTTTTTCTTATTTTCTTTTTATTGCCATTTTAACACACAGTTGAAACATACAAGAAAAAGGCAGAAGGACAGTGGAAATGGGTCCCTGTTGGTGGGCAGAGGGTAAAGTGCCAATTTCTGCTTGGGCCCCTCCCTTGTGAAACATACACTAGAATTGTCCAACATTTTGTGTCTTTTAACATGGATCACTCCTTTTACTCGGCCTGAACTGAAAAAAGAAAAAACTGCTGTGCCTGGAAAAATAAAAGGTAGATTCCCATTTTTTCTTTTTCCTCCCCTCTCTTTTCTTAAATTAAGAAACATGATCTATTTATAGGAAGTTAGATTCATTCATCTCCGTGTTGTCACTCTAAAGCTCTTCTGAACTTTGTTAGCTTCTCCTTGGCACGTTGCGTTGACCCGTCTCCATGGTGATGCTACTTCCAGCTGCTCTGCCACTGTCACGCTGGTGCCCGCTTTTGCCGTCACTCTTGCTTGGACTTCCCGCTGTTTCAGATCCTCCACTGCCTCCTCTGCTTTTTCGTAGATCCTCATGATTTCATTTCCATTGGGCTCGCGTCTTTGTGACAGCATTTGGAACCGAATGCCTTTTTCTTTCAGCGCCGCTTTGACAGGACCATACGCCTTACGTCTCTCCATGATTTCAGTCGCATAGTCATTGTCAAAATAGTCATCTGCCGTTTATTAGTATCTTCTGCTGCCAGGCTTTGCAAAGAACCAGCTCTTTGAAGTAGGTACTGTAAAAAGTTCATTATTATTGATCTTGGCGTGGCCGTGGCGGCGGGTTGTTGGATTTGCAGCTCTGTTTCCTCCGGCAGGGACAGGCGTTTATCAAACTGCTGTCTCACAAAGTTGATGACGGACCCCCCTTCTTTTTCTTCAGGGACACCGTAAATACATATATTATTTCTTCTGGAGCAACTTTCCAAACCAACAACTTGCATTCTTGCATTTTTCTTTCCCCCACCCTCAAAAGCATTTCTTTCATCTCCGAGCCGACTGACTCCTGATCAGTTATCCGCATTTGTGCCTCTGCTATCTCCATATTTTGATTTTGCAGTTTTTGAAGAATATTTTCTCTAAAATTCGCAAGGTCGCACTTTTTCTGTTTTTGGTTTCTTGTCTCACTTTTCTGCACATCATTGGACTAAGTTGGAATTACTATTTCAAATTGATCAAGGAGTGTTTTTCTTTTCAACCAAAGATAAACTTATTTACTAATTTAGTTTTGGAATAATGTATTTTTTAACCCTTGTGCTATCTTAGATGACCCCACCCTTACATTGACGTGTTCTCCCTACCATGACAAAGGTGGATAAAGGTGGAAAGATTTCATGTAATCCATGGGAACCAGTGAGGTTCACAAATCATTGAAGAAAAAAGGTTCAGAGAACTGTCTAGTGGGTCTAGATGACCCAACTCCCAATGTTACTGTGTCTAGGGTAGCACAAGGTTGCAGGATTAACATCTATTTCCTCTGGGAGGCATTCCCCACTTGACCCTCCTTGAAGGCGCCCTGGAGTACGTGCTCGAGCCTTTCAGCTCCTTCAACAAGCTCAGCTCTCCTCCAGTTTGGAAACCCTTTGGAACTTAATATATACAAAAAATCAAATCCCTCCATGAAGTCAAACCAGTACTAATAATGCTAAACAAAATTGTTTTTATTTCATTTGTCATCTCATAAATGCTGGTATGCGGGCCTACTGAGCTGGAATGTTTGTTCCAAAGTGAAATTTGTCCACTTGAACGTAGTGTTTGATATTCTTATATCATTTTTCTTCTGTGTTTTCCAGTTTACCCATGGGGAGGACTTAAAGTTATTTAACCCCATTGAAACAGACTCCCCGTGTAGCAAAAACACACCAAGCAACGTTCTGACATGAGTGTCTTTGTGGGAGCTTTGGTGGAAAAAGTCTTCAGAACCCACCTATGAGCATTTAGTCTGGTATCACTTCCAAACACCAGCTTTAAACAACAACAAAAAAGGGATTCGTTCAAAGACATTCTGTCTAAATTGTACTTGTTTGCTTGTGTTTTACGTTTTGGAGAAGATGGGTTCACAGGTAAATAAATCTATTTTGTTTCTTAGTGAAGAAAATTTTAATTTGACTAAATGGTTTTAAAAATGCAGCCCAACTGAAGCTACATACACACCAAGCATTTGAAACATGTTCAAGAATGCTTGTTAACCCATGGCAGGGAGGGGCTTCTTCTGCTTTTTCTTTACTGTTTATTAGAGTTTGTCTGCCACCTACAGTTGGAGGGGGCTTGGTGCGAACTCCTGAAGTGGTGCAAAGCATTTTGGGCACAAAACGGAAATGCAAATGTAAGCGTCCTTGCGATGGCGGATATGGATTACCATCATGTCAGAAGAGTGGCTTTGGTTTATCTTTATTTGAAAAACAAACACAGACATCATTAGGCTCGTCGCCGTGTCTGGGTTCACCAGATAAACATGATACACTCTGCATGTCAAAGCGGTCCTTTGAGGGTTCCACGATTCTCTTCTTGGCCACAATCATGAGCCACTCCTTCTTTAACATCTCAGGTAGCTTGCTTTCGAGGGACTTGGTCATCAATGGGTTTTTAAGTGCACCTATATCACCCAGCTCAATTAGATCATGTAAAGCTTTTTCATCCACTCTTATGAGATTCACAATCTTTTTTTGGTTGATGACCTTTAATTGAAGGCAATGCTTAGAGATCCCCAACAATTTCCAAAGCTATAGCAGTTTTATTCCCAAATCGGTTCTCCAGTGTTCTGAAAAGTTCTCCTGAAGTTCTGCATGTTGACAAATGAAGATCCTTTGCAATCTTTTATTCTAAGCTATCTAGTAGCTGAAATTTGCGAACATCCTTGGAACCAGTAGGCTCTCCCTGTGCTTGGAGCACTTCCCAGTCCCTTTTCCAGCTCTGAAAGTGTCTTTTACAGCCATCACACCTTGGAAGGGCAGTTGGTTTCAGCTTTATAGCTGGTACTTAATGGCAGGAAGTTACCGTTCGGATCACTTCTTGTTCAGCTTTAGATTGAATTTAACCAGCCTTTATTTTTATTATATTTTATTATATTTAAGTTTATTTAAGTTTCCCTGCAAATCGGAGTCCCTGATTGGTAAAAGTTTCACCTTGGTTTAACCTTAAATAATGGCGTTCATTGGCTCCGCGTTTTGTCCATGGAGCCTGAAAACAGTTGTAAAGACCTCCGTAGCTCCATGTGAACGCAATAGTTTTGAACGTGGAAGCCTGAAATGGGAGTTTACATGCATTTTTAAAGACATTTTAATCAAAGTGGCTGCTTGAAGAGGTGCTGCTGAGGGCCGTGTGAAAATAGCTTAAGGAGGCCTTCTACTGGAACACTTCAACTGAGATCAAAGGTTTTGATTCTATTGCGACTTGAGGACACATTCAGAAAAGACTTTCAGCACTATATGGTGCTGATAGCATTAATCTCCTGTTGTCTTTACAAGCTTCTCTCTGACCCATAACGGATGTAAAAACTGAATGTAGATGTTCAAATTGATCTGTAATAACACAAATAGACATTAGGTGGCAGCGTGAGTTATTCACTTCGGCTGGAGCAGAGGTAGCATGCTATCTTCCACATATTGCTGAGATTTTCTTTATATTTTCAGTCACTTTTGCAGAATAACAGGGACATAATACCCACCACCACTCAGGGCTTTGGCTTCATTGTTTACAATTTCTCAATGACCGTAACTTTTCAACCGATTAATGTAATTCCAGCGGATTCTGAAGTGGAGAAAAGCAGCCTTGTGCTGACATGCATTTAAAGTAGTGAAGTTTTTACGCAATCGATGTAAATCAGCTGACTCTGTTGCAAAGAGAGAGAGAGACAACGAACAGACAGGAGCTGAGCTATAGAGGGGCAAGAGCAAAAAGCTTTGACCCCTCTTGTCCCCCCCCCCCCCCCCCCCCCCAAAAGTTTTTGAGTCAATATTAGTATAGTTATTGACAAAGATTAAGAAACCATCAATGCAAACTTCTTTAAGCATTACAAATATAATAAAAGCATTTTTTTAAATAAAATACAACAATGTTAACAATAAAACTGGTCAAAAAATGATCTAGTCTCGCCCTGCCAACAGACTGTTGTTTTGAACACCCAAACAGCACCACTAAGTTTGAAGCTCCAAAAAAAAAAAACTGTCACAAAAACTTCACTTCAAACAGCTTTCTTTTTAAAACATACACTCAACAGTAATTTCTTCTCATGTCATGTAGAAAAGTAAAAAACACAAAATCTGACTCTTCATGCTTTGAGCAGTTTTGTGTACCTACCTTTTGGTAAATGGTTGTCCCGTTGGTGTTGTTACCCAGAGAAACCATCTTATAGTCAGTGGCATACTGAAAAGGAAAGAAAAACAATGTTTTTGTGTTTCCAGTTATCTTGTTAATGTTAACATGCCCAACATGAGTTATTGCATTCTTTGGCTTCAGATTTTGTCAATAAATTCATCTCACAGTGAGATCTGCATATGTAAATAAATATTTCAAAGGGGGACATAAATGTATTGCCATGCTGTTCTTTTAGTACTAAAGTGACAGGAGTGTGGAATGCATTAAAACTGTCCTCTTGACCGTCAATCAAATCAGAAAAATCATTTAAACCTTTAAAAATCCAGCAGGCACAGATCACTCATGTGTGTTTAGCTTTTAAAATCTCCTGATACTTTCTTAACCCTTGTGCTATCTTAGATGACCCCACCCTTACATTGATGTGTTCTCCCTACCATGACAAAGGTGGATAAAGGTGGAAAGATTTCATGTAATCCATGGACACCAGTGAAGATCACAAATCATTGAAGAAAAAAGGTTCAGAGCACTGTCTAGTGGGTCTAGATCAGTGTTTTTCAACCTTTTTTGAGCCACGGCACACTTTAACCTTGACAAAAATCCCGCGGCACACTAGCATCCAAAAAAATAGATAAATAAAAAAAAAAGAAAAAGCTCAGTCTGTATTGATCTACAGCCGCTCTGCAATCTCACATGCATTTTTGTGATAATTGTTGCAGAAAACGCTGGAAGCTGCAGCTGTTTTTTCTAAAATATGTATTAAAAAGTAAGTCAAAAGATTCAAAAACTGTTTGATGTGTGTTCGTTGTTTTAAGACGTTAAGAGGAAAGACTCATTGTGCGCTAAGACAGTCACTTTACTGCATCATGGGAGATGTAGTGCCTGTAATCCGCAGACCGCAGAAAGTCCAGCGTCATTGTTTGAGCTTCATGGTTTTGTTCACTTGTTCCAGTCTGATACCAGAATCTGTGGAAAGCTACACCGCTAAAGACGAGCTTTAGCTGGTATTTTTGTTAGAACAGAGAGACTTTTTTGCGCTAAATCGAAACAAGGAAGTGAATACCTTAACCACTTCTGATTTGTTCAGACTGATGACATTTGATTAAGCCTTCAAGAATGATTGGTGGAGACAGTTAAAGGGGCGGGACTTTTCCTTACACAGTTATAGCTGCAGCTAAATCGCGGTATCCCGTTATTCTTATCAAAATGTCTTTAATAGAATCATATAAACACAAAGAAAAAATAATTTTATGATATTTCATATTCTTAACTTCTCAGTGTTTTATCAGGGCCTGTTTGGATGAACAAAGAGCTGATTTCCTGGAGATGGTAATTGCTTTTAGATCAGTTAATGAGGGCAATTTCTCACGGCACACTTGACCATCTCCCACGGCACACTAGTGTGCCGCGGCACACTGGTTGAAAAACACTGGTCTAGATGACCCAACTCCCAATGTTAAAGTGCCTAGGATAGCACAAGGATTACACTCCTTTTCCCACCAAACAAGTCAACTGGTCTCCGTGGAAACACGAAACACGTTTTGTTTTGTACTCTTTTTAAATATCCATTTTTATGCATTCCTTTTGCTTATGTACCCTTTTTTAGCAATTCTTTTATTGCATAGTAATGAAATTAAAAAAAATATTTTTTAATATTTTTTTCATTTTATTTTTTTAAAGAATATGTAGCAGTTGAGGTGAAATTTACTGCATTGTTTACCTGAATTCGTTTTCTTTTTTTAAAAAAAGCACATCTTAATTAACCGATTTTGCCTTTTTTAAGTTGCTTTATCAGTGTTAAATTAAAACTGAAGTCAGCTCCAATGTATATCTTATAAATTACAAGATTTATTAAGAAACCCTGCCTTATTTGTGCTGTATTCCTCATTGAAGCAAAGTGAACCACGATCTGAAGACCCTCGAAGGGTTAAAGCAGCCTGCCTTCATTCAGGACTTGTCTTTATTCACCACAAAACACCACAGAAAGGCCTCCAGAGACTGAGGAACTCTACTGCTAAAACCAAAACTCCAGATGCTTTTTAACTGCTCTCATTTGGATTGTTTTTTTTTAGTGTGTGATTTGTAAAAACATGCTAAATGTGCTGTTATTCTACAGCAACAGCCTTTATATGGACCAGTGAAGTTCTTAGTACAGAAACCATGACTGGACCGAGCTTCGTGGTTTCAAATGAAAGTCTGGCAGATTCCTGCATCTGCACAGACGCTGGTATTGGAAGTTTTCATTTCACACCATCATGTGGCTGCTTGTCACTTTGCGCAGATCTTCCCTCTGCTCTGTTTTCTTGGTTTTAATCCACACTTGAACCCTTTCCAGCGGGGCTCTGGCAGTGTGGAGAGCCAGCGCCGACTGAACTCTGTGAACCCACCGCACTTTGTTTTCCCCATCGGTCTGTGAGAAAGTAAGTCGGTTTATAATTAACAGGGACTTTTGGAGTTAGAGGTAAATGGTTTGGTTGCTTAGACAGTCCACAATGACTGGAAGAGTCTGCCTATCTGGGTCTGTGTGCACAGGCGCTCATATCGCAGCACATCCAAATATTGAATTTTCCTGGTTCTTTCCTTTAATGCTCAACAATCATAATTCTAAGAAGTGGAGCGGGTTGTGTTTGAGAGTAACCAGTTGAAATGGGTTGCCAGGCTCTCTAGAATGGAATGGATTCACCATGGTAACGCCAAGAAAAAGAGGTGGTCTCAGTGCTGCACATTCAGAGGCATTAGGAAGCCATCAGTGTTCCATCCAGGCTTCATGTTCTTGAAAATAAATTCTGATCAGAAATCTGCACAGGACATGGGTGATGAAGAAAACAGAAGTGGTGCTTGAATGTCATTTTGTTAGTGGGATGCAAAACATTCGTTTGAGATAAAGGGTTGTCATGGATTTCACCTGGAAGAATCCTGAAGGGATTGCATGGAATATTCCACAAACTGTGGACGGTAAAATCAAATAGTTCCCAGGACTATCACCAAGAAAGAACCCGAGGCTCCGGACCCACAGGGGGCTCTCATACCCCTCCACCTCTCCAGTTAAAGAAAAACCAATGGTTTTCATTTTAAAAAATAACTGTAAGGTGAAACGTAAGGAAGTAGTAAAGTAGAAAAAAGGCAAGTCTACAAACTCAAACTTTTTTCAACTCATTCAGAAACAGTTGAATGGCTGAATGTCAACATGAAGTTTAATACAGATAATTAGAGTACAGACCGAAAGTTTGGACACACCTTCCCATTCAAATGAATGGGAAGGTGTGTCTATCTCTAGGTTGACGTCTAGCAATGGGCGGCACCCACCAGGAGCGAAAGGCGGAGCCTCAGAGATCAAGGCGTCTTATTTCTGGGTAGGTGGAGAGCTCAGAAAAAAACTCATATTTACTAAAAATGTGTTCTTTTATGTGCCAAAGGTAATATATTAACATATACATAGTTTTTTTTTTACTATAAAAGGCTTAAGAAAAGCATGATATAGGCTCTTTAATGCTGACACTACAACAGCTACATTTGGTGCATTGAGATGATCCTGTGTGAGACAGGGTGTCTTTTATTTTGAAAGGAAGTCATGTGAACCTCTGTCTAAAATTGAAAAAAAAAGTCTATTTTCTCTTCATGTTTATGCTTTATTTATGCAAAAAAACTATAATTTATTTATAATTATCATAATAACAGTAACTTAAACACATATCAGTGTTTTATTTTCCTGAAAGGTGAAAAACCATTTTGTGCTTCCTCCAGGGTGGTAGACAGTGTTGGAGGTTGCAGACCCCTAACCTAGAATATCTGATTCTCATCTTTATGTGTAAATACTTATAAAAAGATCCAGAAAGGAATGTCGCCTCAGGAAAAAGAGAACGATCAACATTTTTTGACCTGTGGGAAACTGAATCCCAGTTTGTGAACAGTGACGTTTAATGTGATATAAAACAACAAAGCTGCGGGTCAGTAAAGGGGGACAAAAGCACTTACAGAACGGAAAGCAGCAGCCACCAAGTTTGCTGGGAACAAATTCCTGCAGACAAAAAAAAAAAACAATTAGAACAAAAAACTATATTAGACATATTAACAACAGAATGTATTTGTTTATATTCTGCTCAAATGAACTGTGGCATAACTGTGATAAAAGACGCTGTTAGAACAGATGAGGCTTGACTGAGACACAGTTGCATATTTCTGGCAAATACGCCTCAAATGAAAGACATTTTCATTTGAATTGAGCAAATATTTCTGCAGGAAGGACAAGTGTAAAACCTGCTCTTTTAATGCCATAAAATCAAGTCATTCAATGTCAGTGACACTGTCTCTGTTAACTCTGTTAAGTATAAAAAGTTAATTTGATTAAAAATTAGATACGTCCTTTAAAAGTATTTAACTTAAATGGGAACAGAAGTAAAGACATAATTCATGTTTCAAGGGAAACTCTCCTTTAAAATGTTGGTACATTTGTAAGGAACATGCATTTGTAGAATAGAAAACAGAACATCTAAATCTCTACTCAAGCATATTTATTTTTGATTAAACATTTTTTTCCTGCTATTTTTGACTCTTATCTAAAGACCCACTCTAATTAAAATCATGTTTTTAACATGTTTTTGTAGCGACATTTCTGGTGACGGAAGACCTATATGAAGATAGTTAAGCTTAAAATTGAGTTTCTGAGTATTTCTTTAGTCAAATTGTTGTGAATCAGAAGCAGATGACAAAATGCCATTTGAAAAAGACCTTATTTGTGATGTAAAAAATACTCTGGATGGGCCACAAGCTCCCTGCTCTGAGCTCTAGACAATGGAGAGAGGAAGGGAAGGGGGGTTGGGGCTGCTCCATGTCAACGATCCCGCCCACAATAGTAAGGCAACTTTTCTAAAGAACTACTCCTGGTCTGCAGAAACTATGACCTTGAAACAAGTTTTTTTATTTTATTTTGCATAATCCTAATTAAAAAAAAAAAAAAACAAGCTGGGAAAGATTGAAAAAATGAATCAAAAGATGGTCAAAGTGAGGCCCATCTGTGGACCCCTTCCCACAAAATGCACCATCACTTCAGAGGGAAATGGTCAGGCGAGTCCCTACTTTATGAGGACAGTTAAAGATGAAGAAGATATCTGCCTTAAGCTGAGCCTCTTCATCATTCAGTAGCATTAGGGCATCCTGAAAAACACAGATGCTGACTTTACAGGAAACCTGTTGGTCTTTTCCATTTGTTGGTTTTGTACTTTTGGAGAGTTATTGTAACTTTACAATGTGGTCTCTTGCTACATGAGCTTCAGCCCCAGCAGGCCTCCTAAAGTCCTCTCCTCCCCCTGAAGCCCCTCAGGCTTTCCCGGTCACATGAGCGAGGTGAGCATGTGGGTTTAGTCTGGACAGCAGGACTGGCTTCAATCGGGAAAGTCTGAGATCTGCTTCCTGCTCTCCATAAAACATAAAAAAGCCATCAAAAAGTCTTCTTTCAAATTAAAACAGAGGAATCTGAAATGTTTTGAAGGCATTTTTTTTTTACCCCAACAGTCACTGAAGGGAGGATTTGAAGTTACTGAAGGTTTACATGTTTGTCTT
Source organism: Oryzias latipes (assembly GCF_053564925.1). Taxonomy (NCBI): domain Eukaryota; kingdom Metazoa; phylum Chordata; class Actinopteri; order Beloniformes; family Adrianichthyidae; genus Oryzias; species Oryzias latipes. Next base: position 10,966,730 of record NC_136251.1, read on the forward strand.
TATGCAAAGGGGAACATGTGAGGAAGAACAAATTAATATTCCAAACCTAAAGTGAAACCACCTTAAACTGTCTCTTTTTATATAAAAAGTAAAATTTAAATAAAATAACTGTGGCTAAAATTAGTTTTAATCCACACATTTTAAAAATTCTTGATTCAAATCTAAAGTAGTTGTAATCGATGCATTAACCTGTTTATTTATTTAAAGTACATAATACAGGAAATACATGTTTGCATGGATGCAATATATTAATTTAAATGGTTAAAAATAAATTAAATATTCTTAAACTTGTTTAAACAAAATGTATTTAGCAAAAACTATCATTTTTATTTGAATAGAATATGTGGTCATGGGTCATTAAAAAGCATATTCTGTTCAAAGGAGAGAGAAAAAAAAGTTTTTGTTCATCTTTAAACTGATCAGATTTAAAAAAATCCTTAGAGTACCTCAAAATTGAAGCATTTTTTAATTTGTAAATGCTGATGAAGCACTTTGTGCTCCTTAGAGCTGCTGGATTTTTCTCTCAATGCCTATTAAGGAAGCTTTTAACTCTATTTAACACATTCAAACAGGAGTTGAATCCCTTTTTGCAGGTAAAAATCAATAATGTTTTTATGTCTCACTGGGAGAAACTGTTGGCAACAAACTGCAAAAAGCAATTATTTATTTATTTTATCTTATTTTATTGCACATAGAGTCAAGGGAAACCCCCTACCTTCTGTAGCCAGCCTCTACAGTTCGCTTGAGGTACTGTAAATTTTGTTTTTGCATGCTTGGCTTAGAATTTGGAAATGAAGGGGCTTTGTTCAAACACACAGTCCAACTGTTACACAAAACCACACAGAGATGATCTGTTGTAAAAATCGCTCCTTTTAATGATGATTATGCCATTCATTTGCCAAAATAACATGGAAAGGGTGTCGTTTTCTATGACATAGTTTCTGCAGAGCAGCAGGAGTTCGTTAGAAATAAACCTCTGAGTTGCGGCGTGGAGCAACCCCAGCCGCCACTTCCCCTCTCCATTGTTGAGAGCTCAGAGCAGGGAGCTTGTGGACCGCCCAGTGTATTAATAAGCTCTTTTTCAAACAGCATATTTTCATCTTCTCCAGATTCACAACGATTTGAATTAAGAAATACTCACAAATGCAGTTTTGAGCTTTATTTTTAATACATATCCTCTATTATAATAAAATGCCGCAAGAACACGTTAAAAATACCAAAAACCCAATGTTCATCTGTGTGGGTCTTTAACTAATATAATATAGCCTTCTGTAAAACAAATAAAGCTACAACACAAAGAAATAACTCCCACAATGTTCTTGCCCATTGTAGACCACCATAGACCACTGTCTCAAACTTATCTTAACATTTTCATCTTTACCAGTTAAACAGTATGAGAAAAAGGGCTTGGTTAAAGAAAAAGAAAGATTATTTGATACTGAACTAATATTCACCTAAATATAGACGCACAAGATTGAATTTTCCACTTTTTCAACAAGTTTTTGTATTTTTCAGGCAAAACTGTCATATTTAATGTAAAAACGAATACTTTTATCAATGAAAGTTCCACTGTTTTTCAATTTAGATGACTAAGTATGTTGTAACCCAAAAAACATATTAGAGAAGAAAATTAACAAATATATTGGATTATAGATACAGAATCAAAATGTGAACTTTTGTATTTTGCCACCTGGAACTTGAGGACTAAGATTGGAAATTAATCTGTGATTACAGTACTTTGAGAAAAAATATATAACTTTAGTTGTATAAAGGGTCGATCTCACCTGAAGTCTTTTATTCATCTAGACTAGAAAGCCTAATGAACTTGCAGCTCGAAAATGTATTTGCTCTGATTTAAACATTGAAACGACGGAGGGCAGTTCCATAGGCAGCAGTCAAATGTCGACACTTTGCTGCGTTTTTCCCCCAAAGTTTGGTTTGTGCTGGCCTCCTCTGAAACCTGAAGTTTCCAACCAAGGCTCCCAGCAGGCCGCTCGGCTGCTGGTCTGATAAGGGAGGGCTGGTGAGAACGGCCCTGTTGGGTCAGATTCACGCCGCTTTTCCCTTCCTCCAAAAACGCTTCAGCAGCTGTTGGCTTTCCAAAGCCCACGCTGTGGGAACGCTTTAGGACCACCGAAGGCCACAGTGGACGACGATATTTATAGGCTGAGCCCAGCGACACAGGTCAAGCCCTCCAGTGTCTTATCAAAAAGAGTCTTCATATAATCACAAAAATTACAGACGGATTGAACCCAACAGTTTTGGTAAATTATGATGTGTTCTTCAAAATGAATTAGAAAAGTTATAATTAAACCTGAACATTCATATTTGCTAATCAGATAACACATCCAGATCTGTCCATAAACATAGACGACGGCATTGTAATGATTCATTTTAACTATTTTATCTTTAGTTTTTGTTCTTGTTTTTGTTGTCTTTTACCTCTGTTGATAAGAATCCTTCTTTTATTTTCACTTATGTCATTTGCATGTAGGAAATAAATTAAGGTTTGGCAAGGTCTTTTGTGTACAAAGACAATTCAAAAGGCTTTGTACATGACGTTAAAAGAAACATTCAAAACAAACATTAAAGGAGTGGTGGTTAAAATAAAAATGTACAGAAAGTTCATAAAAGTCATCTTAAAGTAACAGTGTGGATGTAAACTTTTGAATACAATCTAATCAAGTGCAGCTGAGAACAGGTGGGTCTTTTTAAATAAACAAATTCAGCGGATCTGAGGCTTTCTGGAAATCTGCTCCAGATCTGTGGAGCATAGAAGCTGAAAGCAGCTTCTCCATCTTTGGGTCTGACTCTAGGAACCGACAACAGATCCGATCCAGATGAGCGGAGAGGTCTCGCTCCTACATGCTGGGTCAGGAGGTCAATCGTGTCTTTCCGTGCTGAACCATTCAAAGCTTTATAAACCAACAACAGAACTTTAAAGTCTATCCTCTGGCAGACAGGCAGCCAATGAACAGACCTCGGAACTGGACTGATGTGGTCTACTTTTTAGGTCCTTGTGAGCAGCAGAGTTCTAAACCAGCTGCAGTTTCCTGGTTGATGCTTTTGGTCGTCGTGTAAAAACACGGTTACAGTCGTCAAGTGGACTGAAGATGAACGCATGAACTGGTTTCTCCAGGTCCTGCTTTGATATCAGATCTTTACACCTTGAAATATTTTTAGATAATAATCGGCTGATTCAGTGACTGTCTTTATGTGTTTATCCAAATGTAGGTCTTTATCCATCAGTAGACCCAAGTTTCTACTCCTGTTGGTGGTTTTTAAATGAGTCAATTAAAGCTCTGTCGCGATCTCCAACCGTTTCTCTTTAACCCCAAAGATAATAACCTCTGTTTTTTTTTAGTTTAGGTGGAGTAAATTGTGGCGCATCCAGTCATTTATGTTGTCGGTGTATTTAGCAAAAGCCTGTACAGGGCCACAGTCTCCTGGTGCCAATGATCTGTGTGTCATCTGCGTTTCTATGGTAACTAATGGGAGCATGCAGATGGAAATGATATAAATTATTGTAGAATTTTGGGGTCAGGAGGAGTTTTTATTTCACTTCATATGATGTTCTAAACTCCAGTGGTGGAGCAGTGGGCGCCTCTGAGGTTACAAAACTACAAGCTGCTTGATCAACATGTGAGAATAGATGGAAGGCCGCAGTCAGGAGGTCATCTGCGGGAACGTGCATTGATTCAGATGTTATCATGTCATGGATCGTTTAAACAGACTCCAAAACTCGCTTGCAACAGCACAGCCTGGACACGCAAAAGATCCAATTTCCAGCTGAAGGCACGGTGTGATGATGCATCGATTTCTATTCCTACAGTCTAATCAGATCGATCTGTCTGAAGCAAGTTGTTCATCCAATTGACCTATATCATTATTAATAGTTTCAAAATAAAATAAATGGGTTATGGTAAATAGTGTATACTTCTATAGCGCTTTTCTACCTTCCCTGAAGGCCCAAAGTGCCGTACAGTCACTCACACATTCACACACTGATGGCGGCTCCACTGCCGAACACTGGCGCCAACCTTCCACCAGAGGCAAGGTGGGGTTCAGTGTCTTACCCAAGGACACTTCGACACATGGGCGGGTAAGGCGGGAATCGAACCTGCAATCTTCCAATCGGAGGTCGACCGGCCTACCGCTGCCACCCTATTGATCTTGGAAAATAACGTTTGGATTGAGGAATGGTAGGTTTATTTTTTAATATTAAGTGACTAAGTGCATCACAGCAGACAACAAACACTTGATGCAGCAAAAGGGGATCAGTCCATCATTCCAGTTTAATGTGTGGAAATACTTTGAATTTAGCAAAGACATGTGACCATGCCATGTGCTAGAATGTTCTAAGAATGTTCCCTTTGGGTATTTTAATGTGGAAAAACATTAGTGGGCTGAACTTTGGGAAACGAAAATGTGAATGGATTTGACATGAATTCTTGTGTACCTGTTTGTTTGTAAACATATTTCATTTACACTTAATTATTTTGAAGAAAAAATCTGGTAAACTTCACCTGCACTGTTAAGCAGGTATTCATCTGAGTCTCACTGGTTTTGGCTGAAGATGTCCTGGATCCATGAGGTCAGTGAACCAGATCGTTCAAAATGAACCAAAAATTGACTAGGAATCGGATCCTTAACCAGATTATGAATCAAATCGTTGGTAAAAGGAATTGTTACACCCCTAATAAAGACTGAAACACATGAGCGTGGGTCCCGATCCACAGGTGGGGTCAGTGATGCGTACCTGGCCAGGTCCAGGAAGGAGTCGGTGGTCTCCTTGTTGCTGCTCACGCTCTCCAGCCCCAGGTTGTTGGTGTTCAGGGCTCCCGCACCCACCCCCGGTTTAATGATGAAGGCCAGCGACACCCCGATCCCCGAGGCGATCAGCGTGGTCACGAGAAAGTAGGCGACGGCGATGCCCCCCAGCTTCCCCAGCGAGCGGGTATCCAGGCTGGCAGCGCCGGACACGAGGCTGCAGACCACCAGGGGAAGGATGATCATCTTCAGCATGCGGAGCAGCATTTCTCCGGGGAAGGCGAAGTAGGTCATCTGCGCTCTGTTCAAATTCATGTTGCGGACAACCATCCCGAGCCCCACGCCCAGCAGCACCCCGGACACGGTCAGGATCACCAGCAGGTTCCTCCTCAGGAACTCCATCAGCCTCCGCCTGCAGCCGCTCTCCCTGCTCCTCTCCTCGGCCGTCTCCTCGCTCCTCTCCAGGATCCGGGCGGTGGACTCGGAGCTGGGCATGGCGTGTCCGTTGATCTCGCTGGCTTTCCCCATCTTCAACTTCTTTTATTCCGCTAGCTTTTCCTTGTCAGACGTGAGAAGCAGCGTGGGTTGAAGGCACACACTCACACGCGCGTCTGCGCACGCACTCCGCCTGGACAGGGCTGCTCCGGCGCACAGACTGAGCGCGCAGCGCGGCCAGCCAATGGAGGATGAGCGACGACACAAAACGCCAGTGGAACATGCGCACAAAGACTGAGGCTTTCGAGCAGGGGCAAATGATGCAAGAATGAGGAGGATTGCCAGGGGTCTCTGCTCCTGCAGGGACTGAATGGAGGCAGAAGAAAGGGGGTCCTCAAACTGGGCGCGTTTCCCTTCTTGGAGAGCTCTCCTTCTTTTCTGCCAAAATGACTTGTAAAAAGTTCCTTCACAAGTTGAAATATTTTCTTTGTTTTTCCAATAAAAACTCAATAATGCCTAACTGAATTTAAAAATCATTTAAATTTGTCATTCTCTGTGCTGGTTTATTATGAACATTTTTTATTGAATTGAATTTGGTTCAACTTTATTAACAAATATTAAATTAAATATTCCATATCAAACGTACCGGTACCTTTAAACTCACACGGATCTCAAAATAAAAGTGTGATTAAAAATTGGAGTTCCATCAGCACCATGGTCAGCGCATTGCGCCGCCTGGAGGGCGCTGTTTGACTGCATCCTTTCACTATTCAACTTGTTCCTTTATGTAAAAATACAAATACAAGACATGTGTTCGGTGTAAAAAACAAAGTCTGCTAATCAGAATAACGAGTAGTAATTGCTTGGGAATGACCAAAACCTCCGAGGCTGCAGATTATCTGACTCCATTGCAATGCTGGTTTGTGACCGCCAGATGGAGCCAGAGTAAAACAATTGACCTGGTTTTAGTCTGTACCGTTGATGTTGCAATCATTTAATAATGTTAAGTCAGACTTAGCGGCAGTTTTCAATAGTTTAGCGTATCTTTTATATAGGTTTCAATTTAAAATTTAATCACGGCGAACCCAAAAGTAACTTTCTTTTGATCATTAAAAACTTTTTTAAAATTTTTATTTTATTTTGGTTTCTTCATTTTGGATAGCAGCAATTAACAACGGCCACACACACAAATTCAAAGTAAAGAATATATTTTTTTTTTTAAATACAAAAAATACAACAAAATTCAAACAAACAAAGTAACTAACTAATAATGATTTAAAATAAACATGTGAATAAATAAAAAATAGCTGCCAAATTTGACCCTAATGTATATCTTTAAATGTCTTGCAATAACAAAAAAATTTTTTTGCTTTCTTGTTATTTGTAAACTAAATACACTTTTTTCTTTCTATTTTGCGAACTTTTCTGTTAGTGCCTTTTAATGTGAGGGTATTGATGTTCATCTCTGAGCAAACATCTTGCTTTAAATCAAGCTGCGCAGACGCGCCCTCTTCTGGTAAGGATGTTTCCTTCTTATTTATCTGTTTGTAGACATGTTCCATAACGAGCCAGCAGATGGCAGTAGAGGTTCCTTTTCCAAAGCTAATGCAAAGATATAAAAACAAGACGAAATAAAAAACAAAAGACTTTTTTTTTTAAAACGATCAACTTTAATGCTGAGCTATCAAATGAACAAGACAAACGAAACCATAACACAACAAACTAAAAAAGTTAAAAACAGACCAATTCATTTAAAAAATGTATTTTTTTAATTTATCAACATATTCAAATCACTCGATTCAAAAACATTTGAATTACATTTTACAACTAAATAAAATTCCAGAAACCAAAACATAAAAAACATTTTTGGAAAACAATAGTAATTTCCTTAAAACAGAATAAAATGTGAGAAAAACGAAACACAATGATAACCGGAAAAGGTACCGTAAGCAATGATGGACATCGCTGGACATCTTTTCCAGTTTCCCTGATGTGTTCCTTTTTTGTAACATTTCATTTTGTTTTCTGAAATTAAAATATATTTAGAAATGCTTTTCCTCTGTTGAGGGTGTCTGAGCTCAGTAACCTTTTCACATCATAACTGTTAAGTAAAAATAAAAATAAGGTAAAGCACAGGAAGATTCAACAGTAAAGTCTTGTCAGAAAAGCGCACACATGCACAGTCATGGCCAAAAAGTTTTGAGAATGACACAAATATTAGTTTTCACAAAGTTTGCTGCTAAACTGCTTTTAGATCTATTTAGAACATTTCAAAGGCTTTTATCGACAATTACATGACATTTATGCAAAGAGTCAGTTTTTGCAGTGTTGGCCCTTCTTTTTCAGGACCTCTGCAATTCTACTGGGCATGCTGTCAATCAACTTCTGGACCAAAAACTGACTGATAGCAACCCATTCTCTCATAATCATTTCTTGAAGTTAGTCAGAATTAGTAAGTTTTTGTTTGTCCACCCGCCTCTGGAGGATTGACAACAAGTACTTAATGGTATTTAGATCTGGACCCAAAATTTCAACGTTTTGGTCCCCGAGCCACTCAGAAATCCCTTTGGCCTTATGGCACGGTGCTCCATCGTGCTGGAAAATGCATTGTTGGTCACCAAACTGTTGTTGGATTGTTGGAAGAAGTTGCTGTTGAAGGGTGTTTTGGTACCACTCTTTATTCATGGTGAGCCCACTCCCTTGGAGGAGAAGCAACCCCACACATGAATGGTCTCCGGATGCTTTAATGTTGGCATGACACAGGACTGATGGTGGCGCTCACCTTTCCTTCTCCAGACAAGCCTTTTTGCAGATGCCCCGATCGGAAAGAGGCTTCATCAGAGAATCTGATTATAACCCAGTCCTCAGCAGTCCATTCGCCATACTTTTTGCAGAAGATCAATCTTTCCATGATGTTCTTTTTGGAGGGAAGAGGCTTCTGTGGTCCCCTTCTTGACAACAGGCCATCTTTGAAAAGTCCTCGTCTCACTGTCCGTGCAGATGCGCTCAGACCTGCCTGCTGCCATTCCTGAACAAGCTCTGCACTGGTGGCACTTTGATCCCGCAGCTGAATCCTCTTTAGGAGACCATCCTGACGCTTGCTGGACTTCCTTTTATTAACAAGAATTTAACCTCTGTCCCTGAAGTTCTTGATGACCTTATAAATTGTTGATTTCGGTGCAGTCTTAGTAGCAACAATGTCCTTGACTGTGAAGCCATTTTTACGCACTCCAATGATGGCTGCACGCGTTTCTTTGCAGGTCACCATGGACAAACATTGATTTCAAGCATCCCCCTCCTTTAGCATGTCAAGTCTCCCGTTCTAACCCAATCAACCAGACATAATGATCTCTAGTCTTGTGCTCGCCAACATTCTCACCTGAGTTTCATGGCAAAGAAGCATTTTGCAATTCATCTGATCACTCTTTAAAACATTCTGGAGTATAAGCAAATTGCTGTTATAAACACTTAAGCAGTAACTTTTCCAATTTCCAATATTATGTAAGTCTCAAAACGTTTGGCCACGACTGTACTTTCAAATGAACACCAACGCAAATCAAAGTCAAACCTGTGAGTGAAAAGGCTATTTAAAGGGCCTGTGTACTGAGTACTAGCCCCTCCCAATCCAAGGGAGGTTCTCACATTGTGACGTCACAAAGTGAGGAGCAGCCCCTTCCAGGAAGAGTTTGGCAAAAATTCTTTCCTTTAACGCGCACAATTTGCACATCCATCTTTGCAAAAGCTTGAACATTGTTATTTTTGCAAACACACTGCCGAGGTCAGCTCTAGGTTGTCGTCAGGAAATGGGTGGCAACCACAAGGAGCAAAAGGCGGAGCCTCAGAGTTCAAGTCATCTTACTTCTGGGTAGGAAAATAATCTGTGAAAATAACTCATATTTCATCAAAAATGTGCACTTTAGTGTTTTAAAGATAAAATATTAAATGCTTGAGAAAAGCATGATATAGGCTCTTTAAATAAAAGATTTGGATCTTCTAACATTAATCTTGGATTGTAAAACTTTTTCTAAACCAAACAAACTATGACATATTTATTCTTAAATATATACTTTTTTCAAAATTTACAGGTAGATTATTGTCTTTTGTCAGAACTGCCATTACTGTCTGGATTTTCACAAAAGGTAATCAGAAAAAAAAAGTTTCAGATAAAACTTGAATAGATCTGATGCTTTTCTTTGCTTAGTGGCTCTTTAAGAAAATATGAGTGACCCTTTAAAGGGCAGAACAGTAAGTTCCTTCAGAAGAAAACTAGCTTCAGGCTTCAGGATATGACAGAAAGATTTCCACTCTAACGCTTTTAACTGAAAAAAAAAATCTCGATTACAGAGACTTCAAGCTGTCAGTCTCAATAAATGCATGCACAGCTTTATAATAGCAAATTAAAGGGTCCCCCCTTCCCCCGGCTTTATGTTTTTATGGTGGAGAACAATGTTTTTTGACTGCTTTCATGCAGTTTATGTTATCCCTTCATGTACATGATTTTTGTTTTGTTTGCCTGTTCTTTTTTTTTTTCAGGTAAGCTAGTATCTGAACGGCCTGTAACAAGTCCCAGCTAGTTCAAGACAAAAAAATCTTGGCTTTTAAAAGGGAAAGAATGCAGTTTATGAAAGGAAATTAAGTGATCATTCCAATATTTGCAAGATATTTTTAAAAGTTCCCCATTAAATGCCATCTTTTTTTCTTGATCCCATCTCAAACTCCTGCAACCCTTGTGCTATCCTAAGCTCTTTAACGTTGAGAGTTGGGTCATCCAGACCCACTATACAGTGCTCTGAACCTTTTATCTTCAATGATTTGTGAACCTCACTGGTGTCCATGGATTACATGAAATCTTTCCACCTTTATCCACCTTTGTCCACCTTTGTCATGGTAGGGAGAACACGTCAATGTAAGGCTGGGGTCATCTAAGATAGCACAAGGGCTAGAAGAGACAGAAGAAATGGAAAACTACTTTTTGAGAAGCTGGGAAGACTAAACCAGACTGAACCTAAAATCAGAATCAGACTGTTTGAGCACAAAACTTAAAGGAACAGTTAAGAGTCCATCCAAACTTCGGTTTGAATCGGTTTTTACAGATGTTGAATCAGAGTATGACGTCTTATTAAAATGTTTCTCAAATCATTTCTTCTTTAAAAATGTATACTTCAGCAAATCTTTCCCAAAATGACTTTCTTGCTGAGATCTTGCAGTTGTTTTGTAGAGCGGCTCAAAGAGGCTCAGTGGGCGGTGCTGCCAACTAGCTGTCGGAGGTTTAAGTGGAAAACAAGAGTAGGACGCTAAAGGACGCCCATAAATAATCAAAGAAATATCGTCCAGACAGCATTTTAGCCCTTGTGCTATCTCAGATGACCCCACCCTTACTTTGACGTGTTCTCCCTACCATGACAAAGGTGGAAAGATTTCATGTAATCCATGGACACCAGTGAAGATCACAAATCATTGAAGAAAAAAAGTTCAGTGCACTGTCTAGTGGGTCTAGATGACCCAACTCCCAATGTTATAGTGCCTAGGATAGCACAAGGGTTACATTGATACAAATATCGCCAGTGATTTTTTCCTCCACCCCCACTTTCTCTTAAAAAAACTGTAGAAAGCCAAACCTTAGTGCTACATTCACACAGGGATAGGGCGCACATTCTCAAACGCAGTAAAGGCACATTTAAGAATGTGTGTTTAGTGGGTCCAGGAATGTGCATTTAATTCTTTTAAGAAAGAACCACACGCACGTTCTGGTACGCTCGTTTACGCCTCGGTGTTCACATTGATCAAGCAGGAAGGGGGTTCTTTTTCTTACTTCCCTTTTACCAGCACATGTCCACCATCTACAGTTGGAAGAGGTTTGGTGTGAAATGTCAAAGCGGTTCAAATCTGAAAAACTTTGCTCCAGGCTTTTTCTTTCACAGTTCTATTCCATAAATGAAAGACTGTGTCATAAAATTCCAGCTGGGGACAAACAGCCATTATTAATATCTCCTCCATGAACAATTTTCCATGAATTCAAGGCGTATGTTACCCACACAGCACTACCTAATCCGAGTATCTGATTGGTCAAAGTTTGACCTGGTTTAACTTTCAACACACGTTCAATGGCCACACATTTGGTCATAGAGGCCCAAAATTGGTCATAGAAACTAGCGTAGCAACATTGGAGAGGCCAGCATGAACATAGCTTAACAATGCAGAAAGTTTTCGTCACCTTTGGTCTTTAAACACGTCACCCGTCAGTGCTTTTTATGTTGATCAAATGATGCCTCCTTCTTTATCAGAAGCAGTTTCAGCAGCTGCTAACAGGCGTGAGTCGTGTCCTGCGGGCTGGTGGTTATTTCCAGTGTTCAGACTGCACAGCTGTGAGGGGAAGGGGACAGCCTGTCTCTGTTGGTGGAGGAAGGCAAAGTTAAACTCAACTTAGCAACACCGGCGCTAAGGTCAGGGAGGACAATGCAGACAGCAGCATGCAAAGGAGGCTGCAGGACTTGTAGCTGTTCTGTGCAGATGATTTGAGCAAGCAATGTCTCCTTGCACCTCCAACGGCTTACAGAGCAACAAGGGAAGTTTTGGCACAATTTCAGAAAGATCTACCTAATTTCCAGGAACTTTGAGCGATGGTTACTTCAACACACCAGTCATTACTATGCCTTCGTTTTGAACCAATAGTGAAATTGCCTTCCATTCTTCTGACCCAATTGCGATCATATTTTCACGATTCAGCTTTGGAATGGTCTGGCCCTTAACCAACACCAGCATCGAGGTTTTGTGCTTTTTTTTCATCCATGATCCAAACTTAACACATGCACAGAACACGTCATTGGCCAAGACTAGAGCGCCAAAGATTTATAGACAGATTTCATTCTCACTTTTCTGTATTACAAATAAATCATCAATTGCTTTCCTACAAAATCTACAAAATCTCCTCAATACAGTTTATAATTAAATAAGCTTTCTTCACATTCACACCGTTTTCTTTTTCCTCACTTGCACTGTGCATTTCTTCGCCATGTTGGAGAAAAACGACCTTAGTAAACAGCATTTGGTTCCGAGTCGGTCTGAGTCATCATTTCTATGGCAACCCCTGTCACCAATCAGGAGTGAGCTTGTTGATAATCCACACCCCTACCACTTGACAGCAGGCTACACAAAATCTGTCAAACCTTTTGAACATTTAATGTGAGACCACATACTTTTATTAAGGCACCTGATTGGTCAGTTTATAACTTCAATAACTTGCACAATAGGAAAAATATCGTGAAAAAAATTGCATTATTAACCCTTGTGCTGTCTTAGATGACACTTCCACTCTTACATTGACGTGTTCTCCCTACCATGACAAAGGTGGATAAAGGTGGAAAGATTTCATGTAATCATGGACACCAGTGAAGATCACAAATCATTGAAGAAAAAAGGTTCAGCGCACTGTATAGTGGGTCTAGATGACCCAACTCCCAATGTTAAAGTGCCTAGGACAGCACAAGGGTTAAGAACATGTTAGACATGGTAACAGAGCAAGAATGGTTATTTGGACAAATATAAAGACTGAGTAATAGCTGTTTATTTCTTATAAGAAATCTATGAGATTATAGTTGTTTTTTTTTTAACTTGTCCTGTCCAACAGCTGGGCAGGCAGATGAGAGCTGAGGGCCTCTTGTGTTGGACATATTTTACTTTAACAATAGGGGTTATTAATCTTCAGACAAACCAGAGGTATGTCTGAATAAACCCATTTTGTAATTGAGGCCAAACTTTATTAATTTCAACCATGTTTGAAAATTTTGGGTGTTGGACCGGACGGAAAAGGAAAGAAGGGAAGAAAAAGGGAGGGATGTTAGAGAAATACGGGGGTAGGAGGGTGATAATGGGAGGGGAGGGGGGATAAGACCATGAAGCAGCATTAAGCAACAAGTTTACTGGTTGTTTATCATTACGGTAAGGTTCAAATGTAGTACAAAAGGGGCGGGGCCTGTCCACACACACACTCGAATGTTATCAACACACCTGTTAGCTGCAAACATGTCCACATGTCGACATGCACACAAAACAGATAGTGTTCACACACGCATACTTATGCCTTAAAACCAACTAGTGTGAAATATTTCAGTCATTCAATCATGCAAAATGTTAGTGCAAAGGTGAGCAAACACCTGTGCTCAGGTGAGTGTCCATGTTCTTCTAAAATGGATGGTGGAACGTGAAAAGAAGGAGGGAGAGTGCCCAGCCATCCCCACCCCAAGACCCCCGCCGCAGCAGCAACGACAGCCGGAATCCCCCCAACGCCACACGGGAACAGGCAGGGAACAACCGCCCCCCGGGCGACCAAGACCGCCACCCAGGCCGGGGCCAGCAGGACCGCCGCGAGGCCCCCAGAGCCAGAGAGCAGGGAGGCGCGGAGGGAAAGAGAGCGCCGCCCCAGCCCAACCAGGAGAGCAGCCCCCCCGCCGCGCCGGGAGAGCCCAACGCAGGGCCCAACGGGGAAGGACGCCCACAGCCCCAGACGAGCACCCCATCACCACCCAGGAGTTCCGGGCATCCCCCCGCCCCAACCCCAGGTACGAGCCAGGACCCCCCAAGGGAGACCCGCTCCGCACTCCAGGCAGCCACCCACCCGGCCCACGGTTGGTCCAGGGAGGAGCAAGGCAGGGGCCCGCCGCCCCCGCCCAGGAGGGGGGAACCCCGGGGAAAAAAGGGGGCACACAAGGGGTGTTGTAAATATGGCCCGACCAGGCTCGGCCACAGTTGGAAATTTGGCGGGGCCCAGCGCTCAGGGGCAAGGACCAGGACCCACCCCCCAGGGACACGAACACCCCCGGCTCAGGTGTAATGTGAACCCCCCCACCGCGCGGAGAGAGCACCGCCGGGCCCAGGAAGCCGGCACCCAGGGGACACGGCCGCCGTCGCCAAGGGGCCCGCACCCCCCACCAGGGAAGGGGTAGGGGACAGATGGTCCTAGGTCCCACCTTCCTTGCAAAATGTGTGTGCGTGTATGTGTGTTTGAGAGGGTGTGTGTGTGCATGTGTGTGTGTTTATGTTGGAATGTATATATTGAAGGGGGAGGGGTGTGTGTACTAAGGGGGGTGCAGTTAAAATTGGCGGGTAGGGCACTAAGGGGACATCTCCTGATTACTCACCCTCCCCACCAAGGGGCCCTAAATGTCTAAGGTGCGATTAAAATTGGCGGGTAGGGTGCTAGGAGGACATCTGCTGCTTGCTGGCAGTGACGTCCAAGCACCCCCCCCTACCAAGGACCCTACATGTCTAAGGTGCAAATAAAACCGAAAGAGGAGGGGCCCACTCCATACGGCAACCATAGGAGGGGGGCCACTGCCAAGTAGCCCCCCCCAAGGCGCATCGCAGGCTAGAGATTATAGTTTTTGGAACCACTGGGTACTTCCTGTTTAGACCACTGGGGGGAGGCGTCACTCAGTCCAGTTCTCATACACAGTCAATGGATCTAACTGCGGTGAACAACACTAGATTTCATCTGTGACTGTACCATGTTCTCTATCTGACCGGGGTTTTCTTCTTAGGTTTACAGCAGAGTTCAGGTGAACTTTGACACTAGATGAACGAAATGGTTCTGCTACAGAGAACCACAACACTTGTTGCTTTTCCATTACATTTATGAAGAAAATTCTAGAAACGTCGAAAAAACACTTTCGCAATTACACCATTTCTATTAAATCATTATCATGCAAATCAACATGAACCAACTCACAGGATAAGTCATTCAAAAACTTGACAACAGATGTGAACAATACTATGATTTACAGCAGATCCATTCAAGTCTCTGCCACGGCATTAGCGCTCATCATCATCTCTCGAAGGCGGCGCCGTGGAGCGGCCATGGAGCGGTGAGCTCCTTACATGTGGGAGCGGCCACGGAGCGGTGAGCTCCTTACATGTGGGAGCGGCCACGGAAACAATTTTGGTTGGGGATTTGATAGAGAAGCTGTGGATCCAACAATTCAGCATGACACACTCAATGTTTGATGAGTTGTGTGATGCTGTCCGACCTCATGTGGGGCAGCTGAGTGAGGCCTAAGGCAGCAAAGCATCCAGTTATTGGTCACGTGATAGAAAAAAAGGGTTTCAATCGCAGTTTTGCCAAAAATGTACATTTCGATAGACCTCAAAAACACTCTTCCAAGCACAAAAACCTATTTACGATAAATTTAAAATAGTTGTGTTTCCATTTGGAAAATGTACTCTCGCACATCCAATTTGCCCAAATTTAAAGTTAATGGTAATGCAGCTATTGTCAGTGTGCCTTTTAATGTACGACTAACCTGGCCCCCACGCCAAACCCAAAACCAAAGCAATAGACGTGATACTTAATACAGTTTATTGTTTTTGTCTCACAAGTGTTCACAAATTACAAAAGTAAGACCGTTTCAAATTCAGAAATTCATGTACAGATGTTCATTTATTTACAGTGCTAGTCAAAAGTTCAGAGAATCCCACTCATTTGATAACTGGTAGGTTTACAAGATTTTGACTAGCATGGTAATATATTTATATATATGTATACGTATATAACCCATACAGAGACGAGCAATCTCACACTGTTTTTTTGTTGCATAGGAAAAGGCACAGCTTGGAGGTCTGCATAACGTACAGCCGATGGAGGACGTGCACTCGGTCCTCATCTGCTGCCTTGCTCAGACAGCACGAACACCAGCGCAGCGGTGAACACTGAAGTCGTGGGGACTTGATCATACTGTGTACTTTTGGCATTGAAGCATCCGTGACGGGCTTTGGAATCTTGAAAGATGAAGGTTGGAAACAGGCTTTCCGGATATTGCTGTGTGAACTGTTTGACCTCAACTGAAAAATATTTTAAAGTATAAAAGATATAAAATGTCATCATCCAACTTAAAAAAAAAACAAAAAAAAACAATCAAAAAGTAACTGAGGGATAAAGAAGACTACATTTGTTTAAATATATATATTAACAAAATGGCTTCCACCCATAATTCCACACTTGGATACATTCCTATTTAGGTACATTCCTACCACACTTTATGTACACACCTTTACAATTCATTTATGCACTTCACATCAAAATAAATATATTTACACAGACAAGGCAAAAAAGGAATAAATAATTCGATTTAAAAACAAGAAAACGAGACACATTTCCACAAAGAACACGCAGTCATCAGCAAAAAGGTTGTGCTAATTTCACTTTTTTGTTTAGAATCTCTTTAAAAATTGCTAAACTAGATTTTTAATTAGTAGAATCTTAAGGCTTAATCATGAATTATTTGATACTTCATGTTTTTTTTTTTTTTAATAAAATAATCTTTGAGAATCAGAACCTTGTTGTTTAGCATCTCTCAGCTGGACCAAACCTCTTAAAGAATCTAACTGGGTTCCATGAGTGGACCTCCACCAGGTGTAAACGCGCTTTCTCGAGGCTCATTTGAATATTACTGTAGCGAAGCCTGATAACCTGATGTAAAACAGTGACTGGAAGGTTTCACATACCAATGAGGCCTGGACAGAAAGAAGGCCCTGTAATAAAATTTACAAACCTAATATTCGCCAGAAGAAAATGTCTCCTTGCAAAAAAAAAATAAATAAAAAAAAAAAAGGTTTTACACGCAACCAGCTGTGAAGGAATAACAACAAACTATCATTTTAGGCCTAAAATATCATCCTGAAGATCAGTAAAACATTTTTTAAAGTTTGCTTCATACCTAAAACATTGGAAATCAAACACAAAATTAAATAACTGTCATTTGATTGTATGAAATAACCTTAACTGATTTGTTGCTATGCATTAAATTAAAACAAACATGGAGGATTGACCTGTCTAGACGGCTAAAGTTAAACTGAAATACGACGCTGTACAAACAGGAAGTGAACAAGTGGTCGTCTGAAAGGCACTTGCTTGCTGAGAGCCTAAATTACAGAGAGTGCATTTGTCTTTACCTGTGACAAGTACATGTTCCCAACATTATGGTTTGATTACAGACTCATTTTAAAAAATAACAATGAAAAATAAAACTTTTTTTACAATTACTTTTATGGTTAAGGCTTAGGTTAAAGTTTAGAAAGTGGATTACCTTTAGGGCAACAAAAGATGGAAACTGATAAAGTACTCGTTCATTAGATATGTACAAATGTGTGTGTGTGTTTGTCGGCCCATTACTTTCATGTGTGTAAAGGCGAGCACAGTGCATGCACAGTGTTGTGTAGTAGTTGTCATAGCAGAACTGACATCACATTTGATGTTTACAATTATCGACCTTTAAAGAGTTGTTTCTTTTTTTTTTAAAGAAGACATTTAAAAGTAAAAGTCACACAATCATAATTAGAACCAGAAAATATATTCCCAAACTTTCAGTCCGGTCTGTCCCAGACACAAATTGTTCCGAGAAGTCCGAAACAATTCATGAACCCACCAGCACCTCCATGATGTGGTCCAGTTCTGTCAGGTCAATTTTGAAAGGCTGATTGGCTGAAACTTGGGGGGCGGAGCCACTGTACGGCGAAGTCATTGATTTGAGGAGGTCGTCTGGTGCTCGTTTGGTGAGGCCAGCCGCCGTTGTGGCGCCTGTGGCTCCCGCCGCTGTGCAGGCGTCAAAGTCATACATGGACGTGTCAATGTCAGCAAACAGGACATCGTCCAGTGCCAAGTCTGAGAGAAACCCCGAGGATGAGGAGGGGGGGACAGAGTGGGAGGGAGCGGCGTCAACTAAACCACAAGGGGTCGCTGTGGGGACAACGTCCATCTGACGAAACTCAGCACAGCGGCTCTCCACGAGGAAGACCGCCGCCGCCTCTGGTTTAGCTGCTACGGTCCTCAAGTCTCTGTCTGGGGGTGTTTCGGAGGGGACCGCCAGCTGAGGGGTCTGGGTAGTTGCGGGGGAGGTAGACATGGTCGTGGTATTAGCTGCAGTCCTCGTTATGGCTGTGGGAGGGGTCAAGTCCATTCTGTCAGAGCAGAAAGTGTCATTTGATGAAACAAGTACAGGTAGGAGGGATGATGATGATGAAGAGCCCACAAGTGCTGAGGGAGGAGGCGCCGGGGGTGGGGACAGCGGAGGAGTTGGTGGGGACGGGCTACAGAAGGCTGCATCTCCACCGTCCTCCTCCAGCAATGAGGCAGGAGTGAGGCAGGCGTCCAAAGGGGAGGCACTGGCCTCCACGTGAGAGGGGCAAGATGGGGGTGCCTGGCAGATGGGAGGCACCATTGGATGGGGCGAAAGTGGCGGGGCCATCGCCGGCATCATCACAGGTGAAGGCTGGGGTGTCGGCGCCGCCACAGAAAAATTGCCAAACGACGGCGGTGCTTCACGGAAACCCTCATCCATCGGGTCGTCGGGCGGGGGAGAGGGGGGCAGGAACAGCGGTCGCAGGGAGCCCTCCTGTTTGAGCTCCTCCTGGATGCGTCGGAGCATGTTGTTGATGAGGACCCGCCGCTCCAGGCGGGGCTCGGTGAGCGGCCGCTGGCTGTACAGCTTCATCAGGGAGATGTTGAAGATGGTCTGCCGCTGCAGGGTGTACGACACCTTAGAGAGACCCTCTGGACCATTGTCTAGTCCTCCCCCCGCCAACGACCCCTCCATCGTTTTGCCTTCCACGCCCTCTTCATCCTCATCCAGCTTCCGCTTCGCACCTTTACAGAACATATATCTGAAAGACACGCAAAATAAAAAAAATATTAGAAAAAAGAAAACCATTCAGGTAAAAAGTCAGTGACCCAGATGCAAATAAATAACTGCAGCTTTGGTTACTCATGACGTATTTGTGTTTAGGTGTAAACACTTACAGACTTCTAAACAAATCAATTCTCCCACTGTTTGTTTCAAACTGTTTTTTTCCACAGAAGTCTTGTTTCCTAGTTTAGGCCTTGTGGTAAAGAGACCGTCCTCCTAAATAAACTATGATTCTGCCCATGAAAAATAAACTGCATCCACTGCTGTCTGGTATAATTTAGGGATGCTGTAATTCTCAGTTTAAAACCAAATGAGAGGATACATCATTTTTTTTTTTTTTTTTTTAAATTAATTATTTTAGTTAAGATATGCCACTAAACCAATTTCTAAGGACAGGGAATCGTTGCGTCCGTACTGCATACCATTATGTTCATATTGAAAGTGTCAAACACTCGTGTAAGAAGGATTTATTATTTCTCTTCACTATTGAGGTACGCACAAGAAACATAAAATAACCACATTTAAGATTTTCTGGTTGATTAGACAATGTCTTTTGTAAGTTAATATTTGTTTAATATGACAGCTAAGAAAACAAGCCAACAGCAAATAGTAATCAAACTTTGATATGAACTGCAAACAGAGCTTTTGATTAGCTCAACATATTTTAAAGTTACTGTTCAATTCTCATGTATTAAATTGTGAGTGTGTCTGATGCTTGTGGGTTGGACGCTTCCCTCAGACGTTTTAGCGTCCAACAAAAACCCAGCAAACAAAACAACCCTGGATTAAAAAAAAAAAAAAATGAAATCTTCCTGGTACCTATTATAACCCAGAACACACACAGACGCTAAGTTATATAAAAGCTGAATTCCCTGCTGTGGTTCTGGATCACAGTCCAGATTTAAAGGCCATCCTTCCACACTCCCTATGCTGAATTAAGAGGGTGTCATGCCTGGAGAGGGTGGGGGGTGGGGGTAAATAAAAGCAAACATTTCAAATGGTCTGATGATTGTCTGCCTCCAACGAAACCACATCGGTGCTACGAGGGAAGAAAGAATAACGGGAAGGCTTCACTGCAGTGTTCTTGACTTTAATCCAGGCTGACGGGCTCACTCAGCCAATCGCAGCTCACTTACTGCGCATGTGCGTCCGTGCACATTCACACGCACGGATTAATCCACACACAGGAAGTGTAAGCTGCAGGCCCAGTCATCACGACCGCCTGGTTGCCATGACAAACACAGTCAGCTGGGAATTCACCCAAAGATACGACAAAGAATGAAGCGGGAGGGGGGTGGGTGGAGGTGGGGAGAGGACACGTTGGTGTGGGGGTAGTACTTTAGCGGGGGGGGGGGGGGGGGGGGGTAGGAAGGAAGAGAATAAAGACCTGGAAGTGGAGGAGGACAGAGGAGGTAGAGGAGTAGGTCATGGAGTGGACAACAAAACACCTGAACAGGTCTAACCACAAAGAATTGATAGTTCCAGTTTTATTGAGGTGCTACTGCCCCATCAGTCATGTTCTTCAACAATAACTTGCTTTTTTTGCTAAAATGGTGAGTCAGAAGAACAGAGAGTTCACGTGCAAGTGGGTTTAACTACCGGGGTTTGTAAATCAGTTGGTTTAGGAGTTCAAAGACCCAAAACCCCTTACTGTCCATACATGCAAAACGTCCTGTTAGTGCTTTTGTGCAAAGGTATCAGCTACATGTTGTGTAGTGACAGGCAGGGCTGCATTGGGCATAGTTTATTCCAGCTGTTTATTCCCATTGCAAACCTCTTTTGATCTAGTGGAAAAGCGTTACCAGTAGTATTTTATTTATGATTATGCTGTTTTTAGTCAAAAATTTAAAAACCTATGTAATTTTCTAGGACATAGTTTCTGCAGAGCGGAAGGACTTCATCAGAAGTCCGCCTCTTAGTTGTAGACGAGTCTATTGGCACAAAGTAAGCCAGTGCTGAATTCCCATCATCCCTCTATTCTCACTCTCTCCTGCTAGCTTACAGCTCACAACTCCAACACAAAATTTGTGGTGCAACAAAAAGGGTGAGTAATATTGGATTTATGCAGCCGTACGGTTCGAGTCAGATTTCAGCTTAGACGAGGAAAACAAAGTCCAACATGGATCTATTTTTTTACAAGTGAATGCATCAGAATGGAGCTTGTGATGATTGTAGTTTGTACATATTAACTACACGCTTTTTTGTCTGCTCCTGATACTCCCTCGATTTGAATAAAGAAATACTCAGAAATGCTGTTTTAATCTTAATTGTTTTCATACATGTCCTACAACAGCATTAAAACGATGAAAACCCCCAAAACACAATTTTCACTGGAGTGGGTCTTTGAGCTACGTTCACACACCTGTTTGAAAATTGACCATGGAGCAGAAATGAATCATTGTGGTTTGAGCCCTCTGCCAGAATTCTACATTACCAAGTCTTTCATTTCCTCAGAATAGAGTTGAGAAAGCTCGAGTAGCGACAGTCCAGGGTGAACACCGTGGTCTCAACGCAGAGAACGTAGAACATGAACACAGAATTGAGATTTTATCAGCAGCCTTCAATGCATCCGTATGGATGTAATGCAGATGTTGACTACAGTAAGTGATTGAACTTAATATTTTTCTTTTTCTAACAGGTCTGCATAGATCTACAAGACAAGACACGGAGGATGTTTAGAGAACAGATTTATTTATTTTAAAAAGCACAAAAGCATCCATCGTATTCACGTTCACATCATCTGGTACGCCCTCCGGTCATCTTGCTGCAAAAGCCGCTTCCTGCCGCTACTTCCGTGTCTCTGTGAGCATTCAATAGGGGTAAAAATAAAAGCAAGAATGGTCGATCTGTTATTGTCTCGATGAAAATCTGAAAAATATCATATTAAGCTGGCTGCTTCGCCTAAAGCACTTACCTTTAGCTTGTAGCATAACAACAATAGCAGTACGTCACGTTTCCCAGAATGCTTTCCTGCCAATCATTGGCCAATCACCGTGTCCCTGTGACCAAGGTCTAACAACAAGACCAATGGTTGGCCGCAAAGCATTCTGGGAAACGTGACGTACTGCTATTGTTGTTATGTTACAAGCTAAAGGTAAGTGCTTTCGGCGAAGTAGCCAGCTTAATATGATATTTTTCAGATTGTCATCGAGACAATAACAGATCGACCATTCTTGCTTTTATTTTTACCCCTATTGAATGCTCACAGAGACACGGAAGTAGCGCCAGGAAGCGGCTTTTGCAGCAAGATGACTGAGGGCGTACCACAGATCATCATCATCATGTGAATGAACGTGAATACGATGGATGCTTTGTGCTTTTTGAAATTAATAAATCTGTTCTCTAAACATCCTCCGTGTCTTCAATGCAATGTAATGAGACACACACAGACAGAAATGTGAAGGTATCTGCTGTAAATCTATGACGGAAATTAATAACAGGATCAATGATCGGCTAGTCAGTTAGCATGTATCCTTATAGCCTTCGAATGTAAAGCGACTGACTGCTAAAGTTAATAAAAGACAAGTCCTGAATATTATTATTCCTATTCGACCCTAAACTACAATATCAGCTGTCTGACAACAGACCAGCCAGTTGCCCAAATGCCGGCATACATCAAAGAGCTCTGCGGCGGCGCTAGTAGTAGCCTAGCAGGAGCTATCGTATGACAAAGCAGCCTAGTTATCATAAATCTTTTGATATTTTTCTTATATTCATTAAGACAGTATTATAGTGATCATTTTTGTTTTTCATGTTCCTTTTTTGAACGAAAATGGGTCACAGAGACACAGAAGTTACCGCTGAAAGCGGCTTAGTTTTGCCGGCGTACAGAGAGCATATCCGCGTGAATGACTTATGACGTGAATAATTATTGCGTTCGAACGGATTAATTATTGCGTTCGAACGACATAATTATTGCGTTCGCACGAGTTAATCATTTCGAGGGAACGGAGTAGTATTTTGAGGGAACGCAATAGTATCTTGTGGGAACGGAATAATATCTTGTGGGAACGGAATAGTATTTCGTGCGAACGACATAATAACCTGTGGGAACAAGATATTAATCTGTGGGAACAAGATATATTTTTATATCTTAATGTCAGGACACGGGCTCCGTAGTAAACCTCTTTAAAACCTGATATTTAATAAATCCATTATTATAGAGAAAATCCCACTTTAACAGTAATTTATTTTATTTTTGTACCAAAACCTGGAAGCCTTGAATTAAAATAGTTACGTCTTACTGCTTCCATATAAATTTAGACTTTGACAAACCAATCATCTCTATTTAGAATTCAATTAAGAACATTTTAAACTCTACAGGCTTTAATAAACTTCATTAGGTTGGACTTTTTTAAAGTTAATTCAAATTAACTACAAAGTCTAAACCTAATGACCACGAGAGAGATTTTATGGTTCACAAAACTTAAGCGAAATGCCCTCAGTGTTTACAGAAAACCTGTCCTTCCAATTGAAAAGCACAGAGGGGGAAGGATCATGATTATTGTGGAGGCTGTCCAAAATGTTGTCAGATAACATGAGAAAACAAAATTGAAACTCGTATATCGTCAATGATTAAAAAATAAAAAAAACATCTTTATATCTTGTTTCTGTACTGGACTGAAGCAGCAAAAGTCAAAATGAACCCAGAATTTAGACATTTAAGAGTTTTTATGTTTGAAGCTAAAACATCCAACAGGTTTAACTGTTCCCTTCAAATCAGATGGATTCATTTCTACATGAAGGTTTGGGGTAAACGCTGATTCTGCGACAGAACCGTGGTGATGGTTTGAAGCCGTTTGTGGGTGTGTGATTGAGAGGCGAAGCAGCTGCGCATGTCTGACTCACCGAGGCTGTTTGGACTCCAGCATTTACACACAGACATACCAGAGCTGCCCCACCCCACACATTCCACGTCACCGCGCTCGCCCCCTGTGCCTTTTACTTCCCAGCCACCTCCTCTCTTTTTCAACCTTCTCTATACCTGCCTCCATCCTCTTGGTTCCCACTGCCGCGCACTCGCGCGCTCCACAGCCCAGGATCTGAGTTATGTCTGGCTCTGTGCAATCCTGAGGCCGGAAAACACGTCGTAAATGACTGAGGGAGATAGCTTCCAGCAGTGGAGGAGTGCTGGGTTCTAAAATAGAGCCAGGGTTGTTCTGACTTAGAATGGATCACCGGTGTGCGTTCAACAAAAAGGCACCAAAAAAAAAAAAAAACGTATCATGAATCATCCAGGAGGGGAAGAGAGCTTTTTTTCCTTGAGCGTGACTACTTCAATTTGAGAAAAAAGGTCAAAAAACAGCGAGTTTATTAACAAATGAAGTATCATCAGTAAAACTATAGTAAATGTCCCCAAAGATGGGCAAAAATGTCATTTAATGGTTGAATAAGCTGGAAAACATATTCAAATGAGACATTACGTAAATACTGCTATGAATTAGCCACTAGCTTAGAAAAAACACGGTTAACACACAATGGTAGCAACAGTAAAACATCAAACAACGAAAATAACAAAATGTCCTTATCTTCTTAAGACAAACAAACAGATAAATAATTGGAGGGATTTTTGGGAACGTGGAAGCTTGGCACTGCACTTCCTCTAGGCAGGAACTTCAGTGGATTTCTGCAGTTACTACAGCTGACACAGCAGATGCTGTTCCACCTATCATCTGAGAAGATGATGACGTGTGAGCTCAGCAGCAGGAAGGAGGTGATGGATGCACTGCTGTTTTATTTGGCTAAAAACTCTGTTCCTTTCAAAGCAGCAGAGAACGAAGCAATGAAAGCACTAATTCACATAAAAAAAAAAAAAAAAAACAGCGACACACCTGCCAAAGCTGAAATTCACCGCCTTTGGCCAAAAGGCAGAGTGGTCACTGAGGCTGGTGGGCTGCTTCTAAGAGAATGTCAATCTGTTTTTGTGCTTTTTAAAAATACATTTATGAAACCTTTCAGATATTCATCTTTAAGTGTACTGTTAAAATCCTTCCAGTATGGGTGATGTGAATGTGATGTCCATTAGCTGTTGTCCACATAAAGTCCATCATAGATTTGTAGAAGAGGAACTTCATGTTTACAACCTTTGTCTTTCTTATGTGGTCCTATTGTTAGGTACCATCAGATGAGCAGCAAATAAAAAAAAATTGAATTCTTAATGTGATTCTGAATAACTAGAATTAAGATTTACGTCTCTCTTTAAATGTTCTGATTTTTCTTCAGACTGAGAAGTAAAGTTAAAAACCTACTCCGGTGAAAATAGGGTTTTGTTTTTAACTTGCTCTTGTAGCTTTTGTCTCACGATAGAGAACATTTATAAAGAAAATTAAGCTTAAAATTCATTTATGAGTATTACTTTATTCAAATTGTAAACAATCAGAAGCAGATGCAAAAATGCAGATTGAAAAAGCGTGTAGTTGTTACATACAAATAGATCCATGTTTGTCTTTGTTTTCCTCGAGCTGGAATCTGGATCCAAACTCTCTGATATTGCTCACCATTTTTCTTGCATCTCAAATGTTAGATGTTAGTTGGGGATGTGGGAGGCTGTAAGCTAGCGCGACAGCGTGTAAATGGTGACGGGACGCCAACGGTCCCTCCCACAAGTCTGAGACAAATTTCTATAAACTCTTACTGCTCTGCAGAAACTATGTCCTAGAAAACTATGTTTTTTCATTTTGGCTGAAAACGGCATAAACATGATTAGAGGACCACGGGGAACGCTTTTACAATAGATCAAAAGATGCTCACGGTGGGACTTTGAAGTGTGAAGATAAATCAAGAGTCTGCTAAAAATCTGATCAAGAATTTTTTGAAGCTGATAACTACCCCTATTTTCAAAAAGCTGCAAAAAGAGACCTGCTGTAAATCATAGAACAGAACACAGGTTGTACCTTAACTGACCAGCACAGTTCTCTTTTAGGACAGAAGAGTCAGTGTTGCATAGATAGGGAGATACCAATAACCTACTGTATGAGAACTTTATGAGAATCTAGAGGGTTTTTTTTAGGAAATGGCTACATATTTCTTAGCAAAAATGATGCAACATAAGTCAACGGGGGGGGAAAAAAAAAAGGAGTTTTAGACAGGGGTCAGGTGTGTGCAGACCTGCCAACTGTGCCTGCAGACCTGCAGACATGTGGCTGAGCGTATTATTCTTGGAGCTGGCTGTGGTGAGAATGTGCGCTGTGCAGTAATGCAGTGCTAGTGGACGGACTGCAGTGATATTATGATCCTGTAACCGGATCCGCTGGTTTCCATGCTTTAGCTGCACACGCACCCCTCCCCCTCCCCTCCACACTGGGCTATTTCAGGTTCTGCGTGAGCACAAAGTACAACACACAGCAGTGCTGCTGCAGGTAGATGAAAGCAGCCCTGAGCTGCATGATGGCTGCATGATAGCTGTATTCACCTCATGTGCAGGACTGCAGCTGATCGCACACTTGCAGTTCACCGTCATCTGCTGCTGCTGTTCTCCACCCAGCACTGCGCTTCACGATGACACAACTCAAACCTGTTTGACTGAATGTGCATGCCTCTCTCGGTGTGTCCCACACACACAAACACACACACACACACACACACAAAGTGACGACTTGTAAACACATTCCAGAAAAAACCCAGAGGAAGAGTCTATTGTAGAGCTGGCCTGACCAGACCTACCATGCTAACAGCTATGCTTCCACACACATACACACCCACAAACACACACACACACAACTTAAGATAGAGTTACACACCTGCTTTTACAAATGTTTACACCACGGATGCTTCAACCGCTACTATACCAGCTCTGTGAAACAGTACGGTAAGGCTGGTTCTGTGGCATTTCTGAAAAACAGTGATTTTAAAGTGTGCCATGAATTAGACCAGATTTTCGATCAGCTGTGTACAAAGGAATCACAATGTTCATTTAGATTAGTAAGGAATGAATGAACATTTATATTGGAGTGATGGAAAACAGGAGACAGGATTTTAACTAATATAAGCCTGTTTTTTTCACTAAAGACACATTGGAGCATACAAGGCCAAATCATTTCCCAACTACAGCCAAAAGAGTCTAAACTACTGACTGTATAAGAGAACCGGAGCGAGTGAGTGTGACATCACTCCTGACTCACTCAACAGACTTACTTCCTGCTCCAACTAAATAAAGTCACTCGTTGCCATGTTGGGGCCAGACAATGTCAGTAAACAGCTATAGATCTGAGTCAGGGTTTCTATGGTACCCACTTGTTGGAAGTCCACGCCCTGGGGAGAATCTGTCAAACGTTTTGAACGTTCGACGTGGGGACTAGTGTTCATCACCTGCTTTAATTGAGGCATCTGATTGCAGTAAAGGAAAAATACATATAATGATAAAAAATAAATAGGGATTAACATGTTTTATAACAGGTAGTAGAGCAAGAATGGCCAGCAGGTAATTCCTTTATGGAACGTGAGGGGGGAGGGGTCACTCAGTCTATGGCTACGTTCACACTGCAGGCTGAAACAACCCAATTCCGTTTTTTTTTGCACCTTTTTGCGACCTTTATCTGATCTTTTCTTTTAAGTCTGAACGACACAGATCCGATCTTTTCAAATGTCATACAGGCCACTTGGGTATGTGGTCTTGAATCCGATACGCATCTGATCTTTTGAAATGCGACCTCCGTCTGAACGGCCAGGCCACATGAATCAGACCCGTACGTCATTGATACGCTACAAACGTCATAATTCTGTGTTGAAGTAGGCGGCTACTAGAACATAAACATCAACCATGGCGGACGATGCTGCCGAGACCAGTCAGTGGAAGGGAAGCGAGGTCACTGATTGGATTCATATTTGGGGTGACAGCTCTATTCAGGCCAAACTCAGGGGCTCTCATTGCAATCGGACGGTTTTTGAAAAAATATCCAGCAAAATGGCGGATCGTGGTGTTGAACTTTTCCAGGGATTACTTTTTTTCCCCCTTTTCCAACCGTGGTCAGAAGCGCGGGGGACCAAAGGCGGATCCTCCTTCGGGGTTCACTTCCCCGTTCGGACCCTCAGATTCTCCAGAGCGGGTTAATAAAGAGTCAATAGCAGTTCTTCTGGGGAAGCCTTCTTTTATTACCGTTCTCCTTCCTCCATAACACACAACATGAATGCGCGCCCCCAACACATTTCCTCTGCCCTTCTCACTCCCTCCTGCGCTGCACGTGGTCTCTCCTCTCTTCACACACACGCGCGGCCCCAGCACATACACATCCTCATTCTAAAACAGTGGATACAGACGATTCCGGCTCCAATGCCTTCTTAAAATGAGAAGATTGTAATTTTGCTGGCTCCTTTGTGAAAATGTATGTTATAATGCTCCGTTGTTGAGAACACTGTTGTTGACATCCATTGCTAACGTTAGCTACTTCTGCAAACGAATGACGTTGTTCACCGTTGAGTACTCTTTTGCGCATGTGGGTCATTCTGGGTCATTTCACGGTCACCCAGGAGATCACAAAAGTTTTAATTTCATTTAATTGGAAATGTGAGAGGCCTTGCAAAAAAAAAAAAAAAAAAAAAAAAAAAAAAAAAAAAAATCGGATTTTTTTCAAAAAAATCGGAATTGAGCATTAAGCTCTGCAGTGTGAATGTAGCCTAAGTTGTCTTTTACAGTCGGTCGATGGTCTGGGGACACTTTCCCAATAAGAAGAAAATCTCACTTCAATTGGGTGGGAAATACAGAAATTTTTTTTACACCTTTTGTAGGTTAGGTGCATTTACACTCGACTAAACCAAACCCCCTGCAAACCTCGCACTGTTCCAACAGTTGTTCATTGAGCTTTTCAAATAAGCTCAGACCATGAAAAGAAACAAACAAAAAAAAAAAGCAGGGAGCAACAGTAAGTTGGCTCGTCCGTGCTCCTGTACCTGACCAAGTACCCCGCTTCTGGCTCGTATATACTGCTGCTCCTACACTTGGCTGTGGATTCTACCTCTGGCCCGTCTCACGCCCCCCCCCACCCCCCAAATCCATCTGGATGAAGCTCGTCTGCTGGACTTTAAATATGTAATTGTAGAGTTAGATAAGTTAATTCTTCTCCATGAGTTCTGGTAAACCGCCTGTCCGTCCTGGGGGAGGATCCCTCCTTCATGTGGGCACCCCTGTGGTTTCTTCGTTTTCTCCAGAATCTGGTTATTTTAGGAGTTTTTCCGTACCGCGAAGGGGGGTCTAAGGTCAGGGATGTCCAGTTTAGCTTAGTCTGTTTGGTTAGTTAAATATATATAAATAAAATTGAAAATTGAATTGAAATTGAAACAGTTCAGTGTGAAAGTGCCTTCAGTTGGACCTTTCTTGGAGGTGAGCCGATCACATAAAATAAACATATTAACCCACCAGGTGATTCAAATCAATTATAAGCCTCCAAGTTCAGATGCTTTCTGGCAACAATTATTGCCAACTTGCTCATGTGAGTAAGTTGGCAATTTCAACCCAACATGTTGCAATTAACTTTAAATGATATTTAATTAATGTAAAGTATGTGTGAATGAACATGTTCAATTAACAAAAGTTATATTTCTGCTTGCCTTGTGGGTTGATTGGTTACTAAACCTTTCCTTAGGAATGAAACTACTTGTCTGCTCTAGTCCTGTGATGGACTGACAACTTGCTCAAGGTGTGCCCAGACTCTGAGACAGACTCCCTTCAACCTTGGTGACCCCGTGTGAAACTAAGCAGTAGTAGAAGATAGATGGATGGATGGATGGATGGATTGGCAAGTTTAAGTTTAGAGCCATGTCTGTCTTAAAAGTATATGGAAGAGAACATAACAGCACCAAAACAAATTCAAAACTTAATGATAAGGCAAAAGTTAGGTTTTTGTTCTCTGTGGGTTATTTTGCTGCAAATTAGTCAACCCTGAACTCATCTGTAAATCAGAGTATTATAGAAGCAAATCTGAGGTCATTTGTCTCTATGGGTCACATTGAAGGACAATGACATAAAATTTTCAATTACCTTGAAGAAGTCTAGCACTACATTGAGTTTTTTCCCTGTAAACTGTAAAAGATCTCAGCAGGAGAATTACAAAAAAAGACAAACAACAATCTAACCTATAGAAGAACAGGACATTAATCCACAGCAAAATTACTAATTGGTAAAATAAAAGAGAACAAAGCCGTTGCTGCAGAGTTAACTAGTTAATTATGGAGCACTCAACACATCCTGGATACATTTTTATGGGTTTAGTTTTTCAGCTATTTTTATCTAGAATAGATTTGATCCAATACTACAATCACACTAACATAGAATATTTTAGAGAAATAAACGTAAAACAAATAAATGTACCAACCTTGAAAAAATAATGGATATTTAATAAAAATTGAAATTTCAAAATGGTTTATTTCAAACAATCAGAACAGAAATAGTACAAAAAACAAAACAAACAACAGAAATTTATATCTATACAAGGATATATACAAAATGGATAATTAGTCATAAGAATTGATTGGTAAATATGCATATATTGACTTACATTAGTAAATAATTAATGATTCCTGTTTTGCATTACAGTTCATGGCAAAATGAAACTATTAAATATTGAGATTGTCAAGAGGCCTTAAATCAGAACTTTCAGCTGTTTTTTTCACTTTAAAAACATGAATAAGATTTTGGTTTAACCCCAGGTGTTACAAAACTCCAAAGTGGACTAAAGCAGACAGTCACTGTGCTGACACAGCTTACATAAACTACAAACATGGCATAATGGCATGTTGGCACCATGAGCAAGCCATGACATTTCTCGTGACAGACAGAGGGAGTAAACATCGCCACCTACGGTACTGGCATATGTAGTGATTGTGCCCAGACATTAACGTAAAGGAGCATTTTGAGTGGAGCCAGAAACTGAAAACAGTAAAGATAGTGTGTTGTGATTGAACCCCAAGTCTGCTGGACTATCCTTATCACAGGACAGTACAATAAATAACCACTAGATTCTTAAAAAACACACATTTATGTTTAGGCAGTAATGATGTTATGTTGCAAAAAGGATTTATTGTGAAGCCTAAATGACTACTTTTTAGAAGAAAATGGCAGTAAAAAACAAATCAATAAATATCCCATTTAAGAGCCTCGTATGTTTCAAACTGTGTGGACTTTTCTCATGACAGAAACCAGCTTTGCCCACTTTTTGGGGGCAATGGACATGTAGAGCTAAAGACCAACAGCAATGAAAATCATGTTTTTAACATGTTCTTGTTGCGTTTTTTCTGAGTATTTCTTTATTCCAACCTTTTGAATTCAATTTAAAGGTCAATTTCAAATGAACATGTGACAGACTGGCGACCTGTCCAGGGTGCCCCCTGCCTTCGCCCACAAGTGGCCGGGATAGGCTCCGGCAGCCCCATGACCCCAAAAAGGAATAAACGGTAGAAGATGATGAATGAATGAATGAATTTCAAATGAGCCGCTGTTGCTCTGTGGTCATTTTCTGATTTTAGCTAAAAAAAAAAAATGGCGTAGTTATAACTATATGACCACTGGGAACACATTTACAAAAGATCAAGAAATGATTGGAGATGGTCTTTAAAGAGAATTTTCTACTGACCAAACTCTTTCATGATCAGATGTTTACCGAACTCCTGGTTTACCAATGAGCATGGATGTGATGGTTATAAAACAATAAAAATGTAAACAGAATCAACAAAGTTGACAAAGTCATGATTCACATCAACATGTGGTGTTTGAACCAAACCATTTACCTTCTAACTACTGTATCTGAAACACAGATAGGTGGAAACAACATTGGTGTGGATCTGTGTACTTTCCTCCATCATGACTGAGAAGACTCACATGACATAGTTCAGCTGACTGTCACACAGGGAATCCACTACAGTCTCTTACGTAATGACAGGCATGGTTACAAAACACTACAGCTCTTCTGCACATTCGGCTGCTTTTCAGAACAGAACAGAAAAGCTTATGTGGAATGGCTGTCTGGCTGCTGTCAGCGACAAAAAAACGGATCTTTAAACTCTAGGTCACATACATAGAATGGAAAGAAATCGAGAACAAGGCAGAGTCGTGCAAGTGAAACTAGTTTCCTGACTCACAGTGGAGCGGCACACATCAAATACTTGATTAGGTATGTGAAACCTGTTGAACAAGTTAGAAACGATAGACAACAAGAAAAAAATTCTCACAAAAAATATCCAGTAAAGAAACAGTAACACAGAAAAAATAGGCAAAGCAGGAGATGGAACAGAAATCTTTACGTGTTTCTTAACTTACTATGCAAATACCAAGAACAATTGACTATTATCCCCCTCAACTAAGAAAGCTTCTAAAAATCTCCAACAAACATAGACAAAAAGTCTGTTTCATGGCAACCCAAAGTCATTAGTGCCTTCACACATAAACTCACTCACTCGCTTTGTGCTCCCTCCCAAGTCTATAAATAAAGGGCAAAAGAAGAGAGCAGATTTAGGTCAGCAGACGAGTCTACATGCTGCTCGTGAGTGTGCCAGTCTTCACGCTGAAGGCAGCCCCACAGTTCTGGTGACAAACCTCTCAATCTACAGAAACCTGCAGTTTCAAAGTGTCTGGGCATCGGCGCTACAGTAGTACCCACCTTATTTTGGCAGTGTTTGCCTTATTACTGCAGTCCTAGTGCAACGGAGCCCACCTTCTCGCAGCAGCACCGGCTGTCATCATTTCCACTGCAGGCAGCAGCCTCGCAGCTATGTTCTAATCCCTACCAGTCCAGTGCAAGCCTGGTTACAGCGCATGCAGCTATGCAGCTTCTCCAAGTACAGCTTCACAGCTGAAAAGCTCAAAATTCACTTCGGAAAGGCAATGCAGCAGAAAAGATGCCCAACTTTTTTTTTTTAATGCCAGCCCAGTGAAAAAAAAGGTTACATCAGCGCACTTCATGAGAAATGAGAGAAGAGCTAAAAACCAAAGGGGGCTTCCCATTTTTGGTCTCTGACAAGAAGTGCACATGTAGATCTTAGTAATAGACAAAACATTTAATTAGAACCAAAAACACAAACGCAAATATACAGTTTATTAGCAAATCAATATTTAAGCCTGTTTTGTTTAAATTTAAGAATGTAAACCTGCATTTTAAATAAAGCTTTTTTTTCTGAGACACCAGCATGGTTTCAGCAACGCATAATAAATTGGATTTCAATCAAAAAAATCAACAAAACAGGAAATATTGATTCAATGTTGTGCTGAAAAATATTGCCCGTCTAAAAAAGGTTAGAATAAAGCAGGTCCCAGTCATGAACCCTGAGGAATGTCAAAGAGTCTAATTAAACCAGATCCATTTGGACTTTTGATTCAAGTTCAATGTTTAGTACCAAGAAATTCAACAAAAACAATAAAAAAATAAAAATAAAAGTCTAATAATGCCTGTATTAAAGAGCTTAAATTATTATAACACAGGTCCCAATCATGAACCACGAGGAATGTCAGACAGTTTAATTAAACCAGACCAAATTGGACTTTGGATTCAACGTCAATGTTTACTATCAAGAAATTCAACAAAAGCAGTAACAAATAAAAAAATAAAGTGTAATAATGGCCGTATGAAAGAGCTTCAATAAGAATAAAGCAGGTCCCACTCATGAACCCTGAGGAATGCCATGGAGATTACTTAAACCAGGCCAAATTGGACTATTAATTCGACTTAAATCTTTCCGTGTTTGTAAGGACTTCAATGGTGTAAAATACGGATCGAGATCCCACAGAACCAGGCAAAACTACATTTCCATTAAGACATTAAATCAGCCTTAACTGTGACTTTACCTCTGAATCAAGTCCAGAACTCTTCATGCAAACATATTTTTAGCCATTTCAACTTTTACACCATAGCCTACATTAGACCCAAACCAGTGCCTTGGTCAAGATAACTTTTCTAATGATTCTAGAGGGGATGTAGCCTTCTAGATGAGTTTGCAGTTGGTTCATGGACGGTTATCTCAGCAGGGGAGCTGATAAGGAGCAGAATATCTCCCAAAAGCCCAGTCAGGTTTCATTAGACAACTAGACGGAACTAGATTGACAAAATTCAAGGACTTCTTCTTGAGAGGCTCTGAGGTCTTTCATGCTTCCTCACTGCCTGCTCACCCAACAGCTGAACAACTTGCACCAGTGTTCCACTCTGCAGATCCCAACATATGTTCTCTGTGATCTACAGACGTCTGTGATGTCTAGCTCAAAAAAGATTAAATAAAATTAAAACAAAAAGAAAAATAACTGCCATGGAGCTGTGGGTCATAGAGAGTAGAGACCGCTCCACCACAGCAGTTTACAGAAACCGAACATGCCAGGGCTGTAAATGACTCTTTTAAGCACATTTCACAACTTTAGCTCGTCTTTAACCTCTTGATACCCGTCTGGTGGAGTCCAGTTTAGGGGGTTGCGATTTTTATACCTTTTGGAAAGTTTCATTGTGAGGATTTAAGTAGGTCAAACTGGACGGAACCAACACATCGAAGAAGACGTAGGTGACATTTTGATTACTGTACATTAACTTAGGTGCCTGACTCAATTATAAAGTTTCAAATAAACATTTTTTTTGTTTTTAAACAGAGAGACTAACAGAATGAGTATTAGCATACATTTTTTGAGAAGGAAAGTTTACTTTTCCCCCCTCAGCGACAAACTTAGACGTGACCACTTCGTCTGAGCGAACGAAAGCAGTTTTAACCCAAAAAATAAACACTGGGGGGGCAATTACGTGCGACCATTGACCTCCATTAATCCGAAAACTTCTTGAACCAGACCCGCTACCTTTAGAGTGCGACTCAACAGCAGCAGTCTCCGTCCTCAACAGTCATTTTTGGACCGAACCAAACCGGTCCGTGTTTCCCTTGAGTGTCTTCATTTGCTTTATTTTCAAAGAAAAGCCCAAAACGTTGTCTTACCGCATCCAAGTCCGCCGGAGGTGTAAAGAGAAACATGGGGAGGGGGGTATTTAAACAGTCCCGTCGACAGCAGAAAAACAACGGTGCTCGCTCCCGGAGACTCAGCCACACAATGGCGATGACAGGAGGAGAAAAAGCCTCCGCTCACAGGAACTCCGCTGCGTTCATGGACTGTCGTATTTACCGTTCTCATCAGCGGCACGCACTCTCACGTGCGTCTGACCTCGCACATTATTTCAATCTAAACGATTATTTTAGTTTTCCAAAATCATCAGAGTTTACTTGTTAATTAAGGAGCAAATTTTAACGTCTGGGAACAAAAAATAAACACAAATGTTGTCTTAAAGCTGGCACCATTCGAAGGTACATTACGTGACTAGCTTTTAACCTAAAAAAAATGCAATGCGTTTTTAAATGTTGCAATTACTTTGTCGTTATTGTGTGATTGTCACTGGTTAATAAGCAACAGTTGCAAGTGGTATTCCTGGAATTTCTTTTTTTCGAGGAGTTCTTGAATGCCGCAGCAGCAGAGACTGAAACCGAGCAGCTGCCACCGAAAGTCGGAGTCGTGAGATTTGCTCCGCCCAAAGTTCCTCCCACCCACGCACACATACACACGCTTATACGCCCCAACTCACTCACGCGCGCGAGCTCACGCACACACTTTTTTTGTCTCGATTTTCTCTGTCTTGCACCATTCCACTGCTAACTTGTGCGCTTTCCAGTGTGTCCCACTGCTACTTAAAAAATTGCACTAATCTGTTGGAATAACTGTTCTCTTTTACAGTAAAGTTTTTTTTCATTGTTGAAAAAAGTATTTGCTCAATTGTACCTATCACTCACTATTATTGGCTTGCTTGTAATAGTGTTAAACAGAATTGTAGAGAGTGAATAAATCCGTTATTATCTACCTATTAAAAAAACAATTTATTTTTGTTTTCTGTGTGTTTAGTGTCATATTTCCAAGTAATTTAAACTTTTTAAAAATCTTTTGACTTTACTTATAAACTGTTGGCTGCAACTTGGAGTTTTTCCTGAAGTTAAAATTGTGGTTCTGGTTTAAAGTCGTAGTCACAAACACCAGTAGGGCTTGTACCGTTCGGGTGCTGTGGGTTTTTTGGGTTGTCTGGATCCAAGGAGGGTCGCAGACAGGAGCGGCCACATCTTAAGGGAAGTGCAGGTATGTGTTTTGCAGTTCCCTTGAGACTTTTGTGGTCACGTTAAGGGACATCATGAAAACGTGTGTAAGTGTGTTGTGAAGTACTTGTAATAATAATTGAAGTTACACACACTGATGACACAAAGGTAATGCTGTTGTACGAAGCCCTTGCGCCACACTCTAGTCGTTAATAGTGCTGGCTCGTACTGATCCAACCCAAAAATGCTTGTGTGGGGTGTGCAGGTGATATGCAAGTGTCCATAGGATGTTCACACAAACTACACTGTCTAATTTCAATTTAATTCAAAACTCTGGCGTTCGTGCACTACGATCATACAAAATGTCCGGCCATTAAATCATGATAGTTAAATCAGGTCGAACACTGACCAATCAGGGACTCGGATTTAGTAGTGACATATGGATGTCGTCCCTTTTAACTCACGGAAGTGCCCATCATTTGAAAATTAAATATGGAGGAAAAATTAATAATTGCGATTTGTACCCAGCTGGAATTAGATGACACTAAGTCTTTCATACAACAGAATGGAGCTGTGGAAGAAAAAATCTTGACCAAGATTCCTCAGATTTGCACTGCTTGAACATCTTGTACCAAGGCTGTTCCAACTGTAGGTGGTGGACAAGCGCTGGAGAAATGTAAAAAGATAGGAAGAACCCCTCCCTGCTTGTCCAGTGTGATCACAATAATGTCAAATTATCCTACGTTTGATGCATCTTTGAATGAATGTATAACTGCTGATTGTATTCTTTTGTTCATTATTCTTACTTTGATAGCTTGAAATAAACCCTTTCAAATCAAATCAAAAAATGCTAAGCGCACATTCAACAGTACATTCTTGAACGTATGACACATTCCCGGGGTATCCTTAGGTTCACAATCAGGCTGCCTGCAAGGAGCCCTTGTGCAGTCTGTTGGATTTAGGTGCATCTCACCCACTTCATCTTTTATCCAGCCTTGCGTTTTCTTAAAGTGTTCACTACGTGTCACTTATAGCATGCCCACAGAAAAAATGTTCATGAACAGTTTTGCTCTACGGGCTCAATGAGTGGTCTACAACCTTGCCATTTCATGCGAGCCATCTGCGTGCCCCGTGTGGGTGTATCCATTTTTGGCCCACAGATAGCCCTTAACTAGCAGCAAGGGCAGTTGTGATTAAGGGAAAAGCCAAAAAGAAAAGGAGGTTGGCTTACAATTCAGGAACACAATAT
The DNA here is from genome assembly GCF_053564925.1 of Oryzias latipes. Classification (NCBI taxonomy): domain Eukaryota; kingdom Metazoa; phylum Chordata; class Actinopteri; order Beloniformes; family Adrianichthyidae; genus Oryzias; species Oryzias latipes. Next base: position 11,003,882 of record NC_136251.1, read on the forward strand.
AAGGAGCTGGATTTCCCATCTGTGGAGTACCGGTAAGTAGGCTATAGTAAATGAAATAAACTTTGACATCTGGATTGTAAAAAGATAAATAAATAAAGTTGTAGCTAATAGTTTTAAGCTTACAAAACAACCAGACAGGGAAAAATCCTTTAGAGACCTGCTCCAAAAAGCATTCCTAGTGGTCTTTTAAATATGATTATTTTGTTTTTAACCAACAATTTTACAAAGTGTTTCATTTTCTGGGACATAGCTTCTGTAGAGCGGCAGTAGTTCATCAGAATTCCACCTCTGAGATGTGGGCGGGACTGTTGGTGTGGAGTAAGTCTGGCCCTGACTTCCCGTCATCCATTTGAATCGGTTAGTTCAAAAAGGGCCCAAGTCATAGAGGTTTGCTTTTCCAGGAAATTATTTTAGTTGCATAGCTTAAATGGAGGCTACACCAAATGATTAAAACTTTACCCAGATTTAGCACCGGTTCATAGCTTACAAATGCTATAATATGAAGCACCTCACTTTTATCATTTCAGAGGACTAGCAAACTAAAGTCTCTGGACTTGGGCCCTTCTTGAATTAAACAGGGGCGCTGCCATATTGGATAACTAGTGCTGCCATCTATGGGATAAAGCAAAACCCATACAAGAGAGGCCCAAGTCCATGAATCTTGCACTTAATGCATTTTAAATGTCAAGCATAGTCAATACATTACAACGGACGTGGGACTTTTTTGCACATAATCAGATAGCTTTTCCCTTGAAGACCATAGAACATATAATATCTCTATTTTGAAAAACTGTGGACTTGGGTCTCTTTTGAACTAACTGATTCGTTTGTTTACACTCTCTCCCGCTAGCTTATCTCCCCTCAAATCCCCAACCTTACGGTGCAACAAAAATGGTGAGCAATATTGAGCTATCCCACCATACAGTTTTAAACCAGATGCCAGCTCGAAAGAGGAAAACAAAGACCTACATGGATCGAGTCGTCTACAAGTGTATGCATCAGAATGGAGCAGAGCAGAAAGCTTAAGGGCTGTTGATTGTAGTAGCTTCTACGACACATCTACAACCTTTTTCTAACTGTATGTTTTCATTCACAATGATTTGAATAAAGAAATACTCAGAAATGCCATTTTAATCTTAATTTTCTTTATAAAAATGTCCTCAATCGTCAGAAAAATACCACAAGAACATATTAAGAACACACTTGTCACTGGAGTGGGTCTTTAAGGTTCAAAAGATTTAGAATAAAATGCATCTGTTTAACTCACTTTGTTGCAAAATGAATGACTGTAACCATTGCATGTTATTCAAAACAATTTGTTTTACTTGAAGTACAATTTTTCTGATGAGAATGACACTATGTGACTGACCATGAAATAAAACACTGTTCCCCCTTTTGTTTTATCCGGATCAGAAGCTGCTGGATAAGGATTTTTGGAAGAAGAGTGAGGACAGTGACCCTGGAGGACTGATGTTATTCATTCCCGATATTAGAAGTACACCAGATTTCAGACACAAGCCAAGTGTCAGAGATTCAGTAATTTCCTAAAGATTAGATCAATTTCTAGTTGATTGGAGGCTTATTGAATCCTCGTTTGCAGCTGCTGCAGCTCAATTCTTTCTGGATAGCAGATGTGATCAAGATGAAATACTGAAGTTTAAAATCAGCATCGGAGAGGGAAAGAAATGTTATCAAGTTACCTTGAATGTATGTTTTAAAGGCGGCACACTAAATTCTTCAACAGCTACCAAACAGTCGATTACATGAGTAGCAATCTGGTCATCTGCTGCTTTAGTTACTTTCTTTCAGAGGTCAGAATATTTTCAGTTTTCCTCCTTGTGTTTTAGTAAATTCTTTTTCATTTCTTCTCTAACCAGCCTCCTTTTTCTTTTCTTTTTTCAGAGATTTTTTTCCTCAAAAATTGTTGCCAGATGCCTTGGATCGTTCTGTGTAAACCCCAGTGATGGTTTTGGGTTAAACCTTCGTCAGATTTCCTAAATGCTCAGAGTAGTCACTCACAAGCATCTGTTTTGATGTCCAGCTTCAACCATAGGGAGCTGCTGTGATTGTGTCCCGCTTCTGAAGACCAGAGAGCACATTTCAAAGAGCAGAATGAAAGACTCAGCAGGTTGGACGTTTCTGCAGATGGATACGGCTTCTGGGGGGACTGAAGACTGAATTTTAGATCTGCCTTCATCTCTCTGGAGTCTGACTTGACTCATGAATGCCGAACAGTGAAGAGGGTTGGCTCTAAATAAAGATTTCAGGTCAAAAACAGGAAATGGCTCAGTGAGCAGGGAGGGCGGGGCATAGCAATACCACTGCTCTGCTGACACACACCCTCCTTCTGCAGACACCATTCATCAATCTTCATTAGTTTTTTGATGCTTATTCATTTTTGCTACAAGAACAATAGATTTAAATCCCATTGATATATAAAAAATATGCCTTTTTTTTCCAAATATTCTCAACGGGTCTCTTATTTGTCCTAGTCACATGATTGTTGTATTAAAAAAATATTCAAAACCCATAAATGTTGTATTTCTTTTGTCTTCACTGGTTTGTGTGAGAGGGTGTGTGTGCGCGTTTGTTACCACCATCTATCAGTGTGACTCATAGTGAGTGAACTTGTCCCACTCACCAACCAGTGCACATAGCAACGTTCTGCCTCCTTCAATCACAGTGTTGCAGCTTCTGGTAGCAACTCTGAGGTATATGATGACCAGAATGACATCACAGTCTGCTCCCTGATGACAGGCTGCAGCAACAAGCAGCACTTTTTCAAGCTATCGGGATTCACAGGATGAATCCACCAAAATTCAGCAAATTCAGATGAGTAGGTTTCTTTTTCTTGGTTTATTTATTTTAGGTTCTCCTTTACTTGTGTTTAGCATATATTTTTATCTAGCTTGTGTTCAGTTGTCAGGTAGATTAGCACCGCAGTTGCTTCCTGATTGTTCCTTTCATATGAGTTCTGGCAGATCTTGGCTTGTTACCGTTCTTGTGTTGCCTTTCATGTTTCCAATGTGCTTTAGCTGCCTACTTTTTCCAAAATGTATTAAATCCATTTGGGATCCTATCAGCGCCTGTTTCATAGCAGGCTGTCTGTTACTCACCAGTTTTAGGTGGTGAAAATCCTCTTATTCATATCGGTTTTACTATTTCAGGAATCACTAAGCTCTCTTAGTAGTAGAGGGAGGTATTATGCTAATTTACTAAGAAATCTCGCTGAAAAAGTTACTGCTTTTTACTTTTAGTTAAGTGAATTTGTAACAACAAAAAAAAACCTTCTTTTACTTTTTGTTGTTGTTTTTACACTTACTACAGAAAAGACTGTAAAGAAAAACTTGTTCATTTTTATGAGTAAGGATTTTTTAAATTGTCATTAAATTACTTTTTTCCCCCTTGTCCAATTCCTTAAATCAGATTATTTCAATTCCTGAGCAGTGAATAAGATGTAAATGAAATAGTTTTTTTTTTTTTTTTTTTTTAAACTTCTTGAAGCAAGTGACATCAGATAGAAACTCAAAACTAAAAGAACTAGCCATCAATTTGCCCTGAAGATGAATGAAGAGTATTAAACTAGCCAAACTGCAGATAAAAACAGCTCTTTATCCATATTTTATCCATGTTTAAGCCTTATACCAGGGGGTGTCCTATTTCTTTTGCAAATAGTGCCAAATTTGGTGAGGTGAAACTGTGGGAAGGCCAACCATTTGGCCCGCATAATAAAAACATTTTTTTTTGGGCAGTGGATTACTTTACATTTCTTCACATAGAACTGAATTATATCTAAATGCATTTTTACTATAATCATATTTAAAGACCAGAAATAAAACTGACAAAAAGTTTGTCTGAAAAAAACCTTTTGTCGACATTAAATTTGGGTTCCCATGAAATGTTACATATTATTCACAAAAATAAATATTCACCGTAAACATCTAATTTAAACCATATGAAATAGGAAAATAACACAAATTTTATTCAGAATCAATAGCACTGGGGTTTGGATCACATTTTTAAGTGGTGGTTTGTTTGTGACATTTTCACAGATGTGTCACAAATGAACCAGAAAAACAGCAGAACAGGTATGACTAAACTTAGCGACGAACACGCGAATCATTCGTCTTCAAAAAAAAAGATTTATGTACAAATAATTGGGAATAAACTATGTAAAATACACGTAAACTGTGTAATTCTTAAATGACCAAAACATTTTGAACAGCTCAAAACCAAATTTATGACCAATCGGGCAAAACCCTCGACCGACATCTGTGCACATCAATGAAAGACAAATGCAAGAAACACTTGTGAAGTACATATATCACACATGTATCATGAAACACCAAAATGTCATACTTGGAAAATGTACATAATGGTTGTGTGAATCGGGCTTCATACCACATTAGATCTCCCACTTTTGTCTCCAACAGCTTTGTTTTCTAAAATGACAACTCCATATAAAGTTGTCATCCACCTTTCATGCTTTATGACTCATGGGAAACTAAACTTAACAAACTTAACAAAACACACATTTCAAATATGAACATTAAAGAAAGTCTATAGCGAGTATAGAAAGTTTGCATCTTGTGGACACAAGTGACTGGAATATTTTTTTAAATGACAGTTGTTATTGTATGACTAAACTAAAAAAGTCAAAACAGAGAAAACACCTTCTTGCTGAAAGTATTAGAGTATTAGACATGGGCGTGACAGAGTGCAAAGAAAGGAGGAGAGAGGGGCGGGTATGGGGGCAGGGAGGGAGGCAGGAGCTCCACACCAAAATCACCCATCTGCTTTCTTTCCCATCCTTTTTCCCTCCGTCTGCCTCCTCCCGCTTTCTCTTTGTGTCCTCACCAGTCTTCTTTATGAGTTTCCATTGTTTCCCATCACTGGCCCGGTGCAGCTGTCGCCTCAACCTCGCAGATGATGATGATTCAACTTTAAGATCTGGGGTTGGTGATTCACAGTTTTTGTTCTTCCTGGAGACATACTAATGAAGACAACAGTGGTCAGGCAGGGACAATAGATGTATGAGTGGAAACCCTTTGTGATTGTGCCTTAAAAAAGTATTTGCTCCTTTCATTATTCATTTATTGTATCCTGTACTCGACTGATGATCTGTCCAGGAAGTAGCCCACCGCCATCCACAACAGCAGGGACAGGCTACTACAAAACCCAAGCTGGGACAAAAAGGATACATGAATGGATTGTTAGGGTTTTTGTCACAAGTAAATTATCATCATATCACATCCAATCATCATATCACATCCAATATTATTATCAAAAAAAGTGATTTCTGAAGTTTGCAGATTTTTCATGGAACTATGAAAAACAATTATCTTTTATTTGATAACAGCAGTGATCTAATTCTGAGACATACTGTATGTAGTTTTCCCTTGAAAAGGCCAACGTTTCCTGACACATATCCATGCTCATCTGATTTATTATCTTGTTTACATCTGCACGTGTAAACTACATGTATAAGATTGAAGACATTGGGTAGTGTTGCAAATTCAAAGCAACTGTTGTTTCTTTCAGATGGAGTACAAATCAAAGGACAACAGCGATGAGTTTCAATTTAATTCATTTACATATCCCAAAATTACAAACAAGCTGTCTCAATGGGCTTCATACTGTCAACTGTATTAGGAAATTAAATCAGTCATAAAATACAATAGATCATTGCTAAAGTGAACCAAACAGACTAAGCTAAACTGGGCATCCCTGTCCTTAGACAGGTAAGGAAAAAGTCCTAAAAAAAACAAATTCTGGGAAAAAAAAGAAGAAGCACCAGAGATGTCCACACGAAGGAGGGATCCTCTCTCAGCACAGACATGCGATGCAACAGAACTTTTATAAAATAATGAGCTTCTATAACTCTACAACTACACGTTTGAATAGTGTAGCAGATGGGCTTCATCCAGAAGGAGTTGGGGGATGGCTGGGGGCGCAAGACAAGCCGGAGGCTCTTATTATCATCTCTTTTTTTGACGTACATAGAATTTTTTACACCTTACATGAGGGATGTCTGCTGCTCTTTTTCCCAAACCACCTCCAGGTCCGGTGCATTGTTTATTCGATCAGCTGTTCTGCCTGGCAACAAAAATGCAGCAGGACATCACTGTTGTAATCTCTTTTTTTTGTAGAGCTATGGTATCAAGATAATTTCTCCTCTAGGGGATCAATAACATTCTAAAAAAGAGGCTCAAAGGGGATGCTCACTCAGTTGAATCAATGTTTCGGGACTCGATGAATATGCCTGTGACCCTGTGGCGTATTTTGGATGGGGACGTTTCGTATTCAAGACAAGCAAGTTTCAAAATTCAAAACAAAAACAAATCGTATTCATAACAGACATGTCAAATGTAAAACCAAATATTGTATTCAGATTTCTTTTAAATTGTGCATATAGTATTAAAATATGCATAATTTTGTTTTTATGGATATATTTCTTGTTGACAGTTATCTTAAATGTTGTGCAAACTTTGGGACGGAAAGTGTGAAACTGACACGGATTGGAGCTTACTCCACACAGTTGAACAAAAAGACTGGTTGGGTGGGAAAAAAGGCCACATATTGCAAATCAAAGTTGAGCTTGAATAAAATATTTACAGCTGCAAAATATAGAAAATGAAGCAACAAACATAATGGAAATTTTGACATATATTTTAAAAATGTCTTTTATGTGTAACGTCAGACTTTTAGATGTTGGAGTTAATAAGAAATTGCTTATTTCTGTTATCAGACTCTAGTGGTCATGTAGGGAACTTCAACATTTGGTATTTCCTGGTTTGCATTAAATATGTGAACATGATGCTGACCTGGGTAAACAGTCACCCTCTGAATTTCTTCTTTTTGCAACATCAGTTTTGTGGCCAATAGATCACATCCATGATCATGTGAATGATATACATATTTTATAATAATATTTGATGTTTTTCTGTTCGGAATCGATGCTAAAACACACCAGAGCTTCAGCTCATGTGTTCACATTCTTTCAACTACCGTAATTCTTCAACCATTTCTGCAAATTCCTCAAAAGTTGCTTCAGTGACTGGTGTTACTGTGCTTGATTGGCCAGTAAACCTGACCTGAACTGGGTGGAAAATCTTGGGGCTGTTGTCAAGAGGAAGATGAGAGACACCAGATCTGACAATGCAGACGACACGAAGGCAGCTGTTAATACAACTTGGGCTTCCATTGTACCTATGAAATCGCCTCCACGCCGTCATTAATGCAAAGGAATGACAAAGTATTGAAAGTATAAAAATGAACAACTCTCAGAACTTTGACATATCTGTCTAAAATCATATGTGATTGTCTGTTTTTCTGCAACAATAAATTGTAAGTTTTCATAACCTAGTTTTCAAACTGTGTGAAGATTCTATTTTCATCCTAGTAATTCATAATAAAAATCCCAGCTGTCAAAGATGTATCGATTGTTCATCGAAAAAGTCTGCCAAAGACAATTTTTTCTGTTCGCTTTTACTTTATGCTATCCATTAGTTAGCCTAATAATCCATTTTTTAAAAAACTTTTTTCTTGGCCTTTGTTCCAAAAATGAACAATTCTGAAGAATGAAAACAAGAGATTCTCCTTCAGGATTTCTGTGGCTGTTTCACAACCAAACAAGCATGTTCTGTGTAGAATTAGGGAAGAAGATATTGTCTATAAATAGAAAATAGGGCACAACCAACACAGAAGTTTTCATGTCGCAGGAGGAGGGCTTTGTGTCTTCAGTAGGGGAGGACGGAACAGCCAGACAGAAAGACCCAAAAGGGAGGGAGGGAGTTGTGTTTACTCATGGCTGTGTGACGCCTCCAGTGTCAGGTGACTTACAGGAAAGATGTTGTTTTTCTCCCTCTCACGCATGTTCAGTTTCTGTTTTACAGTCTTTTTTTGTTTCATAACTCTCTACATGCAGTGGTTTTACATTCTGCCATTCATCAAATTAACTCATTCGATTAAAATATGGTAAAAGTTAGGAGTTCTTCTCAACTCACGCATAATCCTGTCCGAGACAAAAACACACCAAATGGTGGGAAGCTGTCAACAGTGAACACCATGCTGAGTGTATTTAAGGAACTGCTTCTGATGTAGAGGAGCCATATAGAGAGTTCCCCATTGTTTGTTTTCAAACCATGAATTCTCCTTTTTTTTTTTTTTTAAATGTGTGTCAATTGAAGTGAAATTGCTTTGGAAGGAAATGCCTTAACTGACAACAGAAAGCCATTAATTTTCAAAAGAAGACTGTCCGAGTCCGACGCTGACACAAAGACGCAGAGCAGCTGGGAGGATTTACAGACTGGCAGTCAGAAATCCGTTCTCTCTCACTTTACTTTCACTTTTAGACTTAGGCATCTGCGTGTGTCTCTGCTAAAGTTTTATTACCTGTGGAAGTGGATATCAGACTCTCCATCACAACAACAATCCTGATTCTACCTTCAGTAAAGAATTTGTCCTGGGTAGCTTATTATTCACACATGGGAAGGACTGTTTGTTGCTCTTCTCGGGTTACTGCAGCAGCATGACTGGGTCATCAGAGGAATTATTGATGACTCTTGATATTACATATTTTCTTCTTTAGTTTGATAACACCTGCACCCTGTCATTAGTCATCCTAAAACTCATTATAACTAAAAGTTATAGAGAAAATTTAGTCATTTTTTGCAAAAAGTCTCTGTTGCAGGAAGTATATCACGGTTTTGTGTTAAGGGGTTCCAGCTCAAATTGAGTTTGTTACAAGACACACAGCATAGGGTGTCTGAGAGAAAAATGTCACGTATTTAAAAAAGTATATACATATATTTTTTTTAATCCTTGCTTGTTTACGTGTGTGTTATAATGCAAAAAAAAAAAAATACGAAAGAAAAACAACAACCCAATGAACATATTGTTGGGAAAAAAAGGTATAAAGAATGTCTAAGAAGTAGTAGTTTCGGGCAGCCGTGGTGCAGCGGTAGGGCTGTCGACCCATGATCGTATGATTGCAGGTTTTAATCCCACCTTGCACACCCACGTGTGAGTTGATCACATCCAAGTCCTTCAAACTACAAGGCCGTGTGTTGAAGTGTCCTTGGTGGGACGTTGGCACCAGTGTTCGGCAGCAAAGCTGCCACCAGTGTGTGAATGTGTGTGTGTGACTTGGCGAATTGGTCTGTGACTGTAAAGTGCTTTGGGCCTTGTAGGTAGAAAAGCACTATATAATAGTAAGTATACACCAATATAAGTATATAAGTATACACCAATTACCACACCATTTAGTTCATATTCCTTATTTTGGGGTTTTCAATTGCCCCTAGGGGTCGCCACAGTCCTCTTCTTAGCATCTTTCCTGGTAGCGCAGAGGTGGGCACTGAGGGCCGCAGTCCTGCATGTTTTCCAGCATACCCTGCTCTGGCATGTTCTAATTGGCTGGACACACCTGAACCAGGTAATCAGCCATGAGTAGGGCAAGATTATTGGCTGGACACACCTGAACCAGGTAATCAGCCATCAGTAGGGCAAGAGTATCTGGAAATCATGCAGACACACCGGCCCTCGAGGCCTGGAATTGCCCACCCCTGGGGTAGCGCCAACCTCAGCATCCTTTTACTATTTTAGTCACTGCCCAAACCATCTCAGTCTGGCTTCCCAATCTGCCAAAAGGTTATTTTTACCTCTGTGGGTAACATCTACAAGTGCAGCTGGGACAATTCTGGCACCATGCGGGGGAGCATTGTCATCCATGAACAGACAGTTGAGGGTGTTCTGTGCAAGTGAACAGGACGGTAGACCTTTGCTTCATTGTCCAGGTCACATGGTCTTGTACCCACTGCAAACTTTCACGACAGTGTCTTGAAGTCAGTGGAGTCACCTGTATGGTCGTCTGGTTTTCAAGTCAAAATGGTGGAGCAGATTGTGATTATTTTGTCTGGAACCCTTAGTACCCCTCACATCTGGTAAACCCGCCTGCAGCTGAGTGGCGTTTGCAGAACCATGTCTGAGTTCAGAGGTCCTTAGGTTCTGGTCATGGTTCTGGTCTGTCACTGGTGGGGATTCACTCCTGGGTCTGAACAAACTCTGTCAGTGGTTCTGTGTCTTGATACAAGTCTGCTGATGACTACCGTATTTTCCAGACTATAAGTCGCTCCGGAGTATAAGTCGCACCAGCCCAAAAATGCATTATAAAGTAGAAAAATACACAGATAAGTCGCACTGGACTATAAGTCGCATTTTGACGGGAAATTTATTTGACAAAATCTGAGACCAAGAACTAATAAGTTCCACAAACTCATATGACACTATCATAGCAGACTGTTTATCTCATAATTTCACAGTAATTTTTTCTCATATTTATTTATTCCTTACATGAAGCATCATTGGCCAACTAATACTCTGCTTTCATCCTGTATTTGTAGAATGTAGTCATTTTTATTGCATTTCTGAATCTATGAAATCATTGGAAAATAGAATATTATTTTGTTAGCCTTCAAGATCTTATTGTAAAAAAAAGTTTGCTGATTCTCTGAGTCACTTAACATACTCTGAACACTTAACATACCTCATACATCAAATTGACCCAGGAACATCATCTCTGTTCCTCACAAATGAACATAACAGGAGGGTTAACAATGTATTTATTTCAATTTAGTTCTAATATAAGTCGCTGCGGAGTATAAGTCGCACCCCTTGCCAAACTATGAAAAAAAGGGCGACTTATAGTCCGGAAAATACGGTATTTAAGCTTTACTAAGATAACCTGCAACATCTGACTGTCTACTACCAACCTGAAAGCTCACCATGGTCAGGTGGTACTGCTCTTTCGTTACGCGCCGTCGTGTGTTCATCGGGGTTTGAATGATGAACCTGGAATGACTTACAGACAAAATCAGCTTTTGAATGTTGAAACTGATGCCACAGTGAAAAGGTTTTTCTTTTAGAATTGTTTGGTTTGGGCCCCTATAAGTAAAGCACACTGAACACAGTGTGACCATCATCAAATCAATCTTTATTTATAAAGCACTTTTCATACAAAAGGTGTAACACAAAGTGATGTACACCAAAATAAATAGTATATAAAAATGAAAGCACAATAATATAAATATTGCCCACCACCCCCACTCATACACACACACACACACACACACCCACACACACACACACACACACACACAACCACAAACACATGGATACACACACTCCCACAAAAAACCTCCAACCCCCCTAACCAATGTAGACAATGTGGGAAACAGGCTGAGCACAGTTGGCTGTTGGAAAGTAGTAGTTGCTAGTATCTGGGATCTCCTCCTCCAGTGGCAGCCGAACAGCCAGCCAAGTGCAGCCTCACAGACGGGGACCAAACAATAAGACTAAACAAAAAGTAAAATATATAAAATACAATTAATAAATACATGAGCAAAAAGTCCGGTTAAAAATATAGGTCTTGAAGCTTTTTTTAAAAGCATCAATGCTGTCTGTGGCTCCCAGGGCCTCCGGCAGACTAAACTCAGATAAGTCTGAAACACATCATTATCTTCTGCTCAGAGAGAGACAGGAAAACCGTCTGAGTCTTTTTCTCAAAAACTTACCATTCAGGTTGCAGATCTAGAAATAAATATGGACTCTTTTTTGTTCTTTAACCTCTACATTAAATCTATGTGTTATCAACATATTTCCTCCTTAAAAACATTACATGATTCAAAGTTATGCCATCTAACCCAGACCTAGAGATATTTCTTGACTTGGTAATCTCCAGCAGGTTAGATAATTATAACTGTCTGTTCTCTGGACGGTAAGCAGCTGCTTTTTCTGCTGCTCCTCGGATCTTGACTAAAACCAGGAAGGACGACCATGTCAGTCCTTTCTTCACGTCTTTGCTTCCTGTCGTTCAGGTCATAGAATTTGAAACAGTTTTGATTATGATCAAGTCTCTCCACGGTTTAGCACCACATCTCTGACATGTTGGTCCCACATAAACCACCAAGAAGCTCCAGGACTCTGCTGATGCCCAGAGTCAGGACTAAACATGGCAAAGCAGAGTCTGAGCTTCATGAAGTAAAAATACATGAAGGTGATTTTAGATAAGCTTCAAATTCAGACTGAAAACTGTTCCTTTTAACTCAGTACCTAAACATATTTTACATGCACTCCTTTAAGTTTCTGTAAAAAGGAGCTTAATTGTAATTTATGATTTGAGACCTTTCCAGAGTGGCCACTGCCTTTGCCAAACAGTAGCTGGGATAGGCTCCAGCAACCCTGCAACTCCAGAAGGGTTTAAAAACCTGCCTTGCCTTAGAGGAAAATGATTTAGGGCTGGATTTTGTAGCCACACAATATCTAAAAAATGTTGTCTTCAGTCTGGAAGCTAAAAGGGTGGTGTAATATGCTACCCTTTACAGAAAGAATATATTTATACTGCCCTATGACAGAGAAATCACTATTTCCCTTTCAGATTTTTCCTTCAGAAATCAGGCAAAACATCAGAATCAAAGAGGTTTTTTTATATATTAGGAATTTGCATTAATGTTTGGCACAAACAGAATGGAAATAAGAGTCAATATATATAATAAACAATGCAAGAACAAAATACGAAGTGAGCGTATTTGGTTAAAATGTCATAAAATAATAAATAAAAACTGGTCAGAATAAAAATTATTTGTTCATTCAATTTATTTATTTTTTCACATTTGTTACATTTTTTTAATTCTATTTTCTCTTATGTCTATTATTCTTTTTTACTGCTACGGTAACAAACAAATTTCCCACATGTGGGATCAATAATGTATTTCTGATTCTGAAAATCAAACAGCTAAATCAATCTAATATTTTATTGGAAACAAAACAAAACTGAAATAACGTTTAATGATTTTTTCTCCTTTTTATTACTTATGGTTGTTATTAGGTTCTCTGAAGGTTCATAGGTTTTTCATTTGGTTTGATTATCTTTAACAATTGCACTCTGAAAGACAAATCAAAGACTCAAGCAAACCAAAGTTTGCTGGAAAAAACATAGTTTCATCAGCTAGCCACTAGGTGGCGGTATTGTCCCAAACAAGCTCTGACTGGGACAGTGGAAAAGGTCACAAAGGGAAAAAATGGCTAGTCTGGTTCAGGCCTTAAATATTTGATTGTACCACTTTACAACACCAAACAAATTCTACAACTTTTTCATAATTTTGGTTTCTCTCCAGATTCATTGTGTGTTAATTCCCTACTTTAAATGCAAAAAGCATTTTTGATTTACTCCCTTTAATTTGTTAATTGAACTTTCACAGGAAATCTCCTTCCTGTCTGCCCACTATCATTTTAATGCCAATTTAGGCTCTTAATATGAGTAAAGTTAAATCATTCAGAATTCTGCTCATTTTTACAGGAAAATAAATCGTTATTAACTCTGATCCATAGTCTGTGGCCGATTTTCTGCAGACCACTTCAGCTACATCAGTACAACAAAAAGACTGTGAGTCTGTGACTGCTGGCTTTTGCATAAAGGAGCAGTAAGTGTTTTGTATACAGCTGCAGTAAAGGAGCTTAAGACTTTTTTTTTTATAAAAACATGACGAGACGACTTACTCAGAAAGCTGGGTACTGAACAGTGCAGATGAAGTTTTCCATATTCAATCATTAATTTTCTAATCCATTTGTTCCCTTTTGGGGCCACGGGGCTGCTGGAGCCTATCCACTTGTGGGCTTCTGGACCACAATCACACAACCATGCACTCTCACATTCACACCTAGGGACAATTTAGTGAAACCAATTAACCTATGAAGCAAGTTTTTGGACGGTGGGAGGAAGCCGGAGTCCCCGAAGAAAACCCACTCATGCACGGGAAAACATACAAACTCCACACAGAAAGGTCCCCCGGAACATTTTAAGAACATTCTACCACACTGTGTGGTCAAAATACTGTGGCTAAATTCAGAGTGTTTCCATACATTGAGTTGAAATTGAGTTTTTGCTGCATCACATGTGTGTTGTCTGCTGTGATGCACTAAGTCGTTTTTACATTATAGTAAAATAAATTTACCGTAATCAAATTAGTACTTTTCAAGCTTGATTATCAATTTATCTGATTTTGAAACTATTATATAGGTTAAAATGATTTGATGAACAACTTGCCTCAGACAGATGGATCTGGTTGAATTGGAATAGAAATCGATTCGTTCATTAATTGTCACACCCCTTCAATTTTTAGTGAAGGGAAGGCAAGTTTATATGTATTTGTACAGCACATTTCAGTCATTTTTGTTAACTTGCTATCTTGAGGGTTTTAATGTAGTGGTCAGAGTAGTCACTTTAAGATAGAAGCTGATCTACAGTATTGTCAACATGTGACCAAGTTAACTTGACATGCATCAAATATGAGTCGGCTGTGGTGGGAAGAATCCACAAGTTTTGCAAAATCCCATAAGGCCCCAGGGGTCTTTGAACACCTGCCCTTTATGCCTTGTATAAAAAAGTGCCCCAATGCCCTCTTTTTATAGATAGATAGATAGAATTTATTCCAGACTCATGGTCCAATCAGTAAATAGGAGTACACAGACCCACCACATTTAAAAAAAGAATTACACAGTGTCGAGAATACACAAGCTGAGGTACAGTGTATAGTTACAATTAATAAAAAGTAAAAAAAAAAACACTTAATAAAAAACTAAATTAATTAACAAGGATAAGAATAAATACCAAGATGAGAAGATTACATATACATACCACACTATAAAACCTTAATTACAAAGACAAGTAAAAAGACAGTCCCTCCAATGTTTCCATAGATTTGACCGGAAACGTATTGCACTAAGTCTAATGTTGCTTATAGCCAGGATGAGAGTATTCTCTGAAGCGTTTAATCTGCAGATAAATTTGAACATCAGCGAGCGCATGCAAGCCCAGAGAGTGTTAATTCTGAGTGAAACGAAAAGCTCACTAGCACTTGTCCTCCGTGGCTTATTAAAAAGCACTCTTAGAGCATCATTGTACGCCACCTGCAGCCTTCTCATACTGGCACTTTTATAGTTCGCCCAAAGATGAGCTGTATACAGAGGAGTGCAAAAAGCATTAAATAATGTCACCTTGACTCCTTCTGTACACATACCAAACCTTCGGGAAAGAGTGTTGGCTTGGCCATATACCACACGACACTGCCTGTAGATGTCTGCGTCATCTGACAAGTCCTCCGAAATGATGTGCCCAAGATACTTGATCTTATTAGTACACACAAGCACAGCATCTGACAGGTAAAAATCAGGGAATTTTTGGTTTTTGTCTTCTTTTGTCCGAGAGATCATAATCAGACTTTTTTGTGCATTAAAAATGATGTCATTATCAAGCCCATAAGCTGAACAGATGTTTAGCAATTGTTGAAGGCCAGCAGTACTTGGACTCAACACAACTATATCATCAGCATACATCAAATAATTTTTATTTTGTATTAACATTAATACATTCATGTTAGAGATAGCACAAAAAAGTACAAACCCCCGCACCAATCATTAATCATGTGTTTTTCCTCACTGCACTTTGCAAAAAGTAAAAATATTCATTTTTATTTACACAATTTCTTTAAACAAACGTTGTTGATTTGCTAAAACGTCCTAATAAGACGTGTCTGTATTACTTAAGCCAGAAAAAGTCATTTAAAAGTATATTGAAATGATCAGTTGTAGCATTTTATTATCACTATGTGTCCCCAACCTTATGGATCTTCCATAACATCTGCTATGTGACTGTTATTAGCTGCGGTTACATGCGCAAAATATCTTGATCGGATGAATGGTCGGATTAAAATTCAACCGTGCACATGGGATCAGAAAAAACTTTTTCCGATTAGAACGAACGTTCACATGGGTCACACTTTCGGTCGGAATAAATCATTTGGGCATGTGCAGTAGTGTTGAAAATACCGGAAAAGGAAATGAATCCCGTTGTAAACAAACCTAGCTGTAAGCTAGCAGCTATGTAATATACGAGATGATCTTCTAAACGTGCTTTTATTAATGTTATGAATATTATGAAACGCCTGTTCGCTCATCATTTTATTTTTATTCCGTGTGGTCAGTTCCTTTTTTTTGTGGAAGAACGGAGCTGGAAGAAGCCAGTGTTATGAGGCTAACACGCATTAACAACATTAGCATTTAATTTATCATAAAATCCATGTGGGAAATGCTGCAATCTGTATCTTGGCTGCACGTAAATATGTGGGAATAACATCAGCCTTTATTTTTCGTCCGATTAGGTGTTCCTTCCGATTACTATGTCCATGTAAACGCAGCTATTGTTGACTGAAGTGCTGTTTTTTTTTCTTGGTGGGATAGTTATTTTTGAACCCACTCTGTGTACGTGTTCTAAATGTTCAGGTAGAAAAACAGTCTTTAGTTCCGGCCTCATTAACAGTAAATTCAGACTTTAGGGGAAAAAATGTCACGTTGACAGAGTTTAAATGTGTGTTTAAAATCCTTGTAAAAACGGAAACTACTTTTTTTTGGTTGTTAGCCAGTTTTTAAGAGACACATCAAGTCTTCAGCATTTATTTAAAGCTACATTGTCTCACAAGCGGGTTGGTTCATTTCATTGTCCTGCTGCTGACTCACTCCGTAGACTTCCAGGTTCAGTTTGTCGTCTGAGAGCTGAGTTTTTGTTTCTCTGTGGAAAGTATTCCATATTTTTCCTGCTTTTCTTCGTTCAAAAAAAAAAAAAAGAAAAAAAAGTGCTAGCTCCAGAGTAGAACTGAGCACGCGCAAATCTGATCGTTTCACATCGTCTCAGCGAGTAGTAACTGACGTTTATGTGGCGGGGATGTCTACTGAATAAATGTGAAAGATAAACGCGAGAGTCAACAACTATTTATTTTGCCCTCGCTCAGTGTTTTTCAAAGCTTCTCTTGTGTTATTTTGGTGAAGATCATTTGTGATCAGAACTTATGGAGACCTGCATGAAGCAATATGCCTCTTTTTTTCTGGTTAAAGCACAGAATTGCTTTATTTTTACCTTCTGGTTGACAAGCAAAAGTTTTTGACTGAGAGTTTTTGGAGTTTCAGTAGAAGTCTTTTTTATAACTGTATTTTGGAATTGACCAACTGACAGAAACGTTTAAAAACTAGGAAGATTAATTGTGTTTTTCTTCTAAAATGGGGTTTAAGGTCTGAAAGAGACTCCTTTACATCTCAGCCCCCCCCCCCCCCCGTCTCTGCATCATCATATGATGTCATATGATGATGCAAATGACACCATAGCCCAGTGATGTCATATAGGACATTACATCACTCCAGAAAGTTTATTTATAGACCCTAACAATCCTGTAAAAGACATCTTTAGTTGCAAGCGACAAAAAGACACTTCGAGACTTCAAGACACTCGAAGATACTTTGAGAGACCTTGAGAGACTTTGAAACACATCTGCTTTCAAAACGCTGTGGTTTAAAATCTGTTTCCAACTCTAATTTCTACCGATTTACACAAATACCTATGAATAACTCAGGAAAATATACCAAAATGGTTGCTTCTGAAACCAAACCTTCAGAGGTTCAGAAGGATTTGTCTGCCCTGAAAAGAGAACGGGACCTTTTACTGGAGAAACTCTTTGACAGAAACGAGCAATTATCTCAACTGAAGAAGACCAGAATTGAGACTGAGGAGAGCTGTGTTTTGCACTGGGAGCTGCTGCAAGACATGGAACTGGCCTTGGAGGAAGAGCGCCGACTCAGAAAGACGCGTGAAAAGGAACTGCAAAGATGTAAGCAGTTGGTCAAGGAAAAGGCTAAAAAAGTCAAGCAGGACCTGGAGGAACAGGTCAACCTGAGACATCAACTCACCACAAAACTGCGACTGAAGATCAAACTGGCAGAAAAACTGCAGTCTCAGGCGGCAGAGCTTTCTGAAGTCAAAACAACCCTGCAGACTTTCGTCCCACCTGAGGAGTTTGCAGACGTCACTAAGGGGTCATCAGTGGACACCAACGTTTCAGAACCACAGCTGGGTTCTGAACAAGAAGCGGTTCCAGAGCCTTCCAAAAAGCGCAAGAAGCGTAAGAACAAGAAAGCAAAGGCACTCCCTGCCCCAGAGGAACCAGAAAGCTGTGAACTGGTCAGCCCACCTCTAGCCGACGAGGTTGACGTGAATCTACATCAAACAAAAACGGAGGAAACTGATTCAGCAGTGACAGAGACCTTTCCTGAAGAGACTGAAGCCAAAGGTTTACTACCAGAATCTTTGAAGAATGTTGTTGAGGAGGCATCAGCCCAAACTGAAGAGTCAGAGCCAGAGTCAGAACAACTGACTGCAGATCCTCCCAAACGACGCAAGAGACCTGTGGAGATGGACACCACAGAATCTCCTCCCTCTAAACAAATGAGGATCTGCAAACCAGTCCCCATAAGGACACGTCTGGCCAAACGTAGAGCGGAAATCAACGCAAGACTTGGTCAGAGGACATCAGACAAAACTGGCTTAGGACTTCCATGGACCTTCACTGACAGTGAGCCTGAAATTGAAGCTTCACTTCCAAATCCAGTCAGCATAACCACACCTCCTACTGACCTTGAGAGTGTGCCAGAATTAGATGCTTCTCCTTCACAAACATTGGAGAACGCCTCTGAGGAGGTTCCAGCCCAAATGAACACTGAACCATCCAACAATGAAAGTTCGGAAGTGGAAAGTTCGGACATTTCTGATGAAGAGGTCTTGTCCGAACTTCTGGGTGAAAAAAACAACTGTTCCAGCCAATCAGAGCCACCCAAAAAGCCAAAGGTCTCCCTCTGGAGAAGGTTCAAAAAGGCTCTGACACCAGCAAGATGGCGAAAGTACAAGAGTGACACTCCTGTGGTTGTCACGGATCAAAGCTCTCCTGAGATTTCAGAGGCAGCTGAAAATCTGCTTCAGAGTCAATCTGTGGATGATCAAGACAGAGACTCAGCGCTCGCTTCTCAGTCTGCTGAGTCTCAAGAGTTAGATTGGTTAGAAGAGGAAACATCAGATGAGGAAGAGGAGGAAACATCAGATGAAGAAGAAGAATCGTCAGATGATGAAGAAGAAACATCAGATGATGAAGATGAAACATCAGCTGATGAAGAAGAAACGTCAGCTGATGAACTTGGCGGGTGTTCTGAACGATTTGAATACACAAGTGGACAGAAGATTTCCTTGTGGAGAAGATTTAAAAAGGCGTTCACGCCTACAAGAAAACACCAGTCTAAAAGAAGATTAAAGAACTATGACTTTAACTAAACCAAAGTCGGGTTTTCTCCTGGTGCTCAGGTTCACCCTTAAAAAAAATCCTTGGAGGATAAACGGATATTAGATTTATCCGAGAGTGGGAAGATAGAAAAAAGTAATGAAAGGGGATGGAATAAATAAATAAATGAATGGATGAAGGAAAGACAGAATGAATGAGAGAATTTAGTATTGTTTTTTTCTTTTGGGGTTTTCTCCTGGTGCTCAGGTTCGCCCTTAAAAAAATAAATCTTTTGAAGATAAAACAGATGATATTATATAGGTCCCAGAGTGGGCAGATGAAAACAATGTAATGAAAGGTGATGAAATGAATGGATAAAAGAATGGATGAGAAAATGTAGTTTTATTTTTCTTGTGGGGTTTTCTCCTGGTGCTCAGGTTTGCCCTTAAAAAAAACAAAAACAAAAAAACTTTTTTTTTACGCTATTCAACCTTTAAAAAATGAATGAGTGAGAGAATGAATGAGTAATGCAACCACAAGGAAGCACAACCCAGTGCTCTCTTGTGCCGGTCCCAAGTCCGGATAAATGCAGAGGGTTGAGTGAGAGCAAAAACAAGAAACATATGAATCACAAACACAGATGACTTCATGTATGTCTCACAAACTTCTCTGTATGTGCGTGCCATCAAGATTCTGTTACATGGCCCGCACTGCTGTCCCCGGGGCCCTGCTCTGGAGCTGAGCACCTGGTTGGGCGGGACTGTTCCTACTCCCTGCTTGGGTTCCAGCCCAATGACATGGAACCACTTCCTTTTGGGCCGAACACCTGCAGCAGAGCTCAAAAGCTGCTGTTGCAATGTGGTTTGGGTGGCAGTTAAAGGTGGTTCCCCTGATGGCCCAAACCCCGGTCATGGAACGTTTTTTTTGGAACTTGAAATGATACCTCTCTGGGAGGGATGGAGCCTGAGCTCGTGCAGGAGGTTGAAAGGTTCCGTCTAGATACAGTCGGATCCACTCCACGCACAGTCTGTGCTCTGAAACTCAGTCCCCAAGTTGGACTACACCCAGGTGGACGAGAGAGTCATGTCACAGCGCCTTCAGGCGAGGCTTAGGTCTCAGGCTATGGCTTTGGTCTGCAGGCCTAGAACGCAGTTACGGGTACCCAGCCTTGGCCCAAATCCCCGGTCATGGAACACTGCTTTTGGGAAAAGTCATCTCAAATAGTCGGATTCACTCCACGCACAGTCTGGGCTCTGAAACTCAATCCCTCGAGACAGGTTGGACTCTCTACCATTCTGGAGTTTTTTCTGGTTAGAGCAGGCGGGCTGAAGGGGCTTATTTGTGAGCCCCCAGCACAGCCCCCAAGTGTTGGAGTTCACCCTGGTTGGCGCGAGGATCATGTCTGATCATGATGATCATGTGAAGCGATCTGATTTGCGCGTGCTCACTTGCACTTTGTTTATGACCGAAGAAAGCAGGAAAAATATGCAATACTTTCTACAGATAGAAACAAAAACTCAGTTCCTAGATGACAATGACAGCGCGCTTTAAATGGAAAGGCAAAAGAAAAACCAATCTGGGGCTCAAAACAGAAAACGCAAGAGGGACAAAGATGTGGTGTGAATGAAGAAAAGTTTCTGCAAATGGTTGAGAGACAGCAGGTACGTTATAGTCGTGATAAAAACAGGCTTGGGTGTTCAGGTTAAAGTTACTATGGTCACAAGTGTTTTACAGCTGTAGTGAGCAGGATTTATAGTATCACTAATCATGAAGAGACAATAAAGGAGCTTGTTTGCGCAGTTCTTGTTTTAAATAATTTCTTTAACTAGATGTACCAAAATACTGAAAATGTTTTAATCCTTTGACTGAAACAGCACTAAATGATGAGAAAAGTTGCTCAGAAGTATGTGTGATGGCGGGTTAGATGGTGTTTTAGTTCCTTTTTATGTTAAAAGTTTGGATAATTATTTTTTGTGAGTGAATATTTAGTTTAAGGCCTTTTGCTTTTAAAATCACTTTGGCTAAGTGACATTTTGGATTTTGCCTGAACATTTGGAGATGTTTGACAACAATAAAGAAATCTATCAAGCTAAAAACATTAGCTGGACACTCCTCCCACATGCATCGAGTTTAGGGAAAAAATTTTTGGACACTGCAAGCAGAGAATGCATGAGCAGGCAGCCTTCTCATCCTGCAGTGGATTTATGTCTGCCGGCGTAACAAGCGAGCAAGCTCTGCAAGCCCACGGGCTGCTAGCTGCTGACAGAGAGGTGTCACCAGTAAAACAATCCCTGATTCACTTCCGTTGTGGCTTTTCTTGTTTGCATCGCTTTTTTTGTGCTTTGCAATTGTTTTTTCTTCAGTTTTTTTATGTTCTAATTTATTTTAGTTTTTTCCATCACTTTTTTTTTTGCTGTGAACGCAGCTATTTGCAGTGTTTGTTTTTTTATTTGCATTTCCTTTTTTTGTTTGCATTTGCTATTCTGTTTTTTGCTGCAATGGCGTTTCTCGGCCACCGTAGTAATCCCAGGGGATTTTTGCAAAACAGTCTGATGTGTTTTTGTATTTTGCTCTGACCGTCAGTGAGTTTGAGAAAACAGCTGATCATTTATTTTTACTTTAAGAAATATGGAATTAAAGGAAGATAGGGGTGTCTCAGTTTACATTATTTTTGTCATGAAAAATATTGTTCTGCTTTGTTTCTGTGAATCTGTTCCACGCAGATAGTTTAGCGCATACTCCTACGAAGCTTCAGCTCCGCTTTCTGAGGAGTCACTGCAGGTCCAGCTGGCTGAGCGCTCAATAAGACTGCCGGTACCTGTCAGCCGCCTTAGGAGTCCTAGGAGCCAGCCACGCTGGCTAAAACTGCTTCTTTTGTATCCCTTACCTCTGGTATCCACCACTGGCTTTGGGGTTTCCCACCGCAACGGGATCAAGAGACCTTGCAGACACAGCGGAGACAGTAGGGGAGAAAAACGTGGTCCACTTGGAGTCAAGATCCCCAGCCTTCCTTGGTACCCGCTTGAAGTTTTCCTGGATGTGGGAGATGAAGACCTCCCAGATGGAGGGCTCAGCCAGATGATTCCAGTAAACCAGACAGTTTGCCAGGTCTTTCCAGCCTTCTTCCCCACCAGCAAATCCAACTTACCAACCGGTAGTGGACATCTCTGCCCCTTCCTCAATACTTGACTGTCCAAGACACACGGCCGAGCGTCGTCAGAACAAAGTCGCTCATTGATCTCCCACCGAGGGTGTTGTTGTACCAAATGTTTATGGACACTTGTGTGTTTGAACATAATGTCCGTTAGGAAACAATCTGCAGCCCGAGACCTGTCCCCTGCCTATAGGTGAAGGGACATGATCCAACCGCCAAAGTGAACTCAAACACTTGGGGGCTGTGCTGGGGGCTCAGGAGTATGCCCACAGGGGAGTGGTCCCATATCATTGGGCTGGAACCCAAGCAGGGAGTGGGAACAGTCCCGCCCACCAGGTGCTCAGCTCCAGAGCAGGGCCCCGGTGACGGCAGTGCAGGCCATGTAACAGAATCTTGATGGCATGTACATACAGAGAAGTTTGTGAGACATACATGAAGTCATCTGTGTTTGTGATTCACATGTTTCTTTTGTTTTTGCTCTCACACAACCCTCTGCATTTATCCGGACTTGGGACCGGCACAAGAGAGCACTGGGTTGTGCTTCCTTGTGGTTGCATTACTCATTCATTCTCTCATTCATTCATTTTTTTAAAGGTTAAATGGCGTAAAAAACATATTTTTTTTGTTTTTTAAGGGCGAACTTAAGCATCAGGAGGAAACCCCACAAGAAAAGAAAGACTATATTTTCTAATCCATTTATTCATCCATTCATTCATCCATTCATTTCATCCCTATTCATTGCATTGTTTTCATCTTCCCACTCTGGGACATCATCTGTTTTATCTTCAAAAGATTTGTTTTTAACTCCTGCTAATATTTTTATTTTATTTAATTGTATTATGGATTATTAATTCCGCAATGGGAAATTTGCTCTCTGCATTTGAACCATCCCCTGGGGGGCAATATAATTTTTTAAGGGCGAACCTGAGCATCAGGAGAAAACCCAAACAGATTCAACATAAAAGTAAAAAAAGACTACATTTTCTCATTCATCCATTCATTCATTTATTTATTCATTCATTCACTTGTTAATTCATTCCACCCCCTTTCATTACTTAATTCTATCTGCCCACTCTGGGACCAATCTAGTATCATCTGTTTTATCTTCAAAATAATTTTTTTAAGGGCAAACCTGAGCACCAGGAGAAAACCACACAAGAAAAAACTAAACTAAATTCTCTCATTCATTCTTTCTTTCATTCATCCATTCATTTATTTATTTATTCCATCCCCCTTCTTTACTTTTTTCCATCTACCCACTCTATGATCAATCTGATATCCATTTTATCCTCAAACGATATTTTTTAAGGGTGAACCTGAGCACCAGGAGAAAACCCGACTTCGGTCTAGTTAAAGTCTTAGTTCTTTAATCTTCTTTTAAACTGGCGTTTGCTCGCTGGCGTGAACGCCTTTTTAAATCTTCTCCACAAGGAAATCTTCTGTCTACTTGTATATTCAGATTGATCAGGACACTCCCCATCTTCATCAGCTGACGTTTCTTCTTCATCAGCTGATGTTTCATCTTCATCATCTGATGTTTCATATGTATCATCTGACGATTCCTCTTCCTCATCTGATATTTCCTCCTCTTCATCATCTGATGTTTTCTCTTCTAACCAATCTAACTCTTCAGACTTAACAGGCTGAGAGGCGAGCGATGAGTCTCTGTCTTGATCGTCCAAAGATGGACTCTGAAGCAGATCTTCAGCTGCCTCTGAAGTCTCTGGAGAGCTTTGATCCGTGACAACCACAGGAGTGTCACTCTTGTACTTTCGCCATCTTGCTGGTGTCAGAGCCTTTTTGAACCTTCTCCAGAGGGAGACCTTTGGCTTTTTGGGTGGCTCTGATTGGCTGGAACAGTTGGTTTCTTCTCCCAGAAATTCGGACACGACTGCTTCATCAGAAATGTCAGAACTTTCCACTTCCGAACTTTCATTGTTGGATGGTTCAGTGTTCATTTGGGATGAAACCTCCTCAGAGGCGTTCTCCAACGTTTGTGAAGGAGAAGCATCTAATTCTGGCACACTCTCTCGATCTGTAGGAGGTGTGGTTATGCTGACTGGATTTAGAAGTGAAGCTTCAATTTCAGGCTCACTGTCAGTGAAGGTCCATGGAAGTCCTAAGCCAGTTTTGTCTGATGTCTTCTGACTAAGTCTTGCGTGGACTTCTGCTCTGCGTTTGGCCAGACGTGTCCTTATGGGGACTGGTTTGCAGATCCTCAGTTGTTTAGAGCAAGGAGATTCTGTGGTGTCCATCTCCACAGGTCTCTTGCGTCGTTTGGGAGGATCTGCAGTCAATTGTTCTGACTCTGGCTCTGACCCTTCAGTTTGGGCTGATGCCTCCTCAACAACATTTTCCAAAGATTCTGGTAGTAAACCTTTGGCTTCAGTCTCTTCAGGAAAGGTCTCTGTCACTGCTGAATCAGTTTCCTCCATTTTTGTTTGATCTAGATTCACGTCAACCTGGTCGGCTAGAGGTGGGCTGACCAGTTCACAGCTTTCTGGTTCCTCTGGGGCAGGGAGTGCCTTTGCTTTCTTGTTCTTACGCTTCTTGCGCTTTTTGGAAGGCTCTGGAACCGCTTCTTGTTCAGAACCCAGCTGTGGTTCTGAAACGTTGGTGTCCACTGATGCGTCTTCAGTGACGTCCGCATATTCCACAGGTGGGACAAATGCTTGCAGCGTTGTTTTAACTTCAGAAAGCTCCGTCGCCTTAGACTCCAGTTTTTCCGCCAGTTTGATCTTCAGCCGCAGTTTTGTGTTGAGTTGATGTTTCAGGTTGACCTGTTCCTCCAGGTCCTGCTTGACTTTTTTAGCCTTTGCCTTGACCAACTGCTTACATCTTTGCAGTTCCTTTTCACGCGTCTTTCTCAGTCGGCGCTCTTCCTCCAAGGCGAGTTCCATGTCTTGCAGCAGCTCCCAGTGCAAAACACAGCTCTCCTCAGTCTCAATTCTGGTCTTCTTCAGTTGAGATAATTGCTCGTTTCTGTCAAAGAGTTTCTCCAGTAAAAGGTCCCGTTCTCTTTTCAGGGCAGACAAATCCTTCTGAACCTCTGAAGGTTTGGTTTCAGAAGCAACCATTTTGGTAGATTTTCCGGATTTATTCATAGTTCTTTGTGTAAATCGGTAGAAATTAGAGTTGGAAACAGATTTTAAACCACAGCGTTTTGAAAGCAGATGTGTTTCAAAGTCTCTCAAGGTCTCTCAAAGTATCTTTGAGTGTTTTGAAGTCTCGAAGTGTCTTTTAGTCGTTTGCAACTAAAGATGTCTTAAACAGGATTTTTAGGGTCTATAAATAAACTTTCTGGAGTGATGTAATGTCCTATATGACATCACTGGGCTATGGTGTCATTTGCATCATCATATGACATCAAATGATGATGATGCAGTTTCTGATTGCATCATCATATGACATCACATGATGACGATGCAGTGACTGCATCGTCATCATCTTCATAATTTAAACAAACACATACCCATTTTGCAAGGAAGGTGAGACCTTGGACCATCTGTCCCCTACCCCATCTTTGGTAGGGGGAACTGGGCCCTTGGCAACGGTGGCCACGTCCCCTGGGTGCTGGTTTTCTGGGCCCGGCGGTGCTCTCTCCATGCAGGGAGAGGGATCCCTGAGCTCTCTGGCAAGGCCAAGAGCCGGGGATCGCATCACACCTGAGCCGGGGGTGTCCATGTCCCTGTGGTGTGGGTTCTGGTCCATGCCCCTGAGTGCTGGGCCTCGCCAAATTTCCAACTGTGGATGAGCCTGGTCGGGCCATGTTTACAACATCTCTTGTGGACTTCCTCTTCTCCTGTGTGCCCTCCTCCTGGGCTGGGGCGGCAAGCCCCTGCCTTGCTCCTTCCTGGACCCACGGTGGGCCGGGGGGTGGCTGCCTGGAGCGCGGAGCGGTTCTTCCTTGAGGGGTCCTGGCCCATACCTGGGGTGGGGCAGGAGGATGCCCAGACCTCCTGGGTGGTGATGTGGCACTCGTCTGGGGCTGCGGGCACTCTTCTCGGGTGGGGCCCGGCGCTGGGCCCTCCTGGCGCGGTGGGGGGGCTGCTCTCCTGGTTGGGCCGGGGCTGTGCTCTCTGCCCCTCCTTGCCTCCCTGCTCTCTGGCTCTGGGGGCCTCGGGGCGTTCCTGCTGGCCCTAGCCTGGGTGGTGGATGTGGTCACCCAGGGGCGGTTGTTCTCTGCCTACTGCCGAGTGGCGTTGGGGGGGGTTCTGGCTGCCGCACCTGCTGCGGTGGGGGTCTTGGTGTGGGGATGGCTGGGAGCTCTCCCTCCTTCTTTTTACATTCCACCATCCATTTTAGAAGAACATAAACACTCACCTGAGCACAGGTGTTAGCTCACCTTTGCACAAACACTTTGCGTGATTTAATGAAATATTTCACACTAGTTGGTTTAAAGGCATAAGTATGCGTGTGTGAACATTATCGGCCCAAGTCCAGGAATTTGCTTTAATGCATTTTAAATGTCAAGCATAGTCAATACATTACAATGGACTTTGAACATTTTTGCAAACAATCAGATAGCTTTTCCCTTGAATATCATAAAACTTGTAATATATCTATTTTGAAAAATTGTGTACTTGGGCCCCTTTTGAACTAACTTATTCAATTCCAACTGATGATGATGATGACAGAGAGGAAGAGACGATCAGCTGATAAGGAAGAGGGAGAAGAAGAGAGAGGTACAGAGGAGAGGGCTGGGGCCAGTGACGTGCGGTCAGGTGAGGCAAGTGAGGTAGAGCCTCACCTCTCATAATCGTGATAAAATAGAAAAAGGTAACTTAAGTAAATAATATCTTCCACTAATCTGTGTTATATATACATGTTCAGTCAACTCAACATGTTTTCCACAGTTTCTGAGGTTAAAATCACAGAATTTGAGTGTTCCGCGATCACAGACGGAGCGGAAACCCTTGGTGAGGCTCGGGAGCGCTGTGCCTCATTTCTGACGGCAGGACTCAATGTTAACAGAGACGTGCGGTGGAAGCCCTGAATCAGGGCCACAGAAAAGCCTTTAAGTAAGGCATGCCTCACCGGCAGGGGGCAAACCTGAGCTGACAGCTGCTTTTTAGCTACACTGGTGCCGTAGAAAAAGATAGAGGACGTCTGAGAGGGGGAAAAAACTCATATAAACTAAAGGAAAATAAGGAAGCCTTTTCCAAAAGAGTAAGGAAAATCATTTATTTTATTGTTATGATCATTTTCACAGACAAAATTTGATATCTGATTAAAGCACCAGAATTTGAAGTTGGAAAAAATACCAGAAATAGTTACTGAGGGTCAGATGTGTGCTGAACACATCTGTAAACTTTAATCTGTTTACAGTACATATATATAATTTATACACAGGAAGATTGTTCTATCTATAGAAGAAATATTTTCTGTAGGACAAACATGTTCTTGTGTGTATTTGATATGCTGTTAGCTGCTGTTGGATGAAAGGTGAAACATTTAGTTCTTTCATTGTAAATTTGACTCCAGATGAGTCAGTGCTTCACCAGCCATCAACCTCACCGCACGTCATGGCTGGAGCAAGGCATTACTCAGAAGATCCTTCTGAATGGCCTTCACCACACAAATTTGGGGTATCATAGAGATAATACACGGTTGAAAACGGCTCACAAAAATGTTCTGCTGGGTCATATCCTGTGAAAGAAATTGTTTTGTTATTATCATTGTTTAAATGTATTTGTTTAAATGTATTTTAAATGTTAACTCAGATTGACCTTTTTACCTTTTTAGAAACAGCTTTGTGTGTTTGTTCATATGTTTCTCATCCCAACTAGGATGAGTGGGGTTCATGACACACTGTCCTTAGCAGATAAGGAATACTGTTTGATCTGAGAATCCTCCCAAATTGTTCATTATACGACCCCCCCTAATGAACTTTTTCTCTTTGTTTGGAAATTTTGACCTCCTACCTGAATTCTTACTACTTACTAAAAGGAGCACTAGGAGAAGAAGACATTTGAGAAGAGAACCGTGGTGGAAATTTTCCGTCACACTTGCTTTTCTCCCTTATGCATAAGAAACTTGATCCTTGTTGTGGTTTGTTGTTTCTTATTGTGTTTTTCTTTAATGTCTAGATGCATTTATCTGACATTCTTTGGTATCCATAATCAGATTAAGAAGTAATGAGATGTATACATTTAAACAATAAAAGTGTTGTGTGGATGTTTAGATAGCTTTAGGAGGGGTGAATAGGACTTTTCATTACGTGCATTTATGTTTGTGTGTTTGTGTGGGGGGGCCTTTTTAATGTGGCCGCATACCCCTATGAAATTGGGTAGTTGCGCCCCTGCCCCCGGTATTCTATCGACCCTTCATTTTTTGTTGTAATCGATGCTCACTAGATTGGCGAATATAGACCACGATGAATTGTGTCTAAATCATTTTTGCCAAATAAAATATGTTTTTTTTTAATAAATAATGGTTGCAAAACGCTCAGATTACAGTAATTAAATTTTTATTGTGAAAGTGATGAAGTCATATTCGCTGATTTAAAAAATAAAATAAAAGTAGTGACCATGGTCTTCGAATTGCTTTTAAAATCCAGGGCACTACATAGTCCCGCACTATATAGTTTTTTAGCAGTTAGGGAGTAGGGAAATCGGACACAGATCATGCAGGGACAGGAAGTTGGTTCCTATGTTCAAAATAAAATATTTTCAAAGTAAATGAACAGTATTTATGGAGAGTTCATAGCTTCCTCACTACGCGTCTGACACAAAATATATCTGTTTAACATAATATTTTCTGATTAAAGTAGCCTTCTTTAAACTTTGTGTCATTCAGCTTCATAATCTTTTGTATTAAAATGTTGCCAATCACATCAAAAGGCTGTGTTTAGATAAGATGCAACTGAGTTTAACTGTGAATCCCAAAATAGAACAGAACTCACATTGGGTGTAACTGTCAGGAAGTGGACAAAACATTCAATAAATAAACTTAAACAGGACAAAAACTGTGGAGAAACAAAAAGCAGATAAAGCTGTTGACCTGACAAGGTAGAACAGAGAACCAGACACTTCTACTCACTGAAGACAATGAACAGAAATGAAGACAGCTGTGGATGATTAACAAGAACCTGCAACTGATAGAGATAGAATATGACCAAAAACACCACTGAAACCCAAACTAACCTGCAGAATCTTCACAGCAACAGGATGATGACATTAAATAATAGTAATATTTTAGCATTCTGGTGAGAAAAGTTATAGGATGTCTGTGTTTAAAATATTATGATCTAGATTAAACCTGATTCATATTGATCATTTATGCAGCACATTGTGTCAATATAAATACCCTCCAGTGTTTTATTGCTTTGATGTCCTCCAAGTCTATGATAAAGTGAAGGAAGGCTTGTTCACAAAAATTCCCACTTGTATCACTTTCACCTAAACAGATCACAAATCTATTAGTACTTTATTTTATTATTTTACTAATTTTCCATTTGGTTTAAAGGATCAATAAATGTTTTTTTTCTGCTGTCCTTTTCTGACTTTAGGCCCCCGCCCCTCTAAAATCCTGTGCACATCCCTGATCCTTAATAATCAGACTATAAATAAAATTGATGTAGGTCATTTTTTTTTTCTCTGCAGCCCGGTACTAACTGTCCCAGGGACCGGTCCGCGGCCCGAGGGTTTGGAACCACTGTTTTATAGATCTGTTCAGTTGTTTCAATTGATTCATTGGATACATGTTTTTAATGTAACTTTACTAAATAAAGGCAAAATAAGTAAACTAAGCAATCCTGTTTTGCATGTATAGTAATCAGTTCTTTGTGCCCTGCTGCACCACGCCTGACTGTTGCTCTATCGCAATTCAGTCTAACCCCCCAAACAGTCTCAGAGGTGGACAAAAACTATTTTTGGTTGGTTTTGTCAGATTGCACTTTTTTTTTTAACCTCCGGATGACGACACACAGCCCCCACCCCTCCTGAATGCTCTCTGAGTTTGTCCCGTGCTTCATATAAGCCCCACCTCTTTCCCTTTCTTTTTGCCCCCTCCTTGCTTTCTGCCTTGGGGCAACAGAAGGGAAGTGAATAGCTTTCAGCCCTCCCAGCTGGTCCCGTCACCTGGCAACACAGAGCCAAACAAAAAAATGCGCACACCATCTTACTATCAGGCATGCGCCAGGCAGCTAATGGTGGACCGCTTGGACATGGAGTTTTGCTAAATTAGAACTGGTCCCTAAGAACTCCAAGTTTTGCTGATGTCCATTAAAAAAATGCTTGAAGAAGCCAAAAAATCAAGACAGATTTTATAGATACGAATGTTCACACAAACCCACCCTCATACACTTCCAAACTCTGTGAATCACAGACACGCTTTGTGCTGTTAACTCATTTAAACTGTAAAAACTGTTTTTACAGCCTATGATCAAGACACATAATAAGAGCTCATATTAACGTTGAAGAATCAAATCAAATCAAATAAAAACCACCCTCGACTCACACACAACATTTAACCCCCTCCTAACCAGTGCAGGTAAGTTGAGAAATAGGCTGCTGTTTAAGTCACAGGGAGTCAAAACGATCACTGAGAAGAGGAATAGCAAAGATTGTACCTTTATTTGTAAAAATATTATTCATTTTCTTCCATTTATTTGCTTTCAGGGTCACAGGGCTGCCAGAGCCTATCCCAGCCACTTGTGGGTGAGGGCAGGGGGCACCCAGGACAGGTTGCCAGTCTGTCACAGGTTAGAGTGTCCACAATCACACACCCACCCATGCATTCTCACATTCACACAGGAGACAAATATAGATTAACCAATTAACCTATGAAGCATGTTTTTGGAAGGTGTGAGGAAGCCAGAGTTCCCAGAGAAAACCCAGGCACACACGGGGAGAATATACAAACTCCACACAGAAAGGTCACCCATTTATTTCTGGTTCAGGTCCCCCAGCTGGGACTTAAACCAGGGGCCTTCTTGCTGTGAGGCAAGAGTGCTAACCACTGCTCCACTGTGCAGCCATTTCCATATTTACAGCCATTTGCATATCATTCAGAACATAATCTATCTTTTTGTCCAAAAAAAAGGAATGGACCATTTCTTTCTGTACTTTTTCTTTAAGATTTTTTAAATGAAATGTGATGCACGATAACTTTAAAAAAATGTGTGTTTTAAAATTCAGAAATGTTACGTCTATCCCAATTTCACAAGTGCTTATGTTTTATTCTTTCTGATTTTAAACTAGAATGTGCAAGATGTTTAATTGTGTTTAGTCAATAACATGTTTCATATTTATAATCAATATGTCAGCATCCTTGTTTTACTAAGATCTTAACTTTTATTTTGACTTTTAGTCCTAATTCATCATGAAAGGACTGAAGTACACAGATTTGGTATTTGTATAAAGGTTGCTTTAATCTTTTTACAGTATGGATCCCTTCAGACAGCTGTTCAGAGGTGTAGTGGTTGGCACTTTCACCTCACAGTGGCTTAAATGTGGTTTCAATCCCAGCAGGGACCTTTGTGTGTGGAGTGTGCATGTTCTCCTTGCGCATGCGTGGTTTTCTGCGAACACTCCAGCTTCCTCCCACAGTCCAAAGTCCACAGTCCACAGTCCAGCAGCCCTGTGACTCCAAAGGGGATTCAGCGGGTTCAGCAGATAGATGGAATGATTACTTTAGATGTTGGATGACAACATAGCTTTTGGTAAATCCTTTAGTCTTTATAAATATAAGAGACAAAGAACCATTTAACTGCATCTTTGCAGTTTGAGAGGAATGACAGAATAAGTGAGAAGAATGAAACCCAAACAGGATTCAACTTAAAGTCTAAGATGGCCAAACAGCATGGTTAAACAGCACACAAAGTCTTATTATCGTGTCATTTGTTTTTTTTAACATCAGGAATATTAAGATTTCTTGCTTAAAGACGAAAATATTCTCCATTAAATCTATCAAAAATGAATAGTTTTATGTGTAATACTGCCTATTACAAATATAGCTTTCACTCAATCACAATAAGTCAAAAACTTCTACTGCCGTCTGACACATTTTGTTCTATATTTTTTTACAGTATTTGAACATACAGTCTGGTAATCTGGTAATCTGCTTGACTTTTGACATTGTTTTGATCAATATATAGATTAAAAAGAATGCAGAATTTTCTCCATATTGTTCTTTTTGTCTCAAGTCGTCGCCCAAACCAGGCTGTAATCTGATTGCCCACTAGATGGCGACATATTTACATGTGAAGCATCTGTATTTGGTTTTGTTTGAGCTAACCCTAACCCTAACCCTAACCCATTACTTTGCAACTTGATCTATGTTATAAAAAGAGGCATAAAACGCTAAATATACTTATGTCATTTTAAGTGTTTTTAAAAGTCAATAAATGATACAGGAACATTTGTATTAGGAATCACAGTTCTGCAAAGGCTTCACCTATGTTCATGAGTTTTTCTCCTTTTGTCTGTACACATATTACATGACTACAGCTTTCATAAAAACAAGAGGCAAGCGAAAACAGAGTCTTCAACAAACAAGATCAGACCCCTTTCTGTGGTCTGTCCTGCTTAGAGGAGGGGGAAAGGAAAAACTGAGTGATGCATTGGGAAAATGTTTTTTAATTACAAAGTAATTGATGGAAATTTAGCTGTAAGTTCCTTTTTTTTGTGAATGTATGTAATAAAACACACATTTGACGGGTACAGCTTTAATTTCAGTGACTGGGTTTACAAAAAAATAAAAAATACCACCAGAGACTTATTTGTCAAAGAGTTTGTGACTCCTAATCCCAAATCCCTTTGCTGATCTGTGTTGAAATTTCCCTTTTCCCCCCTAAGCTTGTTTTGTCAAACAGCAGGGCAAACAAAAAGGAGCTGAAGGCCTCTTGTACACACAAAAAAAAATAACTCATTGGATGAACTCAATTTAATTGTGGGCGGGATTTCCATCCAATAAATAGTAGTAGCCCCAACTCAAAGAAAAATTCTTTCGTGTAATGAAATATAATTGAGTTAGTCAAACTCAATTTATCACAAAAAGCCAAACTGAAAGAAATCCATTAACTTAATGAAACTTACTTATATTTGTTTAACTCAAAAAAAAATTATTATTAAAAAAAAAATTAATCCCCCAATAATACACACACACAAATGCCAAATCTAACTGAGGTCCTTTTTTTGAAAGAAAAAAGAAATTTGAAACATAAAAAAGGACCTGTACAGTGGAGTCTTTAAATGGTTGTAAATGTCAAACCTCAATCATACATCAATCACCTCAATAACTTGAATGCTCAAATGCATAACATGACAATCAAAAAATTTCAAAAGACAATATTATCATTGATAAGGGTGGCATCTTTCTCAAAGAACAATTTGAGGGTGGTGATCTTACACCAAATGCAAGAAATAGCGCAATAACGTGAAATGTTAATGTATCTCAAGTACCTCAAAGCAGCTTTTTGATACATTTTGAAATCTGAATACTAAAGTGACAATTAACATGTAAAACACATTAAAACACAACATTACAACATGTAGTAACATTGAACATTAAAGATACAGGAGTTATATGCCTGTTTTACATGACCAATTTAAAATGTAACAGGGCTGTGAAAGTAGTCAATGAGGCCAAAGAAAACTTTCTGCTGGACCTTAAAACTTTGTTGGCACAAAAGTCTTACATATTGTTATAGGAGCACGAACAAAAATGGACCAAAAACAGAGCATATTTAATGAAATATGAAAAATGTTCAAAAAATATATGTAATAAAATTATAAATAAAGTGTTTTTTTCCTTTTACCGTGCATCTCAAAGTCATGACCTAAAAACAACTAAAAAAAATAATGGCTGGCTACTCAAGAATCCTACAGTTTTTTCTCTCCACAACAACTGAACAAATCAAACAAGAACACAGTTCTTAACACAGTAAACACAGTTCACAAATGAGTTGTGTGGACCATATCTGGGCTACAGTGGTTAAAAAAAACCCAAAAAAAATGAAAATAGTCATTGAAAATGTCTCTTGCTGCATGTATTGAATCATGTTTTTGAATCATGTTAAAGTCCATTTCAACCTGTGTGGAAATTCCACTTATTTTAAAATGTTTCACAATGGACAACGTCCATGAGTTCACAGTTTGTTGTTGGTTTAACAGGTTAGAATATATAAATGGAAAGGGGGAAAAAAACTGCAGAAAGATGAGGAAACACAATGTTGCAATGTTTTTAGTCACCTGATGTTTATCTCTTCTGCAAACAACTTGACTTTCAGCTGCTGTATCTTTGGATTCAGCTTGTGCCCATCCAAATTCATTACAATCTTCTGGAAAAACTCAAAAGTGTACTTGAGGTTTTCTGCAAAGCTTAAATCAAGGGCATAAATGAGCCCAAACAGCATGATGAACCCAAGGATGATACTGCCTACATTCTTTAGGACTTTAAGGCCTTTGATCACAACTTCCTTGTCTGAGAAGTGGTCAAACTGTGACATGAACTTTGATTGAAGTGGCTTGGTGGTAATACGCAGAAACTCAGCATTCACCTATAAGATACTAAACAAATTTATTTTTAGTTTATTTCTACAATGCATGATTATTGGCAAATAAAATTAAATATTTCATGGGCATTTCATTATCATTATCAAATCTACTTACTTCACTCTCCTCAAACAGGGCAGGCCATCTGTTTTTAAACTCTCCTATCATTGACCTCTGCTCCACAATCTCTAGACGTCTGAGAGAGAACATTTTTTCCATTTTCTCTTTTATTAACACTCTATTAACACGTTTTTTCACTTCTGACAATAAAGCAATTCTTTCACTCTCCAAGCTTTATGTTGTTTCCCCTTTTGGGTGAAGAGGAATGTAATTTACTTCAGCTTTCCTTGCTTTCTTGATGTTGGCTGCAGCTTTGCCTGGACCTTCTCGTTTGTGCTTTAAGGAGCTCACACGGATTTTGGGATGTCCGAGTCGCCCAAGCTTTGTTTGGTAGTTTTACATTTTATATTTCAGTGACTGTTTCCATCCCCAAAACCCAGTCTTGGGGCCTAGCTGACCCAAACGAGGAT
The DNA here is from genome assembly GCF_053564925.1 of Oryzias latipes. Taxonomy (NCBI): domain Eukaryota; kingdom Metazoa; phylum Chordata; class Actinopteri; order Beloniformes; family Adrianichthyidae; genus Oryzias; species Oryzias latipes. The sequence continues at coordinate 11,039,214 of NC_136251.1, forward strand.
GTGCCCTTGTCAAAGCTGCTGCTACCTCCTCACACTGATAGTCTTTTGGGTATTTTGTATATTTCATCATTTCGTGGGCTAAGCCATCAAGGAGATTTCCTTTCAGCTTTGAACCAGGGTTTAAGTAGGTCACATTTGTCTCAAACTCTGTATTCCTTTGTTGCAGCTCAAATTCGGCATCAAATGTGAATTTAGGGATATCACACACGTTGGGCCAGGGGTACAATCCTGAGGGCTGAGTTTCTGGGGATGAATGCAGGGTTGATTTACAGAGAGTATCATTGCTGTTTGATGAGGCTACTGATGAAGCAGGGGTCTGAGGTTCTGGGCAACTGGTAATCGAGGGCTCACTAGACGAATCTACTGTGTACAAAGTGACATAGGGCTCCACGGGTGACAAGACAGGAGAGTAAATTACCCTCAGTGTGCTTTTGTTTGCAATTTCAGACACAGAAGTCAGTTTTACAAACCCGTCCAAGTCTGCATCCACGTACTGCAAACGGAAGTCCTCTTTAAACTGCAAGAACGTCTTTACTGATGTATGCAGCTCATCCACTGTTGTTGGAATTCCAGAGGCCAGGGAAAGTTTTATTGAGTCTGACTCGTCAGCAAACATGATTCGCAGAACAGCTGGAGCTGCCATTATAAAACACTTTTAATCTAGAGCAGAAAAAGGGGGGGGGGGGGGGTTATTTACATCAATATTGCATCTGGCATTTTAGCAAAATATACCATAAGTAACAAAACTGAATAAGGTAGTAATTGTAAAACAGATCATGAATGAAAAAGTATGCATAGCTCAAATCCACCATAATGCTCCCTGTACCAAGCACACACATCCTGTACAATAAAACACAACTTCTCCCTAAGAATGCACAGTTGAATGATCTCATTAAATTTAGGCAGTCCATCTACAGAGCTGTGTACAATAAGCATCCCCTTACTGTAACATATGCCACTGCAAGAAACACTTTTTGCCATGTGAATCTCAGTCACATCTGGGTATCTCTGCTTTACTATAGACAATCCTCCCTCATTAAGGACATCAACAGGCATGACTGAAACCTCTGTGACCTCCAAGGATGACTTCTGGAGGCTGGAGGAATGTGAGTGATCGGTAAGCATGAACTGGTGTTTAATAGCTAGTGAACGGGCTATATTCTTAAAGCAATTTGTATGACGAGCAACCTTCTTGAAGAAACTTCAAATCTCAATGTCCACAGTGCACTTAGAGGTCCGAAGCAACAGATCATCTGTGGATAGTGCTCCAAATAATGATGTTTGGATTGGAGCTTGATATGCAGAAAGAGTTCAAGGTAGCGCTGTCTATGATCACATATCTTGGCCTCAAGATAAGCGATTGTCTCATCGGTGTGAACAGGTGCCACAACCAATTCAACTATGTCCTTAAGATCCAGAATCACTTGCCATGCTGGTTCGTCTTCTGGCACAAGTTGTAAATCATAAAGGGAAGCAGTCTAAGCAAGCAGCAATTTTCATGTGCATTTCCACCTATAGTGTTGGTGGATGTGAAAGTACGTGGTATGGCATGTGGACTATTGGTTTTGTCCCCCCGTACGTATGGAAATTTCTGTATAAATGTGTTTATGTCATCAAGAGAAAAGTATTTTTTGGAGATAAATAGGCTAATACAGCGTCCAAGTTCAACTGGAACAATTCCCTCAAAGAGATCGTGGACAATATCAGGAGGATGTCCAGTGCTAACATGAAAATGTGAAAGATGCTCTGTTAAAACACACTGTTTTTTGACACCACAATAAACAGTTCCATTCTCCAGAGCAAACTGGACATGACCATCATGTATGATATCAGCTGAAGAAGGATATGGACCTCTATTTAATGTCTGCAGAATGGTTAAATTAATTGGCTTTTAATGATTTTACTTCTCTTTCTCCAAAAAAATTGATAAATTGATTCATGATATTTCCTAATGTAACATAATTTTGCACATATTTTTAACTTTTGATACTTGATCAAATTTTGCTATGAAAATTCCTGAAACAGTGTTATGTCTATTTTACTGATATAGTATTATTTTTTAATCATATCAATGACTTTTATAAGTAACATAATCTGCATATATTTTGGATACTTCATTGCCTTGTTGATTTCTAAAAGTTATTTTTTACAAAATTATTGAAGTAATTCATCTTTGTCATGTGCTTTATTGATATTTCAACATTCTTAATTCTACCTGATAAAAGCTAGGAACCGGATATTGATAAATCATGTAATAAAATGGTTACGGTAGAACAGAGGTGGGATTAAATAAGTTAGCTTCCTTCCACTCCCTTTCAAGCAATATTTATTAATATGACTAATTATCCAAAGTTTGATTAGTTATTGTATGAATGTATAACTGATGATTGTATTGTTTTTGTGTATTATTCCTATTTGATTGCTTGAAATAAACCATTTCAAATCAAAATCAAATCAAATCAAATGTATGTCTCTGGTTCTAAGTTGAAAAGCACCTAACTTTACATCCTTAATCTGAAAATCAGATTTATAACCTGTACAAAACCTGCATATTGACCCACCAGAAAAACTCTCAACAAATCCACCTATCCCATGGGCTGCAAGATTGTCAGCTATTACACACTGGATTGAACCTTTTAACTGACCAAGCATAGAAGGAAATACACCGTACTGTTCCAATATTTCCAAGTCTTCTAGGAGAGGCTCCAACACTTTTTGTAGCAAAAATCCTTGAGATCAGTTTTACATAAATCCACGTGATTGTTTGAACACACTGCCCCAAAGCCGCTGTGTGAGCTGGAGACATGGTTCTCCTAAATTTGGGTGCTCGTTCACATAGAGCTGCGGGATGGATGGCAGTCCGAAGCCTCCCACACGTAACAAAGCATCCTCCCCTCCCCTCAAACACAAAACTTTAAGTCCGGCTGCTTAGGCTCCGGACGTCAGGGGGGACGAAGCGCTACTCCCTGGCGCCCCCCTCGCGAGGGTTATCGAAGAAAATAGGGAGGGAGAAGCAAGGAGCGCACAGGGCAAGGGCGGAGCGCAGAGGCGTCCCCGCTTCGCACCGGGCGTCCGCGGAGCAGCCGGTCGGTCCTGTTTGAGTCCCAAAGCTTTCTCTGGAGCGAAACATCCGTCCATGTGTGACGTTAAACCAGGAACACCAATGTATGCAATATGTGTTAAGCACATTGAAAAAAATATCATCATGATAATTTTATGCTTAATTAGTTGTCCCCATCAAATTAGGAAGAGTCCTGAAATATAAAGTAAAAACAAAAAAGTAAACTATTATTTTTTGAATGACAAACATTGAATTTGGTCAGATCGACCCCAAGGATAATGGGAGGGTAAAAATACTGGTTCTACAAACATTTGAGAAAGAATTAGGTGCTGTAAGGGGCTCAGTGAATTTCTTTGTGGTAAATTCTCATCTGTGCAAAAGTTTCAACTCCATGTTGCACAGTGAGCTGCCATCAGTTTCATTTTACAGTGCAAACTCTGCTATTAAGTAGAAGGCTTGGTGAGCCACCAGACCAGGGATAGTGGATGGTAAGTTTTGGGTTTTGGATTATCTGGATGATAGTGTGGAGAGCTTCATTGAATGGGTTTCCATTAGTGATGGTTTATGCTTGAAAGCAGCGGTTCTGATTTTTGGAATGTTTCTATTTATTCTGATTTCTTACATTTTATTTTATCAAGTATTTTTGAATGCTGGAAAATCTCTTGTTTTTTTAGGTGAGTTTTCGGATTTTTATATTAATTTATAATAATGAAAGTATTTTTGTTTAAAACAAGTTATATGGTTTGACTCTGAAAAAAAAATACAAAACTTTGAACTCACAAGTGTTTCATGTAATTGTTAGATCTAGAGATAAGTCAACATTTCTCAAACATATGCAAGAAGAAAGAAAGGACACAGACTCAGTTGGTACCTTTTACCGGAGAGCCAGACGGACAATTCACTCAAACAATTCTCCCATCTGCTCTGAGTTCATTATGTCTGCTCTCCATATAGATTGAACAAAGGGCAGTCCCTGGTTACATCATGCATTGCAATTCTAAGGGAGGAGGAACACATAATCACAATGCAAACAAGAAAAACCACCTGCACAGAAACTTTGGCAATACTAATGGCCTTTATGAGGGGTGCTCTGCCGCTGACCCAGTGGCATGGGGCACACTTCATGTTTTTCAGAGGTCACTTACCAATGGCTGCTGCAAGCAGGAGTATCATTTCTGCTTTCCCGTCTTTTGCAAGCCACGGTTGTATAGACACACATATCACCAAGTGTGATTGCACAAAGTTCAAAAGGTCATTGTTCAATGATCTAGGTTGGAGTTAAAAGCAAAACAAACATATTATAACAGTAATGTAATAAAACAGTTTCAATAGTATTTAGACTATACAATTTGTAATGCAGTGTTGAAAAAAAATGGTAAACTCTTACCCAGCAGATTGTGTAACCTAGAGCACAATTAGTAACAAATGCTTAAGTTTAACTAAAAAAAACAAACTTTAAGTGTAACTCACAAGTTGTTCATGTCTGGCCAGGACATCCAGAGGAAATCTTCTGAGACATCTGCTTCTCCATGCCGCCCTGTGATGCTGCATATCTGCTTGTTTTCGATCTCATGAAAAACAGTTGAATTATTGCCAACAGGAACACAGACAGATTTATATTCAAAGCTATTTTCTGTAAGGTAGAAGAGAAAACTACAGAAAAAAATGCCTCCTCGCACGGGCCCGTAAATCATTCAGCGGCACAAAAATAAAAAATAAACATTGCCATGGACTAATAACTTGGCGGTCTATTTCTGAACAAATAAATTAAATCTACACCAATGTGTTTGTAATTTTATTATTTAAAAATCAGCCACGTTTTCCATGACACAACAGATTCATAAATAGTCTCTGTAAAATTCTCATATTTATTAGGTTTTTACTTTGGAAAATAGGTGTCATAATCCGCCTTAAATAGAACTAGTTCTTCTCCAGACCAGGTGGTGGCGGTAATGCGCCACTTTGTTTACTTGTCAAGCGCCATATGAACAACACCTAGAAAAGAAAAGTAATGAGCATGGGTGTCCGAATTGCTTTGAAAATGAGGGGAACTATATAGTGCCGCATTATATGGGGTTTTAGTAGTTAGGGATTAGGGTAGGTGCGGACACAGCCTGTGATTTTTTTTTTTAATTCATACAAACTTCTAGATCTTCTCTTGAAGTAGCCTAGAGTGTTTTTTCCTTATAGCAGTTGCCAGTTCGTGTGTTCAAAACTGTATAAGCACAGATTTCGTGTGCACCTTGTTCAGATGTCCTCCCATGTGGGTGTTTCCTCACACTCTAAAAAGAGTATTTGGGCTGTAGTTGGAAAGATCCACTTTTTTACATTGTTCTAACTTATTTAGTTTGGTGGGGGAAAAAAAAAACATTTTTTTTTTTTGTTAATTCAACTTAAAAATAACAGTAGTTGTCTGACATAGTTATTTAACTTTCAATCAACTTAATTCAATTAAGTTGGTGTAACTTTGGTGTGAAGCTGTCAATGCGTCATGACGTCATAACTTAAAGCAGCGCAAGGAATTATGGGAAACCATTTTCTTTGCCTATCTGGGCAGATTGGGGTTTAAGTGTGAGTTTTTGTCCATAGGTTTTGTTGTCCTACTGTTTTACCTAGTAATTTAAACTGTTATGTTTATTTCTTCCTGCACCATGAGTTAGAGTTTGTTAGAGAATGATGACCAACCCCCTTGTGCGGAACAAAAGAGGGTTTGCTGTTATTGAGAACAGTACCTGACATTTGAGTTCCTGCCATGTAATGCGAAACATTGTGGGGACATTCAGGTTTTTGATATGAAAATTACAAGGCTAGTGATTGAAACTTTAGAAGATGTGTCAATTTAATTTGTATAAATAATATTATTTAATTTAAGTTAGATCAACTTATTAAATTGAGTTGGATAGCCATAAATATTTAAGTTGAATAAACATATGGCAATTAGGTGTTACCTATTGAATTGATTCATTTAAGTTGGATCAACGTTTTTCTTTTTAAAGTGCAGGCATGTTGAGAAAGCAATATTGCAACATGCACACATGCGGCTCTGACAGCAGTATGGATTTTCCTGCAGTCAGTTGCAGAGCTCTTAACTGGCAGTCACTGCAAACCTTTCCCCAAAACCTTTTGGATGCTGTTTTAAACTTTCTTAGGAGGAATACTTGCAAAGATGAGGACTGTTTGGTTCATGATTTTGGGAGCTTTGATAATTGGTGTTCAGGTGAGGTTAATGCATCAAATTATTAATTTACATTAAAATGTGTCAGCTACTTCTGTATTGGCAGAAGAAGAAGAAGAAAAAGTGGACTCTTATGGTATTTCAATGAAACCATTTCATTAAACCGTTTCAAGTCAAACTTTCATGAACTTCTTCATTTGTCAGTAGGTTGCTTGGAATGTTCCTTTGATAAATGTTGTATTTTTTTCCCAAACATTGATATTTATGTACGTCTTTTTATGTGGGAGTAATGCACTTCTGTGGCATGCAGATGCATACATTGTTTTCCTTTTAAAAAACACTAAATGAAAGAAAAGTATGCAATAATCATGTGTAACATTAGAAAAATTAGAAGTCTAAGGTAAAAAAAAAGTGTTCTAGCCTCTAATATCTTTAATCCAAACTCTTTGAGGACTAACTGTTTATTCTAACTCTTCCTTCGTTTTAATTACAACAATTTGCTTTCAGACTTGGCAGAAAAAGAAAAATGACCACAATATTACATTTTAAAAAGGAAAGAACCACAACACTTTTTATTTAACACATAGTTTACTGAGTTCCCATTTTTGGAAACCCAAACAAAAGTTGTGTTTCTAAAGTCCAAGCTGTTAGAACAAGTTGGATGGTGGAAAAATTGCACAACACAGTCAACAGCATGAGAATGCCTGCTGTAGTCATAACCTTGAAATGAAGAGCCACAACAAAATCAGGTAACGCTTTCTTTTAAAGTACAGTACTCACAGTGTACTTAAGTGGTATTTACATGGTACTTATTGTGTAACCACTGGGTACTTTCAGGGTATTTACATGGTACTTTTTATGGAATTTACTGGGTACTTTTTTGTGTCTACTCCGTACTTACATGGTACTTACTGTGTTTTTATGTGGTACTATTTGGTTAATAATAATAATAATGGATTGGATTTTTCTGCGCTTTTCAAGACACTCAAGGCGCTTACATTGTGTCCATTATTCATTCACTCCTCATTCATACTTGGTGATGGTAAACTACTGTTGTAGCCATTGCTGCCCTGGGGCAGACTGACAGAGGCGTGGCTGCCAGTTCGCGCCTACGGCCCCTCTGACCATCACCGGGATCATTCATACACATTCACACACCAGTGGAGCTACACTAGAGGCAAGGAAGGTAAAGTGTCTTGCCAAAGGACACAACGACATTTGGCTGGTGGGAGCAGGAATCGAACCGCTGACCCTTCGATCAATGGACGACCCGCTCAACCACCTGAGCCACTGTCGCCCTACCTAGGTGGTACATACTTAAGGGTAATGACCAACGAAGTGTGCGTTATTACTTTTTAACGCACCCCGTGGAAGCCTGAACTGTCTGACGCGATGCGGAGGACGGTTGCTTCCGCGAAGTGCGTTAAAAAGTTATAACGCACACTTTGAAGGCCATTAACCAACTTATACTATGGTCACTTACAAAGCAATCCATATTAACCAGTTTTTAGTCCTAAAATTATTCTTTTTTTTCCGATTTGGATCGCTTTTCTCACAAAAAACGGACTATTTGTTACATGCGCCGCATCACGTAACAAATAGTCTGCGTCTCTACGGTCACCATTCGATTGAAGGCAGTAATGCTTGCAGTGGAAATGAAAATTGAACATTTTCATTGAGGTCTATGTTAGTCGATTCGTTTTGTGAAACGTCGTCATCTTTTCATCGGGGCAAGGACCACGGTGGCGCAGCAGCTTCCAGATGATTGCAATGAAATGTCCATCTTCCGCTCCTTTTACTAAGTCTTAGTCTTTCATTAAGACTGGGAGGCAGCGCTGAGCGAGTTACGCCACACTTTGTGAATGGCTTGTAAATGCTTGGGCTAACATGTCTGCTTCCACTGTTCTTCGAACTTTTGCCAAAGCCTGCGTCATTCATGAGGAGCGGCACGGCAACGAGACGGATTCTGACAGTGATAAAGGGGAACCTGGCGTTTTTGATAGAAATTTAGCCCAGTTGTTCATTTCAGATGCAGAAGATGAGGACTTTGATGGATTTTTGGATGCTGATTGATGACTAAAAAAATACTTCACAACCAATTCAGTTTTCCTCCCGCTGCCTTTTTTAAACACACACTAGCGTGCGTGTTTTTAACGTGCCCGCGCCTTAAAACCCCTTGCGCCTTTTGTATGTGTTACATACAGAAAAAGCACCCCTAACTGAGACTGCACCCTATAACCCAGTGCGGACTATGGTCATGAAAATACGGTAATTGAGTTTTTGACTTCATCAGTGTGAGGTGAAACTAGAGTCAAAAACACAGATCCAAGTGATCAAAGTGTCTCAGTTTTTCATGTGAAAGTCAATATTTAGTAAACTACTGACACATTGATTTAGTCTTTACTTTCTTTCTTCATTGTTTGTGCCATCAAGTCTGCTGAGGGGCTGAGGAGGAGGAAGAGAGATTGGGTCATCCCACCCTTAAATATTCCTGAAAACAGTAATGGGCCCTTTCCACAAAAAATTGCTCAAGTAAGAATGTTTTTGAAGTTTAATCCAACACATACAATTACTTCCATTATTATTACTACTCAGTATCTTTAAAGTTAACTTCATCTTTAAATGTTTATTTATCTTTCTTTTTTGTTTACATTTTGGGCGTTTTGTTCAGGTTCGAGCCAGTAAAGATCAGTCAAAGACGTTGTCCTACAGCATCACCGGTCCTGGAGCTGATCAGGATCCTCTCCACATCTTTATAGTGCAGAAGGACACTGGTGATCTGTATGTCACCCAACGCCTCGACAGAGAGAAACAAGACTTCTACAAAGTAAGCATTGTATCATTGATTCATGACAGCATCTGCCTTAACAGTGATCCACCTCTTTAACAAGTTGAAAACGAAAAGTTTAACCTTGAATTTATTAATGGGCTGAATGCTTTATATAGCATTCAATCCATAGTTTTCCTGTTTCTCTGTCTGTCTTTCTTTATTTTTGTATCTTCCGCCATTCTTTGGCACTCAACTCCTTCTACAATTTATACCTATTTTAACCATTCAACTATTAAAATGTTCAGCTCTTTCAGCTTTTTCCAGCTATGACCTTTGGTCAAACCCTTGAACTTTTCAAGATATTCCAGGATTTCCAGAATTTTTGCCTCCATTGAGACACATGGGGAATCCTTGAAATCCTTTGCTTCTTTCAACCATTATAACTTCAACATACCTTTAGCTAGTGACACCATTCAAACTATAAATTATTCAGAAGACTTTAAACTGAGTCTAATTCTTTCAGATTTTTCAAATATGTTTTAGTTTTTGAACTATAAATCTTTAAACTTTGTGGTCATTTCATCCTTATAATGAGTTTCAATGGGAGAGGCTTCTAACATTTTCACCAAAGTTCACCCTGTTTTGGAGCTTCTTATTTTGGCATTCTTTCAGCGAGAGACACCATTAAAACGTTAAAATACTCACAAGGCTTTGGACTACAAGACGTTTTAGTCTTGTGATAAAGCAATATACGTTATTTTCACAAATTGACTTCAAACTTTGATTACTTTTCAACAATCTCCCCCACTCTGGCGTGACGTCATACGCTGTGCCGGTCGATGGAGGAAAAAAGTTTTCAACTTTTACAAACGCAGCTCCCTCACGTCTAGAATGTTAAATCAGTCCCAATAAAAAATATATACATAGGCATTTTGTTGTTTTTCTTTCAAAAATGTATTTTGTGTCAAGATGTTAGCTTTACTTTTTACTTTCCTTTTAAATCCCAATGGGTGCCAGGGATAAGCAGAGCCGTAGAGTCGCTGCAACACTAAGTGATCAAAGAGAGCTGGTATATGTCCCATCCACTGTACCTGGTTGTTGGTGTCATAGCTTGACACATTAACTGTGGTACACAATTTTGCTGGTTCGTTTTTCCGGCTGTGGCATTTTTCACAAACATATTTTTTTTTTTTTGTTATTTTGCAGTATTCACTTCATTTATGGTCAGCATTGATCATTTATTTATTTATTTATTGCCAATTATTACCCTTCAAGTTTCATTTTCATTCTGCAATATAGCTTTTAACCTGCATTTTCTTTTGGAAATTCAGCTCCTTTTGCATAGACGACAGAGAACATGTAATTGTGTATGTGTGCAGTTGCTGATTCATGCTGTGGTTGAGGATGGATCAGCTGCAGAGGAACCCATAGAGATTGTCATCAATGTAATCGACATAAACGACAACAAGCCTGTTTTTACTGAAGACATCTTTGCTGGAGAAGTTTTTGAGTCCTCACCAATAGGTACTGTCTGGAGTTTTGTAAAGTATTCATTTCATGAACCAGTCAGAGAAAGAAAATATTTAATCATTTTCATAATGGATTAGATTTATCTGCGCTTTTCCAGACCCTCAAAGCACTTATAATGTGTTCATTATTCATTCACTCCTCATTCATACTTGGTGATGGTAAACTACTAATGCAGCCACAGCTGCCCTGGGGCAGACTGACAGAGGCGTGGCTGCCAGTTCGCACCTACGGCCTCCTGACCATCCATACACATTCACACACCAGAGGCTAGGAGGGTGAAGTGTCTTGCCCAAGGACACAACGACAGTTGACTGGGGGGAGTGGGGTTCGAACCGCTGACCCTTCAATCATTGGACAACCTGCTCAACTGTCTGAGCCACTGCCGCCCATAATAGGTTTATGCAGTCTTTTATAGGGACAGAACTTGAGCATATCCTTTATGTATTAAGTTGTGTGATGTTCCTCTGTCCAGGTACTGAAGTGATTCAGGTTAATGCCACAGATCTTGACGAACCTGGTTCTGACAACTCAATCATCAAATACAGTATCCAGAGTCAGGATCCACAGAAGCCCAATTCCTCTTTGTTCACTATCAACCCAGACACTGGGGTCATTACTGTGGGGGCTGCAGGGCTGGACAGTCAGGTAAGATTCTCCAAGAAATAGTTCTGCCTGACTGAAAAAAAACTCCTCTACATCAACAGATGTTTTTTAATCTGTTTTTGTTTTTTATTCATTTTGGCAGAAAAAAATGCCTTTTTGTTGAGCTCTATGGTTTCAAAGAAAGAAAATCATAAAGACAGACACAAGACCCTTAAGGTGATCTTTAACCCCCTTCCTGATACTCAGTTTATATATGTGTCCCAACAGAAATATCCTCAGTACACTCTGGAGGTACAAGCTGCAGACATGAGAGGACATGGATTGACTGGAAGAGCTAAAGTTGTTCTCAATGTGACTAAAAATGATGAAAGTGTTCCTGTGATTGATCAGATCTCTGTAAGTACACCACCAACATGACTGTATGTTTGTTGAAGAAGAGTCCATTCAGAATGATTTCTCTGATCTTTTGGGTGATTCGTGTGACAGCTATTGAAAGGATATGCTTTTTATGTTGTGTTTTAGGCATTGTTGCTAACTTGCAAAGGGGTTATTTTATTTAGCAACATTCCAGGGTCCATTTACAATTTATTCTTTCATAAATAACTCTTGAAGTCACAGGAGACATTTTTCTGGAGTTTTGAGTCCGAAATGTGAGGCATGCACTGATCAGTGATTTCTGTTCCTAGTGGGTGCTGATACGAAGCTCTGACCACCCCAGAGCACTCTAGGGTGGCCAGTGGGGTAGTCTGCCCCCAAATGACACAGCAGCGAGTGACAGTATTACACACAGTATATGCGATGTCACAGTTCTTCCCACTTTTGACCGGACTTAGCATCACCAGATGCTTATTGTTTAAAACACAAACACTCGGCTCCATTTCTATTTGAGGGTAATTCCACTTACAGTCGTGATGTTCAACAGAGATGGACCAATGCCACGCTGTTATTCTTTATTCCTCAACAGAGTATTTATATTATATACAAATTAGGTAATGGCATCATTGCGTGACTTCTAGGTCAGCCACCAGCTACTTTTCTGACTTTGTTGGGTACTCTGGTTGAAGATGTATGCTTGTTCACACATTCTACTCATTGATGAGGTTGTGTGTTAAGAAAAGATGTTTACAATGTTGATAGATTTGTAAGGGATTTTGTGGTTTGGATGGGTTTTTAAGTTGTTTTTGATCGTGTTCTGAGTTCCCCTTTGTCAGTCACGCCAATTTCAAGTTCATTATGATGGAGGGGTCTTCATTTAGTTAACCACCCTCAGTCTAATTAAGTGTCTGGTTTTCATTACGTCTTTATTAGGTCATCTGTGCTGTCACTTACTTTTTGTTTCTGTTTTTTTTTTACGTTTAAGTTTATTAAATCTCTAAGTTTCTGCCATTAAGCCCGGTCTCCTACATTTTGTGTCCTCCACCACCTCCTGTTCCTGACAACATTTTGTTGCTGATAAGATGTAAACTATTATAACAGAGATCTTGAATGATACTATGAGCTATGCAGTTTGGGGCACACTGGCCCAAGGTGACAAAGACAAAGAGGAAAGGAAAGTTTTAAAACAAGGTTTGTGAGTTTAGCTGGACTGAAATCACAAGGTTCCCTCACAGTAACCAGGTCCATGGTGAGAGCGTGCAGGTATTTAGCAGGATCACCTCCTTCAGTATACAGCTGAGATCAACACAATAAGACTATATGGGATTACTTTCCTGTAGGAAAAGTAACCACTTTTTATTGACACTTAGCTCTAAGCAAGTTCAGACTGAAATTGAGACTAGATTGGTGTGAAAGAGCCACCACATAAATAGATCAAATGGGAGCAGGAATAAAGTTTACCAGGCTCAGAAGAGGGAGACCAGTTCATTATTTTTCACATGAGTAATTATATTCTTTATCATATAAAGAAACTAGCTTCCAACAAATATGATATTTATCATAATAAAATCCGCTACCTATATAAACCAAAATTATAAATTAAAAAAAGTAAAAATAAAAGAATTATGAATAAAACTAAGGAAACCAGAACACAAATTACTAAGTGGACACGGTACAGAAGATGACTCTTGTTGCCCTAATAAACTAATTAAAATAAAATGTGTGTTAACTGTTGTGATCTTTCTATGTCTAAGTGAAAATAACAAAATAGAGAAGGGTCTTGGGCCTTCTGAGGCTCCAGCTAGTATAGAGGAGGAGAACTCTAGGCCTCAAGGGCTGGTGTGTCTGCAAGGTTCATCATTGCATTACTCATGTCTGAATCATTTCAATTAAAACATGTCCGAGCAGGATATGCTGGAAAAACACAAGAATACGTCCTCAGTGTCACTTATGTCTGAATTGAAATGGAAATGTGTGTGTGTGTGTGTGTGTGTGTGAATGCGTGCGTGTGTTGAAGAATAAAAAAAAGTTATCATTAAATGTTTAAAAATTGTTTCATGCACATGCAAAATGTTGTTGTCTGTAGCCTTTACTTGGTTTTGGTGAAACTAAAATTAGCATCAGCCAAGTCCAGGTTTTCTTATAGTGATCCTGTTATTGTTCTGGTGTGTATATTTGTAACCTTTTTTTCCTTTTTTTTCTGGAAGGCAAAGACTGATCCGTGACCCAGCAAAGAGAACTGGATTGGCTATGGTGGGAAAAAAAGATTTCCGTTTACTTGCTAATGGACAGCAAGTAAACCACAGAATCCAACAGATTCGGTGGTCTTCTCTTGAGTTCTCCTCCTTATCTTTTATTTCATTCCACCAGATGAACCAACCCCTCACCGTGCAGCTGCAGTATACCTAAAGCGCATGTCTGTGATGCAACTGATTGAAAGTTCATTTTTGTCTTTGGAGCTTTATGCTTTTGAAGGTTGATCTGTCTTTGCTGTTTCTAATCAGTGCTGTTCTCTTTCACATATCAAATAAAATGTTGGTGGGGCATAAATAGTGGAATCACATTATTATTAATATTTGGGTTTTTGGTGGAGTAACATGTCTACATTTATGAATATATCAAATCTTAAATCTGAAACTTTTTGGTTGCTGATGTGCTGTCAATAAACATTGATCTGCTTTAACCTGTTTCTTCAAAAACATTTGCATTTTGACATCAATCGAGGACAATGAAGGATGAAGATTTGACCTGTGTCGCCTTGCAATGGACTGGCAACCTGCTCAGGGTGTACCCTGTGCCAGCTGTGGCTGGGATAGGCTCCAGCAACCCCATGACCCTCAAAAAATGGATAGGATTTCTCTTTTTATGTAGAAACCATTAACAGACCTAAAGCCACTTGAAACACACTTGTCACAAGCTTTTACTTTGAAAACACGGCTTCATAATTGAATGGATAAAAAACATCACATGATATTGTGATTATTTGCAAAATGTGCTTTGGTCAGTGAAAGGAATCCTGCTTCTCTACCGGATTAAACAGGGTGGCATAAACAGAATTGCCAGCAGATGGAGACATAATCTGATTTCTGTGTTACTTTTACATCCCAACTTTTATTCAATTCTTGCTGCATTACATTTTTGAGTGAATCCTCTGCAGTTGCACCTGCTTCTCATTTGGTTGCGCTGTTGCCCAAATGAGCATTAATAACAAAGAAAGCTTGGCTGGAACTAAAAAACAACTCTTCACTTTCTGTTTAAGGCTTGTGTCTACAAAGCTGGCATCATTGTAAGGCCATATGCATCAAAAGTGTTGCTGGGAAGCTGGGAGCAAAGGTATCGGGACAAAGGGATCTGGGTTTCAAGCTTAAGCTGAACATCCACTTTGAATTGAAGATTTCTGATTCAGTGTTTTCTGCTAAAGCTTTTTGTGTGTATTTGTGTCTGGTGTATTTGTCAAACCTAGTGTGCATTTATTGCTAATACTTTATAGATCTCAAACAGTATTCAAGATGGCTGATTGATTAATGCAAAAAAACACCAAACAAAAAAAAGACCTCAAACTTTAGTTCTAGAAGCTCTCAGAATAAGGAAGCTCTGTCTATAGATGCAAACCCAAATAAACATTGTCTTAAATCAAGTTCTTGTTTTAAAGTTTTCTGCTTTGAAAGTTCTGAGTTCAATCGGAAAAAGTTCATATTTAGGTTCAGGTTGTCACAGGGCCACCTCCTGATTTGGTGGGTGAACACACACAGACCCACTCCAATGAAAATTGTGTTTTTGGTCTTTTTAACTTGTTCTTGTGACATTTCTTCTGATGATGGAGGACAAATAAAAAAAAATTAGGTTCAAAATTGCTTTTTTGAGTATTTTTTTTTTATTTCAATAGTTGTGAATTAGGAGCAGACCAAAAAAAGCCTTTGGCAGGGATGTGGGACAAGCTCCATGCTCCTCTCCATTCTGATATATCCACTTATGGGCGACTAGATCCATGTACATCTTTGTTTTCCTCATCTGAGCTGGAATCTGACTCTAAACTGTGCGAATAGAGTGCTCCAATATTTCTCTACATTTTTATTTCAACACTAATGTTACGTTGGGGGTGTGAGCTAGTGGGAGAGCACATAAACAGATGGATGACAGAAAGTGGGATGCCCACAACTCAGAGGTGAATTTCTGATGAACTACTGTTTTTGTCTCTACAACTGATTAGCAACGACTGGTTCTGCAGGAAGAGCCCTGCCTTTGCCTAACAGTAACTCCAGCAACCCTATGACCACAAATGGATTTAGCAGGTTTAGAAACTGGATGAATGTCTGGTTTTATTCTTGCCAATAATAATAATGGTTCGTTTGTATTTAGCTTAAAAGTAACATAAATACAAGGCAGTTATGTATTTTTCTAAAAGGTACAGCAAAACTTTACTTTTGGGTTTTAGTCACAGCAGAATCAACCCAAATGGCTCTTTTAGTGTTGAAGGTTGCAGACCCCTGTTTTAGGGAGCCACAGTTGGTTGGTTTGGTCCAACAAAGTTCAAACATCCCAGTAATAGAGTCGCTTTATGCAGAACATTCCAAAACAGAAGAATGTTCTGAATGTTCCTGCAGTTCTTCACAAGTTGCACCTAAACCTGTTTTTTGTCATTTGTGTGAAAATTATGAGATCATAGAGGTGGAAGATGTTGTGTTTGCTGATGTCATCAACCAAACATTAAAAGACTGAAAACCTTTAGAATTCTGTGCCTGGGGTTTGTGGTCTTTTTTTTGTCATGTTCTGTTTTTCTTGTCAGTCTCACCAGGTTCAGGTTGATCATCCACAGCTGATCTTCATTTAGTTAATGACACTCAGTGTTTGGTTTTAGGGTAATCTGCTCTGTTGTGTCACCTTTTTTTGTTGCTCTATCGGGTTTATCTTTTTCAAATTCATCTATTAACTAAGCCTGCTCTCCTGCAGTTGTGCAGCTCTTGACTGAAAAACTGAGCAACTCTTGTTTTCAGTTTGTTTGGGCTATTTGCATCAGAACTATCATGTAAGAATAATAATAAAAAAGGATTTTTGTACATTTAATGTTTAGAGCCAAAGCTGTTGATTTGGTTTCATACCTGTTTACGTAGAAGTACCCGCAGTTAAAATAATTGGAATAAAATCTATAAGAATGGAAGTAAACCTATATAGACATTTTGAGCTCTCCAATAAATGTGACTGTAAAAATTTTTTTTAATAACTTTGGCTAATTTTATTTTTTTTTATCTCAAAAAAGAACTTTCAAATATGTGAAAAAGAAAAACGACTTAAACACAGTTAAAATACATTCCTCCACCTGACTGTAAGGGTCCTCAGCTGACCCAACCAAAACCTCAGTTTGTGGATTTCTGTCATCAGTTAATGTGATGCA
This sequence comes from Oryzias latipes, assembly GCF_053564925.1. Taxonomy (NCBI): domain Eukaryota; kingdom Metazoa; phylum Chordata; class Actinopteri; order Beloniformes; family Adrianichthyidae; genus Oryzias; species Oryzias latipes. The sequence continues at coordinate 11,056,120 of NC_136251.1, forward strand.
CCGATCCTTCTCCAAAACCACAACAGCAGCTTGGAGAAAACCCGTCTGTCATCATGAATCAGCAGCTTAATGTGCGTGACCGTTCACACTTTTTTTTCTGAGAATAGTTAGCGTTTGACACTTTGTGGAGAAGTGCAGTGAGGCGAGCTTCATGTTTGTTGTGCAACGTGCACCAGGTGACATCTGATCCTCCAGAGGATCAGGCTGCAGCTCGCAGTGGAAACGCCCTCTTTCTTAAAGACGCCGATCTTGTTGCAAAGACGACAAAGAAGTAAAATTCCTGTAAGAAAACAAATCTTTTTAAACTTGTTTTAACCTCACATTTCTTTTCGTTGCATAACAACTAATGTTGGGAATTTTTTACTGTTTTGCAATCAACCAGTTTGCCTTTTTACTAAAGTCTCTTCTCCTTTGTGGAGCATGTTTTCACCTGCCTGCTATGTAGAGCGAGGTGACAGAACAGGGTTTTCATTGACTTCTGAGCCTTCAAACTCAGAACATGCAGCAAAACTTGACTTACGAACCCACTCCATGAAAATAGTGTTTTTAACATGTTTGTGTGGCATTTTACTGATGATGAAAAAAAAAGTATAAAGAAAGTTAAGCTCAAAATTGTTTTTCTGAGTATTTCTTTATTCAAATTGTTGTGAATCAGAATCAGATGAAAAAAGGTACCTTTATCTGTGACAGAAATACACACAAGCACCCTGTACTGCTCCATTCAGATGCATCCAATAGAGGAAGACTAGATTAAACACCTCTTGGTTTTTCCTGTCTTCAAAATGTACGCTAGGATAGATCCAACATTGCTTGCCACAACACCAAGATGTTAGATTGGGGGTTTAAGGTAATGCAAGCTAGTGTCTAAGCAGGTGTATGACGGGAAGTCGGGGTGGGCTTGCTGCACACCGCAACTGAGAGGTAAATTTTTAATGAACTACTGCTGCTCCGTAGAAACTGTGTCCTAAAAAACAATGTTTTGTTATTTTGGCTAAAAACTGCATAATGATACTTAAATAAACACTGGGAAGGTTTTTAAAATATCTCAAAAGATAAACCATCCTTTAGGCTATTGCGATGTCTCTGATCCAACAATTCAACTCCTTCCTTTTCTTCCTGCTTCCACTCGTTCCTCCTGACCTCCATAATCTCCATAACGTCTCTATAAAAACACAAAACTGAAAGCAAAGTCTTAACCATTGAAACAGAACGAGCGGCCTTCCCCTCCCCCCCTCCCTGTGTGAATGGTTCTTCCTGGAACTGACTTGTTGTGTTTGCCGTCAGCTTATCAGCTTCCTTCTGTACACAGCCACACAGTTTGTTCGAGTGTCTTGTTCAAGCACCAAAAACTGAAATTCTTTGATATGTGCTAATTTGTGTCCACGTAGTTGTGATACTCGACGAGTGTTGTGCTGTGAGCTCCGTGTGAGCTGAGACTGAGGTTTTTTTAGCCACATCTGATGAACCACTGCTTCCTGAAAAACTGGTTTTGGTCTTTCTATCTGTATAGCTGAACTCTGCTGCTCTGTTTGTTCTGTGGCCCCAGGTGTTGATGGGGAATTGGGGAAAAACCAGGTGCATCGTAATCTTGATAGACAAATGCAGTTTCAGTTTTATTTCATTTTCAAACTGGAACCGCATTTACACACATTCACCCAAAGACGATGTCTCCTCCTCTGTTTCATTCATGGTTGATATAATCTTGTCATTTACTGATGTCCATGAGTGTAATTCAGCAGAAGAGCCACACCTCGACCAACTGGCACATAACAATGGGGTGGCTGTTAAACACACACAAGGATAAACACAGGTTAAGATGGAGGGTGTGGTCTAAAGATTTGGTAGAGATAAAAAGCAGACAGGACCTGTCCTCAGCCAGACGTTGCCCTGTCAGGGATAAAGGGGCAGGAGGGGGGGTTTGTTGAGAAATTCCTGAGACTCAGTCACCCTAGAGCTCTCCTACAACATGACGGCACAAGTAGAGTTAGCTGGAAGACCCCAGAGATCTTGCAGCGTCCATCACAGCAGAAGCAGAGAGGCCTTTTATTTATTTCATTTTTAAAGTTTTCAGAATTGTTTGTGGGACTCTGTGGTCAAATGATGAACTGCAACAGCTTTCAGAAAGAAAAAACCTGAATTAAAGGGAAACTTACACCGTGACTGACCACACAAAATGACAAAAACAAGAACGCTCCCCCTCTGTTGGTTCCAAGAAGTTGTGGATAAAATTATATTAACAGATATAAATCCAGAAATAAAACATTTCCACATAATTAAAAGTTAATACTTTATCAGAATAATAGTGGAAAGTCCTGTTTTTATGAAAAGCATAGTTGCACAAATTGCACTTTATTTTCTGAGTTGCTGAGATTTTTTTTGTTACTGATTGTACAACCAAGAGGGCAGCCATGGGGACATCTTCACTCATGAATATTTTTGTTAAAGAATATCATTGTTAAATGTTTTCCTGAAGAGCACCAAACAGTTTGTGTAGTAAGTAAAGTACCTTGAATCAACGGAGAACAGTTTATTGCCTTATTGCCTTCAAGATTGAAACTATAGAAAAAACAATGCAGATGTGTACAAGCGGCCGAAATGAGCTTCCTCTGTAGGGTGGCTTGGCGTTCCCTTGGAGATAAGGTGAGAAGCTCTGAGTAGACACACTGCTCCTCCACATCGACAGGAGCCAGTTGAGGTGGTTTGGTCATCTGGTCCGAAAGCCTCCTGAACGCCTTCACTGGGAGGTGTTCTAGACTTGTCCTAATGGGTGTAAGCCTCAGGGAAGACCCAGGACTACGTCTTTTGACCACCCTGGGAACGCCTCGGGCTGCGGAGAGGGAAGACTGGATATCTTTGCCTAGACTGCTGCCCCACGACCCGGTCCCACATGCGAGGAAGAGGACAGATGAACGTAGATGTCCTATAATAAAATGATTTGTTGGCTCCGTGTTACAAATAAAAACCTCTGTTATTGTGTCTTTCTATAATACATATTCATTAAAGATTGTAACCACTTCCTGTGTTTAGTGTTTGTAACAGTGCAGGGTCGGACCTATATTTTATTGAACAGTGTAAGGGCTTGGCAGGGAGACGTTTGACTAAGTAAATAGTCACATACAAGTATGGACCAAACAACATTAGCCAGTGTGAGAAAGCCCCTAAGAAAAGAAGTTTGTCTTACATTACAATCTCCCATCAACTGTCAGACACGTGGGTGATCCATTATTACCTTTACAGCAAAAGCAGGGAGACAACCTGAATGACAGCTGCTGATCTACACCAGAATAAATAGAAAAGGTGGGAGCAACGATCAAAGGTTTGTAAACAGAAACCAACAATTTAGAAAAAATGCAGGTCATCTGCTCAGAATCCTCCAAACTGACTGAATGGTGTAATCTTTACATCTCTTTGTGAGTGTCGGTCACAGAATGTCTCACTTTTTCTTGTTTTCGGTCAACAGGAATGGCAAGTAACATTTATATATATAAAAAAGTGAGTATTATTCTAAATTGAGACACATTTGTTTCTTTTCCAACACTGTAATTAAAACAAAAGAAGTCTAGATCCTCCATAGCACATGATCTGTTGTATCATGGTCTCCACCCCCTACCTCCTCCACTGAGGCAGCATGCAGCATGAGTCATGGCAGGCGTAAGAAAAAAAACAGGAAGTTTTTCAGTGGAAGTTCAGTTGAAAGATCATATGAGATTCTCTCATGTGTCACTGGAGTTTAAGGTGTGACAGTGAAGGAGAAATCTAATTTCATCACAACAACAGTCATCATGTTTCCGAAACAGATTTCATGCAAAGCATGTGACTTTACTGGAAGTAGTGGGAATAATGTCAGCCAGGCAGGAACGTGAATATAAACCTCATGGATACTGTCATGACTGGATGTGTATATTTACCAGAGGTCCAACCAGATATAAGAAAAAGCCATAGAAGCTTCAAGATTAAAAACAGGATGACTGAGACCATGTTTTCCACCAAGTCAAATAATACTGAGATATTTATGTACTTTCGTATTCTGTGTTTTACTGTTTTTACTGTGTTTTATTGTGTTTTACCATATTTTACTGTGAAGCACTTTGGGATTTTAACCTTGACAGGTGCTATACAAATAAAGTTTTATTTATTACTATCATTATGAGACAGTCCTGGAACAAACAATAGCTTCGTTAATTTCCCAATCAAGTCAAGCAAAGGTACAAGCAAAGGTTTTGTTTGCAGAATCAAGCAACTGTTAAGGTCAATGTTTGTATTATAGTTCTGATTACCAGAATAATTATGTTGGCTTCTGCAGTATTGGTGACTTTACTGGTATATTGTAGTCAAAAGTGAGCTGGAAAGTGAACCTCCCTTTTTTTTTTTCAACCATTTTGCGCATCCATTTTAACTTGTGGCCATGAAGGGAAGATTAGGCTGGTGTTCTTCACTGACAGCACTACGGCAGACACCAGTTATGTTTATGAGTGTTTCTCATTGCTGACCTGGGGACACCTCTTTATCCTGGGGGGTATTCCAGAAACCAGGTTATGCTGGTTACCACGGTAGGTTTGAGGCTAAGGAAGCGGATAACCTCAGCTTTCGGTTCCAAAAATGGAGATTTGTCAAGCTGCCATAGTAACTCCTTCTCTGAACATAACCTGTTCTGGAGCAGGTTTAGTTGAAGGTTAGATTGTTTTCAGAGAGGTGAAGCAGCATGGCGTGTCCATTTGAAGATGATTTAGTGGACGAAGAAGCTCAGATAATACTTTTTCCACCGTGAGAGAGTGACAAGACCACATATGGATGTTGTAAAGATAAACTTTTTTAACTTCCACGCGTTTCCATGGTGACTCCGTAAATCGGCGATCCATTGAGAATGTCTTCATGTACTTGATGTTCACGTGCATTAACCCAAGTCGAGTGTAATTACGCCAACTCATATCCGGTCTTTTGGAATAACCCAGAGTAAGCAAGTTCAGGCGGATTTCAGCCAGAGTTCAGACTTAAATTTAGGGTAGTTTAAACATGCTTCCTGGAATACCCCCCAGGACAAATGGCTATGAACGATATTTCAAAAAGTATTACACAAACGCCTGTCAGTGTATTATTTGAAATTAATATGATCCATTTTAAAAGCCTACCACGACTTTTACTGAATCTAAAAAAGTCTCCTACCTGCTTTGGTTCTTGTCTCATTCAGAAGCCAAACAGTTGTCTGACATCATAAAACTTTCGGATGAATGATTAACTAAAATACCTGAGTGAGTGAGACATTGTAGTTGGGGGATGGGCATCACATCATGTCCCAGAAATCCATTGAAGTGTTTGTTTCAGTGGTGTAACTGTAAGGTTACTGCAGAAACACAGTCTAGCAGGAACAGTTTCTGCTCTGAAGTCGTCAACAGTAAATGTTCACAGTAGTTTCAATTGTGAAAACGAGCTTTAATTGTCCATTCACAGCATAAAAAAGGTCGTACTTGATGTGGGAATGTTAGGGGAACATCCACCCTATTGACCAATAAGTGCATTGACAAGCACTGAAGAAATTAGAGTATGATGCTTTAAATGTAAAGCGAAGGGTAAGACCTGGCTTTTGTGATTGAAGACTCGACTTTAAATCTGAATTCCTGAGGTTGGTTTCTTCCAGAAAATGCTAAATACTTTGCCATGTAAACCTGCTTTGTAGCTCTGTCTTTGAAGGTGCTCATGTGAATGACAAAGGCTGAGCTATTTCCAGTGACTCTGTGAAGAAGAAGTCCATTTACATGAAGCAGAGCTGCATGGTTTCCAAAATTACCTCAACCAAAGAGCTACTTCTCTGCTCCACACTTCTTTAATTAAAAACCAAATTGAAACAAAGGCCAGTACATCAAGTTGTTTAAGAACAGCAAAAATTAATAAATAAATTCATACATTTTCCGTGGGTGTATTCAGATTTGTTCCAAATCAACAGGGTATGGACACATTTGGCTCACCTAAAGTGAACCAAATGTGTCTGATTCACTGTTAAGACCAAGACCCTCACTGGGGGCCACCAGGATTCAGATTTTGGTCTGCACCAGAGTCCGGATGAGCTTTCACACCCGCCATACAAAGCAAACTTGCAGATGAAACAAATTCTGGTGCAAATCAAAACTGCTGGTGTGGCTGCACATTCACACTGCACAATAGAGAGAGGACCACATTTTCAGTTAAAAATCATGCAATTTCAATATGGGCTGGATAGCCTTAAATGACCTGATCAGCTTTAGATCTAAATGTAATAACAGTTTTTTTAATGACTTTCCAAACTCAATAATTACTGTCATATTTTTTTCATTTTGTTCAGCTTTATTTATGAATAAATGTATTTTATAATATATTTTCCTGTTTTAGCGGAAATTCACATTGGTCTCCATTTAACCTTTGTAGAATTTTACTGTTTGTATTTTTTCTAATAGTGTTGCAATGTGTCAATTAAATAATAAAGTTTCACTTATTCATTCATTTTATTACACACGATAACTTGAATTGAGATTGACATGAACCCATTTTTAGTTTAATGTCCTTTTCGTATTTTCCTTTTCAGATAAGAAAGTGAGAATTTCAAGATAAAAACATGCTTTTTGACATTTCTGTATTTAAACTTTATTTTCTTTTTTGTTAGTATTAGTTTTTTTGTTATTCACTGCATTCAGGTTCGCAGTGTGTGATGAGCTTACAGCGACTCAGAACCAATTCATCTGGGAGAATGGATAACTGTGGGTCAAGAGCATTTTGCAGTTCTTAATAAAAAGAGGAGGAGCCAATGCATCAGCACAGTTCAATCATTCACGGGGCTGCTGAAGCCTATCTTGGTCACTTGTGGGTGAAGACAGGGGACATCCTGGACAGGTTGCCAGTCTGTCACAAGGCCACATTTCACACTCATTTTTTAGTGAGCACCGATTAACTAATGAAACGTGTTTTCGGACGGTGGAAGGAAGCCGGAGTCCCTGGAGAAAATCCACACATGCATAGGGAGAACATGCAAGCTCCACACAGAAAGGTCCCCCATTGGTGTTCTTTTTCAGGTCCCCCAGCCGGGACTTGAACCTAGGGGCAAAGGTGCCACCGTGCCCAACTGATGGATCTAGAGATAAACCAACATTTTTTCAAACATATGCATGAAGTAAGAGAGGACACAGACTCATTTGGTACCTTTTTTCAGAGAGCCAGACAGAACGTTTACTCATGCAAATCTCCAAATCTGCTCTGAGTTCACAATGGTCTGCCCTCTGCATTTATTTAATTTAGGGTTGTGCCTTGGTTGCAATTTGTTTTGAAGCTCTAAAGAATTGAAAATGGGAAAAAAAGCACACAACTGCAAAAGCAAAAGTGAAATAACTTCTGCACAGCATCTTAAAAAACATCAGCTCAAAGCAGGTATCGCACTCCCATTGCCTTTGTGATTTGTGCACGCTTCCTGCTTTTTGAAGATCGCTTGGTGTGAAATGAAACTGTGTCTGCATTTGAATATCACCGTAGAAGGTCACACAAGCATTCATCTCATAATCTAAATTGGAATATGAAGCAAAGCAAATATATAATAACAATAAATGTAAAAAACAGTTTCAACATCAACACAGCTCTAAAAGTGAAACACAAACTGAACATGTTTGAGCGAAGACATGACTGGGCCTGTTGGCACAACAAAGGCTAATCTTTGTCTCATTTCTAATCTCTCCTCGCAGCACTTTTCCAGAAAGGTGTATCTTTTCATGTCAAGGCACCGCGGTCACGTGACCGTGTTCCTGAGAACTCTGAGCAGAAGGCTGCTTAAGAACAAAGAGCTGATGGAAACTAAAAGGCTGGAAGCAGCTTGATGATGGGCTTTTAAAAGGAAGCACCATGTTGAAGGACAGTGAAAGTGCTTTAATGCTGCTGTCAGCTGCAGACATATGGATGAGCTCTACAGTCTTCCACTCTGTCTTCCCTGCGGAGCTTTTCCTGTAAACTGAATGTGCTGAAACATCCCAGAGCAGGAAATGAGCCCTTTATTCTAGCCTATCCCCGATCTGCAACACACATCCCTCTAACAGTCTTATCTTTCAGGTAACTCTTCAATTTGTAGCTTATTTATTTTTAAGAAATATCAGGGCAGCAAGATCTAATGGGAAACTGATCAGAATGTGTCCTGACATTAGCTACTGCTGCTGTGAAAAGACTTACATTTAGTGAAGGGTTACAGAATGACCACCCACGGACGATAAATGCACAGAAAATCCTGGATGTGCTCCATTGTTGCCTTTTCTTTTACTGATTTGGAGGAGTAATCTAAAATCATAGAACACAATTCAGCCCAAACATTGGATCCCATAACCAGGTTGAAGTTTAGGAAAATCTGTTTTTTCCCCCCACGAAAATCTGTTTACAGTGTAAACACTTCGAAGCCCACAGCAAAAACTAAATACAATCTCTAAAGTCAGAATATTTTGTTGTCTTGCAAGAAAAAAAGAAAGTATCGCTTTAGAAAGTATTACATGTTAAATGCATTAACGGTTCAATTGATACCATATTTTTGCTGTACTGACTATTATCCTATAATTAAAACGTTTACACCACGATTTAGCTCCTAAATCAGCAAAAGACCACATTTCTTTTTTTTAAGCATATGAAAATATTTAACTACTTTCTAAATTTAAGGAATAATAAAACCTTTAGCAATAAAGATTCTAAGAATGTATTTTTTCATTAGTTTTTTTTTTTTGCCAAATTTAAACTTACTGCAATATTGTGACATGGATGACTGTTCCATGTAGGTGTTCAATGGCTGCATGTAGTTTGGGGATGTTTTAGGAAAATCTGAAAAAAAATGATTTGGCTCCCCAACAAATATTACTATATGTTCCTTTTAATAGCTTTGAAAATTAGGCAGCTAACTAAGATTCATAAAGTTATGCTAAAGTTTTTCCACTAAAAATGTTTTTTATCTAAAATAACACTCAGTGATGATCACACAAATGTCCATCACAGAAGCTAAAATAATGGGTCAACAGGTTAGTAAGTCATTTTGCTGTGAGTGAGGAAATGTGGACAGAATAATTGCATTTACAAAGAGGTTATGAGGAGTTTTTTGGTTATGCAGTGTGTTATTTTTTTCTTTTCTTTATTGTCTGCTGGTTTTGTTAATTCAATCATGAATACATGTATCTTCAAATGCACTATTAGCTGTTTTCATTTCATGGACGACATCAAAAAGGATCCAGAAAGTGTTTTAGTAAATGGTCTTTTTGGCTTTTTTTCATGTTTGACTTTGTGTTCTGTCTGTTATAGCATTTAATGGTCTTTGCTTAAAGACAACCTTGTCAGTTTGGTTACACAGTCCCAAGGACAACGAGGCAATCAGCACATCAAATAAAAAGGATTTATGTTTTGATGCCTGGAAAACCTAAAATAATACAGATTTGCAAAATTTGTTCCAAAAACTACACTCTCTTTAACCCTTGTGCTATCCTAGGCACTTTACCATTGGGAGTTGGGTCATCTAGACCCACTAGACAGTGCGCTGAACCTTTTTTCTTCTATGATTTGTGATCTTCACTGGTGTCCATGGATTACATGAAATCTTTCCACCTTTATCCAGCTTTGTCATGGTAGGGAGAACACATCAATGTAAGGGTGGGGTCACCTAAGATAGCACAAGCGTCAAAATCTTTAGTAAAAGATTGTTTTCAAAGAGTAAAGTTAGTACTGCTACTGTTAAGAACAAGAGGTTAAACTGTGGATTCATAAACCATTCAAGGCAAGCATGATTAAAAAAAAAAATCAAATAAAAAAACACAACGTCAGTGCTATGACTTATTTTTATTTTTCTTTGCTTAGAAGAAAATGAAAAATAAGCTCATTTATGAACAGAGCAGTGGAGCTTCAACTCAAATGATCTCTCAGGGTTTTAATCTAAATGGACCTTCCAAAAGTGGTAGAGCCTCTCCTGTGACCATGTTTCAGTTTAGTCCGAGAGATACTCATCAGACCAGCGGGAAAACAGGATCAGAAACCATGTGAGACTCATCGCCTTTACACTTTAGGAGAAAAAGAAGCTACCACTTCTGCAAATGTGAGGCTGTGCAGAGTGCAATCATTGTGCAATGCTCCAAAAACTGGATTTTTAGGGGAAGACCATTTAGCAATTAAAGGCAGAAAAATGCTTATCTTTCTCAGATTCAAGAGTGAATCAAGGCTCAGTCATATTTCATAGTATTTTAGCGCGAAACCTCCTCATCTAAGTCTTTGATATCCAGCAGTTTCTGTGTTAGCAGATACTTCAGCCTCTAATCATTAACCAGGGAGTTAATCATTGACCAGATAATGTTAAAACTGCCTTTTCTGACAGCCTCAACTCAGACATTCTCACGGGGAGTAAGACGCAGAAAGACATGTCGGGCAGATCAAAGATTCCCATGGATTTTTATTTTGAACCAAAGAATTCCAATTATTTTGCTCAGTGAGTCACTAAAGCTCAAAAAAAAAGTTAAGCTTAGGTTTAACTCAGACCAGACAAAATCTTACAAGACAACCATATTAACCTTGATCCTTGTCCTTTTCTTTTAATCATAGTTTTCTAGTGTGGGACTTACTAAGGAAACAAAGGTCATTTCCTTTGCTGCTTTCCATGAAAGCAACTTCTCTTTTACTTTTCTCACAGATCATATTCAATTAAAACATTTCTGAAAATGTGTCAAATCTTAAAGTTGATAAAATGTCAAAGACAACAACGTGACTTCTGAATAGAAGCAACGTTTAATAAACAGTGTTGAAAGCCAGGGACGTTCATAAAGTAACCACTATAGGTGACCTGTCACACATTGTTTTTGTGTATACTTTACATTTTTGGAACATGAAAAGCATGCAATGCTCACACAATGAGCAAACCATGTAGTCACATGACTATTTTGGTTTACGCTGCATCCATTTGAACCTTTTTTACATTTGATATGATGTCATCAAACACTTACTGCACCATTATAGACAAATAGGTTGGACCAACATGCCTGTTAGCAGCTGGAACACACCAGGTACAAGACTGTTGTAGAGATGACCGAATCCATCAAAGGTCCATCAAAAGCTCATTTCAGTTAAATCAGCTGAACTGTCCCGGTCCAATAATCTTTTAATCTATTTCCAAGGTCTTCCCAGTAGTTTTTTTTTATTATGGTAATGCCGTTTTTAGCCTGAATAAAAAAAAATTGTGTCATTTTCTACGACACCGTTTCTGCAGGAGTTCATTAGAATTTCACCTCTGAGTTGTGGGCGGGACTGTTGGCGTGGAGTAAGCCTGCCCTTACCTCCCATCATCACTTTGTCTACACATTGTCTCGCTAGCCTACAGCCCCTCACACCCCCAACCTGAACCTATGTTTGTCTTCCAGGGGATGCATCAGAATGGGGTGGAGCAGGGATCTTGTGGTCCACCTACGTCACAGACTTTTTTACACGGCACCTTTTTTTCCTCCTCCTAATTCACAATGATTTGAATAAAGAAGCTTCATTTTCTTTCTGTATGTCCTCCGTCATCAGAAAAATGCCACGAGAACATGTTAAAAACACCAAAAACACAATTTTCATCGAGGTTGGAACTAAAATGCATTGGCGAAGGGAAAGAACATGAGCTCTACAGTGCTGCCTGTTTTGTCAGGATGCAGTGGGTTTTCTGAAGCAGCTATACGTTCTGCTCCAGTCCCACAACAATAAGCAAACTACATCAAGTTCTGAAAGATGCTTGCATGTTTCCTTTCATAGATGGAGCAAAATACATATCTCCAGGGCCTCTGTTGTGTGATTTAATGTCTACGGCTGTTGAGTTCAGATGGAAACGATTTCTTGTGTCCAAGAATGTTGTTGGATGAAAATGACAATAAAATCCATCAGCAGAAATGACGGACAATGGGGTTGTGATGGAAGTGTAGCTGACTTTAAAAACTACAGGCTGCCTTACAAGAAACTACTTTTTAATAATAATAAGGAAGTGGAACTAAAGAAGCTTCAGGGTCATGAGAAAATTATGTTTTTCCTTTAAGTAGTTTTTTTAATAGTTTAAATGAGCTGCAACGTTATTGGTTTTATACCAGTTGATGTATAACAGGACAGAAGTGGTTTGAGTGTATCTGGTTTCTTCTTTCTGTGTCATTTTTTTTTTTAGATGACGCTTGGCCCTTACTGTTATTAGGGAGTGTGTGAACTTCCCAGCAGAGAAGAGTTTGGGAGGAGCGGTAGATTTCCACAGATCTTTCCAGGGTTAATAACTCCCACAGGTTACCATCATGACACACATACACTTACTGTCTGTCTGATCTTGTTCTCCTTCTCACAACAGTCTCCTTTAACTTTTAGTTTTGTCTGTGTCTTTGTTTTATGACTGAGCTACTGTTAATTATTGCTCAAAAAGATGAAGGTCCTGTGTTTCTGAGACACTAAGACCCATTCCGCTCCTCATCTGACCTCAGGTTCATCTGGAGTCTGGGAGGTTGTTGTTCATTCTTGGAAGTCAGTGAAGGTACTTGAGCCGACGTTTTGTGCATGTGTGAGCATGTGAGAAACTTCAGTATCTGAAAGCACACAGGATAAGAAAACTGTTGGGATAAACTTCATCTCAGCACAGAGACAAGGTCAGCTGGTGTTTGCTCGCTGTCAATAATTCGTCCAGCTTCTTGGCTGCTTTGTGTTCTTTGTTTTAATCTGCTCCTGTGTTTTCATGATTCCTAGTTTAACCTGGGTTTATGCCTGTGGACTTCACTGTTGGCTTTTTGCCTCACCTTCATCATGTTGGTTAGAAATTTTCTGCACTGCTCCTCCCTTGTTTTTTTTTATCATTTAATCACAGTGAAGGTGGATTCTTTTTGCTCTGTTCTCCCACATCATTGGACTAGTTCCCATGTCTAACCTTGGTCACATTCTGTTCAATCCCTCACCTGTTTATTATGGGATTGTCTTCTCTGCAGCACTGTGTATTGTCTTGATAATACATTTTCGTTTTTTAAACTTGATTGCCTGAATGAGTTGAATAAGTTACCATGATGTCTTCCTCCAACAATAAACTGGTAAAGCTTTTTTGTCAGTATAAGTGTTGAAACTTGATATAAATAAATAAAAACAATGTTTTTTTTTCCTTGTAGATTAGCTGGCCATCATTGCATCTTCATGTTAAAATATTCATGAAGTAGACATAAACTGTACAGCAAAGGTTCTCCACTCATAGCTCCTCCTTTTGCTCCTTTTTTCTATAAGCACAGTGTTCTAGTAAAGACTCAAAAGCAAAAGAGCAAAAATTGGCATTCATAAAATGATATCTTTAACCTCAACTATGAGAAAATGCCTCTTTTATATGCCAAATTCTATTTACTTTTGAAACTATAAGGTTTACTTTTTAATGTTTCAGTAATGTTCATCAACCACAAATATTTATTGTATGCCACAGCAGATTATGAATAAAGCTGCTATGAGTTAACAACAGCATGTCTGTCCCACGATTACTGAGGTCTATTTTAAGCCCGTTTTCATTCCAGGTTGGAGAACTATAACCAGGACACAGCTGAAGGCGTAAACCTTGAAGATGCCTGAACACCTGGGGCACACCTGGTGCATGCTACTTAAAGAGCATGCATGATCTCTGATTAACCAAGCAGCTTTCCAAAAAAAAGCGACTCCCTTGTAGGAGCTCAGACAGGAGCAGTTTTGTTACATTGTGCTGTTAAATCAAAAAGAAACATTCAGGTAGATTTAGGTTTGATCTTAAAAGAATTTCAAAATGATCCAAACCTCACATGTTAGTTATTGAGACAACATTTTACAGAGGATAAAATAAAATAAAAATTGGTGGTGGTGTTGATTGTTTGTTTAGTTTATGTTTATCTTTTAGTTTTAAGCAGTTGTATTATATTTTTAGCCACATTTTAAAAGAAGATTTTCGTGTCTAATTTTTTGTTGGTGGTTATCATTTTTGTACACACAAAACTGCAGGGAACCTTTATTGATTTGAAGATGTCTGAGTTCTGGAGTTCCAAACAAGCCCAAATCATTACCCTTCCACCACCGTGCCTCACAGATGTTTTCTGATGTTTTGTGGTTTTACATATTCAAAGTCCCGGTCTTATCAATTGCTCGAAGAAACTGCGGACAGGAAGGGAATCAAGATCCATTTGACTGTTATGCATATTGCTTGGAGCGAAACACAACAGAAAAGTTTTTCTGATTATATGATTTTACTTTATTCTTTTTCTGGGATGGAAAGCTTCAGAAACAATACCACAGTCATTGTGATATGGGGTCACTCTGGGTTCAGTGGAGCCGGCACTTAAGGTGTGCTGCAATATTTTGTAAACAGAATGGGCATTTTGCTCACAAAGCCAGCAGTTCAAGACATTTGGCTCAGTCACAAGAGTTTAACATATAATTTTGAAATGATTGCTTTAGATGTAAAACCTAAAACATAAAGTCGGACATTCCTGACCCAAGTTTAATCAAATGCATCTCAGAGTTAGATAAAAGTTGAACGTCTGTTTTTAGGAACTAACATCAAATACAAGTATAAAGTTGTTGTAACAATGGCAAGCCTAAACTTTTAATTGATATTCCACCTTGTACCAGTTTTTGATAGATAGATAGATAGATAGATAGATAGATAGATAGACAGACAGACAGACAGACAGACAGACAGACAGACAGACAGACAGACAGACAGACAGACAGACAGACAGACAGAGAGATAGATAGATAGATAGATAGATAGATAGATAGATAGATAGATAGATAGATAGATAGATAGATAGATAGATAGATAGATAGATAGATAGATAGATAGATAGATAGATAGATAGATAGATAGATAGATAGATAGATAGATAGATAGATAGATAGATAGATAGATAGATAGATAGATAGATAGATAGATAGATAGATAGATAGATAGATAGATAGATAGATAGATGCCCCACACAACGTCCATGCTGGGTGGTTTTTTGCTGTGTCAGGCAGTTTTCAGATGGCTTTTGGGCTGGAAAACTGTGACACTATTTGGCAACACTGGCTGATGACACTCATAAGTTGAAAGCCTTTGCAGCGGCTAGATGGGAGTGAAAACACCCTGAGGATTACATTTCAGGAGACTTTTAAACTGATTTTTATTTTTCCTCTCTATACTTATTTTCGTATCAACCGGAGTACAGAAAAGAGCTTTCACACACAAATGGGGATCGCTTGGATTGTGGTTTTTGGAGTTATTTTCTTCATTCTTACGGTGAGTTTAACTTTTTTTTTAATACAGACTACGTTGTGCGTGTAGTATTTTATGAGTATGATTTTTATTTATAAACGCATTATAAACATTATTTTTCTGCTTTAAACCTTGTTGGATTAAGTTTCGCTTCGTCCTCGAATCTGCTTTATTTAGTAAATGGAAGTTCAGATTTACAACAGAAATGATGGTGGTTGGTTAACTAAATAAATAATATAATAATTCACTTTATTTCAGACTCAAATGCGGTCCATAAAAGAAGACAGATATAACACACATAATAAAATAAATAAATAGATAAACAAAACCAAAAAAACTACAGTTTACCATAATTTAAAAAGAGTATAATTTCTGTGCACAGTGTTTCCTCAAGGCGGAAGTGTAGCGGCATGAGCTTCTTTTGGGATCATTCAGAGACATGATAATTGAATATTTAGACTTGTCCAGGCGCTCCATGAGGTTGTATGTAAGCTTACCCAGTAGTGCTTCACAGGTGGGGATGTGAGCATTCACAAACAGCTGACTGGCTCTTTACCACCTGGGCAGCTGTAGCAGAAGCTTAAAGGCATTGTTATAGGCCACTATGAGTTTACAGAATGTCCCATGTCCAGAATTCCACCACAGAGGAGCCGTGTACAAAGGAATGCAATAAGATCTGAACAACGGACACTACACTTGAATAGAAAACATACTGAATTTTCTTATCAGCATATTTGCCTGAGCATAAAGTTTACAGTACTGTCTCTGAATGTCTCTGCCATCCCGCCAATCATCAGTAGTGAAGTGTCCAAGATATTTGATGATTGAGGATGTTCCAGACGCTTTTCCCAAAGCATGAAAACAGGAAAGTTTATATTTTTGTAATCTTTGGTCCTAACAATCATTAGGTTGCTTTTAGAAGGGTTGTAGTTAATGTCAAAGTCTCTGCCATAGTCAGAGCAAACTTTTAAAAGTGATTGTATCCCAGCCCTATAG
Source organism: Oryzias latipes (assembly GCF_053564925.1). Classification (NCBI taxonomy): domain Eukaryota; kingdom Metazoa; phylum Chordata; class Actinopteri; order Beloniformes; family Adrianichthyidae; genus Oryzias; species Oryzias latipes. Next base: position 11,072,333 of record NC_136251.1, read on the forward strand.
GGGCTAAAAATGACAAGGTCATCAGCGTACATAAGAGGCTTAAAAACTTGACATTCAACAACACACCCAGTTTTGTACAGATTTAACTTGGTAGATAGATCATCAATAGATATACATTGAATAGAAATGGAGAAAGGATCCCTCCCTGTTGAATGCCATTGCTTATATAAAAAGGCTCAGATAAAATATTGCCCCATTTGACACTATTGTTTGATTAGCATGCCAGAAAGCCAGGAATCGTACCAGATATTTCATTACACCTCGAAAAAAAGCTTTCGAAATAGTTTGTGGTGGTTCACCCTGTCAAAAGCCTTAGTGGCATCAAAAAACACAAAAATACAGATGATTTTAGATTTAGGTATATCCCAACTATTTCCTGTAATGTGTAAAAAAACAAATCAGTGCTGAGGCTTTTTTGAAAAACCAAAATGATTTTCACTTGTTAAAAGATTCACTTCGATTTCATTTTTATCGATATTTTAAATGCTCGACTTTGAAGTTATCTAGACCACATGCTTTGTCTTCTTTTATCTTTAAATTTGCATCATGAATCTAACTTGCACGAATCACCACTGTGTCAGTGATATCCACATTGTCAATGGAAACTGCATGGCCTTTTACCGAATTAAGCAAGTCAGAATAATGTTTTTGCCATAAATCAGTAATGTTTTCCGCACCACATACTGTACACCTTCAATGTTGGATTGCAATCAATTTTTACAATTATTCATAACATTAACCTCCTTCCAGAATTTATGTTAATCATTACTTTGTAGACCTCTGGCCAGAGAATCTGCTCTCATCATGTTTTCTAGCCTTTTAATAAAGCGAAGTGCATGTTTGAATCTAGAAGTAGTCACTTTCTTGCTCTCGAACAATGCACTTTGTCGAGATTTCCCTGCTTCAAGCCAGAATGTGAAAGCATCCCTGGCAGCAGCATGATGTTCAGCTACAAAGTCTTTCCAGCCTGGCTTAATAGTCCAGCTTTTATGACTCCTGCTTCGTAGGCAGAGACTTGTATCTTTTACAGCTTTGACTATATTTTCATCGAGCTCACACAACTCATTGCAATCAGTAGCATTTTTGCAGTTTAGATCACAGCATGCCAGTACATCTCTGGGTAATTTTACAGCCTGCAGATGAGTATCTGTGGTTGCTTTGTATTTATTGATGTCCTCATTTGTAAATTTAGTCCAATTAAGTTTGTCTGTAAGATCATCATATTCTTTAGTCACAATAGATGGTATATTTGCCACATTTAACCCTTGTGCTATCTCAGATGACCCCACCCTTGCATTGACGTGTTCTCCCTACCATGACAAAGGTGGATAAAGGTGGAAAGATTTCTTGTAATCCATGGACACCAGTGAAGATCACAAATCATTGAGGAAAAAAGGTTTAGCGCACTGTCTAGTGGGTCTAGATGACCCAACTCCCAATGTTAAAATGCATAGGATAGCACAAGGGTTACAGAGAAGACTACTGGTATGTGATCTGAAGTAGCCAAATTATACAGGATATCTATATTTCTCAGAGAAGCATGAGCATCCGCAGTACAGACACAGTGGTCTAGCCATGAGGTGGAATGCCAGGCATCCCTCATATAAGCTTGATAAGGTGAGATTATTTTCTTGAAAAAGAGACTAAATGATTAGCAGATATTGATGAGTTATCTGAGAGATCAGCATTAAAATCTCCAATAACAAACACACAAGTCGAGCTGCTATCCTCAGGGTGGCAGTGGCTCAAGTGGTAGAGAAGGTCGTCCATGGCCGAAGGGTCGGCGGTTCGATCCCCGCTCCCCCAGCCAGCTGTCGTTGTGTCCTTGGGCAAGACACTTCACCCTCCCTGCCTCCAGTGTAGCTCCACTGGTGTGTGAATGTGCGTGAATGTCCCAGTGATGGTCAGAGGGGCCGTTGGCGCAAAACTGGCAGCCACGCCTCTGTCAGTCTGCCCCAGGGCAGCTGAGGTTACATCAGTAGTTACCATCACCAAGTATGAATGAGGAGTGAATGAATAATGGACACATTGTAAGCGCTTTGAGCAACAAGAAAAAGCACAGATAAATCAAACCCATTATTACTATTATCCTCATTAAATGTTTCTGTGAATGCTAATTTGTGTAAAAATTCATCTTCCATAGGGCATATAAACATTTAGTGTTGTAAATTTCTTATCAAGCCAACAGCCCAATCAACGTTAAGTAACATTAACAACAGTGTCATACTTAACATTCCAGAGGATAGCCACGCCCCCAGGAATTCTACCACAAATAATTCTTGTGCTCAGAACCGTGGTGGATTCACCAGTACCATGAAAATCCACATGTAATGAGTTCAAATTATCCAAGTCCTGTTCACCAAGCCAAGTTTCTTGGAGACAAGAAACATCACACTCAGTTTATCAACAACATAGCGTCTTGATTTATCAGCAACACTATGTCCAGTACGAAGGCCACGTGTATTATATGATACAATCCGCATGTTTTGTCTTCAAATAAGATGACGCAAAATTGACCTTTTACGCGTTTGTTTCGGCGCCATCCACCATAGGAACAGATGTCTTAGTCACAATCTGAGTGTTTTTTGGGAAAACCACTGACTGCAGAAGTTTGTTCTATACGGCAGGGTTCATAGTTGCGCCTCACATAAACACCATCCGGCCAGAGCTCAGGCACAAACATGTCAGCCACAGCATTATATTCAGCAGTGATGTGGAAAGAGCTGAATCTCCCGTGTGCAGTCTTCATTTTCCTGCATTTAACTTCCCGACCCAATTTCCCTTCCAGGTATTTGCTAAGTGTAACAGCATCCAAACTGGGGGACAAATTTAGTTGCAAGAACACTCATCATCTTTGTAATCACTCCGTGAATATTAGGAATAGGGCCAGTTCCAACAATGCCAGGAGTTTTGCGCGAACGTCCAATTGTGGCTTTGAAACTGAAGCAGGTTTTACATCTATTCCTTTCTGCCGGACGTCCATCCCGCACAACAACACTCCACATTGGAGATGGCGGAGCTTGTCCTGCAGGCTGATCGGCCTTACTGCCAGCTGGTTCCTCTGTGTTTGTTAGCTTAGCACCGGTGAGTGTTTCAGCTCCATCGCAGTGATCCGGTTGTCCATCGATGCCGTCACAGCATGAATATTTTCACAAGCAGTAGTTTGAGACTCCAGAGTGAGTTTCATGCAGCGCATATCATTGTTTAGTTGCTCCATCCGTGATAGCAGCGCCTAGACGTCAACATGATTGACTGAAACAGGAGGCAGTTCATCCAAATAGTGCGAGACAAACCTTGGATCATTGTCCCCACACTCGTTTTTGCACTTTCAGACACATCTTTACGTTGTTAATATCCTTTTGCGTGCCTTTGTGAGAGATGCAGCGTTGAGAGGTATTAGGGCAGACCTCAAACAAAACTTTCTTTGATGATTCAATGTGCTCAAAGCTGAAATTGTTTGTCACTTGCAAAGAAATTTCGTCATGCCTCAGCAGTCTCATTTTCACAACCAAAAAAGTTTAAGAGTTCGTCTTCCACAAAAAATCGCTGGTTTTAATGATCTCAGGTTTAATGCGGGAAAGACCAGCAAAACGTCGGCCTCTTCTGCCGCCATCTTTCAACCTTAAACTAAAGTGGTAATTTAAAAGGAAAAAAGAAAGTTATTGAGTATTGGTGTTAAGCATTTGGTGCGCGCGTCGTGTGCGCTTTTTCTCCTCTTCCCAAACGATCTTAACGTCGCAGTTGCTGGAAGGGCCTCGCCCTTCTGCCGTTGATGACATCAGACAGGTTAAGTAGTTTCAAATCCGTCCGTCCGACTTTGACCGAGTTTTACTGAACGTTCCCGATCAGAATGTATGTGTTTTCCGTGTTAATAGTTTAGCTTTAACCTTAAAATTAGACAAAAACTGTATGACAAGCACATTCCAAAAACCTGGAAGGCATATACAGCCAATACAGATTTATTTATTCCATAAATATTTATGTCATTTAAATTGCTTTAAAACTCAATTGTTTCTCCCCTTTAGTAAATACCTGTTGTTTTTTTGTTGTTGTAAAAGCTGTTCTTTGTGGCTACATGACACATAATCCATTCTCCAATTTGTATTTTTATGATTCTTAAGAGTACATTTTTAGTTTTTTGTACAATTTTTTAAATTTCAGTTTTTGTAAAGTATGAAGAATAGATGTGATTTCGTCGTCAACCTCGGTGATTTTGCCATTTTTTCCTTGTAGGTCTCAGTTGTGTCGACCACACAGGAGTCGCCATGTAAACCTGGATTTGAGTCAGATTTGTTAATATTCAAAGTGAACAGGAAGCATCTGAAGGCAGGCACAAGACTGGGCAAAGGTATGTTCATCAAACAGTTACTGCTTCATGCTTCCTGGATGTGGTTGTGCTCATCATTGATGTTTCACATGGAAAAAATCAGGTATTTTCTGTTACGACTTTGCTCCAAAGGAGTTCTCAGTGGTTGTAGCAGCGTTGTGGATTAGGCCTGTGGAGTAATACTGAGGAGGTGATCCAAATCGATTCAAGGTCAACGATCCACAGATCGAACCATGATTCTGATGTTTTAATCAAAATCTATCTAAATGATTGCTAATTTATTTCTTTTTAGTGATGAAATAAAATGAAAATGTATATTTAAACCTGCATTTATACCTTTAGTTAGAACAGCTTTAATACTAAACAAAACAAACATCACTGCATTTTACAACAAATTCTGAAAATGTTCTCCATAGTTTTTACATCCCCAAAGTTTTGCAGACTAGTTATATTGGACAGATGACAGGAAGATAGTAAATGAAGACACAGGAACACCTCAATTCAAATGACCCTGTTACAATTAGAAAACATCTGAACTGACAGTTTGACAGACTGACATTTTTTATCACGATTGAAGGAACTTGATTACAATATTTTCATAATATTCTTTAATTTCATTCATCGTATTTGGGTTCATTAGGTTCATTATCAGTGTGTTTGAAATTGTTCTAACACAGAGGACAGATTTATTTACTCTCTGTGACAGCAGCACATGCAGTTTTTATATTTCATGTACTTAAAATTCAGCATTATTCAGTATTTTGGACTGGTCATTATTGTTTGAAGTGTATTTTTACTACACTCTATTGGATTTAGAAAGATTGCAAATTAGATTGTGAATATGTGAGTATTCAGATGCTTGTTACAGCCCTATTGTGGATTATGTTACATAATTTTATTAACATGAAATCTTCTCTTGTGATGCTGTTCTGTAAAGATCAGAACAATAACATTTTCATAAAAGTCAGTGTGCTGGTTTTAAACTATTGTCCACTAGGAGGTTATAGTTACATTATCATTTGCTTGTAAAGAACAGTCATTTTCAAGCAGGTCTTTCTTTACTAATAATGCTGGATAAGCACATTTATGGGGGTGAGTTACTTGAAGTCATTATGGTAATTGTTTCCTGAATCTGTAGAAACTTGAATCTGCATTTACATCTGCAGCACTGAATGCAACCTTTGATTTGCTGGTACAGACAAAAAAAGTCCTAAATCATGACCACAAAAGGAACAGGAATAACCAGCAGGTCATATTTTTGTATTTTACCGTAAGAGAAGACAGTGTTTTAAACTTACAATGTGATGAAAAATGATACAGAGAAATTGTCTCTATTATTTTGTAGTTGGCATGAACTAGGTTCATTATCAGTGTGTTTGAAATTGTTAAATAAAAGTGGGGAGAATGCAGAGGACAGATGGCTGGAGGCAGATGATTTGCTTTTAAAGGCAACATCCAAGAATCAAAGAATAATCTATTTGTAGTAGAGATTTTTGTTATTTAATCCGTTTGCTTTGTGTGTTTTTTTCTTCTTGTAGTTGGATTCACTGACTGCACAGATCGTACAAGGTTTCTCTTCAGCACAGATGACAGTCATTTTGTGTTCACTACTGATGGAGTATTAAGTGTGAGTAACATTCTTGACATGAATTTAAAAAAAAATTCTCTTTTTTATTGTTTTTCTAAAAATCTGACACTTTTGTTTTATAAGTGACAAACTCAACTCTCAGTCTTTGTCTGATGCTTTTTAAAAATCCTATCCTTGACCTTCACTGCTTTGATGAATATTTAAATTCCTTTTGAAACTTTTTTACAGTTAACCTTATTTCATATCCGATGTTTTAGGTGAAAAGAGCAGTTGTTCTCCATGAAGGACATCAGGACTTTTTTGTCCACTCCTTGGACTCACAGGGCAACAAAATGACTGTTCCTGTCATGGTCCTGCGACATGGACATCACCAAAGCAGAGATGCTGAGCGGCACCATGGAGACCACAGACACCAGAACCATCACAACACTGAAGTGGATTCTGCCGATACCAAAGAGGTAAGTTCAGATGAGCAATAGAAAGGGCCCTGAAAGTATAAGTTTTTATAATGGTTATCCATCTGCCCGCCCATCTTCTCCTACTGTGGGGGAGCCCAGACCCCATACTCCTTAAGTACATCCCACATAACTCTTTAATCGTTATGATTAAACACTTCTTCCAAGTCCACAAAACCCATGTGGATTGAATAAGTGAATTCCCATAAAGCTTCTAGCACTCTGGAAGATGAAAAACTCATATACTGTTTAATAACCAGAGTGAAAACAATTCAGTCAAAAAATTCAGTCCCTCATAAACCCTTCTCCAAGACCTCCATGAAATCCTTCCATATCCAAATTTTTGCCTCTTCAACTGCTCCTGCTGCATGTTGCTTGGACTGCTAATGCTTGTCAGTTGCATGGGAAGTTCCACGTGGCAGCTAGGCTTGATGCACGATCACGGTACATTGTCCAGTCTGTTTGGTCCTCTTGGGTTTCAATCAGAGAAACCTTCCTTCCCAATCTCACCTTTTTAAGATAGATACTACTAGATAGATAGACTTTGTCTGTTTCAACATGGCAGAACACAGTAAATTTAGAAAAATAAAAGAATAATAGATTAAATAATAATAGTTTATTAAAAAATGATAAATACATAAAAATCCCAGACTGCATCATCCACATACAGTTTAGACTGAGTACTATTAAGAATTAAGTAGATTAAAAGCGTTGGGGATAAATTATTTTTTGTAGATTTCTTTTTTTTTGGCCAACAGAGAGTTTTGCCTCTTCTGTCTGACAGCAGCAGAGAGGAGTGAAGGGGAGTGATGTCCTCTGTGATCATCAGTGATCACCTGTACAGGTCACTGAGAGCGGACTGTGGTGTTTGAGTATTTCGGTGGCCTGATCAATTATTTTAGGGAGATTTTTTTAAAAGTTGAACCAGGAAGAAATATTAAATTTGGGAATGGATTCTAGAAGTGAAACGTACACCGTTGACAAGATGTCCTCCAGTAATATTAAAAACAGTTTTAATTTTGGATGGCGGTGTGGCTGTGCTTTTTTTAAAGATACTTTCTCCATGGTGTCAGAAGGACAGGCTTTTGTCCATTACTGTTCGCATCATGAGAGGTTGGAAAAGATCCACAGAGCTGGTCTCCCCTTTGCCTCTATACACAACTTTTAACATACTGTAGATGTTAAGGTCCAAGGAGTTTTGAGTAAACATGCAGACATGAAGTCCTTTTACGGAACAATGTAGTCTATAGTCAGAGCACTTTCATTAACCCTTCTAGGGGTTCAAAGAAAGCAGGGTTCTATGCACTGTTCTTTAGCCCATAGGGAAGACCACAATAAGAGACTTGTCTCTGACAGATGTAGGCACTGGGACACAATCTTCTTCATCAACTGGATAAGATGAGAGATGTAGGTGGGACAATTTATAAAACTCAAACCAGCCTGGCTGAGCCTGGTCTTGAACTGTTTCATGATGGGACCCTGGTGGTGTAAGTCCAGGGGATGTAGCAGATCTTGATCTTGATTTGAATGTTTCAGCTGGATGAATGTGAACCACTCTTCTCTGAGACCCAACAAAGATTCCAAACAAGACTTCACAGTGATTGTAAGAGTAGTGGGAAATAGGCCTAAAACATCAAGGCAGGAGTTGGTTGATGATTTCAAAGCAGCTGGAATGACAAGAAAACCATTGGTTATAAATTACAGTGCAACAGTTTAACATACTGCTCGCAAAAACACAGCTGCTTTCAGTCCCGCTCCAACTATATTTTTCTCTTTTGTAAAATTGTTTTCACTGATTATATATTTATTTATATATTTTAATTATGATTATACCGTTTTATGCCCCCCGCCGAAAAAAAAACCAAAACAAAAAAACAGCGTGCAATATTGGAGCTATCCAGCCGTACAATTTTGAGTCATACTCCTGCTTGGAAATGAAGACATTAATGGATCTATTTGTCTGCTAGTGGATGCTTCGGAATCGGAGTGGAGCTGGGGGGGATTTAGCCAACCCATGGAAGTTGCTGCATCACAAACCTGAGTTTTTTCAAACAGGTTTTTTTATTAGTTCCTGATCCAACACTATTTGGATAAAGAAATAATCAGGAACACATTTTTAATATAAAACATTAATAAAAAATTAATAATTTATGTAATTTAGGTCAAGACATTTATTCACCCAGGATGGCTCAATAGAAGAAGTGTGGGTTTCTAAAATAAAAATGAACTTGACCACTAATATCTTCATATTATTATTGTTTTAACTTCTTGGTTTATTAAATATACTGTTTTTTTTTCTTTGCATATTTGTTTAAATTATCCGGTTCTGGGTTAACGACGGACAAGTATTGCCTGCCGGCTGCTCTCTCAAAAGATTTTAAGCGACTTAAATTATCAATCGACTTAATAGCGGATTATTTCTAAGAAAGACAGACAGTAATGGTGATGACTTTAAAGCTGCACTCGACGAAATTCATGCCAAGCTAGCTCCTCAATGACTTGAAACTGTGTTGGTAAGGCCTTTAAATCAGATGAAAAGTTATGAACTGGATAATGATAAATCATGTAATAAAATGGTTACGGTAGAACAGGGGTGGGATTATATAAATTCGCTTCCATCCACTCCCTTTCAAGCAATATATTTAATTTAATATCTAATTATCCTAAGTTTGATATGTCTTGGAATTAAGGTATAAATTCTTATTGTATTGCTTTGTGCATTATTCTGTGATTGCTTGAAATAAACCATTTCAAATCAAATTAAAATCTATTAACACGTAATTTATTCTGGAAAAAAAAATTCCTTTTAAAATTTGTTTTTAGACTGCAGGACATCCAGATGTTGCCGTCCCTTATTTTCCCAAGTCGAGGAATGGACTGAGGAGATGGAAAAGAGACTGGGTCGTCCCTCCTATCAACCATCCTGAGAATAGCAATGGACCCTTTCCATTTAAAATGGTTCAGGTAGGAAACATCAAAATCTGCTGCAGAACTGATAATTCCTTTTTTGAATTTGATCTTTGATTTATTTATTTTGGTTTTTAGTTTGGTCAGATCCATGATGATATTTTTCTTAAAGTCAAATTCAAAAGTTAAAATACTTAAATTTTCTACTGCTAAGTTGCACTTAAACATCAGCTTTTGTCTCATTTGTTTGTGAGACATTTCAACCAGATTTAACTCATGTTGTTTGCTAAAGAAAAGTTAATGTTGTTGTGGGCGGGTTTTTATTGATTCTTGGTTTGTTCAGATTCGCTCCAATGAAGACCAAGTTAAGAAGATCATCTACAGCATCACAGGTCCAGGAGCCACTGAAGATCCTGTAGGACTCTTTACAATGGACAAAGACACTGGTGATCTGTATGTTCATCAGAGACTTGACAGAGAGAAACATGCACATTATACAGTAAGAATAAGCTACAGTTTTTCTTTTTTTTCATTATAGTTTTGTTTTGTACGAGTTTTGCCAGGTAAAAACCAAAAATATTTTTTTAAGGGGAATATAAATATTATTTGTAACTGTTACTGAAGTCAGCCATCTTTATATTTTTTCCACACTCCCCACCAGTGTTGCCAGATTGGGCGGTTTTCCACCCAATTGGGCGGTTTTGGTTCTAAATTTGCGGGTAAAAATGGTTTTGGGTGGGTAGGCATAATCTGGGCGGTTTTAGGGTAGGTTCGCCGTTTTTTTCTTCTTCATGAATTTAGATAATGAAGTCTTATAATTGTTAAAGTTGTTTGTAATTTCTTCACAATAAGATGGACATTAGCTTGTTTTTTCTTGGACAGTAACACTTTGTTCTTTGTATTATTTTGTAGCTCTTTGCACACGCTGATGTTGCTGGGTCAAGCCAAGCAGAGGATCCTATGGAAATCATCATCAATGTAATTGATATGAATGACAACAAACCTATTTTTGAACAGACATCCTATGTGGCAGAAGTTGCTGAATCCTCACCAAAAGGTAACATCAGTGGATCATTTGTTTTAACAAATAATAGTTTTCTATTTTGTATCATAACCTTTTCTGGTTAAACAGTTGAATCCAGAGCAGGTTCTGGGTCTCATTAATTGTTGTTAAAGTCCAGTGAACAGAACAGAATCAGATAAAGTAAATAATCAGGAGTGGAGATGGTGAGGTTGACCTACACAAGTTTGAGTCTTGAAGGATAGCATTTTCTTTTCCTACAGTGCTAGATGTTCACTTTCAGAGAGTTTTGTTTTTTCTGCTGAGCTGTGAACTCTGACGCTGGTGTTAATCCTGTTCTCCAAATACTTGTTACTTTTGCTCATTGATTATGAGAAGTTTCTTCCTCTAGAGCTATTTTTTCTGGAAGTGAGTGGATGTCAGAGCTGCAGGTAAACTTTAGTCATGATTTAGACTTTTAATACTGATGGAAGCAGAAATAAACTGATGTGTGTAAAGTTTGTTTTAGGTTTACTGATGTGTTCATTCATCATGGCTGCATAGTCAATGCAGAACTACTGGCAGACATGGTCACATTGGCTATTATCTATTTCAGTCTTTCTGTATTTATATAGCATAATATAACACAAAGTGCTTTACACAAGAAAAATCAAATGGCATAAAAACAAGCACAAAACCATAAAAGTAAAGCCCCCATACAGAAGCCTTAAACCCTTTCACACCTTCCATCCTCTTGACTGATGGAGATAAACATTGGGAAAGAGGCTGAGCATGGACAACGTTTGTCGGTATTATGTCTGCACGATATGTAAGATACTCGCGACAAGTGATATTCGTGATCAATATTGCGATGACGATATCGATTGCAATACATGAACAAATAGCAAAGCAACCAAAAACATCATTTCCATTTCACTGAAAAAGTTTAATTTAAACAAGTTTTAACCCCAGTCTACATAGGAGGCAAACATCTAACATACAGTGGCGGACAAAATTGTTGGTACCCCTCAGTTAAAAAAATAAAGTCTACAATGCTCACTGAAATGACTTGAAACGTTCAAAAGTAGCAATAAATAAAAATTGATTCAGATAGTATTTAACTTAGGAAGTTGATCAGAGAGAACAAACAATGGTGTCTATAGGCTAGCCTCCTGAAAACCTCCAAAACTGGATTATAAGGAAAGAACACAAAAACCTTAAGACACAGCTCATATGAGTCATTTAAGAAATTCTGCAATTACAACGTTGAAGTTGAACATTTACCCAAGATTGTGCATGGACAACAGAAGATTTATATCCGTGAACAACCCAAAGAGAGTTATTTGGTTATTATTGATTTTCTAAAATCTAAAATCTTCCACTTTCGACTTCTCCCATCAGGGGTCGCTACAGCGAACAAGTCGCATGGTAAATTTGGCAATGTTTTACGCCGGATGCCCTTCCTGACGCAACCTTCTCAAACCGGGCTTGGAACTGGCGTAGAGAAGGGAACAGGGAGCAGCCCGGAGTTGAACCCGGGTTTCACGGACGGAAGGCGCCGCAAACCAGCACGAGCTAAACTGGCTCCTTCTAAAATCTAAAATACTGTTACTATATATTTCCTGACTTTTATGTAAAGAACCCAGAGAGGGTCATATGTTTTCACTGATTTCATAAAGAATGTTATTATATATTGGCTGATTATCGTGGTCTTGGTGAGAATTTGTGTAGCAGAGTTCTGGAGAAGCCAAAGGTTCTTAATACTATTTTGTTTTTGGTGGAAGACCAGCAAGCAAGGAGTTACAATATCAATTCTACTGATGATAAAAGTATCCATCACCAGCTTCTCTCTCCAAGAGAGAATTGGACAGACCCAAACCAAATCTCTAAGATGATAAAAAACAATTTCACCTACTTAACGTTAGGGATAAGTTGGCTCTGAGTCAAATAATGCCCAGCTTTCTGACTGGTTCTAAATAACTTAATTAAAGTTCTTTTAGTTTCAAAAATTGTCCCTCTCTTGACATCAGAACCAATAACTATAATATCAGTATTCCATAATTCCATAACTCTACTATTTGATCACTTCCTTTGACAGATTAACGACTTGAAAATCTTGTGGCCCAAAATACAGGAAGGGGTTTGTCATTAAAATCCAATTTTAATTGTGCTGTAATATTTGACCTCTTCAGGGACTACAGTGATTCAGGTTAAAGCCACTGATGCTGATGAACCAGGCAATGACAACTCAATTATCAGATACACGATTCTGAGCCAGGAACCTAACCTTCCCAGTGATTCCATGTTTGCCATTAACACCAACAATGGAGCCATCATGGTTGAAGGTGTTGGTTTGGACAGAGAGGTAATGATTTTGAATAAATCTTCTTGAAAGAAAAGTTGTTTATAGAGTTTTTATTATTTTATGTATATTTTATGGATTTACCCTTCAAACATTAAGATGTTTTTGTTTTTTTTATTTCACTTTGTTTTTTATCCTTTTACTAAACTGTGGAGAAAAATTCACATTTTCTGGTAACTGAATTTTTAGTGTTATCAAGATGGTTATTTATGTCTTTGTTACTCCAATGTTAGAGGAGAAAAAGTTTCTTGTATCTGCTGCAGTTGTTGATGATGATGATGATGATGATGATGATGATGTGCTTTAACAGAAATATCCTGAATACACTCTGGAAATACAAGCAGCGGATCTGGTTGGAACTGGATTAACTGGACAAACAACAGTAGTTTTGAAAGTGAAGGACAGCAACGACAACCCTCCAGTCTTTACTGCATCTACTGTGAGTACAACACATGTGACTGTTTGGTTAACAAAAATGTCTGGAAGGGTTTTGACAAATTCAAGTTTTCTTTGAATAAATAATGATGTTTCATTTTTATTTAGAGCATTAAGGTTATTCTGTAGGAAGTTTTTCAGCCTTTTACTGTGTGACAGCTGTGAATATTTCATGTTTTCAATTTAATTTTGGTTTTGTGAGCAAACCCTCCTTGAGCCTTTCATTCTTTTACCTTTTCCAGTATCAGGGAGCAGTTGATGAAAACGCAGTGGGGGTTCTGGTTGTTAAAATGTCAGTAACTGATGAAGACGAACCAAACACCCCAGCATGGAACGCTAAGTTCAAGATTGTCAGAGGAGATCCTTATAATTTGTTTTCCATAGAAACAGGAACCAACAAACAAGAAGGAATCCTTAAAACTGCTAAGGTAAGAAAACAAAGACGCTTCTGAAAGATCCTGTTTTCAAGTTGGACAAACTCTGTTTTGTTTTAAAAGTAAAGTTTGGTACTCAGCAAAAGTACAGATGTTTTGTCCTAAAGATGTCCTTTACACTGATAACTACAGGTGTTTATTGGCACGTAGCTAATGATACGATACATATCATAATGTATCCCAACAATGCACCAGAAACAACATTTCACGATTTCTTTAGAGAATGACTTGCAAGAAAAATTCTGAATACTAATACATCTTTTACCAGGATACAATCGTAAAATACATTTGTTTTAATGATCATAGCGTTAAGCACTGCAATGCGTACCATTTTGTTTAATGTTACTTAGGCAAATTCATGATGCTTTTCTTATGGTAAATTAAGAAATAATTTTTCAACACTTAATGTTTGATTTTCACAAAATATTTTTCAGTTTAAGAAAAAGAATTGTGCCTAACCTACAGGGTTATAAAAGCCATGCCCAATTTGAGTATCCTACCACACTGCTCCAGTTCTTATCAACAGTGTGACTCACCAGGATGTCGAAAGTTAGCGGCGACTTGTCCATGATGGTGATGTGGCTGGGTTGGAGGCATTTGTCTGCAATCTTTTTACTGCAGTATGAGCGGAAGATAAACAGCTTTTCATTGCAATCCACTGAAAGTCGCTGCAGCACCATATTCCTTGCCTGGATGGAAGATGACAGCGTTCATAAAACTAAAGCAAAAGCTTCCTCTGTAAGCATTAATGCCCTCAGTCGAATGGTGACTGCAGAGAAGCTTCTCCAAGCTGGTCATTAATTCATCACTTGAGTCGCCTTGTTTCCATGGAAATTCAGCTGCGTCTTCTTGACTATCGGAGTTCGTTTTCCAGCTTCCTCCACTTGTGAACTATGGATTCATTCATCTTGAATTCTCTCGCAGAAGCTTCCATGTAGAGCCCTGCGCGGGACTATTTTCTTCATCCCGCTCCCGCCCGCGCTCGCTGAATTTCTGACCAATCCCGCCCGCTCCCGCAACGAATGCGTTACACTCCCCCCCGCACCCGCAATATGTATGTCCACTCCCGCCCGCACCCGCAAAACTCATAGAATTTAGTCCCACACAGTAATAGAGATGCATTGATTTTGTATTGTCTCCCGTCCCGCAGGAAAAAAACACGTATTTTTATTGATATTATTAAAGAGATTCATGTCCCTCCTCCAGCCTCATCTTTTCATACATTCCTCTTTTGTGTAATGTGCAACTTAAATATTAAATATATTTTCCCAAATCCTGTTCGGTTAAAAGTGTGCGTGTGTGCGCGCGCAGACAGACGGCCTGAAGCGCGCTCTTAGTAAGAGGCGGGGCGGGGCACGCCCCCAACAACAGGTTAGATGACAGTGGCCATTGGGCGTCTCTACCTGGTGCCTTCACGGAGCTTCAGTACATAAGACTCCAACAGCTGCACAGCCTAACGTAGTCCGCTAAAATATATTCATGAGATATTCATGGCAGTACTGATCCCGCGGGGTTTTTTTTTTTTTTGCTGCCTGCTCCCGCCCGCAGCACAATTCAAACCGCCCAATCCCGCGAGATTTGGATTGGGTCCCGCCGGGTCCCGCGGGACCCAATCCAAATGCAGCCCTCTACTTCCATGTTCCCCCGTGTAGCTGATAGCTTCCAGTTTAAACTGTGCTTCAGTCTTCTACGTCCCACAACAACACATTAGGCGCACCACCTCATAGGGCGCCCCCTACATTTTGGAGATAATGTAAGGCTTATGTGCTTTATGGTTGTGAAAATACGATAATTAGAATCCTTGGCTGTGAGGATTAGTTAAAGTTTCACTCGCTTGGCTTCCAGCATTTTGACTGAGACTACAGTCAGTGTAAGCCGTCCACAAAGCACCTAAATCTGTGTTTTATATGGTCCCAGCACCAAGTTGGCACAAAGTTATAGTACCCATCACAAGTAAAAACTTCATTTTCCATGTCTCATTGATCTTTGTAACAACCATGGTAACTACAGTAACCGCGAGGCTGAATAAACATCTTACAAGGCGGTTCTCCTGATATTCTATTGTTTTGGTTCAGTGTGGAGCTGCTGGAAGAGGGTCGGTGTGATATGCAGCCAACTAGTAGAGGTTTAAGTGTAAAACAAAAGATGCTGAACTACATGTTAGCTTGTAAATAACTAATTAAATATTGTCTCTGCTGCAGTTGATGTCGATACAGGTATCACCAAATGAAGAATTGTAATATTTCATTGTATCAATTTTTTACTTGCACACCCACTGATAACTGCCTTTTTCTTCAAACAATAGGGACTTGACTTTGAGAAAAGCAGAACACACACTCTGATGGTTATTGTGGAGAACGACGTCCCTTTTGCCATTCCACTGACCACCTCTACCGCCACAGTGGTGGTGATTGTGAAGGACGTCAATGAGCCTCCGATCTTTAAAGAAAAGGAGATGACCGTTCAAAAGTCTGAGGACCTTCCTGTGGACAGTGTGATCATGAAGTCTGAGGCAGAAGACCCAGACTTTGCACGTGAAAACACTGTCAAGTAAGATTTTTTACTCTCCTCTTTTGGACTTCTAAATAAAAAAAAGCCTTTTTAGTTTGTTTTTTTTACTGTTGAAAAATAGAAACTTAACAAGGAAATTAATTTTATTAATGTGTCAGTTAATCAAAATCTGACCAGCCCAGAATTACAGAGAAGGAAGTGTTTTAAAATCCTTTAGAGGATTTTAAGTCTCTAAATGTAATTTTATCCTTTTTTTTTTTTTTTACATACAATTGGTTTACACACAGTTGTTCCATGTTGTAAACATGTATTAGATTCAGTATTATACAAACACAAACATTCTTAGAACGTTATTCTTTTCAGTGCCTAAAAATGTACGAATGATTTTTGTAATGAATCCATTTTTATGTGCAGGTATAAAATAGTTGATGACCCTGATAACTGGCTGAAAGTGGATGAGGATTCAGGGCTGGTGAAGGTGAAAAGCCTCATGGACAGAGAGTCCTCTAATGTGAAGGAGAATAAATACACGGTGCTCCTTGGTGCTTATGATAACGGTAGGTGGAAAGAGAGAGAAATTGTTGCTGGCTGTAAGTTATTTTATGTGTGAAGTGAGATTTTATGGTCAGTTAGGAGGTTATTAAAAGTGCAGACAACTTTTTTTTTTAATCTGCCAATGAGTGAAATGCACAACTTGGACTTGAACTGTAGTTTTCCTTACATATAAAAATATATATACATATATTGGTGTGGCCATTGAGAGGTTAAAGTTCTTATTTGTAAGTCTGTTGTGTACAATAATAAAAATAATAATAATAATAATAATAATAATAAAATCAATATTGCACGGTGGCGCAGTGGTTAGCACTCTTGCCTCACAGCAAGAAGGCCCCTGGTTCAAGTCCTGGCTGAGGGACCTGAAACAGAACACCATTGCATGTTCTCTCCATGCATGCCCGGGTTTCTCCCACGATCCGAAATATGCTTCATAGGTTAATTGTTTACTCTAAATTGTCCATAGGTGTGAGTGCGTGGGTGTGTGATTGTGGACACTCTACCCTGCGACAGACTGGCGGCCTGTCCCCTGCCTTCGCCCACAAGTGGGCGGGATAGGCTCCGGCAGCCCCGTGACCCCAAAAGGGAATAAACGGAATAAGATGAATGAATGAATAATGTGAGAGAAACTTAAAGGACGGAGCAAAAATAAGGAACCAAAATAGAAACACGAATAAATTTGCGGGAAAAAAATGTGCAATCAATAAACAAAATAAATACAAAAATAAATTAAGGGAAACATTTTTTTCTTTTTTTTCATTTATTTATTAAAGAAAATGTCATTTTTAAAATTGCTGTCAAAGGAAAAAGACCTTTTGACAAGCTAAGTGCTAGTTATCTGCAGACCAATGCTCCACCACTATTCTCTCCTGTTTAGAACTGTTGGTGACTTTCAGTCTTGTCAGAAAAAAACTGTAACTGTAACTGTGCATTTTTCTATTTTTATTTCAAATCGTTTTTTTTTTAATTTGCTAGAAAGCATCAAAGTTTTGAGGTTAAGAGATCAACTGTTATGAGAAAAAATTGCTCCTGGTTTTACTGATGTTCATCTGTGATCTCACCAGATCCAGTCCCAGCCACTGGAACTGGCACGTTGATCATTATACTTGAAGATGTCAACGACAACGCCCCAGCGATTGTAGAACGGGAAACACAGGTGTGTGTTTGCTTTTTAGAGCCATTTAGGTTTACATTTTTCAGGAAGAACTGCACTGAGACTGACTGTGATTGTGTTTCCTCAGATTTGCAGGCACAAGCGGACTCCAGTGCTGCTGAGTATAGTGGATAAAGACGAAGCCGCTCATTCTGCTCCGTACAGTGTGGCCGTTCATGAAAAGTACTCAGCCAACTGGACGGCTAAGATGAACGAAAGCAGTACGAACACTGTTCCCTTGAATGTTCACGTTTGAAAAGAAAAAGCTTTTTTTTTCTACCACTCAATCTCTCATGTTCTTTGCATAAACTAAATCCTGAAATCATTTAGCAGCATCTCTGTGATGTTTGTTTTTAAAATGGCAACAGTAAATGGAAATTATGCTCAAGTTGAAACTGAATTTCCTTCACTTCTCTGTTCTGTAGAAACTGGAATCGAGCTGTTTTTAAAGTCGGACATTCCTGAAGGAAAATACAAAGTGGTCCTGAGGGTCGCAGATCGTGGTAACCTGGACCAAGAAAGCTCCATCAATGTAGAAGTTTGCACCTGTTTAGAAAATGGACTTTGTTCTCTGGCTAGAATTGGTGGGCAAGAAGAAATGTCTCCATATATTTGGGGAATACTTGGAGCTCTGCTGCTGCTGCTGGGTGAGTAAGCTTTCTCAGAAATGAAAGAATGTATGGTGTTGATGGAGTTGTTTGGGCCTTTTTTTTCTTCTAATGTAAAACTAGAATCTTTCTAATTAAAAAAAGGGTAGATTGTCACATTAGTTGCCCATGATAATGTTCATCATTTATAAACCCAGATGATTAAAAATAGTGGGTAAAGGCCAGTTGGTGTGACAAAGGTGTTGGCTTAGTAACCAAAACTGGACTGAACAGGAAAATCTGAGAGAAACAACCATTTGTGGGACTAAACATGTTGGAATTATTTGACTATTAAAAAGCTCAATGGATCCAAATGTCAGGTTGGGTGTTTTGAACAAAAGGAGGAAATGAGAGGAAGACGGGGCATACCCTACCTGGAGCTGCTGGTGGGAAGATGAAGGGAGGACCCAAAAAGAGGGAATGTGATGGAGGTGTCAGAAACATGGAAATGTTACATTGCGTTGTGTTACTGACTTTAATGATGATTAATAAACCAGCCCACCAGTTTCTAATAAAGCTTTTTGTTTCAGTAATTGCTGTTTTGGGGTTGTATGCATACAATAAACGGCAGAAGAAAGGAGAAATCGGAGAGCCGTTTGAGAAAGATATAATCAGAGACAACATCTACCACTACGCTGAGGAGGGAGGTGGAGAAGACGATCAGGTAAACACTATAGATCTGACAAAACACTTATGCTAGCAAGATTTTGTGCTTAGAATCTGCTCTTTTGTTCATCAGAATTTTGATCTGAGCGTTCTTCACTACGGCCTCGACAACAAACCCGACGTATTGCGGAGTGATATGATGCCTGTGACCATGTCTCGCCCCACCTACCGAACTTTGCCCGGCAACCCAGACCAAATTGGCAACTTTATTGAAGACGTGAGTGATGCAGACAAGCCTCTGTAGGCACGTCTGTTTTTTTTCTTTAGAAATGATTTTAAAATGTCCCCCCCCCCCCCCCCCCCCATCCTCCAGAACTTGAAGGCAGCAGACGAAGACCCCACCGCGCCCCCCTATGACTCGCTTCTAGTGTTTGACTACGAGGGTGGGGGCTCGGACGCAGGAAGCCTCTCGTCCCTGAATTCTAGCAACAGCGGAGATCAGGACTACAACTGCCTCACCGAGTGGGGCCCCCGTTTCAAGAAGCTGGCTGACATGTATGGGGGAGGAGAAGATGACGATGACATGCTGTGAAACCACAGACCCCCCTCCACCAGACTCTGTTGATGACTCCACTCAGAAACGACCTGCAGAGTTCAGTTTTCAGTGACGCGCTCTTTTCAGCCCCCTCCCCTCCACAGGCTTTTTTGTGGCTTCTTCTAAGTTGTACAGATGTTGGTCTTTTTTTTTCTGGAACTTTCTGGGGATGCTGAATGCACTGGTAATGATGGGATCAAATTTAACCTTTGAGCTATCTTAGATGACCCCACCCTTACATAAACGTGTTCTCCCTACCATGACAAAGGTGGATAAAGGTGGAAAGATTTCATGTAATCCATGGACACCAGTGAAGATCACAAATCATTGAAGAAAAAAGGTTCAGCGCACTGTCTAGTGGGTATAGATGACCCAACTCCCAATGTTAAAGTGCCTAGGATAGCACAAGGGTTAAAAAGTACAGTACTTTGTGTTCTAGGTTTTTATTTTTTTATTTTTTTAAATCTTTTAATATTGTTTGAACTAATTTGAAACAAAATGAAATCCAGCCAGCCATTACTGATGAGCTGTAGAAGTTTAAAAGACACTTTTTTTTACAAATGTTGCAGAAATATTAAATACACCGCTGTGTGAAAGATTCTTATGTTGCCGGCAAAAAGACTTCAAGACTGGTTTGACTGGTTTATTTTTTACATAAACCTTTATGAATACAGAAGATGGGTGGTCTGTTGTTTTACTTCTTGAACATTTTTAGATGCTTTCAGAAGAGCCAACAACAGAACTTCATTGAAGGAGCTTCCTGTATTCCTGTTGGGTCCTAATCTGCTGGCTGCAGCAGGCATGGGAATTCATCAGTATTTTGATCCATTGTAAAAGCATTCCCAGTGGTCTTTTAATAATGACTATGCCCTTTTTTAGCCAAAATAAAAATGTGCAGAGCAGCCAAAGTTCATTAGAAATGTCCCTCTTTAGTTGTGGGCAGGATCGTTGGCTTCTGCTTATATCCCATCATCCCTTTGTTTATTCTCTCCTGCTAGATTAGAGCCCCTTATAACACCAAACTAACATTAGCAGTGCAACAAAAATGAGCAATATCGGAGCTATTCAGCTGTACAAGTTTTAGCCAGATGCTAACTCGGGACAAGGAAAATTATAATAAAATTATAATGTAGCTACTTGTCTGGAAGTGGATGCAACAGAAGGGGGCGGAGCAGAGAGACTTTGGCCCACCCATTCAAGTGGTGTAACAAAAGTATATGTATATATATATATATATATATATATATATAAATATATATATTGTAGCAACGCAACGAAGAACGAGGCAGAGATAGGAACTTTGCAGAACTGCCTTTTTTATTCTCCCAGAACAGTGTAACATGCAGTGGGGTCATTCTCCTCGCCCCCCTCCTCACTTACGATGCAGGACAAAATAAACCACCAGGGTAAAATAACTAACACCGAACGGAAGAACAGTCAGACAATAAAACACAGATTAAACCCACACACCCACTAAGATCAGGCCAAAACCAGCAGAAGAAATTGCATCCACAATCCTTTGCGCTACCAGATCTGACAGCATACCAATGGGTGTGTGACCGTCACTACAATATATATACCGTAAATTACAAGCCACACCCACCCTTTTTGACGTGTTTAATTAGTTTTATACATACACAAGCCGCGTGTCAGAGTACAAGCCGCGCATGTGTTAGGCGATATTGTCATCCTGACAGATCACGGCCAGCATCCCAGAGTGAGTGCAATTCATTAGCACACTGTGGGTGGTGCCAGCTTTGCCTCTGGCTCATGTATTTGAGTGTATCGACATCTGTCAAACATCATGGACCTCTATTCTGTTCACAAGTTCCTCAGTTATGGTGTTTTTATTTCATTTTTTTTTTTACTTATTGACAATCTAGGTATCATACATAAAATTACAAACAGTAACCATATAATCAACATTACATCCCTCAGTTATGATGAGGAAATTTACATCCGCGATTCCACATTTCCCATGAGTCTTAGGGGCTAAAGGCGGGGCCAATGCCCGGCTCGCCATTCTGTTGTACGTGTTTAAGAATGAGCAAGTATCAGCAGTGCATGGAGGGGTGAACAGGTACAGCTCTCCTTCCGCTTGTGTCGCGGCAGCGTTATGGGAGTAACAGGGCTGGTTAAAAAACACACCGGTAAAATACAGCAGCGGCGACTGAAAAGCGCGCGCCTCAGCGCGATACACGCGCCTCAGTGCGGCGCGTGCGTCAGAATTCAGAAGCCTCTGCACTCCGCGGACGCCTCTGCGCTCCGCTCCCGCCCCGCGCGCTCCTTGTCTCCCCTTCCTATCTACTCCGACACCTCTGGCCAGGGCAGCTTCAAGGAGGAGCACTTCGCCCCCATTGCGCCGGTGGAAGGAGCAAATCGTTTCTGTGCAAAGCAATCGGACTTAATACTGTACGTTTTGTGTATGAGGGGCGGGTGCGTTGTTACGTGTGGGAGCCTTCAGACTGCCATCGGCCCCGCAGCTCAATCAACAGGAGAAGATGTCTCCAGCTCACACGGAGGCTGTGAGCTTTTCAAAGCAAAATTCCGGTTTTACGGTTTCCTTAGAAACCGTAAATGGAGTGTAAATTCACTCCATGCGCTGTTCTCTCCGTCACACAGCAAACCGGCTTTTCCAAACCCGTTGGTGACGGTGGACTTTTTTACGCTGCTTTTAACGATTGCTTTTAACTTGAAAGCTTCATCATATTGTAGCGGCGATCTGGTGCAAGTTGGGTCTAATGGCACCAAAGGATTCTGGGATGCGGCCGGGCATGCGTGTTTCATTTTGTTGAACCATGACTGAAGTGTCTAAGACCTGAAGTCAAGTCCATGCTGTTTGGCTGCTTAGAGGTGTGTTGAATATAAATGCCTTGTGCTTGGTGTTAGATAAAGAATTCAAACTATTCACTGAGTTCGACAGTACGTACATGGCGGCCGCTAATTAAATCCATAAATTAGCCGCGTCACTGAATAAGCCGCAGGGCTGTAAGCGCAGGAAAAAAGTAGCGACTTGTAGTCCGGAAATTACGGTATATATATATGTATATATAAACAAATTAATTGTATTGATCATTTGTTTTCAGTTTTACCCTTTTAAATATCATTAAACCTGCTGAAAACGTTCAAAGGTCTCCTGAGTCGTGAGATGAGAAAGGTCTTCAAAAGCTCCTGCATTGGACATGCGTGAAACAGCACAAGTATAAATTGTTGTAACAATGGAAAACCTACACTTTTAAATGATATTCCACCTTGTACCACAGGTTTTACACTATCAAGTGTGTTAAAAGTAATTCTTGAAGAAATGTAATATTCAAACACATATTTTATAGATCTTTAAGCATTTGTCTGTACTCTTCCTGTGTGTTTTAGTCCAGAAAATAGCACCATCTAATGAGGTCAATTATTAGGCTCATTCATGAAATTCATGAATATGTGACCTCATGTGAATATGAGTCCATTTCATGTAACAAGAATGTGACTTTTGATGTCCAGATCCCAGATGTGGGAATAAAGCCACAGACCAACACAAAGAAGTCAGTCAATTTTCAGTCTTGAAGAAATCTGACACTGCCTGTTGTTTTGCTCTCTGGACGCAGCCTCCTATCCATTCCTCTTCTGTTCTTCTCTCCATCTCCTACAGACCCTTTCACTGGTTAAGTGGTGGTCACTGTAAGCTGATCAGTCATGTGCTGCCCCCACATCCCTCTGTCTTCTTGTGGGATGGATAGATGACTGATGGAAGGCCTAGAGATAACATCACTTAATTGCTTTTAAAAAAGTCCCCTGTTATTTATGGTTTTTGACTCCAGATTATGCAGCTACTGTAATAGGAATGCCCCCCCCCCCCCCCCCCCCCCTGCTGACAGTGTGAAAACTACATTCAACCAAATACAACGTCACAAACAAGAGAACTTTGATTCTATGAACATGAATCTTGCTGAACAATGACTGTCTTAAAAAATAAGACTTAAGGTATGTTCACACTGTCCTCAGCAAACGACCACCTTCAATGAAAAGTCTTTGTAAACGTGTAAACGTGTGTTTATGAGGTCTGCTTTCAAAACTCTTGCATTCAAACTATTCAAGTTTCTACAACTGTGTTTGGGCTCTATCTCAAAAAGGTGTGGCCATTGAATGTACGTTGCCAGTCAAACTTTGACCAATCAGGGACTCGGATTTAGTAGTGATGCTTGAATATGATTTATCTGGTGAATCCAGACATAACGACGAGCCTGACGACGTCTGTGTTTGTTTTTCAAATAAAGACAATTTAGTCCACTATCCTGACATGATGTTAATCCATATTCGGCATTGCAAGGACGCTAGCAATGAACCGAACCATTTTTATATTTGTGCCCAAATTGCGCCCTTTTCCAACTGTAGCTAGAGGACATGCACTCGTAAATGGTAGAAAAAGAAGAAGCGGCTACCTGCTTCTCCAGCGTAAACACCATGAGCTAAATGCACATTCTTGACCACGCTTCAAATGCCTGATGTGTACGTAGCTTAAGGCATGACTACATTTGTCACAACTGCCCCAATTTACAACTTTGTAAAAAATTTTCTTGCATGTATTTTGAATTATGTAAATTATACTGAATGTGTTTTACAGAAAAGCCTGTCCGTTAAAAGACTTGTACTTTATCTGTTTGTAGAAATGGTTGAATTTTTGTTTACCGTTTATTCTGACTAATTTTACCATCTTTTGTGAAAACACACAAATTGCTCTCTGGTTATTTTTTATTAGTGCAGGAACTAAGTCAGTGTGACTTATTACTAGTTGTCATTGGCAGAAACTCCAAGCAGCAGAAGCTTTACTTTTTTCCTCCGACTTCTCAAATGCAGCGTCTTTAAGATGTTAGGGACATTACTCCACTTTCTAGGTTTCAGATTCCAAGGCTTTTAGAACCCAGCTAAGGCTTTTAGACTCTATTACCCAGAGCATTAATCGCACATAATAAATGCAAGAGAATCACCATGATCCTTCTCTGTGGGTTTGTGGGACATCAAATGTAGAGACATAGAAGGATGAAAAGATAGATTGGTAGTTCTCATGACAGCAGACTTGATTTTGTTCTTTCTTTCAAAAAAACGGGTGACTGATTTACGGTGTTGGAGATTAAATGGTTTCAGTGCTCATGTGCCAGAATCATTGTACTTACTTCCTCCATAAGTTACAAGTTTCTGTTACTTATCTGAAATTAAACCCCATGGTTGACAGTGGTTCACAGTCGAAATCTATTTTAAGGTACTTAAAATGTATTTTACAAACTAGAAATATCAGAGTTAAAAACCTTTTTTTTTTCCCCGAATGGAGCAACCGCCTTTTTATTAGGCACACCTGTCCAACTGCTCATTAATGCAACTTTCTAATCAGCCAATCACATGGGACCAACTCAATGCATTTAAACATGTAGACCCGGTCAAGATGATCTTAAGTGACTTTGAACATGGCATGATTGTTGGTGCAGACCACCTGGTCTGAGTATTTCAGAAACTGCCGATCTACTAGGATTTTCACCCACAACCATCTCCAAGGTTTACAGAGATTGCTCCAAAAAAGAGAAAATATCCAGTGAGCAGCATTGGTGGAAATGCCTTGTTGATGCCAAAGGCAGAGGAGAATGGTCAGACTGGTTCCAGCTGATAGAAATGAACAGGAACTCAAATAACCACTGGTTACAATCGAGGTCTGCAGAAGAGCTGATGGCTACATCCAGCACGATACCGCACCATATCATAAAGCTGGGATCAACCCTTCCCTGGCTCTGGGACGGGACAACCCTCTTGGGGCCCCCGGTCGCTCTGGGTGTCATCCGCTGCGGCTGCGGGTTCTGGGGTGGGGGCTTGTCGGCCCTGTCCTATGGGGGGGCATTCTGGGGGGGGGGGGCACTATTGGAACGGGACCATGGGGGGTTGACTGGTCAGGGTCTCCGCTCAGGCAATCGGCGGTTGCCCCTACCGGTTGGCTGCCTCGGTCCCTTCGAGGCCTGACCAGAGCTCTTCCAGGGCCGGCGCTTGGGGGTGCCAAGCGCTGGGCCCCGCCAATTTCCAACTGTTGCCAACTGTGGCCAACTGGGTGGTGATGGGGCCCTGCCCCACCTGAGAAGGGTGCCCATTCATTGTGTGAACTGACGTGTATATTTTGTGCATTTTAGCTTTTTGCACAAATCTATCTATCTCTCTCTCTCTCTCTCTCTCTCTCTCTCTCTCTCTCTCTCTCACTCTGTCTTTTATTTTAATTTTAGCAGATCTTAGAAACCTCATTTGATTTATTCTATCCACATAACACCAAGTATTTTCCAAAAAGAAATGACAGATGCAATAGATTCATGTGTTCTTGCTGTGTAACTCTGTGGCTAACTAACACTGCATACAAATGACAATATTTAAAAATACATTTGTACGTGATAGATAATGGTGTCTGTTTTAAACTCTGTCTCGCCATGTAAATGATCTGGTGAACAAAAAGGGAAGTTGAAACTTCAGTAAACTTCCATAGTGGATTTTTTATTCCTTCTGTTAATTGTTTTTTTACATACCTCGCTCTTATTTGTTTGTTTTTTCATTTTGAATGACCCAAACTATTATCAGTTATTTTTAGACTTTCTTTAAAATGGGAAAGATTAACTGTTTATTTAGGGTTGGGAATGAAGGAGAAATGCTGAAGCGTGTGAAACTGCGTGGCTGTGGGAGGTTGTCTGCATGGGGAAGTCTCTCCAACAATGTGTTGTGCTGCTGAAACCAGGATGTCAACGACTATATCTGCCTTTTATCTGCTATTTTCTAGCCAGCGACTGAACAGAAACTTCAAGTATCAGTCCCTGCAGGTGTGGTAAGGATTTCTGACCATATGAGGAAGGCGGAAGTCACGCACCTGTGAAATACGTCACGCCCCGACAAGTACCTGCAGTGACTCGTCCGGCTGAAGACACTCAGAAGCTGAAAGCCTTTGCAGCAGCTAGACGGACGTGAAAACACCCTGAGGATTACTTTTCAGGAGACTTTTAAACTGCGTTTTTTATTTTTCTTCTCCATATTTGTTTTTCATTTCAACCGGAGTACAGAAAAGAGCTTTAACACACAAATGGGGACCGCTTGGATTGCGGTTTTTGGAGTTTTTTTCTTCATTCTTGAGGTAAGTGTAACCTTTTTGTTTATACAGACTACCTACGTTGTGCGTGTAGTATTATTTTATGAGTAGATTTTTTATTTTTATTTATAAACTCATTTTAAACATTTTTCCTGATTTTAAACCTTTCTGGATTAAATGTCGCTTGTCCTCGAAACTGCTTTATTTGGTAAATGGAAGGTCAGATTTACAACAAATGAGGGCGGTTGGTTGACTAAACATAAAGTGGTTTTTAAGAAAGAAAGTTATTGAGTATTGGTGTTAAACGTTTGGTGCGCGTCGTCGTGTGCGCTTTTTCTCCTCTTCCCAAACGAACTTTGCGTCGAAGTCGCTTGAAGGGCCTCGCCCTTTTACCGTTGATGACGTCAGACAGGTGAAATAGTTTCAACTCCGTCTGACCGAGTTTTACCGAACGTTCCCGAGCAGATTGCATGTGTTTTACGTGTTAATAGTTTAACCTTAACCTTAAAATGAGACTAAAACTATATAATAAGCACGTTCCCAAAAACTGGCAGGAATACACGGTTTATTTATTCGATAAATATTTGTCATTCTTTTAAACGGCCTTAAAAGTAAACCGTTTCTCCCCTTTGGTAAATGCTTGTTGTTGTTTTGTAGTTGTTGTTGTTGTAAGCAGTTCTTTGTTGCTACATGAAAAAAGATAATCCATGCTACAATTTGTATTTTCATAATAAAAATACATTTTTTTAATACCCTTTTTTTTCTAGTTTTTTGCAAAGTATGAAGAATAGATATGACTTTTGTCAACCTCGTGATTTTGCCATTTTTTCCTTGTAGGTCTCAGTTGTGTCGACCACACAGGAGTCGCCATGTAAACCTGGATTTGAGTCAGATTTGTTAATATTCAAAGTGAACAGGAAGCATCTGAAGGCAGGCACAAGACTGGGCAAAGGTATGTTCATCAAACAGTTACTGCTTCATGCTTCCTGGATGTGGTTGTGCTCATCATTGATGTTTCACATGGAAAAAATCAGGTATTTTCTGTTACGACTTTGCTCCAAAGGAGTTCTCAGTGATTGTAGCAGCGTTGTGGATTAGGCCTGTGGAGTAATACTGAAGTGGTGATCCAAATCGATACAAGGTCAACGATCCGCAGATCGAACCATGATTCTGATGTTTTAGTCAAAATCTATCTTAATGATTTCTAATTTATTTCTTTTTAGTGATGAAATAAAATGAAAATGTGTATTTAAACCTGCATTTATACCTTTTAGTTAGAACAGCTTTAATACTAAACAAAACAAACATCACTGCATTTTACAACAAATTCTGAAAATGTTCTCCATAGTTTTTACATCCCCAAAGTTTTGCAGACTAGTTATAGTAGACAGATGACAGGAAGACAGTTAATGAAGACACAGGAACACCTCAATTAAAACGGCCCTGTTACAACTAGAAAACATCTGAACTGACAGTTTGACAGACTGACATTTTTTTATCACGATTGAAGGAACTTGATTACAATATTTTCATAATCTTTAATTTCATTCATCTTATTTGGGTTCATTAGGTTCATTATCAGTGTGTTTGTAATTGTTCTAACACAGAGGACAGATTTATTTACTCTCT
Source organism: Oryzias latipes (assembly GCF_053564925.1). Taxonomy (NCBI): domain Eukaryota; kingdom Metazoa; phylum Chordata; class Actinopteri; order Beloniformes; family Adrianichthyidae; genus Oryzias; species Oryzias latipes. The sequence goes on from NC_136251.1 coordinate 11,100,633, forward strand.
GTGACAGCAGCACATGCAGTTTTTATATTTCATGCACTTAAAATTCAGCATTATTCAGTATTTTTGACTGGTTATTGTTTGAAGTGTATTTTTACTACAGTCCTTTGGATTTATAAAGATTACAAATTAGATATGTGAGTATTCAGATGCTTGTTACAGCCCTATTGTGGATTATGTTACATAATTTTATTAACATGAAGTTTTCTCTTGTGATGCTGTTCTGTAAAGATCAGAACAATAACATTTTCATAAGTCAATGTGCTGGTTTTAAAGTATTGTCCACTAGGAGGTTATAGTTACATTATCAATTGCTTGTTAAAGAAGAGTTAGTCATTTTCAAGCAGGTCTTTCTTTACTAATAATGCTGGATAAGCACATTTTTGGGGGTGAGTTACTTGAAGTCATTATGGTAATTGTTTCCTGAATCTGTAGAAACTTAACTGAAACAAATGTTTATCTTCATAAATGCTGCAATAAAGAATAAAGTATTAATATGGATCTGTATTTACATCTGCAGCTCTGAATGCAACATTTGGTTTGATGGTACAGACAAAAAGAGTCCTAAATCATGACCACAAAATGAACAGGATTAACCAGCAGGTCATATTTTGGTATTTAAGAGAAGACAGTATTTTAAACTTACAATGTGATACAAATGGAGAAATTGTCTCTATTATATTTTAGTTGGCATGAACTAAGTTCATTATCGGTGTGTTTGAAATTGTTAAATAAAAGTGGGAGAATGCAGAGGACAGATGGCTGGAGAAAGATGATTTGTTGTGGCTAATTTTAAAGGAAACGACCATAAATCAAAGAATAATCTATTTGTATTAGAGATTTTTTTCTGTCGTTTGATCCGTGCACTTTGTCGTTTTCTTCTTGTAGTTGGATTCACTGACTGCACAGATCGTATAAGGTTTCTCTTCAGCACAGATGACAGTCGCTTTGTGTTCACTACTGATGGAGTATTAACTGTAAGTAACAGTCTTGACATAAAATCAAAGTTCTCTCATTTATTTTTTAAATTGATTTTCTCAAAAAAAAAAAACTTCAGAAGTGACAAAGTCAAGTCTTATTCTTGTCTGATGCTTTTTTAAATCCAATCCTTAACCTTCACTGCTTCAATGAACATTCAAGTTCCGTTTGAGCTTTTGGCCCACTTCAGATTTATTTATTACAGTTAACTTTTTTCATGTCCTATATTTTAGGTGAAAAGAGCAGTTGTTCTCCATGAAGGACATCTGGACTTTTTTGTCCACTCCTGGGACTCACAGGGCAACAAAATGACTGTTCCTGTCATGGTCCTGCGACATGGACATCACCATGTAAGCAGAGATGCTGAGCGGCACCATGGAGGCCACAGACACCAGAACCATCACAACACTGAAGTGGATTCTGCCGATACCAAAGAGGTAAGTTCAGATGAGCAATAGAAAGGACCCTGCTGCATGTTGCTTGGACTGCTAATGCTTGTCATTTGCATGGAAAGTTCCACGTAGCAGCTAGGCTTGATGCACGATCACGGTGCATTGTCCAGTCTGGCCTTCTTGGGTTTCAATCAGAGAAACCTTCCTTTCCAATCTCACCTTTTTCAAGGTATCCATAGGTGTGTAACAATGTAGTCTATAGTCGGAGCACTTTTCATTAACCCTCCTAGGGGTTCAAAGAAGGCAGTGTACTCTGTACTGTTGTTTGGCCCATAGGGAAGACCACAATAAGAGACTTGTCTCTGACAGATGTAGGCACTAGAACACAATCTTCTTCATCAACTGGATAAGATGAGAGATGTAGGCGGGCCGATTTATAAAACTGTGGATATGGCTGAGCCTGGTCTTGAACGGTTTCATGATGGGACCTTGGTGATGTAAGTCCAGGGGATGAAGCAGATCTTGATTTGAATGTTTCAGCTGGATGAATGTGAACCACTCTTCTCTGAGACCCTTCAAAGATTCCAAACAAGACCTCACAGTGATTGTAGGAGTAGTGGGAAATAAGCCTAAAACATCAAGGCAGGAGTTGGTTGATTTCAAAGCAGCTGGAATGACAAGAAATCCATTGGTTATACATTACAGCGCAATGGTTTAACATACTGCTCGCAAAGTACCGCTGCTTTCAGTCCCACTCCAACTATAATTTTTTCTATTGGAAAATCGTTTCCAGTGACTATATATTCATTCATGTATTTTTATTTATGATCATGCCATTTCAATCAAACAGCTTGTAATTTTTGAGGACATATTTCCTGCAGCACAGCAGGAGTTCATTAGCAGTTTGCGTCTGGGTTGTGGGTGGGACTAACTGATTTACTCTTCTGCAAGCTTATCGCACCTCACAAGACCATGCTAACAAGCAAAAACAAAACAAAAAAACAGCGTGCATTATCAGAGCTAACCACCTGCACAACTTTGGAGTCAGATGCCAGCTCGGAAGAGGATAATGGAGACATTGATGGATCTATTTGTCTGCTAGCGGATTCTTCAGAATCGGAGTGGAGCTGGGGGGCTTTGGCCCACCCATGGCAGTTGCGTCACAAACCTTTTCAAACAGGTTTTTTACAAGTTTCTGATCCAACACTATTTGAATAAAGAAATAATCAGAAATGCAGTTTTGATACAAAATATTACAGTAATCTAATTTATGTGAAGACATTTATTCACCCAGGATGGCTCAATAGCAGAGGTGTGGGTTTCTCAAATAGTGATGATCTCAACCATTACTATCTTTAACTTCTTGGTTTAATAAATATTCAGGTTTTTTTTCTCTGCATGTTTGTTTTAATTAACACCTAATTTCATTCTGGAAAACAAAATGCCCTTTTAATATTTGTTTTTAGACTGCAGGACATCCAGATGTGGCCGTCCTTTATTTTCCCAAGTCGAGTAAAGGACTGAGGAGGAGGAAGAGAGACTGGGTCATCCCTCCAATCAATATTCCTGAGAATAGCAATGGACCCTTTCCACTTAAAATGGTTACGGTAAGAAACACCTAAATCTGCTGCAGAACTGTTATTCCCTTTTTGGATTTGATCTTTGAATGATTTATTTCAGTTTTTAGTTTGGTCAGATCCACGATGATATTTTTCTTAAAGTCAAATTCAAAAGTTCCAATACGTAAATTTGCTACTGCTAAGTTGCACTTAAACATCAGCTTTTGTCTCAGATGCTTGTGAGAGATTTCAAACAGATTTGACTCATGTTGTTTGCTAAAGAAAAGTTAATGTTGTTGTCGGTCGGTTTTTATTGATTCTTGGTTTGTTCAGATTCGCTCCAGTGAGGACAAAATAAAGAAGATCATCTACAGCATCACAGGTCCAGGAGCCAATGAAGATCCAGTAGGACTCTTTACAATGGACAAAGACACTGGTGATCTGTATGTTCATCAGAGACTTGACAGAGAGAAACAAGCACATTATACAGTAAGAATGAGCTACAGTTTTTTTAAATTTTTTTTTAACCTTTTGTTTTATTTTTATTTTCCTTATAGTTTTGTTTTGCCATGTGAAACCAAAAGGATTTTTTAAGGGAATAAAAATATTATTTGTAACTATTACTGAAATCAGCCATCTTTATATTTTGCTACACTCCCCACACAGAAAATCAGGTTTGCTGATGGATATCACAGAAAATTAAATATAATCCCTCCAGTGTGCAGTCAAACTGTTATCAAAGACTCTCATCTTGTTCCTCAGCACAGCACTGTTGAAGATAAAACATGGATGTTCTGTTCAAAACATAAACTTCGTAGTAATAAACATAAATACTAATTAAGCTTAAATTGTTTAAGTCTTATTTTCTAGTAATTTGTTCACAATAAGACTAACTTTACCTTGTTGTTGTTTTTTGCACAGTAAAACTTTTTTCTTTCAATTTTTTGTAGCTGCTTGCACACGCTGATGTGGAGGATCCTATGGAAATCATCATCAATGTCATTGATATGAATGACAACAAACCTATTTTTGAACAGACATCCTATGTGGCAGAAGTTGCTGAATCTTCACCAAAAGGTAACATCAGTGGATCATTTGTAATGTTTAAACAAATAATAGTTTTTATTTTGTATCTCAACCTTTTCTGGTTAAACAGTTGAATCCAGAGCAGGTTCTGGGTCTCAGTAATTGTTGTTAAAGTCCAGTGAACAGAACAGAATCAGATAAAGTAAATAATCAGGAGTGGAGATGGTGAGGTTGACCTACACAAGTTTGAGTCTTGAAGAATAGCATCTTCTTTTCCTACAGTGCTAGATGTTCGCCTTCAGAGAGTTTAGTTTTTTCTGCTGAGCTGTGAGCTCTGATGCTCGTGTTAATCCAGTTCTCCAAATACTTTTTACTTTTGCTCCTACTAAATAACTATTAAAAATGGTCAAATTAGCTAATAGCCAGATTAAAAAGATGGGTGTTGAGGTTTTTCTTAAAAGCATCAATACTCTCTGCGGCTCTAAGGCCCTCTGGCAAACTGTTCCATAAACGAGGGCCATAGTGCTGAAAAGATGCAGTTTTGGTTTTTAGTCAGTGGTTGGTAGACTAGAACCAGAGGGTCTCAGAGTCCACGAGGGTTCATATTTTACTAAAAGATCTGACAGATGGGAAAGCGCTAGACCTTTTAAAAAACTATTAAAAGTATCTTAATACTGGTTCTAAATAACTTAATGAAAGTTCTTTTAGTTGCAAGAAATCTCTGTTGGCTTCAGAACCAGTAACTATAATATCAGTATTCCATATATTGTTGTACGTTTCTACTAATTAATCACTTCCTTTGACTTGAAAATCTTGTGGCCCAAAACACAGGATGGGATTTGTCATTAAAATCTATTTTTTATTGTGCTGTAATGTTTGACCTCTTCAGGGACTACAGTGATTCAGGTTAAAGCCACTGATGCTGATGAACCAGGCAATGACAACTCAATTATCAAATACACGATTCTGAGCCAGGAACCTAAACTTCCCAGTGATTCCATGTTTGCCATTAACTCCTTCAATGGAGCCATCATGGTTGAAGGTGTTGGTTTGGACAGAGAGGTAATGATTCTGAAATATATTTTTTGAAAGATCAGTGGTTTATAGTGTTTTTTTTTTTAGTTTTTTATTAGACATTGTTACAAATGACAGATTTTTCTTTCATGAATTAACCTTCAAACTTCAACATACGTTTTTCTTTTTTTTCAAGTTTTACTTTGTTTTTTATCATTCTATTACACTGAAGACAAATTCAGATTTTCTGTTACCTTAATTTTTAGTGTTATCAAGATGGTTATTTATGTCTTTGTTACTCCAAAGTTAGAGAGAGAGTTTATTTGAGCTGTCGATGATGATGTGGTTTAACAGAAATATCCTGAATACACTCTGGAAATACAAGCAGCGGATACAAAGGGAGAAGGATTAACTGGAAAAACAAAAGTAACTTTGAAAGTGACGGACAGCAACGACAACCCTCCAGTCTTTACTGCATCTACTGTGAGTACAACACATGTGACTGTCTGGAAGGGTTTGACGCATTCAAGTTTTCTTTGAAATAAATAATGACGCTTATTTTTTAAAGAGCGCATCAAGGCTATTCTGTAAGAGGTTTTTCAGTCTTTACTGCATGACAGCTGTAAATATTTCATGTTTTAAATTTCCTTTCATTCTTTTACCTTTTCCAGTATCAGGGATCAGTTGATGAAAACGCAGTGGGGGTTCTGGTTGTTAAAATGTTAGTAACTGATGAAGATGAACCAAACACCCCAGCATGGAACGCCAAGTTCAAGATTGTCGGAGGAGATCCTGATAAATTCTTTTCCATAGAAACAGGAACCAACAAACAAGAAGGAATCATCAAAACTATTAAGGTAAGAAAACAAAGACGCCTCTGAAAGATCCTGTTTTCAAATTGAACAAATTCTGTTTTGGTTTAAAAAGTAAAGTTTGATACTCAGCAAATCCAGGGGGGTATTCCAGGAAGCAGGTTATGCTAGCTCCCACGGTAAGTTTGAGGCTAAGGAAGTTGATAACCTCAGTTTTCGGTTCCAGAAATTGAGGTATGTTTCAGGGTGGGTCAAGTTGCCATAGCAACTCATGCTCTGAACATAACCTGGTTTGGAGCAGGTTTAGTTGAAGGTTAGTTTGTTTACAGAGAGGTGAAGCAGCATGGCGTGTCCATTTGAAGATGATTTAGTGGATGAAGAAGCTCAGATAATACTTTTTCCACCATGAGAGGGTGATAAGACCACATATGGATGTTGGAAAATTCAACTTTTTCACTTTGATCTAACTTAATTATTTGCTTCAGTTAAGATAATTAAAAATCTTTTTTTTGTTAAGTCAGTTTAAAAATTACACGTATTTATCAGACAGTTATTTTACTTTCATTCAAATTAATTCAATGAAGTAGGTGTAACTTTGGTGCTGCTGTTAGATCGGCACCGCAAGGGATTGTGGGATACCATTTCCTTTGCCTGTCTGGACGGATTTTGGTTTAAGTGTGGCTTTTTGACCAAATTTTTTTAGTTGTTTAGTTGTTTTACTGTGTTTTGCCATGTTTTGCTGAGTTATCTTGTCCTACTGTGCTTATGTCTCTGCACCATGAGTAAGAATGAAAGAGAGGATGATGAGTTTATATTACCCCTACTGATCAGCAGAGTAATGTTAAAGACGGACAATTCTTTAATGAATTTGAGCGCAACGTGCATTTTTTCCCCGTCCTTTTTATTGTTATAAAAATGAGTATATCTGCCGGCTCATACTTAGACATATGAGATATCAAGAAATATAATTAATTAAGATGGAAAAAAATATTAATTGAATTGGAGTAATATGACATTTAGTTGGATAAATACATAAATTTGAGTTGAATAAACAATTATTGAGTTTTATAGACGAAAGAAATTAGGTTGATTAAATTTAACTCAATTATTTGTTACCAATAGAAGTATTTCATTTAAGGTGGCAAAATTGGATAAGTTATATATATATATATATGCGTCACAAGGAAAATGGAAATAAGATCAGAAACTTGTGCGTTTACTTTGTCTGTTCTTCTACTACAAGCAGAAACTCTTTCTTTTGATGATGCAGCCGTGTTACTTTTTTGATGGACGTATAATCTTCATACGCCGTCATTAAAATCTCAGACTCCGTCTCACTAAAGTATTGCGCTCTCTTTGGTTCTCCACGCATTTCCATGGTGACTCCGGAAATCGGCGATCTATTGAGAATGTCTTTATGTACCTTCCGTGCACGAGCATTTACCCAGGGTTACCAAGTCGGGCGCAATTACGCCAACTCATACCCGGTCTTTTGGAACCGACATACCCAGAGTAGGCGAGTTCAGGCGGATTTCAGCCAGAGTTCAGGCTTAAAGTCAGGCTAGTTTAAACATGCTTCCTGGAATACCCCCCTGAAGCTGTCCTTAACACTGATAACTATGGGTGTGTATTGACAAGAGGCGAGTGATACCGTGATGTATCCCAATGATGCACCAGAAACAGTATTTTACAATTTCTTTAGATAATGACCTAATACTAAAACATCGTTTATATGGATAAGAGTAAAATACATTTGATTTAATGAGCAGAGCGTTAAGCATTGCAATGTATATCATGGTAAATTTTACTTCAGTAAATTTTTGAGGCTTTTCTTATGGTAAATTAAGAAATATTTTTTCAACACTCAATGTTTGATTTTCACAAAATATTTTTCAGTATGAGAAAAAAAATGAGCAAATGTGCCCTAACCAATAGGGTTCTACAAGTAAGTTTAAGAGAATAAAGTGCTGTTTGTTTCAAACTTTGCTAAATGTAGCCAAACCGGTGCATTTAAAATGGTTCAGGTGTCTAAATAGGAGTTTTAAAAAATTAATAAAAACGTTACCAACTCTTTTTATAAAAATTTAAGTGTGATGAAGGAGCTTACAGGTTGAAGGAGAGCACTTAATGTGCATAAGATTCTTTTTTTTCCATGACTAAACTGCAGCTCCATTTTCACACATGTGGAGGTAAACACAGTTTTCACCGCTAATCGCTACACTGATGTTCTTTTTCAGAGCATCATAGACGTCGCTCTGATATATCAGGTCGCTTTATTAGAATCTTTGGCTGTACTTTGCACGCTTGGCTTCCAGCATTTTGTCTGAGGCTACATTCAGTATGAGCTGTGTTTGCAAAGCTTAACTCGTTCTTGTATGGATGAGCTATCCACAAACCACCTAAATCTGTGTTTTTTATGGTACTAGCACCAACTTGACAGAGTTTTGTACCCATCCAAGTTAAAACTACATTGAACATGTCTCATTGAGCTTTCTAACAACCATAGTAACAACAAAAACCACTAGGCTGACTAAACATCTCATAAGCTGGTTCTCCTGAGATCCTATTGTTTTGGTTCAGTGTGAAGCTGCTGAAAGGGGCTTGTTGTGATGTGCTGCCAACTAGAGGTTTAAGTGTAAAACGAAAGTAAGATTCTGAACTACATGTTAGCTTATAATTAAATGTTGTCTCTGCTGCATTTTATATCAATACAGGTATCACCAAATAAAGTATTGTAATATTTCATTGTATCAATTTTTTACTTGCACACCTACTGATAACTGCCTTTTTATTCAAACATTAGGGACTGGACTTTGAGACAAACAGAAAACACACTCTGTTGGTAAGGGTAGAGAACGACGTCCCTTTTGCCATTCCAGTGGTCACCTCCACCGCCACAGTGGTGGTGACCGTGAAGGACGTCAATGAGCCTCCGATCTTTAAAGAAAAGGAGATGACCGTTCAAAAGCGTGAGGACCTTTCTGTGGAAAGTGTGGTTATTAAGTCTGAGGCAGAAGATCCAGACTTTGCACGTGAAAACATTGTTAAGTAAGATTTATTCTCCTTCACCTTTTTTTACTTCTAAATAAAATAAAAAGAAGCCTGCTAGGTTTTTTTTTTTTTTTTACTGTTGGAAAAATAGAAAACTTAACATAGACATTAATGTCTATGTTAATGTTGATTTTAAGTCTATAAATGTAATTTTATCGTCTTTTGAACATTTGGTTTACACACAGTTGTTCCATGTTGTAAGCATGTATTGTATTTAGCATTATACAAACACAAAGATTCTTAGAACGTTATTCTTTTCAGTGCCTTAAAATGTATGCATGATTTTTGTAATGAATCCATTTTGTTCACATTTTTATGTGCAGGTATAAAATAATTAATGACCCTGATAACTGGCTGAAAGTGGATGAGGATTCAGGGCTGGTGAAGGTGAAAAGCGACATGGACAGAGAGTCCCCTAATGTGAAGGACAATAAATACACGGTGCTCCTTGGTGCTTATGATAACGGTAGGTGGAAAGAGAGAGAAATTGTTGCTGGCCAAACGTTGTTTTGTGTGTGAAGTGAGATTTTATTGTGGGTTAGGAGACTATTGGAAGTCCAGACAACTTTTTATTTTATTTTTTATTGCCCACTGAATGAAGTGCACAAGTTGGACTTCTGTGCTGCAGAAAAAAATTGTAGTTTTCCTAACAGTTTTTTTCTAAAAATTGGCATAGCCATTCAGAGGTTAAAGACCTTATTTTCAAGTTTTTGGTATACAAAAAGAAACGTAAAGGAAGGCGAAAAAATGAGATACCAAACAAAAACAGAATAGAACCATTTGGCAAATAAACAAAATAAGTTAAAATGGATTGTAGGGAAAGTATTTTTATTTATTTATTGTCAAAAGTTTTTTTTACAATTGCCTGCATGGAACAGACCTCTAGACCAGTGTGTGTGCCGTGGGAAATTGCCCTCATTAACTTATCTAAACATCTCCAGGATATTAGATCTTTGTTCTTCCAAACAGGCTCTGATAAAACACTGAGTAGTTAGGAATATGAAAGATCATAAAATATTTTTTCTTTGTGTTTATTTGATCATATCAAAGACATTTTGATAAGAATGACGGTACCGTGATTTAGCCATAGCGTCAGCTGTTTTTTGGAAAAGTCCCGCCCCTTTAACTATCTCCACCTTATCAAAGTCTTTGACGTCTCGAATCTACAACAAATCAGTGACGTGCGGTGAGGTTGATGGCTGGTGAGGCACCGACGACTCTGGAGTCAGATATACAATGATAGAACTAAATGTTTCACCATTCATCCGACGGCAGCTAACAGTTTATATTGTAAAATACACACAAGAAAATATTTGTCCAACAGAGAATATTTCTTTTATAGACATGGGTAGAACAATCTTCCGGTGTATAAAATATTCATATGTACTGTAAACAAATTAAAGTTTACAGATGTGTTCAGCACACATTTGACCCTCAGTAACTATTTCTGGCATCTTTACCAACTTCAAATTCTGGAGCTTTAATCAGTTATCAAATGCTGTCTGTGAAAATGATCATAAAAATAAAATAAATGTTTTTACTTAATTTTTTCCACTTACTCCCATGTTATTAAAAAAAAAAAAAAAACATTAAACATGTTTGGCCTTATTTTTTTTAGTCCATGGGTTGATCCTACTTCACAAAAAGCTCTATGATCTGTTGGAAAGTCTTCCTTATTTTCCTTTAGTTTATGAGTTTCTCTCTCTCAATGGAGACAAAGTTCTTAGTCTGTTTTTATGGCACCAGTGTCACTAAGCAGCTGTCAGCTCACGTCTGCCCCCTGCTGGTGAGGCATGCCTCACCTATAGCCTTTTCTGCGGGCCTACGGCAGTGTTTTTACCGCACGTCTCTGTTAACATTGAGTCCTGCCGTCAGACATGAGGCACAGCGCTCCAGAGCCTCACCCGGAGATCCAGCTCAGTCTGTGATCGTGTGGAAAACTGTGGAAAACGTGTAACAGATCAGTGGAAAATAATATTTACTTAATTTACCTTTTTCTATTTTATCACGATTATGACAGGTGAGACTCTGCCTCACCTGACCGCACGTCACTGCAACGAACACGCATCAGTTTTTTAAAATCTTCTAACTTTAACTTTCATTACATCTTTTAGAAAAAACAGCTGCCACAATATCACAAAAATGCATGTGAGATTGCAGAAGATCTTGTAACTGTGTATTATTGTTTTCATTTCAAATCTGTTATTTGCTAAAAAGCATAATTTTTAAGTTTAAGAGATCAACTGTTATAAGAAAAAGTTGCTCCTGGTTTTACTGATGTTCATCTGTGATCTCACCAGATCCAGTCCCAGCCACTGGAACTGGCACGTTGATCATTATACTTGAAGATGTCAACGACAACGCCCCAGCGATTGTAGAACGGGAAACACAGGTGTGTGTTTGCTTTTTAGAGCCACTTAGGTTTATATTTTTCAGGAAGAATTGCACTGAGACTGACTGTGATTGTGTTTCCTCAGATTTGCAAGCACCAGCGGACTCCTGCACTGCTGAGTATAGTGGATAAAGATGAAGCCGCTCATTCTGCTCCGTACAGTGTGGCCGTTCATGAAAAGTACTCAGCCAACTGGACGGCTAAGATGAACGAAAGCAGTACGAACACTGTTCACTTGAATGTTCAAGTTTGAAAAGAAAAAGCTTTTTTTTCCTTTTACTCCTGAAATCATTTAGTAGCATCTCTGTGATGTTTGTTTTTAAAATTGCAACAGAAAGTGGAAATAATGCACAAGTTGAAACTGAATTTGTTTCACTTTTCTGTCCTGTAGAAACTGGAATCGAGCTGTTTTTAAAGTCGGACATTCCTGAAGGAAAATACAAAGTGGTCCTGAGGGTTGCAGATCGTGGTAACCTGGACCAGGAAAGCTCCATCAATGTAGAAGTGTGCACCTGTTTAGAAAATGGACTTTGTTCTCTGGCTAGAATTGGTGGGCAAGAAGAAATGTCTCCATATATTTGGGGAATACTTGGAGCTCTGCTGCTGCTGCTGGGTGAGTAAGCTTTCTCAGAAATGAAAGAATGTATGGTGTTGATGGAGTTGTTTGGGCCTTTTTTTTTTTTCTTTGAATGTAAAACTAGAATCTTTTCTCATTAAAAAAGGACAGACAGTAACCTTAACAACCCATAATAATGCTCATCATTTATTAACCTTTATGATTAAAAATAATAGGGAGAGAGGCCAGTTAGGGGGACAAACAATTTTGGAATTCTTTGATTATTAAAAAGCTCAATGGATCCAAATGTCAGGTTGGGTGTTTTGAAAAGAAGGAAGAAATGAGAGGAAGATGGGGCATACCCTACCTGGAGCTGCTGGGTGGGACCCAAAAAGAGGGAATGTGATGGAGGTGTCAGAAACATGGAAATGTTGCATTGCATTGTGTTACTGACTTTAATGATGACTAATAAACCAGCCCACCAGTGTCTAATAAACAAAGCTTTTTGTTTCAGTAATTGCTGTTTTGGGGTTGTATGCATACAATAAACGGCAGAAGAAAGGAGAAATCGGAGAGCCGTTTGAGAAAGATATAATCAGAGACAACATCTACCACTACGCTGAGGAGGGAGGCGGAGAAGACGATCAAGTAAACACTATAGATCTGACAAAACACTTATGCTAGCAAGACTTTGTGCTTAGAATCTGCTCTTTTGTTCCTCAGAATTTTGATCTGAGCGTTCTTCACTACGGTCTCGACAACAAACCCGACGTATTGCGGAGTGATATGATGCCTGTGACCATGTCTCGCCCCACCTACCGAACTTTGCCCGCCAACCCAGATGAAATTGGCAACTTTATTGAAGACGTGAGTGATGCAGACAAGCCTCTGTAGGCACGTCTGTTTTTTTTCTTTAGAAATGATTTTAAAATGTCCCCCCCCCCCCCCCCATCCTCCAGAACTTGAAGGCAGCAGACGAAGACCCCACCGCGCCCCCCTATGACTCGCTTCTAGTGTTTGATTACGAGGGTGGGGGTTCGGACGCAGGAAGCCTCTCGTCCCTGAATTCTAGCAACAGTGGAGACCAGGACTACAACTGCCTCACCGAGTGGGGCCCCCGTTTCAAGAAGCTGGCTGACATGTATGGGGGAGGAGAAGATGACGATGACATGCTGTGAAACCACAGACCCCCCCTCCACCAGACTCTGTTGATGACTTCACTCAAGAAACGACCTTTAGAGTTCAGTTTTCAGTGACGCGCTCTTTTCAGGCCCCTCCTCTCCAGTTTTTTTTGTGGCTTCTTCTAAGTTGTACAGATGTTGGTCTTTTTTTCTTTTTCTGGAACTTTCTTGGGATGCTGAATGCACTGGTAATGATGGGATCAAATTTAAAAAGTACAGTACTTTTGCATTTTAGGTTTTTATTTTTTGTCTTTTGTTTTTGGTCTTTTAAAATTGTTTGAACTAATTTGAAACAAAATGAAATCCAGCCAGCCATTACTGATGAGCTGTAGGAGTTTAATAGACACATTCTTTCTTTTAGCTTTCAGTTTATTTGTTTTTGTTTTTACAAATGTTGCAGAAATATTAACTAGACTGCTGTGTTAAAGATCCTTATGTTTACTGCAAAAAGACTTTAAGACTGGTTTGTAAAATCTGGCCTAATTTTTTACATAAACCTTTATGAATACAGAAGATGTGTGGTCTTTTATTTTACTACTTGAACATTTTCAGATGCTTTCAGAAGAGCTAACAACTTCATGGAAGGAGCTTCCTGTATTCCTGTTGGTTCCTAAACAACTTGTGGTCGCTGGCATTTAAAGCCAATTCCTTCGTATTTTGATCCATTGTAAAAGCATTTCCAGTGGTCTTTCAGTTATGATTATGCTTTTTTTGTTTTTTTTTGGCCAAAATAAGTAACTTGTTTACTATGACAGTTACTGCAGAGCAGCAGAAGTTCATTAGAAATTTGCCTTTTAAGTTTTGGGCAAGATTGTTGACTTATGCTGATATCCCATCATCCCTTTGTTTACTCTCTCCTGCTGGCTTAGAGCCCTTTACAACAGTGTTTTTCAACCTTTTCTGAGCCACGGCACACTTTGACCTTAAAAAAAATCCCGCGGCACACCAGTATCCAAAAATTAAAAAAACAAGATGAAACTCAGTCTGTATTGATCTACAGCTCCTCCACAATCTCACATGCATTTTTGAGATGATTGTTGCAGAAAAAGTTGGAAACAGCAGCTTTTTCTAAAAGATGCAATAAAAGTTAAGTTAGAATATTTAAAAACAGTTTGTGTGTTTGTTGGTTTCAAGAGGTTTAACAAACTTGTCACTGCTACTTTTATGTCTGTCCTTGATTTTGGTGATATGGTTTATATGAATGCTTCTGCTGATGCTTTGCATGCTTTGGACACTGTTTTTCATGGTGCACTGCGTTTTATAACAAACATGAGGTCACTAACCCATCACTGTCTTCTGTATGCTCGAGTAGGTTGGCCCTCCTTATCCCAGCGCAGACTGAAACATTGGTACCTTTTAATTTATAAATGCATTCTTGGGTTGGTACCGTCTTATCTCCAGCAGCTCATAGAACTGAAGAGCAGCAGCAGCTACAGCCTGCGCTCTCAGGACATGGTCCTGCTCTCTGTGCCCAGAGTGCGCACAGAGATGGGAAAAAAGGCTTTTAGATTTGCTGCGGCACAGTTTTGGAATGAACTCCAGAAAGAGTTTAAATTGAAAGAATTGATCTCCCTGGGCTCTTTTAAAAAACTTTTAAATGAACGTGAGACAAAGCTTTCAAATTGTAAATGCTTTATTTAAAACTGTCTTTTATGATTGAGTGTGAGTGTATATAAGTGTTGTGTGTTATTGTTGTGCTGCTGCCTCTTGGCCAGGACGCTCTTGAAAAAGAGATTTTTAATCTCAATGAGTTTTTATCCTGGTTAAATAAAGGTGAAAAAAAAACAAAAAAAAAACAGATCTCCTTGTGCGCTGTCACTCTCACAACCCAATGCATCATGGGAGATGTAGTGCATAAAATGGCTGGAGATCGTGTCTGAGCTTCATAGTTTTGTTCACTTGTTCCACGGTCTGATACCGGATTCTGTGGAAAGCTACACCGCTAAAGACGAGCTTTAGCTGGTATTTTTGTTGGAACTGAAAGACTATGAGCTAAATCGGGACAAGGAAGTGAATACTTTAACCACTTCTGATTGGTCAGACTGAAGACATGTGATTAAGCCACCCAAGAATGATTGGTGGAGACAGTTAAAGGGGCGGGACTTTTCCAAAATACAGCCGAAGCTGCAGCTGAATCGCGGTACTGTACCGTCATTCTTATCAAAATGTCTTTAATAGAATTAAATAAACACAAAGAAAAATAATTTTCTGATCTTTTATACTCCTAACTACTCCGTGTTTTATCAGGGCCTGTTTGGATGAACAAAGAGCTGAAATCCTGGAGATGGGAAATGTTTTTAGATCAGTTAATGAGGGCAATTTCCCACGGCACACTTGACCATCTCCCACGGCACACTGGTTGAAAAACACTGCTTTAGAACATCAAACTAACATTAGCAGTGCAACAAAAATGAGTGATATCGGAATAATTTAGCTGTACAGGTTTTAGCCAGATGCCAACTCTGAAGAAAATGTGAATGTGGCCATTTGGAAGTGGATGCAACAGAAGGGGGCAGAGCAGAGAGTCTTTGGCCCACCATTTAAATTGTGTTACAAAAAAGATCTTTTTCAATGACTGCTTTTCATCTGCCTCTGAGTAATCCTGATTTGAAAATTTTAATCTTACTTTTTTATATACAGTGGAGAAAAAACCCGCTAATTGTGCAAGTTGTCACTTAACCCTTGTGCTATCTTAGATGACCCCACCCTTACATTGACATGTTCTCCCTACCATGACAAAGGTGGATAAAGGTGAAAAGATTTCATGTAATCCATGGACACCAGTGAAGATCACAAATCATTGAAGGAAAAAAGGTTCAGACCACTGTCTAGTGGGTCTAGATCAGTGTTTTTCAACCAGTGTGCCGCGGCACACTAGTGTGCCGTGGGAGATGGTCAAGTGCGCCATGGAGAAATTGCCCTCATTAACTGATCTAAAAACATTTTCCATCTCCAGGAAATCAGCTCTTTGTTCATCCAAACAGGCCCTAATAAAACACTGAGTAGTTAAGAATGTAAAAGATCTTAAAATTACTTTTTCTTTGTGTTTATTTAATTCTATTAAAGACATTTTGATAAGAATCACGGTACCGCGATTTAGCTGCAGCTATAACTGTGCAAGGAAAAGTCCCGCCCCTTTAACTGTCTCCGCCAATCATTCTTGAAGACTTAATCATATGTCATCAGTCTGACCAATCAGAAGTGGTTAAAGTCTTCACTTCCTTGTTCTTAATTCTGCTGATAAAGTCGCTCAGTTCTAACAAAAATACCAGCTAGAGCTCTTCTTTAGCTGGTGGTTCATCTCTACGAAAAAAACAGCCGCAACTTCCTGCTTTTTCTGCCATAATTATCACAAAAATCCACGTGAGATTTCGCTGGGGGTGGGGGGGGGGGTCGATCAATACAGACCATGAATTTCTGCTTTTTTTTTTTGGATGCTGGTGTGCCGCGGGATTTTTGTCAGGGTTAAAGTGTGCCGTGGCTCAAAAAAGGTTGAAAAACACTGTTCTAGATGACCCAACTCCCAATGTTAAAGTGCCTAGGATAGCACAAGGGTTACAAAGATGGAGGCCTGTAATTTTCGTTATAGATATACCTCAGCTATGAGACGATATGAGAAAAAAAGTATAAATATCAGTCTGATTTTTTTAATGAACTTTTTTGTAAATTATGATGGGAAAGTGTTTTTATATACTCTTTGTTGTCAATGACAGCAGTCAAACTTCTTCACAAGGTATTTAAAAACTGTTGCTGGTATTCTGACCCATTCCTCCATGCAGATCCCTTCCAGAGCAGTGATGTTTTGGGGCTGTTGCTGGGCAACACAGACTTTCAATTCGCTTCAAAGATTTTCTATGGGGTTGAGCTCTGGAGACTGTCTAGGTCACACCAGGACTGGGAAATGCTTCTTACGAACCCTCTAATACCCGGGCAGTGTGTTTGGGATCGTTGTCATGCTGAAAGACCCAACCATGTTTCATCTTCAATCCCCTTTCTGATGGAAGAAGGTTTTCACTCAGAATCTGACGATACATGGCCCCATCCATTCTTTCTCCACATCACTGCAGTCTGAAGTCCTGCCACCTCAGCCCCACTCTGCTTCCAGCTCCGAACCTGACTGTGCGGACACAGGACGTGGCACGGATGTTCAGCATGGTAAACCCCAGGAAAGCGGCTGGACCTGATGGAGTTCCCGGGAAGGTTCTGCTGGCCTGCGCCGACCAGCTCTCCCAGGTCTTCACAAAGATCTTCAACCTGTCGCTAGCTCAGGCTTTAATCCCTGCTTGCCTGAAGTCATCCACCATCATCCCGATTTCCAAAAATTACTCATCCACAGCCTGCCTCACGGACTACCGTCCAGTTGCACTCACCCCTGTCATCACAAAGTGCCTGGAGCGACTGCTCCTGGGACACATCAAAGACTCCCTCCCTCCAACCTTCGACCCCCACCAGTTTGCTTACAAAGCAAACACATCAACGGATGATGCCATATCCATCACCCTCCACACTGCGCTGAGCCACCTGGAACACAGAGACACCTATGCCAGGATGCTCTTTGTGGACTACAGCTCAGCCTTTGCCGTTTGGAAGATCGTCTCGTATTACGGAGCTGCTGCACATGCTGTCTGTCTGTGGCAGCGGTTTGTTTACAACGGGACCTAGTTCCTCATCCGGGTGATTTTACACTACTGCGCATGCCCAAATCATTCATTCCGACCGAAAGTGTGAGCCATGGGAACGTTTGTTCTAATCGGAAAAAGGTTTTCTGTGCCCATGTGCACAGGTGAATTTTAACCCGACCATTGATCTGATCAAGATATTCTGCCCATGTAACCGCGGCTACTACAAACTGAGGATGAAGAAGCTGAAGGGTAGAAGGACTGGTAACTGGACAAAAACTGGTAAAAACTGGTGATATTAAAAAATATACAATAGTGATCTGACGCAGCCATGTCAAAAACAGGACACACTACAGGACAGACCGTAGGCTATGACCAAGTCCAAAGTGCGCCCCCTGCTGTGGGGTTTTTATGAGCATCACTATCTTTGTCAACTTGTAGGTTAAAGTCATCAATTATTAAAACTCTATTATATTTAGAGTGTATGAATGATACAAATTCAGAAAATTGTTGAATAAAACAGGTGGGAGGCTTTAGCCGTCTGTGGACAGTAACACATAAAATAGGCGGACTGTTAAAAGAAAATGCCTGATGCTGAAATGAGGAATAGTTATTTAGCATAATTGTTTTGGTTGCAAATGAGCCAAAGGCAATTGATGCAGTGCCACCGCTGTTTTTAACTCCCCGGTAGAAAATAAAAAGTTTAAATTTAATGGGGGAAGCCTCAGTGGGAACAACAGGAGCATCAGTATCAATAAATAAAGATTTGTTTTTTAAAGAGAGTGAATGTTTAAAACAGCAAAGTTTAAAAGTGTATGAGTGCAAATAGATTGTTTCATCTTTTTTGTCTGGTAATGTGCGAATGTGATGGAGATATCTGACGGTGTAGCTGGCGGATCTTAGCTGGGGGTGTATGTGAGATCTGCTTGTTAAGTGAACTGGGATGTGTTGTGTAATAGATGAAATCCTATTTGGTTTGGGTGAATGCCTCTTGTTTTAACCCTTGTGCTATCTTAAATGACCCCACCCTTACATTGATGTGTTCTCCCTACCATGACAAAGGCGGCTAAAGGTGGAAAGATTTCATGTAATCCATGGACACCAGTGAAGATCACAAATCATAGAAGAAAAAAGGTTCAGCGCACTGTCTAGTGGGTCTAGATGACCCAACTCCCAATGTTAAAGTGCCTAGGATAGCACAAGGGTTAAAGAGATATGGTCTGTTGTAGAAGGTGGTGAAATTGTCAACATATGCAAAATTATTGGAAATACAGTGTCCTTTAAGCCAGATGGCTGACTTTAATGTCTCCCAAGCAGGAAGATGGCAGCAGACCGGAGATGATGCACTGTTTGCCCAGCTGCTTGATGGAGTGGATGAGGGCGATAAAGTCCTTCTTGATGGACTCAGATTGCTGAAACTTGAGGTCATTCACTTCTGTGTGGACTATTACTGTTTGTGTGGAGGGGTTGCAAAGGGCGAGCTGATGGACAGAGTTGGTGATGTCACAGACGAGGGCCCCTGGGTGAAAGAAGGTGCGGCTCCCATTAACGCCTGACCATGGAAAGTTTCCACAATGAATGAGCTAGGGTGATCCCCACGGCCGCCAGTTCTTGCAGCTGAAGTGAGCAGGCCCGTCGCAGCAGGAGGGCAAGCAGGCCTTGGTGTTACACCTGGTGTGCGAGGAGAAGCAGCCGCTGAAACAGGAGAGCCACCAGAAAGAGGAGAGGTGACAGCGGTCACCGCGACACCTGCTGGGGTGGGGGTGGGGGAATGCAGCGGACTTTAACCCTCACGCCCCGGTCGTGATCCAGATGGAAACCCCGCATTTTTTGATCCGGCGGGGACGTGGATTACAGTTGGGCAGCCGTGGGTGTCAGAGCGCCTACTCAATGCGTCTCTCAGGAGCTATCGGCGTTTGGCAAAAGATAATTTCCCAGATGCCGGGCAGCTTTCTTTTCTCTATCTGAGAAGCAGCGACATGCAGCTTTTTCTGATGTTCCTGTGCCATCCGGAGATGTTTTCTTGCAAGATTATGGGCATTTTTCTGTCACAACGTCGATGACTAGGCAGACCCAGATGCTGAAACCCGGAAGAAACTCAGACACGGAAGTATAGTTGAATATTTAATAAGGAGATTCAGTCCAGAACTAAGACTTAGTAGCTGAAGCAGGAGAGTCAGGATCGAGGCTTCTGTGGGAACCCAGAGGAGTGTCTAGGAAGTACGCCGAGACGCCGATGGGCGAAGAGGGACACTGATAAGCGATCCGGAGGACAGCGAGGAATGCTGCGCGTCCTGGTCAGCGTGAGACGAGGGCAGAACCAGCGGCACCCGTGGAGGAAGGACCTGGAGACGTATGACAGGAGGAGGTAAGTACGAGGCTTGGAAACAAGAAGCAAGTTACTTAGCTTGAGGCCAGGCGTAGGCACCGGAGAGTGTATAACGGACTGGCGTAGAATGCTGGGGTGGATCTCCTTAAGAAGGTCAGCAGGTGATGATGAGATGAATGGCAGTTGGTTCCAATCAGAGAGCAGGGAGGGGGAGGCAGCTGACGGGGAACCGTGACAGTACCCCCCCCCCCCCCCGCCCCCTCAACGACCGCCTCCACACGGTACAGGGCGGCGATCCGGGTGGGCCCTCGATGAGGGTACGGTCCAGAATAAGGGAGCGGGAGACCCATGAGCGCTCCTCTGAACCGTAACCCTCAAAGTCCATGAGGAACAGAAAACCAAGGCCCCGGCGACAAACATCCAGCACCCGACTGGCCGTGTACGCAGGAGCGCCGTCGCTGACCCGGGCGGGTGGTGGGGAAGGGGACGGCGGGCACAGCGGGCTCTCCTGGAAGGGTTTTATCTGAGAAACGTGGAAGGAAGGTTGTACCTCAAGCGCCGCCGGGAGCCGCAGCCGTACACAGGACGGATAATCCTCTCGATAGTATAAGGGCCGATGTTACGAGGAGCCAGTTTACGGGATGTGGCCTAGAGCGGTATGTCCCATGAAGAAAGCCAGACTTTTTGTCCCGGCTTGTAGGTGGGACTCACCACCCTGTGGCGATTAGCGATTCGGCAGTTCCTCTATCTAGTACGCAGGAGTGCGGCCCTGGCTTGGTCCCAGATGCGTTAGACACGCCGGAGATGACACTGGACTGCGGGGACTGCCAAATCTAATTCCTGCGAGGGGAACAGGGGTGGTGAGTACCCGAGGGATGCTTCAAACGGGGACATACCGGTGGCTGAAGATGGGTGACTGTTATGGGCGTATTTGATCCACACCAAGAACGAGGACCAGCTTGAGGGGTTTTGGGCTGCCAGACAGCGGAGAGTGGCCTCGAGCTCCTGGTTGGCGCGTTCGGCCTGCCCATTGGATTGGGGGTGGTGTCCAGACGAGAGGCTGACAGTGGCGCCCAGAGCAGAACAGAAGGCCTGCCACACCTGCAACACAAATTGGGGGCCGGAATCTGACATGATGTCACTGGGGATACCGTGGTGGCGAAACACTTTCTGTAACATGATGTCGGCCATTTCGGTGGCTGTGGGTAGCTTGGAGAGAGGAATGAAATGGGCAGATTTAGAAAAACGGTCGATGATGGTTAGGATGACGGTGTTACCTTGTGAAGGGGGTAACTCCGTGATAAATTCCATGGCCAAATGGGACCAGGGGCATTTAGGAACAGGTAACGGATGGAGCAGACCAGAAGGAGGGGAGTTTGAAGACTTTGATCGGGCGCAGATGTCACAGGCAGAAATAAACTCCCTAACATCCAGCTCTATGGAGGGCCAGAAGAAACGGCGTTGAAGGACTTTGAGAGTCCTTTGGATGCCTCTATGACAGGGTACACAGGAGGTGTGACCCCAGACTAACATACAAAGTGTTAGCTGGAGCCGGGGGATGATCAGGTTCCTCTTCTTGGGCCTGGATGACACGAGTTTCTATGTCCCACGTTAGGTTCCCTACGATGCAGGTGGGAGAAATAATCGGGGACCTCTTCTGATCGTCACAGGTGCTGGAGAGGCGAGATAGGGCATCAGGTTTAATGTTTCTGCTTCCGGGCCTATAAGTGATGGTGAAGGCGAACCGGTCAAAGAAAAGGCACCAGCGGGCCTGACGAGAATTTAGACGCTTGGCGGAACGGAGGTAGGCTAGATTTTTATGATCCGTCCATACTATAAACGGATGCTCCGCACCATTGAGCCAGTGGCGCCACTCCTCTAAAGCGAGCTTGATGGCGAGAAACTCTCGATTACCCACGTCGTAATTTCTCTCCGCTGTGGAGAGTTTTCTAGAAAAGAACGTGCATGGTTTAAGTTTACCAGATTTGCTCTCACATTGGGAAAGGACCGCGAACCAAATGATAAGCATTCCGGAGATCAAGTTTCGAAAAGACACGAGCTTCTTGGACAGAGTCTAAAGCGGAGTTAATGAGCGGAAGAGAGTACTTGTTTTTAACGGTGATTTGATTAAGTTCACTGTAGTCGATGCAGGGTCGTAACGTTTTGTCTTTCTTCTGAACGAAGAAGAACCCTTCACCGACCGGGTAAGGAGAGGGACAGATGTGACCAGAAGAGAGGGCTTCGTGAATGTACTTCTACATGGACTGTTTCTCAGGGCCGGATAAATTAAACAACATCCGTTTAGGTAGGGTAGCACCTTTTAGCAGATCGATAGAACAGTTGTAAGGCCTGTGGGGAGGTAAGGTCCCAGCCTTAATTTTGCTAAAAATGGTTCTCAGGTCGTGATAGCAGAGGGGTACCTTCGAGAGGTAGTATCCCCTTGTGACGGAGCGGCTCCGTCTCTCGGGCTGAGTGAACACATTGATGATCAGGCCTATCTATTAACGTTTGCCGTGGTAGATAATTTACCTGTAGATGTTATTCTCGGATGTGATTTACCTGTGCTCATGGACTTGCTGAAAAAAACAACTGAGCCACTGAACATAATGAAAACCCCCGGTGAAGTAAATGTGAAAATTTCTGGGGCTGCACTCACTCGAGCCCAAGCTAAAGCTAATGTGCAACATTTGCCTGATTTTGATTTTGATGACAGCCTTTTTGAGGGTGGTAAAATTAGGCTAAAGAAATCTCGCTCCCAAAAACGTTTTGAGAAAAAACTAAACTTAATGACCCCAGAGGCAACAGATTTTGTGGGGATGAAACATGGGAATATTTCTGATTTACAAAAGGAGGATAAAGATTTGAAACCTCTGTTTGCTAAAGTCGCACAAAGTAAAGACAAACTCTTTGGGGAGAAATCACAGTTTATTGTTGAACAATGTCCTATATATGGCTGAGGGTGAAGAAAGGCGTCTTTATGTACCGGTTATTTGTAGGCCACTTGTTATGCAACTCGCTCACACTTTTTTCGTTTTCTATTTGGAGTTATTTACTGATTTTTAACAACTTTCACTGGTGGTTTTGGGGGATCAGCGGTTCACCCACCTCGCCGGGATGGCGTCTCAGTCGCCGTCCTTGTCCCTGAGGCATGGGGTCCGCGTCCAACCCGACCCGCAGGTGTCTGTGGAGACAATTCTCCTTGCCGTGGGAGACTTAGTTGGTCACGCTAACATCACTTATGCTTCTCGGATGAACAAAGGAGTGATTGTTTTTCTGACGGAGGAGCGTTTGGTGTCTGACTTGATCGCGTGTGGCATCACTGTGGGCGGGGAGTTCCTGCAGGTGTCCCCGCTCGTGGTGCCGTTGACGCGGGTCATTGTTTCGGGTGTTCTCCCGTTCATTCCCAATGAAGCTCTGGAGAAAGAGCTGCAGCGTTATGGAAAGTTTGCCAGCGGTTTCCGTACTGTGGGTTTAGGATGCAGGAGTGAGAAACTGAAGCATGTGCAGTCTTTCCGTAGACAGGTTTTCATGTTTCTGAGCTCTTCTGCTCAAACTCTAGACGTGTCCTTCCGCGTAAATCACGGGGATGGCAATTATTTGGTCTACGCCAGCACAGGGATTCTGAAGTGCTTTGAGTGCAGAAACGCTGGGCATAAGCGCGCCGCCTGCCCTCGCAGGGCGGCTGACGAGCGGCCTGATGAGGCCGCTCCGGCCGCTCAGGTGGAGCAGGGGCTCGCCGCTGCAGACTGTGTGTGGGGGACCCTGCCCTTATAACTGATACAGATCCTGGTGAAGGTTGCAGCTCTGAAGCTGTTCAGAGCAGCAATAGTAAAGTTAATGTTGGAGACAACACTGTTGCTCCTGCCTCAGAGCTTCAGGAGGAAACTGAAGGTGGTGTAAGTGTCAGTATAGAGAATGTTGGCGGTATTTCTGACCACTCTAGTGGTGATAAAATGGGCACAGG
Source organism: Oryzias latipes (assembly GCF_053564925.1). Lineage (NCBI taxonomy): Eukaryota > Metazoa > Chordata > Actinopteri > Beloniformes > Adrianichthyidae > Oryzias > Oryzias latipes. The sequence goes on from NC_136251.1 coordinate 11,124,503, forward strand.
GGTGACTGGTGAAGGGGTTGAGTGTGCAGATGGACAGTCAGCTGTTACTGATGATTTTTCTGCTGTGATTCCTCCTCCTGTCACCACAGACATGGAGCTGGATTCAGACTCTGACTGTGTCTCTCTGGCAGAGTCCCACATATCGTCCGATGACATTTATTCACTTGAGGAAATTAATCACTTCCTAGATGATTCATTTGGTAGACCAGTTAAAGTGGCTGATTATTTTCCAGATTTGGAGAAGTTCATTCTGACGTCACTAACTTTGCAGAAATTGGTTGACTTTAATATACTTGACGAGAAGAAACGGTTTCGATTAGAGAAATGTGTGACTACCATTTGTAAACAGTTGAAGGCTTTTAACCCTTTATAGGGCAAGTGACTGTTTTTGGTAATTTCCGCACATGTTAGTTATCACGCCCATCCCCCGTCTCAGTGAGTTCAAGAATCATGTGATCTTTACCCAGCCAATCAGCAAAGATCATCCTACATTATAGGCTACTCAATTGTGCAACTTGACCAATCAGCAGAGAGCAGGGTCACATCAAATTTCCCTTTTTCTCCAAAGTCAGAAAAAGTTGCTTTTGCAGCTCGGTTCACTGGACATTTTCAAAGGAATCGTCAAAACTAGCCATGGTAAGTTGATGAAACTCATACATTTTATTGTTGAATAGTTGTGTTAAGTGTTGACATATAATTTGTTTGCGGAGAATTTATTGAAATGAGTGAAAATATGGCATGAAAAATGCAGGCACCATATTTGATCATACGCCCTTTTCACTATAAACAAAATTTTTACTTGGTATGTCTGTTTTTGGACATATGCCCTATGCATCTAACAAACCATATTAGTGCATTTTCTTTACAAATAAAGAAATACAACTTAGCATATTATTTTTTAACGTTGCCAAATGTTTTATATCACTATACAGTGATTCAGAGAGAATTTAAACACTGTTTTTAGTTTATGAATAGTTAAAAAGAGTGATTTTTGTCAGTTTATGATGTTATGACAGTTGTTTTACTGCATGTGTTTAATTTTTAGCTTCCATCAATCTTTTATGGCAAGAGGAGGGAGACTGCTGTTGGTCCAGTCCACCCTGACATTAGTGATGATGATGAGGATCAAGATGATGATGTGTCAGACCCTGACTTCATCCCACCCACCAACAACCAGGACATTCCCAGACCCTCACACACAGTTGTGTGAGGGTCTATTCAACACTTTCGTTCTTCTTTCTCTTTCGGCTTTTCCCATCAGGGGACGCCACAGCGAATCATCCTTTTCCACCTCACTCTATCATGAACATCTTCTACCCTAACGTTAGCCAACTTCATGTCCTCTGTTAAGACATCCATATATCTCCTCTTTGGCCGTCCTCTTGCCCTCCTGCCAGGCAGCTCCATCTCCAACATCCTTCTACCAATATATCCACTATCCCTCCTCTGAACATGTCCAAACCATCTCAGTCTGGCTTCTCTGACTTTGTCGCTAACACAGGCAACATGAGCCGTCCCTCTGATGTACTCGTTCCTTATCCTGTCTAACCTGGTCACTCCTAAGGAGAACCTCAACATCTTCATCTCCGCTACCTCCATCTCAGCCTCTTGTCTCTGTCTCACTGCTACCGTCTCTAACCCATAGAGCAGAGCTGGTCTCACCACTGTCTTGTACACCTTTCCTTTGAGTCTTGCTGACACTCTTCTGTCACACAACACTCCTGACACTTTCCTCCAACCGCTCCAACCTGCCTGCACTCGCCTCTTCACCTCTTTTCCACACTCCCCATCACACTGAACTGTTGACCCCAAGTACTTAAACTCCTGCACCTTCTTCACCTCAGTCCCCTGTAACCTAACGCTTCTACCTTGATCCCTCTCATTCAGACACATGTATTCTGTCTTACTACGACTGACCTTCATGCCTCTTCTTTCCAGAGCAAACCTCCACCTCTCTAGCTGTTCCTCCACCTGCTCTCTACTCTCACTGCAAATTACAATGTCATCCGCAAACATCATTGTCCAGGGAGATTCCTGTCTTACCTCGTCTGTCAGCCTGTCCATCAGCATAGCAAACAAAAGGACTCAAAGCTGATCCTTGGTGTAGTCCCACCTCCACCTTGAACTCCTCTGTCTGACCTACAGCACATCTCACCACCGTCATACTTCTCTCATACATGTCCTGAACTACTCTGACATACTTCTCTGCCACTCCAGACGACCTCATACAGTACCACAGCTCCTCCCTCGGCACCCTGTCATACGCCTTCTCTAAATCTACGAACACACAATGCAGCTCCTTCTGACCTTCTCTGTACTTTTCCATCAACATTCTCAAAGCAAAAATGGCATCAGTGGTGCTCTTACGGGGCATGAAACCATACTGCTGCTCACAGATCTCCACCTTCTTCCTAAGCCTGGCTTCCACTACTCTTTCCCACAGCTTCATTGTGTGGCTCATCAACTTTATTCCTCTATAGTTGCTGCAGTTCTGCGTGTCACCCTTGTTCTTAAAGATCGGAACCAGGACGCTTCTCCTCCATTCCTCAGGCATCTTCTCACTCTCTAAAATCCTATTGAACAACCTTGTTAGAAATTCCACTGCTGTCTCTCCTAAGCACTTCCATACCTCCACAGGAACGTCATCAGGACCAACGGCCTTTCCGCTCTTCATCCTTTTCAGAGCCTTCCTAACCTCATCCTTTCCAATCTCTGCTACTTCCTGCTCCACAACAACCACATCTTCCTCCCTTCTTTCCCTGTCATTTTCCTCGTTCATCAGCTCCTCAAAATACTCCTTCCATCTTTTCTGTACACTCTCCTGGGTTGTTAGCACCTTTCCATCTCTGTCCTTAATCACCCTTATCTGTTGCACGTCCTTCCCATCTCTGTCTCTCTGTCTGGCTAGCCTGTACAAGTCCTTCTCTCCTTCCTTTGTGTCTAACCTGTCATATAGCTCATCGTAAGCTTTCTGTTTGGCCTTTGCCACCTCTCTCTTCACTCTACGCTGCGCTTCCTTGTACTCCTGTCTACCTTCCTCAGTCCTTTCTACATCCCACTTCCTTTTAGCCAACCTCTTCCTCTGGACGCATTCCTGTACTTCCTCATTCCACCACCAAGACTCTTTACCGTCTTTCCTCTTTCCAGATGACACACCTAGCACCTTCCTACCTGTTTCCCTGATAATCTCTGCTGTAGTTTCCCAGTCCTCTGGAAGCTCATCCTGACCACCCAGGACCTGCCTCAACTTCTGCCTAAATTCCTCACAAGTTTCTTCATTCTGTAGCTTCCACCACTTGGTCTTCTTTTCTGTTTTCCCTCTCTTTTTCTTCCTGACCTCCAGAGTCATCTTACACACCACCATGCGGTGCTGTCTGGCTACACTCTCTCCTACCACCACTTTGCAGTCATTAACCTCTCTCAAATGACCTCGTCTACATAGGATGTAGTCCACCTGAGTACTCCTACCTCCACTTCTGTATGTCACTCTATGTTCCTCTCTCTTCTGGAAGTAAGTGTTGACTACAGCCATTTCCATCCTCTTCGCAAAGTCCACCACCATCTGTCCCTCCAGATTCCTTTCCTTCACACCAAACCTGCCCATCACCTCCTCATCACCTCTGTTGCCCTCACCAACATGCCCATTAAAGTCTGCTCCAATAACAACTCTCTCTCCTCTGGGAAAACTCTCTATGACCTCATCCAACTCACTCCAGAATCTCTCCTTCACTTCTAACTCACAGCCAACCTGTGGCGCATACCCACTGACTACATTCACCATCACCCCTTCAATTTCTAACTTTAGGCTCGTCATCCTGTCTGAGACTCTTTTCACCTCTAGAACACTGTTTACAAACTCCCCCTTCAGAATCACTCCTACCCCGTTTCTCTTCCTATCAACACCATGATAGAACAGTTTGTATCCTCCTCCAATACTACGTGCCTTGCTGCCCTTCCACCTTGTCTCCTGCACACACAGTACATCTACCTTCCTTCTCTCCATCATGTCTGCCAGCTCTCTGCCTTTCCCTGTCATTGTGCCAACGTTAAGAGTCCCTATTCTCAAACCTATGTTCCTGCCTTTTCCCTTCTCTCTCTGGCCACGGACCCTTCTGCCTCCCCTCTTTCTTCCACCAACAGTAGTCAAATTTCCACCGACACCCTGTAGGTTAACAGCATCGGTGGCGGTAGTTGTTAACCCGGGCCTCGACCGATCCGGTATGTCTAAAGTGTTGTGGATGATTCGCACGGTTATTTTGGCAATTTTTACGCCGGATGCCCTTCCTGACGCAACCCTCTCTATTTATCCGGGCTTGGGACCGGCACAGGAGTAACTGGCTTGCAACCCCTGTGGCTAGATTCAACACTTTTGTTATCAGCACTTTTATGTTCTAAAAGTGATGTTCAAATGTTCAAATACATAATATGTGTTTTTTTTAATTTTCATATATATATATATATGTATACTTATTGGAATTTGTTTTCCCACTCACGGGCAAGTGACCAAATATGGTAACTTCATTGGCATTGATTTTCTACATGAAAATAAAAAAAATTGAAAAATGTCACCAATGATATGAAGTCTTGTTATGTTTTCCAATAACACTCTAAGGTTGAATTTTTGAATTTTAGAGTATTTCATTGAGTGCCCTATAAAGGGTTAAGGGTAAAAACTCCAGAAGGTTGAAAATGAAGAAAAAGGGTGAGACACTGATGTAGTTATGACTGTGTGTGTGTGGGTGTTATCTTTACTGTTGTTTCTTTCACTTTTCCTCCTTCCCTCTATGCTTACGGTTAAGGCAGGTTCTTTAAACATTAATGGTGGGAGGGATACAGAAAAGAGGGCGATTATTAAAGATATTTTTGGAGATAAGGCTTTGGATATTTTGTTTTTACAGGAAACTCATAGTGATGTGACATCTGAAGCAGAATGGGCTCTGTGGTGGAGGGGTCAGTCTTTTTTTTCTCATGGTACAGTCTTCTCTGCTGGGGTGGCGGTTCTTTTTTCACCTAGGCTGAGTTTTAATATCTTATCCGTCAGTGAGGTGGCCGCGGGCAGGTTCCTTGCTGTGAGGGTTGACCTGGACGGGTTTAACTTTTGTTTGATTAACTTTTATGCACCTGCAGAAGGTGCTCACAGAATCCCTTTTTTCCTCACTTTAGAGGATTTTTTGAAAAACTGTGATCCAGGGGATGTTATGGTGATGGGCGGTGACTGGAACTGCACATTGGATTTTACTTTAGATAGAACAGGTGCAGAACCTCATTTCCAGTCATCCTCGGTTTTATCAAAGATTGTTTGTGACTCTTCTTTGGTTGACGTGTGGCGGCTTAATAATCCCCAAACCAGACAATAAACGTGGGCCAGGAATGTGGGTGGGAAATTGAGCCTCGCTAGACTGGACAGATTTTATATCACAGACAGTTTTAGAAACGGGGTTTGTGGATGTTCCATTTATCCAGTTGCATTTAGTGTTCATCATATGATAACACTAGAATTGCACCTTGGATCTTCTACAAAAGGAAGTTCATACTGGCATTTCAATGTGAAGCTTCTACTAGATAGAGTTTTTTGTGAGAAATTTGAGTTTTTTTGGGAGCTTTGGAGATGTAGAAGATCAGATTTTGTTTCTGTTAGCCAGTGGTGGGAGGTGAGTAAAGCACAAATACGGGTTTTCTGTCAACAGTATACAAGCCATTCCACAGTTACAACTAAGAGAGCAATATCTGCTTTGGAAAAAGTAATCTCTGGGCTAGAAAACACTTGTTCAACTCATAGTGCGTCACAAGGTCAATTACTTAAGAGCAGACGGGGTGAACTAAGTTCTTTTCTCCGTGAAAGGGCTAAGGGAGCTTTAGTTCGAGCTCGGTTTACCACCATCAGAGACATGGATGCTCCCACGTCGTTCTTTTTCAACCTGGAGAAATCTGTTTCAAGGCAGAAACAGATGGTTTGTCTGCGCCTTCTTGATGGGACTGTTACTACGAGTCCGGCTGCCATGAGAACTCTTGCGGTGGATTTTTATGGCGGCTTATTAGGAAAAGACGACTGCGACAGCGACTGTGTGGATCAGCTGATGGAGGGACTCCCACGACTGAGTGACGCAGACAGGGATCTTTTGGATTCTACAATCTCCATGGAGGAATTGACTGCTGCTGTGGGTTAGATGGCGCTCGGGAAGTCTCCTGGTTTGGATGGGCTGCCGGCGGATTTTTATAAACACCTCTGGAAGTGCCTGGGCCCGGATCTACTAGAGGTGTACAAGTATTGCTCAAAGACTGGATTGTTACCTTTCTCATGCCGTCATGCTGTTCTCTCTCTTCTTTCTAAGAAAGGGGACTTAACTCCCCTGAAAAACTGGAGACCGCTTGCTTTGCTCTGTACAGACTATAAGTTGCTTTCTAAGGTCCTGTCCAATAGACTTAAGAATGTTTTAGGTGTAATCATTCACAGAGATCAGTCCTATTGTGTGCCTGACCGATCTATTATGGACAATCTTTTTCTTGTACGTGATTTATTTGATGTTTGCAAACACTGTGACACCTCAGTTGGACTATTATCCTTGGATCAGGAGAAGGCTTTCGATAGGGTTGATCATTCTTATTTATTTTTTGCTTTGAGAGCTTTTGGTTTTGGAGAGTTTTTTATTTCTTTGTTGGCTCTTCTGTATAAGGAGGCTTTTTGTTTAGTCAAGATTGGTGGCGGACTGAGCAGACCTGTTATGGTTCAGAGAGGGATTAGACAGGGATGTCCCCTTTCTGGACAACTTCACGCTATTGCCCTTGAACCTTTTCTCCATAGATTACATACTCGGCTTACAGGATTGATGTTACCAGAAATGTCCCACAAACCATCTCTTGTGGTGTCTGCATATGCAGATGATGTAACGGTCTTTGTTCGACATCAGGCAGATATTGTTTCTCTGTGTAATGTTCTGGATCTTTTCCAAAGGGCTTCTTCGGCTAAGGTGAACTGGGGTAAGAGCACCGCTCTATTGTTGGGACGTTGGTCGGGCTCCATATTGCCTCTTTTGCCTGGGAATCTTAATTGGGGAACGGAGGAGATGAAGTTTTTAGGAGTTTATTTGGGCACGTGACGTGACATTTTTCAGAAAAAGAATTGGGAGGGTGTGCCAAACTGTCTAGATGGAAATACCTGCTGCTTCAGCTTTCTTTCAGGGGTAGAGTTCTTGTTGTCAATAACTTGGTTGCCTCGACACTTTGGCATAGTATGATGGTGTTGCCTCCTCCTGCAAGCCTCATCACTGCACTTCAAAAGACCGTGGTGGATTTCTTTTGGTCTGGTCATCATTGGCTAAGAGCTGCCGTTCTCTACCTGCCGGTTGAGGAGGGCGGTCAGGGATTGATTGATATTTCAGCCTGTGTAGCTGCCTTTAGACTGCGGACAGCGCAGCGTCTGCTCCACGGTTTTGGACTGCCGTGGTTGGATACTGCATGTGTGCTGCTGAGGAAAGCTGGGGGTTATGGATTTGACAAACATTTGATTCTGCCCCAGCTTCATACCTTGGATCTGACTGGACTTTCACCTTTCTACTGCTCTGTCCTACGAGCCTGGCGACTGTTGCTCTGCAAGAGGGAATTGGTTTCAACACCTGGAACATGGCTGTTCGAAGAACCTTTTTTTGGAAACGACCTCATCAATTCGCAGACTCTTTTTTCCAGCTTCCCTGAGGTCAAAGTTGAGAGATGCGGGCTGTGTGAACAGTATTCATCTGTGTGTTTTATTTATGGGCCAAAATGTTAGGCCAGAAAGCGAAGAGTCCGTGTTTTGATAAACTTTCTTTCCGGTGAAGCCAAGTTGGCGGTATGGTTGACAAGGAAAAATCGGATGCGGGGAGTTGGGTCTGACGATGTTCTGTTTCTTTTTAAAAGACTTCTGGTGGCAAGGTTGAACGTCGAGTTTGGTTTTTCTAAGCTCACACACGCACTTGATGTCTTTGACAATATTTGGGCTGTACAAAATGTTTTGTGTTCTGTCAAAGATGACTCTTTAGTGCTAAATTTTTGAGTTTGTTTCGTTGTTATTTTTTGTTTTCTTCAGTTTGTGATGTGAATATTTTCTTTGTGTAATGATGATTGATCATTAAAGGTGTTTTGAAACTCAAAACTCTTTCTTTCTTTCTTTCTTGCACTGCATGCTGGGAGATTGGTAGCGGCGGCAGCATGGACGGTGTGGGTGAGTGAGTGAGTTTGAGAGTTTGACAGAAAGTTTGTGTGGTTTAGTGCTCTTTTGTTCGCTTTCTATTTTGAGTTATTTACTGATTTTAACGACTTTCACTGGTGAGTTTGGGGGATCAGCGGTTCACCCGCCTCGCCGGGATGGCGTCTCAGACGCCGTCCTTGTCCCTGAGGCATGGGGTCCGCGTCCAACCCGACCCACAGGTGTCTGTGGAGACAATTCTCCTTGCCGTGCGTGGGAGACTTAGTTGGTCACGCCAACATTACTTATGCTTCTCGGATGAACAAAGGAGTGATAGTTTTTCTGACGGAGGAGCATTTGGTGTCTGACTTGATCGCGTGTGGCGTCACTGTGGGCGGGGAGTTCCTGCAGGTGTCCCCGCTTATGGCAGGCCATTTTAACATTAAAAGGCTAGACTGGATGTGTGTTGCAGATATCTTTATTTGAGTTTTGCCTAGTCAAAAAGAACATTTCAGATATCCGCAACTACATTCTTCCTATCCGTAATCGTAATTTTAGATATCCTCAAAGATATTATTCCTAGGACAAATGACATCACTTTCGCCATTCATTTGTATGGGGTTTACAATTACAGATATCTACAATTCAGTTGCAGATATCCACTTCATGAATTACGGATATCTGTAACTGAATTGTAGATATCTGTAATTCAAGTTTCAGATATCTACAATTTCATTCTTACTAGTCAAAACTCAAGTTAAAGATATCTTTAATTCAAGTCAATTTAAGATATCTACATGTTCCTTTTCAGATATCTTAAATTAAGTTTTGACTAGGCGAAATGACGTCGTAGATATCTGTAGCTGGAATTGTGACTAGTCAAAATGACGTTGTAGATATCTCAAACTGGAGTTAGGGATAGTCATAATTTAATTGTAGATATCTATAATCAAGTTACAGATATCTTGAAATGAAATTTGAATAGAGATATCTGAAACTTGAGATATCTGTAATGTTCATTCAGGATAGTCAAAATGTAATTACAGATATCTTGAATTAGAGTTTCGACTAGGCGAAATGACGTTGCAGATATCTGTATGCAAATTAGGTCCGCATCGCACTTTAGGGGAGGAGCAGAGCGTGTTGTTGTAATCATTTAAATTGCACCTGCTAACTTGTAATTAGCACTGATTAGCACCATGTTGCAGCAGTACGACGGGGTTTTAGGACTAGTTTACAAAAAACGTTTTGTTTTCTTTAATTACAACTTTTATCTCGTAAATTTAGGAGATAAAAGTGTTGTGGAGTGTGTGTGTGTGTGTGTGCGCGCGCGCATGCGTGTGTGTGCTGAGATGGGGGTGAGTACGGAGCGGAGGTGTGTGTGTTGATACTGTGTGTTCGGAGGACGGAGCACCGTAATAAAGAGAAGGTGTGTCCCCCCCCCCCCCCCCCCCCCACCCCCCCCAGAATAACTGTTTTGGAGTCGTTCTTAATCCGCACTGGAGGTTTAGGGTTCCGATCAGGAAAGTGAACCCCGAGGAAGAATCGCCTTCGGCGGAGGAAATCTCCCCTGCGCTTCTGACCGCGATCGGAAAGAGAGAAAAGAAAAGAGAAAAACACCAAAGTTTTCCGTTTATCGGAGCCTAGCTTTATTTCCGGATAGCTTTAACCGAAGTGATTCTGAACCTTTTGGCGTCTCAAAATCAGATTATTAGTGGAGCCGGCTTTCCGGGGTTCGGTGTCGGTAAAGCGGAGTTTTATCTGTTTAATAAGGAGCTCAGAGACACATGTGGGCGCAGAGAACCGCTGCAGCCTTTATTCTCCTTTTCATTCACATATCCTGAAGTTCATCTGTCACCTTATGTCATGAACCTGTCATCCGAACACCAATGCAGAAGTAAACAGTGTTACATACACCTCTCCTCCAGATGAAACGTCCCGATCCAACATAAAACAATAAAGAGGAATGAAAATAGTCTGTTATGTTAGCATTACAACGTGGAAAATGCCAAAAGTGCTCCTCCACAGACGGAAGCGTCACAGAAACGTAGAGATCTTGTCTTTAATGGAGAAAGAAAGGATTCAGGTGGACATCTGCAGGGACACTGACGGCTTCGGGCTGCAGAGATCCTGCAAACCACCCATCAATGAATAAAACATGAATAAATCATAAATCAAACTAACGAATTTCCAAACATTTATAACGTTATCAATAAACATTCAGCTCACCTCTTCAACAAAGTTTAGTCGGTCTGCTGCTGCTGTGTGGCGTTCACCTGCTGCTCATCATGCTCACTTCCACTTAATATCGTAAATTTAATTTAGGACTTAAAATCTTTTAATTTTACTGTTTTTGGTGGCCCTAAATCTCCGTCGTAGAGCAGCCAGCGGGCGAAGCGATTTTTAATCGTCTTTTTAATGCTGCAGCCCGTGCAAGACAGGAGGAGCTAGTGATGATGACGTTTGAGATATCTTTAACTGTCATTCTGCCTAGGCAAAACTGAATTACAGATATCTACAATTGTCATTTAAGATGTGTGACGAGTTGAATGTCGTTTTCAATGACGTCATTGCAGATATCTGTAATTCAGTTTTGACTAGGCAAAACTGAATTATAGATATCTCTATCGGTCGTTTCGACTAGTCACAATTACGTTACAGATATCTTGAATTACAATTCCAACTATCCAAAATGTAATTACGACTAGTCAGAAATACGTTGCTGATATCTACAATGTTCATTCCGGATAGTCAAACTTAGCCTTTTGATGTTAAAATGGCCTGCCATACCCCGCTCGCGGTGCCGTCGACGCGTGTCATTGTTTCGGGGGTTCCCCCGTTCATTCCCAACAACGCTCTGGAGAAGGAGCTGCAGCGTTATGGAAAGTTTGCTAGCGGTTTCCGAACTGTAGGTTTAGGGTGCAGGAGTGAGAAACTGAAGCATGTTCAGTCCTTTCGTAGACAGGTTTTCATGTTTCTGAGCTCTTCTGCTCAGACTCTAGACGTGTCCTTCCGCGTAAATCACGGGGATGGCAATTATTTGGTCTACGCCAGCACAGGGAGTCTGAAGTGCTTTGAGTGCGGGAACGCTGGGCATAAGCGCGCCGCCTGCCATCACAGGGCAGCCGAAGGGCGGCCTGATGAGGCCGCTCCGGCCGCTCAGGTGGAGCAGGGGCTCGCCGCTGCAGACTTGGTGGGTGTGGGGGACCCTGCCCTTCTAACTGATACAGATCCTGGTGAAGGTTGCAGCTCTGAAACTGCTCAGAGCAGCAATAGTGAGGTTAATGTAAGAGACAACACTGTTGCTCCTGCCTCAGATCTTCAGGAGGAGTCTGAAGGTGGTGTGAGTGTCAGTATAGAGAGTGTTGGCGGTATTTCTGACCATTCTAGTGGTGATAAAATGGGCACAGGGGTGACTGGTGAAGGGGTTGAGTGTGCAGATGGACAGTCTGCTGTTACTGATGATTTTTCTGCTGTGATTCCTCCTCCTGTCACCACAGACATGGAGCTGGATTCAGACTCTGACTGTGTCTCTCTGGCAGAGTCCCAGATATCGTCCGATGACATCTATTCACTTGAGGAAATCAATCACTTCCTAGATGATTCATTTGGTAGACCAGTTAAAGTGGCTGATTATTTTCCAGATTTGGAGAAGTTCATTCTGACGTCACTAACTTTGCAGAAACAAGTTGACTTTAATATACTTGATGAAAAGAAACGGTTTCGATTAAAGAAACATGTCACTACCGTTCGTAGACAGTTGAAGGCTTTGAAGGGTAAAAGCTCCAGAAGGTTGAAAATGAAGAAAAAGGGTGAGACACTGATGTAGTTATGACTGTGTGTGTGTGGGTGTTATCTTTACTGTTGTTTCTTTCACTTTTCCTCCTTCCCTCTATGCTTACGGTTAAGGCAGGTTCTTTAAACATTAATGGTGGGAGGGATACAGAAAAGAGGGCGATTATTAAAGACATTTTTGAAGATAAAGCTCTGGATATTTTGTTTTTACAGGAGACACATAGTGATGTATTAACTGAAGCAGAATGGGCTCTGTGGTGGAGGGGTCAGTCTTTCTTTTCTCATGGTACAGTCTTCTCTGCTGGGGTGGCGGTTCTTTTTTCACCTAGGCTGAGTTTTAATATCTTATCCGTTAGTGAGGTGGCCGCGGGCAGGTTCCTCGCTGTGAGGGTTGAACTGAACGGGTTTAACTTTTGTTTGATTAACTTTTATGCACCTGCAGAAGGTGCTCACAGAATCCCTTTTTTCCTCACTTTAGAGGATTTTTTGAAAAACTGTGATCCGGGGGACGTTATAGTGATGGGCGGTGACTGGAACTGCACGTTAGATTTTACTTTAGATAGAACAGGTGCAGAACCTCATTTCCAGTCATCATCGGTTTTATCAAAGATTGTTTGTGACTCTTCTTTGGTTGACGTGTGGCGGCCTAATAATCCCCAAACAAGACAATACACGTGGGCCAGGAATGTGGGTGGGAAATTGAGCCTCGCTAGACTGGACAGATTTTATATCACAGACAGTTTTAGAAACAGGGTTTATGGATGTTCCATTCATCCAGTTGCCTTTAGTGATCATCATATGATAACCCTAGAATTACACCTTGGATCTTCTACAAAAGGAAGTTCATACTGGCATTTCAATGTGAAGCTTCTACTAGATAGAGTTTTTTGTGAGAAATTTGAGTTTTTTTGGGAGCTTTGGAGATGTAGAAGATCAGATTTTGTTTCTGTTAGCCGGTGGTGGGAGGTGGGTAAAGCACAAATACGGGTTTTCTGTCCGCAGTATACAAGCCATTCCACAGTTACAACTAAGAGAGCAATATCTGCTTTGGAAAAAGAAATATCTGGGCTAGAAAACACTTGTTCGACTCAGTGCTTCAAAAGGTCAATTACTTAAGAGCAGACGGGGTGAACTAAGTTCTTTTCTCCGTGAAAGGGCTAAGGGAGCTTTAGTTCGAGCTCGGTTTACCACCATCAGAGACTCGTCGTTCTTTTTCAACCTGGAGAAATCTGTTTCAAGGCAGAAACAGATGGTCTGTCTGCGCCTTCTTGATGGGACTGTTACTACGAGTCCGGCTGCCATGAGAACTCTTGCGGTGGATTTTTATAGCGGCTTATTCGGAAAAGAGGACTGCGATAGCGACTGTGTGGATCAGCTGATGGAGGGACTCCCACGGCTGAGTGACGCAGACAGGGATCTTTTGGACTCTACAATCTCCATGGAGGAATTGACTGCTGCTGTGGGTCAGATGGCGCTCGGGAAGTCTCCTGGTTTGGATGGGCTGCCGGCGGATTTTTATAAACACTTCTGGAAGTGCCTGGGCCCGGATCTACTAGAGGTGTACAAGTATTGCTCAAAGACTGGATTGTTACCTTTCTCATGCCGTCATGCTGTTCTCTCTCTTCTTCCTAAGAAAGGGGACTTGACTCTTCTGAAAAACTGGAGACCGCTTGCTTTGCTCTGTACAGACTATAAGTTGCTTTCTAAGTTCCTGTCTAATAGACTTAAGAATGTTTTAGGTGTAATCATTCACAGAGATCAGTCCTATTGTGTGCCTGACCGATCTATTATGGACAATCTTTTTCTTGTACGTGATTTATTTGATGTTTGCAAACACTGTGACACCTCAGTTGGACTATTATCCTTGGATCAGGAGAAGGCTTTCGATAGGGTTGATCATTCTTATTTATTTTCTGCTTTGAGAGCTTTTGGTTTTGGAGAGTTTTTTACTTCTTGGTTGGCTCTTCTGTATAAGGAGGCTTTTTGTTTAGTCAAGATTGGTGGCGGACTGAGCAGACCTGTTATGGTTCAGAGAGGGATTAGACAGGGATGTCCCCTTTCCGGACAACTTTATGCTATTGCCATTGAACCTTTTCTCCATAGGCTACGTACTCGGCTTACAGGATTGAGGTTACCAGAAATGTCCCACAAACCGTCTCTTGTGGTGTCTGCATATGCAGATGACGTAACGGTTTTTGTTCAACATCAGGCAGATATTGATTCTCTGTGTAATGTTCTGGATCTTTTCCAAAGGCCTTCTTCGGCTAAGGTGAACTGGGGTAAGAGCACCGCTCTATTGTTGGGACGTTGGTCGGGCTCCATATTGCCTCTTTTGCCTGGGGATCTTAATTGGGGAACGGAGGAGATGAAGTTTTTAGGAGTTTATTTGGGCAGTGACATTTTTCAGAAAAAGAATTGGGAGGGTGTCATGGAGAGAGTGTGTGCCAGACTGTCTAAATGGAAATACCTGCTGCTTCAGCTTTCTTTCAGGGGTAGAGTTCTTGTTGTCAATAACTTGGTTGCCTCGACACTTTGGCATAGTATGATGGTGTTGCCTCCTCCTGCAAGCCTCATCACTGCACTTCAAAAGACCGTGGTGAATTTCTTTTGGTCTGGTCATCATTGGCTAAAAGCTGCTGTTCTCTACCTGCCGGTTGAGGAGGGCGGTCAGGGACTGATTGATATTTCAGCCCGTGTAGCTGCCTTTAGACTGCGGACAGCGCAGCGTCTGCTCCACGGTTTTGGACTGCCGTGGTTGGATACTGCATGTGTGCTGCTGAGGAAAGCTGGGGGTTATGGATTTGACAAACATTTGTTTCTGCCCCAGCTTCATACCTTGGACCTGACTGGACTTTCACCTTTCTACTGCTCTGTCCTACAAGCCTGGCGACTGTTGCTCTGCAAAAGGGAAATGATTTCAACACCTGGAATATGGCTGTTCGAAGAACCCATTTTTGGAAACGACCTCTTCAACTCACAGATTCTGGTTTCTGCTACCATGAGGTCGAAGTTGAGAGATGCGGGCTGTGTGAAGCTTGGACATCTCCTACAGACTCCTGTTCCTGAGCTTTCTGCTTTTACTGGAATACGATCTCTCAGAACACTGGAAAATCTTGTGGAGGAGATTTGTCTCTCCTTGCCTGTGTCTTATCAAGCCTACGTGATGGATCCTACTGCATCTAGCCAGTGGGTGGATGGTGTGAATTTCATCTTTCCTCCTCTGCAGGTTTCTCCGGCCTGCGAGGGATGGCAGGAGGACGGAACTAAACTCCTGTCCTGGACTACTCCTCAAATAGGAACCTTTGAAACGATTGGGAAGAAGTCTTTATATTTTTTATGTGTTAAAGTTTTGAACTTGCGCTCCTTAATGGACGTCAGAGTGTCGAGGTGGGCTGAGTTGTTTGGCACGGGGTCTTCCCCGAGGGGCTGTTGGAGATCCCTGTACAAAGCTCCTGTTGAGAAACGGGTAGGTGACCTCCAGTGGAGGGTCGTACACGGGATCATAGCCACAAACAGATATCTGGTGCACCTTAATCCTGGCGCGGGGGATGGGTGTCCGTTCTGTTCTGTTGCAGAAACTGTGGAACATCTTTTTTTGCAGTGTCAACGTCTGACTGGACTTTTTTCTCTTCTTCGTTCTTTTTTTGAGGGGCTGGGAGAACAGTTTTCCTCTGTGTGTTTCATTTATGGGCCAAAATATTTGGCCAGAAAGCGGAGAGTCCATGTTTTGTTAAACTTTCTTTCCGGTGAAGCCAAGTTGGCGGTATGGTTGACGAGGAAAAATCGGATACGGGGAGTTGGGTCTGACGATGTCCTGTTTCTTTTTAAAAGACTTTTGGTGGCAAGGTTGAACGTCGAGTTTGGTTTTTATAGGCTCACACATGCACTTGACGTTTTTGAAAATATTTGGGCTGTACAAAATGTTTTGTGTTTCGTCAAGGATGACTCTTTAGTGGTAAATTTTTGAGTTTGTTTCTATGTTTTTGTGTTTTCTTTAATTTTTTGATGTGAATATTTTCTTTGTGTAATGATGATTGGTCATTAAAGGTGTTTTGAAACTCAAACTCTTTCTTTCTTTCTTTCTTTCTTTCTTTCTTTCTTTCTTTCTTTCTTTCTTTCTTTCTTTCTTTATTTCTTTCTTCCTTTGAAAAAAAAGAAAACAGGTGACATTTACAGTGTTAAATGTTAAATGAGCTTCAATGGTTTCAGTGCTCATGTGCCAAATCAGAATCATTGTACTTACTTCCTCGAGAAGTTACAAGCTTCTGTAACATATCTGAAATGAAACTCCATGGTTGACTGTGTTTCACAGTCTAAATCTATTTTAAGGTAATTAAAATGTCTTTTACAAACTAAAACAATCATATTTATAGTCTGAGTATTTCAGAAACTGATGATCTACTGGGATTTTCACCCACAATCATCTCAAAGGTTCACTGACAATGGTCAAAAAAAGAGAAAATATCCAGTAAGCAGCATTTTTGTGGGTGGAAATGCCTTGTTGAGGTCATAGGAGAATGTCCAGACTGGTTCCAGCTGATAGAAAGACAACAGTAACTCTAATAACCACTGGTTACATCCGAGGTCTGCAGAAGAGCATCTCTGAAGGCAAAACACATCCAACCCTGAGGCAGATGGACTACAGTAGCAGCAGAGCACACCAGTGACACTTCTATCAACCAAGAAGAGGAAACTGAGGCTATACTTTACACAGGCTCACCAAAACTGGACAATAAAAGATTGGAAAAAGGCAATCTGGTCTGATGAGTCTCTATTTCTGCTGTGACATCTGGATGTGCCAGAATTTGGCATCAACATTAAAGCATGGGTCCATCCTTCCACCACAGTGTACCCATTGTGATGGCTTTTTCCAGCAGAATAACATGGCATGTCATAAAGCTGGGATCATCTCAGACTGGTTTCTTGAATATGACAATGACTTCACTGGACTCAAATGGCTTCCACAATCAGCAGATCTCAACCCAATAAATCACCTTTGGAATGTGGTGGAACGGGAGATTGGCATCATGGATCCGCAGGCAACAAATCTGCAGCGACTGCATGATGTGATCATGTAAATAGGGACCAAACTCTGAGGAATGTTTCCAGTACCTTGTTGAATCTAAGACACAAAGGATTAAGGGCTTTCTGAAGGCAGAGGGGTGTCCAACGTAGTATTTGGGTTATTTAGGTATTAATTAGTTTTTAACTTCAACACTTCTTCCCTTTTTATTATCAAATGGCTTTTTTTCTCTTATTTTATGTTTATTTGCTATTTACATTTTTAGTTACACTGATCAAAAATATAAATGGAACACTTTTGTTATTGCTCCCATTTTTTATGGTATGAACTTAAAGATGTGAAACATTTTCCACATACACAAAATAACCAGTTCTCTGAAATATTGTTCACAAATCTGTCTAAATCTGTGATAGTGAGTACTTCTCCTTTGCCAAGACAATCCATCTCACCTCACAGGTGTGCCATATCAAGATGCTGATTAGAAAGCATGATTATTGCACAGGTGTGCCTTAGACTAACATCTATCTATCTATCTATCTATCTATCTATCTATCTATCTATCTATCTATCTATCTATCTATCTATCTATCTATCTATCTATCTATCTATCTATCTATCTATCTATCTATCTATCTATCTATCTATCTATCTATCTATCTATCTATCTATCTATCTATCTATCATAACTTGGTACTTTGGGATGTCGATTCACCTGTCTTACTTTTTGTTTTTTATTTTAGCAGAATTAAGATACCTCATTAGATTTATCCTATCCACATTACATCAAATATAATAATTTTCATGTGTTCGTCTATTGTCAGATTTGCTGTGTAACAGTGTGGTTAGCTAACACTGCATACAAATGACAACATTTAAAACTACATTTGTATGTGATAGATAATGGTGTCTGTTTTAAACTCTATTTCGCCATGTAAATGATCTGGTGCACAAAAAGGGAAGTTGAAACATCAGCAAAATTCCATAGTGGTTTTTTTATTCCTTCTGTTAATTGTTTTTTTACATACCTCTTATTTTTTGTTTATTTTTAATGGCCCAAATTATTATGAGTTCTATTATTAATTTTGAAATTTTCTTTAAAATGGGAATGATTAACTGTTTATTTAAACAGGGTTGAGAATGAAGGAGAAATGCTGAAGCGTATGAAACTGTGTGGCTGTTGGTGGTTGTCTGCATGGGGAAGTCTCTCCAACAATGTGTTGTGCTGCTGAAACCAGGATGACTACGACTATCTATATCTGCCTTTTATCTGCAAAATTCTAGCAAGCGACTGAACAGAAACTTCAAGTATCAGTCCCTGCAGGTGTGGTAAGGATTTCTGACCATATGAGGAAGGCGGAAGTCACGCACCTGTGAAATACGTCACGCCCCGACAGGTACCTGCAGGACTCGTCCAGCTACAGATACAGATGCTGAAAGGATGCTGAGAATTGCATTTCGGGAGACTTTTAAACTTAGTTTTTGATTTTTCCTATCCATATTTGTTTTTCATTTCAACAGGAGTACAGAAAAGAGCTTTAACACACAAATGGGGACCGCTTGGATTGTGGTTTCTGGAGTTTTTTTCTTCATTCTTGAGGTGAGTGTAATCTTTTTGAGACAGACTACGTTTTTCGTGTAGTATTTTTTGAGTACATTTTTTTATTCATAAACACATTTTAAACATTTTTCTGATGTAAACCTTTTTTTAGGAGTTAAAGTTTGCTTTCTTTGTACTCAAAAATTTGCTTTATTTGGTAAATGGAAGTTTAGATTTGCAACAGAAATTAGGGTGGTTAGTCAACTAAACATATGGTGGTTTTTAAAAAGAATGTTATTTCGTATTAGTGGTGAACGTTTGGTGCGCGTGTCGTGTCCCCTTTTCTCCTTACCCCAATCCTCGCAGTCGCTTGAAGGGCCTCGCCCTTTTACCGTTGATGCGTCAGACAGGTTAAGTGGTTTCAACTCCGTCCTTCCGAGTTTTATCAAACGCTCCCGAGCAGATTTTATGTGTTTGAAGTGTGAATAGGATAACTTTAATTTCAATTAGACTAAAAATATATCGTAAGCAAATTCCAAAAAATGGCAGGCATATACAGCGATTTTACTAATTCTAGAAACATTTTGTCCTTTTAAATTAAATGCCTTCTACTGTTTCTCCCCTTTGGTAAACCCTTGGTGCTGTTTTGTAGTTGCAAAAGCTGTAATTTGCTGCTGTATGAAAACAGATTATCCATGCTGCAATTTGTATTGTCACGATTCTTAAGAGTACATTTTCTTTTTTTATTACCATTTTATTTTCCAGTTTTTGCACAGTATGATTTGATTTTGTCGTCAACCTCAGTGATTTTGCTGTTTTTCCTTTTAGGTCTCAGTTGTGTCGATCGCAGAGGAGTCCCCATGTAAACCTGGATTTGAGTCAGATTTGATATTCAAAGTGAACAGGAAGCATCTGAAGCCAGGCGCAAGACTGGGCAAAGGTATGTTCCTCAAACAGTTACTGCTTCATGCTTCCTGGATGTGGTTGTGCTCATCATTGATGTTTCACACGGCAAAATTCTGGTATTTTCTGGTACAACTTTGCTCCGTTAGGTGGTTGCCAGTGGTTCTACTGTTGCCTCCCTAACTTGGCAGTTGCAGGGGAGTCCAACCAATTTTCGGGTGTTTGAGCTGGTTACCCCTCCCCCCGCACCATTCAAAGCCGTTGGCATTGTCAGGATCTAACCTTATACTTCCTCTTGACAAAGATCATCTCAAAACAACAATTTCGATCATAAATCTGTAATTGGCATTTATTTATGCTCTTTATACTGACCTGCGGTAAGAATATCATTATATATATTCATATTTCTATGTATTAATAAATATATATATATATAAATAGAATATATATGTATATAATTTATATATTTACATCATTTTCTGTTGTTAAATGTGAGAAACAGTCAGCCTTAAAAGCTCAAATTTTAATGAAAAATGCAGAGTTGCAGGACTTTTTACAAATAAAAACAAAATATTACAAAGAATTTTAAAAAATAATTTTTCAACATATGGAAGATTTAGACCTTTTTGACATGAAATTGAAATGATGTAGAAAAGCCCAACCATAAGTCAATAGTAAGTCAATAATAATCATAACTAATAACAATTTATAAATAATAAGTCAGTAATAATATTAATAATAAGGAATCAATAATTAATAATAATAATAACAAATCAAAATTAAGTCAATATTAATAAAAAATAATAACAATATATAAATAATAAGTCAATATTGATAATTATATTTATTAATCAATAATAAATAATAATAATAATAATAACAAATCAATAGTAAGTCATTAATAATAAATGACTGATAAGTCAATAATAATAATAATAATAATAATAATAATAATAATAATAATTAATCAATAGTAAGTCAACAATAAGTTTAAAAGTCAACAACAGATATACCATAAAAATAAAAGATAAAAACAATAGATTTACCCTACTGATTCATGTGAGTGATCATTTTGGTTTAACACAGATGGTATGGTGTCGGGTTTCAAGCGAACAGTCTGGCCAAGCTTATCAAAATGTGTTTCCACAAAATGTTTTGAACATAGCCAGTCCGTATTGCTAGTTGGTAACCACAGAGACCCATCTGGGTTAGCTCTATTTATTGCTAAGGCCCACTTTTTCCTTTAAACTGAATCCATTGGAAACCTGCAAGAAAAGTTCAGTCACTGAGTCAGAAATGTATAAATCTATATTATTATAATAGCCTAGTCCTAGTATACTGTATATAGGATTAACACAATAAAGTTTACATTTTATGTCGACAGCAGATTATATGTATATCATGCAGCATGTTGATGATAGCCCTGCAGCATCATGCATGTCAACATGTGTACTATTAATGATGCCCCTGCAGCATTAAAGGAAAAAAATATAATACTTTCCTGTGAAATGTTATGCCCTCCTCCTTTGTGGACTCATTTCTCTGATTTTGGCAGTTGAAACCCGCACAATGAACTGGCATTTTGCAAAAAATGTGTTCACATGCATGCAATGCAGCAGTGACTTGACCTCACTATGATGGCGGTGCTCTCCTCCCATGAGGAATCATGTGACGTCTCCTCTAGCGATATAACTCATTGTACCATTACCTTCATTACAGGAACAATTTTAATGTTTTTTTAATTTGTATTTATTTAGTAATATTTATGTAGTTTTTATTTCTTTCTGTTGTAACTATGTGTGTATGTTTGTTTGAAGTTCATTAAAAAAATACCCTTCATTACAGGAAGGTTTATTTTTCTTCCTGCATGCCCAACTACTCTATACCAGCGTGATTATCGCCCTCTGGCGGCTAGCCATGAAATAGCACCATAGCAACTGAGCTCATACGGAAATCAGTAATTCAACGAAAAATATCAGGGCAAAGAAAATATATGTTTTAAAATAAAGAGTAAGGGAAAAAGAGTAAGGAAAGGAAAATGTGTATTTAAACCTGCATTTATACCTTTATTTTAGAACAGCGTTGACAGTAAACTAAGGATTCTAGGGATTCAAAGGGTTTATTGTCATGTGCACAGTTAGAAACGGGTTTCCCTGCAAAGGGAAATTCTCACTTTGCTGTCTGCTCCGAATGCCAAGAAATATACAGGAAACTGAAAACTCAAACATTTCAATAAAAAATATAACTATGCAAAAAAAAATGTTTTGCAAATTCTAAATGTGCAAGAACAGTAATAATAAACAATAATGAACAATGTAAGAAACAATTAGGATGTGTAGGGCTGTGCAAGGTGCAATTTGTTGTTCCAGACCCCAGCTGTTAAGGAGTCTGATAGCAGAAGGGAATAAAGAGTTTCTGAGTCTGGTGGTCTTGCACTTCACATTCCTGTACCTCTGTCCCGAGGGGAGGAGAGTGAACAGACCTCGTTGCAGGTGGGTGGGGTCCTTGATGATGGAAGCAGCTCTCCTGCGGACTCTGCGTTTGTAGATGCTCTGCAGCGAGAGCAAAGGAGTCCTGGTGATCTTGGACGCAGTCTTCACCACTCTGCAGGCATTTGTGGTCCATGGCGGTGGAGCTGCCCTACCACACTGTGATGCAGCTGGTCAGGATGGACTCAACCATGCAGCTGTAGACGTTGCTGAGGATCTTTGGGGTACATGCCGAAATTCCTCAGCCTCCTCAGGAGGTACAGCCGCTGATGAGCTTTCTTCACCAGCCGTGTGGTGTGGAGTGTCCAAGTGAGGTCCTGGCTGAGGTGGACCCCCAGATATTTGAAGCTGCTCACCTCTCCACCTCCAGACCCCGGATAAGAAGCGGCTGATGAGGGTTCCTCCTCTCCTTCCTCATGTCCACTATCATCTCCTTTATCTTGTCTGTAGCCGCGTTTACATGGGCAAAAGTAAACGGAATGAACGCCTGATCGGAAAGAGAATGCATCATGTAAACGCGCCGTTCGGAATACTCTGCACCGGTCAGACTCGTTCGGATTAAAATTTCTTTCCGATCGAAATAGGTGGGTTATACCGATCGTTTATCCGATCGTGGAGCAGGTAAACGGTTCATTCCGATCGTGTGTCACTACTGCTCTGATTTACGTCACGCATAGATGGTGTTTCGCTGAGAGAAAGCTTTGGAGCGCATACGGGACCGACCAGCTGCTCTGCGAAGGCCCCGTAAAAAGCGCCTCTCTGGCCAGAATCTGGACCAATCAGCAGCTGTTTGATGGCAGCTTGGTTACGTCAAACCGAAACTTAACTTAGCAAAGATAGGAAAAAAGTGAGATGACACACAACGCATGCGAATTTCTTTTTGGCGATATCAGTGGCAGTCATATCACGCTAAGTCTCGCTCAAAGTGGTCGGCAAAATCAAAGATAGAACAAAAGCGAGATTTGAGACAACGCACGTGAAAAAATATGTTTTGCAAACGCAAAAAACGTTTTTGAAAGCAAAAAAAAAATTTGAGCAAAAAAAAATTTTTTGAGCAAAAAAACTTAGAAAGTTTTGCGTTCAACTTAGACAGTTTTGTGTGCAACGTGGTGGCAGAAATATCACTCCATAGCTGTCCGGTCTCAACGGAGTCAATGCAACCTCTGATTTGCTGGTACAGACAAAAAAAGTCCTAAATCATGACCACAAAAGGAACAGGATTAACCAGCAGGTCATATTTTGGTATTAAAGAGAGGACAGTATTTTAAACTTAAAATGTGACGGAAAAATGATAATAATGGAGAAATTGTCTCTATTATTTTGTAGTTGGCATGAATTAGGTTCATTATCAGTGTGTTTGAAATTGTTAATGTTAGTGGGGAGAATGCAGAGGACAGATAGCTGGAGGCAGATGATTTGCTTTTAAAGGCAGCAGCCAAGATTTAAAGAATAATCGATTTGTATTAGATATTTTTGTTGTTTAATCCGTTTGTTTTGTGTGTTTATTTTCTTCTCGTAGTTGGATTCACTGACTGCACAGATCGTACAAGGTTTCTCTTCAGCACAGATGACAGTCATTTTGTGTTCACTACTGATGGAGTATTAACTGTGAGTAACATTCTTGACATGAATTAAAAAAAAATCTCTTTTTTATTGTTTTTCTAAAAATCTGACACTTTTTTTTGATAATCAGTGACAAAATCAACTCTTAGTCTTTGTCTGATGCTTTTTTTAAATCCTATCCTTGACCTTCACTGCTTCAATGAACATTCAAGTTCCGTTTGAGCACTTCAAATGTATTTTTTACAGTTAACCTTATTTCATATCCGATGTTTTAGGTGAAAAGAGCAGTTGTTCTCCATGAAGGACATCTGGACTTTTTTGTCCACTCCTGGGACTCACAGGGCAACAAAATGACTGTTCCTGTCATGGTCCTGCGACATGGACATCACCAAAGCAGAGATGCTGAGCGGCACCATGGAGACCACAGACACCAGAACCATCACAACACTGAAGTGGATTCTGCCAATACCAAAGAGGTAGGTTAGGATAAGCAATAGAAAGGGCCCTGAAAGTTTTAGTTTTTATAATGGTCATCCATCTGCCCACCCATCTTCTCCTACCGATCCCGCTGTTGTGGAGCCCAGACCCCATACTTCCCAAGAACATCCCACATAACTCCTAAAAACTTCTTCCAAATCCACAAAACCCATGTGGATTGAATAAGTGAACTCCCATAAAGCTTCAAGCACTCTGGAATATAAAAAACTCATATACTGTTTCATAACCAGAATGAAAACAACTCGGTTCCTCATAAATCCTTCTCCAAGACCTCCATGAAATCTTTCCATATCCAATTTTTTGCCTCTTCAACTGCTCCCGCTGCATTTTGCTTGGACTGCTAATGCTTGTCAGTTGCATGGGAAGTTCCACGTGGCAGCTAGGCTTGATGCACGATCACGGTGCATTGTCCAGTCTGTTTGGTCCTCTTGGGTTTCAATCAGAGAAACCTTCCTTCCCAATCTCACCTTTTTCAGATAAATACTACTAGATAGACTTTGTCTGTTTTAACATGGCAGAACACAGTAAATTTAGAAAAATAAAATAATAAATTAAATAATAATAGTTTATTAAAAAATGATAAATACATAAAAATCCCAGACTGCATCATCCACATACAGTTTAGAATGAGTACTATTAAGAATTAAGTAGATTAAAAGCGTTGGGGATAAATTATCATTTGTAGAGTTTTTATTTTTTGGCTAACAGAGAGTTCTGTCTATTCTGCCTGACAACAGCAGAGAGGAGTGATGGAGAGTGATGTCCTCTGTGATCATCAGTGATCACCTGTACAGGTCGTGGCCTGATCAATTATTATAGGAATAAGTTTTTCTTTTTTTAGTTAAACTACAATAAATATTAAATTTGGGGATGGATTCTAGAAGTGACACCTACACCGTTGATAAGATGTCCTCCAGTAATATTAAAAACAGTTTTAATTTTGGATGGCGGTGTGGCTGTGCTTTTTTTAAAGATACTTTTACATGGTGTCAGAAGGACAGGCTTCTGTCCATTACTGTTCGCATCATGAGAGGTTGGAAAAGATCCACAGAGCTGGTCTCCCCTTTGCCTCTACACACAACTCTTCAACATCCTGTCGATGTTAAGGTCCAAGGAGTTCTGAGTAAACATGCAGACATGAAGTCCTTTTACGGAACAATGTAATCTATGTAGTCGGAGCACTTTCATTAACCCTCCTAGGGTCTCAAAGAAGGCTGGTACTGTTGTTTAGCCCATAGGGAAGACCACAATAAGAGACTTGTCTCTGACAGACGTAAGCACTGGGACACAATCTTCTTCATCACCTAGATAATGTGAGTTGTAGGCAGGATGATTTATAAAACTAAAACCAGCCTGGCTGAGCCTGGTCTTGAACTGTTTCATGATGGGACCCTGGTGGTGTAAGTCCAGGGGATGTAGCACATCTTGATCTTGATTTGAATGTTTCAGCTGGATGAATTTCAACCACTCTTCTCTGAGACCCAACAAAGGTTTCAAAGATCTCACAATGACTGTGAGAGCAGTGGGAAATAGGCCTAAAATGTCACGGCAGGAGTTGGTTGATGATTTCAAAGCAGCTGCAATGTCAGTCACCAAGAAAACCATTAGTAATACATTACAGCAGAATGGTTTAAAATGTTGCTTGCAAAGTACAGCCGCTTAAAGTTCCACTCCACCAATTTTTTTTCTATTGTAAAATAATCTCAGATGATTATTTATTTGTTTATTTTTCATTATGATTATGCTGTTTTAGGCCCAAATTTAAAAGCCTGTCATATTTTGGACATATTTTTTGCAGCATAGCAGGAGCTCATTAGAAGTTTGCGTCTGGGTTGGGGGTTGGACTAACTGAATCACTCTTCTGCAAGCTTATCACAACATTAAGCTGATCCAACACTATTTGAATAAAGAAATAATTAGAAACGCAGTTTAAATATAAAATAAATTAGTTATAAATTAATCAATTACATAATTTATGTGAAGACATTTATTCACCCAGGATGGCTCAATAGCACAAATGTGGGTTTCTAAAATAGCGATGAACTCAACCATTACTATCTTCATATTATTATCATTTAACTTCTTGGTTTAATGAATATTCTGGCTTTTTTTTGTAATTTTGTTTTAATTAACACCTAATTTCATTCTGGAAAACAAAATAACCTTTTAATATTTGTTTTTAGATTGTAGGACATCCAGATCTGGCTGTCCTTTATTTTCCCAAGTCGAGTAATGGACTGAGGAGGAGGAAGAGAGACTGGGTCGTCCCTCCTATCAACCATCCTGAGAATCACAATGGACCATTTCCATATAGAATGGTTCAGGTAAGAAACACCTAAATCTGCTGCAGAACTGTTATTTCCTTTTTGGATTTGATCTTTGATTGATGTATTTCAGTTTTTAGTTTGGTCAGATCCATAATGATATATTTCTTAAAGTCAAATTCAAAAGTTAAAAAACTCAAATTTGCTACTGCTAAGTTGCACTGAAACATAAGCTTTTGTCTCAGATGTTTTTGTAAGATTTCAAACAGATTTGACTCATGTTGTTTGCTAAAAAAAAGTTAATGTTGTTGTCGGTGGGTTTTTATTGATTCTTGGTTTGTTCAGATTCGCTCCAATGAAGACCAAGTTAAGAAGATCCTCTACAGCATCACAGGTCCAGGAGCCACTGAAGATCCTGTAGGACTCTTTACAATGGACAAAGACACTGGTGATCTGTATGTTCATCGGAGACTTGACAGGGAGAAACAAGCACATTATACAGTAAGAATGAGTTCTTTTTAATCTTTTGCTTTATTTTTATTTTCCTTATAGTTTTGATTTGCCCGGTAAAACCTAAAAAACTTTTATGAGGTAACATAATTGTTAATTGTAACCATTACTGTAACCAAACATGAAATAAATATTTTGCTACACTCCCCACATAGAAATTCAGTTTCACTGATGGATATCACAGAGGAGGTTTACTTAAATATAATCCCTCCAGTTTTTCAGTTAAAGTGCCTCTGTTAATGAGGACTGTCTCATCTTGTGCCTCAGCAGAGCACTGTTGAAGATATAAGCTGGAGGCTCTGTTCAAAACATACCAACTTTGTAGTAATAAACAACATAAATACAAATTAAGTCTTATCATTGTTGAAGTGTTTCATTTTCTTCTATTCTTTTACAATAAGATTGACTTTACCTTGTTGTTGTTTTTTTGCAGAGTTAACACTTTGTTCTTTGTATTATTTTGTAGCTCTTTGCACACGCTGATTCTGCTGGGGCGAGCAAAGCAGAGGATCCTATGGAAATCATCATCAATATAATTGACATGAATGACAACAAACCTATTTTTGAACAGACATCCTATGTGGCAGAAGTTGCTGAATCTTCACCAAAAGGTAACATCAGTGGATCATTTGTAATGTTTAAACAAATAATAGTTTGTATTTTGTATCTTAACCTTTTCTGATCAAACAGTTGAATCCAGAGCAGGTTCTGGATCTCAGTAATTTTTGTGAAAGTCCAGTGAACAGAACAGAATCAGATAAAGTAAATAATCAGGAGTGGAGATGTTAGGTTGACCTACATAATTTTGAGTCTTGAAGAATAGCATTTTTTTCCTACAATGTTCACCCTCAAAGAGTTTTGTTTTTCCTGCTAAGCTGTGAGCTCTGACGCCCGTGTTAATCCTGTTCTCCAATTTTTTTTTTTGCTTTTGCTCATTGATTGTGAGAAGTTTCTTCCTCTAAAGCTGTTTTTTTTTTGGAAGTGAGTGGATGTCAGAGCTGCAGGTAAAATTCAGCCTTGATTTAGAGTTTTGACACTGATGGAAGCAGAAAGAAACTGATGTGTGTAAAGTTTGTTTTAAGTTTACTCAAGTGTTCAGTCTTCATGGCTGCATAGTCAAAGCAAAAATACTGGAGAACTGATGGCAGACATGGTCATATTGGCTATTATCTCTTTCAATCTTCATTTATTTATATAGCACTTTTCATGCACAATAAGACACAAAGTGCTTTACACCAGAACAAAACAAAGGATTTAAAAGCAAGCAAATCAACATAAAAGTGAAGCCCCGACCCACACAGAAGCCCTAACCCCTTTCACACCTCCCATCCTTGTAACTGATGGAGATAAATATTGGAACAAAACGGCTGAGTATGGAAAAAAGTTTGTTGGTGTAAATGTAAATGTACATTTGTAAATGTACATTTGGAACTTCCCGATCTGTGCATAGCTGCTGTTCCATAAACGAGGGCCATTGTGCTAAAAAGATTCCTCTCCATAGATTTTAGTTTTACAGTGGGAATGTTTAGTAGAAAATAAACCCCTTATCCGTAGACTAGTGCCAGAGGATCTCAGGGTCCGCAAAGGTTCATATTTTACTGAAAGATCTGACAGATAAGAAGATGCAAGACCATTCAAAAACTATTAAAAGTATGTTTAAATCAATCCTGAAGCAGATGGGGAGCCAATGCAGGGATTTCAAAATCAGGGTGATGTGAGCCCGCCTCGTGGTCTTGGTGAGAATTCATGCAGCAGAGTTCTGAAGAAGCTGAATGTTCTTAATGCTATTTTTTCGGTGGAAGACCAGCAAGCAAGGAGTTGCAATATCAATTGTACTGATGATAAAAGTATCCACCACCAGCTTCTCTCTCCAAGAGAGAATTGGACAGACCCGAACCAAATTTCTAAGATGATAAAAAACAATTTCACCAAATTAACATGAGCGATAAGTTGGCTTTGAGTCAAATAATGCCCAGCTTTCTGACTGGTTCTAAATAACTTAATTAAAGTAATTTTATTTTCAAAAATTGTCCTTCTCTTGACATCAGGACCAATAACTATAAGATCAGTATTCCATAAATTCTAAATTTCTACTATTTGATCACTTCTTTTGACAGGGTAATGACTGGAGAATCTTGTGGCCCAAAACACAGGATGTGATTTGTCATTGGAATCTAATTTTAATTGTGCTGTAATGTTTGACCTCTTCAGGGACTACAGTGATTCAGGTTAAAGCCACTGATGCTGATGAGCCAGGCAATGACAACTCAATTATCAGATACACGATTCTGAGCCAGGAACCTAAACTTCCCAGTGATTCCATGTTTGCCATTAACATTTTCAATGGAGCCATCATGGTTGAAGGTGTTGGTTTGGACAGAGAGGTAATGATTTTGAATAAATCTTCTTGAAAGATCAGTTTTTATTTATTTTTATTTTTGTAGTCAACACTTTTAGAACTGACAGATTATTTCTTATATGCATTTACCCTTCAAATTTTAAGATGTGATTTTATTTTTAAGTTTCACTTTGTTTTTTATCCTTTTATTTGACTGAGGACAAATTCAGATTTTCCTGTAACTTTGAATTTTCAGTGTTTTCAAGATGGTTGTTTATGTCTTTGTTACTCCAAAGTTAGAGGAGAAAAAATTTCTTTGAACTGCTGCTGCAGATGATGCTGATGATGATGATGATGATGATGGTGATGCTGATGATTATGATAATGATGATGTGTTTTAACAGAAATATCCTGAGTACACTCTAGAAATACAAGCAGCGGATACAAAGGGAGAAGGATTAACTGGAAAAACAGCAGTAGTTTTGAAAGTGACGGACAGCAACGACAACCCTCCAGTCTTTACTGCATCTACTGTGCGTACAACACATGCGACTGTTTGGTTAACACTAATGTCTGAAAGGGTTTGACACATTCAAGTTTTCTTTGAATAAATAATAATGTTCAATTTTTATAAAGAGCATTAAATGTTATTCTGTAGGAAGTTTCTCAGTCTTTTGACTGCATGACAGCTGTGAGTACTTGAATACTTGAGTTAACACTCTTTGAGCCTTTCATTCTTTTACCTTTTCCAGTATCAGGGATTAGTTGATGAAAACGCAGTGGGGGTTCAGGTTGTTAAAATGTCAGTAACTGATGAAGATGAACCAAACACCCCTGCATGGAACGCTAAGTTCAAGATTATCAGAGGAGATCCTGATAAATTGTTTTCCATAGAAACAGGATCCAACAAACAAGAAGGAATCATCAAAACTGCTCAGGTAAGAAAAGAAAAATGCTTCTGAAAGATCCTGTGTTAAAGTTGAACTCTGTTTTTAAAAACTAAAGTTTGATACTCAAGAAATCCTGAAGCTGTCCTTAACACTGATAACTAGTGGTGTGTATTGGCAAGAGGCGAGTGATACCAAGATGTATCCCAATGATGCACTAGAAAGAGTATTTCACTATTTCTATCCATCCATCCATCTTCCTCCGCTTATCCGGGACCGGGTCGTGGAGGCAGCAGTCTAAGCAGAGATGCCCAGACTTCCCTCACCCCTGCCACTTCCTCCAGCTCCTCTGGGTGAACCCTGAGGCGTTCCCAGGCCAGCCAAGAGACATAGTCTCTCCAGCGTGTCCTGGGTCTTCCCCGGGGCCTCCGTCCAGTGGGACATTCCCGGAACACCTCCCCAGGAAGGGGGGCCAGGAGGCATCCGGACTAAATGCCCAAGCCACCTCAACTGGTTCCTTTCAATGCCCAGCCACCCTATGGAGGAAGCTCATTTCAGCCGCTTGTATTCGGGACCTCGTTCCTTCGGCCATGACCCATAGCTCATGACCATAGGTGAGTATTGGAATGAAGATCGACCAGTAAATTGAGAGCTTTGCTTTTTGGCTCAGCTCTCTCTTCACCACAACGGACCGATATAACGACCACATAACTACGGACCCCGCTCCGATCCACCTGTCAATCTCATGCTCTGGTCTTCCCTCACTCGTGAACAATACCCCAAGGTATTTAAACTCCTCCACCTGGGGCAGGGACACTCCACCCATAGAGAGATGGCAAACTACCTTTTTCCGCCGCTTCACACTCGGGCGCAAACTGCCCCAATGCATGCTGGAGGTCCTGGCTCGGTGAAGCCAACAGGACAACATCATGTGCAAAAAGCAGAGAGGAAATCCTGTGGTCCCAAACCAGACCCCCTCCGGCCCCTGGCTGCGCCTAAAAATTCTGTCCATAGAAACTATGAACTGAACCGGTGATAAAGGGCAGCCCTGCCGGAGTCCAACGTGGACCGGGAACAGGTCTGACTTACTGCCAAGCTCCTACTCCGGTCATACAGAGACCGGACAGTCCTCAGTAAGGCTCCCTGGACCCCATACTCCCAGAGCACCCTCCACATAGCTTTGGTACCCAATCCAAGTCAAAACTATGTTGAACATGTCTCACTGAGCTTTCTAACAACCATGGCAACTATGTGAGCAGGTGGGCCAGATACTGACTAATTGCATGAGTGTTTTTTGCATGTTTGCTGTGTTTCAAAAACTTTGTGCATGCCACATGTGGACATGCCCCCTTGATTGAAAGCACCTGCTTGAGAGGCATTACAAGAGCTGAGGAGAAAAGCTGACGGGGAAAAGGAAGAGGTGCCCATTCGAAGAGGGCTCTCACTCCGCCCGTAGGGCGTATACCCAAGGAGCAGGGCACACGCCCCAGGAAAAGGGGTGTCCCACTCCAGGGAAGAGGTTCCCACGCCGCCAGGAGGGTTCCCGCCCCGGGGGGCGCTTGGACCTGTGCGCCCTGGACGCATGGCGCACACTCCAGGAACCATTGGGACTGCATGCACGGGGGACGTAATTCAACCACCAGACTTGACAGATGTTCCGATGTGAGGAGGGCACACGCACCGGGAGCAATTGGACGGCTGGGACCACCAGTTGTTTTTTTTTTTTTTTTTAATTTGTCCTGTCCAACAGCTGAGCAGACAGATGAGAGCTGAAAGCCACTTGTGTTGGACATACAATAGGGGTTATGAAATGTTTGACACACTAGGTGTATATTTAAATAACCCCCTTTTGTGATTTAGGCTATACTTTATTAATCGTACTCATGGGCCTGGTACCCCCTACCAGGGTTGGGGTAGGGGACTGATGGTCCGAGATTCAACCGTCCTTGTATAATGTATGCGTGTTTGTAAGCATGGGTGCATGCGTGTATGTGTGTTGGAGAGTATATTTTTGAGGGGTTAAGGATGTGTGTACTAAAAGGGTGCAATTAAAATTGGCTCCTGATTACTTACAGAGAAGTCCAAACATCGTCCCCACCAAGGGGCCCTAAATGTCTAAGGTGCAGTTAGAATTGGCGGGTAGGGCACTGACAGGACATGCTGCATGCTGCCAGTGATGCCCAAGCACCAACCCTACCAAGGATCCTACATAATAATAATAATGATAGTAATGGATTGGATTTATCTGCGCTTTTCCAGACGCTCAAAGCGCTTACAGTGTGTCCATTATTCATTCACTCCTCATTCCTACTTGGTAATGGTAAGCTACTGTTGTAGCTACAGCTGCCCTGGGGCAGACTGACAGAGGCATGGCTGCCAGTTCGCACCTACAGCCTTTCTGACCATCACCGGGACAGTCATACTTATACACACACCTCCAGCTGCCCTGGAGGCAAGAGGGTGAAGTGTCTTTCCAAAGGACACAGCGACGGATGACTCAGGGGAGCGGGGATCGAACCGCCGACCCTTCGATCATTGGACGACCTGCTCAACCGCCTGAGCCACTGCCGCCCTCATGTCTAAGGTGGAATTAAAACCGAGAGAAGGAGGAGCTATATACGGCAACCATGGGAGGGGGACCACTGCTAAGTAGCTCCTCCCCCCCAAGCTGCATCGCAAGCTAACCCCCCCCCATCATCCTAATAAGAGATTATATGAGGAAGAGGGTAAGTCGGGGAATGTCCCCTGGTGGTCAAACAGCCGTCCAACCCCGCCCCAGCAGCAAAGGGCTCAAGTCTTCTTTCAACTGTCTGCCCCACCTTTTATCCGCAGCCACTCTTGCCTCACGCACAGCTCTCTTAGCAACACTTTTCTTCTCCTTATAACACTCATATGACTCCCTGTCCTTTCTCTGCAGCCATACTTCGTACGCACATCTTTTCTCAGCTACAGCCAACCTTACATCCTCGCACCACCATTCACTTCTCTTTCTTACACCACCCCCACCATGTCTCACACCACACACTTCCTCTGCACATCCAGCCACTGCACTCTTGAACTGTTGCCATTCTTTCTCCACTCCAACAACCATGTGCTCCTTAACCATATTCCACTTGCCACCTAATTCCTTCTGAGACTCACACATTTTCTCCCTGTTCTTCAAAACACTCACTCTCAGAACTTCTCTTGCCTTACCACTCTTTCTCGATCTCACCCATGGCATACCCCACACGCAACTTTCCTTCCACCAAATAGTGATCAGACATACCTCCACTCTCTCCCCTCCTCACACTTCCATCCAGAAATCTACTACATGCAACCTTTGAAACCACCACATAATACATCAGTGCTCTATCAATCACTTTTCCACCACTCTGCCTCACCCACGTATACTTATGGATCTCTTTCTTTCTGAAACATGTATTCCCAATCACCATCTCTCTTTCAGTGCACATTCCTATCAGTCTCTCACCATTGTAATTCTTTCCAGGAACACCATACACCCCAACAACACCCTCAATTTTCTCATCACCCACTCTAGCATTCAGATCTCCCATCAGCACTACATTTACATTTGCTCCAAATCCTTGCAAGCACTCATCCAAGTCGTTCCAGAAGGTCGATCTCTCCTCTTCAGTCATCTAACTGCCAGGATCATATGCACTCACGACGCCCACAACTCCTTCAAAAATTTCACTTTCACCCACATCAGTCTTGGTGAAACCTCCTTCCATTCAACCACACATCGTCTCACCTCACAGCTCACCAGCAAAGCCACACCTTCTCTTGCTTTTCAGCTCTCTACACCAGACATTCTCCCACTCACACTTCCAAACACACACTCACCCTTCCCTTTCATCTTTGTCTCACTCAGTGCTAACACGCTCATTCCCCTCCTTCCAAACATCCTTCCAATCAGATCTCTTTTGCTTCCATCCGTACTACACCCCTGTGCATTCAACAACCCAATCTTAAGGGTTTGTCCGTATTTAGAAATATAGTTACAGGGGAGAGGATTCCCAGTCCTCTCGCTCAGTCCCTTTTAGTCGCCTTTTACGGAATACGTAAAAGGCGTAAGGACTACGTTGGTAGTATTCTTTTTTTAACCCCTGACCACAGGGTTTAAGGGTTTTCTTACACACCTACTGATAACTGCCTTTTTCTTCAAACAACAGAGACTGGACTTTGAGAAAAGCAGAACACACACTCTGGAGGTTATTGTGGAGAACGACGTCCCTTTTGCCATTCCACTGACCACCTCCACCGCCACAGTGGTGGTGACCGTGAAGGACGTCAATGAGCCTCCAATCTTTAAAGAAAAGGAGATGACCGTCCAAAAGCGTGAGGACCTTCCTGTGTACAGTGTGATCTTTAAGTCTGAGGCAGAAGACCCAGACTTTGCACGTGAAAACACTGTCAAGTAAGATTTTTTTACCCTCATTTTTTGTACTTCTACAAAAAAAAAGCCTGGTGGTTTCTGTTTTTTTACTGTTTAAAAATTGAAACTTAACAAGGAAATTAGTGTTATTAACTGTGTCAGTTAATCAAAATCTCACCAGCCCAGAATTAGAGTGAAGGAAGTGTTTTTAAAATCCTTTAGATCAGGGGTGTCAAACTCCTTTTCACCGAGGGCCACATCAGCATAGTGGTTGTCCTCAAAGGGCAAGATATAACTTATACATGTAACTAAACGTAATGAAAAATAAATTTAACTACTCCTTAATGTTAAATAACTCATTTATTAATTTATTCTAACTTTTTAAAGTGACAATT
This sequence comes from Oryzias latipes, assembly GCF_053564925.1. NCBI lineage: Eukaryota > Metazoa > Chordata > Actinopteri > Beloniformes > Adrianichthyidae > Oryzias > Oryzias latipes. The sequence continues at coordinate 11,159,244 of NC_136251.1, forward strand.
CCAGTTGCATAGAAAACACATGTTTGCTTGTTACTCTAACATAAATCCTTTTACATTTGATTCTTTCAGGTTAGGTTATATGGACAGTGTTTAAGTCCTAATATAGTCTCCCAATCCAATATTTCAAGTCTGATTCCCCGTAGATATGAATAAATACACACCAATTTTAATTTTTTATTTTAAGAAATTAAAAACGTTTATGCTCTCGCGGGCCACATAAAAGGACATGGAGGGTCACATTTGGCCCCCGGGCCTTGAGTTTGACACATATGCTTTAGATGATTTTAAGTTTCTAAATTTACTTTCATAACCTTTTGGACATACAATTGGTTTACATGGAGTTGTTCCATGTTGTAAACATGTATTGTATTAAGCATTATACAAATACAAAGATTCTTATAAAATGTAATTATTTTCAGTGCCTAAACTTGCATGTATAAATTTTTTCATGGCTTTATTTGATTTACATTTTTGTGCAGGTACAAAATAATTGATGACCCTGAAAACTGGCTGAAAGTGGACGAGGATTCAGGGCTGGTGAAGGTGAAAAGCCTCATGGACAGAGAGTCCCCTAATGTGAAGGAGAATAAATACACGGTGCTCCTTGGTGCTTATGATAACGGTAGGTGGAAAGAGAGAGAAGTTGTTGCTGGCCGTAAGTTATTTTGTGTGTGAAGTGAGATTTTATGGTCAGTTAGGAGATTATGAGAAGTGCAGACAACTTATTTATTATTTTTTTTTACTTGCCCACTGACTGAAGTACACAACCTGGACTTCTGTGCTGCAGAAAAAAATATTGGTGTAGCCATTGAGAGGTTTAAGTTCTTATTTGCAAGTATTTGGTTTACAAAAAATAAAAATGTGAGAGGAACTTAAAGGAAGGATCAGAATAGAAACACTAATAGATTTGGGAAAAATCTAGGCAAACAATAAACAAATTAAGTTAAAATCGATTAAGGGAAAAGTTGTTTTTTATCATTAATTTATTGCTTAGAGAAAAGGTCATTTCTATATTTGTCTTGTTTACATTTATCATAACAACTTGTTTAATTAACAGAAAAACAATCTTGTAACTGTGCATTATTCTGTTTTCATTTCAAATCTGTTTAGTTATTTACCAAAAAGCATCAGTTTTAAGTTTAAGAGATCATCTGCCATGAGAAAAAGTTGCTCCTGGTTTTACTGATGTTCATCTGTGATCTCACCAGATCCAGTCCCAGCCACTGGAACTGGCACGTTGATCATTATACTTGAAGATGTCAACGACAACGCCCCAGCAATTGTAGAACGGGAAACACAGGTGTGTGTTTGCTTTTTAGAGCCACTTAGGTTTATATTTTTCAGGAAGAATTGCACTGAGACTGACTGTGATTGTGTTTCCTCAGATTTGCAAGCACCAGCGGACTCCTGCGCTGCTGAGTATAGTGGATAAAGACGAAGCCGCTCATTCTGCTCCGTACAGTGTGGCCGTTCATGAAAAGTACTCAGCCAACTGGACGGCTAAGATGAACGAAAGCAGTACGAACACTGTTAACTGGAATGTTCACGTTTGAAAAGAAACAGCTTTTTTTCTTCTTCTTCTCCTGAAATCATTTAGCAACATCTCTGTGATGTTTTTTTTTAAAAATGTCAGCAGAAAGTGGAAATAATGCACAGGTTGAAACTAAATGTCCTTCACTTTTCTGTTCTGTAGAAACTGGAATCGAGCTGTTTTTAAAGTCGGACATTCCTGAAGGAAAATACAAAGTGGTCCTGACGGTCTCAGATCGTGGTAACCTGGGGCAGGCCAGCTCCATCAATGTAGAAGTGTGCACCTGTTTAGAAAATGGAATTTGTTCACTGGCTAGAACTGGTGGGAAAGAAGAAATGTCACCATATATTTGGGGAATACTTGGAGCTCTGCTGCTGCTGCTGGGTGAGTATAGGTTTTTCAGAAATGAAAGAATGCATTCTGTTAGAGGAGTTGTTTAGGGGTTTTTTCTTCTTCTAGTGTAAAACTAAAATCTTTCTAATTAAAAAAAGGACAGACAATAACATTAGTTACCCATAACAATGCTCATCATTTATAAACCCAGATGATTAAAAATAGTGGGCAGAGGCTAGTTGGTGTGAGAAAGGTGTTGGCTTAGTAACCAGAACTGGACTGAACAGCGGTGGAGCCCCCCACACTGGTGACCTCCTATTTTACCTGCAGCACACACACAGCACTCCCAGACCTCCATACATTGGTGGGGTCGGGGGGGGATGGCCGGTCTTCACCCGCCTGGTCCTCTCAGGGCGGCCGGGCTTATGGGTATCCTGTCGGCTGCGGGAAGGGTCGGGCATACGGCGCTGGGGGTCGGCCGGCTGGGGGGGGGGGGGGGGGGGGGGTTACTGCGTGGCGGCGGGGGTAGGGAGGGTAACCAGATGATTGTGAGTATGTGTGTGTGAGTGCATGGGTAGGACGGACCTGGGGGCTGGCTGCTGGGACCCTCTGGGGCTTTCCCTCCCCATCACAGAGAGGGGAGGGCACTGAGAGGGTTGGGGAGGGGGGCTCAGATATTATGGCGGGGGGGGGGGGTTGTAGTGCGTAGGGTTTTAGGGTAATGGGGGTGGCTGTGGGTGCGTGGCGATCCCTGGGTTGCTAAGGTCGCGTGCCTGGGCTGGCCTGCGGAGACGGGGCGCCGGTCGGGTGGTGGCCGGCTCATGGGTTCCGGGGGCCCTGGCTTCGTCCCTGGCCTTTGTCTCGGTGTCCGGCGCCCGGTGGCCCCCATGGCTGCCGCCTGGTACGGCTAAGCGCTCTTGTCTTGTGGCCTGGGGGCCGGACACTGGGTTCGCTTGTGCCTCCGGGCATTGGGGGGGCCCCTGTAGGGGGGCCCTCTCTGTGCCTGGCTGGTGGGGTGGGCGGTCCCCTCCTCCTCCCCTCCCGGGCTGCCTGGGTCCCGATGCTGGGGGGGCTTCTGGCCTGGGGGGCTCTCCTCCTCTCTCCTGGTCTGGCTGGTCTGGCTGGGTAGGATCTGGCTCCCTTTATGAACACACGGTTCACGTCGGCAGCATGCATGTATCTCCACCCCCACGTGCATGTGCACACTGCCACACTGCTCCCTGTCTGCTTCATCCCTTCTCCTTACCTACAGTGTATTGATGGACAGATTTTTTTCGCTCATCTTAGTGTCAGATTTTCACCTTTGATGTAACATTTGTCTTTCCAGCAGATCTGCTATAATTGTTACAGCTTAAATTAATAACTTATTCAAATCAGTGCTTGTATCCCCCACCTTTTCACCTTTCTTCCTTTTACTCTCTTCCACCCTCCCCTCACATTCTTCCCCTCTCCCTCCCCACACACACTAAATGTAACAAATAAATAAAAAATAATACGACAAAAAGGGGTTTATACAAATCTACACTCTACTTTCTTGAAGCTATATAACTTCTTTTTGTGATAGTAAAACCTGTCCAACACAAAAAGCCTTCAGCTCTAATCTGTTTGCTCAGCTGTTGGACAGAACAAGTTAAAAAAAAAAAAAAGAACTGGACTGAACAGGAAAATCTGAGCGAAACAACCATTTGTGGGACTAAAAATTTTGGAATTCTGGTTGGCTCCGGCGCTTTCTGGCTCCTCTCTCTCTGTGTGGGGTGGGTGGTACTGGGCCTGGGGTGTCGGCGCCTCGGGGGATGGGACCCCTGGGCTGAGGGGACCTGGGCCCTATGCTGGGGGGGGGGCCAGGGGACGGCTGTTTGACCACCGGGGGACAGTCTACCAGCTGTCCCCAATTTACCCCCTTCCTCATATAATCTCATATTAGGGTGAGGGGGTGGGGGGTTTAGCCTGCAATGCACCTTGGGGGGAGGAGCTACTTGGCAGTGGTCCCCCTCCCATGGTTGCCATATGGAATGCCCCCCCCCCCCCCCCCTCTCTCGGTTTTATTTACACCTTAGTAGATGTAGGGCCCTTGGTAATGGGGTGCTTGGACATCACTGCCAGCCAGCAGCAGGTGTCCACTTAGCGCCTTACCTGCCAATTTTAACCGCACCTTAGACATTTAGGGCCCCTTGGTGGGGAGGGTGATCGGACATCACTGTGAGTAATCATATACATTCCAACATAAACACACAAACATGCACACACACACCCTCACAAACACACGCATTTCGCAAGGAAGGTGGGACCTTGGACCATCTGTCCCCTACCTCATCCCTGGTAGGGGTAACTGGGCCCTTGGCAACGAGGTTCGTGTCCCCTGGGTGCTTGTTTCCTGGGCCCAGCAGTCCTCTCTCCGCGCAAGGAGAGGGATCCCTGAGCTGTCTGGAAAGGCCAGAAGCCGGGGATCACATCACACTTAAGCCGGGGGTGTCCGTGTCCCTGTGGTGTGGGTTTTTGTCCTTGCCCCTGGGTGCTGGGCCTTGCCAAATTTCCAACTGTGGGTGAGCCTGGTTGGGCCACGTTTACAACACCCCTCGTGGGTCCCCCTTTTGTCCTGGGTGCCCCCCTCCTGGGCGGGGACGGCTGGCCCCTGCATTGCTCCTTCCTGGACCAACAGTGGGCCGGGTGGGTGGCTGCCTGGAGCGCGAACCGGGTCACCCTTGGGGGGTCCTGGCCCGTACCTGGGATTGGGGCGGGGGGATTCCAAGAACACCTGGGTGGTGATAAGGTGCTGTTCTGGGACAATGGGCACCCTTCTCGGGTGGGGCCCGGCGTTGGGTCCTCCCGGCGAGGCGGGGTTGCTCTCCTAGTTGTGCTCTCTCGGATGTGATCGCCCAGGGGGCGGATGTTCTCTGCCGGCTGCTGTGTGGCGTTGGGGGGTTTTGGCTGCCGCGGCTGCTGCGGCGGGGGTCTTGGTGTGGGGATGGCTGGGCACTCTCCCTCCTTCTTTTCACATTTTCACACTAGTTGGTTTGAAAGCATGAGTATGCGTGTGTGAACACTATCTGTATTGTGTACACGTTGACATGTGGACATTTTTGCAGCTAGCAGGTGTGTTAATAACATTTGAGTGTGTGTGTGTGGACAGGCCCAGCCCTTTGAGATTTGTATTACGTCTGAACCGCACCGTAATGATAAACATCCAGTTGCTTGTTGCTTTATGCTGCTTCATGGTTTTACCCCCCCACCCCCCACCCCTATAATCACCCTCTATCCCCCTCTCTCTAACATCCCTGTCTCTTCTTCCCTTCTTTCCTTTTCCATTCGTATCGAATTACATAAATGCCAAAAATTGAAAGGGCGTAAAGACAACTAAGCGGGCGTATTTAGAAACTGAGTGAGTGAACCTTAAAACTGTGATGGCGCAATTCTAACCAAGCGACCCCGTATTTTACAACTGAACGGCTGAAATCCTAACTGAGCAGGGATCCTGCTCGGTCAGTTCTCTTTTGCGCCCTCACCTGGATTTACGCTCAGTGATAAGGGGGCGTTTTTGTCACTTGGGGGCGGCATTCAGGGGTGTGTTTGTCACTTAGGGGCAGGAACCTTTCTGGTTGATCTGATTGGCTGAAATTTGCATGCCAAGCAGCGGGGCGGGACTTTCATTTTGGGGCTTTAATAGAAAAGGAACGGCGGCTGTAACGTGGATTAAAAGCATTAAAACGGGAACAAATGCAGTGAATTTCACATGAGAAAAACATACAGCACAGAAAAACCCGCTGCACTTTCTTACCTTAGTTTTGGGTCGTTGGTTAATGTTTTAATCCACGTTACATCCGCGTTTTTTTTCTATGATTGCTTCTAACAGGGGGGGGACAAACAAGTTTGACACAAAGAGCCGACATTTCTAACTGTGATAGCCAAAGAGCCACACCACACACTGACCTGCCAGACAGGCACACAATTAAAGCCATATTATTTCTCATAATAACCCCCTCCTCTCATTACAACAGCACTGGATTAAACGGCGCCGTTTCAGTTTAGTGTTTTTTCTGTATTTAACGTTAACACACATACCGGTGAAACGTGCATGCTGGTGTGTGTTTAAAAAAGGCAGCGAGCGCAAAGCTGAGTTGGTTGTGATTTATTTTTTCAGTCATCAATCAGCATTTATAATCCATCAAAGTCTTCATCTTCTGGATCTGGAACAGCTGGACTACATCTCTATCAAACACGCCAGCTTCCCTTTCCTCATGATCATCAGAGTCCGTCTCTTTGCCGTGCGGCTCCAAAGAACAGTGAAAGCAGACGCGTCAGGCCAAGTTTAAGTCCTGCAGTCCCAAAATGTGGCGTAACTCGCCCGTTGCTGCGTCCCGGTAAGGGGGGAGGATGGACAGCATTTCACGGTCATCTGCTGGAAGTAGCAGCGCTGAGCCTAGTCGATCTTCCAACACAGGTCTTTCCTTTTCCGCGGAAACTCAGCTGCTGCTGCGTCTTCTTGTCTTGTCGGAGTTGGTTTTCCAGCGTCCTCACTTGTGAACCATGGATTCATTATTTTAAATTCTCTGGCAGCTGAGGTTCGATAAGTTAGAAAGATCTCCACAGATTCAGACTTCCTGCTTCAAAAACTCTTCTGATCAACGTTCAAATGTGTCAGCAAGTATCTCAATACTTTTGTATTAACACAGAGAGTGAACCACAAATGCATTTCTAAAGAAAAAAGATCGTTTTTTGCCTTTTAATCAGAATTGTTCGCTTCAAGCTGTGAATGCAGACATGCAGCAGCCGGCTGCCAAGAGACCGTCAACAAAGTGCAACCTCTGAACTGTGAAACACCACTGTGTAAAAATCAATAATCTTACAAAAAAATCATAAAATTATAAAGAATATTATTGTTACAATACATATTTTGTAGGAAAGTCCATCTTTATTTTATCTTGTTGCATATACTTTTTCAAATTTTAATAGATATGAATCATGACTAAAGTTATCAGTAACTTGACATGACCTTATTGTCATACTAAAATAAAGAATATGTCAATAGTTCACTTTGTTTATTTATAGGAATTTTTCATATTTACAAATGGATCAGATTTGGTCAAAAATCCTCAATAGCTCTGAAGATGCCAGATTTTTTTTTTTGCAAAATCTTTATTTTAGTAGGAAAATATAATATAATAAAATAAAATAAGGTCATGATTAATCAGTACAGGAAGTTTTGTGTCAGTAACTACAGCATCTTCAAAGCCATTGAGCATTTTTGACCAAATCTGATCAATATTTTAATATGAAAAATTCCTAACAATAAACAACGTGAATTATGACATAATCTTTGTTGCAGTAGGACAATGAGGTCATGATTACTCAGTACAGGAGGTTTGGTGACAGAAGCTTTAGTATCTTCAGAGCTATTGAGTATTTATGTTATGATTCATATCTCTATTAAATTATAAAAACTATAAGCAATAAAATGGAGGTTGACTTTCTAACAAAATTTAGTATAATTAAATAATAATGTACCATGACTATGCTGACGAGTCTTCATTACCAGTTCATATAAATATAGACATTTATTCGCTTTTTAAAAGTTCACTGATTTTGACATAATGCTGTTTCACAGAGGTTGCACTTTGTTGACGGTCCCTTGGCAGCCGGCTCGCTGCTCTGTTTGCATTCACAGCTTGAAACGAACAATTCTGATTAAAAGGCAATAAAAACGAATTTTTTTCTTTAAAAATGCTTTTGTAGTTCACTCTCTGTGTTAATAAAAAATGAGTGAGATACTTGCTGAAACATTTGAACGTTTATCAGAAGAGTTATTGAAGCAGGAAGTCCGTCTGTGAAGATCTAATTTAACCGAACTGCTGCTGGTCTATTCCCGTGTTCCTCCGCGTAGCTGATAGCTGCAGTTTAAACTATGCCTCATAATCGTGTCTCTTTGCATTTCCAGGGTTTCCAAACGAAGTTGTTCTGCATTAATCACATATCTGCTCCTTTGTACTATTGGGGGGGGGGGGGGGGGGGGTTTCTTTCACGGCCTTATGGTTGTGAAAGTACTGAATATAGAAAATATGATAAAAGGCAGAGAGCCGCACGCAGCTCAAGAGCCGCCTGTTAACCCCCCCCCCCCCCCCCCCCGCACTGAAAATGAAGGTCCCGCCCCTCTGCCTCGCTGATAGGCTATGCAAATTTCAGCCAATCAGATCAACCAGAAAGGTTCCTGCCCCAAAAGTGACAAAAACGCCCCCTTAATACTGAGCGTAAATCCACATGAGCGCGCAAAAAGGAATTGACCGCGCAAGATCACTTCTCAGTTAGAATTGCGCCTGCGCGGTTTTAAGGTTCACTCACTCAGTTCCTAAATACGCCTGCTTAGTTGTCTTTACGCCCTTTCACTTATTGGCAGATTTGTAATTCCATACATTCGGTCCAACACAAAAGATTTTCAAATATGATTAAAATGAATAAAGGTTGAAAGAGGTTTATTCAGACATACCTCTAGTTTGTCATAAGATAAATAACCCCTGTTGTTAAAGTAAAATATGTCCAACACAAGAGGCCTTCCACTCTCATCTGTTTGCCCAGCTCTTGGACAAGACAAGTTTGAAAAAAAAAATGTTGGAATTCTTTTATTATTAAAAAGCTCAATGGATCCAAATGTCAGTTTGGGTGTTTTGAACATAAGGAAAAAGTGGGAGGAAGACTGGGCATTCCCAACATGGTGGTGTCAGGAACATGGAAATGTTGCATTGCATTGTGTTACTGACTTTAATGATGACTAATAAACTAGCCCACCAGTTTCTAATAAACAAAGCTTTTTGTTTCAGTAATTGCTGTTTTGGGGTTGTATGCATACAATAAGCGGCAGAAGAAAGGAGAAATCGGAGAGCCATTTGAGGAAGATATAATCAGAGACAGCCTCTACCACTACGCTGAGGAGGGAGGCGGAGAAGACGATCAGGTAAACACTATAGATCTGACAAAACACTTATGCTAGCAAGATTTTGTGGTTACTACCTGCTCTTTTGTTCCTCAGAATTTTGATCTGAGCGTTCTTCATTACGGCCTCGACAACAAACCCGACGTATTGCGGAGCGATATGATGCCTTTGACCATGTCTCGCCCCACGTACCGAACTTTGCCCGCCAACCCAGACCAAATTGACAACTTCATTGAAGACGTAAGTGATGCAGACAAGCCTCTGTAGACACTTTAGTTTTTTTTTTTCTTTAGAAATGATTTTAAAATGTCCTTTTATTCCCTTAATCTTCCAGAACTTGAAGGCAGCAGACGAAGACCCCACCGCGCCCCCCTACGACTCACTTCTAGTGTTTGACTACGAGGGTGGGGGCTCGGACGCAGGAAGCCTCTCGTCTCTGAATTCTAGCAACAGCGGAGACCAGGACTACAACTGCCTCACCGAGTGGGGCCCCCGTTTCAAGAAGCTGGCTGACATGTATGGGGGAGGAGAAGATGACGATGACATGCTGTGAAACCACAGACCCCACTCCACCAGACTCTGTTGATGAATTCACTCAGAAACGACCTTCAGAGTTCAGTTTTCCGTGACGCACTGTTGGCAGCCCCCTTCCCTCCACAGGCTTTTTATGTGGCTTCTTCTAAGTTGTCCAGACGGTGGTCTTTTTTTCTGGAACTTTCTTGGGATGCTGAATGCACTGGTAATGATGGGATCAAATTTAAAAAGTACAGTACTCTTCGTTCAAGGTTTTTTATTTTGTTTTTTTAATTTTTTGGACTTTTTAAATTGTTTGAACTAATTTGAAACAAAATGAAATCCAGCCAGCCGTCACTGATGAGCTGTAGGAGTTTAATTGACACATCTTTTTTTTTTTTAATGTTTTTTTATTTTATTTTTTACAAATGTTGCAGAAATATTAACTAGACTGCTGTGTTAAAGATCCTTATGTTTACTGCAAGAAGACTTTAAGATTGGTTTGTAAAGTCTGGCCTTATTTTTTACATAAACCTTTATGAATACAGAAGATGGGTGGTCTTTCATTTTACTTCTTGAACATTTTCAGATGCTTCCAGAAGAGCCAACAACAAAACTTCATGAAGGAGCTTCCTGTATTCCTGTTGGTTCCTCAACTGCTGGCTGCTGCAGGCTTTAAATGGGAATTCATCCATATTTTGATTCATTGTAAAAGCCTTCCCAGTGGTATTTTTACGGAGCCTGTGTCCTGACATGGATAAAATGAAAAATGTCTTGTTCCCACAAACAATATCTTGTTCCCACGAGAAAGTATTCCATTCCCATCCATCCATCCAGCCATCTTCCTCCGCTTATCTGGGACCGGGTCGCGAGGCAGCAGTCTAAGCAGAGATGCCCAGACTTCCCTCACCCCAGCCACTCCCCCAGCTCCCCTGGGGGGACCCCAAGGCGTTCCCAGGCCAGCCAAGAGACATAGTCTCTCCAGCGTGTCCTGGGTCTTCCCCGGGGCCTCCGTCCAGTGGGACATGCCTGGAACACCTCCCCAGGGAGGGGTCCAGGAGGCATCCGGACCAGATGACCGAGCTACATCAACTGGCTCCTTTCGATGTGGAGGAGAAGCTGTTCTACCCCGAACACAGCTTCTACCTCCGCGGGTGACAGAACTTCTCACCCCATCTCTAAGGGAGCGCCCAGCCACCCTGCGGAGGAAGCTCATTTCAGCCGCTTGTATTTTGGACCTCGTTCTATCGGTCAGGACTCATAGTTCATAACCATAGGTGAGTATTGGAATGAAGATCGACCGGTAAATTGAGAGCTTTGCTTTTTGGCTCAGCTCTCTCTTCACCACAATGGACCGATACAGCGACCGCATAACTACGGACACCGCTCCGATCTGCCTGTCAATCTCACGCTCCAGTCTTCCCTCACTCGTGAACAAGAACCCAAGGTATTTAAACTCCTCCACCTGGGGCAGGGACACTCCGACCATAGAGAGATGGCAAACTACCTTTCTCCGGTCGAGAACCATGGCCTCAGATTTAGCGGTGCTGACCCTCATCCCAGCGGCTTCACACTTAGCTGCAAACCGCCCCAATGCACGCTGGAGGTCCTGGCTCAATGAAGCCAACAGGAAAACATCATCTGCAAAATCTCTGGCTGTGCCTATTAATTCTGTCCATAAAACTATGAACAAAACCGGTGATAAAGGGCAGCCCTGCCAGAGTCCAACCGGGAACAGATCTGACTTACTGAGGGCTATGCAAACCAAGCTCCTACTCTGGTAATACAGAGACCGGCCAGCCCTCAGTAAGGCTCCCTGGACCCCATACTCCTAGAGCACCCTCCACAGGATACCACGGGGGGCGCGGTCGAATCCCTTTTCCAAATCCACAAAACACATATGGACTGGATAAGCGAACTCCCACAATCCCTCAAGCACCTAGTGTTCCTGAATCTGAGGTTCGACTATCAGACGGACTCTCCTCTCCAGTACCCTGACATAGACTTTCCCAGGGAGGCTGAGTGTAATTCCCCTGTAGTTGGAATACACCCTCCGGTCCCCCTTCTTAAAGATGGGAACCACCACCCCTGTCTGCCAGTCCAGTGGTACAGTTCCCAACTGCCACGCGATGCTGCAGAGACGTGTCAGCCAAGACACTCCCACAGCATCCAGAGACTTGAGATACTCAGGGCGGACTTCATCTACTCCCGGAGCCTTGCCACTGAGGAGCTTGTCGACTACCTCAGTGACTTCAGCCTGGGTAATAGACAGCCTCTCCCCAAAGTCCTCGTTCTCTGCTTCTTCAAAAGAAGGCCTGTCAGTGGGATTGAGGTGATCCTTAAAGTATTCCTTCCAATGCCTGTTAATGTCCCCAGTCGAAGTCAACAGCCCCCCACCTGCACTGAAAACAGTGCCTGTGGAGAACTGCTTTCCCCTCCTGAGGGGCTGGATGGTTTGCCAGAATCTCTTCGAGGCCAACCGATAGTCCTTCTCCATGGCCTCACCGAACTCCTCCCAAGACCAAGGTTTTGCCTCCGCAACAGTCCGGGCCGCAGCTCGCTTAGACTGCCGATACCTGTCACCTGCTCTGGAGTCCCGCAAGCCAGCCAGGCCTGGTAGGACTCTTTTTTCAGCTTGATGGCATCCCTTACTTCCAGTGTCCTCCACCGGGTTTGGGGGTTACCGCCGCAACAGGCACCAGAGACCTTGCGACCACGGCTCTAAGCAGCAGTAGAGACAATGGAAGTGGAAAACATGGTCCACTCTGACTTAATGTCTCCAACCTTTCTCTGTACCTGTTTGAAGTTCTCCCAGATGTGATTGAAGTTCTCCCAGATGTGAGAGTTAAAGACTACCCTAACGGAGGGCTCAGCTAGATGTTCCCAGCAGACCCTCACAGTACGTTTCAGAGTACGTCTTTCCGACCTCCTTCCCCACCAGCGAATCCAACTCATCACCAGGTAGTTTTCGGTGGAAAGCTCTGCCCCTCTCTTCACCCGAGTGTCCAAGACACAGGGCCGAAGGTTGCCTTAAACAACCACAAAGTCGATCATTGACCTCCTGCCTCGGGTGTCCTGATGCCAGGTCTATTGATGGACACCCTTGTGCTCGAATATGGTGTTCGTTATGGACAAGCTATGACGAGCACAGAAGTCCAATAACAAAACACCACTCGGGTTCAGATCGGGGGGGCATTCCTACCAATCACGCCTCTCCAGGTGCCACTGTCATTGCCCACGTCGGCATTGAGGTCCCCCATGAGGACACTGGAGTCCCCCGTTGGGGCACTTCCAGTACCCCTTCGAGAGACACCAAGAAGGTCTGGTACTCCAAACTGCTGTTCGGCCCGTAAGCCGAAACCACATTTATAGACCTGTCCCCCACCCGGAGGCGGAGGGACATGACCCTCTCGTCCACCAGCACTTGGCGGCTGAGCTAAGGGCTCACGGGTAAACCCATACCAGCCCGCTGCCTCTCACCTTGAGCAACTCCAGAGTGGTAGGAGTCCAACCCCTCTCTCCATGGGAAAGTGGTCCGACGTCGCGGTCTTCGTCGCGTTATTTCGTTCCCTTGAAATAATTAATTCGTGCGAACTAAATAAGTATTCACCTAGTAAGTCATTCATAAACACGGATGTTAGCGATACTTGGATTTACAGCAGATACTTTCACATTTCTGTCTGTGTCTGTGTCTCATTACATTACATGGAAGACACTGAGGATGCTTATAGATCAGATTTATTTATATTAAAAAGCATAAATGCATTTGTCTATGTCAGCGTTCATTCACATCTCCGTCCTGCCGCAAAAGCCGCTTTCTGCGGCTACTTCCGTTTGTCAGTGACCCACATTCGTTCAAAAGGGGGAAAAATAAAAACAAAAATGATCAATTTATTATTGTCTCAATGAAAACTAGAAAAATATCATAAGATTTAGGATGCTAGAGAACAACCACCCCCCGGGCAATCACATCCGCCACCCAGTCCAGGACCAGCAGGACCGCCACAGGGGCTCCCAAAGACAGAGAGCAGGGAGGCATGGGGGGGAGAGTGCAAGAGAGCAGCCCCCCCGCCGCGCCGGTAGGGCCGTACGCGGGACCCCGCCCAAAAAGAGCGCCTACAGCCCCAGATGAGCACCTCAGGCGCCCCGCGCCACAGGCAGCCACCTATCCGGCCCACAGTTGCTCCAGGTAGGAGCAAGGCAGGGGCCAGCCGTTCCCGCCCAGGAGGAGGACACCCAGGGGAAGAGGGGGTCCACAAGAAGTGTTGTAAACATGGCCTAACCAGGCTCGCCCACAGTTGGAAATTTGGCGAGGCCCAGCGCTCAGGGGCAGGGAACAGAACCCACACCACAGGGACACGGACACCCCCAGGCTCGGATGTAATGTGATACCCGGCTCTTGGTCTTGCCAGAGAGATCAGGGATCCCTCTCCCTTCATGGAGAGAGGGTTGCCGGGCCCAGGAAGCCAGCACCCAGGGAAGTCGGCCGTCATTGCCAAGGGCCCAGGGGTTATTTTCCCTTTCTTGAACGAATGTGGGTCACAGAGACACGGAAGTTATCGCTGAAAGTGGCTTTTGAAACAGGACAGAGGGCATATCTGTGTTTATCAATGACTTATGATGTAAATATAAAATATATAAAGTTCCTCCTCCCCCTGCAAAAGAGTGCAGACGCTTTTTCCCCTGCTCCTGCCGCTTCCTGCTTTACTTGCTTTTTAATCATTTAATTAATCATTTTTAATTATTTTACTTCATCCACAACTCCTGGAATATCAGACTGGTCCTTTTTTGTGACTTCCACCTATACAAATCAATATTTTTACGTCTGACAAGCCAGCGACATGTCCGGAAGAGGAAGAAAAACAAACTCCCACTGTGAATGCTGTCGGATCTACCAACAAGAAATAAAAGAGCTACAAACACGGATATTTACTTTGGAAACTGAAAATGGACTTCACAAGACCCTTCCAGTAACATCGAGTGGTAAGAAGCCCACTCTTACTACAAATGAAAAGAATAACAGTGACATAGACCTGAGTGATGTTGTGTCCTTTCCGAAACTTTGTGCGGAGGAACTCTGTGTTAAGCCAAAGCGTAAAGATGACAGAACATGCGAAATAAAGCTCACAAACAGATTTTTACCCCTAACACAATGTGATGTTAAAGAACAAAGTGAAATTGGACCACAGAATAGGAGTTATAATGTTGGAAACAAAGCACAGGCAGAAAGAAAATCTGTGCCAAACGTCAAGGTCAGAGATACACTGCTGCTTGGAGATGGCGCTATCAGTGGAGTCAGCCACAGAAGAATGCAAACGTTATGTTGCCCAAGTTCTACTGTTCCAGTGATTACAGGACTCTTATCTAAAGTCTTGTACCAAGAAGTCAAACGAATAATCATCCATGTAGGTGCAGTCGATATAAAAAAAGAACAATCTGAACGTTTGAAAAAAGACTTCATCAAGTTATTTGAAGAGACTGACAAAGTAGAGGTTGAAGCCTTCATCAGTGGACCTCTTCCTAACATCGATGGGGTGTCACTCAAGTTCAGCCGTCTGTTTCAGCTGAACAATTGGCTCTCCAGAGAGTGTGCTTCCAGAGGATTCTATTACATTGAGAACTTCAATACATTCTGGAAACGAAAGGACCTATTCATGGGAAGAGGCCCACACCTGAACAGAGGTGGAGCAAGAGAGTTAGTAAAGAACCTCCTCCACGCTCTGGGGCATAGAGGCCAAGGCCCTGAAAAGGCAGTAAGGAAGGACCGAGCCAGTGTCCCAGGAACCACAGCACAACGGCAACAACAACAACAACTACCTCCACCACCACCATCGGTCAAAGACTTGGATCCGGCAGCACCAGCACCACAACCACCTCCATCTAAGGACTCAGCTGCACCAGCATCACAACAACCACCGCCAGCTAAGGACCCAACCGCAGAACCACAACAACAACCACCAGATTTGGCCCCAGAAATACCACCGTCTGACCAGCTGTGGGCGCCCCCTGCTACATCTACTCCCAGTGAAGACTCACTTTCCTTTTCGTGCCCCCCACTTTCACCCATGGCCCTACCTAGCCATTTTGATAGCCTCATTAAGTCGGGAATTAAGATGGCTCCCCTAACACCTGTGAGCCTCACACCACACAGGAGCTCTCCTACCCCTCCAGCACTCCCTCCTTATCCTTCACCCAAAGTCCCTCCAACACGTCCTTCATCCAAAGCCCCTCCAACACGCCCCCTCCATCGTTCACCCAAATCCCGTCCAGCTCCTGCTCCTCCTGGTCCAACACCCAAACTACCCTCAACTCGACCTCCCCTGCGCGCCTCTAGACGTGCTATCCCCCAGAGCTAGGATGAAACGGGCCCCCAGTGTCCTAGGAAAGGTTATGTCAAACTGGGGCCCTGTGATGAACAGCTTCCTTCTGGTGCTATACCTGTAGTTGCACCACGTAGAATGCAAAAAAGGGCAGTTAGACTGTCCAATCAAAGAAATCTAGTTCATATCCCCAGCAAGAAGGTTTCGACCAGTCCCAAGGAAACTAATCTCAAACTTGCTGCACTCAATGTCAGATCTTTATGCAACAAATCATTTTTAATTAATAATCTTACCTCTTCTTTTAATCTTGATTTTATGTTTTTAACTGAAACATGGCTTGACAAAAACACAGGAAACATAGTTCTAGTCGAATCAACTCCCCCCAACTACAAACATGTATCGGAAGTACGAGAAAATAAAAAGGGTGGAGGCGTTTCTGCACTGTTTAGAGATAATATTGCAACCCGCAGACTATCATTTGGTGTGTTTTCATCATTTAAGTATGTGTCCTTTAAGATTGAGTTAAAACAAACTCCTCCCTTACTCTGCATAGTCATGTACAAACCTCCTCAGCACAGCCAAAGTTTCATTGATGATTTCACTGAAATGCTCTCAGTTGTGTGCACAGACTTTGATGGTCTAGTCATTACAGGTGATTTT
Source organism: Oryzias latipes (assembly GCF_053564925.1). Classification (NCBI taxonomy): domain Eukaryota; kingdom Metazoa; phylum Chordata; class Actinopteri; order Beloniformes; family Adrianichthyidae; genus Oryzias; species Oryzias latipes. Next base: position 11,175,523 of record NC_136251.1, read on the forward strand.
AATGTTCATGTTGATAATGTCAATGACAGAAATGCAAAAGAGCTCAATGCTGTCTTTGAAACCTTTGATCTAATTCAGCATGTAAGTTGCCCCACCCACAGCAGAGGGCACACTCTGGACCTGCTCATCACAAAGGGGGTCAATATTTACAATGTCAGTGTGGTTGATGTCGCCCTCTCTGATCATTTCTGTGTATTCTTTGACCTGTCTGTTACTCCCAAACCACCGCCTGGCCCTGCAGTTGTCCGAAGGAGACAAATAAATGAGAGCACTAGGGCACAGTTTGTAGAAATGATAAACCCTGAAAACGCCTCTGGTGCCAATGTTGATGAAATGCTGAATTCTGTTACTTCTAGCATCTTGAATGTTCTGGATGCCATTGCCCCTATGAAGGTTAAATTGAGAAAACATAGACAGAAAGCTCCCTGGAGGAACGATGATCTAGTCAGGGCACAGAAACAACAGTGCCACAGAGCTGAGCGAAAGTGGCGCAAGTCAAAACTCCAGGTTCATTATGAAATGTATAAGGGGGAGTTGTACGCTTACAACCAGATCTTATGCAGAACAAGGGAAAGGTACTTCTCTGAAATCATTGGAAGTTGCAGCAACAACTCTCGTGTCCTGTTCACAACAGTAAACAGATTAACTAACCCTCCAACCCAGCTACCAATAGAACTGGTTTGCACACCTAAATGTAATGAGTTTGCTGTATTTTTTAATGACAAGGTTCAGGGCATTAAAAAAGCCATCAACTCCACAACACATATAACTATCGAACGGCCACCTACTCACTCTAAGCTGACTCACTTTGTACCTGTCACTGACCAAACTGTCCAAGAGACCATCACCCGTCTGAGCTCGTCTACATGCTGCCTTGATGTGTTACCCACTAGATTTCTAAAGTCTGTCCTGAACAGTGTGTTGCCATCAATTACTCAAATAGTTAACATGTCTCTTCAATCTGGAATATTTCCAGAGGCCTTAAAAACTGCAGTCATTAAACCTCTCCTGAAGAAAAACGGTCTTGATCCCACTGTACTGAATAATTACAGACCTATCTCTAATCTGCCATTTTTAGGAAAAGTCCTTGAAAAAGTTGTCTACCAACAGCTCACTGATTTTCTCTTATTAAACAATTCATTTGATGTTTTCCAGTCAGGTTTTAGACCCCATCATAGCACAGAAACTGCTCTTATCAAGGTAACCAACGACATCCGCCGGAACACTGATGATGGCAAAGTCACTGTCTTAATCCTGCTAGACCTGAGTGCTGCCTTTGATACTGTTGATCATGGGATCCTTTTGCACAGACTCCAAGACTGGGTTGGCATCTCTGGATCTGCCCTAAGTTGGCTCAAGTCTTATCTAGAAGACAGGAAATATTTTGTTGAAATTGGGAGTTGTGTCTCAGACTACATGGCCTTGACTTGTGGTGTGCCCCAGGGATCGATCCTGGGACCCCTTCTGTTCAACCTCTACATGCTGCCACTAGGGCAGTTAATACGCAGTAATAACATATCTTATCACAACTATGCAGATGATACTCAGATCTATGTGTCACTGACAACAGGTGAATATGGGCCGGTGGATTCACTCAGCCACTGCCTCCAACAGATCAGTGCGTGGATGCAGAACAACTTTCTCCAGCTAAACTCAAACAAGACCGAAGTTATTATTTTTGGCCCACAGAAACAAAGAGAAAGTCTCAGCAGCTACCTTCATTCTCTGTCTCTTAAACCCTCAAATCAAGTCAGAAATCTAGGGGTAATCATGGACTCTGACCTGAACTTTAACAGCCATATCAAGTCAGTAACATCAGCGGCATTTTACCATCTGAAAAACATTGCCAAAATCAAAAACATAGTGTCAAAGCCAGACCTGGAGATACTTATTCATGCATTTTTCTCCAGCAGGTTAGACTACTGTAACGGCCTGCTCACCGGCCTCTCCAAACGAGCTGTAAAACAGCTTCAGTACATCCAGAATGCTGCTCCTCGAGTCCTGACCAGAACCAGGAAGTATGATCACATTAGTCCTGTGCTCAGGTCTCTGCACTGGCTCCCTGTACCTCAAAGAATAGACTTCAAAGCAGCTCTGCTTGTGTACAAGTCTCTCCATGGCCGAGCACCAAAGTACATCTCTGACATGTTAGTGCCATATGAACCATCTCGTACTCTGAGGACCTCAGGGGCCGGCCTCCTGTTGATTCCCAGAGTCAGAACTAAACAAGGGGAATCAGCGTTTCAATATTCTGCAACTAAAATCTGGAACAGCCTCCCTGAAGTCGTAAGACAGGCCTCTTCTGTGTTCATGTTCAAATCTAGACTTAAAACATTTCTGTTTAGCCGTGTATATGACTGAAAGGTCCTATCTGCACTTTTCTTTCCTTTCCTTCCTTTATTTTTAAATCAGTTTTCAAATTTTTTTTCTTTTCTTTTAAAGTAAATTTTATGTTGATTATTTCTATGATGTATTGTGATTTTAATGCATTTTTCTGTTTTGTGAAGCACCTTGAATTACTTTGTGTATGAATTGTGCTATACAAATAAACTTGCCTTGCCTTGCCTTGCCTTGCCTAAAGAATTATTTCGTTCATATGAATTAATTATTTAGTTCACACAAATTAATTCTTTTGAGGGAACCAAATATTATTTTGTGGGAACGTAATAATATTTTGCGGGAAAAAGATATTAATTTGTGGGAACAAGATATTTTTTATTTATCCATGTCAGGACACGGGCTCCATATGTTTTAATTATGATAATGCCTTTTTTTAGCCAAAATAAATAACTTGTTTTCTAGGACAGTTTCTGCAGAGCAGCCAGAGTTCATAAGAAATTTGCATCTTTACTTGTGGGCTGGATTGTTGGCTTCTGCTAATATCTCATCATCCCTTTGTTTATTATCTCCTGCTAGCTCAGAGCCCCTTTTAACACCAAACAAGTAAAGGTGGCGCAAAGGTTTTAGAAGAAAAAAAAGCGTAAAAAACAAACAATGTTGCAACATCTAGGTCTACTTTACTTTTAGTCATGGACCACACAAAAAAAAGTTTTAGTCTGTTGACGTCATTTTGGCTGGTAGCAAAAAAACGTGAGGACAAACCCTGGGGTCAATGTTTGGACGTCAGAATTTTTTCCGCAGCGGAACTTAAAAACAAACCGCGCTTTGGGACCACATATCCGCAGGTTCTTGCGTCACTTACATGAACCTAATCCGAATGGCATCAACGGCTGTTTTGACATCTTAAAAGGACGGTAATGACGGTTGACACATTTTGCACATGCGACAAGTGTGGATTGGATACTTACACCTGCCTTTCTATGGAACTGTAAACAGATTTGTTGAAGAATGGAGAAATTCATGTATAATAGATGTAATGCGCCCCCCCCCCAGGGAGGCGTGCCCCACAGTTTGAGAACATACAAAGTGAATGATCCTTTATTTAATTCATTTATACTTATACATGTCTTCCCTGCGAGGTTTCTTTCCCAGACAGCAATGCTCAAAACGACTGACTGTGAGATCCATTTAATGCAGCAGCACCTGCTGATTTGAGCTCTGCTGAGGTAGATCAGTTAATTGAAATCACACCAGACTCCACCCTGAGGATGAAGTTTACACCAAAGACACTCACTGATTTCTGGCTAGGTGTGGTAAGGGGGCATGCACTCATAGGACAGAAGGCTGTGGGCATTCTGCTTCCATTCGCTATGTCCTATCCATCAAGACCAGGTTGCACCACAGACTGTCCATGCTTTGGTCCACGTGTGGGAGAAGACGCCCCAGGAGATCTTCCACCACCTCATCAGAAGCATACCCAGGCATTGCAGGGAAGTAATACAGACACGTGGTGGCCACACTCACTACTGAGTCTCATTTTGACTTATTTGGTATTTACTTTCACCACATAAATATTTTTGTTAATGTAAAATTCTGTGAAAGATTTAAATACTTCTGTCGATTCAGCAAAATTCTTTAATTTTTTTTCTGGAATTATTATATATTCACAATCACATTTGTATTAGAATACTTCTATTTTTGGCATGTAGTAGTGCTTTATTGATATTGCGAAAACTTCATGCATGTTTAGTCTTCTAAAGCTAAAACGATCACTTTATTTAATTAGCAATGTGGAAAGAAGAGGGTTGGAATTTCAAATTGTACGTGTTTTTGATGTCACCATGATGTTACTTTTTTGCAGATACAGTTGTGTCAACTGCAGAGGAGTCATCATGTCAGGCTGGACTTGGGTCACATGTGTTGACACTGTTATTCAAAGTCAACAGGAAGCATCTGAAGCCAGGCACAAGACTGGGTAAAAATACGTAATGTTGACTTCATAAAACAGTTACTGGTTCATGCTTTCTAAATGTGTCAGGGTTCTGCCCCTCCCAGTAGCTGCTCTGTGTTTCCCAGAAATCTTCCTCATCACCTGTCCTTGTTCACCTGCCTATTCATTGCTCTGATCATCACTAGTTCTCTGCTAGAAAGTTGGCGACTCTCTGCAACTCTCCAGCATGATAGTTTGAGTCTTCTCTACTTGCTTCTTGCTGTTTTGACCTTGATCTGCGCTGGAATCATCTCTGTTTGCCCTTCTGTCTGTCTATGGAGAACATTTAATCTGGATTTAACCTGTGAATGTCATCCAAGCCCGCGAACTGGAGTAGAAGAATTTATGAAGGAGATCTTGTCCTGCTCATAGTGAAACCAGCCACCTTTGAAAGATTTGGTTGCATCAGCCTGCTTTTCTACATTGTTGTCATTAACAGCAAGGTTTCAGTTTGAGTTGCTGTTCTCTACAGATCTTAAGAATGCTCCAGAGCCAGTTTACCTGCCTTTACTCTTTAATATTTTTGAAGCAGACAAATGAAAAGCAGCAGTTCCATGGCTGCAGTTTCATTTTTACTGTGCTGCAGTTATAGTTTACCATGTTTATGATTTTAAACTAGTTTTTCGGTCACTTCTTTTGTGCAGCTTCATGATGAAGATGTAGATTATTTATCATAAGCAATTAGTGTAGGAAGCCTAGGGTGATTACATATGATTAAACACCAAAATTAAAAGTAAATAAAGCTACTTTTTTTTTTTTTTCGTATACTTTATTTATCCCTCAATGGGGAAATTCTTCTCTGCATTTGACCCATCCCCTGGGGGAGCGGTGAGCTGCAACTGAACTGCGCTCGGGAGGCGGTAGCGTTAAGGGCCTTGCCTAAGGACCCTCACTGAGTGATGTTAACTGCTCGCCATTGATATGGTAATTACCACTGTTTCTTCCCCTCCGGGAATCGAACCCTGGATTCCTGCATGGTAGCTGCTCACCTTACCAACCGAGCTACTCAGCCGAGCCTAAGCCAAAAATAAAGCTACTTAAACCAAAGTGTATTGTGTTTTTTAAGGCTGAGATCAGACTCGGGTCAAAAGCAGCAGCTAGTCAAACGGTGATGAGGTCAGAATCTCTTTCATGAAAGTCAGTGTGCTGCTGTCAAACTAAGGTCATAGTTACATTGGAATTGTATGTTAAAGAATGGTACTTCTTTAGGAGGTCTTTCTTTCAAATAAATTCTGGTTAATCACATATATCTTTGGGTGACAAACTTTTTATGTTGGTTATTGTTTACTAAATCTGAAGAAACTTGACTGATTCAAATCTTTAGACTACATCGAACATTTAAGAGATAAAATAAATAAATAAATAAATAAATAAATAAATAAATAAATAAATAAATAAATAAATAAATAAATAAATAAATAAATAAATAAATAAAATAATTTATTTGTAAATTATGATGGGAAAATAAGTGATAAAAGTTCACCTCAATACTTTATTATGTACCCTTTGTTGGCAATGACATCAGTAAACCGTTTTCTGTAAGTCTTCACAGGGTTTTCACAAACTGCTGTTGGTCTTTTGGCCCATTCCTACATGCAGATCTCCTCTACAGCAGTTTTATTTTGTGGCTGTCGCTGGGCAACACAGACTTCAACTCCCTTCAAGGGTTTTTCTCTAAAGTTGAGAAATGGAGACTGTTAGGCCACCTTGGGATCTTGAAATGCTTTTTACGAAGCCACTCCTTTGTGTCCCGGCAGTGTGTTTGGGATTGTTGTCATTTTTTCCTTTGCCCAGATCTGTCATGCTTGTTCCTTGTGCTGAAAAACATCCACAAAGCTCGATGTTTCTACCCCCATGCTCTTCCCCATGGTATGGTGTTCTTTGGATGCAACTCACCATTTCAACAATGCATCAAGTTTTTACCAAAAAGTTCTATTTTGTTTCTTCTGACCATAGGATGTTCTCCCATCCCTTCTGGATCATCCAAGTGCTCTCCAATAAACTTTAGATAGACCTGCACACGTACTGGTTTTAGGGGACACGTCTAGCACCGGAGGATTTGAGTCCCTGGTGGCGTAGTGTGTTACTGATGGTAGTGTTTGTGACTTTGGTCCCAGCTCTCTGCAGGTCATTCACTAGATCCCCCTTTGTGGTTCTGGGATTTTTGATCACCATTCTTGTGATCATTTTGACCCTACGAGGTGACTTCTTGCGGGGACCCCCAGATGGAAGGAGATTATCAGTGGTCTTGTCTGTCTTCCATTTCCTAATAAGTGCTCCCACAGTTGATTTCTTCACAACAAGCTGCTTCCTTTATTTAGTCTTCCTAGCCTGGTGCAGGTCAACAATTTGGTTTCTGGTGTCTTTAGACAGCTCTTTGGTCTCTGCCATAGTGGAGTTTGGAGTCTGACTGTTTGAGGTTGTGGACAGTTGTCTTTTCTATAGAGAACCAGTTTAAACAGGTTCCATAAAAACAGGTAACGGGTAGAGGACAGAGGATCCTCTTACAGAAGACGTTACAGGTCCGTGAGAGCCAGAAATCTTGCTTGTTTGTAGGTCCTGAAATACTTATTTTCCACCATAATTTGGAAATAATATCTTTAAAAATTATACAATAAGATTATTAAGATTTCTTTTCTCATTTTGTCTCTCATAGTTGAGGTATACCAATGATGAAAATTACAGGCCTTTCTCATCTTATTAAGAGGTAGAACTTGCACAAATGGTGCCTGAATAAATACTTTTTTGCCTGACTGTATGTGGGGAGTGTTTGCTTAACAGACCAAAGATTTAGGTAAAAATGACATTTGTTCTCATTTACTCAGCCAATGCATAGATTAAAAATGTGTCTTTTCTTCAGACCTGTGTTTTCCTTCATGTTCAGTCGACTCAAAAACTGCCATTTCAGTGCTTTCCATCGTGCTGGCACTGTGCTGTTACACTGGTCATTTCATGAGATGTGGGCTGCAGCGGAGGGGCTTTAGAAGGGCTTTACAGCTGGAACTTTTTGCGAAGTAGCAAATATCCTAATTTCTTTTTTAAAACCTGCAACCATTCATACTTGGTGATGGTAAACTACTCATGTAGCCACAACTGGCCTGGGTCAGACTGATATTGCGCCATGGACCGGTTTGATGTCTGGCAAAATTCTTACGGAAGGGTATGTTATATGTGGTGGACACACGCTGCAGCAACGCTGCAATAAAGGCAGAGACACATCATAAGACATACTCTGCACTTTTATTTTGACATGCTAAACATTGTACATCGCACAGGTGTCATCAACCTTTCCCCTTCCCACACTCTTGGTGCTAAAAAAAAGTTAACACAACAGGAAGAAATAACTATGGGTGAAAGAACATAACTGCCAGATGAAAGGACCCGTAGACAAAGAGAAACACCCGTGCTCAACCCTATTTTGACCAAAGCAGGCAAACAGGATTGATTTAATTCCCCGTGAAGGCAGCTCCGACAGTAACCCCTGCAGCCTGCGGAACTCCGACAGCAGACCAAACGTGCACGTGACCGACACTACAGTACAACAAAATAATATGAGTTGCATGAAATCTTTGGTATTGTCTAAACGTAACAATAAACACAACTTATGACATGAGCAACGTCCTCTCTGCCCGCAACACTCCCTGGTCGCTATGATAACGTTTAAATATGCCATCAAAATAAGTGCATGGAAAATCTAACTTACCACAATGCTGAATGGTTCGAGCGAATTGGCCTGCGTCAAGAGTAACATAGACGAGAACAGAGAACAGAGAATCAGGCAATTTTTCAAAATAAAAAACCTTTCAAATTCCGAAATAAATAAAACAGATGTCATGTAAGCTATTTTATTTTTTCTGTGCAGCCCGATACCAAATGACCCACGGACAGGTACCGGTCCGCGGCCTGGGGGTTGGGGACCACTGATTTAAATGATCTGGTGTACAAAAAGGGAGGTTTAAACTTCAGCAAACTTCCATTGTGTTTTTTTTTTTAATTCCGTCTGTTAATTCTTTTTTATATACCTCTTAGTTTTGTTTATTTTGAATGGCCCAAATTATTATCAGTTGTTTTATTAATTTGAAGTTTTCTTTAAAATGGGAATGATTAACTGTTTATTTAAACAGGGTTGAGAATGAAGGAGAAATGCTGAAGCGTGTGAAACTGCGTGGCTGTGGGAGGTTGTCTGCATGTGGAAGTCTCTCCAACTTTGTCTTGTGCTGCTGAAACCAGGATGACTACGACTGTCTATATCTGCCTTTTACCTGCTATATTCTAGCCAGCGACTGAACAGAAACTTCAAGTATCAGTCCCTGCAGGTGTTGTAAGGATTTATGACCATATGAGGAAGGTGGAAGTCATGCACCTGTGAGATAGGTCACGCCCCGACAAGTAACTATAGAAGTGACTCGTCCGGCTGAAGATATTCAGAAGCTGAAAGTCTTTGCAGCAGCTAGTCGGAAGTGTAAATACCCTGAGGATTACATTTCAGGAGACTTTTAAACTGTGTTTTTGACTTTTCCTCTCCATACAGAAGAGTACAGAAAAGAGCTTTCACACACAAATGGGGACCACTTGGATTGCGGTTTTTGGAGTATTTCTTTTCATTCTTAAGGTAAGTGTAACATTTTTAGACCATGCTGCTTGTGTCGTATTTTGATTTTTAAAATCACTGGAAACTTTATTTTTAAAAATCTTTCTTTGGTTTGCCTCTTTTTTTGGGGGGTGAAATTTTCTTTCATCTTCAAAACCTGGCTTGATTTGGTAAATGGAAGGTCAGGTTTATAGCAGAAATGATTAATTAAATATATAGTTGTATTAAAAAAGTTAGTGCATATTAAGCCACAAAGACCGGCACCGGCAATGGTTCACATTCATTTTCAATAAAAATTCTATGTACCGTAAATTCTGGACGATACAGCGCACCTGATTACAAGCCGCACCTACCCTTTTTCACGTGTTTAACGTCTTTTGTACATACACAAGTCGCGTAAGAGTACAAACCGCATATCATAGGCAACATGGTCATCCTGACAAATGACATCCTGACTCTCAAAGTAAGTATGATTCATTAGCACATTGTGGGAGAAGACAGCCTTGCCTTTGGCTCATGTATTTGAGTACACCCACATCTGCCAAACAGCATGGACCTCTATTCTGTTCACAAGTTCCTCAGTTATGGTTTTTTTATTTCTTTTAATTGTTTTTACTTATTCACAATCTAGGTATAATACCTAAAATTACAAACAGTAACCATATAATCAACATTACATACCTCAGTTATGATGAGGAAATTTACATCCGCGATCCCCCATTTCCCATGTTGTACGTGTTTAAGAATGAGCAAGTAGAGGCAGTGCATGGAGGGGTGAACGGGAACAGCTCTCCTTCCGCTTGTGTCGCGGTAGCATTATGCTAGTAACGGGGCTGGTTAAAAAAACACACCAGTAAAATAAAGCAGCGGTGACTGAAAAGCGCGCGCCTCAGCGCGATACGCACGCCTCAGCGCGGCGCGTTCGTCAGAAGTTTCCTTCCACAACAAACACTGTTGCTCCGCAGACGCCTCTCGTCCCCGCAGCTCAATGTGAACGAGAAGCAGGGGAACATCTCTCCAGCTCACACGGAGGCTGTGAGCTTTTCAATGCAAAATTCCACTCAGTCCTTAGAAACCGTTAAAAATGATCACATGGATTTGTGTTTCCAGTCGTGTCCCGACAAAATAAAGGCTGATGTTATTCCCACATATTTACGTGCAGCCAAAATGCAGATTGCAGCTTTTCCCGCATGGATTCATGTTCATCCAGGCTAAACGTTGTTAGCGCCTGTTAGCCTTCACCTAACCATACTTCGTTTTGCCACAAAAAAGCACTGACCACACAGATTAAAAATAAAATGATGAGCGAACAGGCGCTTCATAATAACCATAACATAACGATAATAAACGTACGTTTAAAAGATCATCTCGTATATTACGGAGCTGCTAATAGATGGACTAATGTCACTCTGACTCTGAGGTAAATTCACTCCTGTTCTCTCCGTCACGCAGCTGACCGGCTTTTCCAAACCCGTTGGTGATGGTGGATTTTTTCACGCTGCTTTTAACGATTGCTTTTAACTTGAAAGCTGCATCATATTGTAGTGACGATCACGTGCACGTTGGGTCTAATGGCACCAAAGGATTCTGGGATGCGGCCGGGCATGCATGTTTCTTTTTGTTGAACCATGACTGAAGTGTCTAAGACCTGAACTCAAGACCACGCTGTTTGGCTGCTTAGAGGTGTTTTGAAAAATAAATGGCTTGTTGCTTGAAGTTGAATAGAAAATTCAAACCATTCACTGAGTCTGAAAGTACGCACATGGCCGCCAATTAAATCCATAAATTAGCCGCGTCACTGAATAAGCCACAGGGCTGGGAGCGCAGGAAAAAAGTAGCGGCTTGTAGTCCGGAAATTATGGTAAATGCAAGTAAACCTGCGTTTCAGGCTTCGGCATTTAAAACACTGGCATTCACGCTATTGACATTTTTATGTCCATTCTCGGGCTCTACCATTGACTGTACAATATATAACAGAATAATCATGTGTGACATCACACATAGAAAATGGTCTGTTTCCGGTTTCAACCAATCAAAGTCAATTCAGTTGCCATTTTTGCGCAATATGTCCTTCTCCATGTTTTGAACCAGAAATCCTTAGTAAGCCGTGATTGGTCAGTCTACATTTCTATGGCAATCACTTCCTGTTTGGAATGCGAAGGGTGAGGAGTTTTTTCAGACCAGTTCTCATTTACTGTCATTGGGCTCTACCAACAAATTGTGCATTCACTGATCGCATGCTGAAAGTTGAACTTGAATTTTCAACTGCTAAATCACGAAACAATTGATCTTTGAACAATCAGGAACAAGGATCTGGTATTTAAGTATATGGCTGGTGACCTTTTCAAGAAGTTCCAATTGGTTGAAAAGTGACCTGAAGGGGTTCTTCATAATTGCGGTTTCTCTTTTATGTATTAGAATCAGTAGCGGTTTTAGGCACGGGCCATACGGGCGATCGCCCGGGGCGGAAAAATGACGGAGGGGCGGCGCCAGCGGCTCAGCTCTTGTAAAATACTTTATGCATCACTATTGGTTTACTTATATCACAGAGTTTGTAACAGCCTGAAACCTGGCGGCGCCCCCGCCCCGCAGCTGCGCTCCCTGCTGTCTTTGAGAAGTAGACGCAAATGTGTGTGAGAAGGAGAAGGGAGGGGGCGCGGGGTGAAGGGTGCAGGCTGAGGTGAGCACGGAGCACAAAACGCATGCGCAAACCTGGCTGGATCTTCTTCCAGGGGGGCAACGGTCGCGGGCCGCGGCTCAGTGCTTGATGAAAAAATAAAAATAAAAATTGCGCCGCCATGTAGCGAATTAGCGCCCCTGGGTGCAGCTGCACGCGCTCCTGCTGGAAATGTTTGACGAACGGGAGGGGGGGGGGGCTGCGGGTATAAAAAAATCATGCTTTTTTGGTTATTTCAAATAAAAAATGGGAAAACAAAAAAAAATTCTTCACTTAGATGACAGTTGGTTTAGTCGACAGACTTGATACCTATGTCAGGACATTTATGCTAAATGCAAAAACATCTGAAATATGGAGAAAAAAGGTCAAAGCTGGTGCCCAATTTAGAAAGAAAAGAGAAGAAGAGGAGAAAAGAGACAAAGAAAAGGGTATTATCACATAGCTAGATGCACGTTTTCTAAATTCGAATGCTACCTGCCCTACAACAACAACAACGTTGCAGAGGAAAAATCTCTTGTTTGGTCTATCATGACCAAAACTGAAGTAGGCCCAAATATTGCAAATAACGTCATTTTTAAGATATTTATTCTTAAATGTTTGCTCTGCCTTAACTTGTAACATTAGTTATGATTCGTGTGTCTGTCTGCTCTGCTGTAACACAAAGTTTTTGTTGTGTTTTATTGTTGTATATTAGTTCATAATGTTAAATAAGCTGTGATGGTAGCATGCTGCTGCTGCTGCTGCTGCTGCTGCTGCTGCTGTTAACTTTTCAAAACTCCAGTTGATCAAGTCATACCTGAGATCACCAATGTCTCAGGAGCAACTCACTAACCTGCTGTTAATATCAATCATTCAGGGGGGGAGCAGATTTCATATGATGACGTTATTGACAAGCTTGCATCAGGAAGGCCACAAAGGTTAGGTTTTAGTTAGTGTTTTCTCTTCTTAGTGCTGCAGTTACATTTATTCTAGTGTATTATTAGTGTGATTTGTAGTTTATAATATTTATTTCAGATTGTTTGTGTTTATTAAATATTTCCTAACTGTATTTTCAGTTACAATAAATGGACAAAGTGACTCTATGGGGGGGGGGGGCGCTAGAGGAGGGCCTCGCCCGGGGAGTAATTCAGGGTAGAACCGCCACTGATTAGAATAAAGCTATCAGAATAAAGCTGTAAAAGAAAAAGCCTGGAGCAAGATTCCCCAGATCTGCATCTCTTCCTCATTTGACACCAAGCCTCTTCCAACTGTAGATGGCAGACAAGCATAGGTAAACGGTTGAAAAGCAAAAGAAGAAAACATCCGTCCCTGCCGCTGCCTGCTTTTCCAGTGTGAACACCACAGGCTAAATGTGTGTTCATGAAACAGTATTTAGCACGTTCTTCAACGTGCAAAACATGCCTGGTGTGAATGTAGCATTAGTTTTAAATATGTTATGCGTGTGAATGCTGTATTTTCTCAGTTTGTGTCACAGTCGCTTTGGAGGACCTCACCCTACTTCCGTTGACAAAGTCGACAGGTTAAATGGTTGCAACCACTGACTGTATAAGAAACTCAACTGAGCAATTCTCCCCCCCTGGCGTTCCAAATAGGAAGTACCTTTCAGCTCCAAGAAGCCAAAATCCCATAGCCTTCTATTTAGAAAATAAATACCGTAGCTATTACTCAGTCATTCTATTTGTCACAACAACCATTTTTGCTCTGATACATTTTATTAACATCTTATTGCTAATCTTAATTTTTTTATTCGCTATGTTTTTCTTTATCGCAAATCATTCAAGTTGTAAACTGGCCGATCAGATGCCTCAGTAAAAATCTTAGCTGCACGTTGGCCCCCGACCTTGACCTTTCAAAATGTTCAAAATGATGTTCCTGAGCCCCCTTTCAGAGGAAGGGGTGTGGATTTTGAACAAGCTTACTCCTGATTGGGGACAGTTGCCATAAAACCATTGACTCAGACTGACTCGGAGCATTCACTGTTCACTTACATCATCTGGCTTCAAAATGGCAATGGCCGTATCACAGAAAAATGGTGTCTGAATTGACTTTGTTTTGCTGGAGCCAGAAATAGGGCCTTTTCTATGGGTGACGTCACTCTCCCTGAGAACACTTCTCTTATACAGTAAGTGGTTTCCACTCCATCAGTTCAAGTTTGAACAAGTTTTACTGAACAGTCCTGAGTAGATTTTATATTTAAAGTAAGTTAATAGGTCTCAAAAACTTTAATCTACAAAAAAAAATATGTATGGAGGTGAAACCTATAATTAGACTAAAAGGTATCACAAGCACATTCTAAAAATGGCAGGTATACACAGCCTACATGCTTTTAATATAATGCCCTTCCTTTGGGTGTCTGAAAGATCTTTCTCGCCCTTCTGTACATTCATGTTTTGTTTAATCTGCACTATTTAAAAAGGTTGTTTTGCTGCTACATGGAAACAGACAATCCACGCTCCATTTTTTACTGTCATGATTCTTAAGAGCACATTTGAAGTTTTTTAAAATATCTATTTTTATTACAGTTTTTGCTAAATACAAAGAATAGATTGATTTTGTTGTCAACCTCATTGATTTTTCTGTTTTTCCTTTTAGGTTGTGACGACTGCAGAAAAGTCATCATGTAAACCTGGATTTGAGTCGGATCGGATTATATTTAAAGTGAACAGGAAACATCTGAAGCCAGACACAAGACTGGGCAAAGGTACGTTAACTTTAACAAACAGCCAGGGACCTAGGACCATCTGTACCCTACCCCTTCCCTGGTGGGGGGTGCGGGCCCCTTGGCAACGGCGGCTGTGTCCCCTGGGTGCCGGTTTCCTGGGGCCGGCGGTGCTCTCTCCGTGCGGTGGGGGGGTTCACATTACACCTGAGCCGGGGGTGTTCGTGTCCTTGGGGGGTGGGTCCTGGTCCTTGCCCCTGAGCGCTGGGCCCCGCCAAATTTCCAACTGTGGCCGAGCCTGGTCGGGCCATATTTACAACACCCCTTGTGGGCCCCCTTTTTTTCCCCGGGGTTCCCCCCTCCTGGGTGGGGGCGGCGGGCCCCTGCTTTGCTCCTCCCTGGACCAACCGCGGGCCGGGTGGGTGGCTGCCTGGAGTGCGGAGCGGGTCTCCCTTGGGGGGTCTTGGTTCGTACCTGGGGTTGGGGCGGGGGGATGCCCGGAACTCCTGGGTGGTGATGGGGTGCTCATCTGGGCCTGTGGGCGTCCTTCTCCGGTGGGGCCCTGCGTTGGGCTCTCCCGGCGCGGCGGGGGGGCTGCTCTTCTGGTTGGGCTGGGGCGGCGCTCTCTTTCCCTCCGTGCTTCCCTGCTCTCTGGCTCTGGGGGCCTTGCGGCGGTCCTGCTGGCCCTGGCCTGGGTGGCGGTCTTGGTCGCCCGTGTGGCGTTGGGGGGATTCCGGCTGTCGTTGCTGCTGCGGCGGGGGTCTTGGGCTGGGGATGGCTGGGCACTCTCCCTCCTTCTTTTCACGTTCCATCATCCATTTTAGAAGAACACAAACACTCACCTGAGCACAGGTGTTAGCTCACCTTTGTACTAACAGTTTGTATGATTGAATGAATGAAAGATTTCACACTAGTTGGTTTGAAGGCATAAGTATGCGTGTGAACACTATCTGTTTTGTGTACATGTTGACATGTGGACATTTTTGCAGCTAACATGTGTGTTGATAACATTTGAGTGTGTGTGTGGACAGGACCTTGCCCTTTTTGTACTACATTTGAACCTTACCGTAATGATAAACAACCAGTAAACTTGTTGCTTTATGCTGCTTCATGGTTTTATCCCCCCTCCCCTCCTATTATCACCCTCCTACCCCCCTCTCTCTCCAACATCCCTCCCTTTTCTTCCCTTCTTTCATTTTCCGTCCGGTCCAACACCCAAGATTTTCAAACATGGTTGAAATTAATAAAGTTGGCCTCAATTACAAAAGGGGTTTATTCAGACATACCTCTGGTTTGTATGAAGATTAATAACCCCTATTGTTAAGGCTGTCGATCAATACAGACCATGAATTTCTGCTTTTTTATTTTTTTTGGGATGCTGGTGTGCCGCGGGATTTTTGTCAAGGTTAAAGTGTGCCGTGGCTCAAAAAAGGTTGAAAAACACTGAATTATGGGATACCATTTTCTTTGCCAATCTGGGCAGATTGGGGTTTAAGTGTGCGTTTTTGTCCATGGTTTTTGTTGTGTAGCTGTTTTACTCTGTTTTAACTAGTAAATTAAACTATTATTTTTATTTCTTTCTGCACCATAAATTAGAGTTTGGTAGAGGATGATCACCAACCCCGTAGAGCAGAAAACATGGTATGTCCCATAATTGAAGACCGAGTTCTCAACACCCGAGCTCCTGTCTTGAGACTATGAGACATTGCTGGGTCATTCATGTCTTTGATGTGAATAATTCCAGGTCCAGTAGTTGAAACTTTAGAAAAATGTGCCAATGTAAATTGTTGAAGCAAAATTTATAATATGTTTTTTTCAGTTAGACCAACTTATCAATTTGAGTTAATGTGCCATAAAAAACTAAGTTGCATAAACTCAATTCAATTAGGTGTTAACAACTGAAGTAACTCAATTAAGTTGGATCAACTTTTTTTCTTTTTAGAGTGTTTTAAGTTACCGTTACTCTATTTTTTAGGCAATCATTTGCCTAAAGAAAATAAGTTTTGAAAAGCATGGTTTTGAGTTTACTGACTCAAACAAATTGATTATCCCTGTACAAGAAGGTAACTAATATATATCGAGTTCTGTTAGGATAAAATTGTTGTTTTTTCCTATTTTTTTAAGTTATGCAAACTTATTCCCGTGGCTTTAAAACTCAAAACTGTGAGTCATAGTAACTGATGACAATTAAGTTGTCTTAATGTGTAAATGTAAGTTATATTTAATGCCAATATTTGACTTGCACGAATTGACACTTTTAATTTAACTGTTATAAAGAAATACAAGTAGCACACAATTAAATCTTTTTTGTTATGGAAAACTCAGACTTTTTAGTTAATCAACTCAAAAAAATTGTGGCAAATGATTGCCTTAATTTTTTTAAGTTCTGGTAACTTGTTTGGGTTTACAGTGTTGTTACAGAGTCATGTTTATTGAGGGGTTGCTGTGTCTCCATTTGCTATCTTCTTGTTCTCTGTCTTAGTCCGCCAAATTTTAGGGATAAGAAATATGTGGAGAACATTTTGAGGATTTTTTCCCTAAATGTTGCAAATCAACAGTGACGTTTTTTTTTATACTGCTAAAGTTAAACAGGAAGTTAACAGAAAACATTTTGAGTGTGACATCGCATAAGGGCATGAATACAATTTTTTTTTTTTTCAAAATCTTTGTGGTTTTATTTGTTTATTGTGATCTGAACTGTTGTCATAAATAATGGTATGAATTTAGGTGTTAAAATGTATATATTCATTGTCATACATCCAGTAAAAAGACATACACATAGCAACCATTCAAACAAAATATGTTAAATGGCAGGAATCATTTATCTGTGAATCACTCCACTACCTAGTATTTAGGTGTAGGCAAATAATTCACTGTGGCAACTCAAAAAAAGGGAAAGAAGAAGAATTTGTTTTTACTTAAGAGTTCCACATTTTTTACTTGTTTTTTGATCAGTTTGGTTTTTTTTTCTCTTGTAGTTGGATTCACTAACTGCACAGATCGTACAAGGTTTCCCTTCAGCACAGATGACAGTCGCTTTGTGTTCAATTCTGATGGAGTATTAACTGTAAGTAACAGTCTTTACTTAAAAGCATTAAGAAACTTTTTGGGGTGTCCTGGGGTTTGGTCTTTTTCTGATGTTTCTTTGTGTCCCATCCTTAAACCTTTACTGCTAATATGACTTGTTC
Organism: Oryzias latipes; assembly: GCF_053564925.1. Classification (NCBI taxonomy): domain Eukaryota; kingdom Metazoa; phylum Chordata; class Actinopteri; order Beloniformes; family Adrianichthyidae; genus Oryzias; species Oryzias latipes. The sequence continues at coordinate 11,192,968 of NC_136251.1, forward strand.
AAGTTCCTTTTTACCACTTCAGATTTTTTTTTTAAATACTTGTAAATTATCTTATATTTTAGGTGAAAAGAGCAGTTGATCTTCATGATGGACGGCTGGACTTTTTTGTCCACTCCTGGGACTCACACGGCAACAAGATGACTGTTTCTGTCATGGTCCTGCAACATGGACATCACCATGTAAGCAGAGATGCTGAGCATCACCATGGAGACCACAGACACCAGGGGCCCAATTTTTAAACGTTGCATACGCACAAAAGAAGGCGTACGCCACTCTTTACGCAATAACTGATATTTATAAAAAGCAAACTTGACGGGAAAATGTGCGGTCCTTCACGCAAGCTCTGACCCAGGCGTACGCACAAAAACGGATGAAATGAGAAACGGCGACACCCTCGGCAGATGGAAGAAACACGTTAAGTGAAAGTGAAAATGACAATACTGCCTCTAATAAAGAACATGAAGACTTCACAAAGCAAGTCTTACAATTAACAGCCTACAATCAGCAGTGAAACAAACAAAACAAATCAAACGAAAATTACAACAGAAATTCAAATGAACACATATTTGCAAAAATAAAAGTGATATATGTTCTGCAATATTGGCATGTTGTGCAATTCATCCTCATAAATAATATAGTTAAGAGAACGAAATAATTTACAAAACTGATATTCTCGTCAATGTGTCCGTCTGGCGGAGCAGATTTAGGTGCAGGCAGATAGATAGATAGACGGACGGACGGACGGACAGACAGACATATTAATTGTCCACTGGGGAAAGTTGTTTTCATAGTAAAACATTTCTTCATAAGCTAAGGAATTATGGTATTCATGCATATGCCTTTAGTTTGTTTTATTTTTGATAAAACCATGAATGGCGTATGTCTCAACCATTCAGAAAGCAACAACAAATTACATTTGCGGTGAACAATTTCCCATTTCCACGTCGATTATTACCGACATCTGTAGCTTGTCAGATGCAATTAAATGGATGGAAATAAAATGCCCCATCACAATGCGTAATGACGCACAATGGCTGATCTTGTGCTCTTAGAAGATGTTGCAAATGGAAGAATTCGGAGTGAATGCATCTTTAGACAGCAAGAAGACTTGCTGGCAAACGAGGACGAGTGGCTTATGAGCCGGATCCGACTTCGTCGAGCCGTCCTGTTGGACCTCTGTGGGCTTTTGGGGCCGGCGTTACAGAGGAGCACTCGGAGGAACCACGCGTGCCATTCCCACTTCAAGTCCTAACAACACTAGGATTTCCCCCACCTGTGGCAGACACACTCTGGCGATGGAGCGCTAGACGTTTTTTTGCCTCGACTTTGATGTCCGACCATTTCTGTTTTATTTCGGCCACAGCATTCGGCCACAGCATTCACGGCGTCTGCCACCGTTTGCCACTCAAGTGCCTTTTTGGTATTACTAATGCCCACACTGTACCCTCCAAACAACATTTTTCTCCTCTTTTCCACCTTGACAACGATAACTTCTACTTCACATTGAGTGAAGTTACGGTTTTTTGATTTTCCTCTCTGTGTTTGCCATGATTTCGCAATCAATGAATATTAACTTGTGGGCGTTTCACGGCCTATTTATGGGCAACTATGGGCGTGTCATGAAGCCGCAAAAGCTGCGCTACATTTATAATTGATTGTGATTTATTAAGGGAAAGATCCGTTGGATGTGCGTGCGCACAATTTTGTTAATCCGAATATTTCTGTGCGTACGCACGTCCTATGTTTCATCCGTACTGATGCAAATCTTACGCAAAGTTTTATAAATGAGGCCCCAGAACCATCACAACACTGAAGTGGATTCTGACAATACCAAAGAGCAAGGTTCAAATAACTCATGTACAGGCCTGCCGGAAGTTTGACAATAAAAACCATAATGATTTAGAAAGTGATGGAGAGAATTGAGCTCTTTGGCATCAGTTCAACCTGTTGTGTTTGAAGACAGAGAAATGCTGCCTATGACCCCAAGAACACCATTCCCACTGTCAAGAACAGAGGTGGAAACATTATGTTTTGGGGGTCTTTTTCTGCATTGGGCACAAGGCTACTTTACTGTCGATGGGAGGATAGATGAATCCATGTACCATCAAATCCTGAGTGAGAACCTCCTTCCCTCCATCAGGAGGCTTAGAATGGGTGGTGGATGGGTCTTCCAACAGGATAATGATCAAGGACATAAAACCAAGTCAACCAAGGAATTGGTTGACTTGGTTGTAGACAAAGAAGAAGCATATCAAGGTCATGGAGTGATCAAGCCAGTCTACAGGCCTCAATCCTATTGAAAACTTGTAGAGAGAGATTAAGCTCAGACAACCAAAAGCCACCATTCATCCATGTCCTTTTAGGGGACACAGTTGGATGGTGGGACACTGATTTTGTTTTTACAAAAAAAAAAAAAAATCACTCATTGCATTAATGTAAATACGACACTTATTTACACAGGATGGTTCTATAGCAGAAATTATTTTATAAACTTGTCATTTTCCTTTTTTTCAAGTTGGACATTTTGCCTCTCATCTCAGATGCTTTCTTCTTAGTATTATTTTGTGTTTGAGATTAACTAAAATTAGGTTTAACTGGCAGTGAGGAATTAAATCAATGTACTTAAGAAAGCAGGGGACCGAATTACTAATTCTTTGGTATGGAACAGTGCAGAGCGCTTCATAAATTACTTTGTGTATTTTCAGGTGTACCTGTAATGAAAAATAATAATTCAAATAGTTTCAAAAACTCTCTTTTATGCATAGTTGGGCTGTAGGGTTCTAATATTGTGATGCACTTCAACAATATCGTCTTTATTTAAATGTGCCTGTTAACGTTTTGTTTTTAGGCTGCAGAACATCCAGATGTTGCCGTTCATTATTTTCCCAAGGCAAGTAATGGACTGAGGAGGAGGAAGAGAGACTGGGTCGTCCCTCCAATCAATATTCCTGAGAATCACAATGGACCCTTTCCATCTAAAATAGTTCAAGTAAGAAACATCAAAATCTGCTGCAGAACTGTTATTTCCTTTTTGGACTTGGTTTTTTAATTTATTTATTTCAGTTTTTAGTTTGGTCAGATCCATGATAATATTTTTCTTTAAGTTAAATTCAAAAGTTCCAATACTTAAATTTGCTATTGCTAAGTTGCACTGAAACATCAGCTTTTGTCTCATATGTTTGTGTGAGATATCAACCAGATTTCACTACTGAAGAAAAGTTAATGTTGTTGTCGGCGGGTTTTTATTGACTCTTGGTTTGTTCAGATTCGCTCGGATGAGGACAAAATGAAGAAGATCCTCTACAGCATCACAGGTCCAGGAGCCACTGAAGATCCTGTTGGACTCTTTACAATGGACAAAGACACTGGTGAACTGTATGTTCATCAGAGACTTGACAGAGAGAAACAAGCACATTATCCGGTAAGAATGACCTACAGTATTTTTAACATTTCAATCTTCTTTTTAAATCTCTTTACAGTTTTGTCTTGCCAGATAAAACCTAAAGTACTTTTTTGAGGGAACATAACTGTTCTATGTAACTGTTACCGTAACCAAACATCAAATGAATATTTTATACACTCCAGACGCAGAAAGTCATGTTCACTGATTGTTATCACAGAGCAGGTTTACTTAAATATAATCACTCTAGTTTGTGACTCTAGTGTGCCTCAGCACAACACTGTTGAAGATACAAGCTGGAGGCTCTGTTCAAAACATGTCAACTTTGCAGTAATAAACAAGATAAATACAAATTCAGGCGGAAATTGTTAAAGTGTTTTATTTTCTTGTCATTTTTTTACAATAACATGGACAGTACCTTGTGGGTTTTGTTTTGACAGTAGCACTTTGTTTCTTTGTATTATTTTGTAGCTCTTTGCACACGCTGATGTTGCTGGGTCGAGCAAAGCAGAGAAACCTATGGAAATCATCATCAATGTAATTGATATGAATGACAACAAACCTATTTTTGAACAGACATCCTATGTGGCAGAAGTTGCTGAATCTTCACCAAAAGGTAACATCAGTGGATCATTTGTAATGTTTAAACAAATAATAGTCTTTATTTTGTATCTTAACTTGTTCTGGTCAAACAGTTGAATCCAGAGCAGGTTCTGGGTCTCAGTAATTGTTGTTAAAGTCGAGTGAACAGAACAGAATCAGATAAAGTAAATAATCAGGAGTGGAGATGGTGAAGTTGACCTACACAAGTTTGAGTCTTGAAGGATAGCATTTTCTTTTTCTACAGTGCTAGATGTTAATTCTCAGAGAGTTTTGTTTTTTCTGCTGAGCTGTGAGCTCTGACGCCCGTGTTAATCCTGTTCTCCAAATACTTGTTACTTTTGCTCATTGATTGTGAGAAGTTTCTTCCTCTAAAGCTGTTTTTTCTGGAAGTGAGTGGATGTCAGAGCTGCAGGTAAACTTCAGTCATGATTTAGACTTTTAACACTGATGGAAGCAGAAAGAAACTGACGTGTGTAAAGTTTGTTTTAGGTTTACTAATGTGTTCAGTCATCATGGCTGCATAGTCAAAGCAAAAATACTGGAGAACTGATTGCAGAAATGGCCATATTGACTATTAAGAGTATGATTGTATATTTCAACTATTTGATCACTTCCTTTGACAGAGTAAGGACTTGAAAATCTTGTGGCCCAAAAGACAGGATGGAATGTCTCATTAAAATCTAATTTTTATTGTGCTGTAATGTTTGACCTCTTCAGGGACTACAGTGATTCAGGTTAAAGCCACTGATGCTGATGAACCAGGCAATGACAACTCAGAGATCAGATACACGATTCTGAGCCAGGAACCTAACCTTCCCAGTGATTCCATGTTTGCCATTAACTCCTTCAATGGAGCCATCATGGTTGAAGGTGTTGGTTTGGACAGAGAGGTAATGATTCTAAAAATAAATGTTCATGTATATAAATCTATATATAAAAGAGTAGAAAAACAAAAAAGTTTTGCATTGGTGAGGACACACACATATGTTGCTGGAGAAAGCCTGGCTCTCAATTTCAACCCTTATTCATCACAAAGGGGTTCTATTGAGTTCAGGTCAGGACTCTCTCCACATCAGACTCTGTCATCCATGTATGGGCCTTGCTTAGGCCAAAGTCATGTTATCTACCAGTTTGTAAGAAAGACGTCCCAGATAGTTTACCAAGGTGATTGTGCCACAAAGAGAAGAGGGGGTTGATGCCAGACAAGATTTTTTAAAGTTCTATTTTTTACCCTTTTATTACACTGAGTACAAATTCAGATTTTCTGGTAACTTTGAATTTTCAGTCTTCAAGATGGTTCTTTATGTTTTTGTTACTCCAAAATTGGAGGAAAGATTTTTTTTGAGCTGCTTAAAATTTTTCATGATGATGACAACGACGACGACGACGACGGCAACGACAACGATGATGATGATGTGCTTCAACAGAAATATCCTGAGTACACTCTGGAAATACAAGCAGCGGATATGAAAGGAGAAGGATTAAGTGGAAGAACAACAGTAGTTTTGAAAGTGACGGACAGCAATGACAACCCTCCAGCCTTTACTGCATCTACTGTGAGTACAACACATGTGACTGTTTGGTTAACACTAATGTCTGGAAGGTTTTAGACTACCTTAATTTCCGGACTATAAGCCGCTACTTTTGTCATGCGCTTACAGCCCTGCGGCTTATTCAGTGACGCAGCTCATAATCCAACTCCAAGTAACGAGCCAATTATTTTTCAACACACCTCTAAGCAGCCAAACAGCATGGAGCTCACTTCAGGTCTTAGACACTTCAGTCATGGTTCAATAAAAAGAAAAACACGCATGCCCAGCCGCATCCCAGAATCTTTTGGTGCCATTAGACCCAACGTGCACGTGATCGCCACAACAATATGATGCAGCTTTCAAGTTAAAAGCAATTGTTAAAAGCAGCGTGAACAAATCCACCATCACCAACGGGTTTGGAAAAGCCGGTCAGCTGCGTGACGGAGAGAACAGGAGTGAATTTACCTCAGAGTCACAGTGACACTAGCCCATCTATTAGCAGCTCCGTAATATACGAGATGATCTTTTAAACGTACTTTTATTATTGTTATGTTATGGTTATTATGAAGTGCCTGTTCGCTCATTTTATTTTTAAACTGTGTGGTCAGTGCTTTTTGTGGCAGAACGAAGCCGGAAGAACGGTTAGGTGAAGGCTAACAGGTGCTAACAACATTTAGCCTGGATGAACATGAATCGATGCGGGAAGTGCCGCAATCTGCAGCTTGGCTGCACGTAAATATGTGGGAATAACATCAGCCTTTATTTTGTCGGGACACGACTGGAAACACAAATCCATGTGATTGTTTGAACAGTTTCTAAGGACTGTGCTTTGAAAAGCTCACACACCGCCCCAAAGCTGCTGCGTGAGCTGGGAGACATGTTCTCCTGCTGCTCATTCACATAGAGCTGCGGGACAGATGGCAGTCTGCTCCCACACGTAACAACGCATCCTCTCTCGCCCCTCATACGCAAAACATACAGTATTAAGTCTGATTGCTCTGCACGGACACGATTCGCTCCGTCCACTGGTAGCCGCGCGCAGCGATCGGGCACAGTGGGGACGAAGCGCTCCTCTCTGAAGCCCCCCCTCGCGAGGGGTGTCGGAGAAGATAGGAAGGGGGAGACAAGTAGCCCGCGGGGCGAGGGCGGAGCGCATAGGCGTCCGCGGAGCAACAGTGTGTCACTGTTGTGGACGGAAACTTCTGGCGCACGCGCCTTTTCAGTTGCCGCTGCTTTATTTTACTGGTGTGTTTTTTTAACCAGCCCTGTTAGTACCATAATGCTGCCGCGACACAAGCGGAAGGAGAGCTGCTCTCCCATTGCTCCTTGCTCATTCTTTAAGCACTGACAACAGCGTGGCGACCCGGGGGTTAGCCCTGCCTTAAGCCCCTAAGACTCATGGGAAATGGGGAATCGCGGGTGTAAATTTCCTCATCATAACTGAGGGATGTAATGTTGATTATATGGTTACTGTTTGTAATTTTATGTATGATACCTCAATTGTCAATAAGTAAAAAAAAAAAAAAACATAACTGAGGAACTTGTGAACAGAAGTCAGGTGCATGCTGTTTGGCAGATGTGGGTGCGTTCAAATACATTAGTTGACGCGATGATGACTCCTCCCACAGTGAGGTTAAAAGCTGCATTCAGTCTGGGAGTCAGGGCATGTGTTGTCAGGCTGACCGCGTTGCTTGATGCTTCATTGCTTGATGCTAGCGGCTTGTACACTGATGCGGCTTATGCATGTATATAGGAAGCTCAACACGTGAAAATGAGTGGGTGCGGCTTGTAATCGGGTGCGCTTTATAACCCGGAAATTACGGCAATTAAATTGTTATTTGAATAAATAATGGTGTTTCATTTTTATAGAGAGCATTAAGGTTTTTCTGTAGGAAGTTTCTCAGTCTTTTACTCCATTACAGCATGCAGTGAATATTTTATCTTTTAAATTTCCTTTTGGTTTTATGAGTGAACCCTCTTTGAGCCTTTCATTCTTTTACCTTTTCCAGTATCAGGGATCAGTTGATGAAAACGCAGTGGGGGTTCTGGTTGTTAAAATGTTAGTAACTGATGAAGATGAACCAAACACCCCTGCATGGAACGCTAAGTTCAAGATTATCAGAGGAGATCCTGATAAATTGTTTTCCATAGAAACGGGAAAAAACAAACAAGAAGGAATCATCAAAACTGCTAAGGTAAGAAAACAAAGAAGTTTCTGAAAGATCCTGTTTTCAAGTTAAATTCTGTTTTGGTATAAAAGTAATGTTTGGTACTCAGCAAATGTACAGAGGTTTTGTCCTGAAGCTGTCCTTCACACTGACAACTAGGGGTGTTTATTGACAAGAGGCTAGTGATACGATACATATCATGATGTATTCCAACAATGCATCAGGAACAATATTTCACAATTTCTTTAGAGCAGGGGTCACAAACTCAATTTGCCTGGGGGCCACTGAAGGCATGGTCAAGCTCAGGCTGGGCAGGAATTTCAGCGCACAAACACACGCAACTTGTGAGTGTCTGAGAGCCAGTAAATTTGTATTGAACACATACTATACTATTAACTATACGTACTCTATTATTAACTGTTTTCTGTACAAAATATACTTATAAAACTATTTTTCAAATAAAATAAAATATCCAAATAAAAAAAATCAATAAATAAATAAATCAGTAATAGATTTCTGTTTATTTAGTCTTCTATATCTGTTTTTTTCTGACTTAAACGTGCTTATTGACACTGTTGAAAAAAAAAAAAAAAAAAAAAAAAGTGAGGAGCCAGTTTAGCTCGTGCTGGTTTGCGGCGCCTTCCGTCCGTGAAACCCGGGTTCGACTCCGGGCTGCTCCCTGTTCCCTTCTCTACCCCTGCCGGTTCCAAGCCCGGTTTGAGAAGGTTGCGTCAGGAAGGGCATCCGGCGTAAAACATTGCCAAATTTACCATGCGATTCGTTCGCTGTGGCGACCCCTGATGGGAGAAGCCGAAAGTGGAAGATTGACACTGTTGAAAAAAACTATTAAACACAAAAGAATACTAAGATTTTACAGTTCTGTAAATCCATCAATGGTTCTTCTGAACACGGCTTCTCTTGTCTACTTCTTACTGCTGGACACTTGGCAGCACTTCCTCCCATACAGCTGAGACCCTCAGTATGGCTTAATTGTCAGTAAATCTGGACTGTACTTGGACTTATTGAAATTTACGTATGAAAAGAGAGTTTGTGCTCCCAATTTTGAGTTTGTGTTGAATTTTTTTTTTAAAGTTTACTCTTTGAAACACAAATCAGTAAAGAAGAAACAAATTCAGTAACCATTTTCAGATTTTCTTTCTTATGACTTTTTGCACATTTAAACCCTGGTCACAAGTTATTTTAGAGCAGCCAGTCACCCACTTCTATATTTTCATACTGAATTCTAACTGTGGCCTATGAAAGAACGGGCACTGTTCACTTGAGATCAGAACAATCGATACCGATACCTGGGATCAAAGAGGCTCAAAAACTGATGGAGATTGATGTTGGCGACACCAAATAGATGCAGCCAAGATGCACAAAAAGCCTGTTTGAGATCACCCAGGTGGACGCAACGCTGGGCAGATCACCTGGTGTTTGACGTATGTTTTTGTTTTTGCTCCAAAATCACCTGTCAATCATCACAAAAATATCACCAGGAAGGGGCAAGAGCAAGGCACCAACCTGAGCAACACAGCTGGAAATTCAGTACTTTGCTGACCGCAAGCCGCCCATGGACTACAAAACAATGCATTGTGGGAAATGTGTCCTGACGGTTTTTATAGTTGAGTGATCAATTAAAATAATTTAAAATACTTATTGATTAAAAGCAGGCTACCGGTGCATACATCACAAAACATTCAATTAACTATAAAAGATAAAATAACACAGATCATACTAAGGGGGAGAGGCATATTAAAACTAAATTGAATGTTAAGGACAACTCCAACTTCCTGTTCTCCTTCAGTCTCGCTGCAGCTTTGCCTTCATCCCCCCCCCGCCTGGTCTCACCAACGATCCAGATGCGGCGCTGGTTCATCTCAAACACGTCTATCGTTGCATTTTCCCCACGTACTTTAAGTGTGTCTAAGACTAAAACTTGTTTTTGCTCGCATGTGTTTGTTGTAAAAGCCCCGTCAGCTGTCACGCATCTAAGTGTGTGACAATGAGTTATATCACTAGAGGAGACACGCCCGCTTGGTAAGCCTGGCCGATGGTGGCGGAGCGCGACGCCATCTTCGTGAAGTTATTGGCGCCCCCATGACAATGCTTTCTATAGCCTTTGTTGGCATCTAAGTAGCTTTTTTATATAAATATCTACATATATGTATATGTATATAATTTATAAATAAACATCATTTGTTGTTGTTTAATAAGAGAAACAGTCAGGCATAAAAGCTCAAACTTTAATGAAAAATGCAGACTTGTTGGTACACTACAGTTATAGGGACACAGTGATTGGTTGAGATGCATTATGGGGAAAATGTGATGCACGATGCTCCTTCCCCCCTCCCGCCTGCTTGGGTCCCGACACTGGGGGCGCTCCTGGCCTGGGGGTCTCTCCTCCCCTCTCCTGGTCTGGCTGGTCGGGCTGGGGTGGATCTGGTTCACCTTATGAACACACGGTTCACTTCGGCAGCATGCATGAATCTCCACCCCCACGTGCACATTGCCACACTGCTCCCTGTCTGCCTCTTCCCCACTCCTAATCCACAGTGTATTGATGGACAGATGTCTTCCGCTTATCTTCCTGTCAGAATTTCACTTTCGGAAGTAATATGTCTTTCCAGCATATCTGGTATAATTGTTACAACGCTTGTATCCCCCAGTTTCTCCACCTCACTTCCTTTTTTTCTCTTCCACACCCCCCCCCCCCACCATCTTCACCTCTACCTCCTCACACAAAATAAAAGTAACAAATAAATAAAAAATAATAAAAAAACAAAAAGGGGTTTACACAAATTTACACCCTGGTTTTTCAAAGTTACATAACCTCTTTTTGTGATGGTAAAACCTGTCCAACATAAAAGGCCTTCAGTTCTAATCTGTTTGCTCAGTTGTTGGACAGAACAAGTAAAAAAAATTAAAAAAAGAATTTGTTGGATCGTCAGCTCTGCGCACACACTGACAATGGGTGAATCATACAAACTGGCGGGACGCATTAACATTAAACAAATATCGGCAAATATCATTTGTGAGTTTGAGACCCCTGCTTTAGTATGATTTGCAAAAAGCTTTGTCTGAATACTGATCACTTTTTAACTTTCTTTTTACGTTTTTCTTCAAACAATTTAGGGATTGGACTTTGAGAAGATCAGAAAACACACTCTGATGGTTATTGTGGAGAATGACGTCCCTTTTGCCATTCCACTGGTCACCTCCACTGCCACAGTGGTGGTGACCGTGAAGGACGTCAATGAGCCTCCGATATTTAAAGAAGAGGAGATGACCGTCCAAAAGCCTGAGGACCTTCCTGTGGACAGTGTGATCATGAAGTCTGAGGCAGAAGACCCAGACTTTGCACGTGAAAACACTGTCAAGTAAGATTTTTGCCCTCATCTTTTTTTTTTATTTCTGAATTTAAAAAAGTGCATGATATTTACCTGTGGGTTTTTTTTGTTTGTTTTTACCGCTAGAAAAAAAACTTAACAATGTTATTAAATGTGTCTGTTGGTCCAAACCTGACCAGCCTAGAACTACAGAGGAGGAAGTGTTTTTTAAATTCTTCTGTTCATTTTTAGTCTCTGAGATTAATTTTACAAGCAAAACCAAAGTCCGTCTTTTGTGCGTACAATTGAATTAGTGAATTCAATAAGGCCCCAATTCCAAGAAGTTTGTTTTTCCAGGAAATGATTTTAATTGCATAGCCTAAAGGGAGGCTACACCAAATGATTAATACTTTACCCAGCTTTAGCACCAGTTCATAGCTTACAAATGTTATAATATGAAGCACTTAACCTTTATAATGTCAGAGGAATAGCAAACTAAAATCTCTGGACTTGGGCCCTTCTTGAATTAAACAGAAGTAACACCTGAAAAGAATGGACAAACCACATATTTAGCATCTACATGAATCTTTATTTTTCAAATTATCACATTCTTAACACTTCTTACGATCAGTTTATATCCAAACCCTTTTTCTGCTACATAACTGCAAGTCAGATTTGTTTTCCTCCTAAAATGGAACAGGTTATCAAAAAGGTACATCTAATCTTCAAAGTCAGACTCGTCATTGCCCCTAGTATCACAAACTCTTAAGTTTTGTGTTCATTACATTTTCTTTTAGGCCTGATCTCCTCATCACTTGAATCAAACTCCTGCTGCATGGGCGCTGCCACATTGGATAACTAGTGCTGCCATTTATGAGATAAAGCTAAACCCATGCAAGAGACCAAGTCAAAGAATTGGGCCCCTCTTGCACTCAAATCATTTTCAATGCCATACATAGTCAATACATTACAAAGGACTTGGGACATTTTTTCACATAATCAGATAGCTTTTCCCTCGAAGACCATAAAAAACATATAATATCTCTATTTTGAAAAATTGTAGACTCGGGCCCCTTTTGAATTCAATGATTCAATTGTTTTACACACAGTTGTAACTTGCCGTTAAGATTTATTGGATTAAGCATTATACAAATACAAAGATTATTAGAAAATTATTCCTTTTAGTGCCTCAAAAATGTATGCATCAGGACCTATTTGGTTCACATTTTTTGTTTTTTGTGCAGGTATAAAATAATTGATGACCCTGAAAACTGGCTGACAGTGGACGAGGATTCAGGGCTGGTGAAGGTGAAAAGCCTCATGGACAGGGAGTCCTCTAATATGAAGGAGAATAAATACACGGTGCTCCTTGGTGCTTATGATAACGGTAGGTGGAAAGACAGAAATTGTTGTTGACCAGAAGTTATAGAATTTTATTTTGTGAAGCGAGATTCTATGATGAGTTAAGATATAAATAGAAGTGTAGACATTTTTTTTCATGAAAAACGGGTATTTCTTCCTTAACCTTAAATTTTGCTTGGAATAAAACAAAATCAGTTTTATTTTATTCCAAGTGCTCAGTATCCCCCCATACTGTGCATGTCAGTTGTCATGTTATTTTTTCACAAAGATGACAATGATAGTGGAAAAATACCATTGATGCATAGTCTGTAAAACAGCATTACAAAATGTGCTGCTGTGTTAGGGGCCATGAAAGACTTTTTTTCATGGGGCCCATAATCCAGAGCGGCGCTCCTGGGTATGAATAAAAATTTGAGAGAAACTTAAAAGAAAAAAAATGAGGAACAAAACAAAAATCAGAATAGAAACGCTAATCGATTTGGGAAAAAATCTGCACAATGATTAAAAAAACTTCAAATAAATTAAGCGAATATTTAGATTTTTTCTTCATTTATTCTTTAGAGAAAAAGTCATTTTTATATTTGCCTGCAATGGAACAGACCACTAGACAAGCTATCTGCAGAACAATGCTCCGCCACTAGTCTTTCCCGTTTAGAAATCTTGCTGAATTTCAGTCTTGCTTACATTTATTGCTACAACTTGTTTCATTAACAGAGAAAATATCTTGTATCTGGTAGCGGTCCATTTTTATTTTGGAGATCATTAATACATTTTGTGAAAAATTACAAGCGTTAGACAAAGTGCTTCTTTTTATAAATGTTTCCATTTCAAATCTGTTTCGTTGTTTGCTATAAAAGCATCACAGTTTTTAGGTTAAGAGATCTAATGCTATGAGAAAAAGTTGCTCCTGGTTTTACTGATGTTCATCTGTGATCTCACCAGATCCAGTCCCAGCCACTGGAACTGGCACGTTGATCATTATACTTGAAGATGTCAACGACAACGCCCCAGCAATTGTAGAACTGGAAGCACAGGTGTGTGTTTGCTTTTTAGAGCCATTTGGGTTTACATTTTTCAGGAAGAACTGCACTGAGACTGACTGTGATTGTGTTTCCTCAGATTTGCAAGCACCAGCGGACTCCTGCACTGCTGAGTATAGTGGATAAAGACGAAGCCGCTCATTCTGCTCCGTACAGTGTGGCCGTTCATGAAAAGTACTCAGCCAACTGGACGGCTAAGATGAACGAAAGCAGTACGAACACTGTTCACTGGAATGTTCACGTTTGAAAAGAAACAGATTTTTTTTCTACCACTCAGTCTCTCATGTTCTTTGCATAAACTAAATCCTGAAATCATTTAGCAGCATCTCTGTGATATTTGTTTTTAAAATGGCAACAGTAAATGGAAATTATGCTCAAGTTGAAACTGAATTTGTTTCACTTCTCTGTTCTGTAGAAACTGGAATCGAGCTGTTTTTAAAGTCGGACATTCCTGAAGGAAAATACAAAGTGGTCCTGAGGGTCTCAGACCGTGGTAACCTGGGGCAGGCCAGCTCCATCAATGTGGAAGTGTGCACCTGTTTAGAAAATGGACTTTGTTCTCTGGTTAGAAGTGGCGGGAAAGAAGAAATGTCACCATATATTTGGGGAATACTTGGAGCTCTGCTGCTGCTGCTGGGTGAGTATAGGTTTTTCAGAAATTAAAGGATGCATTCTGTTGAAAGAGTTGCTTGGGCCTTTTTTTCTTCTAATGTAAAACAAGAATCTTTCTAGTAAAAAAAGGACAGACAGTAACATTAGTTACCCATAATAATGCTCATCATTTATAAACCCAGATGATTAAAAATAATAGGGAGAGAGGCCAGTTAGGGGGACAAAGGTGTTGGCTTAGTGACCAGAGCTGGATTGAAGAGGAAAATCTGAGGCAAGCAACCATTTGTGGGACTAAAACATGTTGGAATTCTTTGATTATTAAAAAGCTCAATGGAAGATGAAGGGAGGACCCAAAAAGAGGGAATGTGATGGAGGTGTCAGAAACATGGAAATGTTGCATTGCATTGTGTTACTGACTTTAATGATGACTAATAAACCAGCCCACCAGTTTCTAATAAACAAAGCTTTTTGTTTCAGTAATTGCTGTTTTGGGGTTGTATGCATACAGTAAACGGCAGAAGAAAGGAGAAATCGGAGAGCCGTTTGAGAAAGATATAATCAGAGACAACATCTACCACTACGCTGAGGAGGGAGGTGGAGAATACGATCAAGTAAACACTATAGATCTGACAAAACACTTATGCTAGCAAGATTTTGTGGTTACTACCTGCTCTTTTGTTCCTCAGAATTTTGATCTGAGCGTTCTTCACTACGGCCTCGACAACAAACCCGACGTATTGCGGAGTGATATGATGCCTGTGACCATGTCTCGCCCCACCTACCGAACTTTGCCCGGCAACCCAGACGAAATTGGCAACTTCATTGAAGACGTGAGTGATGCAGACAAGCCTCTGTAGGCACGTCTGTTTTTGTTTCTCTAGAAGGATTTTAAAATGTCCTTTTATTCCCCCAATCTTCCAGAGCTTGAAGGCAGCAGATGAAGACCCCACTGCGCCCCCCTACGACTGGCTTCTTGTGTTTGACTACGAGGGTGGGGGCTCGGACGGAAGCCTCTCGTCCCTGAATTCTAGCAACAACGGAGATCAGGACTACAACTGCCTCACTGAGTGGGGCCCCCGTTTCAAGAAGCTGGCTGACATGTATGGGGGAGGAGAAGATGACGATGACATGCTGTGAAACCACAGACCCCCCTCCACCAGACTCTGTTGATGACTCCACTCAGAAACGACCTTTAAGGGTCGTACACACCGGGACGAATATTCGCCAGCCGTTATTCGCCAGCGTTTTTCGCCACGTTTTTTGTGTTCACACACAGGCGATTTTCGCTGACGATGAGCCGAGCGAACATGGAATTTAATTCCCTGACATTAGATGGCGCTTAATGTAAAACAGAAATACTCCTGTACACAAGGTGGCGCTGCGCAACTTTACGCTTCTTAAAGTTGCTTTTCACTCAGAAGAAGAAAGCAAGGATTTACGCGCTTGTCAGAATCATACAAAGAAAACATGAAAATTTCAAGCACCAGTTGCTCCAACTGCTGGCTGACATGCTGGCTTGGTTTGGGGATATTCTAGAATGTCCGTCATTATTTCTTCGCGGCTGTGTAGATGCAACTCGGTGTCTATCGTCTTCGCTGGTATGTGTGCAATACAGTTTTGTGTTTGAGCGCCCCCAAGTTGTGTTTTACTGTAACTTCAGAAGCTCCAGACACGTGTGCAAAAGCGCCATTCTCATTGGTCGAATAGATTTCGACGCGAAACGTCAAACCAAAAAAACGAACCCGAGGCGTTTTTTAAAAAGTGACGCTTTGACGCGTGGCGTTTTTTCGCGTCGGTCTGCACACTCACATTGGTGCCCTTTGTTTAGTCACGAGGCGTTAAACATTGGCGAAGATCGCGGGCGAAATTCGTCCCGGTGTGAACAGGCCTTTAGAGTTCAGTTTTCAGTGACCCGCTGTTTTCAGCCCCCTCCCCTCCACAGGCTTTTTTGTGACTTCTTCTAAATTGTACAGATGTTGGTCTTTTTTTCTTTTTCTGGAACTTTCTGGGGATGCTGAATGCACTGGTAATGATGGGATCAAATGTAAAAAGTTCGGTACTTTTTGTTCTAGGTTTTTACAATTGTTTTTATTATTTTTTGGTATTCTAAAATTGTTTGTGAACTAATTTGGAACAAAATGAAATACAGCCAGTCATTACAGATGAGCTGTAGGAGTAAAATAGACAATATTTTTTGTATTAGGCTCTTTTTTCTTTCTCTTTTTTACAAATGTTGCAGAAATATTTAATACACTGTTGTGCGAAAGATCCTTATGTTTCCAACGAGAACACTTTAAGACATGGTTTATGAATTTTGGCCTTATTTTTTACATAAACCTTAATCAATAGATGTGTGTTTTTTTTTTTATTTTACTTCGTAAACATTTTCAGATGCTTTCAGGAGAGCCAACAAAAGAACTTTATGAAGGAGCTTCCTGTATTCCTGTTTGTTCCTGAACAACTTGCTTCTACAGGCTTCATTGGAATTGAGAAAAGGTTTTGCTTTGTGCGTGTTTGTGTTTGGATTTAGCTGTTGCTGCTTTTTGTCACTATCCTTTTTTACAATAGAAAAATATAAAAACAAAATTGACTGCCTTAGTTTTTTTTGTTCATATCACCATCAGCAACACACAATAAAGCCACCACTTTCCAACGAAAAGCACATTTCAGGTTTCCGTGTGCAAAACTCCTGTGTCCAAGGATCGATATGCAAGTTTTTGGGATCCATCCAGGAATTCTGATTTGGTAGTGTGGTATAGATGGCATCCCTTTTGACTTCTGGAAAAGCCAACCATTTAACCCTTGTGCTATCCAAGGCACTTTAACATTGGGAGTTGGGTCATCTAGACCCACTAGACAGTGCTCTGAACCTTTTTTCTTCAATGATTTGTGAACCTCACTGGTGTCCATGGATTACATGAAATCCTTCCACCTTTATCCACCTTTGTCATGGCAGGAAGAACACGTCAATGTAAGGGTGGGGTCATCTAAGATAGCACAAGGGTTAACAACTGATCACGGAGGAGAAATGAAAAAAAATGCGGTTTCTGCCTGGCTGGAATTATAAGACACCAAGTCTTCTCATTTCTCGGACCAGAGCTTTGAAAGAAAAAGTCTGGAGCAAGATTAGCGCTTTGGCATTTAGCCTCTTCCAACTGTAGGTGGCAGACATGCACTATCTCACTGTGTTCTGATTACGTGTAGTGAGGTGAATTAAAGAGTCTATATAATTCTTTTCTTAAGCCTTTCGGAGTAAACCCTAGCCCTACTGTACCCACTTAAAAAGATGGGGGTGTCATGATCTGCTTAGCATGGAGGACCGTGATGCTGGAACCCAGAGAACGAGACAGGTAAGTGGCAGGTAAGAAAGTAATTTATTTCCTCCAAGGAGGTCCGGTGGTCCGAGGGAGATCCTGAGGCGGCTGTGACTGGTGGCGTGGCTGGAGGTTCGAACACACAACAGCAACAGCTGCACAATTTCTGAATTACGGTGGCCCAGAAGGGTCACAACACAACACATTAACTCACAACACAACACAATAACTCACAACACAACACATTAACTCACAACACAACACATTAACTCACAACACAACACAATAACTCACAACACAACACATTAACTCACAACACAACACATTAACTCACAACACAAAACAATAACTCACAACACAACACATTAACTCACAACACAACACATTAACTCACAACACAATAACTCACAACACAACACATTAACTCACAACACATTAACTCACAACACAACACATTAACTCACAACACATTAACTCACAACACAACACATTAACTCATGGCCCAGAAGGGTCACAACACAACACATTAACTTACCTCACAACACTTTAACTCACAACGGAAGTAAAGCAGCAATTGAAGTGCTTTTATTCTGAAATGTCCACTGGGCTGAGCGGCTAACTACTCAACAGAAGGTAATGTCACAGTAAGCTGTGGAGGGAGCATGTTATTGCTACAAGAGAAGCTAGCAGCTGTGTTGCCAGAAACTTTCTCTTTATTACGATTCTCCTTACACACACAATATGTACGCACACTCCTCCCTCCCACCCCTCTCTGTCGCTGCACGCGCGTTCCTCTCCTTTCTTCCGCTCCCTCCCCTCACACATGCACGTGCGGTCCCCAACACACGCGCGCGCACGCACAGACACACAATGAAAGACGGCCGGTCCGCTGAAGAAATATTCAATACTGTCCTCCTTTTATTATATCATGAGAAAGAAGAATACACAGCTTTCCGTGAGTTTTTCCCCCTACTGGACTGATTTAGCACCCGATCTGATGATTTTTCAAAATAAAAGATAGTTCAGACTACTAATAAAAGGATTGATAAACACAGACACCGATCCATGTCGCGATCAGACCATAACTTTAGCTGGTGGCTCCCCCTACACGCAGCCGCAGTTTCAGGGTTTAAAGAACACAATTTCTAAGAGGCGACGCGTTGCACCCCCCTAACAACAGGTTAGATGACAGAGCCCTTAAGCGTCTCTGCCTGGTGCGTTTACTGAGCTTCAGTACATAGAAGTTCACAGCCACACGGCCTAACGTAGTCCGCTATTATATATTCATGAGGGGGGAAAAAACGCCGAACCAATCCTAAAACTGCCCAAATTATGAAAACCCGGCAAAAGCCATTTTACCCGCAAATTTAGAACCAAAACCGCCCAATCTGGCAACACTGCTGCTATCTTCTCTTGTAGAAAAATCATGCTCCCTCCACAGCTCACTGTGACGTTACTTTCTGTTAGGTAGTTGGCCGCTCAGCCCAGTGGACAATTCAGAATAAAAGCACTTCAATTGCTGCTTTACTTCCGTTGTGAGTTAATGTGTTGTGTTGTAAGTTATTGTGTTGTGTTGTGAGTTAATGTGTTGTGTTGTGAGTTAATGTGTTGTGTTGTGAGTTAATGTGTTGTGAGTTAATGTGTTGTGTTGTAAGTTATTGTGTTGTGTTGTGAGTTAATGTGTTGTGTTGTGAGTTAATGTGTAGTGAGTTATTGTGTTGTGTTGTGAGTTAATGTGTTGTGTTGTGAGTTAATGTGTTGTGTTGTGAGTTAATGTGTTGTGAGTTAATGTGTCGTGTTGTGAGTTAATGTGTTGTGTGCAAAGTTAATGTGTTGTGTGTAAAGTTAATGTGTTGTGTGTAAAGTTAATGTGTTGTGTTGTGACCCTTCTGGGCCACCGTAATTCAGAAATTGTGCAGCTGTTGCTTAAAGAAACGAGGGATTGCAGTTCTTCTTCACAGCAGCAGTTTCATTAGTCCCCTTTTTAAATGTCATGTGGAGCAGTAAGCATGAGCTCAACACACTAGATAGCAGCAACACACTATTGAATGAACGTCTGTATTTATATGTGCAAGAGAAACAGGAGTGCTCTTAAAATGTGAAACAAGTCCAGTGCTCAAAATGCATGTGGTCAATTGACCAGCGACAAATATATATATTTTTTATCTCACTCCAGTGAAGTCAGTGTCTCACCAGCCATAAGGTTCACTGCATGATTCTGCTCAAATCAGTTTCTGCAGAAAAAGAGATTTGATTTTCCAAGTTAAAGACTTTATTGTTTATTATATTTGCCAAAATTCTACTCACTGCAGAGTGTTTGATATGTGACTGGCTCAAAAACCTGTTTATGTAAGACTGAAATGGTCAAGGTTGACCGTTATAGATGCAGCTTCTCACTTTCTCTTTGGTTTTTACGTTCTTTATGTTTGTGTCAATGTGATACTACATTTTCTGCCTGTTTTTGTCTCATGGCTCCATGTTCTGATGATGATCTTTTTCTTGTCCTCTGACCCCAAGTTGAGGTTGTTACCTTTAAAAATTCTATTTCTGCTTGAGCAGTTTTCATGGTTTCCTCCACAGCCAAATAAATGCAAGTTGTTTATCATTTTGCATCGTCACTTTTGTGGAACGCTTTTAAAATAATGTTTTAAAAATTTGGCTTAGCTGTAAAAATGTTTGACTCAAATGTTTAATTCAAGTTTGAAATGATCATCTATGAGCTAAGTTTACCCTTATGCATTAGATGTTCAGCTGATTGTTCTGTGCGGATGTATGATTTTATCACATTCGATGATCACTGATCACTGACTTCAGGATTTCTTTAACAGGAAGTCTGACTTACAACTGAAGGCAGCAGCTCACTGCTGATAAGCAACTTTGAAAGCAACTACTGCCTGCTGTCAGTCATTTACCTTCCAGCTCTTCCTAAACATCATTTGTGTTTCTCAGGGGACTTTTGACATGAGGCTTTACACACAAATGGGAAGCACCTGGATTCAATTATTTGTAGCTTTGATTGTTTTTCAGGTAAGAGATTGACATAGATTTTTTTTTATTTTCTAACATTAAGAGAGATTTGTCTGCATCTTGTAACAAAGCTTCAATTTCTCCATCATATGTCAGTTTAGGCTTTTTTTGTGGAATTTTTATAGTGGAAAGGTTGTATTGAATCAGTCATGAATTGGATTTCTGAAAAAACTAATAAGTTGTAAGTGGAAAAAAATTCACAATAATTTCTTTGTCATTATACGTTTTTTACTGTGTGTGTGTTTCCTCGCACTCGTTCACCTTCGTTTTCCCCGCTCACCTGTTTGACGTTTTATTTTACAGAATCTTTCCTTAAGGTGTTGAATGTGGTGTTTTAATTAGGTGTGTGGAATTATTTAATAGTTTTAATAGTGTTTTTGGCCCCCCCCGTTCCTCTTATTTTAAGCATAATCTAGCAGAAAACAATTCCATTTCAAACTGACTCATATGAAATTAATAATTTTATTTTTTGTAGGAAAAAAAAATTCATATGAGTCAGTTTGAAATGGAATTGTTTTATGCTAGATTATGCTTAAAATGAGAGGAACTGTAGGGGGAACAAATGTAGGGGGACATGAAAAACACAACATCAATGGGGGACCTTTCTGTATGGAGTTTGCATGTTCTCCCCGTGTGTGCTTGGGTTCTCTCCAGGGTCACTGGCTTCCTCCCACCATCCAAAAAACATGCTTCATAGGTTAATTGGCAACTCTAAATTGTCCATAGGTGTGAGTGTGAGAGTGACCGCGAAAGGGACAAAATGGAAAATGAATGAATGAATGTTTTGTAGGTAAAATGTTGCATTTGTTAAGCAGAACTGTCATATTTAACCCTTGTGCTATCCTAGATGACCCCTCCCTTACTTTGACGTGTTATTCCGACCATGACAAAGGTGGATAAAGGTGGAAGATTTTTATGTAAACCATTGACACCAGTGAAGATCACAAATCATTGAAGAAAAAAGTTAGGGGCACTGTCTAGTGGGGCTAGATCACTGTTTTTCAACCATTTTTGAGCCACGGCACACTTTAACCTTGACAAAAATCCCGCGGCACACCAGCATCCAAAAAAAAAAAAAAAAAAGCAGAAATTCATGGTCTGTATTGATCGACAGCCTCCCCCCCGTAATCTCACGTGCATTTTAGTGATAATTATGGCCGAAAAAGCAGGAAGTTGCGGTTGTTTTTTTCTAGGAGATGAAATAAAAGTTAAATTAGAAAAATTTAGAAACTGTTTCTTGTGGTTTCAAGACGTTTCACGAGGACGACTCATTGTGCGCTTTCCCTTTAAGTCAATGCATCATGGGAGATGTAGTGTGAAAACTGCCTAAAAAGGGCAGAAAGACTCGCGTCTCTGAGCTTCATTGTTTTGTTCACTTGTTCCACGGTCTGACACCGGACTCTGTGGAAAGCTACACTGCTAAAGACGAGCTTTAGCTGGTATTTTTGTTAGAACTGAGCGACTTTATCAGCAGAATAAAGAACAACGAAGTGAAGACTTTAACCACTTCTGATTGGTCAGACTGATGACATGTGATTAAGCCTTCAAGAATGATTGGCGGAGACAGTTAAAGGGGCGGGACTTTTCCTTACACAGTTATAGCTGCAGCTAAATTCGCGGTACCATCATTCTTATCAAAATGTCTTTAATAGAATTAAATAAACACAAAGAAAAAGTAATTTTAAGATCTTTTATATTCCTAACTTCTAAGTGTTTTATCAGGGTTTGTTTGGATGAACAAAGAGCTGATTTCCTGGAGATGGAAAATGTTTTTAGATCACTGAATGAGGGCAATTTCCCACGGCGCACTTGACCATCTCCCACGGCACACTAGTTCGCCGCGGCACACTGGTTGAAAACACTGGTCTAGATGACCCAACTCCCAATGTTAAAGTGCCTGGGATAGCACAAGGGTCACAGAACTTCCTCAAATCTTGGGCATTATAGAACGAGGAGGAAGCCACAACTACAATGATAAATATTGTGTTTAGTCAATATATCAGTGAAGTTTCTTAACTTGATTGCCTGCAGTGATGTTTTTGGTCCAGCATGAGTCACTATTGAGTGACACAGTATCGACACAGTATCAATTAGGGGTTTGTATTGGCAAGAGTCTGGCAAGAGTCTTTTTTCTTTATTAAATATGACTTTGAAAAAACTCTACCTGAATTTCAATATGTCTTCCATTTAATGAAATGGTCAAATTCTGTTTATTTAATGATCACAATGTTAAGCACTGCAACTGTATCTCATATATAAGTTGCTTTTACCCAAACACATTAATTGTGCTTTTATTTTGGTACCTGAAAATATAGAAAGGGAACAGTCAACATTGTCTGATTTCCACAACAAAATATTTTTCAGTATAAGAAAATACAAACAAAATACAAAGAATGAGTGTTCCTTAATAAATGCTGTTTATTTTCAACATTGCTTAATGTAGCTTCTCCAGTCCCTGAAAAATGGGGGGGGGGGGGGCATTGATTCTTGCCAGAAACAATACAGTGTGATGATGAGGAAGCATGACAGAATGAAGGAAATCTGATTTAACCCTTGTGCTATAGATGACCCCACCCTTGCATTGACGTGTTCTCTCTAGCATGACAAAGGTGGATAAAGGTGGAAAGATTTCATATAATCCATGGACACCAGTGAAGATCACAAATCATTGAAGAAAAAAGGTTATACACAATTTTTAGTGGGTCTAGATCAGTGGTCCCCAACCTTTTTCATGCCACGGACCGCTATGATGTCACACAAACTTTCACGGACCGGTCTTTCAAATATAGGCGGATGATTATGTAGCAATACTAGAATGATGGAGGATCAAATACGTGACAAGATGAACCCGACATGCTTAACAGTTGACATCGCACAGGTCTCATCATCCTCTCCTTTCCCCACACTCTCATGGGGCAAAAAAAAGTACTGTCTATTAAATGTAGCTTTCTTTTTTTGGAAGTTGAAGGCTCCTCTTCTGTCTCCTTGCTGGGCCTTTTTTGTTTATATACTGATGATTAAAAACTACTACTGCTGGCTCTGTACGAAGCGTGTGCAACGGGAAAAAAAACAGCTTCCTTAATGAACTTGTATTTATAGGGAGAGAACCACAAAGCTGATAGCAGGAGGAGACACGCGGGGCTTCAATAAACACTCTGGTTGTCCGGAGTGGTTTTCTCCCGGGGACTTGCCGTGCTGAGGTCAGAAAGCGACTTTCTGACGACAGACAGAATTTGCGCTTAGTGAATTTAAACACGCAGGTGCAGTGATTTATGTATTAGAAGATGTCCGATTGGCCGTTCTGCATGTCAATCAAGTCCCGTACTTATCTGTGAGGATTTTGATTGGCTGGTGGATTGTTTAGAAGTACTTTTTTTGTTTATCTTTGCTGGCCTGCGATCTATCGTCATGTTCTTGAAGATCGACCGGTCGATCGCGATCGACGTAATGAGCAGCCCTGTATAGACCGATGTACCAGAGAATCGGGCAATTTTTCAAAATAAAACATCTTTCAGATTCTGAAATAAATAAAACAGAAGAAATGCAAGTTATTTATTCTTTCTGTGCGGCCCGGTACCAAATGATCCATGGACCGGTACCCCCGGGGTTGGGGACCACTGGTCTAGATGACCCAACTCCTAATGGTAAAGTGCCTAGGATAGCACAAGGGTTAATGCGACAAAGATGCTTTTTTTTTTTACATCACAGTCTGTTCTGCACCGTTGTGCAGCCATGCTTTCTCACACCTGGAAGTAAACTAGTAACGCTGATCGCCAAGATGTTGGCCTTTTTTCAGAGCATTGTACACATCCCTCTGATCCATCAGGTCGCTGACCTAGAATGTATTGCTGGGAGGTTCTGCAGAACTTTAGCCCGCATTGCCGATAGCATTTTATCCGAAGCTAAGGGCATTAGCCGCAGTAGCTGCACTGCTTGACTGTTTTTTATCTGAGCCGCTAAAAAGCACAACACTCCTCGTTTTTATATGTTACTGGCAGCAACATGGCAAAGAGTTTCTGTTTGGTATCCTTCCCATGTAAAAACAAAGTAGTTCATGTCTCATAACAACGAAAAAAGCTGCCTCTGGCTGCAGTCTTTCTGTTGTATTGTGTGGTATTGAGCTGCTCAAAGAGGCTCTGTGTGCTTTGCTGCTCACTAGTGGTCGGAGGGTGAAGTGGACAACAAGGGTCAATTTCTGAGGGACGCTCAGAAATAATTAAATAAATATTGTCCTGTCAGCATTTTGAATAGATATCGCCAAATGAACTATTGCGATATTTTGCCAAATCAATTTTTTTCTCACACCCCTAGTATCAATACAGTTTGGACAATGTGCCAAAACAATTCAAGGCCTCGTCTACCCATCACCACAAAAATAAAAAAAAATTGTAAACTTGGCAGAATAAATAATTCTTCTTCTGGGATTATTACTCACTACCAAGATTTTACCATACAGAAAACTGTTTTGTAAGTAATTCCTTAGTGATATTGTAGGAACGTTGTGCATATTTAGTTTACTGAAACCTAAAAAATCATGTTAAATTAGCAATGTGGGAATTTCATATTTTGAGTTTCTTTTTAACCAAAACAAGATGTTATTTTTCTGTAGATGGCAGTTGTGTCGTCTGCAGAGGAGTCACCATGTAAACCTGGATTTGACTCAGATTTGATATTCAAAGTGAACAAGAAGCATCTGAAGCGAAGCACAAGACTGGGCAAAGGTATGTTGACTTCATCAAACAGTTACTGCTTCATGCTTCCTGAATGTGGTTGTGCTCGTCTGTTAACATAAAAGGTATGTTTTGCTCCAAATTTAAACTAATATCTAAAATACCAAAATATTGTCTCCATACAAAAACAAATTTATTTGCAAAACAACAATACACAACAATGACTTAAAGGTGAAGGAAATGGCTTCAGCATGAACCAAGGACAAAATAACAAAACCCCACCTAACTGAAATAAGAAATCTAACCAGCAAAAGAAAATGGGAAACAATGACAAACACTGACCACACTAAAGGCCCGTACACACCGGGACAAATTTCGCGCGCGATATTCGCCGACGTTTAACGCCTCGTGACTAAACGAAAGGCACCAATGTGAGTGTGCACACCGACGCGAAAAAACGCCACGCGTCAAAGCGTCACTTTTTAAAAAACGCCTCGGGTTCGTTTTTTGGTTTGACGCGCGGCGTCAAAAACTATACGACCAATGAGAATGGCGCTTTTGCACACGTGTCTGGAGCCTCTGAAGTTACAGTAAAACACAACTTGGTGTTGCTCAAACACAAAACTGCCTTTCTGAGCACACATACCAGCGAAGAAGATAGACGCCAAGTAGCGTCTACACTGCCGCAAAGAAATAATGACGGACATTCCAAAATATCCCCGAAAACGCTCATGATACATTTTCAGCTCTTGTACCAGTCGATAAAACTCCCCATGTTCTTCTCTTCTCGTAACCCAAAATCGGCGTCTTTTCCGGCGTCTTTCATCATTCGACAGAACAATAATTTCTTCATCGCTGGAACTGGAGCTGGAGCTACTGGTGCTGGAAATATTCATCTTTTCTTTGTATGATTCTGACAATCGCGTAAATACTTGCTCTCTTCTTCTGAGTGAAAAGCGACTTTAAGAAGCGTGAAGTTGCGCAGCGCCACCTTGTGTACAGGAGTATTTCTGTTTTAGATTAAGCACCATCAAATGTCAGGGAATGAAATTTCATGTTCCCTCGGCTCATCGTCAGCGAAAATCGCCTGGGTGTGAACACAAAAAACGTGTTGAAAAACATGTTGAAAAACGCTGGCGAAAAACGGCTGGCGAATATTCGTCCCGGTGTGTACGGGCCTTTAGACTAACAAACAGGAGAAAACATATGCAAAAGAAAATGGCAGTTCACCCCCACAGCTTCACTTAAAAATGAACTAACATCAAACACTACATGGACTACATAGAGTGGGCCTAAACACAAAAATCACCAAAACTACACATAACAAATTCAATGATTCATCAGTGATAGGGAGAAGAATTGTTTCCCTTTGGTTCTTACTTTTCAGCATACATCCCCAGCCGCCATCTTTCTTGCGGGCCAAGACAATAGGAGAAGCATAAGGGCTGCTGCTCTCTAAAATCACTTGAGATGCTAACAACTTGATACAGTAGCAGGTTGGGGAGATAAAAATGGAACAGGTCAGTAGTGAATCACAATTTATTGAGAGCAGAGACGATAGTGACAGCAGGTTTAAAGACCAGCAAGGAGGCAAAACTGCATATCAGGGGCATCCAGTTTCAGCGTTATGTCAGTGTAAAGAGACAATCAGAAGTCTTGTGGTGAGATTTGATCATTGATGGGCATGGCGTGGTGGTCTTGCAGCAGCAGGTTTTGAGAGTCATGTCACGCAGTATTGTGTTTGGAGAAGAAGACGCATCACATCGACCAATCAGGGGACAGCAGGTGGAGCCCAAAGCCAACATGAAGGAGAATCTGACTGTTCTCCACTTGAACTTAAATATTATTGTCTTATTTGCAACAAGACAATAATAAAAAGGTCCTCTAATTTATTCTTACTTTTTTTTTTTCTTGGACTAATGTGGGATAGCAAGTCTTCAAACTGGGCCACAGAGAACTGGGCTGAAGGCGTCATCATTCAGACGCAGCTCCTGCAGTAGATGGTGAACCTCACCGTACTGGTAGAGTCTCTGAATGATCACATGAACCCAGACATGGAGACGTGATTACCGATGCTTTTGTAGAGCTCTTAAAAATGTATAAACCTGATGTCTCAACATCATCTGTGTCTTCCATGCATTGTAAATAAGATTTACAGATGTACACTCAATGCTTCCATTTAGCTTTGGGACTAAAAACTTTTGATGGTAGCTCCTCCCAAGTCCTCCCAAGCAGGTTTGTGAACACATTTGAACAAGAACTCAAGCAGCAACTTTGATGCCCATCAAAAGAGAGGCAGTGGCGCAAGTTTGACATGTAAATTGTGTCCGATGTGAAACTAGCATAATAGTGATATCATATAAAAAAAGGGTTGGCATTACTAATAAGGTTTGAACACCCAACGTCACCGTCACATAGACATTAGGATACATTTGGAGGAGTGCCCAAATCCGAACTTGAACTTGGAGCTGATATGAGATACAAAACTCAATCAGTAGTTGGCAAATATATTGAGTTTATCTCGTAAATCTGACTGAAAGATTCAGTGCCTCACCAGCCACCAACCTCACCACACGTCACTGCTTTGGACATCTCTGATGTTGTTCATGTCCAGCTGTTACTCCAGGTTTTTCTTGTAGCTGTTCTTGGCCTGTCCTATCTTTTAGTTAATTTCCCACTAAACTCTGCTCCTCCCCATCCCTTGACTTAAAAGGTATCAAGCAACTTCCATCCAGAAGGTTATGTTATGGTAAGCCCTTCTCCAGCAGGCCATTCTAACAAATATTTGATGGATGATCACACTTTTCTAAAGTGGGAACAGGAAGTCAAAAGGTTTAAGGTTTTGTTTTTTTCCAGAATCAGCAGAATCTTGTCTGACATCAATCTTTATCTTCACAAAAGCAGCAATTAATAAACATAGATAGAACAGAGTATTAATGTGGATCTGCTTTACCTACATCTGTAGCACTGAATGATTTGGTGGAGATTAATAATGTGGTAAAAAAAAGTCTTTAGTGCTGCAACTCTTAAAGGGAGCACCAAGACTCAAAGGAGAAAGTGTTTGTACTTGATAATTTAACGTATGCTTTGTGCTCTTTATTCATAGTTGGATTCACTGACTGCACAGATCGTACAAGGTTTCTCTTCAGCACAGATGACAGTTGCTTTGTGTTAACTACTGAAGGAGTATTAACTGTAAGTAACAGTTTTTACTTAAAAGCATTAAAGTTCCATTTTATTACTTAATATTTTTGCTTAAACTCACATTTTGTTCTGCTACAAATTGACAAAGTCAACTGCTCTTTTTTTAGGTAAAAAGAGCAGTTGATCTTCATGATGGACAGCTGGACTTTTTTGTTCACTCCTGGGACTCACATGGCAACAAGATGACTGTTCCTGTCATGGTCCTGCAACATGGACATCACCATGTAAGCAGAGATGCTGAGCATCACCATGGAGACCACAGACACCAGAACCATCACAACACTGAAGTGGATTCTGACAATACCAAAGAGGTAAGTTCAATAATGCAATAAACTGGGCCCCGATTTTTTTTAAATTATTTTTATTTTATTTTATTTCATTTATTTAAGTGTCATGCACTAATGTGCCCAGCCCACACTGGCTTATATGACACTGAAAGACAAAATACATAAAACATAGAGAAACATGCCCATCACAAAAATCCAATAACCCCCCTAGTCACAGTCTAACAGAGTTGTCCATTCTTATTGTTCATTCCTTTGCCACAAGATTTGCCAAACAAAAAATTTCATTTTCAAAAAGCCAACGTAAAATTGGCTACTGATTTAGACCTGTACAAGGTATCAAGCTTCACTTTTCATTGTGGAAAAACTGAAGGAAATCAAAGAACTAATGTTTGTAAAGTAATTCCTGACTTTCCCTACTGTGGAAGTTTGTTCTGGAAACAACATGAATCAAGTTTAGCTGCAGCAAGAGAGAGTATTTGTATTTAACAGGGAGCCTGTTAAAGACAAAAATACAGAGAATAAAGTTGAATAGAGACAGATGGTTTTGCAGATGTGACCTAATATCCCTAAAGGGGATATATTTCTAATCACTAATTGCACTGATTTTCCTTTTAAAGTAACTTTTATTAAGTCTGACATGCAGTAAGAAATTGAATCTGTTTTAAAGCAACAGGGGACTTTTTATTGAATAAGTTCCTTGATAAGGAAGACTACGGATCAATTTCTAAATTACTTCACAAATTTTCATCATTATTTCTGACGCACTTTAGCATTACTATCTTCAAATTGTTCTGTTTTAAATTTCTTGGTTTTATAAATATTCCGGTTTTTTTTTGTTTTAACTGACACCTAATTTAGTTCTGATAAACAAAATGCCCTTTTAATATTTGTTTTTAGACTGCAGGACATCCAGATGTGGCCGTCCTTTATTTTCCCAAGTTGAGTAATGGACTGAGGAGGATGAAGAGAGACTGGGTCATCCCTCCTATCAATATTCCTGAGAATAGCAATGGACCCTTTCCATATAAAATGGTTCAGGTAAGAAACACCTAAATCTGCTGCACAACTGTTATTTCCTTTTTGGATTTGATCTTTGATTGATGTATTTCAGTTTTTAGTTTGGTCAGATCCATAATGATGTTTTTTTTTAAGTCAAATTCAAAAGTTTCAATACTTAAATTTACTACTGCTAAGTTGCACTGAAACATCAGCTTTTGTCTCATATCTTTAATGAGAGATTTCAACCATTGACTCATGTTGTTTGCTAAAGAAAAGTTAATGTTGTAGTTGGTGGGTTTTTATTGACTCTTGGTTTGTTCAGATTCACTCTGTGGAGAACAGATATAAGAAGATCCTCTACAGCATCACAGGTCCAGGAGCCACTGAAGATCCTGTAGGACTCTTTACAATAGAGAAAGACACTGGTGATCTGTATGTTCATCAGAGACTTGACAGAGAGAAACAAGCACATTATACAGTAAGAATGAGCCACAGTTTATTTATTTTTTTGCATTGTTTTTCTTTTCCTCATAGTTTTGTTTTGCTGGGTAGAATCTAAGAGGTTTTTAGTAGGGAACATAAATGTTATTTGTAGTTTTTGCAGGAATCACCCTTAAAATGAATGCACTACTGACCAAAATCTGGAGCCCTGGACAAAACATTAAAAAAACTTAATTAGCATTTCAGTCAGACAACTCATGCAGTAAAGAATATTTATTCCATATTTATTTTACTTTTGCCGAAGATTCATGCCATATTTATTTTAGCTTGGCATAAGGCTCTGTTCAGATACATAAAACAAAGATCTCAGTAGAAAACTATGGGTAATAAAGTACCCCTAACGAAGCTCACAGGTGGAAGCCGGGGAGGAGGGTGGGGTGACGAACGCAGAGCTCGCGGAAATGGAAGAAGAGGATTGGGTCGCACCTGGACTTCTTTTCGGTACTTACATGGTACTTTCTGTTGATTTATGTGGTACTATTTGGTTCATACTTATGTGGTACATACTAGGTATTTACAATATACTTACTGGGTATTTACATGTTGTGCAACAGTGTCTTTGTGGTACTTACCACGTGAACAAGGTAAGTACAAATAAAGTACATTGAATTTAAGTCTGCACTCGTATGTGATTTGCGCCAGCAGATTCGAGCACACGCAGAAGCACATTTGAGCAGTTGTAATCACAGATTTGAAGTTGTAACGCTGAATGAACACATGCAAAAGGAAATTTG
This sequence comes from Oryzias latipes, assembly GCF_053564925.1. NCBI lineage: Eukaryota > Metazoa > Chordata > Actinopteri > Beloniformes > Adrianichthyidae > Oryzias > Oryzias latipes. The sequence goes on from NC_136251.1 coordinate 11,223,750, forward strand.
TCAGTTCACAGCAGAAGATTTTTACACACAGATGCAGATTTTTGATGCACAAGTTTTCACATTCTATATTACAAGGTCTCAAATCAAATCTACAAGTGCGTTCTTTTTGGAGCATTTTTACCTTCATACAAGACTTCTGCAGCCTTCAACATTTTTCAATAAGTTCACCATCTGAAAATGGTTTGGATGTTTGCTCCAACTTGTTTGCAATAAGACACAGAGCTGTTAGGTTTCGTTTTTGGCACATGCAGAGTTATGTTGTTTTACCTGTTAAGCTTTTCCTTTGCTCTCCCTAGTGGCGGAATTGCGCATTTCGGTTATTTCTTTAAAAAATCATAACTCGCCACAGGAATGGACTAGAAACTTGCTTTCTTTTTTAAACATCCTTATGATTTTTACCGTTCGTGTGTGGGCCGGACTAAACCATGGACTAAATCACCTGGGGCCGTATGTTTGACACCCCTGATCTAGTGGATCTGCTATGTGTGGCCCGGCACCTTTGAGTATTGGTCCGCTCCCGTTCGAGTACAGCGCCACGGAGGGAACACACTATCTAGATAAAAGAGATAAAGAGCCAGCCAAATTGAACGTGGAGCCAATATCCGCAGAAACGCTGTAGGGAACTATAAATGAACTGCCATGAACCAAACCTGTAAGACGACACGAAGCTTAACATCTAAAACTCGACGCTGGCATACCATGATACGAGCTCACGTAACATCCATAAATTCGACGCTTTCATTTGAAGTACTAAGATACGAGCTTAACGGCCATAAATTTGATGCTTCCATCTGGCATACTAATAATCCGAGTTTAAGAACATCCCAATTTCGAGGCTTCCACCTGCCAAAATATATTATTCAAACAACCATAATCCAAGAAATTATTTTCCTTCTGCTGCTAACATATTGGTTGATTAAAGTCTGAAGTCTCTTTGGAATGCGGATTAGGTCCACCCCCCCATCACTTCCAATGCAGAAATAGGTAAGTAGAGTGCAGTCGTCGCTGCGGCATCAATTAAATGAGTGCAGGGGCGCGATCTGCAGGGAAGCTGCAGGAGCAGCAGAGACTGTGGAACCTGGAAGCCAGCCAACTTTGTCAAATGTTTTACGTCATCCGCCAGAAACTGAATTGCTGATCGGGGTGTAGTGGTTGCAGGCTCAGGAAGCGATGCATAGATAAAGGTAAAAGCAGTATTAGTCTTGGCAATGAATAAATAAATATCTTAGCAGAACTGATCAGTTTTAAGAATGTTTGAGATAAAGGGAATAAAGTTGCTTTTAAAGAACAAATATGAGAAAGTGAAATCAAGTAATGAGTTTAAAGAGAAGGTTCTATTTGTGTATTCACCGCACCATAGAAAGTCATCAGAAGCACAGATTCCAACAGAGAATCAACAGTGAAATATGGAACCGGCACAAATCTTAACACCAAAATGTTATATGCACCAATGGTAAGAGAGAAGTAACCTTTTGTCATTTCCAGAGGGACGCACCTTTAGAAGGCCATCGAGGACGAGGTGAAGGAAGGGTATCCAAGGACAAAGGAGATTTGTAGTTAAGGAAGTTTGACATCTCACATAGCAATGGACTGCAGCTCGGCTGGATTTGAAGCTTTGGACTTGATATCATCAGATCATATATGATCCGTTAATGGACCAATAGAGCTCTGGATTTGGGTTCAACGTTCTAAATTTCTGGCGGCCGGACATTCATAAACCAGTCTTCATAAAATTCCTACCAAAACCAACGGAGGGCGCAGCCGGAGAAAACAAGTGGAGGGAGACCAAAGACCCGAAACAGTCATCACCACAACGAAACACCACTCCAAGCATCGAGAAGGAGAGACCAAAAACGCAAGACAAAGAAACATCCAGAACAAGGAACACAGAGGTCCGGGACTGAACTACCTAGAACGAGAAAACAAGATGAACGAATGACCACGGGGAATAATGCACAGAGCAAAATTCAGGTGGCCCAACAGCGCCAAAACCCCTTTTACATACATCCAAACAATGAAAAGACGATGAGCAGCACGAATGCGAGGAATTTTATAGTGGGCAGAGAGGCTTGCATCAATGAACCATCCAGATTCAAGGCAGAAAATAAATCCTGGAAGATGGAGGACCATATATCTTACTTAGATAAAGCGGAAAACCTAGATTCAAAAATGAGTTGCGACCACAGAGATGCAAAAGACCGGGATATAGAAGGAAAATCTACCACAGAGAAATCAGCAATAATATGCAAAATGAAGGGGAGCCCATAGGATTACATAAAGTCCTGCACAGGGCTTCTAACAATGTAGTCGAAAATATTAGGACTGTTATGACAGCCAAAAGGTAAACTGATAAACAGCACTTTGAGCGCCACCTAACGCCAAGAAGACGCCACTGGGAGGGATGGAGAGGCAGAACAGTGATAACATCAGCGATATCTGCCTTCCTCAGCCATGCATTGCGTCCGGTAGAATTAATCATGGAGATGGCATGGTCAGCCGAAGTGCAAAAAACAAACAAATCCAGAAGGCACACAAGGAATCAGGCTGCTGATGCCCAGAATGGATGAACTGCGAGGCACAGACAGGTCTAATATAAGTCACGTCAAACCTAAAAACTGTCATGATTTTAAAACATGAGACTGACCCAGATGCTGGAACCTGGAAGGAAACACAGGAGAGTAAAAGGTAAATTAGATGACTTATTTTCCTGGATGTTGATCCAATTATGAATATGGTGGCAGAGTTCAACAGATGAGTGGTAAGACATGAAACGGGAATCTTGGCTTGGAGTCGTGGCGTGGCTGGAGGGTTTCTGCAGTGGCAGAGCTGGATGCTTTGTGTGAACAGGGGTTGTGGCGTAGTCGAGGAGTATGAATATCTCTGGAGGTGGAAACCAGGTGGACACTCGTGGAGAATCTTCCTGTAGGTGAGGCGTAAGGACAAGATTAGTGAGAGGCAATACTTCATGAGCATGAAACATGAGCGAACAGACTAAGCACCAGAAAGGAGCAACGAACCGGTCAATGCATGCTTAAGAAGAAACCTCTTAAGTAGGCAGGCAGGCTGATGAAGTGAGTGTCCACAGCTGTTGATGATCAGGAAGCAGAGCAGAGAGGGGAGGGGGAGGAGAGACTGACAGAGGCACCATGACAAAATGTGGGAGGCCACCCTTAGGGGCTGATTCGAAAACAGGGCCCTGGAAAGAGCCCATAACATAGCCCACACAACCAGCCAGGAACCCCTAAACAAACCAGAGAGAGAGAGAATAACAAAATATCTGTCAGGTTGAGAAGATGAGGCCGCGTACAAAGCTGACTCATTCACAAGGGAGGCTTATGTTAGTTCCCCGAAGGCTAGGGCTGGACTCTCAAGGGAAAACAGAGCGGGGTGGCTGTCCACACACCAGCTGGCCCCAAGGGAGGAAGGGCGGAGCAGAACCAGACTGTGAGCATGCGGTGGTGACGACACGAGGATCGCTGTTTCCGTACCAAGCTAATTAAAATGAGAAAAGGAGCCACAGATGCTGCATAAAAGAGACCAATGACAAGTAAAATGTCCACAGATGAGACAGGTCCAACGAAGGACCAATCCAAATCTGGTTAAACTATTGAATGTACACACCAACAGAAAAGAAACAAAAACAGAGAGCCACCATAACAGAGCCAGCATTGAATGATGCCCAAGATTCACATCCAGCTCCTAAATAAAATAACACAGCAACAGAGAAATACACCAAAAGCCACAACAAATTCAGCCTGCATGAGAAACCTGTCCAGACGAGGACCGCCAGCCCACACAACCGATGACCGGGTCAAGCAGAAGAACCAGGAAGAGCCTCGGAAAAGCCTAAACACAGAGAAAACACAGGAGAAGGACCGCTCACCATAGAGATTCTGATGATCACAGCATTCAAGAAGGCCCAGACATCTCCTGATCGGGTGCCGCTGACAACCCGAACACTGCAGGACGCTCCCCCCGCAGATGGACGCCGGAGACACGACCGCAGCATCGCCGGGAGCCCCGACACCGCCTGCTGAACAGCCGCAAAAAGAGGGGCAGACACGGGGAAGACGGACACTCCTACATCAGAAGAAAGGGACCAACGAGTCCAAAAAAGAACTGGGGGAAGGACAAAAAGCATGGAGAACCGGTGATGAACACAGAGCTCGCGGAAATGGAAGAAGAGGATTGGATCGCACCTGGACTTAAGTAGGACGCAGAACAGGTGAGTTGATTAGACTGAACCGCCCGCGGGGAGGAGCAACCAGGTAAACGCACCGCTACAGTTGTCTGCCAGAAATACTCCCAGGGTGGTTCAGTTTGTGTGCACAAGATAGAATTCTTGGTGCACAACGTAATATTTTGTGCACACATCTTAGTATTTAGTGCATACAAATTACTAGTAGTGAAAAAGGAATCAAAAAGTGGATTGCACTGTTGTGAGAGTTGTAGCATGAGAATTCTTTCTCTGGAGACTTCTTGGACAGAGTTTTGCCAGTGTGATTGCATGAAGAATAATAAAGGATTAGATTTATATTGTGCTTTTCCAGATGTACAAAGAGCTTACAAACTTTGTGCGCACAAAATGCTCATTTGAGGGAACTTTTCTTCTTTTCAATGTAATGTCCAGGGCTCCGTATATTAAGGCCAGTTAAGAAGTTGCTAGAATTTGAATCTTTCTTGGCTAGATTTGAACAACGTTCTAAACATAGCTTCAAAATGTAAATAGAAGAAATGGGCACAAGAAGCCAAACATATTGAGCAGACAATTTATTTAAAACAAAAATGTAACTGACATGGGCTGTTCATCAGCTCACACATTTAGGATCATAGCAAACAAACCCCTGTTACGTCCTAAAAACATAAAGGAAAGGGTCAAAACAAAACTCTCATACTAAGTAGCTCCACCATTTTTGTTGATCACATTAAATATTTGTGTTGGCATGATTGATGCGAGTTAAGGCTTTTGAAGGTGATGTCAAGTGCTGAAGATGGCCTCATGAAGGGCATCCACTGTCAGGAACTGATGTTCATTTTTGTAATCTTCTCCTTCCATCCATCCCTAAATTAGGAGAACATGCAGTTTGATCCAAGACAGTGAGGTTCTTTTCCTGAAAAAAGTTTCTTTGTTAGATGGGTGTTGTGGACTACAGCATGGTCTTGTTGAAAAACCCAGTCATCACCACACAGACAAGCCCTCAGTCATGAGCGATGCCCCCTGCAACATCTCCACATAGCCAGCAGTGGTTTGATGCCCTTTGACAACCTGAAGCTCCATTGTTCGATTGAAGGAAAAAACACCCCAGACCATGATGGCTCCTCCTCCACTGTGCCGCATAGAAAACCTTTCAGGTGGGATCTATTTGTAATGCCTCAAATGTAGGAAGCCATCAGAACCATCAAGATTACATTTTTTTTTTTATCAGAGAAGAAAACCTTTTTCCACTTTTGAATGTCCCATGTTGTTCCCTTGCAATGTCCCGCTGGTCAGTTTTGTGGCACTGATGGAGTCGTGGCATTTGGAGACGCTTTTTTTTAATCCCTTTTTTTGCAATTGCCATCTGCAAGAGATGCTGTTTGTTTCCAGGCTCCAGTAAGCTGCAGTGATGGTCTTAATTTGGGTCAGGGACCATCCCGTGTGTTGGCAGACAGTCCTTTGAATCCTCCAGCTCAGTGCCGGTCTGGCACTTACCATTTAATTGCAGGACCCTCAGGACATAAAAAAGAAATCAAAATTATTGTATTTTTCAAAATTGTTTTACTGCATCCAACCTTTACTAAAAAGACACATTGTGAGAAGTCTTGGTTATGCTGCTCAACAATCCTGCCACATTCAAAGACATTGATTTTTTTTTGCTTTTGTCATCAAGAGACTTTATTTGCTTAGTAAATAGCATTGAATGCAAATTATGGCACGAGTTCTGCCATTTTAAGGCTGTGGTTTTAAACTTTTGATCAGTCGATGACCAGTTCTTTTTTTATTGTCATTTTCAATAAATTATTCACTTTTCTTCCTTTTGACATTTTGAAACTATTTAGAGCCATGTTAATGTCCAGCTGTGCAAAATGCAAAATCTTGCTTTTTCTTAACAGGTCTGAAGATTTTAATTTGGAATGTATTTTGCTACACTATCCACACAGAAAGGCAGGTTCATGTAATTTCTCTAGTTTGCAGTCAAAGCGTTTCTCTTAATGAAGGCTGCCCCCCACCCCCCACCCCCACCCCCGGTCATTCATTTATCAATCAATCAATCAATTTATTATTTGTATAGCACTTATAAAAGCCAAGGCAACCAAAGTGCTTAACAGAAAATCCAATAAAATCCCAAACAATATGATGCAATAAAGAAACAATCACAATAAAACAATAAAATCAATTGAACAATAAAAGAAATAAAACAATAAAAACAATAAAAGAATAAAATTAATAAAATGAACAAGTCCCACTAGATACGCTCACTGGAGTTAAAAGCCTGAGTAAAAAGATGTGTTTTTAAAAGAGTCTTAAAATTACTGACAGTTCTGGCAGACCTCACAGAGAAGGGGAGAGCATTCCAGAGTTTAGGACCTGCAACTGAAAAGGCTCTGTCTCCCCGAGTCACAAGCCGAGTCCTGGGAACCATTAAAAGCATTTGATCTTCAGACCCTAGGACTCGACATGGACGATAGACATGCAAGAGCTCTGAAAGATACTGAGGTGCCAGACCATTCAGACATTTAAAAACCAAAAGTAGAATCTTAAAAGAAATTCTGAAAGACACAGGCAGCCAATGAAGTGAGCGTAATATCGGGGTTATATGCTCACACCGTCTGGTCCCCGTTAACAGGCGGGCCGCTGAATTTTGAACCAGCTGGAGACGGCGGAGCAGAGACTGATCCATACCACTGTACATAGAGTTACAGTAGTCCAGTCTAGAGAAGATCATTTATTTAAAGAGGTTCAATTTTATTGTAGATTTTTTTGCATTAAAATTGACCTTTGTGTTGTTGTAACACTTTGTTCTTTGTATTATTTTGTAGCTGCTTGCACACGCTGATTCTGCTGGGTCGAGCAAAGCAGAGGATCCTATGGAAATCATCATCAATGTAATTGATATGAATGACAACAAACCTATTTTTGAACAGACATCCTATGCGGCAAAAGTTGCTGAATCTTCACCAAAAGGTAACATCAGTGGATCATTTGTAATGTGTAACCCTTGTGCTATCTTAGATGACCCCACCCTTACATTGACATGTTCTCCCTACCATGACAAATGTGGATAAAGGTGGAAAGATTTCATGTAATCCATGGACACCAGTGAAGATCACAACTCATTGAAGAAAAAAGGTTCAGCGCACCTTCAGAGAGTTTAGTTTTTCTGCTGAGCTGTGAGCTCTGACACCCGTGTTAATCCTGTTCTCCAAATACTTGTTACTTTTGCTCATTGATTATGAGAAGTTTCTTCCTCTAAAGCTGTTTCTGGAAGTGAGCAGATGTCAGAGCTGCAGGTAAACTTCAGCCATGATTTAGACTTTTGACACTGATGGAAGCAGAAAGAAACTGATGTGTGTAAAGTTTGTTTGAGGTTTACGCAAGTGTTCAGTCATCATGGCTGCATAGTCAAAGCAACAATACTGAAGAACGGATTGGAGAAATGGTCATGTTGCCTATTAAGAGTAAGATTGTACATTTCTACTATTTGATCACTTCCTTTGACAGGGTAAGGACTTGAAAATCTTTTGGCCCAAAACACAGGTTGGATTTGTCTTTAAAATCTATTTTTTATTGTGCTGTAATGTTTGACCTCTTCAGGGACTACAGTGATTCAGGTTAAAGCCACTGATGCTGATGAACCAGGCAATGACAACTCAGAGATCAGATACACGATTCTGAGCCAGGAACCTAACCTTCCCAGTGATTCCATGTTTGCCATTAACTCCTTCAATGGAGCCATCATGGTTGAAGGTGTTGGTTTGGATAGAAAGGTAATGATTCTGAAATAAATCTTCTTGAAAGAATAGTTGGTTATAGGGCTATTATTTTTTTATATCTTTTAGTTTTGTAGTTAACATTCACTTTCTATTTTTTATCCTTTCATTACACTGTAGGCAAATTCCGATTTTCTAGTAACTTTGAATTTTCAGTGGTGTCAAGACGGTTATTTATGTTTTTGTTACTCCAAAGTTAGAGAGTAAAAAGTTTCTTTGAGCAGCTGCTGCAGTTGATGATGATGATGATGATGTGCCTTAACAGAAATATCCTGAGTACACTCTGAAAATACAAGCAGCGGATATTGAAGGAGAAGGATTAAGTGGAAGAACAACAGTAGTTTTGAAAGTGACGGACAGCAACAACAACCCTCCAGTCTTTACTGCATCTACTGTGAGTACAACACATGTGACTGTTTGGTTAACACTAATGTCTGAAAGGGTTTTGACTAATTCAAGTTTTCTTTGAATAAAAAATGATGTTTCATTTTTATTTAGAGGATTAAGGTTATTCTGTAGGACGTTTTTCTGTCTTTTACTGCATGACAGCTGTGAATATTTCCTGTTTTAAATTCCCTTTCATTTTGTGAGTGAACCCTCTTTGAGCCTTTCATTCTTTTACCCTTTCCTGGATCAGGGATCAGTTGATGAAAACGCAGTGGGGGTTCTGGTTTTTAAATTGTCAGTAACTGATAAAGATGAACCAAACAGCCCAGCATGGAACGCCAAGTTCAAGATTATCAGAGGAGATCCTGATAATTTGTTTTCCATAGAAACAGGAACCTACAAACAAGAAGGAATCATTAAAACTGCTAAGGTAAGAAAACAAAGACGCTTCTGAAAGATCCTGTTTTCAAGTTGTACAAATTCTGTTTTTGTTTTAAAAGTAAAGTTTGGTACTCAGCAAATGTACAGAGTCCTGAAGCTGTCCTTCACATTGATCAACTGTCTTCTGACGTTTTTCATCAAATATTAGGGACTGGACTTTGAGAAAAGCAGAACACACACTCTGGAGGTTATTGCGGAGAACGACGTCCCTTTTGCCATTCCACTGACCACCTCCACCGCCACAGTGGTGGTGACCGTGAAGGACGTCAATGAGCCTCCGATCTTTAAAGAAAAGGAGATGACCGTTCAAAAGCCTGAGGACGTTCCTGTGGACTGTGTGATCATTAAGTCTGAGGCAGAAGACCCAGACCTTGCACGTGAAAATGCTATCAAGTAAAAAATGTCCCCTAATTTTTTTTATGCTTCTTTCTAAATAAATAAAAAAATGACATGATAGTTTCATTTTTTTTTTTACTGTCGTTAAAATGTAACTTAACAATGTTTATTTATTTATTCATTTATTCGTTTATTTAACAGGGACAGTGCACATTAAAAGCATGGCTGCAATGCGCCAAAATGAGCCCAAAGGCTATTTTTTATCTGTAGTCCCCGGACAGGTGTTAAAATCGTCAACCTAAAAACTTGAAAGCATGAATTTGATACATTAATAGAAAATATACATGTACAATAAACAATCATTTAAAATACATACAAAATGCATACAGTGAGAAACATAAAAACAAGTATAAAAGACACAAAGGTGACAGATCAGACAAGGAGGGGCAGGCATTAAAATAGTTTAATGTAGTTTAATGTAGACATGTTTGTTGTCATATGAACCAGTTTTTTAGCTGCTTTTTAAACAGAGTGTATGTGGTGAGGTCTTTAATAATGTGAGGAACAGAGTTCCACTCTTGTGCTGCTGGCGCTCTGGCTGAGGGCACTTCTCCGAAATGTGTCAGTTAATCCAAATCTAAACAACCCAGAAATAGAGAGGAGGAAGTGTTTTTAAATTCTTTAGATTATTTTAAGTCTCTAAACATAATTTTTCCAGCAAAACCAGTCCGTCTTTTGTTTTATGCAATTGGTTTACACACAGTGGTTCCATGTTGTAATTTATTGTATTCAGAATTATACAAACACAATGATTATTAGAACGTTATTCTTTTCAGTGCCTAAAAAATATATGCATCATGTTTTGTAATGAATCAATTTGATTCATATTTTTGTGTGCAGGTATAAAATAATTGATGACCCTGATAACTGGCTGACAGTGGACGAGGATTCAGGGCTGGTGAAGGTGAAAAGCCTCATGGACAGAGAGTCCCCTAATGTGAAGGAGAATAAATACACGGCGCTCCTTGGTGCTTATGATAACGGTAGGTGGAAAGTCGAAAGAATGAATATGTCTCCTTTATAGAAAATAATAATTTATTAAATTATTTACATTGTTATTAATTGCATTACAACAGTGTTTTTCAACCTTTTTTGAGCCACGGCACACTTTAACCTTGACAAAAATCCCGCGGCACACCAGCATCCAAAAAAATAGATAAATAAAAATAAAAGAAAAAGCTCATAGTCTGTATTGATCGCCAGCCGCTCTGCAATCTCACATGCATTTTTGTGATAATTGTTGCAGAAAAAGCTGGAAGCTGCAGCTGTTTTTTTTCTAAAAGATGTATTAAAAATTAAGTCAAAAGATTCAAAAACTGTTTGATGTGTGTTCGTTGTTTTAAGACATTAAGAGGAGAGACTCATTGTCCACTAAGACAGTCACTTTAATGCATCATGGGATATGTAGTGCCGATAATCTGGCGACCGCAGAAAGACCAGCGTCTTTGAGCTTCATTGTTTTGTTATCTTGTTCCACAGTCTGATACCAGATTCTGTGGAAAGCTACACCGCTAAAGACGAACTTTAGCTGGTATTTTTCTTGGAACAGAGAGACTTTTTTGCGCTAAATCGAAACAAGGAAGTGAATACTTTAACCACTTCTGATTGGTCAGACTAATTGTTCGTTGGGGGGGGTTTGCATTCGTTGGGGGGGGTTCCTGCTGGCCCTGGCCTGGGTGGCGGATGTGATCGCCCGGGGGGCCAGCAGGAACCCCCCCAACGAATACAAACCCCCCCAGGACAGCTGCGAGGCTCCCAGAGCCAGAGAGAAGGGAAGCATGGGGGGAAAGAGAGTGCCGTCCCAGCCCAACCAGGAGAGCAGCCCCCCCGCCGCACCGGGAGGGCCCAATGCAGGGCCCCACCCGAGAAGGGTGCCCACAGCCCCAGACGAGGACCTCATCACCACCCAGGAGTTCTGGGCATCCCCCCGCCCCAACCTCAGGTACGAGCCAGGACCCCCAAGGGAGACCCGCTCCGCGCTCCAGGCAGCCACCCACCCGGCCCACGGTTGGTCCAGAAAGGAGCAAGGCAGAGCCCAGCCGTCCCCACCCAGGAGGGGGGCATCCCGGGGAAAAGGGGGGCCCACGAGGGGTGTTGTAAACATGGCCCGACCAGGCTCAGCTACAGTTGGGATTGCACAGTTGGGTGTCCCAGCACCCAGGGACAAGGGCTAGAACCCACCCAATAGGGACACGGACACCCCTGGGTGTGTGAGTGTTTCACACTCAGGTGTGATGTGATCCCAGGCTTCTGGCCTTGCCAGAAGGCTCAGGGATCCCTCTCCCTGCGTGCAGAGAGGGCCGCCGGGCCCAGGAAACCAGCACCCAGGGGACACGGCCGCCGATGCCAAGGGTCCAGTACCCCCCACCAGGGATGAGGTAGGGGACAGATGGTCCAAGGTCCCACCTTCCTTGCGAAATGCGTGTGTGTTTGTGAGGTTGTTTGTGTGCATGTATGTGTGTGTTTATGTTTCAATGTATATTTTGAGGAGTAAAGGGTGTGTGTACTAAGGGGTTGCAGTTAAAATTGGCGGGTAGGGCCCTGAGAGGACATCTCCTGATTACTCACAGTGATATCCCCTCACCCTCCCCACCAAGGGGCCCTAAATGTCTAAGGTGCGGTTAAATTTGGCGGGTAGGGCGCTAAGAGGACATCTGCTGCTTGCTGGCAGTAATGTCCAAACATCTCCCCTACAAAGGGCCCTACTTGTCTAAGGTGCAAATAAACCGAGAGAGGGGGGGCCCATTCCATACGGCAACCATGGGAGGGGGGATCACTGCCAAGTAGCCCTCCCCCCCCAAGGAGCATCGCAGCCTACACCCCTCACCCTAATATGAGATTATATAAGGAAGGGGGTATATATGAGGAAGGGGGTAGTAGTTCTTCATTTTTTACAGCACCGGTGGACTGGGGGAAGGTGCAGTTCAGTGCTGATGAGGTTGATGATGTGTGTGTGTGTCAGAGTTCAGCAGAGCAAGGGAGCAACAGGGCAACAAGAGGGGAGGGGGGGCAGGGCTGAGAGAGAGTTCAGCTTCCTGAAAGCCTGGTGGATAAAACTGTCTCCTGGTCTGCTGGTCCTAGTCTGAAGACTACGTAGTGTGGGATGGATGGGTCGGGTCATCTGCAATGCAGAGGGCTTTTCGGGTGAGGCGGGTGCAGTAGATGTCCTGGAGAGAGGGGAGGGGGGCACCGATAATCCTTTCAGCTGCCCTCAAGATGCGTTGGAGGGACTTCTGGCAGGACGCGTTCCAGGCGCCATACCACACCGAGATGCAGCTGGTCAGGATGCTCTCCACGGCACCTCTGTAGAAAGTGTGCATGATGGACACGATGGATAGTGGGGAATGGTGATTGTTCAGGCCTCCGGAGAAGGCCCGCGCCCCGTAGTGCGCCAAAGTCCGCGGGGTTTAGCTGCAAATTCGTTGTTTGCTCGATGTCAAGCAGAAACTCGCAGCTATATGTCCGGATAGCTTCCGAACTGTGCGAACGAAAAGGAAGGAAACTTAAGACAAAAACATATCGACTTACAAAAACAAAAAAACACTGTTTTGACTGGAGAGACAGAAGCCGCTGTGATTGGACTTTGTAAAAATGTAAAATATTTGGGATCTCAAACATGAATAACTCAAATTATTTACAGTATAAGTGTCTGAAAAATGATTGTCTGGGTAGTCAACATAGTAATGAAGGGAATTAAAGAAGCGACTGGCCTGGATTATGGCAAAATCTTAAACTACATTGTCTCAAACATTGCATCTCTGTCAGAAAAAGACGATTGGACTTTGTGAAAACATAAAATATTTGGGAATACAAACACGAATAACTGTAATTTTTACTGTTTTAAACTTATTTTGAAAACTGGAAATGGATTTCAGTCGTGTTTGAACTTATTATGAAAACCGAAAAGGATTTCAGCCGTGTTCACTAAGTTGTAGTTTACTACAGTACATGCAAATTCTTTACTAGTTGTCTAATGAGATGTATGTAAGTCTTACTAGTTAACTAGTGGGAGAGAAAAATTGCACTTGTTAACTTGTGTTTAGCAAAAAGCCGACTAGTTAACTACTTAGCACAAATTTTTCTTACTAGTTGACTTGTAAAAATCCTTGTAAAAATCACTAGTGAACTAGTGAAGAGCTAAATGTCAGCTAGTTAACTGGTGTTGCACTATGCTAATGTAGAAGAATGATGCAATCCTGAAAAAGTTCTCCTGTTGGCTCTGCAGTAAAGCTCCAACCCATTGCATCATCATAAAAATAACCAGAACATAATGTCCTCATGCCCAGAGAGGAAAAGAGGAGAATCCTTTAAAAGAAATCCTGAATATGCATAGTAAGCTTGAATAACTCCCAAAATCAAATAAATTGATCCTTGACTCATTTTTGCCAGTACGATTTCCTACCCGGAAGTAAAATGACTTAATCTCTGAGGCACCAACTTTTGCTCCTTTCGGTGCTACCCATTTCATGACGTCAACCTAGAGCCGGCCATGGCAGCCTGTTGGCGTCTCGACCACAAAATCATCTGAACTTTTGCAAAGATGGATGTGCATATTGTGGATATAAAAAGAAAGTGTTTAGCCGATCGCCGCTAGCTCCTCAAAGAAGGTGTGTGTGTTAGCCCAGTGGTGTTGCTGGCAGCACACACTCTTCCTGGAAGGAGCTGTTCCTCACTTTCAATGTGCAGACTTAGGTGGGCACTTAATCCCAGCAACACGGCACTGTGAACAATCAGAGAATCAGATTTGATAGTGACGTGTAGGTAGCGTCCTTTTTAAAACATGGAAGTACCAGCCATTGTAAAAAATGATCACAAAGGATAAATTAATTTAAATAAATAAAGCTAAGGGAGAGCTCCAAGAAGTCTCCAACCAAGCCCTGCATGGCCCTGCCACCGGTCCTGACTGGTCCCTGCATTTCTGTCCTGCTGTCATTGCTTGCTTCCGTTATACAGTCAATGCTCGTGTCCGCCCGCTAATAGTATGAAACCCAGCTGCAGGCCTTACCTGCTTCAGGTGGTGGAAATGTCAAAATCGACTGTGGCAAGTCTGCGATTACTATGAGCATTCTGTCTGCTCGCCCACACAATGTAACCGTTAACAGAGAGTTTACTTTCATTCATTTAACTGCTGCTAGCAGAGTTAGCCGATAACCTAGCATCAGCTTTTATTCAAAACTTACCGGTCTTTATTTAATTTCAGAGTCAAACAAAGTTGGTCGTTGTTGAGTCTCTGTCAGTAATGCCTTCATCCGCATGTTCTGCAAACTGCAAACCGTGTTTTCTTGCGAACTTTTATACCAAAATGTTGTGGTTGTTTTTTTCCACCTTAACATGACAACACATGCAAACAAGAACTAGTGCTAAGTTTGATTGACAGATCATTGACCCTCCCATTACAATTTGATTGGTTGGATTGTCGGATCAAACCAACGTGGACTCAATTTGATTGAATGTTGTGTCGGAGATGCACTCACACACAGATGCAAACATCCACAGAGACAGAGAGACAAAACGTGGTCTTTATCAATGTACTTTTTAACCTTGGATGTTATGGAAATAGCAAGTCTTTCCGAGTCAGAGGGCTAAAGTCCTAGTCAAATCATGAGTTGTTGATGTTAAAGTCCAAGTCAAGTCACAAATTACTGTTGTTCAAGTCCAAGTTAGGTCTAAAATCATCATAACTGGAGTCTGACTGGAGTCCAAGACATGTGATTCAAGTCCAGACCTCTCCTATCAATGTCTTGAAAGGGATTAAAGTTGGTATAAAAAAGGTTTGAGAAAGTATTAAAATCTACCTTCTTGACAGAAAGTCTATTAGAAGTTTCCAGTCCACTGAGTCTTTCTTGAGATCAAATAGCTTCTGCATCTTATTTCTGACTCTTGTCTTTCCAGATCCAGTCCCAGCCACAGGAACTGGAACCCTGGTCATTATACTTGAAGATGTTAATGATAACCCTCCATTCATTGAAGAGCGTAACATCACGGTGTGTCTATTTAGACTCAGGTGGATGTTGGTGGTCCTTTATGTCTGATGCACAACTGCTTTAAAAACTATTTTGAGATCACTGTGGAATGTTTTCAGCACACAAACATACCCAAGCGTTTAATTCAATATGATGGTTAATATTATGATCGAATCTGAAATTTCTCTGAACTTGAAATGATAAAGAAGTATAGATATTCAAAGCGAATTTCACGCATGTACTTCCTCTTCTCTTGTAGGGAGATATCTTTAGTAACAACTCAGTTCCTTCATGTCTTGACACTGTGGTTTGTTTAAATAGAGCAACAAAACCACTTCTATAAAGCAACATACCAACTGGGCATGTGTGGTGCATTCATGAACGCAGATTTTTAACCCCCTTTTAGCATATAGTGTTAAGACAGGTCTGTTGCTATCTGATACTACCACATTTACTTACAGTTAGAAGAGGCTTGGTGCAAAATGTTGAAGTGGTGCAATTCTTGTGTATTTTGCTCCAGGCTTTTTCTTTCACAGCTCTATTCCTGTAGCACGTTCCAAATTACTATGCAATTGTCAGAGATGTTGCAGTACTTTTATATTGGAGTTTTTATATTTGGAAACTCTAGTTTATTGCTGAAGGTAGGATAAAATGGAGGCATAAGGCAGAAATGTAAACAGTCAGATGATGATCCCAAACTGGAGCCTAAAGGACTTTTCATTTCTAGGTTTGCAAGGATGCCTCAGCTCCTGTGCTGTTAACTGTAACAGACAGAGATGGACCTCTTCATTCTGCTCCATACAATGTGATGGTACATGAAGCATCCAAACCCAAATGGAGCGCTCAGATGAACAGTAACAGTATGTCTGTGATCATGACTCAAAATGAACCCATTTTGATTTTATTTTATTTTTATTTGAAATGGTTTATTTCAAGCAATTAAGTAGTAATAATACACAAAAGCAATATAATTATCAGTTATACATTCATACAGTAACTAATCAAACTTAGGATAATTAGACATATTAATAAATATTGCTTAAAAGGAAGTGGAAGGAAGCGAATTTATATAATCCCACCGCGTTATACTATAACCATTTTATTACATGATTTATCAATATCCGGTTCCTAGCTTTTATCAGATAGAATTGAGAATCACAAGGTGTCGATAAAGCACATGCCAAAGATGAATTACTTAAGTATTACGTAAACTATTTAAGAAATCAACATGGCAAATGCAGATAAGTCATCTGAAATATATGCATATTATGTTACTTATAAAAAAAAGTCATTCATATGATTAAAACATAATACTATATCAGTAAAGTAGACACAACACTGTTTCAGGAATTTTGATAGCAGAATTTCATCATGTATCAAAGTTAAAAACATGTGCAAAATTATGCACTACATTAGGAAAGACTTTTGAATCAATTTATCAATTTTTGGAGTGGAGAAGTGAAGTAATATCATTAAAAGTCAATCAATTTAACAATTTTCAATAAGTGATTAATCATTTGTTTTACTTTTTTATATTTTTCTGTATTTTTATTTTTTTATAATTATTAAGTAATGCTGTAAGGGAAAAATAAAAAGGGTCCATAATCTGTCGATTGTCCAAGGTTGGTATTTCTTCTTCTGCTGAATGACAGCTGATCTTCTGGGTTCAAAACAGTTAATAGTTCTCTTCAATGTTATGTCTGCAGACATTAGATTCGGGTCCATATCCTTCTTCAGCTGATATCAGCTGCAATGAGAGTTGAGGTCAAGTTGTCTGCAGGTCAGAGCTCTGCTGTTATTCAGGTGACGTCAGACGTGTGGAGAAAGTGAGGAATCCAGGCGTCATATTTCTTGAAATTAGTTGGCTCTTTGATTTATTACTGCATGTTGTTTCAGACGACCGTAATAAGACACTTCTCAAAGTCCTTCATGGTGTTCACAACCAGAACCTTGGCCCGGTCCAGTGGACCGAGCGGTTTGACGTAAATCCTGCAGCCATTAACCCAAGTGTTCTCAATCTGCTTACGCTTCCTGAGAAGCCGTGCATGTTTTGAGATTTCAGCATTCCTTCTAGTCAGATGGTCGTTCAGATAAGCAGCTGAACCTTTCAGGTGTTTCCTTTGGGTCATCAAAGCTAGCTTGTGTTTGTGATTCAAAAACCTGATGAGGATCGCTGGTTTATCCGTCTCCTTTCTCCTGGGGAGCAGGTGTTAGGTTTCGATGGTATTGAGATCCAGGGAAATCCCTTTAGATGTGAGAAATGTTTCCATTTGGTGAACCAGAGACTCTCCACCGATCTCCGTATTAGCACTGCTAGCTACACTAGCGCTAGCATTAGCAGTGCTAGCTCCTGCTATCAGCTTCACTCCAGTTTTGATTGGTACTCCAGTGAGAATGACATTATTCATCCTTACTTGCTGTTCCACATCGTCCAGTCTTTTCTCCAGAATCTCGACCCGGTTTTCTTGCTGCTCGTTTGAGCCCGATATCTTCGGAACTCTTCCATCATTTCCCAAAGTGGCGTTAGCTTAGCGAACACTTGGTCCATAAAGCTTTTCAGCGTTTCTTGAATAATGTCAAGAGTCCTTTTGAGGTCTTCGTATTCCTGGGTTTTCTTCGGGGGCATGGTCAGCTCTCTTTTTTGGAGAAAATCAACTTTTTAAGTAATTTGAAGATAGTTGCATTCGCAGAGAGGCACGCCACACGTCCTGCTGTGTAACCCGGAACCGGAACCCATTTTCATATTTAAAAAGAAACATTATTGGAGATTTTAAAAAGAAATACAGCAAGGCTTCACCTTTAGAAGATGCACTTTTTTGTTTTTGCTTTATGCTTGAACATTGTCAAAAATGTCAACTCAATCATTATCGCTCTTTTTGCAGTTACAATACGATTTTCTTTATCTTAATATTAGAAATATGATTACATTATTTCAAGATTTTTGTTTGTGCTCCAAAACAACAACAAAAGGATAAAAGTAGGGACATATTTCGAAGTAAAGTTTTCTTTTCTGTCTTTGCAGAGACCAAAGTTGAACTGGTTTTAAAATCCAGTGTGTTGAGTGGAACTTACCAAGTGATCCTGAGGGTTTCAGATACTGATGGTTTGGAGCAGAACTGCACCATACAAGCTAAAGTGTGCAACTGTGTGGATGCCCCATTAAGGAATAGTTGGGGGGTGAAGGAGCAGACCATCAGGGGAGTAGTTGGAGGAATCCTGCTGTTATCCAGTAAGTTTTAGAAATTGTTGATTTTTTTCCAAGTATGTTGAGTCTATATTACATACAACTTTAACTATTTCTTAGATTTTTTTCTCTTTAATCTTTTTGAGGAAAAAAAACCTGGATAATGTTTGTCCAGTCAATCACCAAATGACAGTGTTTTTCAACCGGTGTATCGTGGCACACTAGTGTGCCGTGGAAGATGGACAGGTGTGCCGTGGGAAATTGCTCTCTTTCACTGATCTAAAAACATTTCCCATCTCCAGGATATCAGATCTTTGTTCATCCAAACAGGCCCTGATAAAACACTGAGTAGTTAGGAATATAAAAGATCGTAAAATACTTTTTTATTTGTGTTTATTTGATTCTATTACAGACATTTTGATAAGAATGATGGTACCAAGATTTAGCTGCAACTAAAGCCGTTTTCTGAAAAGTCCCGCCCCTTTAACTGTCTCCACCAATCATTCTTGGAGGCTTAATCATGCGTCATCAGCCTGACCAATCAGAAGTGGTTAAAGTCTTCACATCCTTGTTCCGATTCTGCTCATAAAGTCGCTCACTTCCAACAAAAATACCAGCTAAAGTTCGTCTTTAGCTGTGTAGCTTTCCGCGGGATCCCCTTATCAGACCGTGGAACAAGTGAACAAAACAATGAAGCTCAGAGAAGCGAGTCTGTCTGCGTTCGGTGGTTATTTGCACTACATCTCCCATGATACATTGGGTTAAAGTGACAACGTCTCAGCTCACAATGAGTCTTCCATGTTAAACGTCTTGAAACCACAACAAACACATCAAACAGTTTTTTAAATATTTTAACTTAACTTTTATTACATCTTTTAGAAAAAACAGCTGCGACTTCCAGCTTTTTCTGCCACAATTATCACAAAAATTCATGTGAGATTGCGGAGGGGCTGTAGATCAATACAGACAATGACTTTCTCCTTTTTTCTTTTTCTTTTTTTTTGGATGCTGGTGTGCCCCGGGATTTTTGTCAAGGTTAAAGTGTGCCGTGAATCAAAAATGGTTGAAAAACACTGTCATACAAGTTGTGCCCAATCACGGTGGAGCAGCAGGAGAAAGGCTGCAGGTGTAATGTGTGACAAGAGTGTCATCAAGGGCGAAAGGTGTGGAATACTGTGGTGAGAGCAGCATGTTGATGGTTTTAGAGACGCTGAGAAAGAGACAGCAGACAGAGCTGGAGGTAGATGAAGATGTTGTGATTCTCTTTGGAAGTGATGAGGATGGATAGGATTAGGAATGAATCCATCAGAAGAACAGTCCATAGTGGATGTTCTGGAGGAAAAGCAGGGAAGCAGACTAAAATGGTTTGGACACATTTAGAGGAGGAACAGTGATGATGTTGAGGTTGAAGCTGACAAGAAAGAGATTTAAAAGAAAAACATTTGGAAGTTCATGGATGTCAGCAAGGAGGACATGAGGGTGGTTGGTTTGAGCGAGGAGGATGCAGAGGAGAAAGGTAGATGGAGGAGGATGATTTGCTGTTGTGACTCCTAGAGGGAGCAGCCGAATAACAAATTAAGGTCAATCTTGTGCAAATACTGGTTGATGGATGTGTTGGTAGATGCTGAAGATGGAGGGTAGAAGGAAAACCAAAGAGGTAAAAGAATAGTGTATGATGGGTCGGATGGAAAAAGTGACTGATTTTTTCTCATCTTTTTATTCTGTTACCAAAATACCAGAATCTGTGTTTCTAATTCTCATGAGTGATGCCTTATGTTTCAGTGGTTCTGGCAGTGCTGTTTGTTTCCAGATGGAGAAGAGCAAAGGGGCAAGGGGAGCAACACCTACAAAGTATTGAATGGAGAAGACAATCAGATACAGAATTGCAGGATTAACTGTTGCTGGTCCAAGCAATATCTGATGTGTTTTCTGGTGTGTGTCGTCCTCACACCCCAATTCAAAGCTAAAGACAGCTTGATCCCTTTTGTTTTTTCTTTAATCGTAAACATCTTTCCAGTGTTAGGATTTTTTAGTACACAGTAATTGTTGCACCTAATTTTCAAAGTTTGATATAACGCTTTTAATCTTTTTTTTTGTTCTTGGATTTATAAAATGTTCGTAATTTCATTCGTAAAATACTTTTTAACATTTTAGATGAAAATCAGGCCAGGCATCACATCAATGAAGATCTACCGAACAAAATATTTATGGACGATGGTTCCTGTTGTGCCTTGTAAATAGTTTTAAAGGCTCTTTAAAGTTTCATTGTTGACAAAAGATTGTACTGGCACTGATATATGCTACATAAAAGTCATCCTTTTTGCAGACGATCTGCTTGGCTTCAGAAACTTGGCCGTTTACCACTTTTAGCTTGTTTATTTATTCTATCATTTTGGCAATGTATTAAATTTGTATATCATCTGAAACAGTTTGGTAAAAATGATTGCAGAATTGTTCATTCATGAGCTAAAGACACTCTTCCACTGTGAATATTCTGTTTTGAAGCATACATGCAGTTTAAAATGCAACAGTTGCAGAAGTACAAAAAAATATTACAGCTAAAAACAAAAAATTAGTTGGGTAAACTCAATGTTGGAATAATGTACATAAGTTATCTCATATTTGCTTTTGTTTGCAGAAATGTCTGTGTCCAAATCTTCTTCTCAGGGAGGTGGAGGTGAAACCCTTGGGGGAAGGCGATTATCTTTTTGTCTCTTTTCTGCATTCTCCTGGGAACCTGTGTTAGCTGTGTCTAGAATTCTACGAACGACGTTCTGTGTTGAGTTTATCCGTGTGTAAAGGTTTCGCAGGTCCAAAGATGCTGTGGGAACGCTGCAGAAGACAGACATGTCGTAATTGATGTTTTATGTTTGTGCCTTCTTGTTCCCCCTCCTTAGAGCTCAGCGCATATGTAAAATAGGGAATCCCGACAAAGTTAATAAAAGAGGAGGCAACAGAAATATTGCGCCAGAGCGGAGAGAGATTGTTACTGGGCATTATTCTCTGTTCGTTCTCCTCGTAAAAAGGTACCTTTGTCTCTTGTCTTTCTTTCCTTCATGTTGTTATTCTGATGTTGGAGGTTGTTTTAACCCAACACTCAATTAAGAATTGAAGAGATACTACTTGGTGGCATTCATATCTGTGGAACATAAAATATTTCCGGGACTGTAAACTATAAGATTATAAACCTTTTAATTTGCTGGACTTTTTATTGCTGTTTCCCCTGTGTCAGCTCAACATGGAAATATTTACAATAAACTTTACTCATTTGACGTTTTTGTTCGAGGTCCTCACTGAAGGGCGACTTCCAGCAGCGACTTACAGTACAGACCAAAGGTTTGGACACACTTTCTCATTCAAATGAATGGAAAGGTGTGTCCAAACTTTTGTTCTGTACCGTAAGTCAGCTCTCCTTGAAGGAAAAAAGAAAAAAATTCATTTTTTGTGCCTGTAATACCTCCTCCAATACTCATTCTTCTAAAAGGGCTACTAAATCAGGGTTTTTAACTGTAAATGCATAACAAGTCACAAAAAAGACCCACTCCAGTCATCTTTTGATCATTGTAAAAGCATTATCATTAGTCTTTTATTATGATTACGCTGTTCTTAGCCACAAATAAAAAAAAAACTGTCATTTTCTAGGACATAGTTTCTTCAGAGCAGCAGTGGTTCATTAGTATTTCGGCTCTGAGTCGTCATCGCAGAGCACCCCCCCATTCCCCCTTCATGCCGTTGCAGTACTGAGAGGAGCAGGGAGCTTGTGGCCCGTCCAGCGTATATTCTACATCACAAATAAGCCCTTTTTCAAACGGCACACATCTATTTCACAAAGATTTAAATAAAGAAAAATTCAGAAATGCATTTTTTAGCTTTATGTTCTTCTTCCATCATCAACAAAATGCCACAAAAACATGTTAAAAACACCAAAAACACAATTTTCATTGGAGTGGGTTTTTAAAGAATCTGGTTGTAGCAGTGGTGCTGTTTGGTTACCTTCCTTAGGTGTGGCGCCCCATTCTGGGTGGGCTCTGAGCTGCATTCAGAGGAAACGGGTCGGTGCTGCACTTTCAGGTTTTCCCAGCAGTCTAAAGGCCCGTACACACCGGGAGGAATATTCGCCAGGCATTATTCACCAGCGTTTTTCAACACGTTTTTTGTGTTCACACCCAGGCGATTTTCGCTGACGATGAGCCGAGCGAACATGCAATTTCATTCCCTGACATTTGATGGCGCTTAATGTAAAACAGAAATACTCCTGTACACAAGGTGGCGCTGCGCAACTTCACGCTTCTTAAAGTCGCTTTTCACTCAGAAGAAGAGAGCAAGTATTTACGCGCTTGTCAGAATCATACAAAGAAAACATGAATATTTCCAGCACCAGTAGCTCTAGCTCCAGTTCCAGCGATGAAGAAATTATTGTTCTGTTGAATGATGAAAGACGCCGGAAAAGACGTCGGATTTTGGGTACATCCCATATCTACGAGAAGAGAAGAACATGGAGAGTTTTATCGACTGGTACAAGAGCTGAAAATGTATCATGAGCGTTTACGGGGATATTTTAGAATGTCCGTCAGTGAGTTGCATCTTCTTCGTCTTATTTCTTCGCGGCAGTGTAGACACTACTTGCTGTATATCTTCTTCGCCGTGACGTATGTGTGCTCAGCAAGACATTTTTGTGTTTGAGCGCCCCCAAGTTGTGTTTTACTGTAACTTCAGAAGCTCCAGACACGTGTGCAAAAGCGCCATTCTCATTGGTCGTATAGTTTTTGACGCAGCGCGTCAAACCATAAAAAACGAACCCGAGGCGTTTTTTTAAAAATGTACGCGTGGCGTTTTTCGCGTCGGTGTGCACGTCGGCGAATATCGCGTGCGAAATTCGTCCCGGTGTGTACGGGCATTACACCTTTACTTTTAGATGCTTCTCTGTTAGTTCTGTATTTCATTTTAGGAAAAGTGTGCGAGCCGTTCTCTGTGCCCCCCCAGCTGAGCTCAGGCCACAGAGGCTCGGTCTGGGTGGCCTGGGTGATGGTGGCCCTCTGCAGGCGCACAGAAATTCTCTGGGCTGAGCCGGTCATCAGGGTGATGGACGTTTGGGACGGGGTGTCCAAAGCTGGACCTGTAGGGGGGACAGCCGGGAACTTGAACACATCGTCATCATCTAAAGAAAAAGCAACAACAGGAACTTATATCATATTGATGCAAATCTTTGTGGAAAGTTCTCTGAGACTGCTTTGGCTGCTCTCAGATTATCTTCATCAGTTCCCTCTGTTGCCTGTTTTTAAATGTCATTTGAAAAGGAAATGGCTAAAGATAAATGTGCATAAGCCACAAGTTTGAGATCTATCTGAAAGAAGCAGAAGTCAAAAATAAATGTTGCATGAGATTACAGCAAACATATATGTTTAATATCCTGTAAAAAAAGTTCATAAAGACATTTTAGCACTCTAAAATTTACAATTTATTTAATGGGTAAATCATAATCTTTTAATGACCCATGTTACAAACAGTTGAAGGCAGTTTGATTGGGCCTCAGGCATAAAGCGTTTGTGCAGACCACACGTGATCAGGAAGTGAAGATGACCTTTACATGTGGGCAGTGAGGGGCTGCTGGGCAGCGAGCTGTGACTCAGTCTGGAAGAAAGTTTAAAAAAAAATTGATTAACATAAACTGCAGATACGCACAAATCCTGCACAGTGATCACAGAAAGTGGGCTTCAGATAGGTCATCTCCTGGAAGTTGTGGATGAATCCGGGCCCCATCTTACTTTGCAGCAGCGGGTTGGCCCGGAGGAAGTACGCCATCATCTCATCCTTACTGATTAATCCATCCCTGAGAAAAAGGGAAAGCAATAACTGAGCAAACAATGGAGGAGGCAGTCCTCACAAAATTCTAAACAAAGACTGAAAGACAATTATCCTCATAGTATAAATAAAGTTTGATTTGATTTGACAGCTGCTGTGGAATGTGTGTTAAAATGAAAAGGATTCAGTTTGACATCAGAAATACTGAGAAACCTTTGCAGATGCTTGGTGCAACAAGTTGCTGCTAACAAGGATAAGTTTTTGTGGTGCAGAGGTAGAGCAGTTGTCTCCTGATTGTAAGAATAGAGGTTCAACCCCCGCCCTACCTGCTCATGTGTCAAAGCGTCCTAAGCCCAGACACTAAACCCCGCTTTGGTCCTGGTGGTAATAGGTTGACGCCAGTGTTCGCAGCTGAGTGAATGTGAGGGTGAATGGGACTGTGACTGTGAAGTACTTTTTCAAAAGAATGTAGTAAAGAACTTATGTATATAGAAGTTTACCATTTTATCTCTTGCTGTTTTAATTTTGGGAGGTAATTTGGATTTTTAACACCTTCATGCCTAATTTTTTGTAATATAAAACATTATCCTTCAATGTTTTTCTGTTCAAGGTCCAGAGTTTTAAATTTTAAATTTGTATTACTTTAATAATAATTTCAAATGAAAATTGTGTTTTGGGATTGTGATTTTGTGGCAGTTTCCCCTGACTGAGACTCCACACAAGGACCTGCACTCTGGGTTTGGTAGGCTTTCGTATCGCCTGACCAAGAGAGAGAGAGAGAGAGAGAGAGGGAGAGAGGGAGAGAGGGAGAGAGAGAGAGAGAGAGAGAGAGCAGTCTCGGTTGCAGTGAAAGCAACAGGCTCAGGCTCAACCAGAACAGGTTGTATTCTCTGGTTTTGGGAACAATACAACCTCCTTGTTTGGAGTCCGCTGGCTTGGTCATCTAATTCCGGAGTGATTTATTAACTACAAAAAGAATCCCGTCACAAATTTCATTGTTTGTTTGTTCTGATACGGCCATGTTTATTTCTAAGTTTTGTTGTTGTTTGGTTGCCACCTCTGTGAAGTTCTTTCAACTGCTTCTGTCAGTCAGAGCGGCCGAACATGTGAAGCTATCTTCACAGGGGAGCTGGTTGAAAAGGTTTTTCAGAGACGGGACCCACACTTACTGATCTTTGTCCAAAACACAGAAAGAGTCCAGAAATGGGAAGTTTGCAGCGATGTTCTCAAAGTCCTCTTGAGAAATGGAACCATCGTGGTCATTGTTGGGTTAAAACATCCTGCAACGTCTGATCCATTCAACAAGGAAAGAAAGACAAACAGACTGAGGTACCTTTGATGAGGAGAACGAACAGAGAATAATGCCCAGTAAAAATCTCTCTCCGCTCTGCCGCATATTCCTGTCGTCTCCTGTTTTATTAAGTTTGTTGGGTTTTCCCTAATTTACATATGCGCTGAGCTCTAAGGCGGGGAATCAGATAAAAACACAGGTGCAGCGCTATCAGAAAACATTAATTGCAACATGTCCATTCGTTCACAGTCCTCCCGCACCATCTCTGGCCCTGCAAAGTCTTTTCTCATGGATAACTAACACAGAGCATCCTTTGATTCAGGTCCGGAAGCAGATAACATGCTGATCTTGTGAAGACTCTAGAACAGTCGGTTTCCTCCAAAGAGTTTCACCTTCATCTCCCTGTGAAACAGAACTTGGACACTTCTGCAAACATGATTATATAACCTATGTAGCTAGGTAATTCATAAAAGCAAATATGAAATAACTTCTATAAATTTTTCCAACAGTCATGGTCGTGGTTCCTGAACACAGACTGTGAAAAGAGGAACAAAAGAAGTAATGACACAAAAAAAACGTCTGCCCTCAATTTGAAAAGTACACATGAAGCGTTTCTCATATCCACGACCTTCCAGATGTGATCACAAAGGGGTCTGGTTTGGTCGTGATACCAGAGGCCCAGTCCAGGGGGGCCGAAGGCTTGGTAGGGGTCGTTGTGAGGTAGGCTGACAAACACGAGTACAAAAAGAACAACCGATGAGCCCCACGCACCATAACAACTATGGAAGCATTAGTATAGCACAATTAAAAACAAAAGTCAAAACCAGAAATGCTTTTTCATTTTCAAAATGAAGCAGCATTTTTTGACTCAAAATTTAAATGAAAATCCTTAAAAATGTGTTTTCCTTTTCTTCTTCAACAGCGCTTATTCTGTCACTTAATTAAAATGATAATGAAAATGGTATTTGACATTTCATTTTCAAAAAGTTCTCTGGTAAATGTGTAACAAAATTGATTTACCAGAGAATTTTTGAGCATTCCAGCCGGACTTGATTCAGACGATGGACTCAATGATGATAACTGATGGACTTTGATGGGGTATTCCAACCCATTTATTTACTCCACAGTCATTATCACACCGTAAGAGCTGAAGAAAACCAAAACAAAAAACTTACAATAATTCCTTTTTGATTTATAACCATTCTTTACCGCAGCTAGTGGCTTTAGATTGTTGGATAACTTCAACTATTTTACAATGTGAGAGGACGTGTTGTCGTGGGTTGGGAGGGGCTGGGCTCAGACTGCAGGTTTTTATTGGAATACTCAGAAATGTGAGAATGGATCAAAATACAGTTTTGGGGTTGTTTTTCATGAGGAATTAACATTATAATACACTTAAAAGCTTTCATGCTATAGGCTCTTTAAGGTGGTTTTATTGCCTCAGAAATGTTTTTCTCAAATCCATATTCTTTCCAGATGTTGATCTATCATCTAGAAAGGTTTGAGGGCTTGAATTGTACAACAAAACCTATTGGAATGCAAATAATTAACATCAAACAAAGCAAAGAAATGTTACACTGCTTTGTAACATTGAGATATGGCCAGTGATTATTGCTTGGGGATCACATCACTGTTTTTTATTTAACCCTTTAATCCTATTGGGAGTTGGGTCATCTAGACCCACTAGACAGTGCGCTGAACCTTTTTTCTTCAATGATTTGTGATCTTCACTGGTGTCCATGGATTATATGAAATCTTTCCACCTTTATCCACCTTTGTCATGGTAGGAATAACACGTCAATGTAAGGGTGGGGTCATCTAAGATAGCACAAGGGTTAAAAGCAACTATTTCTCCCAAATCTCTAAACTATCTCTATTTTTCATTGACCACAAAGTTCTCTTCATGAAAAACCCCAATTTGCATTTGAGCCTGAGGGATTTTTAGTCTACACATTTTGTCCGCTGAAAGTGAACCAGAGTTCGTTTCCCCCGATAATCCGGAACAAATTTTCATTCTGAATACAATCAAGCAGACTCTGATCAGACAGAAACCCGTCTCTGACCTATTTTTGGAGGTGGTCTTGGTTCGTTTCCAATCAGACTGAGCTTCGGTTTGCTCCGACCTTCCCCAGTCTGAAAATAATCCATCCTCGGAGCAGAACAACTGAACCAAAACGGCCACTGTTGCCGGTGGTCACGTGATCTAAACACCGTCACAATGTAGCAAGAGATGAGCCACGGACAAATATAAAGCAATAATTGTCCTTTTATCTAACAGAACAAAGGGTTCAACTCCTTAACACTTCTAACGGGCTTTTTTGTGTCTCTGTGCTGCTGTGATGTTACCCTAAAAGCTACCTTGTACTTCCTTAACGGAATTTTACTTTAAAAAAATGCCTTAACACCACAACGATGAGACACAGCAACCTATTGAAATGTTGTTGGACGAATGCAGGCTCATTAAAACATTTTTTAACGTGACACACATTGCTTTTCAATGTTTCCCCGACAATCCGACACATTTAAAGATCTTTTTTTAAAACTAAAATTGATCAAACTGGTGATTTTCAAAATTTTGTATTTCAATAAAGGAGACAGTAAAGGTACTCTATTGGTTCCTGAACAGAATCTTTATTACCCCACTCTAAAGACCCTCCACAGAAGTAAGTGAGTTTTGGAATATTTCCACACAGTACGTACTGTTCTGGGCTGTGATTTGTCCCCCTCTTGCTGTTGGATTGCTCCCCCTACTGGGTCAGTTTATTATTACCTCCTTGTGTTGTGAACAGAGCATGACACTGAATATTTTTTTGGGTGCAAAGGACCGCCACTTTTTTTTGCTTTTCATTCACATTTTTGTTTTCATCTTTATGGAACATAATATGAAAGTACAAAACACAACATTAAGGAATCAAATAGAACATCAGCTGCAATAACTAATGTTATCATTCCAAACTTATTCAATAAGCCTGACACTGAAAGTGGTTTGCTTACACTCAGGTATCACCACATGACCACAATGGGATGTGAAATCACCATCCAGTCTCATCCACATTTCCAGATTGTTGTGTAGACATTAGAAATGCTATTTAGGTTGATTGTTTATTTTAATAATTATTTGTGTTGTAAAAGTTAGGATTGGAAATTGAGAGATTTTTGCTGCTTTTAATTGTTTAAGCTCTAAATTATATTTCTGAAGGATAATAATTATTGTATGCATTTATCTGTTTATAGTTTTATTTAACTACCAGTTTAATAAAGGACGTGTCTGCAGGAGTTTGCTGAGGAACAAAAGATGCTTGGCAAATGTGAGAGAATAGAGGAAGACCTGAAGAATGAACAATCTTCTAATGTCAAGAATGTTGAGTTTCATTTTTGACCCTCATCCATGTCTCATAAATCAGTTTGGAACTTTGTAAAATTGTGCAGCCATTGCGCAAAGAAAAGAGGGATTGCAGTTCTTGTTCACAGCAGCAGTTTCATTAGTCCGCCTTGTAAATGCCACTATAGATCAGTGAGCATGAGCTTAACAAACTAGATGGCAGCAACACACTATTGAATGCACGTCTGCATTTATATGTGCAAGAGAAACAGGAGTGCTCGTAAAACATGTTCAATGCTCAAAATGCATTTCGTCAATTGATCAGCAAAAAAATATATAGTATATTTTTATCTGTCTCCAGTGAAGTCTGTGTCTCACCAGCCATAAAGTTCACTGCATGATTCTGCTCAAATCAGTTTCTGCAGAAATCTGTCAAACAGATTTGATTTTCCAAATTACAGACTTGATTGTTTATTATATTTGTGAACATGCTGCATTTCTGCTCACTGCACAGTGTTTGATATGTGACTGGCTTAAAGACCTGTTTAAGTAAGACTGAAATGGTCAAGCTTGACCATTATAGATGCAGCTTCTCACTTTTTCTTTGGTTTTTACGTTCTTTATGTATGTGTCAATGTGATACTACATTTTCTGTCTGTTTTTGTCTCATGGCTCCATGTTCTGACGATGATCTTTTTCTTGTCCTCTGACCCCAAGTTGAGGTTGTGACCATTTCTGGTCGAGCAATTTTCGTGGTTTTCTCCACAGCCACACAAATGCAAGTTGTTGATCATTTTGCATCGTTACTTTTGTGGAACGCTTTTAAAATAATGTTTTAAAAATGTGGCTTAGTTGTAAAAAAGTTTGACCAAATGTTTAATTCAATTTTGAAATGATCATCTATGAGCTAAGTTTACCTGTATGTATTAGATGTTCTGTGAGGATGTATGGCTTTACCACACTTGGGTTGATGTGTTTGACTCCTGGTTTTCTGTAACAGGAAGTCTGACTTACAACTGAAGGCAGCAACTCACTGCTGATGATCCACATTGAAGGCAACTACTGCCTGCTGTCAGTCATTTACCTTCCAGCTCTTCCTAAACATCATTTGTGTTTCTCAGGGGACTTTTGACTTCAGGCTTTACACACAAATGGGAAGCACCTGGATTCAATTATTTGTAGCTTTGATTGTTCTTCAGGTAAGATTTTGTGATATATTTTTTTGGTTTTCTAACATTATGTTATGAGATTTGTCTGGTTCTTGTAAGAAATTTCTCTATCTTATGTTAGTTTAGGCTTTTTTTATGGAATTTTGTAGTGCAAAGGTTGTATTGAATTAGTCATAAATGGTATTAAAAAAGACCAAAAACTAATAAGTTGTAAGTGGAAAAAACATCACAATAATTTCTTTCTCGTTATACATTTTTTGCTGTGGGTGTTTCCTCGCACTCGTTCACCCTCGTTTTCCCCGCTCACCTTTTTTACGTTTTATTTTACTGAATCTTTCCTTAAGGTGTTGAATGTGGTGTTATTAGGTTTTTGGAATTATTTAATAGTTTTAATAGTGTTTTTTGGCCCCCCGTTCCTCTCAATTTCAGCATAATCTAGCAGAATACAATTCCATTTCAGACAGACTCATTTGAAATTAATAACTTTATGTATTGTAGTTAAAATGTTGCATTTGTTCAGCAGAGCTGTCAAATTTAAAGAACCTCCTCAAATCTTGGGCATTATAGAGTGAGGAGGAAGCCACAACTACAACGATAAATATTGTGTTTACACAAATCTAGTCAATATATCAGTGGAGTTTCTGAACTTGATTGCCTGCAGTGATGTTTTCAGTCCAGCAGGAGTCAGTATTGAGTGACACAGTATCAACACAGTATCAACATAGTTTGGGCAATGTACCAAAACGATTTGAGGCCTCATCTACCCACTATCTACCAAAAATAAATAAAAATTGTAAACTTGCCAGAATTACTATTTATTCTTCTGGGATTATTATTCACTTCCAAGATTTTGGAATACAGAAATCTGTTTTGTAAGGACTTCCTTAGTGATATAGGAACGTTATGCATGTTTTGTTTACTGAAGCCTAAAAAATCATGTTCAGTTAGCAATGTGGGAATTTCATATTCTGAGTTTCTTTTGTAACCATAACAAGATGTTACTTTTCTGTAGATGGCAGTTGTGTCGTCTGCAGAGGAGTCACCATGTAAACCTGGATTTGACTCAGATTTGATATTCAAAGTGAACAGGAAGCATCTGAAGCAAAGCACAAGACTGGGCAAAGGTATGTTGACTTCATCAAACAGTTATTGCTCTCATGCTTCCTGAATGTGGTTGTGCTCGTCTGTTATGCCCCTTTCTATGTCTAGGGGACCAAGAGGAGCATAACATAAAAGTTATTTGTAATATATAATATGAAAAATACCAGAAGATTTTCTTCATACAAAAAATGTATTTGCTAAACAACAATAAACAACAATGACTTAAAGGTGAAGCAAAAGGCTTCAGCGTGAACCAAGGCCAAAATAACAAAACCCCACCTAACTGAAATCAGGGGGGTATTCCAAAAAGCAGGTTATGTGAGTTACCACGTTTAGGTTGAGGCCAGGGAAGCGGATAACCTCAGCTTTCGGTTCCAAAAATGGAGGTATGTTTCAGGGTATATCATTGTTGCCATAGCAACTCATGCTCTGAACATAACCTGGTTTAGTTGAAGGTTAGATATTTTTCAGAGAGGTGAAGGAGCATGTCATGTCCAATTGAAGATGATTTAGTGGATGATCATTTAAACACCTTTGATAACTCCAGACTTAAAGGGGTATGGGTGGGACAAATTTTTCATTCTACCTTTCATTTTAAATCCAGAAGCACACCTATTCTTATTAAAAAATCAATTTCTTTCAGCATGACAAAAGTAGAAGCTGACCCATCTGGAAGATATATAATAGTAGTGGGAAGTTTAAGTAACACTCCTGTTATACTGGCAAACATATATGCTCCTAATTGGGACAATGGTGTTTTTTTTACTGGAATTTTTTTCCCGTATAGCAATTTGCTATACGAGATTGATATCACCTCTCATTCTCGGAGGTGATATCAATTGTGTACTAACTCATTCCCTTGACTGTAGTTCGCCTAAATCCTCACAACCATCACAGGCATCGGAAGTGATCAACCAGCTTCTTAAAACATATGATGTTTGACGTCTAGAGATTCCAGAATCCCAATAGCAGAAGTTACTCCTTCTACTCACCAGTACATAAAACTTCCTTACGAATATATTATTTTTCCGTGATAGCAACCTACTTTCTCTGGTCAATAAGTGTGAATACCAAGCAATAGTTATATCTGACCATGCACCATTGTTAATGACATTGAAAATGCCAAGTCCATGTAGTAAATATCGACCATGTAGATTTAATACTCTACTGCTTTAAGATGAAGAATTTGTTACATTAATTTCAAAGGAAATAAAGGAATATATTACACGTAACAACACACCGGGAGTGTCCTCTGGCTTAATTTGGGAATCACTAAAAGCATACCTTAGAGGTCAAATGATATTTTATAGTGCTAGAATGAGAACAGTTCTAACTGAGAAGATTAAGAGGATTGAAAATGATATTCTCCAATTAGATGATATGCTAGCTAACTCCCCTTCACCTGACCTGTTCAAAAAGTGCCTAGCTCTTCAGACCGAATATAATCTGTTGACAATGAAGCAGATTGAAAATCTTTTAAATAAATGTCGATATAAATCATATGAACATGGGGAAAAGAAAGGTAAAACACTCGCCCATCAGCTTCGTCATCAGCAAGTGGCTCAGGCTATTATCAGAACATCATCTTCCCCAAAGACTGCCATCACTGACTCATCTACTTACTGTTCTTAGCACTGTTGTCACTTTAAACTGCCACTTTAACCATCTCATTTCTCTTATTGCTGTTATATTTTTATTTTATTACTTTTTTTTTCATTCATTTTCTATACCGTTTTTCCCTTTCGGGGTCACGGGGTTGCCTGAGCCTATCCCGGCCACTTGTGGGCGAAGGCAGGGGACAACCTGGACAGGTCGCCAGTCTGTCGCAGGGTAGAATATCCACAATCGCACATCCATTCACTCACAGTCATACCTATGGTCAATTTAGAGTTGCCAATCAACCTATGAAGCATGTATTGGGCTTATTGCTGTTATTGTTCTTATTATTACTGTTATTTATCTATTTTTTTAATTTATTTTGTTATTTTATAAGCTGATTACACTGTGGGGCGAGAGGAAAGTAATTTCATCTGTGCTGTATGTCATGTGCATGCAGCATATTTGACAATAAAGCTGACTTTGACTTTGATAAACCTGATCTCTCAACATCATCTGTGTTTTTTATGCAGTGTAAATAAGATTTACAGATGTACACTCAATGCTTCCATTTAGCTTTGGGACTAAAAACTTTTGATGGTAGCTCCTCCCAAGTCCTCCCAAGCAGGTTTGTGAACATATTTGAACAAGAACTAAAGCAGCAACTTTGATGCCCATCAAAAGAGAGGCAGTGGCGCAAGTTTGACATGTAAATTGTGTCCGATGTGAAAAAAGGGTTGGCATTACTAATAAGGTTTGAACACCCAAGGTCACCGTCACAAAGACATTAGGATACATTTGGAGGAGTGCCCAAACCCGAACTTGAACTTGGAGCTGATATGAGAAACAAAACACAATCAGTAGTTGGCAAATATATTGAGTTTATCTCGTAAATCTGACTGAAAGAGTGATTGCCTCACCAGCCACCAACCTCACCACACGTCACTGCTTTGGACATCTCTGATGTTGTTCATGTCCAGCTTTTCCTCCAGGTTTTTCTTGTAGCTGTTCTTGGCCTGTCCTATCTTTTAGTTAATTTCCCACTAAACTCTGCTCCTCCCCATCCCTTGACTTAAAAGGTATCAAGCAACTTCCATCCAGAAGGTTATGTTATGGTAAGCCCCTCTCCAGCAGGCCATTCTAACAAATATTTGATGGATGATCACACTTTTCTTGAAGTGCACAGGAAGTCAAAAGGTTTAAGGTTTTGTTTTTTTTCCAGAATCAGCAGAAACTTGTCTGACATCAATCTTTATCTTCACAAAAGCAGCAATTAATAAACAAAGATCCAACAGAGTATTAATGTGGATCTGCTTTACCTACATCTGTAGCACTGAATGATTTGGTGGAGATTAATAATGTGGTGGCTGCACGGTGGCGCAGTGGTTAGTGCTCTTGCCTCACAGCAAGAAGGCCCCCGGTTCAAGTCCCGGCCGGGGGACATGAAAAACACAACATCAATGGGGGACTTTTCTGTGTGGAGTCAGCATGTTCTCCCCGTGTATACGTGGGTTTTCTCCGGGATCTCAGGCTTCCTCCCACCGTCCAAAAACATGCTACATAGGTTGATTGGCAACTCTAAATTGTCCATAGGTGTGAGAGTGAATGGATGTGTGATTGAGGATATTCCACCCTGCAACAGACTGGTAACCAGTCCAGGGTATCCCTTGCCTACACCCAAGTGGCCGGGATAGGCTCCAGCAACCCTGTGACCCCGAAAGGGAATAAACAGTTAAGAAGATGAATGAATGAATAATAATGTGGTAAAAAAAAAAAAGTCTTTACTGTGGCAATTCTTAAGGGGAGCACCAAGAACTCAAAGGAAAAAGTGTTTGTACTTGATAATTTAACGTATGCTTTGTGTTCTTTATTCATAGTTGGATTGACTGACTGCACAGATCGTACAAGGTTTCTCTTCAGCACAGATGACAGTCGCTTTGTGTTTAATTCTGATGGAGTACTAACTGTAAGCAACAGTTTTTACTTAAAAGCATTAAAGTTCCCTCTTATTAGTTAACATTTTTGCTTAAACTCACACTTGGTTTTGCCACAAATTGACACAGTTAAATCTTAGTTGTCATCTTATATTTTAGGTAAAAAGAGCAGTTGTTCTCCATGAAGGACATCAGGACTTTTTTGTCTACTCCTTGGACTCACAGGGCAACAAGATGACTGTTCCTGTCATGGTCCTGCAACATGGACATCACCATGTAAGCAGAGATGCTGAGCGGCACCATGGAGACCACAGACACCAGAACCATCACAACACTGAAGTGGATTCTGCTGAAACCAAAGAGGTAAGTTCAGATAAGCAATAAACTGGGCCCCGAAAAAAGATTTTATTATACATAGAGCCTGATTGTCTAATGAAGGAAGTCTGTTTGCACTTTTAACCTGTTGCACTACTGATTTAGACCTGTACAAGGTATCAAGCTAGCTGTTTCTTTTGACGAAGAACAAAAATTAGCTTCACTTTTCATTGTGAAAAATTGAAGGAAATCAAAGAACTAATGTTTGTAAAGTATTTCCTGACTTTCCCTACTGTGGAGGTTTGTTCTGGAAACAACATGAATCAAGTTTAGCTGGAGCAAGAGAGAGTATTTGTATTTAACCCTTGTGCTATCTTAGATGACCCCACCCTTGCATTGACGTGTTCCCTACCATGACAAAGGTGGATAAAGGTGGAAAGATTTCATGTAATCCATGGACACCAGTGAAGATCATAGATCATTGAAGAAAAAAGGTTCAGCACACTTTCTAGTGGGTCTAGATGACCCAACTCTAATTGTTAAAGTGCCTAGGATGGCACAAGGGGTTAACAGGGAGCCTGTTAAATACAAAAACTAACTTGCAGTGAGGAATTGAATCTGTTTTAATGCAACAGGGGACTTTTTTATTGAATAAGTTCCTTGATAAGGAAGACTACAGATTAAACTGTAAATTACTTCCCAGATTTTTATCTTTATTTCTGACGCACTTTAGCATTACTAACTTCAAATACTTTTATTTTAAACTTCTTGTTTTTATAAATATTCAGTTTTTTGTTAGTTTTAACTAACACCTAATTTCATTCTGGAAAACAAAATGTCCTTTTAATATTTGTTTTTAGGCTGCAGGTCATCCAGATGTGGCCGTCTATTATTTTCCCAAGTCGAGTAATGGACTGAGGAGGAGGAAGAGAGACTGGGTCATCCCTCCTATCAATATTCCTGAGAATAGCAATGGACCCTTTCCACTTAAAATGGTTACGGTAAGAAACATCAAAATATGCTGCAGAACTGTTATTTCCTTTTTGGATTTGATCTTTGATTGATTTATTTAGGTTTTTAGTTTGGTCAGACCCATAATGATGTATCCATAATGTGTCTACTTTACTGTGTCGATGGGAGGGTAGACAGAGCCATGTACCATCAAGTCCGGAGTGAGAACCTCCTCCCCTCCACCAGGAGCCTTATAATGGGTGGTGGATGGGTCTTCCAACAGGATAATGACCAAAGAAATACAAACAAGTCAACTAAGGAATTGTTGAAGAAGAAGCATATCAAGGTCATGGAGTGGTCCACCCAGTCTCTGGACCTCAATCCTATTGAAAACTTGTGGAGAGAGATGAAGCTCAGACAACCAAAAGCCACCATTCATCCATGTCCATTTAGGGGACACAGTTGGATGGTGGGACACTGATTTTGTTTTTACTAAAAAAATAAATAATCAGTCATTGCATTAATGTAAAGACACTTATTTACACAGGATAGTTCTATAGCAGAAATTCTTTTTTCTTTTCCTTTTGTTTTTAAGTTGGACATTTCATCTCAGATGCTTTCTTCTTAGTATTATTTTGCGTTTGAGATTAACTAAAATTAGGTTTAACTGGCAGTGACGAATTAACTCAATGTGCTTAACATAGCAGGGGACCGAATGACTAATTCTTTGGTATGAAACAGTACTTGCTTTATTTCTGGTTTTAGTTTGGTCCATGATGGTATTTTCTTTAAGTCAAATGCAAAAGTTACATTGCTTAAATTTGCTATTGCTAAGTTGCACTGAAACATCAGCTTTTGTCTCGTATGTTTAATGAGAGATTTCAACCATTGACTCATGTTGTTTGCTAGAGAAAGGTTAGTGTTGTTGTTTGCGGGTTTTTATTGATTCTTGGTTTGTTCAGATTCGCTCGAGTGAAGACAAAATAAAGAAGATCATCTACAGGATCACAGGTCCAGGAGCCACTGAAGATCCTGTAGGACTCTTTACAATGGACAAAGACACTGGTGATCTTTTTGTCCATCAGAGACTTGACAGAGAGAAACAAGCACATTATACAGTAAGAATGAGCCACAGTTTTTTTTTTTTTACATTATTTTTCTTTTCCTTATAGTTTTGTTTTGCCAGGTAAAATCTAAGAAATTTTTAGTAGGGAAGTGAACTGTTATTTATAATTGTTGCTGGAATCAGCCATCAAATGAAAGCACTTCTGACCAAAATCTGAAGCCCTGGACATGACAAGTAATTTGTTTCTCTTTAAATTAGCAATTTCTGTGCACAAGATAGCATTTTTGGTTCACAACTTAATATTTTGTGCACACATTTAATTATTTTTCGCTTAAAAATTACTAATAGTGAAAAAGGAATCAAAAAGTGGATTGCACTGTTGTGAGAGTTATAGCATGAGTTCTTTCTCTGGAGACTTCTTAGACAAAGTTTATCCAGTGTGATGACATTAAGAATAATAAAGGATTAGATTTATATTGTGCTTTTCCAGATGTACAAAAAGCTTACAAACTTTGTGCGCACAAAATGGTAATTTGAGGGAACATTTGTGTTTTCAAGGTCATGTCCAGGGGCCTCATTTATAAACGTTGCGTACACACAAAAGAAGGCGTACGCCACTCTCTACGCAATAGTTGAGATTTAAAAAAAGCAAACTTGACGGGAAAATGTGCGGTCCTTCACGCAAGCTCTGACCCAGGCGTACGCACAAAAACGGGTGAAATGAGAAACGGCGACACCGTTGGCAGATGGAAGAAACACGTGAAAATGAAAATGACAATACTGCCTCTCATAAATAACATGAAGACTTCACAAAGCAAGTCTTACAATTAACAGCCTACAAGAACACCCGTTGGACAGATCAGCAGTGAAACAAACAAAAAAAAAATCAAACGAAAATTACAACAGAAATTCAAATGAACACTTATTTGCAAAAAGAAAAGTGATATATGTTCTGCAATATTGGCATGTTGTGCAATTCATCCTCATAGATAATTTAGTTAACAGAACGAAATAATGTACAAAACTAATATTCTCGTCAGTGTGTCCGTCTGGCGGAGCAGATATAGGTGCGGGCAGATAGACAGACAGACAGACGGACATATCAATTGTCCACTGGGGAAAGTTGTTTTCATAGTAAAACATTTCTTCATAAGCTATGGAATTATGGTATTCATGCATATGCCTTTAGTTTGTTTTATTTTTGATAAAACAATGTATGGCGTATGTCTCAACCATTCAGAAAGCAACAAGAAATTACATTTGCACTGAACAATTTCCCATTTCCACGTCGATTATTACCGACATCTGTAGCTTGTCAGATGCAATTAAATGGATGGAAATAAAATCCCCCATCACAATGCGTAATGACGCACAATGGCTGATCTTGTGCTCTTAGAAGATGTTGCAAATGGAAGAATTCGGAGTGAATGCATCTTTAGACAGCAAGAAGACTTGCTGGCAAACGAGGACGAGGGGCTTATGAGCCGGTTCCGACTTCCTCGAGCCGTCAGGGACCATCCCGTGTGTTGGCAGACAGTCCTTTGAATCCTCCAGCTCAGTGCCTGTGTGGCATTTACCATTTAATTGCAGGACCCTCAGGACATAAAAAAGAAATCAAAATTATTTTACCTCATTTTATTTTTCAAAATAGTTTTACTGCATCCAATGACATTTCAACTAAAAAGACACATTGTAATAGGTTTTGGTTTTGCCCCCTCAACTATCCTGCCACATTCTAAGACATTGTTTTTTGTTTGTTTTTTTGTTTTTGTCATCAAGAGACTTTAACAGTCCAATCGTTTAGTAAATACCACTGAATGCAAATTATGGCAAACATTCAGGCATTTTGAGGCTGTGGTCTTAAACTTTTCATCAGTCCATGACCAGTTCTTTTTTTATTGTCATTTTGTTCACTTCCTCCTCCTTTTGACATTTTGAAACTATTTAGAGCCTTGTTAATGTCTGCAAAATCTTGCTTTATTTTGCAGGTCTGAATATTTTAATGAGGAATGTATTTTGCTACACTCCCCACACAAAAAGACATGTTCATGTAATTCCTCTAGTTTGCAGTCAAAGTCTTTCTCTTATTGAAGACTGCCCTACCCACCAACCCCCGGTCATTCATTTTTTAAAGAGGTTAAATTTTATTGGAGTATTTTTTTTTGCAATAAAATTGACTTTTGTGTTGACTTTGTGACTTTGTTCTTTGTATTATTTTGTAGCTGCTTGCACACGCTGATGTGGAGGATCCTATGGAAATCATCATCAATGTAATTGATATGAATGACAACAAACCCATTTTTGAACAGACATCCTATGTGGCAGAAGTTGCTGAATCCTCACCAAAAGGTAACATCAGTGGATCATTTGTAATGTTTAAACAAATATTCGTTTTTATTTTGTATCTTAACCTTTTTACTGGTCAAACAGTTGAATCCAGAGCAGGTTCTGGGTCTCAGTAATTGTTGTTAAAGTCCAGTGAACAGAACAGAATCAGATAAAGTAAATAATCAGGAGTGGAGATGGTGAAGTTGACCTACACAAGTTTGAGTCTTGAAGGATAGCATTTTATTTTTCCTACAATGTTCACCTTCAGAGAGTTTAGTTTTTTCTGCTGAGCTGTGAGCTCTGACGCCCGTGTTAATCCTGTTCTCCAAATACTTGTTACTTTTGCTCATTGATTGTGAGAAGTTTCTTCCTCTAAAGCTGTTTTTTCTGGAAGTGAGTGGATGTCAGAGCTGCAGGTAAAATTCAGTCATGATTTAGACTTTAACACTGATGGAAGCTGAAAGAAACTGATGTTTGAAAAGTTTGTTTTAGGTTTACTGATGTGTTCAGTCATCATGGCTGCATAGTCAAAGCAGAACTACTGGAGAATTGATGGCAGACATGGTCAGATTGGCTATTATGAATATTACTGTATATTTTTATTAATTGATCACTTCCTTTGACAGAGTAATGCCTTGAAAATCTTGTGGCCCAAAACACAGGATGGGATTTATCATTAAAATCCAATTTTAATTGTGCTGTAATATTTGACCTCTTCAGGGACTACAGTGATTCAGGTTAAAGCCACTGATGCTGATGAACCAGGCAATGACAACTCCATTCTCAAATACACGATTCTGAGTCAGGAACCTAACCTTCCCAGTGATTCCATGTTTGCCATTAACTCCTTCAATGGAGCCATCATGGTTGAAGGTGTTGGTTTGGACAGAGAGGTAATGATTTTGAAATAAATCCTCTTAAAAAAGAAGTTGTTTTTCTAATTTTTTTTTATTTTGGTTTGTAGTTAACATTCTTAAAACTGACAGTAAAATAGTTTCTTTTATGGATTTAACTTTCAAACTTTGTCTCTTACACTTTCTGCTTTTTGCTGCAGATGATGATGATGATGATGATGATGATGATGATAATGATGATGATGATGATGATGACGATGTGCTTCAACAGAAATATCCTGAGTACACTCTGGAAATACAAGCAGCGGATACGAAAGGAGAAGGATTAACTGGAAAAACAAAAGTAACTTTGAACGTGACGGACAGCAACGACAACCCTCCAGTCTTTACTGCATCTACTGTGAGTACAACACATGTGACTGTTTGGTTAACACTAATGTCTGAAAGGGTTTGACACATTCAAGTTTTCTTTGAATAAATAATGATGTTTCATTTTTATTTAGAACATTAATGTTATTCTGTAGGAAGTTTCTCAGCCTTTGACAGCATGAAGCAAGAATATTTCTTGGTTTAAATTCCCTTTC
The DNA here is from genome assembly GCF_053564925.1 of Oryzias latipes. Classification (NCBI taxonomy): domain Eukaryota; kingdom Metazoa; phylum Chordata; class Actinopteri; order Beloniformes; family Adrianichthyidae; genus Oryzias; species Oryzias latipes. The sequence continues at coordinate 11,264,405 of NC_136251.1, forward strand.
ATTCTTTTACCTTTTCTAGTATCAGGGATCAGTTGATGAAAACACAGTGGGGGTTCTGGTGGTTAAAATGTCAGTAACTGATGAAGATGAACCAAACACCCCAGCATGGAACGCCAAGTTCATGATTGTCAGAGGAGATCCTGATAAATTGTTTTCCATAGAAACAGGAACCAACAAACAAGAAGGAATCATCAAAACTGCTAAGGTAAGAAAACAAAGGCGCTCAGATCTTGTTTTCAAGTTGAACAAATTCTGTTTTGTTTTAAAAGTAAAGTTTGGTACTCAGCAAAAGTACAGAGGTTGTGTCCTGAAGCTGTCCTTCACACTGATAACTACAGGTGTTTATTGGCACGTAGCTAATGATACGATACATATCATTATGTATTCCAACAACGCACCAGAAACAACATTTCACGATTTCTTTAGAGTATGGCTTGCAAAAAGCTTTGTCTGAACACTAATACATCTCCGTCTGAACACTAATACATCTTTTACATGGCTAAAATAGTAAAATACATTTGTTTTAATGATCAGAGCGTTAATCACCTCATATACATTATGTTAAATTTTTTCCCAAGCAAATTCATGATGCTTTTCTTATGGTGAATGAAGACACATTTTTCAACACTAAATGTTGTTTGATTTTCACAAAATATTTTTCAGTATCAGGAAAACAAAGAATAAATGTGCTTTAACTAACAGGGTTCTATAAGTATGGTTAAGGAAATAAAGTGCTGTTTTTTTCAAACGTTGCTAAATGTAGCCAAACCAATGCATTTAAAATGGTTCAGGTGCCTAAATAGGTGTTTAAAAAATAAAAAATAAATAAATAAATAACTTAAAATCTTTCTATTAACTTTTAAGTGTGATGAAGCGGCATGACAGGTTGATGGAGAGCACTTGAATGTGCCTAAGATTCTTATTTCCATGACAGTCTGCCCTGCGCTTTATTAGAATCTTTGGCTGTACTTTGCTCGCTTGGCTTCCAGCATTTTGACTAAGGCTACACATTCAGTATGAGCTGTGTCTGCAAAGCTTAACTCGTTCTTGTATGCATGAGCCGTCCACAAACCACCTAAATCTGTGTTTTTTATGGTACCAACACAAACTTGACACAGAGTTTTGGTACCCATCCAAGTTAAAACTACATTGAACATTGCTCATTGAGCTTTGTAATGTAGGGAAGAAATCTCCCGCTTTTTAGATCTTTCCATCCGTGCGTGTTCAGTAGTCAAGAGTGGTAAAGCAAGCAAGGATTCAACCGGATTAAAAATTCACAAAGTTTTTTGCCCTAACAATAGTTCTTTTTTTTTTTTTTTTTTTTTTTTTAACTTGTCCTGTCCAACAGCTAGGCAGACAGATGAGAGCTGAGGGCCTCTTGGGTTGGACATATTTTACTTTAACAAGAGGGGTTATTAATCTTCAGACAAACCAAAGGTATGTCTGAATAAACCCCTTTTGTAATTGAGGCCAAACTTTATTAATTTCAAACATGTCTGAAAATCTTTGGTGTTGGACCGGACGGAAAAGGAAAGAGGGGAAGAAGAGAGAGGGACGTTAGAGAGAGGGGGGGTAGGGGGTGATAATAGGAGGGGAAGGGGGATAAGACCATGAAGCAGCATAAAGCAACAAGTTTACTGGTTGTTAATCATTATGGTAAGGTTCAAATGTAAAAAACAAACAAAAAAAAGGGCGGAGCCTGTCCACACACACACTCAAATGTTATAAACACACCTGTTAGTTGCAAAAATGTCCACCTGTCGACATGTACACAAAACAGATAGTGTTCACACGCATACTTATGCCTTAAAACCAACTAGTGTGAAATATTTCAGTCATTCAGTCTGTTGAGCTAACACCTGTGCTCAGGTGAGTATTTATGTTCTTCTAAAATGGATGGTGGAACGTGAAAAGAAGGAGGGAGAGTGCCCAGCCATCCCCACCCCAAGACCCCCACCGCACCAGCAGCGGCAGCCGGAATCCCCCCAACGCCACACGGGAACCGGCAGGGAACAACCGCCGCCCGGGCGACCAAGCCCGCCACCCAGGCCAGGGCCAGCAGGGCCGCCGCAAGGCCCCCAGAGCCAGAGAGCAGGGAGGCACGGAGGGAAAGAGGGCGCCGCCCCAGCCCAACCAGGAGAGCAGCCCCCCCACCGCGCCGGGAGAACCCAACGCAGGGCCCCACCGGAGAAGGACGCCCACAGCCCCAGACGAGCACCCCACCACCACCCAGGAGTTCCGGGCATCCCCCCGCCCCAACCCCAGGTACGAGCCAGGACCCCCCAAGGGAGACCCACTCCGCACTCCAGGCAGCCATCCGCCCGGCCCACGGTTGGTCCAGGGAGGAGCGAGGCAGGGGCCCGCCGCCCCCGCCCAGAAGGGGGGAACCCCGGGGAAAAAAGAGGGCCCACAAGGGGTGTTGTAAATATGGCCCGACCAGGCTCGGCCACAGTTGGAAATTTGGCGGGGCCCAGCACTCAGGAGCAAGGACCAGAACCCACCCCCCAGGGACACGAACACCCCCGGCTCAGATGTAATGTGAACCCCCCCACCGCGCGGAGAGAGCACCGCCGGGGACACAGCCGCCGTTGCAAAGGGGCCCGTACCCCCCACCAGGGAAGAGGCAGGGGACAGATGGTCCTAGGTCCCACCTTCCTTGCAAAATGTGTGTGCGTGTATGTGTGTTTGAGAGAGTGTGTGTGTGCATGTGTGTGTGTTTATGTTGGGATGTATATATTGAGGGGGGAGGGGTGTGTGTACTAAGGGGGGTGCGGTTAAAATTGGCGGGTAGGGCACTAAGGGGACGTCTCCTGATTACTCACAGTGACGTCCCCTCACCCTCCCCACCAAGGGGCCCTAAATGTCTAAGGTGCGGTTAAAATTGGCGGGTAGGGTGCTAGGAGGACATCCGCTGCTTGCTGGCAGTGATGTCCAAGCACCCCCCCTACCAAGGGCCCTACATGTCTAAGGTGCAAATAAAACTGAAAGAGGGGGGGCCCACTCCATACGGCAACCACAGGAGGGGGGTCACTGCCTAGTAAACCCCCCCCCCAAGGCTCATCGCAGGCTAAGCCCTCCACCCCCTCACCCTATTATGAGGTTATATGAGGAAGGGGGTAAGTTGGGGACAGATGATAGACTGTCCCCCGGTGGTCAAACAGCCGTCCCCCGCCCCCCCCCAGCAAGGGGGCCAGGCCCACCCAGCCCAGGGGCCCCACCCCCGGAGGCGCAGACACCCCAGGCCCAGCACCACCACCCCCACACAGAGAGAGGGGAGCCAGAAAGCGCCGCCCCCCCCCGGAGCAAGCCCAGGCCCCCACCCCCAAACGCCGGCCCTAGAAGAGCTCTGGTCAGGCCTCGACGGGACCGAGGCAGCCAACCGGCCGGGGAAACCGCCGATGGCCTCAGCGGAGACCCCGACCCGTCAACCCCCCCTGCCCCGTACCAATAGTGCCCCCCCCCCCTCCCCCAGAATGCCCCCCCACAGGACAGGGCCGACAAGACCCCCACCCCACCCCACCCCCAGACCCCGCAGCCGAAGCGGATGACACCCAGAGCGACCGGGGGCCCCAAGAGGGTTGTCCCGTCCCGCCCCAGAGCCAGGGAAGGGCCGATCCCAGCCCCAGGTGTAGACGGGAAGCCCATCCAGCGCCGCTGGGCCCCCCCCGAGCAGCGCCCCCCGCCAACCCCCCCCAGCACAGGCAAAGGGACCACCCCCCCAAGCCAAGCCAGACCACCACCCCAACCCCCCACCACGCACCCCCACACCCAAGCCCAGAGGACCACGCAGCGCCCCAGGCCGCCCCACCCAGGCGCCGGACCCGACCCCCCGACCAACGGAGCCCCCACCACCCCCGGCCAGGCACCGGAGGCCCCGACCCCCACCCCGGCCCACGGCAGAAGGGCAAGGAGCAGCGACGACCATGCCCCCCCCACCCCCTAAGTCACGGAGTTAGCTATGGGAGACCAGAGAGACCGAATTCTTTCAAAGTTACTTGAACTTTGGGCTGACATTTTTTCCAAGCTGATATGATCAAGCAGCAGATTTCTGTGTTGACTTATATTTATATTTTTTTTGCTTTTCCAATTTATTAAAATAGTTTTTTTAGCAATGCTAACAATAGTTCTAACACAGATTAAAACATATTGTTGCAGATATCTGGATTCTCAAGTTAAAAGACCTACAGACGCCTAAGTTACATGCGAATTACTCGTAGGTATTTCTGAGAACAATAGAGTCCTTCCAAAATAGTCCTTTTAACATGTGCTTGAATCTCCGCCTTCCGGAAACATCATGGTGGCCGAATCTCCGCCCCTGGTCGCTCTGATTCGTCAGCCGATAGCCCTCGTGCTTTTACCGGCCAATAGCTGGAGTTACAGCCACAGGGTTCGCTCCTCCCGGCATTAGGGGGAGGTCAGCTCCAACCTCCACATGAGAACATGAATCTAGACAGGTTCCCTTAAAGACCTTAAACCCACATGGTTGAAATGTAGTCCATGGCATATTTATTGCTTCTCTGGAAAACTCCTAGATTTGCACAAAGAACATCCTATTTCTTCACAGGGGTTTGCAGTGGGAAAGTTGCCGCTGCAACCATAAAGCATAAAGGAATGTCACAGGAGTAGTCCTGAAGAAGTCCTGAGAGTTCAAAATGAGTTTACTTCACACTAAAGATTAAACTGCAACCTAATAAAGTACAAGATATAAAAACATACATTTCTTCAGTAACAACCATGGTAACTACAAAAACCGCAAGGCCGAATAAACATCTCACAAGCTGAGGAAGATTCTATCACTGTTTTGGTGAAATGTAGAGCTGCTGAAAGAGGCTTGTTGTAATGTGCTGCCAACTAGTAGAGGTTTAAGTGTAAAACAAAAGTAAGATGCTTAACTACATGTTAGCTTATAAATAATTAATTAAATATTGTCTCTGCTGTATTTTATGTCGATACACTTCACTAAATGAAGAATTGTAATATTTCAATGTATCAATTTTTACTCACTCACCTTCTGATAAATGCCTTTTTCTTCAAACAATAGAGACTTGACTTTGAGACAAACAGAACACACACTCTGGAGGTTATTGTGGAGAACGACGTCCCATTTACCATTCCACTGACCAACTCCACCGCCACAGTGGTGGTGACCGTGAAGGACGTCAATGAGCCTCCGATCTTTAAAGAAAAGGAGATGACCGTTCAAAAGCCTGAGAACCTTTCTGTGGAAAGTGTGATCATGAATTCTGAGGCAGAAGACCCAGACTTTGCACGTGAAAACCCTGTCAAGTAAGATTTTTGTACTTCTAATTTGTAACCCTTGTGCTATCCTAGGCACTTTAACATTGGGAGTTGGGTCATTTGTGATCTTCCCTGGTGTCCATGGATTACATGAAATCTTTCCACCTTTGTCATGGTAGGAATAACATGTCAAAGTAAGGGTGGGGTCATCTAAGATAGCACAAGGGTTAAAAAAGCCTGGTAGTTTGTTTCTTTACTGTTTAAAAATAGAAACGTAGACAAGGACAGAAATGTTATTAAATGTGTCAGTTAATTTAAATCGACCAAGCCCAGAATTAGAGTGAAGGAAGCGTTTTTAAATCCTTTAAATTATTTTAAGTCTAGATTAATTTTATCGTCTATTTTTTTTCTTTTTTACATACAATTGGTTTACACACAGTTGTCCCATGTTGTAAACATGTATTGTATTCAGTATTTTACAAACACAAAGATTATTAGAACGTTATTCTTTTCAGTCCCTAAAAATGTATGCAGGATTTTTGTAATGAATCCATTTGATTCACATTTTTATGTGCAGGTATAAAATAATTGATGACCCTGATAACTGGCTGAAAGTGGACGAGGATTCAGGGCTGGTGAAGGTGAAAAGCCTCATGGACAGAGAGTCCCCTAATGTGACGGACAATAAATACACGGTGCTCCTTGGTGCTTATGATAATGGTAGGTGGAAAGAGAGAGAAATTGTTGCTGGTCAAACTTTGTTTTGTGTGTGAAGTGAGATTTTATGGTCGGTTAGCAGATTATTGAAAATGCAAATGTTACCTGCACCGGCCCTTGGGGTAGCTGGGCGGTAGCAAGTGGCACACAACTGGGGTGTCTGTGTTGCCAAAGGCGGTACGGCTGCGACTGTGGACAAATCCAAAACACATCTTATCAGGCTGTAGCTCATTTAATAACGGCATTCATTGAAGAAATTTCATAATAATCAATATTCCTTATTTCTAATAAGTAAACACAATAGAATTAATCTTTAACAATAGGCATGAAATAAAATATAAACAAATAAACCCTAATTCACAATTTAACAAAATAATTTGACTCACAATGGGCAGAAACGTTAATGCACAAATACATTCAGTTATTCATTTCAACTTTTCCCCACAACTGCACTGAGTCCACATACACTCATGCAACTCGGGCACATCAAAAAGATGGCGATAAAACAGCAGTGGTACACACACATTTAGAAAAATAATAATAATAAATGTTATAATTGTTGTTATTTTTGAATTATTGTTTGACTTTTAAAAATAATTTAGATTACATGTCAAAGAGCTATAAAACTTCTAAATGCTTAGAAATTATTGTTAAAAGTTCTTTGTAATAATTATTTTATTTCAAGAAGTCCTGCAACTATGCATGTTTCAGGTTGACTGTTTCTCTTATTTAACAACAACAAATGATGTGTGTGTGTATATATATATATATATATATATATATATATATATATATATATATATATATATATATATATATATATATATATATATATATATATATATATATATATATATATATATATATAACCAAGATGAATAGGCACTTGATTGTGGCGCTCCATGTATGCTTTACCTGCCAGCATCTTACACCCTGCAGTTATGTGCTGGATTGTTCCAGGCGCCTCTTTGCACAGCCTACACCTTGGGTCTTGTCTGGTGTGGTAGATCTGAGCCTCTATCGCTCTGGTGCTCAGGGCTTGTTCCTGAGCTGCCAGGATGAGCGCTTCAGCGCTGTCCTGTAGGCCAGCCCTTTCTAGCCATTGGTAAGACTTCTTGATATCAGCCACTTCAGTTATGGTCCGGTGGTACATCCCATGCAGGGGTTTGTCCTCCCATGAGGATCTCTCCATTGGCTGAGACATTCACTGAGCACACTGTCAGTTGGGGCCTTGAGCTTGATGTAATCATGCATCTTGGATGTTTCATCCTGGATAGTGGCTTCTACACTCAACAGTCCTCGGCCTCCTTCCTTGCGGCTAGCAAACAGTCTCAGGGTGCTGGATTTGGGATGGAACCCTCCATGCATGGTGAGGAGCTTTTGTGTTTTAACATCTGTGGTCTGTATCTCTTCCTTTGGCCATCTTATTATTCCTGCAAGGTATCTGATAACTGGCCGTGCGTAGCTGTTTATTGCACGGGTCTTATTTTTGCCATTGAGCTAACTTCTCAGGACTTGCCTTACTCGTTGGAGGTATTTAGTTGTTGCAGCTTTCCTTGTTGCCTGCTCCAGATTGCCATTTGCCTGCGGAATTCCAAGGTACTTGTAACTGTCCTAGATGTATGCTATTGTTCCTTCTGGGAGTGAGACCCCTCCTGTTTGGACTACCTTGCCTCTCTTTGTCACCATCCGGCTGCATTTCTCAAGCCCAAATGGCATCCCAATTTCAGTACTGTAGATCCTGCTGGTGTGGATTAGGGTGTCACTGTCATGCTCGCTCTTAGCATATAGCTTGATGTCATCCATGTAGAGGAGGTGACTGATGTTGGCTCCATTTCTGAGTCGGTATCCATAGCCAGTCTTGTTGATTATTTGACTGAGGGGGTTGAGACCTATGCAGAACAGCAGTGGGGACAGAGCATCACCTTGGTATATCCCACATTTGAAGGACACTTGTGCAAGTGGCTTCCCATTGGCTTCAAGGGTGGTTTTCCACAGCCTCATTGAGTTTCCTATGAAGGCTCCTATAGTCCTGTTGATGTTGTACAGCTCCAAGCATTCAGTGATCCATGTGTGTGGCATTGAGTCATAGGCCTTCTTGTAATCCGTCCAGGCTGTGCACAGGTTGGTGTGTCGTGACCTGCAGTATTGAGCGACTGTTCTGTTGACTGTGAGTTGGTGTTTGGCTCCTCTGGAGGCTCTACCAATGCCCTTCTGTGTGTTACTCATGAATTGATCCATGTGCCTATTTATCTTGGTTGCAATGATGCCTGACATGAGCTTCCATGTTGTGGAGAGACAGGTTATTGGCCGGTAGTTGGATGGGACTGCACCCTTTAAAGGAATCCTTCTGGATCAGGATCGTTCGCCCTTCCGTTAGCCATTCAGGGTGAGTTCCATCTCTTAGCAGCTGGTTCATTTGTGCTGCCAGGCGCTCGTGGAGTGCGGTAAGCTTCTTTAGCCAGTAGGCATGTATCATGTCAGGGCCTGGTGCTGTCCAGTCCTTCATACCTTTCTTGGATGTCTGCCACTGTGATGACTTTTCCAGTACTGTTCCGTTTCTAGCCTTGGTGGGTCTGCTCGGCTGTTTTGACCCTGCCACTGAGGGTACACTTTCGCAGGTTGATTTGCGAACAGCCTGTTTATTCATCTGGCTTCATTGACTCTTGTGTACCTATTTAAGCAGCTGCTCAAGGCTAGGAGCCTTTGTTTAGCCGGGCGACGTCTGAGCCGGCATGACATGTGATTTATTGTCTCTCATGTTGTGAGGTAGGCGGTAGTGTTAAGGGTCTTGCCCAAGGACCCTCAGTGGGTGATGTTAATTGGTAATTGTCCCATTTCCATTGTTATGTTAAATGCCCCATTTCCATTGCCATTTTTCCATTACCATTAATTGTTCATTCCGCCCTGGGAATCGAGCCCGGGTTTCCTGCATGACAGTCCTGCACCTTACCAACCGAGCTACCCAGCCGGTATATCGCTAGAGTATATTCCTAGAGCTGGAAAATATATATATATATATATATATCATGTGGGCACCGACGACCTCACCAAGATGGCGTCGCGCTCCGCCACAGTTGGCCAGGCTTCCCAAGCTGGTGTGTCTCCTTTAGCGATAAAACTCATTGATAGCAACACCCTCAGGGGACTACCATTACATCTCTCCCCCTCAAAGTGCATCGTCGACCCGACAATGTGGTTCCACCGAGACCTTTGGAAAATTAAACGGGTTGGAATGTTGGCCTGCTGTTTTTCGATTTGACCTTCTGGGCTCACAAACTGGGCATGTCCGTTTCTTCTGTGAGCTCCTGAACTTGAGGAGGTTGCATATGAGTAGGGATGGGTACCGAGCCCCGGTTTTGTACGAGCCCCGGGGCCACATTCTTCAAGACAGTATAATTAAGAACTGACCTGAACGGTTCTACTATCAGTACTGGAGAAGTCGCGTTTTTTTTGTGCCCCACAAAATATAAATGTTATTTTTCATATTTAAATCATCAAGTCAGTCAGTGTTCCTTAAATTAATGATGATGTTAATTTCGCTGTTTTCGCTGAACAGGAGAGGTCTCTCTTCTATTTGTATGCACGGACAGTACGCACCGTACGAGTATTGTAGGCAAATGCTACTTGAGAAAGGTGCTGAGGCCATCTGCGTTTCTGCTCAGGTGGTAATATTCTTAAGAGATCATGGAGTGTGCGGTTAAAGTGTTCACATTGGCCATTCCCTTTGGAATGGTAGGGGGTTGTGCGGCTTTTGTCAATCTGATAGAGTTTGGAAAGCTGGTGTACTAAATAACTTTCAAAATTCTGCCCCTGATCCAAATGAATGCGGGCTGGGGGACCAAACAGTTGACACCAATGTTTTACTAATGCTTCTGCAACAGTGCTAGCTCGTTGATCTTTTGTAGGGACCGTTTGTGCATATTTTGAAAACACATCTGTCATTACCAAAACATTCTCCCTGCCATCAGTAGCCGGATCCAACACTGTAAAATCTATTGCCAGAATTTCATGAGGTCAAGAGGCTTTAAATGAAGCCACATAAGTCTTTACTTTTGGCTGTAACGCTTTCGACAACACGCACCTCTCACAGCTCCTGCATCACTTCTCCACATCTGAATAATGCTCAACTCAAACAATAATACCTCGACCGAATCAACTTGCAAAGTCTGTTTGGTGCCCTAATGGCCATGCTCATCATGCAGGGAGTTAAGAATGGATTTAGAGATTGAGGCAGCACCAACTGATTAACATCTCCCTGTCCGTCTGAACTGTAAATACAGTGGTAGAGCACTGCTCATGCTCCCGGAGACGGTTCCGCTGCCTTATCAATTCCTGGACCAGTTTACTTAACCCGTGCCTCTCTCTTGCACCTGGGGGTGGCAGGTTTGGGCTCTTAAGGCTCTGTGCTTGAACTCTCATATGTCTAAGTATGAGCCTGCAGATATTCTCATTTTTATGACATTAATATGAATGATGCAGTTTGGATTTACAAAACATATTTTGTAGACAGCCAACATGACTGACTTTAATTTCAGTTCTTGCAATATTAGATTAGTGTTAGGGTGAACGAGGCCGGACCCAGAAGCAGGACAGAAACAGACGGTGAATGAGTTTAGTCTTTATTTTGTCCAAGTGGTCGTGGAGAGTTGTGGCTTGGAAGGATTGTGACTTGGACGTCTAATGGAATGAAGAGTTGCTGGTCTGTTGGGGGTTGTGACAACTGAAATCTTGTGGTGCCTTGCTTGGTGTCCTGATCATGGATGGCGGTCGTGAACAATGGTGAAGATGAAGCTGGTGGCATTCCTGAAGAGGCAGACAAACAGTGGATTAGTTTGCAGAAAGGGATGGTATAGGCAGAGAGCTTGGATAAGACATGGTCTAGAGCTTTGTATAAGTCAATACTCTACTGCTAAGAGCAGACGGACTGATGTCGACTGGAGGTTGAGGAGTCCATAAATAGGCTGAAGACTGATGAGGAGATGGGTAACAGGTGAGGCAATGATTCCCGGTAGGAGTGGGAGGAGACCATAATCCTAACAATTAGATTAGATTAGATTAGATAGATTAGATTTGCTGTATTATCATTGTCCGTTGTACTTGGCACTAGTGGTGCTTAATAACCTCATCATCCTCTCCCTCCCTCTCACTCATGGTGCAGAAAGAATTAAACACAGCAGGATAAAATAACTCGGCAAAACGTAGCTGTACTCTCCATCCTGCTATATGGTTCGGAGACATGGCCTTTAAGTAAGAGTTTAGCCGCAAGAATAGATGGCTTCGACAGCCGGGCTCTCAGGACCGTTGAGAACATCAAGTGGCCCCAACGCGTCTCTAACAGAGCCTTAAGAGCCCAAACCTGCCAGCCCCACGCCTCCTACCTTTGCATCGGATGGTTCAGCTATGTTCTCCGTCTTCCCTCTTACCATCTGACACGAGCCATTTTGCAGTTTAACCCAGGGGCTGCGGACTGGAAACGACCTCAAGGCAATCCCCTTAATCAGGGGAACAGACGTCATTGCGGAGATGTTAAACCTTACGGGGCAGCTCTGAAGGATGCTGAACTTCTGTCACAAGACCGGAAAATATGGAAGTCCCTTGTTTTTTTGGTCGGCTCTATGCATCCGGAAGGGGCATCACCCCCCCTGCAAGAGCCTAGATTGATTGATTGTGATAAGAGTGTATATACATGGTGCGTCGCAAAACCTCACGCCCAGTCCTTAAAACCCCCGGTAAAACAGAATCCAACTCTGCCATGATCCTGTGATAAAATATAAACAACCACCACTGCTCAAAACATCATCCACAGGTAAGGATAAAAACAGTCTTACCACACTCTATGCCCGAGGCAACTAATGCCGCTCTGTGAGTTAACCGATTGTCTAACAGGAAAGTAGCACCATAGCAACCACACATCAACTTCCTTTTATACTCTATGCACCGTGGGTATAGTGACACTGTCAGGTGCCTCCCATTACATAATGTTTAGAGAAATAGTCATTTCCATAATTGCCTGCAATGGATAGATCACTAGACAAGGTAAGTGCCAGTTATCTGCAGAACAATGCTCCACCATTAGTCTCTCCTGTTTAGAACTCTTGCTGACTTTCAGTCTTGTTTACATTTATCTCCACAAATTGTTTTATTAACAGAAAAAAGATCTTGTAGTTCAGGGGTGGGCAACTATTTTGACTCGCGGGGCCACATGGGTTCTAAAATTGGATAGAAGGGCCGGACCAGGACCAGATGCGTGGAGTGAGTGAGAAAGAAATAACACGGACTCTGGATGAAAATTTGGATTACATTTTTTAAATTTGGATTAAAACAGACCATTTTAAAGTTTTTAGGTTAAAGCTTTTCTCATTTTAGAGCCAATTGAAAACTTAGAGAAATGCTGCGTTCATGTGGTGTTTGAAGGATCGTAAGAATGAAAACAACAAATCTTCCAACACCACATGGATGCTAGAAAGGAGTCCCCAAACTTTTTCTTGTGAGGGCCACAATAACTCTTTTTCTTTAAAGCTATAATAATTTCTTTTTTTTTATTGTAAAATCCTGTAATAAAGTTTTAATAATTCATTATCCTTTTAATAGAATAAATAACACTATGAAAAAAAAAGACCAAATAACTGTGATCTTCAAAGACCAAAAGTCAGGAAACAGACGGCACGGAGGAGATTGACTGACAAGGTCTCCAGCCAATCAGGAGACAGAACAGGGTGCGCTGTTTACAAATAGCAGCATAGTTGCTCTAAAAGAATTAACTAAACCGGGAAAGAGGAACTGCGACATAGAAAGGGAAGACTGTCTTCTGTTCTATTTGACAGGGATTTTAGAGGGTTTCAGGTTTGAGCAGAGACTGCAGAAGGGTGGAATAAAATGTTACATTCTATGCAGGTCTTGATGGTGTGGCCTAAAAAAAGTAAAAAAAAACATGGGTCTCTGATATTGTTCAGTGGGCCGGACCACACATGGAGGCTGGCCGGATCCAGCCCGCGGGCCGTAGTTTGCCCACCCCTGTTGTATCTGGTAGCTGTACAGTTTTTTTGGAGTTCATTAATACAGTGTTTTTCAACCAGTGTGCCGCAGCACACTAGTGTGCGGTGGGAGATGGTCAAGTGTGCCGTGGAAAATTGCCCTCATTTACTGATCTAAAAACATTTTCCGTCTCCAGGATATCAGCTCTTTGTTCATCCAAACAGGCCCTGATAAAACACTGAGTATTTAGGAATATGAAAGATCATAAAATTATTTTTCTTTGTATTTATTTGATTCTATTAAAGACATTTTGATAAGAATGACGGTACCGCAATTTAGCTGCAGCTATAACTGTTTTCTGAAAAGTCCCTCTCCTTTAACTGTCTCCACCAATCATTCTTGAAGGCTTAATCACATGTCATCAGTCTGACCAATTAGAAGTGGTTAAAGTCTTAACTTCCTTGTTCCAATTTAGCTTAAAAAGTCTGTCAGTTCCAACAAAAATAACATTTAAAGCTTGTCTTTAGCGGTGTAGCTTTCCACAGAATCCGGTATCAGACCGTGGAACAAGTGAACAAAACAATGAAGCTCAGAGATGCAAGTCTGTCTGCCCTTTCGCGGCAGTTTCACACTACATCTCCCATGATGCATTAGGTTAAAGGAACAGCACCTCGGCATACAATGAGTCGTCCTTGTTAAACGTCTTGAAACCACAACGAACATACAGTTTGTAAATTTCCTAAATTAACTTTTATTACATCTTTTAGAAAAAACAGCTGCAACTTCCTGCTTTTTCTGCCACAATTATCACAAAAATGCACGTCAGATGGGGGGGGGGGGGGGGTAGATCAAAACAGACTATGAGTTTCTGCTTTTTTTTTTTTTTTTGGGATGCTGGTGTGCCGCGGGGTTTTTGTCAAGGTTAAAGTGTGCGGTGGCTCAAAAAAGGTTGAAAAACACTGTATTAATACATGTTTTGAAAAATTACACGCTGAAGAGAAAAGGCTTCTTTTTATACATGTTTTCATTTCAAATCTGTTTCGTTGTTTGCTATAAAAGCATCACAGTTTTTAGGTTAAGAGATCAATTGTTATGAGGAAAAGTTGCTCCTGGTTTTACTGATGTTCATCTGTGATCTCACCAGATTCAGTCCCAGCCACTGGAACTGGCACGTTGATCATTATACTTGAAGATGTCAACGACAACGCCCCAGCAATTGTAGAACGGGAAACACAGGTGTGTGTTTGCTTTTTAGAGCCATTTAGGTTTATATTTTTCAGGAAGAACTGCACTGAGACTGACTGTGATTGTGTTTCCTCAGATGTGCAGGCACCAGCGGACTCCTGCGCTGCTGAGTATAGTGGATAAAGACGAAGCCGCTCATTCTGCTCCGTACAGTGTGGCCGTTCATGAAAAGTACTCAGCCAACTGGACGGCTAAGATGAACGAAAGCAGTACGAACACTGTTCACTTGAATGTTAAAAAAATGGCTTTTTTCTTTCTACTTGTCAGTCATTTATGTTCTTTGCATGAACTAAATCTTGAAATCATTTAGCAGCATCTCTGTGATGTTTATTTGTTTGTTTTTAAATTGCAACAGAAAGTGGAAATAATGCACAAGTTGAAACTGAATTTCCTTCACTTCTCTGTTCTGTAGAAACTGGAATCGAGCTGTTTTTAAAGTCTGACATTCCTGGAGGAAAATACAAAGTGGTCCTGAGGGTCTCAGATCGTGGTAACCTGGACCAGGAAAGCTCCATCAGTGTAGAAGTGTGCACCTGTTTAGAAAATGGACTTTGTTCTTGGGCTAGAACTGGCTGGCAAGAAGAAATATCTCTATATATTTGGGGAAAACTTGGAGCTCTGCTGCTGCTGCTGGGTGAGTAAGCTTTCTCAGAAATGAAAGAATGTATAGTGTTGATGGAGTTCTTTGGTTCGTATTTCTTTTAATGTAAAACTAGAATCTTTTTTAGTAAAAAAAGGACAGACAGTAACATTAGTTACCCATAATAATGCTCATAATTTATAAACCCCAATGATTAAAAATAATAGGGAGAGAGGCCAGTCAGGGTGAGTAAGGTGGTGGCTTAGTGACTAGAGCTGGACTAAACAGGAAAATCTGAGACAAACAACCATTTGTGGGACTAAAAATCTTAGTATTCTTTGATTATTAAAAAGTTCAATGTCTCCAAATGTAGCAGAGCAGCTCAGGTTGGGTGTTTTGAACAAAAGGAAGAAGTGAGAGGAAGACGGGGCATACCTAACCTGAAGCTGCTGGGTGGGAAGATGAAGGGAGGACCAAAAAGAGGGAATGTGTAAAAACAAAGGGGGAGAAAAGTTTTATGTGTGATGTGTGACAAAAGAGTGTCATCAAGGGTGAAAGGTATGGATACTGTGGTGAGAGCAGCATGTTGATGCTAATAGAGACTCTGAGAAAGAGACAGCAGACAGAACTGGAGGTAGATGATGAAGATGTTGTGATTCTCTTTGTAAGTGATGAGGATGGATAGGATCAGGAATGAATCCATCAGAGGAACAGTCCATAGTAGATGCTCCGGAGGAAAAAGCAGGGAACCAGACTAAAATGGTTTGGACACTTTGAGAGGAGGAACAGTAATGATGTTGGTAAAAGGATGTTGAGGTTGAAGCTAACAAGAAAGAGACTTAAAAGAAAACCATTTGGAAGTTCATGGATGTCAGCAAGGAGGACATGAGGGTGGTTGGTGTGAGCGAGGAGGATGCAGAGGAGAAAGGTAGATGGAGGAAGATGATTTGCTGTTGTGACTCCTAAAGGGAGCAGCCGAAACACAAATTAAGGTCAATCTTGTGCAAATACTGGTTGATGGATGTGTTAGTAAATACTGAAAATGGACGGTAGAAGGAAAACCAAAGAGGTAAAAGAATTGTGTATAGTGGGTCAGATGGAGAAAGTCACTCATTTTTTCTTGTATTTTTAATGTTCTGTGACCATATTACAATACCAGAATCTGTGTTTCTAATTCTCATGAGTGATTCTTTATGTTTCAGTGGTTCTGGCAGTGCTGTTTTTTTCCAGACAGGGAAGAATGAAGGAAAAAGGGGAGCAACACCTACAAAGTATTGAATGGAAAAGACAACCAGATACAGAATTGTAGGATTAACTATTGGTCCAGTTGTTGGTTATAGCAATATCTGAGGTGTTTTGTGGTGTGTGTCATCCTCACACCCCAATTCAAAGCTAAAGACAGCTAGATCCCTTTTGTTTTTGCTTTTGTTGTAAACATATTTTGAGTGTTATAGGATGTCTTTAAAACACAGTAAATGTTGCAACTAATTTCAAAGTTTGATATGTTTTTAATCTTTTTTTTGTTCTTGGATTTATAAAATGTTCATAATTTCATTTGTAAAATGCTTTTTGACATTTTGGATGAAAATCAGGCCAGGCATCACATCGCTAAAGATCTACTGAACAAAATATTTATGGAAGATGGTTCCTGTTGTGCCTTGTAAATAGTTTTAAAGGGTCTTTAAAGTTTCATTGTTGACAAAAGCTTGTTCTGTCACTGACATATGCTACATAAAAGTCATCCTTTTTGCAGACGATCTGCTGTTTGTCTTATGGAGTAAATGCATTTCCCAGATAACCTGAGTAAGTTCTGGGTGAAGCAGCAGATGGGAATCCCCTCAGAAACATGGCCTTTTACCACCTTTAACTTGCTTATTTATTTGTTTATTTTGGCAATTTACTAAATTTGTATATTACCTGACACATTTTGCTAAAAATGAATGCAGAATTGTTCATTCATGAGCTAAAGACACTCTTCCACTCTAAATATTCTTCTTTTGAAGCATACATGCAGTTTAAAATGCAACAGTTGCAGGAGTACAAAAAAATATTACAGCTAAAAACAAAAAACTTGTTGGGTTAACTCAGTCAAGAATTGAAGAGATACTACTTGGTGGCATTCATATCTGTGGAACATAAAAGACTTTTGTGTTGGTATTGACTATAAACCTTTTCATTGGCTGCACTTTTTATTGATGGATAGGCTTTTTTCAGGTCCCTGCTGTTTCCCCTGTGTCAGCTCAACATGGAAATATTTACAATAAACTTTGCACATTTGACTGCTGGAACAATGTTTTTGTTCAAGTTCCTTTTTTTTTTACCACTTTCATCTCTCATCCAAACTTTGTCCTGTTGGAGCCAATTCTCTGAGCTGGACCTCGTGCACATTTGCATCCTGTTTGATTGTTGCATTAAACTCAAGACTGGAGTCCTTGTTTTGCACTGGTCCATCTGGGTGCCTTACAGCAGTCGTTCATTTACCACCGAGCTGCATGTCCTCCATGTCTACTAGGTAACCTGAGGTCACTGAAGGGCGATTTCCAGCAGTCTAGAGCCTTCCCAAGTGAGAAGAACCTCCTTTTTCTGGTTCCGGTCATGCAGAACCAGCTTTTGATGCAGCCAAGTCAGCCGTCCTTAAAGGAAAAAAGATCATTTTTTGAGCCTGTAATCCATCCTCCCATACTCAATTCAATTCAATTCAATTTTATTTGTATAACCTAAATTCACAACAACAGTCGTCTCGATGGGCTTCGTATCGGGAATTTGAAAAGTGAAACATAAACTCAAAAGCATCATGAATACATAGAGTTCAATAGGAAAATACTAAATTAAACTAACAAACTGACTAAGCTATACTGGCATCCTTGCCCTCAGACCCTCCTTCTCGGTAAGGAAAAACTCCAAAAAAAAACGGATTCCGGAAAAAACAAAGAAACCTCAGGGGTTCCCACATGAAGGAGGGATCCTCCCCCAGGACGGACAGGCAATGTACCAGAACTCATAGAGAAGAATTAACTTATCAATCTCTACAACTACATATTTAAAGTCCAGCAGACGAGCTTCATCCAGAGTTGGGGGGACAGTCAGGGGCGCGAGTCGAGCCGGAGACAGGATCCACAGCCAGTTGTAGGAGCAGTAGTAGAGGTGAGCCAGAGACGAGGTACACAGTCAGGCACGGATGAGCCAACTGGAATCTGGAAGTACTCATTCTTACTAAAAGAGCTACTAAATCAGGGTTTTTAACTGTAAATGCACAACAAGTCAGGAAAAAGACCCACTCCAGTCATCTTTTGATCATTGTAAAACCATTATCATTGGTCTTTAATTATGATGACCAGTACGCTGTTCTTAGCCAAAATAATATTGAATTAAAAAAAAACTGTCATTTTTCCAAGTTTCTGCAGAGCATTAGTGTTCATTAGAATTTTGGCTCTGGGTCGTTACCGCAGAGCACCCCCACTCCCCCTTCTCCTCCCCGTTGCAGAGTGGAGAGGAGCAGGGAGCTTGTGGCTGCCCAGCGTATACTCTACATCACAAATAAACTCTTTTTCAAACAGCACACATCTGTTTCACAATGATTTGAATAAAAAAAACTAAATTTTAAGCTTAATTTTCTTTCTCCATCACCAACAAAATGCCACAAGAACATGTTAAAATACCAAAAACACAATTTCTATTGGAGTGGGTTTTTAGAGAATCTGGTTGCAGCAGTGGTGCTGTTTGGTTACCTTCCTTAGGTGTGGCGCCCTATTCTGGGTGGGCTCTGATTTGCATTCAGAGGAAACGGGTCAGTGCTGTACTTTCAGCTTTTCCCAGCAGGCTAAACCTTTACTTTTAGATGCTTTTCTGTGAGTTCTGTATTTCATTTTAGGAAAAGTGTGCGAGCCGTTCTCTGTGCCCCCCCAGCTGAGCTCAGGCCACAGAGGCTCGGTCTGGGTGGCCTGGGTGATGGTGGCCCTCTGCAGGCGCACAGAAATTCTCTGAGCTGAGCCGGTCATCAGGGTGATAGACGGTTGGGACGAGCTGTCACCTGTAGGGGGGACAGCCGGGAACTCGAACACATCGTCATCATCTAAAGAATAAGTAACAACAGGAACTTATATCATATTGATGCTGATCTTTGTGGAGAGTTCTATGAGACTGCTTTGGCTCCATTCTCAGATTATCTTCATCAGCTTCCTCTGATGCCTGTTTTTAAATGTCTTTTGAAAGGGGAAATGGCTAAAGATAAATGTGCATAAGCCACAAGTTTGAGATCTATCTGAATGAAGCAGAAGTCAAAAATAAATGTTGCATGAGATTACAGCAAACATATATGTTTAATATCCTGTAAAAAAAAGTTCATAAAGACATTTTGGCACTTTAAAATCTATAACTCACTTAATGAGTAAATCACATTCTTTTAATGACCCAAATTACAAAAAGTTGAAGGCAGTTTAATTGCGCCTCAGGCATAAAAGGTTTGTGCAGACCACACGTGATCAGGAAGTGAAGATGACCTTTACATGTGGGCAGTGAGGGGCTGCTGGGCAGCGAGCTGTGACTCAGTCTGGCCGGGGAGACGCTGCTCATGGATCCGGAGCGAATCAGTTTCCTGCAGGCCAGAACCAGCAGCTCCCGGCATTGATTATGACAGTTCACACCACAGTCTGCAACACAAACACAGATGAAGCAGATTGTTGTTGGGTTTCAACCTTCAAAACAGGAAATATGACATTATAGAAACAACATGAAGCCACCACAACCACTTTATGTATTTTTATTTTTGACTTGTGAGGACTTTATTTATATTTATATCCACTGTTTATATTTACTTTATAAAAATAGCGCTTCTCATGCATTTGTGCTGCTCGAAACGCTTTAACATTAAAAACAGAAAACACACAATATTACAGTAAAAACCCAACCCACCCTTCACCCTTCCCACTCCCCTCTGTTAAAACATATGACCCATGGCCCCCACGTAGAATGAATAATGACTATGAAACTGTAACAATAAAAAAAGAAATTAATAAAGAAATAAACAAACAAGTAAGGCTTGGCTCTGCTGTGAGGAAACAGTATTTGGGAATATCTTCATACCAGGAGCCAGCTTGGCGATGGGAGCATCGCCACAACCCAGACTGCTGATTGGAACCAGCTGACCTGCATCACCTCATCTCCTGCCTACCTTCTTAAGGACTTCACTCTTCAGTATCCAGTGCTGGTTCGTTTTACTCACTCTGGTGCTTACGTCTGGTCTTTTAGTTCTTGTATTCCAAGTTAAGCTTCTTGACTCACCTCGCTCTGCATTTGCCTTCAGGTTCCTGCTCCACTGGTCTCGCTGGTTTCCTCATCCTGAGCTCTCCGCTGTTCTCCACGCTGATCCCGCCGTCCTCAGGGCCCACGTCTTGCCTCAAGCCGCTCCGCTGTCCACGGCGCTCACATCTTGCCTCATGCTGGTTCCACCGGCCTTCGGTGTGTTCGCCTCATATTCAGCCGAAGAGGATTCCTACCCCCCCCCCCCCCCTACAAGGAAACTGTAAAAATAAATCTCTTCTAAAACTACTTCTCGGATCGCGAGTTACTTCCGGGTTTCAGCGTCTGTGTCAGTCACGTCTACGACGTCACCATGACAGAACGAACTGGCCATTACTCAGACCCAGCTGACCCGGAAGGACTCCGCCTCGCTGTATCCCAACAAGGCGTAGCCTTCGAACGTCAAGCTGAATCGCTCAACCAGATGGCCACGGCGCAGCAAGACCTTTTTCGCCGTTTGGACAGCATCTCCCAAACTCTGGTTGAGCTAACTAGCCAACGAACTGCTAACGCCAGCCCTATCTCCACAGCTTCCGCTGCCGGAAGCTCTAACCAAGCCACCACCTCATGGACTCAGGAGAACTTTCGTTTACAACCAGAACCGTTCTTAGGAGACGTGAGTTCATGTGGTGGTTTTTTGCTACAATGTCAACAAATTTTCCAGCAGGCCCCGCGGTATTACCACGCAGACCACTGTAAAATTACCCTCATTGTTAACTCTCTACGAGGTAAAGCCCTCCAATGGGCCCAGGCGTATCTCTCAGCTATCCCCATCTTCCAGGAACCTTTTGAACGCTTTATTGGGGAGTTTTGTCTGGTCTTCGACCAACCCCACAAAGCTGAGGAAGCTACTCGTCGACTTATGGGCTTAAAACAACGCAACAGATCCGTAAGTGAACATCTGATCGACTTTCGCATTTTAGCTGTAGAGGCTGGTTGGCCGAACATCGCCCTAAAAGGCGTTTTCTACCAGTCGTTAAGTGATCAAATTAAAGATCATCTATGTTCACAGCCCGAAGCTACCACTTTCGAGGAGCTCGTCTCCGCCGCCCTATGCTCAATTTTACATCACTAAATCTTTCCAGTCTCCTGTCATTTTAGGATTTCCTTGGCTGCGCAGCCACAATCCTCAGTTCGACTGGGTTAATCTCCACATCACTAACTGGAGCTCCCACTGTCTCGCTAACTGCCTCCGCTCTGCCATTCCCACAGTTTCCCCTGATCTCGATCCCACTCCATAAGTAATCGACCTAAGGTACCCCCTTGTTATCACGACCTTAAGGCCGTTTTCAGTAAATGTAAGGCTGGCGCGCTACCCTCTCAATGCCCCTACGACTGCTCCATCGAGTTACTAAACGGTGCCACCCTTCCCAAGGGCCGGTTATTTAACCTGTCCGGTCCTGAAAAGCTGGCTATGGAGAAGTACATTCACGAGTCTCTCGCTTCCGGTCACATTCGCCCCTCCTCGTCTCCCGTGGGAGCCGGATTTTTCTTCGTCCAGAAGAAAGACAAATCATTACGCCCCTGCATCAATTACCGTGAATTGAATCAGATCACTGTTAAAAACGAATACTCTCTGCCCCTCATCAGCTCCGCCTTAGACTCAATGCAGGAAGCATGCGTGTTTTCGAAATTAGACCCCTGGAACGCGTATCACTTGGTTCACATGAAAGAGGGGGACGAATGGAAGACTGCATTCAAGACACCCTTGGGGCATTTCGAGTACTTGGTGATGCCCTTTGGGCTCACTAACGCCCCAGCAATCTTTCAGCATCTCGTAAACGACGTCCTCCCGACTTTCTAAATAGATTTGTTTTTGTCTACCTGGATGACATTCTCATTTACTCGCCCAATCCAGAAATCCATACTTTTCATGTACGTCAGGTTCTTGAACGCCTCCTTGAGAACCAGCTCTTTGTTAAAGCCGAGAAATGTGAGTTTCATGTTACTTCCGTCTCCTTCTTTGGTTTCATTATCGAAGCTGGCAACATCCGACCCGATCCTGCCAAGGTCTCCGTAGTTGCTAACTGGGAGACTCCCAGCTCTCGTAAACAGTTACAGCGTTTTCTTGGTTTCGCCAATTTTTACTGCAGGTTCATACGGAACTACAGTAGTCTCGCCGCCCCTCTCACCAGACTCCCTTCTGTTGATCAACCTTTTTGTGGAACCCCTAAGCTCAAACTGCTTTTGATAAACTTAAAACTATGTCCGTCACCGCACCTATCCTGATATACCCCGACCCACAACGCCAATTCATCGTGGAAGTCGATGCCTCAGACTCTGGGGTTGGAGCCGTCCTGTCCCAACGCGAAGAACACTCCGGTAAACTCAAGCCATGCGCCTTCTTCTCTCGGAAACTGTCCCCCGCAGAACAAAATTATGACGTCGGTAACCGCGAACTCCTCGCCATTAAACTCGCTTTAGAGGAGTGGCGTCACTGGCTTGAAGGCTCTGAACATCCATTTATCGTATGGACCGACCATAAAAACCTCGCTTATCTCCACACTGCAAAACGCCTTAACTCCCGTCAGGGCCGTTGGTGCCTTTTCTTTGATCGCTTCTCCTTCACTATTACTTATCGACCCGGTAGTCGTAATGTTAAGCCGGATGCACTCTCTCGTACATTCAGTACCCATGACCAACAGGAGGCAGCTCCCATCATTTCCCCCACATGCGTTATCGGCAATCTCACTTGGGACATTGAGACTCGTGTCCAGCAGGCCCAAGACGAGGAACCTAACCATCCACCTCCCCCCGATAACACTCTTTACGTTCCTTCCTCTCTCCGTTCCGACGTCCTGGTCTGGGCGGCACACGTCCCGAGTTTCCTGCCACTGGGGGTCCACCGTACTCATTGTGGATCGGTTTTCCAAGGCCGTTCAGTTTGTTCCCCTGCCCAAGCTCCCCACGGCCTCTGAGATGGCTGAGGTCCTAGTCCATCAAGTCTTCCGACACCATGGGATACCCAAGTACATTGTCTCTGACCGGGGTCCCCAGTTTGTCTCCCAGGTCTGACGGTCATTCTGCTCTGCTTTAGGTGCCATCATTAGTCTGACCTCTGGTTACCACCCCCAGTCGAATGGTCAGGCTGAGCGAGCAACTCAGGAGTTAGAGGCTGCTCTCCGTTGTCTCACAGCCCAAAATCCATCCAGTTGGTCCAAGTTTCTCGTCTGGATAGAATACACCCATAACAACCATCCTTCTGCTGCCACTGGTATGTCCCCTTTTGAAGCTTCTCTTGTATATTCTGCCCTTCTGTTTCCCTCTCATGACTTGGATTTAGCCGTACCCTCTGTTCAACACCACCTACAACGTGTCCAACGAGTTTGGCGACAGGCCAAGGCCGCTCTCCTACGCTCTCGGGACAGTAACTGTCGGACGGCCAACTGGCGCAGGAGAGTGGGCCCCGTTTACCAACCCGGGCAGAATGTTTGGCTCTCATCCAAAAACATATCCCTGCAGTCTACCTCCCACAAACTGGAGCCCCGCTACATCGGTCCGTACACTATTGACCGAATCATCAATCCTACCTGCGTCAGACTGCGGCTCCCGGCGGCATTGAAGGTACATCCCTCATTCCATATCTCTAACATCAAGCCCTTCCAGGAAAGTCCACTTTGCCCGCCGTCCGCTTCCCCACCACCCGCCCGGGTCATCAACGGCGCTCCTGCCTTCACCGTTGATCGCATCCTGGACATTCGCTTCCAGTATTTGGTGGACTGGGAGGGTTACGGTCCGGTGGAGCATTCATGGATCTCCCGCTCCATGATTTTGGACCGTTCCCTCCGGGACGACTTTTTCCGGGCCCACCCGGATCGCCATCCCGGACCGCCTGGAGGCGGTCGTTGAGGGGGGGGTACTGTCACGTTGCTGCGGTCAGTCTCCTCCCCCTTCGCAGCGCTCCTGCTCCTGCTCCTGCTGATTGGAACCAGCTGACCTGCATCATCTCATCTCCTGCCTACCTTCTTAAGGACTCCACTCTTCAGTATCCAGTCCCAGTTCGTTTTACTCACTCCGGTGCTTACGTCTTTTAGTTCCTGTATTCCAAGTTAAGCTTCTTGACTCACCTCGCTCTGCATTTGCCGTCAGGTTCCTGCTCCACTGGTCTCGCTGGTTTCCTCATCCTGAGCTCTCCGCTGTTCTCCACGCTGATCCCGCCGTCCTCGGCGCCCACGCCTTGCCTCTATCTTGCCTCAAGCCGCTCCGCCGTCCTCGGCACTCACGTCCCGCCTCAAACTGGTTCCGCTTTCCTCGGCGTCCACGTCTCGCCTCAAGCCGGTCCGCCGTCCACGGCGCTCACATCTTGCCTCAAGCTGGTTCCACTGTCCTCGGTGCGCTCACCTCATCTCCAGCCGAAGAGGATTCCTACCACTTCCTTCCTCATTCTGCCTTTAACTGCACAAACCTGTGTGTCCTCTGAATCAGCCACAAATCTCCTAATACTACGATGATCACCCTTATGTTTTCAGGTAATATCCAAGGTTTTCATACCTTGTCCAAGGCATTTACCTGTTTCACACTTTTCAGAAGCAGAGATCCTTTTTTACTTTGTTCCCATACTGCTTGAAAATGTCGGTCTGCTTAATATTATGAAACTCCTTTTCCTTTAATTGACTCACTTGGCAAACTAATTATCACATGTGTCTGAGATTGATTTCAGTGATCCAAAGATCACAGACACCATCTTATCCATGGGTTTAATTGAAAATCCTAGAACTTCATCTTTTTTACACTTAAATATAATTTGCATATTATTTTCGAACGCACTACATATGTGAAATACTTGGTGTCGTGTTATTCTGACCGGGCACAAAACGCAATTATTAATTTTTATCGTTTATGATCCTTTTTCAAAGTGCGTGCACTTGTATAAGGCTGATACCCATTTATCACCACCAAATTACACTCCCTGATTAGTCAAAGTTCAACTGGCTCAACTTTCAGTGCGAGGTCAATTGCTGCATGTTTAGTTTGAAGAGCCAGCAAACGGACGTAATAACGTGAGTGTGAGGATTTAAATGCAAAAGTCTGAAGCACACGTATGTGCACTTTTACATGGACTTTTCATTGGAAATGAAAGTATGTTTCCAAGCCCATTCTGAAGATTTACAAAAACAGGATCATCACTCAGAGATGTTGCAGCACTCTTTATGCTAGTTTGGAAAGGAATTACTATAAAGAAAAAATGTGCAAATGCTGTTTACTTTTATATTGGAGTTTTTAAATTTGGAAACTCTAGTTTATTGCTGAAAGTAGCATAAAGTGGAGGCATAAGGCAGAAACTAAACAGTCAGATGATGATCCCAAACTGGAACCTAAAGGACTTTTCTTTTCTAGGTTTGCAGGGATGCCTCAGCTCCTGTGCTGTTAACTGTAACAGACAGAGATGGACCTCTTCATTCTGCTCCATACAATGTGATGGTACATGAAGCATCCAAACCCAAATGGAGCGCTCAGATGAACAGTAACAGTATGTCTGTGTTCATAAGACTCAAAATGAAGCCATTTTCATATTTAAAAGACATGTATTTGTAGATTTTAAAAAGAAATGCAGCAAGGGTTCACCTTTAGAAGAAGCACTTTATGATTTTTTCTTTATGTTTGAACATTGTCTAAAATGTCTTTATCTTAAAATTAGAAATATGATTGTCACAATCAGCTGGGCTGAGCCGACCCAGATGCTGGAACCCAGAAGGACCACAGGAGAATGGTAAGAATAATTAACTGATTTATTGTTCTGGATGAGGACCAGTGGGTGAACATAGATGATGAATGTCCGATGGCTTGGTGATCCTGGTGAAATGACTGTGAGCAGTGGCGTGGCGTGGATAGTGAGTCGAGGCGTGGAGAGGAGTCGAGACTCAAGTGGAATCTTGTTTTTGCATGGAGTCGTGGCGTGGCTGGAGGCGTTGGTTCTTTGATGAAACACTGTCTTCTCGCGTGGAGATAGGACCCAGGATGAAACTTGTGGCAATACAGTGGTGGACAAAACAGTTGGTACCCCTCAGTTAAAGAAAGAAAGTCCACAATGCTCACTGAAATGACTTGAAACGTTCAAAAGTAACAATATATTAAAATTATTTAAAAAGACAAACTAATGAAATAGGGCTGGACAAAAATGATGGTACTGCCATAAAAGACAGAACTAATTGCCCAGGGGGTCATGATGAACTCAGGTATGTCCTTTAATTGACATCACAGCTGTTATCAAAACCAAAAAAGTATGCCTATTTAAAGGGAGACAAATAGTCACGTTGCTGTTTGGTGAAAAGGTGTGAACCACACTGAACATGGACAACAGCAAGCGAAGGAGAGAACTGTCCCAGGACATTAGAAACAAAATTATACACAAACATCGTAAAGGTAAAGGCTATAAAACCATCTCTAAGCAGCTTGACGTTCCGGTGACGACAGTGGCACATATTATTCAGAATAATAATTCTACTGACCCACGCGACAGTAGCCAACCTCCCCGGACGTGGCCGGAAGAGGAAAATTGATGAAAAATTGAGGAGACGGATAGTTGGAACTGTATCCAAAGAGCCCAGAACAAAATCCAAAGACATTAAAGAGGAACTCCTAGATCAAGGTACATCAGTGTCAGATCGCACCATTCGTGGTTGTTTGAGCCAGAGTTGCCTTCATGGTAGACGACCAAGGAGGAGACCACTGTTGAAAGGAAATCATAAAAAAGCCAGACTGGAATTTGCAAAAATGCATTCTGGGAAAATGTCTATTGGACAGATGAGAAAACACTGGAGCTTCTTGGTAAGGCACATTAGCTCTATGTTTGTAGACTCAAAAATGAAGCATACAACGAAAAGAACACTGTCCCTACCGTGAAACATGGAGGAGGCTCAGTTCTGTTTGGGGGCTGCTTTGCTGCATCTGGCACAGGGTGTCTTGAAGTTGTGCAAGGTCAAATGAAATCTCAAGATTATCAATGCATTAGGACATAGTTTCTGCAGAGCAGCAGTGGTTCATTAGAATTTTGGCTCTGGGTCGTTACCGCAGAGCACCCCCACTCCCCCTTCTCCTCCCCGTTGCAGAGTGGAGAGGAGCAGGGAGCTTGTGGCTGCCCAGCGTATACTCTACATCACAAATAAGCTCTTTTTCAAACAGCACACATCTGTTCCACAATGATTTGAATTAAAAAAACTCAATTTTAAGCTTAATTTTCTTTCTCCATCACCAACAAAATGCCACAAGAACATGTTAAAAAACCAAAAACACAATTTCTATTGGAGTGGGTTTTTAGAGAATCTGGTTGTAGCAGTGGTGCTGTTTGGTTACCTTCCTTAGGTGTGGCGCCCCATTCTGGGTGGGCTCTGATTTGCATTCAGAGGAAACGGGTCAGTGCTGTACTTTCAGCTTTTCCCAGCAGGCTAACCCTTTACTTTTAGATGCTTTTCTGTGAGTTCTGTATTTCATTTTAGGAAAAGTGTGCGAGCCGTTCTCTGTGCCCCCCCAGCTGAGCTCAGGCCACAGAGGCTCGGTCTGGGTGGCCTGGGTGATGGTGGCCCTCTGCAGGCGCACAGAAATTCTCTGAGCTGAGCCGGTCATCAGGGTGATAGACGGTTGGGACGGGGTGTCCAAAGCTGGACCTGTAGGGGGGACAGCCGGGAACTCGAACACATCGTCATCATCTAAAGAAAAAGCAACAACAGGAACCTATATCATATTGATGCAAATCTTTGTGGAAAGTTCTCTGAGACTGCTTTGGCTCCATTCTCAGAAATGCTGTTTTTTCTGCTCAAGCAGCAAATCTGCTGCACAGCAAAGGAGAAGCGATTAATGCAGGTACTAATATAGAATCTCAACAGCTCTTTTAAAATAAATGTTTATTTTCCTACCACACTTGAACATTTCTTTCTCTTTTCTCAGACTATGATAGTTAACACATTTTAAAAGTGCAATCTATTGACAAGACAAAAATGTAAATCTGGTATTAATTAACATTGGATGAATATGCATTCCTGTTAGTTTTATTCTTGGACGTGTAATTTTACGCAAAAATGAATTAGCAACTTCTTACAGTCACTTAGTAACCCCTAAGCTACTGCAAAAAAAAATCCTTGAGCCACCCATGCCAGAAATACTGAATTTTTTGTGGTGCAGAGGTAGAGCAGTTGATCCCTCATTGGAATAATGCAGGTTCAATCCCTGCCTTGCTCATGTGTCAAATACTCCTTGGTCAAAAGAATAAACCCCACTTTGCTCCTGGTGGTTATAGATTGGCATGAGCATTCAGCAGTGACTGTAAAGCACTTTGGTGAAATATTTATCACATTAATAACATTTTCAAATGAAAATTGTGTTGTGATTTCATTGATTGTTTTGTTTTGATTCGGCCATGTTTATTTCTAAGTTTTGTTGTTTTGTTGCCGCCTCTGTGAAGCTCTTTTAACTGCATCTGTCTTTAAGAGCTGCCAAACATGTGAAGCTGTCTTCACAGGGGAGCTGGTTGAAAAGGTTTTTCAGAGAGGGGACCCACACTTACTGATCTTTGTCCAAAACACAGAAAGAGTCCAGAAATGGGAAGTTTGCAGCGATGTTCTCAAAGTCCTCTTGAGAAATGGAACCATCGTGGTCATGGTCGTAGTTCCTGTTACAGACTGTATAAAAAAAAAAGAGGAACAAAAGAAATAATGACACGAAACGTCTGCCCTTGATTTGAAAAGTACACCTCAAGCATTTCTCACATGCACGACCTTCCAGATGTGCTTGTTGATCACAGAGGGGTCTGGTTTGGTCGTGACACCAGAGGCCCAGTCCAGGGGGGCCGAAGGCTTGGTAGGGGTCGTTGGTGATGTAGGCTGACAAACACAAGTGCAAAAAGAACAACTGATGAGCCCCATGCACCATAACAACTGCATTTGCCAGAATGATGCATCAAAACAGGATATAAGGGGTTTGCATGAGACAGTGGTAAATGACTGAGTCCTGCTTTTACACTTGCTTAAGACCTGGTGCCAGCTAATTTATTTCGGTAATGTAGATGTTCCTTGAGCTCCCTGGTATCGAAAGGTCTTGCTTTTTTACCCATTTTTGCTCCCATCCCAACAATTTTTGGACCAGCTGCAAACATACAGTTCAGAATAATTTCATCCACTTGTAATCTACAACGCATTTTGCTTTTGGTCGTGCAGGTTACTGGAGCCTCTTGGCAGCAATCGTAGGGCAAAGACACCTTCACCAGTCTACTTTAAAGCCAGGCAGAGACGACCACAAGATTTGGTTCTCAGCTGTGTCACAAAAATAACTATAAAAAGCATGAGGAAGCCAAAGAAAAGCCACACATGCACGAAGATAACATGTGAAGCCAGGATTTAAGCTGTCTTGCTGTTAGACAATTATTCTAACCAGAAATGTTTGCTAAAAAGCTAACATTAACCAGAAATCAGATTTCTTTTTAGAATATTTTAAATATCAAATGATTTTCAATTTTATGTGATCAGGATTGTGTCCGTTACCCAAAACTTACCTGGGATTTAGGGTTGCGTGGTTCCCGAAGCAGCGATAGTTCATAAATCTTATCCTCTGCGTAATAACGATCTAAAGAAAGCTGAGAAACAAAACATATTTACTCTGTTAAGTAAAAGTCACAGACATTTGTTTCAAACAATAAATGAAAGTTGTGTGGAATGCAATGAGTTTACAGTTTGTTTCAGCCGTGATTCTGCAAACACATTTTTACCGCCTGTTTTTAATTTTCAAGCCTTTTTAGCCAAATCAAATCAAAGATTTATATTTATGTATTTATATGTTTATACATTATATTTATATATTTATCAAATATATGCTTGATTGTCCCGGAGGGCATTTGCCTTATACTTACAGTGCCATTGGCTGGATAAGCACATTCGCACATTCATTCATTCATCTTCTAATCTGTTTGTTCCTATTCGGGGTCACAGGGCTGCTGGAGCCTATCCCGACCACTTGTGGGCAGGATAGGCAGGGGACATCTCGGACAGGTCGCTAGTCTGTCACAGGGCCACAATCATACACTCTCACATTCACACCTAGGGACTATTTACAGTAATCTATGAAGTAGGTTTTTGGACGGTGGGAGGAAAACCCACTCATGCACAAGGAGAACATGCAGACTCAACACAGAAAGGTCCCCTGTTGATGTTCTGTTTTCAGGTCCCCCAGCTGGGACTTGAACCAGTGGCCTTCTTGCTGTGAGCGCTAACCACTGTGCCACCGTGCAGCAACAGATGTTGGAATAAATGATAGTTTTTACCTGTGGTTTTTGTTTCTCATTGCTCGGTAACACTGCACTGATGGTAAAAGCTCATATTCGCTGTTCAATGGATGGGAGGGTATGTTTAGGATTCATTTTGCCTGTCCCCTAAAACAGGTCTCATTTACCCTCTTGTAGAGAAGAATAATCTTTCTTACCAATGTTTAGACTTTTTTTACAACACTTTCTATTTTTTTCTAGTTTTGTGTTTTACTGTTAGTACCCCTAACCAGGTAAACATGCTTTATCTTACAAGCGAGTCAAGCACAGTATTAATAATAACACGCCATGATATTAGTTACACCCAACAGTCAGAGTCTTCTGAAAAGGTAGAGTCTCTGAGACAGCTAGCGTAGGTAATCCACATGTAAATTCCAGTTTAAGAGGTCTACATAGACACCAAGGTATTTAACACTTTCCACCTGTTCTATCTCCCTGCTACCATTGGCTCATGGAGCAGAATTTAAATCAGTTTAATGTTTTTTCACTGACTTTTTCTAACTTTGACTGTCCAGACTGTTTGTTTTGTGATAAAAGAAATCACAATCTTTTTTAGTTAGGTCACCATTTAATTCAATTGTCCTTCACATTTTGATAATAAAGTCATTCTCCAAGGACATGCATTAATTTTCTTAATGCATGTCCTTAACCATCAGAAAAATTTTACAAGTATATGTTAAACCCACACTATGCGTTGGGGCGGGTCATTGCATCTTTTGCTTTAGTGTAGCCAGAAACATCAACAAAGAAACAAAAGAGAAGAAATATTTCCCAGCATCCACCTTGTTTCATCAAGAAAAACTGCATTTTTGGCTTACTGCAGCACATTGCTTTGAGTTGAGTGTGACTTTTGATGTTTGAAGTGAATTTCAACAAAATAGCTGAATGATGTCACATTAGTTCTTGTGAAAATCTGAAACAAACAATTCTAGCAATTTCTGGTGGAATTAGACCTTTCAAAACGGTCCCTAAAAGCCTCCAATAGTCTAAATAAAGATAGGAGTGACATCATCTCTCACAGTCAGCAGGTGGATGAGGTCCATGTTGGGCTCCACATGGGCCACCGCGCCCTGGAGTGACACCAGCTCGTTGAAGGTCATGTAAAACTGATGCATCTTCACAAGGTTGATCTTGTTGCTGTCGCCCACCCAGTCAGGAAAGACCACATGCACTGCAATCAGGTCCTTGAGGTGCACGCCCAGAATGGGGATTTTGAAGCCACGGCATTCGTTGAAGGCCTTTCTGTAGCAGGAGTAGTTGTTGCTGGAAGAGACCAGCTCGGTCATCTCACTCCAGATCTGGGACAGGAAAGGACAAACATTTTTAAACGGGACGGGGTTTGGTGGCAAAGTCAATGGGGAACTGATGTAAGAGAAATCAGAATCTGGATTTGTTTGTGTAAACATAAATCCTGAAGTTTTAGTTACATTCTTAACCCTTGTGCTATCTTAGATGACCCCACCCTTACATTGACGTGTTCTCCCTACCATGACAAAGGTGGATAAAGGTGGAAAGATTTCATGTAATCCATGGACACCAGTGAAGATAACAAATCATTGAAGAAAAAAGGTTCAGAGCACTGTCTAGTGGGTCTAAATGACCCAACTCCCAATGTTAAAGTGCCTAGGATAGCACAAGGGTAAACATACTTCAGTCTCCCATTCTAAGAACATAAGGATCTTCATGAATATTTCTACAGTATCCTTGGTAGCTTATTTTTTTTATCTATAGGGTAATAGAAAATCAGCATTCATTAAGTAATTTATTAAAGACTAAAGAGCTATTATAACTTATTTATCATCTCACCTGTATCTAAACTAGGTTTTTGCCCAAAAAATCTTTTAGAAGAATTTAGTCGATGTTTTCTCTTATTTTAGTATTTTAGATATTTATTCATTTGTTATTATAAAATGCATTTTTGTTTTGCTCATTTTCATTTTGACTAATTAGCCCTTGTGCTATCCAAGGCACTTTAACATTGGGAGTTAGGTCATGTGCACAAGACAGTGCACTGAACTTTTTTCTTCAATGATTTGTGATCTTCACTGATGTCCATGGATTACATGAAATCTTTCCACCTTTATCCACCTTTGTCATGGTAGGAATAACACGTCAATGTTCATCTTGACCCCATGGGATAGCACAAGGGTTAAGGTTTCTTTGTTCCTCAGTCATTCTCTATGAAATGATGCAATATCTCCATCTTGTGGCCATTAGCATTACTTTAAACTGTTTTCTTTCTACTCTGAGCTTTAACCAGAGATGTATTCTACCAACATTTTTGTTGTGTGATTTCTTTCTTTATTTATTAAAACATACAGACTTTTAAAGTAGTTACCCATTGATATACATATTTTTTTCATAAAAAAACAAGTGAAAACATCATCAAAGTTCTGGAAGGTTCTTTAGAATACAAAAACAATACATTTCGGCTGTTCTAACCCTTGTGCTATCCTAGGCACTTTAACGTTGGGAGTTGGGTCATCTAGACCCACTAGACAGTGCTCTGAACCTTTTTTCTTCAATGATTTGTGATCTTCACTGGTGTCCATGGATTACATGAAATCTTTCCACCGTTATCCACCTTTGTCATGGTAGGGATAACACGTCAATGTAAGGACCGGGCCAGTGACATTGTCAACACTTATGTTAACACCTGGTTTTGTGGTTTCAGGGTTGTTGTTTTTTTTTTTTTTTGGGGAGGGGGGCTGTTATTCCTTTGCTTTGAATTCATGTTTAAAGTAAATAGATAGTATTTAAAAAGTAAATTTATAGTTTACTGCCTCACTTTTAGTATAGACTAGGCATACTTGTAGTACACATAAAATGACAACCTTTACTAAGGGATCATAACAAACATTAAGTGTACTTGAAGATAATAAAAAGATCTGCTCTTTTATAATTGACAGTAATTTCCAGGAGGCAAAAATCAAGATAAATCAAAACATTTCAAGTCTCCATCTGTGTGCAAAAAGGTTTTATTTAGGGCCTCTTTAGAAAATCTTACACGGTTAAACCAAAAACTGCAATTCAATTGAAGTATATTCTGGTTAAATTAAGGTTAATAATAATAACTTACTTTCTTGTTTATTTGTTTGTGGTTTTTTGGTTAATTGGATTTTTGATTTGTAGTTTAAATGTATGCATCCATGTATTAATCCATGTATGCATAATTTAAAGAGAAAAGCATCTGTAAACCTCATCACTGACTGTGACGCACATCAGAAATGCTGAACCGCCACTTATCAGGTGATAAACTGACACCATGAAGGTTTTTATGGTGTCAGCAGAGCTTTGGAACATGAGATATAGATATATATACATGGCGTTTTACATTTTTACCCAAACTCACATTTTATTCAGGAATTTTTTGAAACTTTTTTATAAATGCGTTAAAGAGAAAATACAGATATTCTTCGGATGGACTTAAACTCCAGGAAGGTGAGATGCTCAGCCAGCTCCATAGGCTCCAAGTGATC
This sequence comes from Oryzias latipes, assembly GCF_053564925.1. Lineage (NCBI taxonomy): Eukaryota > Metazoa > Chordata > Actinopteri > Beloniformes > Adrianichthyidae > Oryzias > Oryzias latipes. The sequence goes on from NC_136251.1 coordinate 11,298,189, forward strand.
AAACAACAGGGAGGCCTTGCCTTTCTTGGTCTGCTTCTTCCTTTGGGTCAGCTTCCGCATCCAGTCGTGTGACGGACTGCAGGAGGGAGAATTTAGGAAATGTTGTGGGTTCAGCAGCTATGAATTGTGGATACAAATCCAAAAGAAAACACAGCAGTTTTTAGAACATCTAAGGACACATAAGATGAACATACTCAGATCAGAACCATGACGGAGCTTTTTTCTTAACAGTCATAATGCAATTATTACTGGAGAAAGTTATCCCCTTTTCTCTTTGTACACTTTATTTTCATATATACCAAATTGGGTAAGATAACTTATTTTTAGACACATTTTTTAAAAAGAAAGCATTAATTAGATTTGTTCTTGTTTATGATTTTTTGTATTTAATATTTAAAATGTTATGTTCTACAGTATATTAGTTTGAATTCCAAGATGTAAATCGAAGGGAGGGAAAAATTAATTAATTCAAACATTTTTAACACAATTATGACCACACTGCTCCTTCTTAAAAGTGATCGTGGCAGCTTCTTCTTGGTTGTTTTCAGTGTGCACAGCATACATGGTGGAGATGTCGATGAGCTCGAAGTGCTTCTCACAGCCGAGCCGGGCCGCCACATCCCTGAACTCCTCTGTGATCCTGATCAGGCCCAAATCCAGGTTGAATTCTGCCGGGAATGTCACGATCCAGTACCTGAAGATGTAACAGATTTACCCCTTTACATGAGTTCTACCAAAAAGACAAGAGCCATAAACTCTGTAGTTAGAGAATAGTGCATTGTTTAACAAAGTATGAGGACATTAAGAAAATATGACAGTAAAATCTGTTGGATGAGAGATGGAAGAATGTGTAAAATGTGTCTTACCTCATTAGATAGCAGATCCTGAGCCTGGTTGACTGGTGGTCCTCTCCTTTGCAGTCACGGTACGTAGCTTTAGGTTAAGGACTTTCAAACAAACTGACAAACTCAAACACTTCAAAAAAATCACATGTTGTTCATGTTTAAAACAGCTGCAATTTCCTGTGACAGGGGTGGGCAATTATTTTAACTTGGGGGCCACATTGGGTTCTAAAATTTGATAGAAGGGCCGGACCACAAACAGATGCGTGGAGTGAGAAAGATATAACATGGAATGTAGATCTATACATTTGGATTGAAAATTATATTCTAAAACAGAATATTCTAGAGTTTTTAGTTTAAAACGTTCGTTTTCTTTTTTATTGTGAAGCCCTTTGGTACCTTAAAGGAGTTGTAAAGTGCTGTATGAATAAAGTCTCATTCATTCATGATCCTTTCAATAAAATAAATAACATTATTCATGAAATAAAACAATTACCAAATAGCACTCTATGATTTTCAAAGACAGAAATTCAGGAAACATATACTGATACATAAAAAAATAAAAAATAAATAAATAATACAATAAGCAGTCGATCCTCCCCCGTCATAAATTCCGCTGAGACTTTGAGCTCATCATCACAGGTTTCACGTTTTGCGCTGCGCTGTGTCCTGCGCGTCTGTTTCTCGTCCAGTAATAATAATAATAATAAAGAGCACATTTCTAAGGCAGATACACATATTTCTGCGTTACCTTTTCACCGGAACAGAGTTCCCTCGTTTATTGCAGGAGTTACGTTCTAAAAATAACTGTGATTGGTGAAATCCATGGAGTATGATACGTTTATGGCAGTAAAACTCCTCACTCCCTAAATACACTTTTCTCAGACAAAAAACAACATTTTCACCCTTTTGTCTTGTTTAAATTCTCAAACCTTCATAGAAATTAAGTCCAGAATCTTAGAATGAAAACAAATATCCAATCAATCACAGATTTCTGCAGATCTGAAGAGCCACGGCACAGAGGAGATTGATTGACAAGGTCTCCAGCCAATCAGGAGACAGAACAGGGAGCGCTGTTTAAACAAAGCATCATAATCGCTCTAAAAGAATGAGCTAAACCGGGAAAGAGGAACTGCGACATAGAAAGGGAAGACTGTCTTCTGTTCTAATTGACAGGGATTTTAGAGGGTTTCAGGTTGGAGTACAGACTGCAGAAGAGTGAAATCAAATTTCACCTTCCATGCTTGATCGTGTGGCCAGATTAAAAAAAAAACACGTGTCTCTGATATTGTTCAGTGGGCCGGACCAAACATGGAAGCGGGCCGGATCCAGCCCGCGGGTCGTAGTTTGCCCACCCCTGCCCTATGAGGACTGGAAAAGTAGAACCAAAACAGAGAAGTGAACAAAGTACGCAACTGCATCAATATACTGTAATACATGTATAGATACTCCTTATACTCCTTATATTCAAACTTTACTCTAAGTGGAAGTTGCACCGTGACATCATTGTCGTCAGAAATGATGTGTTTTTGGCTTACATTCCTCAATGCACTAAAATTAATCTGAATTTAAAAACATTTTTTAAACTACTTAAGGATGCTATTGATTTCAATAATTGTTTTGCTTTTTTTCTGGGCTTTGGTTTATAAATTATATCTTAGAATTACTTTGACAACTTGGAAAACTGTATAAATTAACTTCCGTAAGTGATTATGTTTTTATATTTCTTGTTTAGTTTAAATGTAACATATATGTTAAAAGTATTTAAATAGTGAAGTACCGTAAATTCCGGACTACAAAGCGCACCCGATTATTAGCCGCACCCACCCATTTTCACGTGTTTAACTACTTTTATACATACACAAGCCGCATCGGGGTACAAGCCGCAGGAATTAGGCAACATTGTCATCCTGACGGATCACTTCCTGACTCAGAGTGTAAGTGTGATTTATTAGCACACAGTGGGTGGAGTCATTTTTGCCTCAAGCTCATGTCTTTGGGTTTATCTGCATCTGCCAAACAGTATGCACCTCTATTCTGTTCACAAGTTCCTCAGTTATGGTTTTTATTTTTATTATTTTTTTTTAACTTATTGACAATCTATGTATCACACATAAAATTACAAACAGTAACCATATAATCAACATTACATCCCTCAGTTATGATGAGGAAATTTACATCCCCGATCCCCCATTTCCCATGAGTCTTAGGGGCTAAAGGCGGGGCCAACGCCCGGCTCGCCATTCTGTTGTACGTGTTTAAGAATGAGCAGCAGTGCATGGAGGGGTGAACGGGTAAAGCTCTCCTTCCGCTTGTGTCGCGGCAGCGTTATGGGAGTAACAGGGCTGGTTAAAAAACACGCTAGTAAAATAAAGCAGCGACGACTGAAAAGCGCGCGCCTCAGCGCGATACGCGCGCCTCCTCGCGGCGCGTGGGTCAGAAGTTTCCTTCCACAACAAACACTTGCTCCGCGGACGCCTCGAGTAAGCCCTGGCTGCAGCCTGCAGAATGGCTCGACGCCTCTGCGCTCCACACTCCCGCGCGCTCCTTGTTTCCCCTTCCTATCTACTCCGAAAGCTCTGGCCAGCGCGGCTACAGGGAGGAGCGCTTCGTCCCCATTGCGCCGGTGGACGGAGCAAATCGTGTCTGTGCAGAGCAATCGGACTTAATACTGTACGTTTTGTGTATGAGGGGCGGATGCGTTGTTACGTGTGGGAGCCTTCAGACTGCCATCGGCCCCGCAGCTCACACGACACGCAGTCTCCAGCTCACACGGAGGCTGTGAGCGTTTCAATGCAAATCTCTGCTCAGTCCTTAGAAACCGTTAACACGACCACGTCAATTTGTGTTTCCAGTCGTGTCCCGACAAAATAAAGGCTGATATTATTGCCACATATTTACGTGCAGCCAGCCGAGTCACTATGACTCAGAGGTAAATGCACTCCTGAGCATGCGCTGTTCTCTCCGTCACGCAGCTGACCGGCTTTTCCAAACCCGTTGGTGATTTTTTTCACGCTGCTTTTAACGATTGCTTTTAACTTGAAAGCTTCATCATATTGTAGCGGCGATCACGTGCACGTTGGGTCTAATGGCACCAAAGGATTCTGGGATGCGGCTGGACATGCGTGTTTCGTTTTGTTGAACCATGACTGAAGTGTCTAAGACCTGAAGTCAAGTCCATGCTGTTTGGCTGCTTAGAGGTGTGTTGAAAAACAAATGACTTGTGTTTGATGTTAGAGAATTCAAACCATTCACTGTGTCCAAAAATACGTACACGGCGGCCGCCAATAAAATCCAATAATCAGCCGCGTCATTGAATAAGCCGCAGGACTGTAAGCGCAGGAAAAAAGTAGCGGCTTGTAGTCCGGAAATTACGGTACTTGTTTTAAAAACACACATTTCTGTATTAGTTTAAATAAATCATTTAGACAATTTTTGGTGCCAAATAAACAAAACTAATTGAGAATTTGTGAAGTGCCTAAAAGTCTACTTTTTTAAAGGTTTTCTTTATTTTAATTAGGGACATTAATGTTTAACTACCCAGAGGTTTCAATTCAATACAATATCTTTATTTCAAACACGAATGAAAATAAACACAAAAGTTAAAATAGACAGATAAAACAAGACAGTGTGCTTGAAAAGTAGTGGGTAGAAGAAAAATCTTGAATGATCCTACTCCTTTTTGACTACACCCGACGATGTGCATATTTCTTTTTAGTTATTTCCAGTTTTTATTGATCATTTCTGGCCTTGTAACATCTTGTAGCTTTTTTTGAATACATGTGTTGAAGTCCAAATTGACTTCCCCGGGTTCTGATTCGGAGTCAGAAGGATCTTATGATTGAAGGTTATAATAATAAGACTTCGCACCCTGAAACTTGGGTTCGCCTTTGCAAAGGGAGAATTCCAGCACAGCTGTTCACATCTGCTCCTCACACAGACTGTGCTAAAACTCTGCCTGCCCTTTGCCGGTCGGCTCTTTTTATTGATCCACACATAATATATGCATAACTTACATCCTGCTCAGTTATTTTTCAACAAAGCCTCCAGGTTAACTCACCTTTCTCTTTTGACCTTTGTCTAAAGCTCTCTTAACCACATCCTGCACAGCCTCCAGGTTCACATTCTAACCTTTGTCACCCTTCACTTGAAGTCACAAGTTATCATACACCTGTCTCATATTTGCTTGACTCACATCTAAAACATTAATATACTTTTAATTATAATTCCCACAATAATATACTTTTAATTATAATATAATTCCCACACATGTTTCATAAATCCACACCACAAATTAATAAGCGCATTTTCTTTATGTAGTATGAAGGCACTGGTTTTTGAAGTTCAGCTGATTTCTTAAATTGTAACTCCCATCTCTGTCCTTGAACATTAGTTTTATGTTTATTGGAAATAAATTATTTCTGGCTTTATACATGATGAGTGCTGTTTTAAGTTTCACTAGTTCCCATACATTCAATAAACCTGACTTTAAAAATAGTGCATTTTTATGTGTCTCATAATCCACACCATGAACAATTCGAATAGCTTTTTTTTGTAAGATATGCAAACACTGTACATTTGTTTTGTAGGTTTTTCCCCAGACTTCTACACTGTATTGTAAATACAGTAGTATTATCCATGAATATATTAGTAAACGTGCTGGATCGGAATCCTAAAATATCTTATCACCTGAACAATGTTAAGGCTACACTGGCATTATTCATCCAAAACTGAGATGTCCATAGATTTACCTGATGTGCAGCAAGAAAGACAGAGCAGGTTATGTCCAAACAGTGGTGGACTTAGCTGTTTGGGGGCACAGTAAACAGCAAAAAGTGTGCTGTGATGCTTTTTAGGTTTTGTGATCATTTGAAAATGCATTTACTGACAGAATGTTGAAGGCTAAGCTTAAATATATTATATTATCATGAGGAACCACTTCCTGCTGAAGTTCTGGCCACTGCTCCATGTGTCTCCCATGTGGGATATATCATCAGGAGCTTTCCGGCCAGTTCAGCAGATGGGACGTACCAGCGATGCATCAGCAGCAGAGTGCGGGGGAGCAGGTGGACATGCAGCTCCCCACTGTCATCTGTGAGGGAGACCCAAGATAAAAACAAAGTGAACCTGGAGTCCACCTTCTAAAACAGCATGAGTGAGTTTATGATCAAAGCTGCCTTTTATATGAAAATTGTGATTTTGACTTTAAAAACAAGACGCTCACCAAAAGCATGAATGTATTCGTTAAGGAGGCTGTCGATGGATGCTGCCTTCCCCAGTGTGGGGGATCCCATTGTGCCAAACTGCTGGGAGACGTCAACACTTGTGCAGATTGAAGGTTCTCCTGTGAACACAGACGGGGTCAGAGCAAGAACCGACCGTTTCAAACGGACTCCTGCTGGTGGGAGTGGTGGGTTAGGGTTAGGGTTAGGGTAGGGTTAGGGTTAGGGTTAAGGTTAGGGTTAGGGTTAGGGTTAGGGTTAGGGTTACTTGACTTGAATTGACATGGTCACATGAGTCACTGCCATCCTAGTGGGCCCTGGCACTGTCTTTATTATGTTTTCTGCAGACTGTTTTTTCTGACGCATATTTGGGGATGAAGACCAATGTATTTCACCATTCTTTGATATGAATGTCTTGCTTGAAGGAACAGGAATAAAAATTCCCTCATCTGGTTCAAAATCAGAATCATTAGAATCAGAATTTAGCTCAAGATAGTCTTCTTCTGATCACGATCAGTGATGACTTCCAGAGCCTCCTGGACTGTCATTGTTCTGCTTCTGCTGCTCATTTTGTAAAGGTCTGCCTGACAGACTGTAATGTTGGAAGGACTCCCATGCAGAGAATCTTTTAAATGTTTTGCCCCTCCCCTGTTGAGTGTCCACTCAATGTGGGTTGAGTTTTCCCGCTAGAACATAAATGGTTCCTGTCAAAAGTCATAACAACTATGCACCTGTGTGGGTGTGTGTTTGTGTCTAAGTGTGTGATTGGGGTGAAATATGTCTCACAGCTGCAAATAAAGGAAAACTAATAATAATAAGACATACCTCCAGTTTGACTGCCGGGTAAAATTGACCCAAACAGTATCTATGTAATATAAACATGTAGGGGGGGGGGGGGGGGGTTTGCATATATGTGAGATAAACCATTTTCATAATATTTGTTGAATATGCTAATTAAGGCACGCAGAAGAAGTTTCATGCTGAAAAAATACTTTTAACTATTTTTCCTTGATGTTCAAACTTTAAAATGGGTCAATTTGACCCGTAACATAACAGGAGGGTTACGATTGTGTGTAGACGTTTTTTCTCTTTTGCAGCCGCATGCCCACATTCTCCTTTTTTTAATCCTTTAGAGCCTAAAGACATTGTAACCCACAGACCGCTCCAAATTCAATAGATGTGGAGGGCAGACATTTGTGAACTCAGAGCAGATTTGGAAATTTGCATGAGTAATTGTTCCATCTGTCTCTCCTCGAGAAAGGTATACCAGTGTCCGTTGTCTTTCTTTTGCCTCAAATAATATCCGTGTTGTTCTAACATTTTGACCCACCACATGTAAAAATGAAATGGTCAAGCTTGACCGTTTTGAACACAAGACTGTTTTTGTCTCATATTAGATGGCCATGTTCTGATGGTGATCTTTTTCTTGTCTTCTGACCCCGAATTGAGGTTGTTACCTTTAAAAATTCTATTTCTGCTCAAGCAGTTTTCGTGGTTTCCTCCACAGCCAAATAAATGCAAATTGTTGATCATTTTGCATTGTTATTTTTGAGGGACGCTTTTAAAATAATGTTTTTAAAAATGTGGCTTAGTTTTAATAAGTTTGAATCAATGTTGAATTTAATTTTGCAATGATCATCTATGAGCTAAGTTCACCCTAATGTATTAGATGTTCAGCTGTTCTGTGAGAATGTGTGGATTTACCACACTTGGGTTGATGTTTTTGACTTCCTGTAACAGGAAGTCTGACTTACAACTGGAGGCAGCAGCTCATAGCTGAGGATCCACATTGAAGGCAACTACTGTCTGCTGTCAGTCATTTACCGTCCAGCTCTTCCCAAACATTATTTGTGTTTCTCAAGGGACTTTTGACATGAAGCTTTGCACACAAATGGGAAGCACCTGGATTCAATTATTTGTAGCTTTGATTGTTCTTCAGGTAAGAAATTTTCATAGATTATTTTCATTTTCTAAAATTATGTTATGAGATTTGTCTGCATCTTGTCAGAAAGCTTCAATTCCTATTCTTATTTCATTTTAAGCTATTTTTGTGGAATTCTATAGTAGGAAGGTTGTATTGAATTAGTCATGAATGGCATTTAAAAAAAAACATCTAATAAGTTGTAAGTGGGAAAAATATTAAATATCATCATCCGTTTTTTACTGAGTGTGTGTGTGTGTGTCTGCTCATTAAATGCTGTTCTCTAGGAAATTTACATTGTTTCAAAGTTGTACTTGTACAACATACAAAGCTAATCCTGTAATGTCAAGTTCTTCAAATTGTGACAGGCCCAGGCACCGATGGGTCGGCTCATGTGTCGAGCTCATAAGGTGAAACCCTGGTTGTGTCCGAATTCCTTCAGTACTCACTAAATAGTTCACTATAAATTCTCACTAGATGGGCGAATATGGACCACAATGCATTGCGTTTGAACAATTTTTGTAAAAAAATATAATTAAATGTATTTTTTTATAAAATAGCAATATTTTCATCTTTAGAACACACTGGATTCATAAATGATTGTCGCCAATTGCTCATATGCTTCATAAAATCGAGGACGTCATATTCGCTGTTTAAAAAAAAAGGCAGTGAGCATGGTGTCCAAATTGCTTTTAAAATCAGGGCACTACATAGTCCCACACTATACAGTTTTTTAGAGGTTAGGGAGTAGGGTGGGAATTCAGAACAGCCCCTGTGTCAGTGAATGAAATATAATTTTTCACTAGTTGGTTTGAAGGTATAAGTATGCGTGTGTGAACATTATCTGTATTGTGTACATGTTGACATTTGGACATTTTTGCAGCTAACAGGTGTGTTTATAACATTTGAGTGTGTGTGTGGACAGGCCCCGCCCCTTCGAGATTTGAATTACTTCTGAACCTCACCGTAATGATAAACATCCAGTAACTTGTTGCTTTATGCCGCTTTATGGTCTTACCCCCCCCCCCCCCCCACTCCTATGATCACCCTCCTATCCCCCCCTCCTCTCTGACGTCCCTCTCTCTTCTTCCGTCTTTTCATTTTCCGTCCGGTCCAACATCAAAGATTCTCAAATATGATTCAAATGAATAAAGTTTGGCCTCGATAACAAAAGGGGTTTATTCAGACATACCTCTGGTTTGTTAGAAGATTCATAACCCCTGTTGTTAAAATAAAATATGTCCAACACAAAAGGCCGTCAGCTCTCATCTGTCCGCCCAGCTGTTGACCAGGACAAGTTAAAACAATAAAAAATAAAAAAATAAAACAGGGAACCTGCTTTTAAGAGAAAAATACAGAGAATAAAGTAGAATAGAGACAGATGGTTTAGCAAAAAGTGACTCTAATGTCCCTAAAGGGGGTACATGTCAAGCATCTTAACCCTTGTGCTATCCTAGGCACTTTAACGTTGGGAGTTGGGTCATCTAGACCCACTAGACAGTGGGCTGAACCTTTTTTCTTCAATGATTTGTGATCTTCACTGGTGTCCATGGATTACATGAAATCTTTCCACCTTTATCCACCTTTGTCATGGTAGGGAGAACACGTCAAAGTAAGGGTGGGGTCATCTAAGATAGCACAAGGGTTAAATGTCTCTTTGCACTGATTTGCATTTAAAAGTAACTTTTATTAAATCCAACTTGCAGTGAGGACTTGAATCTGTTTTAATGCAACAGGGGATAATTTTTTATTGAATAAGTTCTTTGGTAACCCTTGTGCTATCCTAGGCACTTTATTTATTTTTTTATTTTTAACTTGGGTTGCCATCTTTGTGTGATTGTCCTTTGTTTTTTACAATTCTCATTTTTATGACTGTTTTATCTGCTTTTATGTTAAGTGCTTTGTGTTTTTAACTGAAATGAAAGGCGCTATATAAATAAATAAATAAAGTTTTAGTTTTAGTTTAAATGTCTGGGGTGTGGTTAAAATTGGCGGGTAAGGGCGCCAATTTGCTAATCTGCTGCCAGTAAGCAGCAGATTAGACATGTAGGCCCCTACCAAGGGCCCTACATGTCTTAGGTGCAAATAAAACCGAGAGAGGGGGGGGGGCCACTCCATACGGCAACCACGAGAGGGTGACCACTGCCAAGTAGCTCCCCCCCAAGGTGCATCGCAGGCTAAACCCTCCACCCCCTCACCCTATTATGAGATTAGATTAGGAAGGGGGTAAGTAAGACTGTCCCCCGGTGGTCAAACAGCCGTCCCCCAGCACAGGACCCAGGTCCCCCCCATCCCAGGGGTCACACCCCCCGAAGCGCCGACACCCCAGGCCCAGTACCACCAAGGGGGTTGCCCCGCCCCGTCCCAGAGCCAGATGGATAGCCCATCCAGCGCCGCTGGACCCCCCCCCCCCCCGAGCAGGGCCCCCAGCCAACCCCCCCCCCAGCACAGGCAGAGAGACCATCCCCCCCGGCCAAGCAAGACCACCACTCAACACCCCCCCACCCACCCACCCACCCAAGCCCAGAAGACCGGGCAGCGCCCCAGCCCGCCCCATCCAGGCACCGGACCCGACCCCCCGACCAACGGAGTCCCCACCGCCCCCCACCAGGCACCGGAGGCCCTGACCCCCACCCCGAACCACGGCGGAAAGGCAAGGAGCAGTGACGACCAGGCCCCCCACCCTCTAAGTCATGGAGACAGCTTTGGGAAACCAGAGAGACTGAATTCTTTAAAGATAATTGAACTTTGGGCTGACATTTTTTCCAAGCTGATATGATCTAACAGCAGATTTCTGTGTTGACTTATATTTATCTTTTTCTTGTTTTTCCAATTTATTAAAATCGTTTTTTTTCCCAATAAAAAGAGTTATGAAAATGATAGATACTAATCCTCCTTCCATATTAATGGCCCTCATGTCACCAAGCACGCAAAGTGACGGTGAAGCCGTGATTAAAACCTTAAGTCAGACTGATAGATCGGCCCATACCTGTTGCCAGAGAGCCTGGATAGGTATGAAGAACCAAAGTGCGTGTAGATTACTGTCACAGTGCTCACAAATGTCTGAGTAAATTAGACCCATCTTGAACATCCTCTGTCCAGTGGAGTAAATTCTGTGGTTTTATAAATATTCTGTTTTGTTTTTGTTTTTTTCACTGACATCTAATTTCATTCTGGAAAACATAATGCCCTTTTAACGTTTTGTTTTTAGACTGCAGAACATCCAGATGTGGACGTCTATTATTTTCCCAAGTCGAGTAATGGACTGAGGAGGATGAAGAGAGACTGGGTCATCCCTCCTATCAATGTTCCTGAGAATAGCAATGGACCCTTTCCACTTAAAATGGTTACGGTAAGAAACATCAAATATGAAGCAGAACTGCTCTTTCCTTTTTGGATTTATTTTGTTTTTAGCTTGGTCAAAACTTTAACTTTTTTAAAGTCAAAAGTTGCAAAACCTAAAATAGAAGCTTTAATGAAAAATCTATTTTTGTCTCACATGTTTAATGAGAGATTTCAACCAGATTTGACTCATGTTGTTTGCTAAAGAAAGGTTAATGTTGTTGTTGGCGGGTTTTTATTGATTCTTGGTTTGTTCAGATTCGCTCCAGTGAGGACAAAATAAAGAAGATCATCTACAGGATCACAGGTCCAGGAGCCAATGAAGATCCTGTTGGACTCTTTACAATGGACAAAGACACTGGTGATCTTTTTGTTCATCAGAGACTTGACAGAGAGAAACAAGCACATTATACAGTAAGAATGAGCCACAGTTTTTTTTACATTGTTTTTCTTTTCCGTACAGTTTTGTTTTGCCAGGTAAAATCTAAAAGATTTTAGTAGGGAATATAAATGTCATTTATAATTGTTGCTGGAATCATCCATCAAATGAATGCACTGCTGATCAAAATCTGAAGCCCTGGACGTGACAAGTAATCTGCTCTCTTTAAATTTGCATTTCCTGTGCAAAATATAGCATTTTGTGTTAACAACTTATTATTTTTGTGCACATTTTTTATTTTTCAACCCTTAAAAATTACTAATAGTGAAAAAGGAATCAAAAAGGGGATTGCACTGTTGTCAGTAGCATGAGAGTTCTTTCTCTGGAGACTTCTTGGACAAAGTTTAGCCAGTGTGATGACATGAGGAATAATAAAGCATTAGATTTATATTGTGCTTTTCCAGATGTACAAAGAGCTTAAAAACGTTTTTGGTGCAAAATACTGCGGGTGCACATCCTAAATTGTGCACACAATATGCTATTTTGTGCACTTAAGATACTAATTAGTGCGCATAAAATGCTCATTTGAGGGAAAAAAATGTTTAAATGTCATGTCCAGGGAGTTTTATCTTAAGAACAGTTAATGAATTGCTAGAAATTTAATCTTGCTTGGCTAGATTTGAACAACGTTCTAAATAAAGCTTCAAAATGTAAAAAGAAAAAATGAGAACAAGATGCCAAACATTTTGAGCAGACAATTTATTTCTAACAAATTTTACTTGAACATTTAGGATGATAGCAAACAAATCCCTGCTATGTCCTAAAAACAGAAATGAAAGGGTCAAAACAAAACCCTCTTACTGAGTAGCTCCACCTTTTTTGTTGATCACATTAAATATTTGTGTTGGCATGATTGATGCGAGTAAAAGGCTTTTGGGAAGGTGATGTCAAGTGGTGAAGATGGCCTCATGAAGGGCATCCACTGTCAGGAACTGATGTTCATTTTTGTAATCTTCTCTTTCCATCCATCCCTAAATCAGGAGAACATGCAGTTTGATCCAAGACAGTGAGGTCCTTTTCCTGAAAAAAGTTTCTTTGTTAGATGGGTGTTGTGGACTGCAGCATGGTCTTGTTGAAAAACCCAGTCATCACCACACAGACAAGGCCTTCAGTCATGAGCGATGCCCCCTGCAACATCTCCACATAGCCAGCTGTGGTTTGACACCCTTTGACAACCTGAAGCTCCATTGTTCCATTAAAGGAAAAAAACACCCCAGACCATGATGGCTCCACCTCCACTGTGCCGCATAGAAAAAATTTCAGGTGGGATCTATTTGTAATGCCAGTAACATAAGAAACCATCAGAACCATCAAGGTTACATTTTTTTCTCATCAGAGAAGAAAACGTTCTTTCACTTTTGAATGCCCCAATCCTGTTCACTTGCAATGTACTACTGGGCAATTTTACGGGATTGATTTGAAGACGCTTTTTGTTTTTGAAGGCCTTCTCTTGCAAATGCCGTCTGCAAGAGATGCTGTCTGTGTCCAGGTTACAGTCAGCTCCAGTGATGGTCTTAATTTGGGTCAACCATCCTCAGCAGCAAAGACACATTGTGCGAGGTGTTGGCAATGCAGCTCAACAATCCTGCCCCATTCAAAGACATTCAGTTTTTTTGCTCTTTTCAACAAGAGACTTTGACAGAAAAATTACTTAGTAAAGTAAAGTTCCATTGAATGCAAAAAATGGCACAAATTATGGCATTTAAAGGCTGTGGTCTTAAACTTTTGATCAGCCAATGACCTGTTCTTTTTTTTTAATTGTTATTTTCAAAAAAATGCTCTGTTGCTCCTCCTTCTGGCATTTTGAACCTCTGTTCAGAGCCTTGTTAAGGTCCAACTGTGCTAATTACAAAATCTTGCTTTTTCTTAACTGGTCTTAAGTCTTAGATGAGGACTGTATTTTGCTACACTCCCCACACAAATGAACACCCCCCAACCACCCACCCTCAGTCATTCATTTTTTTAAAAGGGTTACATTTTATTGGAGATTTTTACGCAGTAAAATTGACCTTACAGTTTGTGTTGTTGTAACACTTTGTTCCTTGTATTATTTTGTAGCTGTTTACACACACTGATGTTGTTGGGGCGAGCAAAGCAGAGGATCCTATGGAAATCATCATCAATGTAATTGATATGAATGACAACAAACCCATTTTTGAACAGACATCCTATGTGGCAGAAGTTGCTGAATCCTCACCAAAAGGTAACATCAGTGGATCATTTGTAATGTTTAAACAAATATTCGTTTTTATTTTGTATCTTAACCTTTTTACTGGTCAAACAGTTGAATCCAGAACAGGTTCTGGGTCTCAGTAATTGTTGTTAAACTCCAGTGAACAGAACAGAATCAGATGAAGTAAATAATCAGGAGTGGAGATGGTGAGGTTGACCTACACAAGGTTGAGTCTTGAAGGATAACGTTTTCTTTTCCTACAGTGCTAGATGTTCACCTTCAGAGAGTTTTGTTTTTTCAGCTGAGCTGTGAGCTCTGACGCTCGTGTTAATCCTGTTCTCCAAATACTTTGTACTTTCGTTCATTGATTGTAAGTTTCTTCCTCTAAAGCTGTTTTTTCTGGAAGTGAGTGGATGTCAGAGCTGCAGGTAAACTTCAGTCATGATTTAGACTTTAACACTGATGGAAGCAGAAAGAAACTGATGTGTGTAAAGTTTGTTTTAGGTTTACTGATGTGTTCAGTCATAATGGCTGCATAGTCAAAGCAGAACTACTGGAAAACTGATGGCAGACATGGTCATATTGGCTATTATGAATATTACTGTATATTTTTTATAAATTGATCAGTTACTTTGACAGAGTAAGGACTTGAAAATCTTGTGGCCCAAAACACAGGATGGAATGTGTCTTTAAAATCTAATTTTAATTGTGCTGTAATGTTTGACCTCTTCAGGGACTACAGTGATTCAGGTTAAAGCCACTGATGCTGATGAACCAGGCAATGACAACTCAATTATCAGATACACTATTCTGAGCCAGGAACCTAAACTTCCCAGTGATTCCATGTTTGCCATTGACACCGACAATGGGGCCATCATGGTTAAAGGTGTTGGTTTGGACAGAGAGGTAATGATTCTGAAATAAATCCTCTTAAGATGAAAGTTGTTTTTCTAGTTTGTTTGTTTTTTCAGTTTTGTAGTTAACATTCTTACAACTGACAAATTATTTCATTCATGGATTTACACTTTGAACATTGAAAAAAGATTTTTAAAGTTTCTTTTTCTGTTTTTAATCCATGTATTACACTAGACAAATTCAAATTGTCTGGTAAATTTGAATTTTCAGGGTTTTCAAGATGGTTAAGTATTTGTTAGTCCAAATTAGAGAAGAAAAGGTTTATTTGAGTTGCTGCTGCAGATGATGATGATGATGATGATGATGTGCTTCAACAGAAATATCCTGAGTATAGTCTGGACATACAAGCAGCGGATATGAAAGGAGAAGGATTAAATGGAAAAACAAAAGTAGTTTTGAAAGTGACGGACAGCAACGACAACCCTCCAGTCTTTACTGCATCTACTGTGAGTACAACACATGTGACTGTTTGGTTAACACTAATGTCTGAAAGGGTTTGACACATTCAAGTTTTCTTTGAAGAGATAATGATGTTTCATTTTTATAGAGAGCATTTAAAGGTATTCTGTAGGAATTTACTGTGTGACAGCTGTGAATATTTCATGTTTTCAATTTCATTTTGGTTTTGTGAGCAAACCCTCTTTGAGTCTTTCATTCTTTTACCTTTTCCTTTTTTTTTTTTTTTTTTTTTTTTTTTTTTTTTTTTTAACTTGTCCTGTCCAACAGCTAGGCAGACAGATGAGAGCTGAGGGCCTCTTGGGTTGGACATATTTTACTTTAACAAGAGGGGTTATTAATCTTCAGACAAACCAAAGGTATGTCTGAATAAACCCCTTTTGTAATTGAGGCCAAACTTTATTAATTTCAAACATGTCTGAAAATCTTTGGTGTTGGACCGGACGGAAAAGGAAAGAGGGGAAGAAGAAAGAGGGACGTTAGAGAGAGGGGGGGTAGGGGGTGATAATAGGAGGGGAAGGGGGATAAGACCATGAAGCAGCATAAAGCAACAAGTTTACTGGTTGTTAATCATTATGGTAAGGTTCAAATGTAAAAAAAAAACAAAAAAAAAAAGGGCGGAGCCTGTCCACACACACACTCAAATGTTATAAACACACTTGTTAGTTGCAAAAATGTCCACCTGTCGACATGTACACAAAACAGATAGTGTTCACACGCATACTTATGCCTTAAAACCAACTAGTGTGAAATATTTCAGTCATTCAGTCTGTTGAGCTGACACCTGTGCTCAGGTGAGTGTTTATGTTCTTCTAAAATGGATGGTGGAACGTGAAAAGAAGGAGGGAGAGTGCCCAGCCATCCCCACCCCAAGACCCCCACCGCACCAGCAGCGGCAGCCGGATTCCCCCCAACACCACACGGGAACCGGCAGGGAACAACCGCCGCCCGGGCGACCAAGCCCGCCACCCAGGCCAGGGCCAGCAGGGCCGCCGCAAGGCCCCCAGAGCCAGAGAGCAGGGAGGCACGGAGGGAAAGAGGGCGCCGCCCCAGCCCAACCAGGAGAGCAGCCCCCCCGCCGCGCCGGGAGAACCCAACGCAGGGCCCCACCGGAGAAGGACGCCCACAGCCCCAGACGAGCACCCCACCACCACCCAGGAGTTCCGGGCATCCCCCCGCCCCAACCCCAGGTACGGGCCAGGACCCCCCAAGGGAGACCCACTCCGCACTCCAGGCAGCCATCCGCCCGGCCAACGGTTGGTCCAGGGAGGAGCGAGGCAGGGGCCCGCCGCCCCCGCCCAGGAGGGGGGAACCCCGGGGAAAAAAGAGGGCCCACAAGGGGTGTTGTAAATATGGCCCGACCAGGCTCGGCCACAGTTGGAAATTTGGCGGGGCCCAGCACTCAGGAGCAAGGACCAGAACCCACCCCCCAGGGACACGAACACCCCCGGCTCAGATGTAATGTGAACCCCCCCACCGCGCGGAGAGAGCACCGCCGGGCCCAGGAAGCCAGCACCCCGGGGACACAGCCGCCGTTGCAAAGGGGCCCGTACCCCCCACCAGGGAAGAGGCAGGGGACAGATGGTCCTAGGTCCCACCTTCCTTGCAAAATGTGTGTGCGTGTATGTGTGTTTGAGAGAGTGTGTGTGTGCATGTGTGTGTGTTTATGTTGGGATGTATATATTGAGGGGGGAGGGGTGTGTGTACTAAGGGGGGTGCGGTTAAAATTGGCGGGTAGGGCACTAAGGGGACGTCTCCTGATTACTCACAGTGACGTCCCCTCACCCTCCCCACAAAGGGGCCCTAAATGTCTAAGGTGCGGTTAAAATTGGCGGGTAGGGTGCTAGGAGGACATCCGCTGCTTGCTGGCAGTGATGTCCAAGCACCCCCCCTACCAAGGGCCCTACATGTCTAAGGTGCAAATAAAACCGAAAGAGGGGGGGCCCACTCCATACGGCAACCACAGGAGGGGGGTCACTGCCTAGTAAACCCCCCCCCCAAGGCTCATCGCAGGCTAAGCCCCCCACCCCCTCACCCTATTATGAGGTTATATGAGGAAGGGGGTAAGTTGGGGACAGATGATAGACTGTCCCCCGGTGGTCAAACAGCCGTCCCCCGCCCCCCCCCCCCCCAGCAAGGGGGCCAGGCCCACCCAGCCCCGGGGCCCCACCCCCGGAGGCGCAGACACCCCAGGCCCAGCACCACCACCCCCACACAGAGAGAGGGGAGCCAGAAAGCGCCGGCCCCCCTCGGAGCAAGCCCAGGCCCCCACCCCCAAACGCCGGCCCTAGAAGAGCTCTGGTCAGGCCTCGACGGGACCGAGGCAGCCAACCGGCCGGGGAAACCGCCGATGGCCTCAGCGGAGACCCCGACCCGTCAACCCCCCCTGCCCCGTACCAATAGTGGCCCCCCCCCTCCCCCAGAATGCCCCCCCACAGGACAGGGCCGACAAGACCCCCACCCCACCCCACCCCCAGACCCCGCAGCCGAAGCGGATGACACCCAGAGCGACCGGGGGCCCCAAGAGGGTTGTCCCGTCCCGCCCCAGAGCCAGGGAAGGGCCGATCCCAGCCCCAGGTGTAGACGGGAAGCCCATCCAGCGCCGCTGGGCCCCCCCCCCGAGCAGCGCCCCCCGCCAACCCCCCCCAGCACAGGCAAAGGGACCACCCCCCCAAGCCAAGCCAGACCACCACCCCACCCCCCCCACCACGCACCCCCACACCCAAGCCCAGAGGACCACGCAGCGCCCCAGGCCGCCCCACCCAGGCGCCGGACCCGACCCCCCGACCAACGGAGCCCCCACCACCCCCGGCCAGGCACCGGAGGCCCCGACCCCCACCCCGGCCCACGGCAGAAGGGCAAGGAGCAGCGACGACCATGCCCCCCCCACCCCCTAAGTCACGGAGTTAGCTATGGGAGACCAGAGAGACCGAATTCTTTCAAAGTTACTTGAACTTTGGGCTGACATTTTTTCCAAGCTGATATGATCAAGCAGCAGATTTCTGTGTTGACTTATATTTATATTTTTTTTGCTTTTCCAATTTATTAAAATAGTTTTTTTAGCAATGCAAAGAGTTATGAAAATGATAGAGCCTAATCCTCCTTCTACATCGATGGCACTCATGTCACCAAGCACACAAAGTGACGGTGAAGCTGTGATTGAAACCTTAAGCCAGACTGATAGATCGGCACATACCTGCTGCCAGAGAGCCTGGACAGGCGTGCAGAACCATAGTGCATGCATGTAATTGTCGGGTAGATTACTGTCACAGTGCTGACAAATGTCTGAGTTACTGAGACCCATCTTGAACATCCTCTGTCCAGTGTAGTAAATTCTGTGAAGAGTTTTGAAATGGATTAGCTGCAGATTTGGATTTTTTGTCATTTTAAAGGTGTTTAGACAAAGTTCTGACCAAAAACTTTCATCTGTGCTGATGCTCAAATCCGCATCCCATTTTGTTGTCGGAAGTGAAATATTGTTATCTAAATTACATAAAAGTTTGTATATTTTGGAGAGAGTTTTATTCATTGAGAAATTGATCAGAGTGGTAACTACATCTGGTAGCTTTAAATCGTTGTCTCTGTATTTAAACTTTTTAGTAATAATTGATTTAAGTTGCTGATATTCCAAGAAGTTATATATTCCATGTTTGTCTTGAAGTTCCTGGGGAGTTATGAATCTTCTATCAATAATTATGTGCTCTAGTTGTTTTATGCCCCCTGCTTGCCAAGCTGGGAAGTGGATAATTTTTTTGTTTATGAGGATGTCTGGGTTGTTCCAGATGGGTGTCATTTTGCACGGTTGAATTGATGATTTTGATATTTTGAGAAATTCCCACCAGGCTGTTAAAGTGGCATTTATATTAATACTTTTGAAACAATCCTGTTTTTTAACTATTTGACTAATAAATGGAAGATCTGACAGGTTGATCTTTCCACATAACGCCTGTTCCAAGTCTAACCATGAGTTGGTTTCTGGATTATTTTTTAACCATTTTAAGATGTATTGTAATCTATTTGCAAGAAAGTAATTGTGGAAGTTAGGTAATTCTAATCCTCCACAGCTTTTTGCAGATTTTAAAGTTTTTAGACTAATTCTTGCAGGTTTATTGTTCCATAGAAAGCTTGATATGGATGAGTCTAATGTTTTGAACCATTTTAATGGCGGTTGTGTGGGAATCATTGAGAAGAGATAATTAACTTTGGGTAAGATTTTCATTTTAACCGTGGCTACCTTGCCCATAAGGGACAAAGGCAGGTTGGTCCAGCGTGTTAGGTCGTCCTGTATGTTTTTCAGTAATGGGGTGTAGTTTTGCAGCACCAGTTCTGATATTTTGGGGGAAAAATAAATACCTAGATATTTTATATTGCCTGATTTAACTGGTATTGTGAGTCCTTGCTCCGCATTACTGTTCAGTGGTAATAAAACAGATTTATTCCAATTAATGGAATAGTCTGATATAGAAGAGAATTCATTAATGATTGTTGCCGTTTCATTTACAGAATGTATATTACTTAAAAACAGTAATATGTCATCTGCATAGAGACTAATTTTATGATGGCTGTGTTTGGTTTTAATTCCTTTAATACTCTCATTCTGTCTTATTGCTGCAGCTAGAGGCTCGATAAATATTGCAAAAAGCGAGGGGGAGAGAGGGCAACCCTGTCTAGTTCCTCTTCCAAGAAAAAACCTGTTGGAAGTCTGTTTATTAGTTCTAACTGATGCATTGGGGTTGTGATATAATATTTTGATCCAATTGATGAATGATTCTCCAAACCCAAACTTATGGAGGGCAGCAATGAGGAACTTCCAATTTACTCTATCAAAGGCTTTTTCAGCATCCAGTGATAGTATAGTCATTTCCTGGTTTTTGATGGTGGCAAAGTCTATTATGTTAACGAGTCTGCGGACATTGTCATCCGAGTGTCTGCCTTTGATGAATCCAGTTTGATCAAAGTCAATTATGTGAGGAGTGACTTTTTCTATTCTCTGTGCTAGTGCTTTGCAGATAATTTTTACATCTGCATTAATTAAAGAAATGGGGCGATAGCTTGAAGGACTCGTGGGGTCTTTGTCTGGTTTTAGAAGAAGGATAATGTTGGCAGAGTTCATGTTAGGTGGTAGAGATTGGCTTTCATTGATAAATTTTACCGTTTTATAAAACGTTGGTGCCAGTTGTTCCCAGAATTCCTTATAAAACTCTGCAGGAAAGCCGTCAGGCCCTGGTGCTTTACCATTAGGCATAAGTGACAGAGCTTCATGAAGCTCAGACAACGAGAGCGGAGAGTCTAAATTTGTGATTTGATCTTCGTTTAACTTGGGCAGGTTTATATTGTTGAGAAATGAGTTGATGCTTTGTTCTGATGGATTGATCTGTGGAGTGTATAAGTTTTGATAAAAGTCTTTAAACGCATTATTAATTTTTACCGGGTCATGGGTGACATTCCCTGTTTGGTCCATAATCGAAGTGATTGTTGATTTTTCTTTATTAATTTTAAGCTGATTAGCTAGAAATTTGCCAGATTTATTTGAGTTTTCATATCTTTCCAGTCGAAGCCTTTGTATCTGGAATTGTGTTTGTTTATTGATGATGTCATTTAACTGCAGTTTTAAATTTTTCAGGTCGCCCAGTATGTGTTCCTGTGCAGAAGCAGCATAAGCAGTCTCCAGAGTTTTTATTTTATTTCCTAATTCTAATAAATCTGCTTTCTCCTTGCGTTTTTTATGCGTTGAATAAGAGATGATTTTCCCTCTCATGACTGCTTTTGCTGCTTCCCAAAGAATACTTGGTGATATTTCAGAAGTATCGTTGAATTCTAAGAAGGTTGCCCACTCTTTTTTAAAGAATTCAATAAATTCCTGGTCTTTTAACAGAGACGTATTAAACCTCCAGGTTGAACCCGAGGGTCTGGGTACTTCCCTTGAAATAGTAACAGAAACTGGTGCATGGTCACTGATAATAATTGGATGAATGTTGGAACTTTTAATTTCTTTCAAAAGGGAGTTACTGACTAATAAATAATCTAAACGAGATTGTGAATGGTGAACTGGAGAAAAAAAGGTGAACCCCTTAGTGCTTGGATGACATGAGCGCCAAGCGTCGCAGAGACCCAGATCATTCATGTACTGCTTTAGAATACTTGCAGACTGCCATGTACGCTGGTTTGCTGCTGTGCTGAGTCTGTCAAGTTCAGGGTCCAAAACAAGGTTGACGTCTCCTCCTATAATGATTGTGGAGTCAGAGTGAACTGAGAGTGAGGTGAAGAATCTGTGAAAGAAGGAAGAGTCGTCAACATTCGGGCCATAGATGCTGGCGATGCAAAAGTCTTTATTCTGAATGGATATATTAATGATTTCAAATCTGCCTTCTGGGTCAGTAACTGTATCCTTATGAGTAAATGTAACATTTTTATTAATCAAAACTGCAACCCCTCTTTGTTTGGAGTTGAAACTGGCAGAATACATAGCTGGATACTGGGAACAGCACAGGAGATGACCAGCTGATAATGATAAATGGGTCTCCTGCAGCAGAGCTATATCTGCTTTAAGATCATTCAGGTGATTTAACACTTTCAATCTCTTTGGCCCAGAACCAAGTCCACGCACATTCCAGCTAACGATGTTAAGACTGCTCATAGCTGTTCTAACCGGGAGAGTGCAAGGCTAAATAGTGCGTGTGCCCGTCCGTGTGCGCGTGCCCGCTGTGCGTACCTGCTACACTGACAAGCGCTATGCGTTGTGGGTGAACGTATCTTGGCTATGAGCTGCATGTTATGTGCGTCCTGTGTGAGCCTAAGTGAGGTTTTTGCAGTTTATCAACGTGTGTGTGCGGGATCGCGTGTGCATGCTCTTATGCGCGCTAGTATGCGCGCGCGCCCGTTCCGTGCATAAATAAATACTCACCATGGTTGCGTTGACTTTACCTGATTCACATGTGAGGACATGGGAAGGGGGGGGGACAAGAGAAAAGAGAGAGGGAAAGAGAAAGAACAAAAAACAAAAACAACGAAACAACAACAGAAACATGAATGTGAGAGAAAGAAAAAACACTTTTCCTGAGAGGTGTGGATTATTGATGATCCGATTATTTCCTAGTTAAATAAGTTTGCGGGTTTCTTCTGGGCAGCGCAGATGTCAGTGCGCCTCTGAAAGCCTTCAGCACAGCCAGGGTGTTACCTCTGGGTCCCGGAACAGCTTGCCATTCACAAAAAGTTTATCAACAGCAACCACCGCGCGTGCTCCAGCAGACAGGTGCTTCCTCCTCAGCGGGAAGAGGATTTTCCGCCGGCGGAGGATCTCGCCTGGAAACTGATCATTCACGCTGTAATGTGTGTCTTTCAGCTCGCGCCCTCTGCTTTTTACCTGCATCTTTTGTTTATAATGTTCAAATTTAGCAACAATAGGACGGGGACGCTGATTGTCCGGCCTTTTTCCTCCGAGCCGGTGAACCCTGTGGAAGGAGATCTTCTGGACTTCTTCCTTGGGGAGTTTCAGGTGGACCTCTATAAAGGACTTAACAATGTTCTCCGGGACTTCCCCTGCCTCTTCTGGAATCCCTGCGAACACTAGATTGTCCCTCATGCTCCTCGCCTGAAGATCCAGGAGGGTTTCCTTGATGGATCGGTTTTCCTCAGAGAGACGGGCGGTGTCGTGGCCCAAGATCTTCACGGTCTCTCTGAGGGCCTGGTTCTCCGCTGCGAGCTCCTGCACCTGCTGTTGGCTGAACTCCAGAGACTCTGAAGAAGGCAGCAGAACGTGGGACCTGGAGGAGCACGTGATGCTGTAGTATCGCGAGAGCCGACGAGAGGAGTGTGGTGAGTTTACTTGGCGGCGCGTAAGTTGTGAACAAACATTTTTGATTTATTTAATTACACCGCCATATTTAAATAATCCAGAAAGTTTAAAAAATAAAAATCTGAAAAAGTTTGTCAAGCATTTGCCAGCCTGGATGACCTGGAGGACCTGGAGGATCTGGAGAATTACATCGACGAGTGTTTCAATACCTGCCTCATGAAGAAATCCAACACCGCCACTCCGTCCACCAAACGCAACCGTCCCGAAGACTCCCCGGGGGCTGCCTCCTCCCCAGGCAGCAACATGAGTGATATCCTGGATTCAATTGATAAAAGGCTCTCCAGCCTTGATTGCCGTTTAAATCTGCTGGAGATCCTCCATAAGGAATTCCAAGGTCTTTTACCTTTTCCAGTATCAGGGATCAGTTGATGAAAACGCAGTGGGGGTTCTGGTTGTTAAAATGTCAGTAACTGATGAAGATGAACCAAACACCCCAACATGGAACGCCAAGTTCAAGATTGTCGGAGGAGATCCTGATGATTTTTTTTCCATAGAAACAGGATCCAGCAAACAAGAAGGAATCATTAAAACTGCTCAGGTAAGAAAACAAAGAAAGATCCTGTTTTCAAGTGAAAGAGCTTTATCAAGTTAAGTTTGTTACCCAGCAAATGTACAGATGTTTTGTCCTAAAGCTGTCCTTCACACGGATAACTAGAGGTGTTTATTGGCAAGAGGCTAGTGATACGATACATATCATGATGTATTCCAACAATTCACCAGAAACAGTATTTCACTATTTCTTCATGGAGTTCTAAACTATACATAATTAAATAAATAAACATGACCTCATGCAAATATATGATTAACCTACAGTATATGTCTCTCATAAATATATAAAAAGATCATGAAATTATGAAAAACCTGCACACTGATTTGAAATTAGCCATTATATTATTAAATATATTTCATTTTGCTTTAAAAACCTGTTCATTATTTTAGAACTGATATGAATTGCTATTTTCGGAACTATTATTTTATTGTTATTTTTTGTGTGTTTTGCTGTTGGACAACTGAATTTCTCCCTTGGGAGATTAATAAAGTTATTATCTATCTATCTATCTATCTATCTATCTATCTATCTATCTATCTATCTATCTATCTATCTATCTATCTATCTATCTATCTATCTATCTATCTATCTATCTATCTATCTATCTATCTATCTATCTATCTATCTATCTATCTATCTATCTATCTATCTATCTATCTATCTATCTATCTATCTATCTATCTATCTATCTTCATTTTTTTTCTATACAAAAAAGGCCGAAAAAAATTACTTGCAAAATGCATTTATTGGTTTTATATAACAATAAATAAAACTGACCTATGTAGGTGATCTGCTTTATAAAATAAGAAAAACTACTAGCTGCCAGGAACCAAAACCTTTAGATAACTAACACTGGCCTGAAAAAAAAACATTTTACCTTGCACATTTATTTTCTCGTAGACCCGATTGTTACAGTCGGGTGATACCATTTAAAAGATCTGTGGCATGCACTATCTTTGTATACCAATGTGGACACACAGCATTCGACTTATCCAACTGTCTTTTCCCTTCATTGCTGACAATGAATGCGAGCGTTTGAATGTTCCTAAGATTCTTATTCCATGGAACTGCAGCTCCGTTTTCACACATTTGGAAGTAAAAGTTGACTTCACAGCTAATCGCCACAACATTGGACTTCTTCAGAGTGTTATAGACATGGCTCTGAGCTGTCAGGTTGCTTAACCCTTGTGCTATCCTAGGCACTTTACCATTGGGAGTTGGGTCATCTAGACCCACTAGACAGTGCTCTGAACCTTTTTTCTTCAATGATTTGTGATCTTCACTGGTGTCCATGGATCACATGAAATCTTTCCACCTTTATCCACCTTTGTCATGGTAGGGAGAACACGTCAATGTAAGGGGGGGGTCATCTAAGATAGCACAAGGTTAATTAGAATCTTTGGCTGTTTCGCTCGCTTGGCTTCCAGCATTTTTACTGAAGCTACATTCAGTATAAGCTGTGTCTGCAAAGCTTAACTCGTACTCTTGAGCTGTCCACAAAGCACAAATATGAAGTATAAAAGTGTAAAACACAAATCTGTGTTTTATATGGTACCAGCACCAACTTGACACAAAGTTTTGGTATCCATTCTAGTTGAAACTACATTATACGTGTCTCAAAGAGCTTTGTAACAACCATGGTAACAACAAAAACTGCGAGGCCAACTAAACATCTCATAAGCTGGTTCTCCCTAGATCCTATTGGTGTTTTGGTTCTGTGTAGAGCTGCTGTAAGAGCTAGTAGAGGTTTACGTGTAAAACAAGAGTAAGACACTGAACGACATGTTAGCTTATAATTAATTAATTAGGTATCGTCTCTGCTGCATTTTATGTCGATACAGGTATCACCAAATGAAGAATTGTAATATTTCATTGTATCAATTTTTTACTTACACACCCACTGATAACTGCCCTTTTCTTCAAACAAAAGGGACTGGACTTTGAGAAAAGCAGAACACACACTCTGGAGGTTATTGTGGAGAACGGCGTCCCTTTTACCATTCCACTGACCACCTCCACCGCCACAGTGGTGGTGACCGTGAAGGACGTCAATGAGCCTCCAATCTTTAAAGAAAAGGAGATGACCGTTCAAAAGCCTGAGGACCTTCCTGTGGAAAGTGTGGTTATTAAGTCTGAGGCAGAAGACCGAGACTTTGAACGTGAAAACAATGTCAAGTAAGATTTTATTCCCTCATTTTCCTTAAAATGAGGGAAAATTTTAAATAAAAAAAAAGCTTGGTACTTTGTTTTTTTTACAGTTGAAAAATAGAAACTTAACAAGAAAAATTAATGTTATTAATGTTTCAGTTAATCAAAATCTGACCAGCCCAGAATTGGAGAGAAATAAGTGTTTTTAAATCAGTTTAGATGATTTTAAGTCTCTAAATGTAATTTTATCGTCTTTTTTTTTTTTTACATACAATTGGTTTACACACAGTTGTTCCATGTTGTAAACATGTATTGTATTCAGCATTATAAAAACACAAAGATTCTTCGAACGTTATTCTTTTCAGTGCCTAAAAATGTACGAATGATTTTTGTAATGAATCCATTTGATTCACATTTTTATGTGCAGGTATAAAATAATTGATGACCCTGAAAACTGGCTGACAGTGGACGAGGATTCAGGGCTGGTGAAGGTGAAAAGCCTCATGGACAGAGAGTCCCCTAATGTGACGGACAATAAATACACGGTGCTCCTTGGTGCTTATGATAATGGTAGGTGGAAAAAGAGAGAAATTGTTGCTGGCCAAAAGTTATTTTGTGTGTGAAGTGAGATTTTATGGTCAGTTAGGAGATTATTAGAAGTGCAGACAACTTTTTTTTTTTATTGCCCACTGAGGGAAATGCACAACCTTGGACCTCTGTGCTGCAGAAAAAAAAACCTGTAGTTTTCCTAACATCTAAAAAAAATTAAAAATATTGGTGTACCTGTGAGGGGTTAAAATTCTTTTTTGCAAGTCTTTGGTATAAAAAAATAATAATGTGAGAGAAACTTGAAGAAAGGAGCAAAAATGAGGAGCCAAAGAAAAAACAGAATAGAAACAATTTGGGGAAAGGATCTGTGCAAGCAATAAACAAAATAAGTTAAAATATATTAAGGAAAAGTTTTTCGTTATTTTTCTTTCATTTATTGTATAAAGAAAAAGTCATTTTTTTAATTGCCTGGAAAGGAACAGACCACTAGACAAGCCAAGTGCTAGTTATCTGCAGACCAATGCTCCACCACTTGTCTCTCCTGTTCAGAAATCTTGCTGATTTTCAGTCTTGTTTACATTTATTTCCATAACTTGTTTAATTAACAGAGACAATATCTTATAGCTGTGCATTATTTTGTTTTCATTTCAAATCTGTTAAGTTATGATGTTCATCTGTGATCTCACCAGATCTAGTCCCAGCCACTGGAACTGGCACGTTGATCATTATACTTGAAGATGTCAACGACAACGCACCAGCGATTGTAGAACGGGAAACACAGGTGTGTGTTTGCTTTTTAGAGCCATTTAGGTTTTCATTTTTCAGGAAGAACTGCACTGAGACTGACTGTGATTGTGTTTCCTCAGATTTGCAAGCACCAGCGGACTCCTGCACTGCTGAGTATAGTGGATAAAGACGAAGCCGCTCATTCTGCTCCGTACAGTGTGGCCGTTCATGAAAAGTACTCGGCCAACTGGACGGCTAAGATGAACGAAAGCGGTACGAACACTGTTCACTGGAATGTTCACATTTAACCTTTGTGCCATCCTATGGGGTCCAGATGACCTGATCCTACATGTTACTCCTACCCTGACAAAGGTGGATAAAGGTGAAAAGATTCCATGTAATCCATGGACACCAGTGAAGATCACAAATCATTGAAGAAAAAAGGTTCAGAGCACTGTCTAGTGGGGTCCAGATGACCCCACTCCCAATGTTAAAATGCCTAGGATAGCAAGGGTTAGAAAGACATCACTTTTTTTTTTCTTTCACTTAGTCATTTATGTTCTTTGCTCAAACTAAATCTTGAAATCATTTAGCAGCATCTCTGTGATGTTTATTTTTAAAATGGCAGCAGAAAGTGGAAATAATGCACAGGTTGAAACTGAATTTCCTTCACTTCTCTGTTCTGTAGAAACTGGAATCGAGCTGTTTTTAAAGTCTGAAATCCCTGAAGGAAAATACAAAGTGGTCCTGAGGGTCGCAGATCGTGGTAACCTGGACCAGGAAAGCTCCATCAATGTGGAAGTGTGCACCTGTTTAGAAAATGGACTTTGTCCTCTGACTGGAACTGGACTGCCAGCATATATTTGGGGAATACTTGGAGCTCTGCTGCTGCTGCTGGGTGAGGATACGTTTTTCAGAAATGAAAGAATGTATTGTGTTGATGGAGTTGTTTGGGTATTTTTTTCTTCTAATGTAAAACAAGAATCTTCCTAATAAAAAAAAAGAAGGACAGACGGTAACATTAGTTACCAATAATAACGTTGTCATTTATAAACCCAGATGATAATAGGGGGAGAGGCCAGTTAGGGGGACAAAGGTGTTGGCTTAGTGACTAGAGCTGGAAAATCTGAGACAAACAACCATTCGTGGGACGAAAAATCTTAGAATTCTTTGATTATTAAAAAGTTCAATGTCTCCAAATGTAGCAGAGCAGCTCAGGTTGGGTGTTTGAACAAAAGGAAGAACTGAGAGGAAGACGGGGCATACCTAACCTGGAGCTGCTGGGTGGGAAGATGAAGGGAGGACCAAAAAGAGGGAATGTGTAAAAACAAAGGGGGAGAAAAGTTTTATGTGTGATGTGTGACAAAAGAGTGTCATCAAGGGTGAAAGGTATGGATACTGTGGTGAGAGCAGCATGTTGATGGTAATAGAGACTCTGAGGAAGAGACAGCAGACAGAACTGGAGGTAAATGATGAAGATGTTGTGATTCTCTTTGGAAGTGATGAGGATGAATAGGATCAGGAATGAATCCATCAGAGGAACAGTCCATAGTAAATGCTCTGGAGGAAAAGCAGGGAACCAGACTAAAATGGTTTGGAAACACTGAGAGGAGGAACAGTGATGATATTGGTAAAAGAATGTTGAGGTTGAAGCTAACAAGAAAGAGACTTAAAAGAAAACCATTTGTAAGTTCATGGATGTCAGCAAGGAGGACATGAGGGTGGTTGGTGTGAGCGAGGAGGATGCAGAGGAGAAAGGTAGATGGAGGAGGATGATTTGCTGTTGTGACTCCTAGCAGCTGAATAACAAATTAAGGTCAATCTTGTGCAAATACTGGTTGATGGATGTGTTAGTAGATACTGAAAATGGAGGGTAGAAGGAAGAAGAGGTAAAATAATTATGTATAGTGGGTCGGATGGAGAAAGTGACTAATTTTTTCTCATCTTTTTAGTCTGTGACTAAAATATCAGAATCTGTGTTTCTAATTCGCATGAGTGATGCTTTATGTTTCAGTGGTTCTGGCAGTGCTGTTTTTTTCCAGACGGAGAAGAGCAAAAGAGCAATGGGAGCAACACCTACAAAGTATTGAATGGAGAAGACAATCAGATACAGAATTGTCGGATTAACTGTTCTTGGTCCAAGCAATATCTGATGTGTTTTGTGGTGTGTCGTCCTCACACCCCAATTCAAAGCTAAAGACAGCTTGATCCCTTTTGTTTTTGATTTTACCATAAACATCTTGTGAGTGTTATAGGATGTTGAAGGTCTACTGAAAAAAATACTTATGGAAGATGGTGTCTGTTGTGCCTTGTAAATAGTTTTAAAGGGTCTTTAAAGTTTCATTGTTGACAAAAGCTTGTTCTGTCACTGACATATGCTACATAAAAGTCATCCTTTTTGCAGACGATCTGCTGTTTGTCTTATGGAGTAAATGCATTTCCCAGATAACCTGAGTAAGTTCTGGATGAAGCAGCAGATGGGAATCCCCTCAGAAACATGGCCTTTTACCACCTTTAGCTTGTTTATTTATTCATTCATGTTGGCAATTTGTATATCATCTGAAACAGTTTGCTAAAAATGATTGCAGAATTGTTCATTCATGAGCTAAAGACACTCTTCCACTGTGAATATTCTGCTTTTGAAGCATACATGCAGTTTAGAATGCAACAGTTGCAGATGTACAAAAAATATTACAGCCAAAAACAACAAATTTGTTGGGTAAACTCAATTAATAATTGAAGAGATACTACCTGGTGGGATTCATATCTGTGGAACATAAAAGATTTCTGGGACTATAAACTATAAGACTATCTTTCTCTTTCGGCTTTTCCCATCAGGGGTCGCCACAGCGAATCATCCTTTTCCACCTCACTCTATCATGAACATCTTCTACCCTAACATTAGCCAACTTCATGTCCTCTGTCAAGACATCCATGTATCTCCTCTTTGGCCGTCCTCTTGCCCTCCTGCCAGGCAGCTCCATCTCCAACATCCTTCTACCAATATATCCACTATCCCTCCTCTGAACATGTCCAAACCATCTCAGTCTGGCTTCTCTGACTTTGTCGCTAACACAGGCAACATGAGCCGTCCCTCTGATGTACTCGTTCCTTATCCTGTCTAACCTGGTCACTCCTAAGGAGAACCTCAACATCTTCATCTCTGCTACCTCCATCTCAGCCTCTTGTCTCTGTCTCACTGCTACCGTCTCTAACCCATAGAGCAGAGCTGGTCTCACCACTGTCTTGTACACCTTTCCTTTGAGTCTTGCTGGCACTCTTCTGTCACACAACACTCCTGACACTTTCCTCCACCCGCTCCAACCTGCCTGCACTCGCCTCTTCACCTCTTTTCCACACCCCCCATCACACTGAACTGTTGACCCCAAGTACTTAAACTCCTGCACCTTCTTCACCTCAGTCCCCTGTAACCTAACGCTTCTACCTTGATCCCTCTCGTTCAGACACATGTATTCTGTCTTACTACGACTGACCTTCATGCCTCTTCTTTCCAGAGCAAACCTCCACCTCTCTAGCTGTTCCTCCACCTGCTCTCTACTCTCACTGCAGATTACAATGTCATCCGCAAACATCATTGTCCAGGGAGATTCCTGTCTTACCTCGTCTGTCAGCCTGTCCATCAGCATAGCAAACAAAAAAGGACTCAAAGCTGATCCTTGGTGTAGTCCCACCTCCACCTTGAACTCCTCTGTCTGACCTACAGCACATCTCACCACCGTCATACTTCTCTCATACATGTCCTGAACTACTCTGACATACTTCTCTGCCACTCCAGACGACCTCATACAGTACCACAGCTCCTCCCTCGGCACCCTGTCATACGCCTTCTCTAAATCTACGAACACACAATGCAGCTCCTTCTGACCTTCTCTGTACTTTTCCATCAACATTCTCAAAGCAAAAATGGCATCAGTGGTGCTCTTACGGGGCATGAAACCATACTGCTGCTCACAGATCTCCACCTTCTTCCTAAGCCTGGCTTCCACTACTCTTTCCCACAGCTTCATTGTGTGGCTCATCAACTTTATTCCTCTATAGTTGCTGCAGTTCTGCGTGTCACCCTTGTTCTTAAAGATCGGGACCAGAACGCTTCTCCTCCATTCCTCAGGCATCTTCTCACTCTCTAAAATCCTATTGAACAACCTCGTTAGAAATTCCACTGCTGTCTCTCCTAAGCACTTCCATACCTCCACAGGTAGGTCATCAGGACCAACGGCCTTTCCGCTCTTCATCCTTTTCAGAGCCTTCCTAACCTCATCCTTTCCAATCTCTGCTACTTCCTGCTCCACAACAACCACATCTTCCTCCCTTCTTTCCCTGTCATTTTCCTCGTTCATCAGCTCCTCAAAATACTCCTTCCATCTTTTCTGTACACTCTCCTGGGTTGTTAGCACCTTTCCATCTCTGTCCTTTATCACCCTTACCTGTTGCACGTCCTTCCCATCTCTGTCTCTCTGTCTGGCTAGCCTGTACAAGTCCTTCTCTCCTTCCTTTGTGTCTAACCTGTCATATAGCTCATCGTAAGCTTTCTGTTTGGCCTTTGCCACCTCTCTCTTCACTCTACGCTGCGCTTCCTTGTACTCCTGTCTACCTTCCTCAGTCCTTTCTACATCCCACTTCCTTTTAGCCAACCTCTTCCTCTGGACGCATTCCTGTACTTCCTCATTCCACCACCAAGTGTCTTTACCGTCTTTCCTCTTTCCAGATGACACACCTAGCACCTTCCTACCTGTTTCCCTGATAATCTCTGCTGTAGTTTCCCAGTAAACTATAAGACTATAAACCTTTTAATTTGCTGCACTTTTTATTGATGTTTCCCCTGTGTCAGCTCAACATGGAAATATTTACAATAAACTTTGCTCATTTGACTGCTGGAACAACGTTTTTGTTCAAGTCCCCTTTTTTACCACTTTCACCTCTCATCCAAGCGTTAAAACTTTGTCCTGTTGGAGCCGATTCTCTCAGCTGGACCTCGTGCACATATGCATCCTGTTTGATTGTTGCATCAAACTCAAGACTGGAGTCTTTGTTTTGCACTGGTTCATCTGAGTTCCTTACAGCAGTCGTTCGTTAACCACCGAGCTGCATGTCCACCACGTCTACTAAGTAACCTGAGGTCATTGAAGGCCGATTTCCAGCAGCTTAGAGCCTTCCCAAGTGAGAAGAGCCTCCTTGTTCTGGTTGCGGTCATGCAGAATCTGCTCTTGTTGCAGCTAAGTCAGCTGTCCTTGAAGAAAAAAGAAAAAAGTTCATTTTTTTTGTGCCTGAAATACATCCTATTGTCCTCATTCTTCTAAAAGGGAAACTAAATCAGGGTTTTTACCTGTAAATGTACAAGTCAGAAAAAAGACCCACTCCAATCTTTTTTTGATCATTGTAAAAGCATTATCATTGGTCTTTAATTATGATTATGCCTTTCTTAGCCAAAATAAAAAATTAAGCTGTCAGAGTTTCTTCAGAGCAGCAGTGGTTCAGTAGAACACTCCCCCCACTCCCCCTTCATACCGTTGCAGAGTGGAGAGGAACAGGGAGCTTGTGGCCATCTAGCATATATTCTACATCGCAAATGATCTCTTTTTTAAACAGTCACAATGATTTGAATAAAGAAAAACTCAGAAATGCATTTTTAAGCTTAATTTTCTTATTTGTCACAATTTTTTACAAAACAGAATTTTATCAGAGTGG
Organism: Oryzias latipes; assembly: GCF_053564925.1. NCBI lineage: Eukaryota > Metazoa > Chordata > Actinopteri > Beloniformes > Adrianichthyidae > Oryzias > Oryzias latipes. The sequence continues at coordinate 11,331,033 of NC_136251.1, forward strand.
GTCTTTGTAGCAGTGGTGCTGTTTGGTTACCTTCCTTAGGTGTGGCGCCCCATTCTGGGTGGACTCTGAGCTGCATTCAGAGGAAACGGGTCGGTGCTGCACTTTCAGGTTTTCCCAGCAGGCTAACCCTTTACTTTTAGATGCTTTTCTGTGAGTTCTGTATTTCATTTTAGGAAAAGTGTGCGAGCCGTTCTCTGTGCCCCCCCAGCTGAGCTCAGGCCACAGAGGCTCGGTCTGGGTGGCCTGGGTGATGGTGGCCCTCTGCAGGCGCACAGAAATTCTCTGAGCTGAGCCGGTCATCAGGGTGATAGACGGTTGGGACGGGGTGTCCAAAGCTGGACCTGTAGCAACAGCCGGGAACTCGAACACATCGTCATCATCTGAAGAAAACGCAACAAGAGGAACTTATTTCATATTGATGCAGATCTTTGTGGAAAGTTCTCTGAGATGCTTTGCCTGTGTAGGTACCATAACCATTCGGCCTGCAATAACTGTTCGGGTTCCTTTCGACTGAGGATGACGTCACACTACGGTAACCCCACTTTGACAAACTAAGTAGCGTGGAGATCTGCTCGGGCTCTACATATTTTCATTTCACGTTTCCTTTTATAAACTAAAGTTCTTTTCCCTCTTAAGTTGTGTCTGACATTATTCTTTGTAATATTTATAGAGATATGTTGCCACAACCCACTTTGTAAAAAGATCTATAGCTGTTAGAATGAACCTGCTGCTCCACACAAGCAAACAGTGTCTCTGATCAGAGCAGCTGGAGTCTTGTAGCTTCATGTTAGCAGGCAGGGAAGATGCTTTGTTAGAGTGTCCGGTCCGGAGAAGGGTTCTGACCACAGCCCGTTTGGCTGCAAATGCACTTAATAATAATCATAACAACAATAAAAGCACATTTAGAAGATAATCTCGCTACATGTCGGAGTTCTTTTTGTGTACAACAGACTTCATAATATCTTCTTCTATGGTAGTATCCCAATTTGTCCAGACCAATCACTATCTGACACGTCATCGGACCAACAGACAGCCAATCACATAATGTGACGTCAGCACTAGTCGAAGGACCCCGAACGGTTGTTTCAGGCCGAATGGTTCAGTTCATCATCAGTTCCATCTGATGCCTGTTTTTAAATGTCTTTTGAAAAGGAAATGGCTAAAGATGAATGCGCATAAGCCACAACTTTGAGATCTATCTGAAAGAAGCAGAAGTCAAAAATAAATGTTGATGAGATTACAGCAAACATATATGTTTAATATCCTGCAAAAAAAAAAGTTCATAAAGACATTTTGGCACTTTAAAATTCTATAATTCACTTAATGAGTAAATCACATTCTTTTAATGACCCATGTTACAAACAGTTGAAGGCAGTTTGATTGGGCCTCAGGCATAAAGGGTTTGTGCAGACCACACGTGATCAGGAAGTGAAGATGACCTTTACATGTGGGCAGTGAGGGGCTGCTGGGCAGCGAGCTGTGACTCAGTCTGGCCGGGGAGACGCTGCTCATGGATCCGGAGCGAATCAGTTTCCTGCAGGCCAGAACCAGCAGCTCCCGGCATTGTTTATGACAGTTCACACCACAGTCTGCAACACAAACACAGATGAAGCAGATTGTTGTTGGGTTTCAACCTTCAAAACAGGAAATATGACATTTTAGAAACAACATGAAGCCACACAGAAGGTTTATATATTTTTGTTTTTGACTTATGAGAACACAAAACACTAAGCAGGAGGCAACTGTTTGAGTTTGAAACAGTTTGAATGAAAATGTACCTTTGCAGTTGTATCCCTGTTTGATGATCCCTCACAGCTGTGATTATAAGATGAGCCGGAAAGGTATGTATAAATTAATAAATAAATAAGAATAACTTCAGCACACTTTCCATTATAATCAGCTGTCTGAATTTGATTAGTTTAGTTTTTAGTTTAGTTTAGTTTGTTTCTCCACAATGTGTCAAAAGCAACAAATCCCCTCACAATAGAGAATATAGAAAAAAATGGACATCCCCGAAGCAGCTGCTTATTATTAGGGGTCCAGCAGTTTAGACAAGCATAAAAGTATAGAAGATGAGTGGCGTTAGGAAAAGAAAAATAAAATAAAATAATGACATAAATAAAATACAATAATAGTATGAGAAAATGATGGTAATTTAGTGGAGAGTGTCGGACAATAAGGACAATGAATTTCAACAACATAAACTCAGGCGTGATCATAAACACATTAATAGGTGGTTTCGGTCGGAGCAGCATTTGTGCAGTATGTTGACAATAATAGCAATTTCAGTTTCCTTTTAAACATGTATATTGTAGCAGACTGTTTAACGTCATTGTCTAAAATATTCCAAGTTTGTGGACCTCTAGTACAGACAGCGAGACTCGTGGATTGTAACTTTCTGTTTTTTCCTTTTAGCATATGCTTTCCCCTGGTGTCATGGTGATAAGAGGGTGGATAAGAGTGGTATGAGGACACACAAACGACTGTTTGATTTATTAACAACACTGTACATTGTGTATCCGATATGTATTGAGTTCCGGTAACTGAAGGAGGCTGTATCTGTGGAAGAGTGGATCCGTTGGAGAATTTGGCATGGACCAGGTTTTTGCTCTTATGGCTTTCGTATGTGTAATCTGGAGTTTTTCCGTGTAGGTATATATGTGTTATTCCATAGGATGTTACAGTAATTCAAGTGAGGCTCAAACAGGGAACTGTACAATGTCAGCAATGCATCTTGTTAACAGGTTAATTGTCCAACACTCTAAAAAGAGTATTTGGGCTGTAGTTGGAAAGATGTACTTTTTTACGTTGTTCTAACTTAATTATTTAGTTTGGTGAAAACAAATCATTTTTTTGAGTTCATTCAACTTAAAAATAACAAGTAGTTGTCTGACATAGTTATTTTACTTTCAATCAACTTAATTCAATTACGTTGGTGTAACTTTGGTGTGAAGCTGTCAATGCGTCATGACGTCATAACTTAAGGCAGCGCAAGGAATTATGGAATACCATTTTCTTTGCCTATCTGGGCAGATTGGGGTTAAAGTGTGAGTTTTTGTCCACACTGTAAACCCGAATAAGTTCAGTGAACTCAAAATTTTTGAGGAAACAGATTACATAATAATTTTTAAGTTGACTTACTTAAAAAGTTAAAAAATTGGACTATTCGGGTTTACAGTGCATGGTTTTTGTTGTCCAGCTGTTTTACTCTGTTTGAACTAGTAATTTAAACTGTTATGTTTATTTCTTTCTGCATTTCATACATAGGTTCCAAATATTAAAGACAGAGTTTGCGCCATGTGAGCTCCTGCCTTGTAATGCGAGACATTGCTGGGTCATTCATGTCTTTGATGTGAAAATTACCAGGTCCATTGGTGGAAACTTTATAATATTGTGTAAATTTAAGTTGTATAAACAAAATTGAAAAAGATTTTCTTTAAGTTAGATCAGCATATCATATTAAGTCGGATAGCCATTAAAAATTTAAGTTGAATAAACTTAATTCAATTAGGTGTTACCAATTGAAGTGATTCAACTAGGTTGGATCAACTTTTTTCTTTTTAGAGTGAATGGGTGTGCTCCCAATTATTGAGAATTCTTCTCAGGTGTTTTCCCTGTGGTCATGCCATGTCACTGCCTATTTAAACTGCACCTGCACCAATAAACAATTGATTGTATGTTCTGACTGCAGACTGTGTCCCAGTGTGTGCTTTTGCTCCCCTTTGGAAAGCCACGTTTAACAGGTTATGGGCCCTGATGCGCTGATGTTTGCCCAGACATGGTGTGAGTAGAAAAACAGTTTGATAAGCTATCGTTTCAAACCTTTGGAGTGCCAGCATCATGAGTGAAAGGACAAGTTCACGTTGGTCTCGTCTTGTGTTTGATGGAGACGAAAAGAATTATGGACTCTGGGAGACAAAGTTTTTGGGACATCTGCGGTTACAGAAACTGAAGGATACAATTCTAAATGAACCTGCCACAGATGCGGATGAAGACAAACTGGCTGAGAATGCAGCGAAAAATGCTGAAGCATATGCTGAACTTATTCAATTCCTTGATGACAAAAGTTTGTCTCTGGTCATGCGAGAGGCCGCTGATGATGGGCGTGGTTGCTGTCAAGATATTGCAAGACTATTATGCTGGCAAGAGGAAGCCCAGAATTGTGAGTCTCTACACTGACTTAACTTCCCTGCAAAAGTTAAGTGGTGAAAGTGTGACTGATTACATCATAGGTGCTGAGAACTCAATCACAGAGCTGAGGAACGGCGGAGAAGTTTTGAGTGATGGACTACTGGTTGCAATGGTCTTAAAGGGGTTGCCAGAATCATTCAAGCCTTTTTCAATTTTTGTCACTCAAAGCGATGAGACCCTCTCTTTTGCAGATTTTAAGACCAAATTGCGCAGTTATGAGAACACTGAAAGCATGCGTACAGCTGTGGCCAAGGACAATGTCATGGGTGCCCAGGCACAGAAAACTAGTGCCCTGTCAGGTGCAAGGATGCGAAATGCAGAGAACAGAGACATTGAGTGTTTCCGTTGTGGTCAGAGAGGACACAAGGCAAGACAGTGTCAGCGTGGTCAACAGTGGTACAACCAAGGCAAAAGCAACACACGGCGAGGAGGTTGGAAGCAGCAGCGACAGGACAACGCACGCGGAGTATCTGAGGAGACGGATAACACCTTTGCACTTCTTGGTGACCACTGATTATCAGCCGGGGAGCGACATCACCAGAAAAGGGTTGATGGTGGACACTGGTGCAACATCGCATATCATTACAGATCTTGCTAAGTTTAAGAGCTTTGACGATCAATTCCAGGCTGAGACGCACTGTGTGGAACTGGCTGATGGGACAAGGTGCAAGGGGGTTGCAGAGCGCAGAGGAGAAGCAGTGGTGTGGCTGGTTGACAGCGGGGGACGTCACATTTGTGCCACACTGAAGCAGGCGCTGTATATCCCATCCTATCCCCAAGACATCTTCTCCGTGAGACCTGCAACTTCCAACGGAGCAACAGTAATCTTCAAGGAGGGAGAAGACGTCCTGTACAAAGACGGTACACGTTTTCTTATTCATGAACACAATAGACTGTTCTATTTGCCTACGGTTCCTGAGAACAATAACTGATCAATCTATGAGTTGCCATGACATTCAGACCTGGCATGAGATTTTTGGACATTGCAATTATAATGATGTTCAGAAGTTGGAATGTATTGTTGATGGCATGTCAATTAAGGGTAAAGTACCTAAATCTATGCAATGTGAAGTGTGTGTTCAAGGTAAATTCATTCAAAGTAGGAACAGGAAGTCTGATGTAAGGGCAAAGTTGGCATTAGAGTTGGTACATACTGACTTGGCAGGCCCCATTAACCCAGAGTCCAGAGAAGGTTATAGGTATGCACTTTCCTTTTCCGATGACTACTCCAGTGCAATGTTTGTGTGTTTTTTAAAGCACAAAAGTGATACTGTGGAAGCTACAGAGAGATTTCTAGCTGATATAGCTCCATATGGCAAAGTTAAATGTATCAGATCTGATAATGGTACTGAATTTACTGGACAGGGTTACCAAGCACTACTTCGCAGGAATATGATTAGACATGAAACATCAGCACCATACTCGCCACACCAGAATGGTACTGCTGAATGTAATTGGAGGACTCTCTTTGACATGGCTAGATGTATGCTCTTGGAAAGCAAGTTACCCAAGGAGCTATGGCCGTATGCAGTCCAGAGAGCAGCAATGGTGAGGAATAGGTGTTACAACAACCGCACTAGACAGACACCTTACTTTATGTTGACATGAAGGAGACACAATGTGTCCAGGATGCAGACTTTTGGTACCGTGTGTTATGCTTATAGACAGGAGACAAAGAAATTAGATTCAAAATCTGACAAAGGGATTTTTGTTGGATATGGTCTACTATCCTGACAGTAAGAAGGTGATGAAGCACAGACTGGTCAGATTCATATCTAATTTTAAGAAATGTGAGACTGATTATGCGTCTGATGATGAAGTTGCTGTGCAACATAGTACAACCCGACTTGACCTAGACAAACCCAAGCAGAGTGACATTGCAGAGACTGGATTAAGCCCAAGTAAGATAAATGCACAGTCAGTTGAGGTCAAGGCAAAACTAAGTGGAGAAAGGAGATATCCTAGTACAGATGAAGACCAGAGTTTTATGGGGTAGAGCATGATCAGGCACAGATCAACATTGATTACTGCTATAAGATGGTTTCGAATGTGCCTCAAACTTTTAGAGAGGGTGTGACTTCATCCAACTCAAGAGAGTGGATAGATGCAATGGATGAGGAGATGAAATCATTGCAGCAGAACAACACATTTACTCTGACCACTCTGCCTGAGGGCAAGAAAGCAGTGGGGGGTAGGTGGATCTATGCAATCAAATGTAATGCTGATGTGTCTGACAAATTTAAGGCAAGGTATGTTGCCAAGGGATATAGTCAGGAGATGGGAGTAAATTATGAAGAAACTTTTTCTCCTACTGTTAACCTAACAAGTGTGAGAGTGTTAATGCAGAAAGATGCCCAGGAAAGCTTGATCCTCTACCAGATGGATGTCAAGACAGCCTACCTACATGCACCAATTGATTTTGAAATTTACATGGAACAGCCAGAGGGACATGATGTAAAATCTCAGACAAATGAGAAAATTGTGTGTAAACTGGAAGAATCATTGCATGGGCTAAAACAATCAGGTAGAAATTGGAACAAAATGTTACATGATTACCTGTGTGAAAACAACTTTGTACAAAATCCAGTTGATCTTTGTGTTTACAAGAGAGAAACAGAAAATGAAAAAAAAATAATATTGATATGGGTTGCTGACTTGGTCATAGCTGCCAGTGATGGAAGGGTTTTAAAAACTGTCAAACAGATGCTTGCTGAAAAGTTTCAGATGAAAGATCTGGGCAGGCTGAAAACTTTTTTGGGTATCACCTTTCATCAGTGTGATGGTGAAGTGACCATGTCACAGCAGAGTTATATTGATGAACTGCTGGAGAGGTTTAACATGTAAGATTGTAAACCCAGGTCGACACCTTGTGAATCAAAGTTGTATTACACTGATGGTGGTTAAAAGATGAGTGACCCCAGGAAGTACAGAGAGGCCGTAGGTAGCCTAATATACCTTCCTCATGCGATAGACCTGATCTGAGTTATGCTGTCAGCAGATTGTCACAGTATTTCAGTGAGCCAACAGAAGAACAGTGGACAACTTTAAAGCATGTACTAATATCTGAAAGGCACAAATGATAAGAAACTTTGTTACAGGAAAAGTGATGAAGGATTAAGGCTGTGGGTTTACAGTGATGGAGATTGGGCAGGTGACACCAATGACAGACGTAGTACCGTACTTATGGTTATTGTATTAGCCCAGGCAAAAATGGTCCCCTGATTTCCTGGAAGACCAAAAATCAGCCAACTGTAGCACTGTCAACATGTGAGGCTGAGTACATGGCTTTAGCTGCCACCATACAGGAATGTTTGTATTTGATTCAGCTGGTTCCACATTTTGATGAGTATCAGTATGAAAAAACTGTGATCTATGAAGATAATCAAAGCACAATTGCACTGGCAAAGAATCCTGTAAATAGACAGAGATGCAAGCTTGTTGATATTAAATATCATTTTGTGAGATCAACTGTAAACAATGGTGAAGTGTTTTTGAAATATTGTTCAACAGATCAGATGGTTGCTGACCTAATGACCAAACCAGCAACAAAACTAAAGCTACTTACCTTTTCCAGATTCTTGTTTGGATTATAGTTAAACCAAGATGTGATGCAGTTTTGGTTTCCATGATTATTGTAAATAATGTGTGAGCATGTGGGGGTGGGGCTGCACGGTGGCGCAGTGGTTAGCGCTCTTGCCTCACAGCAAGAAGGCCCCTGCTTCAAGTCCCAGCTGGGAGACCTGAAACAGAACATCAATGGGGGACCTTTCTGTGTGGAGTTTGCATGTTCTCCCCGTGTATGCGTGGGTTCTCTCCAGGATCTCCAGCTTCCTCCCACCATCCAAAAACATGTTTCATAGGTTGATTGGCAACTCTAAATTGACCATAGGCATGACTGTGAGAGTGAATGGATGTGTTATTGTGGATATTCTACCCTGCGACAGACTGGCGACCTGTCCAGGGCATCCCCTGCCTTCGCCCACAATTGGCTGGGATAGGCTCCGGCAGCCCCGTGACCCTGAAAGGGAAAAATGGTATAGAAAATGAATGATGAACAAGTGGAAGTGTTAACAGGTTGATTGTCCAATGGGTGTGCTCCCAATTATTGAGAATTCTTCTCAGGTGTTTTCCCTGTGGTCATGCCATGTCACTGCCTATTTAAACTGCACCTGCACCAATAAACAATTGATTGTATGTTCTGACTGCAGACTGTGTCCCAGTGTGTGCTTTTGCTCCCCCTTGGAAAGCCACGTTTAACACATCTGATGGGAGCATGTGCCGAATCTTATAGAATAAACCAACAAATTTGGATAATTTTGGATTGGATAACTGAATTGTTATATCTGACGGTATTTTGCCGTTTTTGTCAGTCTTTAGAAAAGAAAGTTTAAAAAAAAGTAATAAACATAAACTGCAGATACGCACAAATCCTGCACAGTGATCACAGAAAGTGGGCTTCAGATAGGTCATCTCCTGGAAATTGTGGATGAATCCGGGCCCCATCTTACTCTGCAGCAGCGGGTTGGCCCGGAGGAAGTACGCCATCATCACATCCTTACTGATTAATCCATCCAGGAGAAAAAGGGAAAGCAATACATGAGCAAACAATGGAGGAAGCAGTCCTTTCAGTCTTCAAAAAAGATCAATATGAATGAGGATCTGGTTCAGAGGTGTGTCAGCTCTGGTAAACCCTCTGCAGGTAAAGCAGCTGAGGGAGACATCTTTTGATAAACCACAGAAGGAAATATCATCTGTTTTGTAAACACGAATAAAAAAGGAATCATGAAATTCTAAACAAATACTGAAAAACAATTATCCTCGTAGTATAAATAAAGTTTGATTTAGTTTAAAGTGGTTAAGACAGCTGCTGTGGAATGTGTGCTAATGGTAAACTACACACTTTTTTTATTGGAAATGTATATTGTGTACATTGTGTAAATATGTGTGTATGTTGACTCCATAGTTTTTCTTTTTTCTTTATATATTGATTTATATATTGATTTTTTTTATATGTTGATATTAAGCCCGAACTCTGGCTGAAATCCGCCTTAACTTGCTTACTCTGGGTATGTCAGTTCCAAAAGAGCGGATATGAGTTAGACTAATTACGCTCGACTTGGGATATGAGTCACAGGGAAAATGGAAATAAGATCAGAAACTTGTGCGTTTACTTTGTCTGTTCTTCTACTACAAGCAGAAACTCTTTCTTTTGCTCAATTGCTGATGCAGCCGTATTACTTTTTTGATGGACCTATAATCTTCATACGCCGTCATTAAAACCTCAGACTCCGTCTCACTGAAGTGTAGCGCTTTCTTTTTTCCACGTGTTTCCATGGTGACTCCAGAAATCGGCGATCCATTGAGGATGTCTTTATGTACTTGACATGCACATGCATTAACCCAGGGTTACCAAGTCGGGCGTAATTACGCCAACTCATATCCGGTCTTTTGGAACCGACATACACCGAGTAAGCAAGTTCAGGCGGATTTCAGCCAGAGTTCAGGCTTAAAGTCAGGCTAGTTTAAACATTCTTCCTGGAATACCCCCCTGGTTGTGTTCAGAGCATAAGTTGCTATGGCAACTTGACATATCCTGAAACACACCTCCATTTCTGGAACCGAAAGCTGAGGTTATCAACTTCCTTAGCCTCAAACTTACTGTGAGAGCTAGCATAACCTGCTTTTTGGAATACCACCCTGGAATACCCCCCCTGTACTGCTGCTGCAACAAGGAAATTTCCCCATCGTCGGACTAATAAAGGAATATCTTATCTTATCTGTCTTACGGCATGATAGTTTGAAAATAAAAATAAAATGTAGAAGTATTTATTTACCTCAAATATCTCTTCAAATATACTCCACAGTCTCTTCCAAAACATTTTACATTTTTATCACATTAATAATATTTTCAAATGAAAATTGTATTGTGATTTCATTGTTTGTTTGTTTTGAAACAGCCATGTTTGTCATGGAGCCTCTGTCAGTTCTCCTCCCCTCTGTTTTCTGCCTCTAAAGATTGGAACCAGCTGTGGACACTCACTTCATCAACTCACCGCCTTCTCAAGGAGATCCAGCCCAGTATTCATTGCTAGAAGATAGTCTTCTTCAGTTTCGCAAAGATTTTCCCCCATCAACAGCTCTAGCAAATTTCGCCATGCTAAACGTTTGACGTTTGCTGGTTGGACCAACACATATCTTCTAAATGTGCTTTTATTACTGTTATGATTATTACTAAGGGCGTGCTCGCTCATAATTTTTTAAATCTGTGCGGTCAGTGCTTTTTTTCTTGGCTGTAAGGACCCGGAAAAAGCGTTAGCATTAGGCTAATACGTGCTAAAAACATTAGCCGTGGAGGGACTTAAAACTCAGTGCGAGTGCCACATTGAGCATCTTGGATGTAAATGTGTGGGAATTACATCAGCCTTTATTTTGTTCTGGACACTACTGGAAACACAAATTTATATGATGGTTTAGAGTTTCTCAGGTCTGCGTAGCAGCTTTCCTCCTTTGAAGCTGCCCGTGACTAGCTTTGTCTCCGGGCTAGTGGGCCGGGTTTAGCTCCGACCGAAGACAAAGCTAGTCCGATGGAGAAGCTTCAAACCCAGACTCCATCCGAGCCCTAGCTGGTGCATCCGGCTACAGACAGCGGGGCTTCCGAAGGAGGCTGTGGTCCCAAACTCCAGACCGCATTAGGCGGAAATGCTGCTTTGAAGTCCTGAGAAGCTGTGTACAATCATCAGAAGTGCACAACCTTCACAAAGCTTCTCCCCTGCCGCTAACACAGGGCCATATGCCTTGCCGCGTTGCTTAGTATATGTCTTTGTCTCTTAGCAGCCGGACAGACGGAGACAGCACCCACGTCATCGCCCCGTCTCCCCTCTGGAAATGCTGAGTCAAATTAATATATATGACAATTTTCGCAGAGTGGATTTGAAAATAAAAATGCATTTCTCTCATTCTCATCTTTTTCGACGTCAACACAGAGGTGGCCTTAACTGTGTGTCTGTGTTTCACCCATGAAAACAAACAAAATCTGAACTTTTACAAAGATACATATAAAGATATTCTGCATATAAAATGAAAGCATCTATGACGATCACCGCTAGATCATTGGAGAAAGTGTGTGTTTGTGTATTAGCCTGGAGGCGGTGCTGGCAGCTGGAAGGGGCTCACTTGTCTATTTCACAATGTGAGATCAAAATACAGCTTTGGGGTTGTCTTTTATGAGGAATAAACATTATAATGCACTTAAAAGCTTTCATGCTATAGGCTCTTTAAGGTGGTGTTATTGCCTCAGAAATGTTTTTCTCAAATCCATATTTTTTCCAGATGTTGATCTACCATCTAGAAAGGTTTGAGGGCTTGAATTGTACAACAAAACCTATTGGAATGCAAATGATTAACATCAAACAAAGCAAAGAAATGTTACACTGCTTTGTAACATTGAGATATGGCCAGTGATTATTGCTTGGGGATCACATCACTGTTTTATATTTATAACAACAATTTCTCCCAAATCTCTAAACTATCTCTATTTTTCCTTGACCGCAAAGTTCTCTCCATCAAAACCCTGATTTAAATTTGAACCTGAGGGATTTTTGGTCTACACATTTGGTCCGCTGAAAGTGAACCAGAGTTCGTTTCCCCCAATAATCCGGAACAAATTTTCCGTCTGAAAACAATCAAGCAGACTCTGATCCAGGACCAGAAACTGCTCTCTGACCCATTTTTGGAGGTGGTCTCAGACTGAGCTTAAATAAGTAGTAGTAATAGTCTGAAAATAATCCATCCTCGGAGCAGAACAACTGAACCAAAACGGACACTGTTGCCGGTGGTCACGTGATCTAAACACAGTCACAATGTAGCAACAGATGAGCCACGGACAAATATAAAGCAATGATTGGCTTTTTATCTAACAGAAAAAAGGGTCCAACTCCTTAACACTTCTAACGGGCTTTTCTGTGTCTCGGTGCTGCTGTGATGTTACCCTAAAAGGTACCTTGTACTTCCTTAATGGAATTTTACTTAAAAAAATGCCATAACACCACGACGATGAGACACAGCAACCTATTGAAATGTTGTTGGACGAATTCAAGCTCATTAAAACATTTTTTAATGTGACACACATTGCTTTTTACTGTTTCTAAAATTGATCAAATTGGTGATTTTCAAAATTTTGTATTTCAATAAAGGAGACAGTAAAGGTACTTTATTGGTTCCTGATCTACAATCTTTATTACCCCACTCTAAAGACCCTCCACAGAAGTAAGTGAGTTTTGGAATGTAACCATACAGTACTGTTCTGGACTGTGATTTGTCCCCCTCTTGCTGTTGGATTGCTCCCCCTACTGGGTCAGTTTGTTATTACCTCCTTGTGATGTCAACAGAGCATGACACTGAATTTTTATTTGGGTGTAAAAGACCGCCACTTTATTTTGCTTTTCATTCACATTTTTTTCCATCTTTATTGAACATAATGTCAAAGCACAAAACACACAATAGAACATCAGCCGCAATAACTAATGTTATCATTCCAAACTTATTCAATAAGCCTGACACTGAAAGTGGTTTGCTTACACTCAGGTATCACCACATGACCACAATGGGATGTGAAATCACCATCCAGTCTCATCCACATTTCCAAATTATTGTGTAGACTTTAGAAATGCTATTTAGGTTGATTGTTTATTTTAATAATTATTTGTGTTGTAAAAATTAGGATTGGAAATTTTTTGCTGCTTTCATTTGTTTAAACTCTAAATTATATTTCTGAAGGATAATAATTATTGTATGTATTCATCTGTTTATAGTTTTATTTAACTACCAGTTTAATAAAAGGAAGTGTTTGCAGGAGTTTGCTGAGGAACAAAAGATGCTTGGCAAATGTGAGAGAATTGAGGAAGACCTGAAGAATGAACAATCTTCTAATGTCAAGAATGTTGAGTTTCATTTTTGACCCTCATCCATGTCTCATAATTCAGTTTGGAATTTTGTGAATTTGTGCAGCCATTGCGCAAAGAAAAGAGGGATTTCAGTGCTTGTTCACAGCAGCAGTTTCTTCACATCCACCTTTTAAGTTTCATGGGTCTGCTCAACGCACTAGATGGCAGCATCACACTATTGAACGCACACCTGCATTTATAAGTGCAAGAGAAACAGGAGTGCTCGTAAAACATGTTCAATGCTCAAAATGCATGTGGTCAATTAAACAGCAAAAACAATATGTATTTTTATCTGACTCCAGTGAAGTCTGTGTCTCACCAGCCATAAAGTTCACTGCATGATTCTGCTCAAATCAGTTTCTGCAGAAATCTGTCAAACAGATTTGATTTTCCAAATTACAGACTTGATTGTTTATTATATTTGTGAACATGCTACATTTCTGCTCACTGCACAGTGTTTGCTATGTGACTGGCTCAAAGACCTATTTATCTAAGACTGAAATGGTCAAGCTTGACCGTTATAGATGCAGCTTCTCACTTTCTCTTTGGTCTTTACGTTCTTTATGTTTGTGTCAATGTGATACTACATTTTCTGTCTGTTTTTGTCTCATGGCTCCATGTTCTGACGATGATTTTTTTTTTGTCCTCTGACCCAAAGTTGCGGTTGTTACCTTTAAAAATTCCATTTCTGGCCGAGCAGTTTTCATGGTTTTCTCCACAGCCACACAAATGCAAGTTGTTGATCATTTTGCATCGTTACTTTTGTGGGATGCTTTTAAAATAATGATTTAAAAATGTGGCTTAGTTGTAACAAATGTTTAATTCAAATTTGAAATGATCATCTATGAGTTAATTTTCCCCTATGTATTAGATGTTCAGCTGATTGTTCTATGCGGATGTATGGATTTACCACATTTGGGTTGATGTGTTTGACTTCTGTTTTTTTTGTATCAGGAAGTCTGACTTACAACTGAAGGCAGCAACTCACTGCTGATAAGCAACACTGAAGGCAACTACTGCCTGCTGTCAGTCATTTACCTTCCAGCTCTTCCTAAACATCATCTGTGTTTCTCAGGGGACTTTTGACATGAGACTTTACACACAAATGGGAAGCAACTGGATTCAATTATTTGTAGCTTTGATTGTTCTTCAGGTAAGATTTTGTGATAGATTTTTTTATTTTCTAACATTATGTTGTGAGATTTGTCTGCTTCTTGTAAGAAAACTTTAATTTCTCCATCATGCAGTATGTCAGTTTAGGCTTTTCTATGGTATTTTATAGTGGAAAGGTTGTATTGAATCCGTCATAAATGGCATTTAAAAAAACTAATAAGTTGTAAGTGTAAAACAAATATCACAATAATTTCTTTCTCGTTATACATTTTTTGCTGTGGGTCTTTCCTCACACTCATTCACCCTCGTTTTCCCCGCTCACCTGTTTGATGTCTTATATTACTGAATCTATCCTTAAGGTGTTGAATGTGGGGTTTTAATTAAGTTTGTGGAAGTTTTAATAGTTTTAATAGTTTCAATAGTGTTTTTGGCCCCCCATTTCCTCTCAATCTCAGCATAATCTAGCAGAATACAATTCCATTTCAAAGTGACTCATTTGAAATTAATAATTTTTGTTTTGTAGTAAAATGTTGCATTTGTTTAGCAGAACTGTCATATTTAAAGAACCTCCTCAAATCTGAGGCATTATGTTGTGTTGTGACCCTTCTGGGCCACCGTACATTACAGAGCGAGGAGGAAGCCACAACTACAATGATAAATATTGTGATCACACTAATTTAGTCAATGTATCTGTAAAGTTTCTTAACTTGGTTGCCTGCAGTGATGTTTTCAGTCCAGCAGGAGTCAGTATTGAGTGACACAGTATCAACACACTATCAACATAGTTTGGGCAATGTGCCAAAACGATTCGAGGCCTCATCTATCCATCACTATCTACCAAAAAATTTTCTAAAATTTGTAAACTTGGCAGAATTACTCATTTTTCTTCTGGGATTATTATTCACTACCAAGATTTTACAATACGGAAAACTGTTTTGAAAGGAATGAAGCCTAAAAAAATCATGTTCAATTAGCAATGTGGGAATTTCAAATTGTGAGTTTCTTTTTAACCTAAACAGGATGTTACTTTTCTGTAGATGGCAGTTGTGTCGTCTGTAGAGGAGTCACCATGTAAACCTGGATTTGACTCAGATTTGATATTCAAAGTGAACAAGAAGCATCTGAAACAAAGCACAAGACTGGGCAAAGGTATGTTGAGTTCATCAAACAGTTACTGCTTCATGCTTCCTGAATGTGGTTGTGCTCATCTGTTATGCCCCTTTTTATGTCTAGGGCAGTGTTTTTCAACCTTTCTTGAGCCACGGCACACTTTAACCTTGACAAAAATCTCGCGGCACACCAGCACCCAAAGAAAAAAAAAGCAGAAACTCATAGTCTGTATTGATCTACAGCCCCCCCCCCCCGCACGCGCACGCGCAATCTCACATGCATTTTTGTGATAATTGTGGTGGCAGAAAAAGCAGGAAGTTGCAGATGTTTTTTCTAAAAGATGAAATAAAAGTTTAGTTAGAAAGTATAAAAACTGTTTGATTTGTGTTTGTTGTGGCTTCAAGACGTTTAACAAGGACGACTCATTGTACGCTTTAACCCAATGCATCATGGGAGATGTAGTGTGAAAACTGCCTAAAAATGGCAGACAGACTCGCGTCTTTCAGCTTCATTGTTTTGTTCATTTGTTCCACGGTCTGATACCGGATTCTGTGGAAAGCTACACCGCTAAACACGAGCTTTAGCTGGTATTTTTGTTGGAACTGAGAGACTTTTTGAGCTAAATTGGAACAAGGAAGTTAAGACTTTAACCACTTCTGATTGGTCAGACTGCTGACATGTGATTAAGCCTTCAAGAATGATTGGCGGAGACAGTTAAAGGGGCGGGACTTTGCCGCAAAAAGCTAAATTCGCAGCGAAATCGCGGTACCGTCATTCTTATCAAACTGTCTTTAATAGAATTAAATAAACACAAAGAAAATAATTTTCTGATCTTTTATATTCCTAACAGTGTTTTATCAGGGCCTGTTTGGATGAACACAGAGCTGAAATCCTGGAGATGGGAAATGTTTTTTGATCAGTTAATGAGGGCAATTTCCCACGGCACACTTGACCATCTCCCACGGCACACTAGTGTGCCATGGCACACTGGTTGAAAAACACTGGTCTAGGGGACCAAGAGGAGCATAACATAAAAGTTATGTTTTGCTCCAACTTTAAAGTAATATAAAAAAATACCAAAAGATTTTCTTCATACAAATAATGTATTTACAAAACAACAATAAACAACAATGACTTAATGGTGAAGCAAATGGCTTCAGCATGAACCAAGGCCAAAATAACAAAACCCCACCTAACTGAAATCAGAAATCTAACCAGCAAAAGAAAATGGGAAACAATGACAAACACTGAACATCCTAAGACTAACAAAAAGGATAAAACATATGCAAAAAAATAGCAGTTTACCCCTACAGCTTCACTTAAAAACTAACAAACACCAGACACTACATAGACTACATGGAGTGGGCCTGAACACAAAACCACAAAAACTACAAAACTACATATAACAAATTCAATGATTCATCAGTGAGAGGGATCAGAATCGTATCACTTTGGTTCTTACTTTTCAGCATACATCCCCAGCTGCCATCTTTCTGCGGGCAAAGACAATAGGAGAAGCATAACGGCTGCTGCTCTCTAAAATCACTTGAGATGCTAGCAACTTGTTAATGTATAAAGAGCAGGTTAGGTAGATAAAAATGGAAGACAACAGGTCAGTGGTGAATCAGAATTTATTGAGAGCAGAGATGATTCTAAGATCAGGTTTACAGACCAGCAGGTACGCAGAACTGAATATCAGGGGCATCCAGTTTCAACATTGTGTCAGTGTAAAAACACAATCAGAGGTCTTGTGGTGTGATTTGAACATTGATGGGAATGGCGTGGTGGTCTTACAGCAGCAGGTTTTTAGTGTCACGTCACACCATATTGTGTCTGGAGAAGAAGACGCATCACTTCAACCAATTGGGGACTCAGCTTTGGCCCGTGACAGAAGGTGGAGTCCAAAGCCAACATGAAGGAGATTCTGATAGTTCTACACATGAACTTTAATAAATGTGTCTTATTTGCAACGAGACAATAATAAAAAGACATGGAAATGCGATTACCTATGCTTTTGTAGATCTCTTTAAAATAAATAAACCTGATGTCTCAACATCATCAGTGTCTTTCATGCATTGTAAATCAGATTTACAGATGTACACTCAATGCTTCCATTTAGCTTTGGGACTAAAAACTTTCGATGGTAGCTCCTCCCAAGTCCTCCCAAGTTTGTGAACACATATTTGAACAAGAACTAAAGCAGCAACTTTGACGGCCATCAAAAGAGAGGCAGTGGGACAAATTTGACATGTGAATCGCGTCCGATGTGAATGTAGCTTAACAGTGACATAATGAAAAAAAGGGTTGGCATTACTAATAAGGCTTGAACACCCAAGGTCACCGTCACAAAGACATTAGGATACATTTGGAGGAGTGCCCAAACCCGAATTTGAACTTGGAGCTGATATGAGAAACAAAACACAATCAGTAGTTCGCAAATATATTCAGTTTATCTCGTAAATCTGATTGAAAGAGTCAGGGTCTCACCAGCCACCAACCTCACCACACTTTGCACATCTCTGATGTTGTTCATGTCCAGCTGTTACTCCAGGTTTTTCTTGTAGCTGTTCTTGGCCTGTCCTTTCTTTAATTTAATTTCCCACTAAACTCTGCTCCTCCCCATCCCTTGACTGAAAAGGTATCAAGCAACTTCCATCCAGAAGGTTATGTTATGGTAAGCCCCTCTCCAGCAGGCCAGTCTTACAAATATTTGATGGATGATCACACATTTCCTAAAGTGAGAACAGGGAATAAAAAGGTTTATTGTTTTGTTTTTTCCAGAATCTGCAGAAACTTGACTGACATCAATCTTTATCTTCACAAAAGCAGAAATTAAGAATAAAAATACAGGGCATTAATGTGGATCTGCTTCACCTACATCTGTAGCACTGAATGGTTTGGTGGAGATTAATAATGTGGTAAAAAAAAAGTCTTTAGTGTGGCAACTCTTAAAGGGAGCACCAAGAACTCAAAGGAAAAAGTGTTTGTACTTGATATTTTAATGTATGCTTTGTGTTTTTTATTCATAGTTGGATTCACTGACTGCACCGATCATACAAGGTTTCTCTTCAGCACAGATGACAGTCGCTTTGTGTTAACTACTGATGGAGTATTAACTGTAAGGAACAGTTTTTCCTAAAAGCATCAACGTTTCTTTGATTAATATTTTTGCTTAAACTCACACTTGGTTTTGCCACAAATTGACAAAGTCAAATCTTAGTTGTCATCTTATATTTTAGGTAAAAAGAGCAGTTGATCTTCATGATGGACGGCTGGACTTTTTTGTTCACTCCTTGGACTCACAGGGCAACAAAATGGCTGTTCCTGTCATGGTCCTGCATCATGGACATCACCAAAGCAGAGATGCTGAGCATCACCATGGAGGTCACAGACACCAGAACCATCACAACACCGATGTGGATTCTGACAATACCATAGAGGTAAATTCAAATATGCAACAAATTGAGCCCCGAAAAAAGATTTTACTATATAGAGCTTGATTGTCTAATGACAAGGAGCTCCCTAGATACAAACAGTTTGTCAAATGCCCAACAAGAGAGCAGAACACGTTGGATCACTGCTATACAACAGTCAGCGGGGCTTACAGAGCCGTGGCCCACGCGGCTCTGGGCTTCTTGGACCACGCCCTGATTCACCTCATCCCCGCATACAGACAAAAGCTGAAGCTCTCTAAACCAACAGTGAGGACTTCTAAGATGTGGACCAGCGAGGCTGTGGAGGAGCTTCGCTGTTCGAACACGGTTCCTCCTGAGTCCTGCAGCCGCTAACCCAGAGCGGGGGGACGGCTCGCAGTCTGAATTCTCCCACACATAACAAATCAACAAAACGCACACGTAAAAAAGCATCCTCCCTCCGCTCAGACACAAAGTTATTAATCCAGCTGCTCTGCTCACTCGGGTGCCAGTGGACCAAGTGAGCGTCGGGGGCACGAAGCGCTCCTTCCCCGCATCTCCCTCGTGAGGGGTGTAAGAGAGGCGAGAGCGGAGCGGCGCTTTTCACGGGGCGTCCACAGAGCAGCTGGTCAGTCCCTTATGCGCTCCAAAGCTTTCTCTCAGCGAAACACCGTCTATGCATGACGTAAACCAGAGCAGTAGTGACACACGAGTGGAATGACCTTTTACATGAACAACGATCGGATAAACGATCGGTTTAACCCACCTATCTCGATTGGAAAGAAATTTTGATCCGGACGAGTCTGATCGGGGCAGAGTATTCCGAACTGCGCGTTTACATGACGCATTTTCTTTCCGATCAGGCGTTCATTCCGATTACTTTTGCTCATGTAAACGCGGCTACTGACAGAAGAGGAGGTGCTCAAGCTTTTCCGGAAGCAAAACCCACGGAAGGCTCCTGGCCTGGATGGCATCTCCCCTGCCCAGTAGCGGTTTTAGGCACGGGCCATACGGGCGATCGCCCGGGGCGGAAAAATGACGGAGGGGCGGCGCCAGCGGCTCAGCTCTTGTAAAATACTTTATGCACCACTATTGGTTTACTTATATCACAGAGTTTGTAACAGCCTGAAACCTGGCGGCGCCCCCGCCCCACAGCTGCGCTCCCTCCTGTCTTTGAGAAGTAGACGCAAATGTGTGTGAGAAGGAGAAGGGAGGGGAGCGCGGGGTGAAGAAGGAGAAGGGAGGGGGCGCGGGGTGAAGGGTGCAGGTTGAGAGGTGAGCACGGAGCGCAAAACGCATGCACAAACCTGGCTGGATCTTCTTCCAGGGGGGTAACGGTCGCGGGCCGCGGCTCAGTGCTTGATGAAAAAATAAAAATAAAAATTGCGCCGCCATGTAGCGAATTAGCGCCCCTGGGTGCAGCTGCACGCGCTCCTGCTGGAAATGTTTGACGAACGGGAGGGGGGGGGGGCTGCGGGTATAAAAAAAGTATAAAAAAATCATGCTTTTTTGGTTATTTTTGTGTGAAATGCCCAAATAAAAAATGGGAAAACAAAAAAAATTCTTCACTTAGATGACAGTTGGTTTAGTCGACAGACTTGATACCTATGTCAGGACATTTATGCTAAATGCAGAAACATCTGAAATATGGAGAAAAAAGGTCAAAGCTGGTGCCCAATTTAGAAAGAAAAGAGAAGAAGAGGAGAAAAGAGACAAAGAAAAGGGTATTATCGCATAGCTAGATGCACGTTTTCTAAATTCGAATGCTACCTGCCCTACAACAACAACAACGTTGCAGAGGAAAAATCTCTTGTTTGGTCTATCATGACCAAAACTGAAGTAGGCCCAAATATTGCAAATAACGTCATTTTTAAGATATTTATTCTTAAATGTTTGCTCTGCCTTAACTTGTAACATTAGTTATGATTCGTGTGTCTGTCTGCTCTGCTGTAACACAACGTTTTTGTTGTGTTTTATTGTTGTATATTAGTTCATAATGTTAAATAAGCTTTGATGGTAGCATGCTGCTGCTGCTGCTGCTGCTGCTGCTGCTGCTGCTGCTGCTGTTAGCTTTTCAAAACTCCAGTAGATCAAGTCATACCTGAGGTCACCAATGTCTCAGGAGCAACTCACTAACCTGCTGTTGTTAGTATCAATCATTCAGGGGGGGAACAGATTTCATATGATGACGTTATTGACAAGCTTGCATCAGGAAAGCCACAAAGGTTAGGTTTTAGTTAGTGTTTCTGTTCTTAGTGCTGCAGTTACATTTATTCTAGTGTATTATTAGTGTGATTTGTAGTTTATAATATTTATTTCAGATTATTTGTGTTTGATTAAATATTTCCTAACTGTATTTTCAGTTACAATAAATGGACAAAGTGACTCTATTGGGGGGGGGGCGCCAGAGGAGGGTCTCGCCCGGGGAGTAATTCAGGGTAGAACCGCCACTGCCCCTCTGCCACCCAGAAACACCGTGCAGGTGAACTGGCAGCGGTCTTCACAGACATCTTCAACACCTCCCTGGAGTCCTGCCACGTCCCGGCCTGCTTCAAACTGTCCACCATAGTCCCTATCCCCAAAAAGCCCTGCATAAATGGCCTCAATGACTACAGGCCTGTGGCACTTACGTCTGTAGTCATGAAGTCATTCGAGCGTCTGGTCCTCCCCCACCTCAAATCCTTCACCTCTCTCCTCCTGGACCCTCTACAGTTCGCCTACAGAGCCAACAGGTCTGTAGACGATGCCATCAACCTGGCCCTACACTTCATCCTGCAGCATCTGGACTCCCCGGGAACCCATGCTAGGATCCTGTCATGGACTTCAGCTCTGCATTCAATACCATCCTCCCTTCTCCGCTCCAGGAAAAGCTCCACCAGCTCAACGTGCCTGACTACACCTACAGGTGGATCACTGACTTCCTTATAGACCGGAGGCAGTGTGTGCGGCTGGGAAAGAATATCTCCACCACCCAATCCTCAGCACAGGATCTCCACAGGGCTTTGCATTTTTCCTCTGCTCTTCTCCCTGAATCTTGAATGAAGGAAGTCTGTTTGCACTTTTATCCTGTTGCACTACTGATTTAGACCTTTACAAGGTATCAAGCTAGCTGTTTCTTTTGATGAAAAAGCAAAAATTAGTTTCACCTTTCATTGTGAAAAACTGAAGGAAATCAAAGAACTAATGTTTGTAAAGTAATTCTTGACTTTCCCTACTGTGGAAGTTTGTTCTGGAAACATCAGAAATCAGGTTTAGCTGCATCAAGAGAGAGCATCTGTATTTAACAGAGAGCCTGTTATACAGAGAAAAATACAGAGAATAATAGAGACAGATGGTTTAGCAAAAAGTGACTCTAATGTCCCTACAGGGGACAAATGTCGAATCACTGATTGCACTGGTTTGCATTTGAAAGTGAGGAATTGAAGCTGTTTTAATGCAACGGGGGACTTTTTTTTACTGAATAAGTTCCTTGAGAAGGAAGACTATAGATGAAGTTGTCAATTACTTCACAAATTTTCATCTTTATTTGTGATGCACTTCAGCATTACTGTCTTCAAATATTTTAGTTTTAAACTTCTTGCCTTGTAAATATTCTGTTTTTTGTTTGTTTTAACCGACGCCTAATTTCATTCTGGAAAACATATTTCCAGAATGAAGGACATCCAGATGTGGCCGTCCTTTATTTTCCCAAGTCGAGTAATGGACTGAGGAGGATGAAGAGAGACTGGCACATCCCTCCTATCAATATTCCTGAGAATAGCAATGGACCCTTTCCACTTAAAATGGTTACGGTAGGAAACATCAAAATCTGCTGCAGAACTGCTAATTCTTTTTTTTTTTTTTTTTTGTCTTCAGCTCGGTCAAATCTTTAAACTCACTTTTTTAAAGTCAAATTCAAAAGTTGCAATACCTAAAATATTTGGTGTTAAGCTTTAATGAAAAATCAGCTATTGTCTCATGTTTAATGAGAAATTTCAAACAGATTCGACTCATGTTGTTTGCTAAATAAAAGTTAATGTTGTTGTCGGTGGGTTTTTATTGATTCTTGGTTTGTTCAGATTCGCTCCAGTGAGGACAAAGTTAAGAAGATCCACTACAGTATCACAGGTCCAGGAGCCAATGAAGATCCATTAGGACTCTTTACAATGGACAAAGACACTGGTGATCTGTATGTTAATCAGAGACTTGACAGAGAGAAACAAGCACATTATCCGGTAAGAATGAGATACATTTGTGCCAGGTAATATCTGAGAGATTTTTAGTAAGGCTAAAAAAAAAACATATAAAGAATTAATTTGAATTGATACATTACCAAGGCGGGTACTCACTACGTTAACCCTTGTGCTATCCTAGGCACTTTAACGTTGGGTGTTGGGTCATCTAGACCCACTAGACAGTGGTCTGAACCTTTTTTCTTCAATGATCTTCACTGGTGTCCATGGATTACATGAAATCTTTCCACCTTTATCCACCTTTGTCAAGGTTAGGGAGAACATGTCAAAGTAAGGGTGGGGTCATCTAAGATAGCACAAGGGTTAAGCAAACAACAACAAAAAAGAATGTTCACACAAGAAAACACCACACAAAAGTCCTATTTAACTGAAACAAAAAACTCACCTTTGCAAAACTTTCTTTTAGTCAGCAAACACAAAAAGGAAAAAAAAAACAGAATGCAAAAAAACATTAATTAACCCTAGAGATTTGCCTGTTTTCCTAAAATCCAAGTCCCACAATCAATAATATTTACAGTCCGCTCCTTAGCTGATGTCCACAAATAATAGGATCCATTCGGAAAAAAAAAAACAATTCATCAAAAAATTAAATGAAGTCCCATTCTTCACATGGTATCATGACTTAGAAAAAATATACAAAAACAAAAACAATTAGGGTCGTCACCGCTTCCAGGTGGGCGTCCTTAGGTGCGCTCCTCCTCCCCTCAGGGAAATCCAATCCTCGCCGAAACCGTTCTGACAAGCTGAAGAAACCAAGCGAGGTATCTCCCACTATCCTTCCAAATAAGGCAGGTGACAAAGAGATATACATCTGATGCTGTTGCAGACTTTCCGCATCTGACGCCGGTACGCCCTTTCTCTCCTCGCTCCTTTCATTCAGCTTCTTTCAAAAACTTTTTGGTCTCCTTCCATTGCCATGTCAACCAATCACCAGTCCCTTAGATAGTGACTCCATACATATTAATTACAGGCAGTGTGTTTACAGAATTTTCTTTCATTATTCCTCATTTACCTTTTTTTCTTTTACATCTTGGTCTCCCCTTGAGCAACTGACCATTTAGCCTTTTATTTTCCTTATTTGCCCTTTTCATTTATTCATTTCAACTTATTTCAGTGTGGCAGTGTCACAAACATAAGTGTTATTTGTAATTGTTACATCCATCAAAGAAAAGCACTCATGACTAAAATGTAGAGCCCTGGACATGACATTAAAAACAAGTTAATTTGTTTCCCTTTAAATTAGCATTTTGTGTACGCAACTTAATATTCATATGCACGTTTTAGTGTTTTGTGCGTACAAATTACAAGTATTGATTAAGGAATCAAAAAGTGGATTTCACTTTACTAAGTTGTGCGCATGAGATACTAATTAGTGTGCATGAAATGCTCATTTGATTAAATTTGAGGGGAACAATTTTTTTTTTTCAATGTCGGGTCCAGGGCTTCGTATCTTAGAACCAGTTAAGAAATTGCTATAATTTTAATTTTGCTTGGTTAGATTTGAACAATGTTCTAAATGTAAAAAAGAAGAAAGGGGAACGAGAGGCCAAAAATTATAAGCTGACACTTTATTTAACCCTTGTGCTATCTTAGATGACCCCACCCTTACTTTGACGTGTTCTCCCTACCATGATAAAGGTGGATAAAGGTGGAAAGATTTCATGTAATCCATGGACACCAGTGAAGATCATTGAAGAAAAAAGGTTCAAGGCACTGTCTAGTGCAGTGGTTCCCAAACTGGGGGGGCGCGCGGAGGTATTGCAGGGGGGGGCGCAGTGGAGTTTAGAAACAAAGGATTTGTATGTTTGTGTCAGTGTGGGGGGCTTGAAAATATTCTAATCTTCAGAAAGGGGGCCCTGCAGAAAAAATTTGGGAACCACTGGTCTAGTTGGTCTAGATGACCCAACTCCCAATGTTAAAGTGTGTAGGATAGCACAAGAGTTAAAACAAAAATTTTACTGAAATTGGCTGTTCATCAGCTCAAACGTTTCGGAGCAAAGCACAGACAAACCCCTGTTAAGTCCTAAAAACAAAAACGAAAGGGTCAAAACAAAACACAAAAATTTGTTTTGGCATGCTTCGTGAGACTAAAAGGCTTTTGGGAAGGTTGTGTCAAGTGGTGAAGATGGCTTCATGAAGGGCATCCACTGTCAGGAACTGATGTTCAT
Organism: Oryzias latipes; assembly: GCF_053564925.1. Taxonomy (NCBI): domain Eukaryota; kingdom Metazoa; phylum Chordata; class Actinopteri; order Beloniformes; family Adrianichthyidae; genus Oryzias; species Oryzias latipes. The sequence continues at coordinate 11,356,202 of NC_136251.1, forward strand.
TTTTGTAAACTTCTCCTACCATCCATCCCCAAATCAGGAGAACATGCAGTTTGATCCAAGACAGTGAGGTTCTTTTCCTGAAAAAAGTCTCTTTGTCAGATGGGTGTTGTGGACTGCAGCATAGTCTTGTTGAAAAACCCAGTCATCACCACACAGACAAGGGTAAATTATGATTCCCTTGCCATGTCCTACCGGGCAATTTTGGGGCATTGATGGAGACGTGGCCTTTGAAGATGCTTTTTGTTTTTCGAAGCCCTTCTCTTGTAAATGCAGTCTGCAAGAGATGCTGTTTGGTCCAGGCTCCAGTCAGCTCCAGTGATGGTCCGAGTCATGGCAGACAGTCCTTTGAATCTTCAGGCTCAGTGCCGGACCGGTCTGGCACTTGATATTTTCATTACATAACCTCATGACTTTTAAATAATTATTTTACTTATTATTTATTTGACAAAAACGTTTTACTGTATTCAACCTCAGAAGCAAAGACACATTGTGAGTGGTCTTGGTTATGCCGCTCAACAATCCTGCCACATTCAAAGACAGTTTTTTAGCCTTTGTCACCAAGAGACTTTGACAGGAGAATTGCTTAGTAAATATCATTGAATGTAAATTATGGCATCAAAAAGCTGTGGTCTGCAACTTTTGATCAGCCAATGACCAGTTCTTTTTATTAATTACTATTTTCAATAAATTGTTCTGTTGCTCCTCCTTTTGACATTTTGATACTCTATTTAGAACCTTGTAAGCTGTGCAAAATCTTGCTTTTTCTCAACTGGTCAAAGCGCTTCTTTTAGTGAAGGCTGCCCCCCCCCCCCCGGTCTTTAATTTTGTTAAAGAGGTTAAATTTTATTGTAGATGTTTTGGCAAAAAAATGTACCTTAGAGTTTGTGTTGTTGTTTCTTGGACAGTAACACTTTGTTCTTTGTATTATTTTGTAGCTGCTTGCACACGCTGATATGGACGATCCTATGGAAATCATCATCAATGTAATTGATATGAATGACAACAAACCTATTTTTGAACAGACATCCTATGTGGCAGAAGTTGCTGAATCTTCACCAAAAGGTAACATCAGTGGATCATTTGTAATGTTTAAACAAATAATAGTTTTTATTTTGTATCCTAACCTTTTCTGGTCAAACAGTTGAATCCAGAGCAGGTTCTGGATCTCAGTAATTTTTGTTAAAGTCCAGTGAACAGAACAGAATCAGATAAAGTAAATAATAAGTAGTGGAAATGGTGAGGTTGACCTACACAAGTTTGAGTCTTGAAGGATTGCATTTTCTTTTCCTACAGTGGTAGATGTTCACCTTCAGAGAGTTTAGTTTTTTCTGCTGAGCTGTGAGCTCTGACGCCCGTGTTAATCCTGTTCTCCAAATACTTGTTACTGTTCCACATTGATTGTGAGAAGTTTCTTCCTCTAAAGCTGTTTTTTCTGGAAGTGAGTGGATGTCAGAGCTGCAGGTAAACTTCAGTCATGATTTAGACTTTAACACTGATGGAAGCAGAAAGAAACTGATGTGTGTAAAGTTTGTTATAGGTTAATGATGTGTTCAGTCATCATGGCTGCATAGTCAAAGCAAAAATACTGGAGAACTGATGGCAGACATGGTCATATTGGCTATTATGAATATTACTGTACATTTCTACTATTTAATCACTTCCTTTGATTTGAAAATCTTTTGGCCCAAAACACAGGATGGGATTTGTCATTTAAATCCAATTTTAATTGTGCTGTAATGTTTGACCTCTTTAGGGACTACAGTGATTCAGGTTAAAGCCACTGATGCTGATGAACCAGGCAATGACAACTCAATTATCAAATACACGATTCTGAGCCAGGAACCTAACCTTCCCAGTGATTCCATGTTTGCCATTAACTCCTTCAATGGAGCCATCATGGTTGAAGGTGTTGGTTTGGACAGAGAGGTAATGATTCTGAAATAAATTTTCTTGAAAGAACAGTTGTTTCTAGAGCTATTATTCTTTTTTATATTTTTTAGTTTTGTAGTTAACATTCTTATAACTGACAGTAAAATATTTTTTTATGGATTTAACCTTCAAACGTTAAAATACGATTTTTAAAGTTTCCCTTTCTATTTTTGATCATTTCATTACACTGTAAACAAACTCAGATTTTCCAGTAACTTTGAATTTTCAGTGTTTTCAAGATTGTTATTTATGTTTTTTTTATTCCAAAGTTTGAAGAAAAAAAAGTTTCTTTGAGCTGCTGCAGATGATGATGATGATGATGATGTGCTTCAACAGAAATATCCTGAGTACACTCTGGAAATACAAGCAGCGGATACAAAGGGAGAAGGATTAACTGGAAGAACAGCAGTAGTTTTGAAAGTGACGGACAGCAACGACAACCTTTCAGTCTTTACTGCATCTACTGTGAGTACAACACATGTGACTGTTTGGTTAACAATAATGTCTGGAAGGGTTTGACGCATTCAAGTTTTCTTTGAAATAAATAATAATGTTCAATTTTTATAAAGAGCATTAAATGTCATTCTGTGGGAAGTTTCTCAGTCTTTTGATTGCATGACAGCTGTGAATATTTCATGTTTTAAATTTCATTTTGGTTTTGTGAGCAAACCCTCTTTGAGCCTTTCATTCTTTTACCTTTTCCAGTATCAGGGATCAGTTGATGAAAACGCAGTGGGGGTTCAGGTTGTTAAAATGTCAGTAACTGATGAAGATGAACCAAACACCCCAGCATGGAACGCCAAGTTCATGATTGTCAGAGGAGATCCTGATAAATTGTTTTCCATAGAAACAGGAACCAACAAACAAGAAGGAATCATCAAAACTGCTAAGGTAAGAAAACAAGGACGCTTCTGAAAGATCCTGTTTTCAAATTGAACAAATTCGGTTTTGGTGTAAAAATAAAGTTTGATTCTCAGCAAATGTACAGAGGTTTTGTCCTGAAGCTGTCCTTCAATCTGATCAACTGTCTTCTGACATTTTTCATCAAATATTAGGGACTGGACTTTGAGAAAAGCAGAACACACACTCTGGAGGTTATTGTGGAGAACGAAGTCCCTTTTGCCATTCCACTGACCACCTCCACCGCCACAGTGGTGGTGACCGTGAAGGACGTCAATGAGCCTCCGATCTTTAAAGAAAAGGAGATGACCGTTCAAAAGTCTGAGGACCTTCCTGTGGAAAGTGTGATCATGAATTCTGAGGCAGAAGACCCAGACTTTGAACGTGAAAACACTGTCAAGTAAAAAATGTCCCCTCATTTTTTTATGCTTCTTTCTATCTAAAATAAATTTAAAAAACACATGATAGTATTGTTTTTTTTTATTTATTACTGTAGTTAAAATGTAACTTAGGAATGTTATCAAAATTGTCAATTAATCCAAATCTGACCAACCCAGAAATAGAGAGGAGGAAGTGTTTTTAAGTCCTTTAGATTCTTTTAATTCTATAAACCTAATTTTTACCTGCAAAACCAGTCCGTCTTTAGTTTATGCAATTGTTTTACACACAGTTGTTCCATATTGTAAACAACTATTGTATTTATACAAACACAAAGATCATTAGAACATTTTTCTTATCAGTGCATAAAAAATAAAAATATATGGTTCACATTTTTATGTGCAGGTATAAAATAATTGATGACCCTGAAAACTGGCTGACAGTGGACGAGGATTCAGGGCTGATGAAGGTGAAAAGCCCCATGGACAGAGAGTCCCCTAATGTGAAGGAGAATAAATACACGGTGCTCCTTGGTGCTTATGATAACGGTAAGTGGAAAGTCAAATGAAAGAATAAGGCTCCTGACTAATTTATTAAATTGCGTGATTGCATTACAAGGAAAAGTACAGGAAATGTGTTAGTACTTCAAGTCCTCCATCTCCTTTGTCTCAGCTCCCTGTGACCTCACTGTTGTGATGTAGGCCTATCTAAAGGCCCGTACACACCGGGACGAATATTCCAGCGTTTTTCGCCACGTTTTTTGTGTTCACACCCAGGCGATTTTCGCTGACGATGAGCCGAGCGAACATGCAATTTCATTCCCTGACATTAGATGGCGCTTAATGTAAACAGAAATACTCCTGTACACAAGGTGGCGCTGCGCAACTTTACGCTTCTTATAGTCGCTTTTCACTCAGAAGAAGATAGCAAGTATTTACGCGCTTGTCAGAATAATACAAAGAAAACATGAATATTTCAAGCACCAGTTGCTCCAACTGGTGCTTGGTTCGGGGATATTTTAGAATGTCCGTCATTATTTCTTCGCGGCAGTGTAGACGCTACTTGGCGTCTATCTTCTTCGCTGGTATGTGTTGTTAGCAAGGCAGTTTTGTGTTTGAGTGCCCCCAAGTTGTGTTTAACTGTAACTTCAGAAGCTCCGGACACGTGTGCAAAAGCGCCATTCTCATTGGTCGAATAGATTTCGACGCGAGGCGTCAAAAAAAAAAAAACGAACCCAAGGCGTTTTGTTTTTTTTGACGCTTTGGCGCGTGGCGTTTTTTCGCGTCGGTGTGCACACTCTCATTGGTGCCCTATGTTTAGTCACGAGGCGTAAAATTCGTCCCGGTGTGAACAGGCCTTTACTCTACAAAATAGGTTATAGAAACAAATTGGTTTCTAAACTGACTACATTTTACATAATAATAAGGATGGTTTCTGCATTTATGAAAATAAAAGTCATGTAACTTAAAGGTGCGAGTTGTGTTGTGTAACCCTCACTGCGGCTTCTTGAGCAGCTGCTAAACCCCCTCACCAGCATTCCACACACCTGGTCTGTTACCACCCTTTCCCCATCCCAGTATATACACGTAGAACCATTGACTGTAGAAACAATGGATCCCCTCTCCCATCGTGTTCCAAATAGAAAGTACCTGCTGATTCCAAGAAGTCAAAACACCATAGACTTCTACTGAGAGAGTTATTACTCAGTTAATTTATTTTGTGAGAGTAATCATTCTGGCTCTGATACATTTTTCTTAACATCTTTGTAAGAAAAAATAATAATTTTCTTAACATCTTCTTTATTGAAGGGCTTCACAGTGGCGCAGTGCTTAGCTGTCTTAATTTACAGCAAGAAAGCCCCTTGTTCAAGTCCCGGCTGGGGAACCTGAAACATAACACCAACAACACTTCTGTGTGGAGTTTGCATGTTCTCCCCGTGCATGCGAGTGCGAGTGTGATGGTCCTGCAACAGACTGGGGACCTGTTCAGGTTGTCCCCTGCCTTCACCCAAAAATGGCCATGATAAGCTCCAGCCCCGTGACCCCAAAAGGGCAAGGTCACCTGGGGAGAATAAATGTCACACACTTGCATGACAGCTAACGGGGCTTTAACGTTAAAAACATTTGAGCAACAACAAGATTTAGTCTTAGACCCACTTAAAATACGTGGGGAAAATTCCACGATTGGCATGTTTGAGATGAGCCGCCGCCGCGCCTGGATCATTGATGAGACCAGGCGGGGGGGTGGGGGGGGGGGGGGTGGGGGGTGAAGGCACACGCTGAGCTGCAGTGAGACTGAAAGAGAAAAGGAAGTTGGAGTTGTCCTTAACATTCACTTGAGTTTTAACCCTTGTGCTATCCTATGGGGTCAAGATAACCATTGACGTGTTCTCCCTACCATGACAAAGGTGGATAAAGGTGGAAAGATTTCATGTAATCCATGGACACCAGTAAAGATCACAAATCATTGAAAAAAAAAGGTTCAGACCACTGTCTAGTGGGTCTTGATGACCCAACTCCCAAGTGCCTAGGATAGCACAAGGGATAAGCCATACTGAGGGTTTCAGCTTTTTGGGAGGAAGTGCTGCCAAGTGTCCAGCAGTAAGAAGTAAACAAGTGAATCTGTGTTCAGAAGAACCCATTGATGGAGGTTTCAGAACTTTAAAATTTGAGTGATGTTTTGTATTCAATAGTTATATTTCAACAGTGTTAACTGAACTGTGTTAATAAGGATCTTAAGTCAGAAAACAGCAGATATAGAAGACTGAAAAAACATAAATGTATTAGTGATTTATTTACGCGTTTATTCTTTTATTTTATTTTATTTGAGAGTTTTTTAAGTAACTTTTGTACAGGAAACAATTAATAGTAGAGCATCGTTAATGGTATAGTACATGTTCCTTACAAATTTACTGGCTGTGCGTGTGTTTACTCTCATTCATTTCACTGCCACTAGCAGAGTGAACGGACGGACGGACGGACGGATGACTTTATTTATCCCACCATGGGGAAATTCTGTTATCTGAGGCAGCAAAAAAAGACATCCAGGAAATACAGCACTTAAAGTGAAATTCACCAAAAGATAAATTGACCTTCAGTGTACTTACAGAAATAACATTGTAAATAAAAGCAGAAAACACCACCAAAATACAAAGTACACACCAAAAGAAGCAACTGTTAAGGAACAAAACCAACTGAAAACAACTGCATCAATAAGTAACATACTGGTACATAAATGAGTGAATGAAAGACACCCGTGGGTCCATAGTGTGTCACTGTAACACGGTGTTGTAACATTGTAATGGCTGTGGGGAGGAATGACCTGCGGTAGCGCTCCTTCTTGCACTGTGGCTGCAACAGTCTCGTGCTGAAGGAGCTAGTAAGCGCCTCTACAGTTTGGTGGGTTATCCATGATGTCCGCTACCTCCTCGATGGACTCTAGTGTGCAGCCCAGGACAGAGCCGGCCTTCCTTACCAGCTTGTTCCTTACAGGTCTTTATGTCATTTCAGAGTCAGGCGAAGTTGGTCGTTGTTGAGTCTCTGTCAGTAATGCCTTCATCCACATGTTCTGCAAACTGCAAACTGTATTTTCCTGCGAACTTTTATACCAGAACGTTTTTTTGTTTTTTTCCCTTGGAACATAATACCACCTGCGAACAGGAACTGGTGCTAAGTTTGATTGACAGATCTTTGACCCTCCCATTACAATTTGATTTGTTGGGTTGTCGGATCAAACCAACGTGGACTCAATTTGATTGAATGTTGTGTTGAAGATACGCACACACACACAGATGCACACATCCACAGAGATAGAGAGACACAACGCGGTCTTTGTCAATATACTTTTTAATCTTGGATGTTATGGAAACAGCAGGTCTTTCCTAGACAGAGGGATGAAGTCCAAGTCAAATCAAGAGTTGTTGGTGTTAAAGTCCAAGTCAAGTCACAAATTACTGTTGTTCAAGTCCAAGTTGGGTCTAAAATCGTCATGACTGGAGTCTGACCGGAGTCCAAGTCATTTGATTTGAGTCCAGACCTCTCCTATCAATGTCTGTGATTAAAGTTGGTTCAAAAAGGTTTAAGTAAATCTTAAAATGTACCCTACTGACACAAAGTCTATAAGAAGTTTCCAGTTCACTGAGTCCTTCCTGAGATTACAAACGCTTCTGCAACTTATTTCTGATTTATGACTTTTGTCTTTCCAGATCCAGTCCCAGCCACAGGAACTGGAACCCTGGTCATTATACTTGAAGATGTTAATGATAACCCTCCATTCATTGAGGAGCGTATCATCAGGGTGTGTCTATTTAGAGCCAGGTGGATGTTGGTGGTCCTTTGTCTGATGCACATCTGCTTTAAAAAATACTTTGAGATCACTGTGGAATGTCTTCAGCACACAAACATACCAAAGCGTTTAATTCAATGTGATGGTTAATATTATGATCAAATCTGAAATTTCTGTTAACTTCAAATGTGATTCTTCAAATGAAGAATTACAGATATTCAAAGTGAAATTCACACATGTAATTCCTCTTGTCTTGTAGGTCTCTTGTAGGGAGTGCTTGCTTAAAAATGAAGATAACTTTAGTAACAACTCAGTTCCTTCATTTCTTGACACTGTGGTTTGTTTAAATGGAGCAACAAAACCACTTCTATAAAGCAACATACCAACTGGGCATGTGTGGTGCATTCATGAACGCAGGTTTTTAACACCATTTTAGCATACTGTGTTAACGCAGGTCTGTCGCTACCTGATACTACCGCATCTACTTACAGTTAGAAGAGGCTTGGTGCAAAATGTTGAAGTGGTGCAATTCTTGTGTATTTTGCTCCAGGCTTTTTCTTTCACAGCTCTATTACTGCCGCGCGTTCCAAAGTACTATGTAATTGATATTTTTCTATGATTTTTCTAAATACTCAATGCAATTGACATTCAGCATAAATTTCGAGTCACTAACCATTAGAGTACATAAAATATTGAACAAACCTCTTGAAGATAACAGTACTTTGTTCCAAAATTAAACCCTTCAAATGCAACATTCCATATTATTATGCACAACATGTAGTTCCACATCATTTGATAGATTCTAAAGAACTGAAAATGATCAATGAATTTGCTGCATTAAGAGGTCATATTTACTGAAATCAATAGCTATTCCAACCAAAAACATCTTAATGGGTCACGTCACATTTTGACATAGTACAACTTATTTTGTAGCAGCTTCACAACTCTTGCATCCATTGAACTTTTGGAGAGTCTCTACTTGATTTTTCCTTGCAGGGTATTAAAATAGCCTCTCAGAGCTGCTGTTTGGATGTGAACTGCCACCCACCCTCCAAGATATTTTACTTGAGGACGATCCAAAGGTGTTACGTGAAACCAAGGGGGTTAACCCAGATGCAGGAAGAATCAGGAGACTAATGAACTCTTAAGGCTATTTAATGCCAAAGCGCTAAACCAAACAGAGAACATCCAAACAAAACGCTGCGACAAACATATGCAGGGACAGAGACCTTAAAAAGGAACCAAATCAAAGGAAAATGAGAACCAGCTGTGGGGAGAAGCAACAGACAGAGAAGAAGAGCGACCTCCAGAGGGAGCACGGCTGAGCAGCAGGAGGGTGAACGTATCATAACCCCCTTCCCGAAGTCCGGCTACCAGACGGACCCCGACGGGGCTGATCCGGGTGGAGGCGATGGAAACGGGCGATCAGCCCGGGGTCATAGATGTGACGCTCTGGAACCCACTGCCGATCCGCAGGACCGTAACCCTCCCAGTCCACCAAGTATTGGACGCCCCGTCCCACTCTCCTAGAGGCGAGAAGCTCCCGAATGGTGTAAACAGGTCCCCCATCCACCATCCGAGGAGCAGGAGGAGGAGCTGGAGCAGGCTGGAGACTAGAGACCTTAGCAGGCTTCAACTTGCACACGTGGAACACTGGGTGGATCCTCAGAGAGGAAGGCAGCTCCAGTCGTACAGCCACCGGGTTGATGATTCGGGTGATGGAGAATGGGCCAATGTACCGGGGCTGCAGCTTCCTGGAACCACCCTTCAAGGGAACATCTGTAGCAGACAACCACACCTTGTCTCCCACCTTGTACTCCGGGGCAGGGGTCCTCCTACGGTTAGCCACCACAGTGAGCCGCTCCTGGTTCCGCAGGAGTTCTTGGCGGAACCTGCTCCAGGTACGGCGACACCTCCTCACGAAAGCCGCCGGACCCGAAGAGGAGGCCAATTGTTCTTGGTGCGGGAACAAGGGGGGCTGGAATCCGTACGCGGCCTGGAATGGTGAGTATCCTGTGGAGTTAACTAGAGAATTGTGGGAGTACTCTACCCAGGGAAGTTGTGCAGCCCAGGTCTTAGGATTCTTACTGCACATTGCCCGCAGGGAAGTCTCCAGATCTTGATTGTACCTCTCTACCTGGCCGTTGGTCTGAGGATGGAATCCAGAACTCAGACTGACCTTGATCCCGAGGAGGTTGCAGAACTCCTTCCAGAAAGCCGCGATGATTTGGGGGCCCCGATCCGAGACGATGTTGAGGGGAATTCCATGAAGACGAAACAGATGCTGTGAAATCAATGTTGCTAGTTCCTTGGCCGAAGGAAGTTTCTGCAGGGGAATAGCATGGGCTAACTTGGAAAAACGGTCGATGATAGTGAGAATGACGGTTTTACCCCTTGAGTTTGGCAGTCCAGTGATGAAGTCCATAGCAACGTGGGACCAAGGTCTGGACGGCACAGGTAGAGGGTGAAGCAGGCCGGCGGGAAGGGTCCTGGGGGTATTCACACTGGCACAAACGGGACAGGCAGACACAAAGGCCCTTATGTCGGAGGACATAGTAGGCCACCAAAAGCGCTGGGCTATAAGAAACCCCGTCCTTGTTACTCCGGGATGGCAAGCTAGCCGAGAGGAGTGCCCCCACTTTAAAACCATGGTGCGTAGGTCAGATGGTACAAACAACCGGCCCTCTGGACAGCCTGAGGGAATGGAGGCCGGATCAGGAGCAGAAGCCTGTACCCTCCGTTCCAGGGACCAACGGGTGGTTCCAAGCACCAGGTGGCCAGGGATGATGGGTGTGGCCTCTGTGGGGTTCTCCTCCACCTCCTCCTGTTGGAATTGGCGAGAAAGGGCGTCGGGCTTGATGTTCTTGCTCCCTGGCCGATAGGACAGGGAGAAGTTAAACCGGTCAAAAAACAGAGTCCACCTCGCTTGGCGAGGATTGAGGCGCTTGGCTGAACGAATGTACTCGAGATTTTTGTGATCGGTCCAAACTAGAAATGCCCGCTCAGCCCCCTCCAACCAGTGGCGCCACTCCTCCAAAGCCACCTTCACCGCCAGCAGCTCTCTGTTCCCTATATCGTAGTTCCTCTCCGCAGGAGTGAGCTTGCGGGAGAAATACGCGCAGGGATGGATTTTATTATCAGACGCTCTCTGTGACAACACAGCCCCTACCCAAGACTCAGACGCGTCCACCTCCACAATGAATTGTTTGGAGGGATCAGGCAGAGTCAGAATAGGAGCTGTAGAGAAACGTCTCTTCAGCTCGCAAAAAGCCCTCTCCGCCTCCTTATCCCAAACAAAGCGCACCTTAGCTGAAGTGATCTTATGAAGGGGTGCAGCAACGCCACTGAAACCTCTGATGAAATGCCTGTAGAAATTGGCGAATCCCAGGAAGCGCTGTAGTTGCTTCCGACCAGAGGGAACCGGACACTCCAACACAGCCTTAACCTTGGAGTTATCCATCTGGATCCTCCCAGGAGAAACCACATACCCCAAGAACCGAGTCTGCGTAGAGTGGAATTCGCACTTCTCGGCCTTGCAGTAAAGGTGGTTCTCCAGGAGGCGCTGGAGTACGGCTCTGACGTGCTGCACGTGGGACTCTGGGTCAGGAGAGAAAATCAAAATGTCATCCAGATAGACAAACACAAATTGGTTAAGCATATCCTTCAGTACATCATTGATCAGTCTCTGGAACACTGCTGGGGCATTAGTTAGACCAAAAGGCATTACTAGGTATTCAAAGTGCCCGCTAGGCGTGTTAAACGCAGTCTTCCACTCGTCACCCTCTCTCACTCGAACCAGGTGATAAGCATTCCTGAGGTCCAACTTAGTAAAGATACGAGCCCCGCTTAGCAGGTCAAAAGCGGAGTGCAGCAGTGGCAAGGGGTAAGTGTTACGGACAGTAATAGTGTTCAAAGCCCTGTAATCAATGCAAGGGCGCAGACCCCCATCTTTTTTCCCCACAAAAAAGAAACCTGCTCCTGCCGGAGAGGAGGACGGACGAATGAGCCCCGCCTGTAAGCTCTCCTGCAGATACGAGTCCATAGCCTCTCGTTCAGGTGGCGACAGGGGGTAAATGTGACCCCTCGGTGGTTGAGTCCCTGGCAGGAGGTCGATGGCACAGTCGTAAGGGCGATGGGGAGGAAGAGAACTAGCACGTACTTTACAAAACACAGAGCCCAAATCATGATAGACAGACGGAACTTTACAGAGATCTGGAGGCTCCGGAGACTTTTGGACCTCCACAACCTTACGAACAGAGGCAGAAGCAAGACAATTAAGCAGACAAAAAGGACTCCATGACAGAAACCGCCCCGAGGCCCAGTCGATGTGAGGTTTGTGTCTGCTCAACCAGGGAAACCCTAAAATAACAGGAGGTTTAAGGGATTCAACAACATAAAACGACATGGTCTCAGAGTGGTTTCCAGAGATCAACACAGAAATTTTAACAGTACGAGTAGAAACCTTGTGTATGAGGGTCCCATTAATGGCATGAATGTCCAATGCTGGAGACAGAGGTTCAGTGGGGATTTTCAGTCTGTCCACCACCTCCTGGGAGATCAGATCCCCATCAGACCCCGAGTCAATAAGAGTGTCAAATTCCACCTGGGCTCCAGCATATGCCACCAAAACCTTGGTGGAGGGACGAGAAGGCGAGGAAAAAGAATGGTTGCGGCTCACCAGTTTCCTCACTGCTGGGGAGCCCTGGCGTTTCCCGGACAGTTGCGCACAACGTGTCCCGAACGTCCACAATAAAGGCAAAGTCCCTCCCGCATGCGGCGCTGCCGTTCAGTTGGAGAGAGACGGCCCGCTCCGAGCTGCATGGGCTCCGGGGAGGAGTTTGAAAGAGGCGGGGGAACCTCCGCGGGACGCGGTGGGCGGTAACCAGGAAGGCTGCGTTGCTCGTTACCCCGTTCCCTCATCCTACGGTCGATACGAACCGCCAGATCGATAAGCTCCTCTAGGTTGTCTGGAAGTTCTCTCGCTGCCAGCTCGTCCTTGAGAGCGTCAGACAGGCCCTGCAGGAAGACGTCGAGCAGTGCTTCATCTGGCCAGCGGGTGCTGGCAGCCAAGGTCCGGAACTCCACCGCGTAGTCCGAGACACAGCGGGATCCCTGCTGAAGACGAAGAAGCTCCGACGCAGCAGCACGATGAGGCGTGGTGGGATCGAATACCGTGAGAAGCCGAGCGGAGAAGGACCGAAAGGAGCGACACAGCTCCGATCCGCGCTCCCACTCCGCCAGTCCCCATCGTTTGGCTCTTCCGGTTAGGTAGCTCAGAGCAAACGCCACCTTGCTCTGCTCGGAGGGGAAATCGTCAGGATTAAAGTCAAACTGCAACCGACAGGAAGTAAGAATCGCCGGGCAGACTGCAGCAGTCCCATCAAACGGTTCAGGATGGCCCAGTCTGGTCTGCCGAGGAGAAGATGAGGGCGCACGTTCCAGGTGGGAGAGGCGTTCGTGGAGCTGCTGCATACCTGACATGCATCATTGCAACTCCTGAGCCAGGTCTGCCCGCTCCATCCCGGTGACGGAACCATCACCGGCGGAGGATCCGGGTAAGTCTCGTCGAGACGAATCTCCTGCTGGGTTGGACATGGTCGCAGCGTAATGTTACGTGAAACCAAGGGGGTTAACCCAGATGCAGGAAGAATCAGGAGACTAATGAACTCTTAAGGCTATTTAATGCCAAAGCGCTAAATCAAACAGAGAACATCCAAACAAAACGCTGCGACAAACATATGCAGGGACAGAGACCTTAAAAAGGAACCAAATCAAAGGAAAATGAGAACCAGCTGTGGGGAGAAGCAACAGACAGAGAAGAAGAGCGACCTCCAGAGGGAGCACGGCTGAGCAGCAGGAGGGTGAACGTATCAAAAGGTTCTCATTAGGGTTGAAGTCAGGGGAGGATGGGGCCAAACCATAAGTTTTTCTCCTTTTATGCACATAGCAGCCAATGATGCAGAGGTATTCCGTCCAGCGCGAGATGGTGCATTATCATGCATGAAGATGATTTTGTTACGGAAAGCACAGTTCTTCTTTTTGTACCACAGAGTAAGTGTTCAGTCAAAAACTCCACATACTTTTCAGAGGTCATTTTCACACCTTCAGAGACCCTATAGAGGCCGATCAACTCTCAACATGATTCCGGCCAAAACATCACTACACTGACGTCACAGCCTTGTTGGGACATGGTGGCCATCCACCCACTATTCCATCCACCTGGACCATCCAGGGTTGCACGGGACTCATCAGTGAACAAGACAGTTTGAAAATTGGTCTTCATGTATGTCAGGGCCCACTACAGGCATTTCTTCTGGTGGCTGAATAGAAGGTTTACATATAATTGCAAGTGTCTGGAGGATCCCAAACCTTGAAGTTTTTGGGACTCCAGAAACACCAGCAGCTTTACATATGTGCTTGCTGCTTTGTTATGGTATTATAGCAGCTGCTCTCCTAACTCTGTACAAAAGTGCTCTCCGCACTGTCTATATGAAAGACTTGGTGTTCTGTTATTCTGACTGGGCACAAACCACACTTATTAATTTTCTCCTCCATGATCCATTTTCAAAGTGCGTGCACTTCCGTATTTTGTATAAGGCTTATACCCATACATCACCACCAAATTACAGTCCCTGATTAGTCAAAGTTCAACTTGTTTACCGTTCAGTGTGAGTTTAATTGCTGTATGTTTAGTTTGTAAAACCAGCAAACTGACTTGTAAACTTGCGTAGCGATCTGTGAATGTGAGGGTTTAAATGCAGAAGCCTGAAGCACACGTATGTGCACTTTTACATGGACTTTTCATTGGAAATGAAAGTATGTTTCCAAGCCCATTCTGAAGATTTACAAAAACAGAATTATCACTCAGAGATGTTGCAGCACTCTTTATATTAGTTTGGAAAGGAATTACTATGAAGCAAAAATCTGCAAGAGCTGTTATAGTATTATATTGGAGTTTTATATTTGGAAACTCTAGTTTATTGCTGAAGGTAGGATAGAGTGGAGGCATAAGGCATAAATGTCAACAGTCAGATGATGATCCCAAACTGGAGCCTAAAGGACTTTTCTTTTCTAGGTTTGCAGGGATGCCTCAGCTCCTGTGCTGTTAACTGTAACAGACAGAGATGGACCTCTTCATTCTGCTCCATACAATGTGATGGTACATGAAGCATCCAAACCCAAATGGAGCGCTCAGATGAACAGTGACAGTATGTCTGTGTTCATAAGACTCAAAATGAAGCCATTTTCATACTTAAAAAGAAACATAATTGGAGATTTTAAAAAGAAATAAAGCAAGACTTCACCTTTAGAAGAAGCACTTTTTTTGTTTTTGCTTTATGCTTGAACATTGGCTAAAATGTCAACTTAATCATTATCGCTCCTTTTGCAGTTGCAATACAATTTTCTTTATCTTAAAATTAGAAATATGATTACATTATTTCAAGATTTTTGTTTGTGCTCAAAAATAACAACAAAAGGATAAAAGTAGGGACATATTTCAGAGTAAAGTTTTCTTTTCTGTCTTTGCAGAGACCAAAGTTGAACTGGTTTTAAAATCCAGTGTGTTGAGTGGAACTTACCAAGTGATCCTGAGGGTTTCAGATACTGATGGTTTGGAGCAGAACTGCACCATACAAGCTAAAGTGTGCTACTGTGTGGAAAACAAAAGACTGTGTGCTCCATTTAGGAATAGTTGGGGGGTGAAGGAGCAGACCATCAGGGGAGTAGTTGGAGGAATCCTGCTGTTATCCAGTAAGTTTTAGACATTGTTGATTTTTTTTTCCAAGTATGTTGAGTCTATATTACATACAACTTTAACTATTTCTTATATTTTCTCTCATTAATCTTTTTGAGAGAAAAAAAACCTGGATAAGGTGTGTTCAGTCAATCACCATACGAGTTGTGTGCAACCAGGTTGGAGCAGCAGGAGAAAGGTTGCAGGTGTAATGTGTGACAAAAGAGTGTCATCAAGGGTGAAAGGTGGTGATACTGTGGGGACCCACTAGCTGGGGGTTGAAGATGAAGATGATGTGATTCTCTTTGGAAGTGCTGAGGATGGATAGGATCAGGAATGAATCCATCAGCGGAACAGTCCATAGTGGATGCTCTGGAGGAAAAGCAGAGAAGCAGACTAAAATGCTTTGGACACATTTAGAGGAGGAACAGTGAGGATGTTGAGGTTGAAGCTAACAAGAAAGATTTAAAAGAAAACCATTTGGAAGTTCATGGATGTCAGCAAGGAGGACATGAGGGTGGTTGGTGTGAGTGAGGAGGATGCAGAGGAGAAAGGTAGATGAAGGAGGATGATTTGCTGTTGTGACTCCTAGATGGAGCAGCCGAAACACAAATTAAGGTCTTGTGCAAATACTAGTTGATGAATGTGTTGGTAGATACTGAAGATGGAGGGTAGAAGGAAGAGCCAAGTGGTAAAAGAATTGTGTATAGTGGGTCAGATGGAGAAAGTAACTATTTGTTCTTGTCTTTTTATTAAAATCTGTGTTTCTAATTGTCATGAGTGATGGTTTATGTTTCAGTGGTTCTGGCAGTGCTGTTTGTTTCCAGATGGAGAAGAGCAAAGGGGCAAGGGGAGCAACACCTACAAAGTATTGAATGGAGAAGACAACCAGATAGACAATTGTAGGATTAACTGTTGCTGGTCCAAGCAATATCTGATGTGTTTTCTGGTGTGTGTCATCCTCACACCCCAATTCAAAGCTAAAGACAGCTAGATCCCTTTTGTTTTTGCTTTTATCGTAAACATCTTGTGTTATAGGATGGTTATAGAACACACTCATACTTGCACCTGATTTTCAAAGTGTTAAATAAAGTTTTTAATCTTTTCTTTTTCTTGGATTTATAAAAAGTTCATGAATTTATTTGTAAAATTATTTTTGAGATTTGGGATGAAAATCAGGCCAGCCATCACATCAATGAAGATCTACTGAACAAAATAATTATGGAAGATGGTGTCTGTTGTGCCTTGTAAATAGTTTTAAAGGGTCTTTAAAGTTTCATTGTTGACAAAAGCTCATTCTGTCACTGACATATGCTACATATTAAGTCATCCTTTTTGCAGATGATCTGCTGTTTGTCTTATGGCGTAAATGCATTTCCCAGATAACCTGAGTAAGTTCTGGGTGAAGCAGCAGATGGGAATCCCCTTCAGAAACATGGCCTTTTTCTACCTTTAGCTTGTTTATTTATTCATTCATTTTGGCAATTTTTGAATTTGTATATCATCTGAAACAGTTTGCTAAAAAATGATTTCAGAATTGTTCATTCATGAGCTAAAGACACTCTCCCACTTTGAATATTCTGCCTTTGAAGCATACATGCAGTTTACAATGTAACAGTTGCAGAAGTTCAAAAAATATTTCAGCTAAAAACAAAACATTTGTTTGTTAAACTCAATTAAGATAGATACTACTTGGTGGCATTCATATCTGTGCAACATAAAAGATTTCTGAGACTGTAAACTATAAGACTATAAACTTTTTCATCGTCTTTTTTTTTTTTATTGATGGATGGCTTTTTTCAGTTCCCTGCTGTTTCCCCTGTGTCAGCTAAACATGTAAATATTTACAATAAACTTTGCTCATTTGACTGCTGGAACAACGTTTTTGTCTGATTTCCTCATTTTACCACTTTCACCTCTCATTTAGCTGGACCTCGTGCACATTTGCATCCTGTTTGATTGTTGCATCAGACTCAGGACTGGAGTCCTTGTTTTGCACTGGTTCATCTGAGTTCCTTACAGCAGTCATTCGTTAACCACCGAGCTGCATGTCCTCCATGTCTACTAGGTAACCTGAGGTCACTGAAGGGCGCCTTCCAGCAGCTTAGAGCCTTCCCAAGTGAGAAGAGCCTCCTTGTTCTGGTTCCGGTCATGCAGAATCTGCTCTTGTTGCAGCTAAGTCAGCTGTCCTTGAAGAAAAAAGAAAAAAGTTCTTTTTTTTTGTGCCTGAAATACATCCTATTGTCCTCATTCTTCTAAAAGGGAAACTAAATCAGGGTTTTTACCTGTAAATGTACAACAAGTCACAGAAGACCCACTCCAATCTTTTTTTGATAATTGTAAAAGCATTATCATTGGTCTTTAATTATGATTAATTTGTTCTTAGCCAAAATAAAAAAAAGTCATCTTTTTAAGTTTCTGCAGAGCAGCAGTGGTCCATTAGAATTTTGGCTCTGAGTTGTTAGTGCAGAGCACCCCCACTCCCCCTTCACGCCGTTGCTGTGCTGAGAGGAGCAGGGAGCTTGTGGCCCGCCCAACGAATATTCTACATCACAAATAAGCTATTTTTTAATCAGCACACAGCAGTTTCAGAATGATTTGAGTAACCCTTGTGCTATCCTAGGCACTTCAACATTGGGAGTTGGGTCATCTAGATCAGTGTTTTTCAACCTTTTCTGAGCCACGGCACACTTCAACCTTAAAAAAAATCCCGCGGCACACCAGCATCCAAAAATTTAAAAAAAAGGAGAAACTCAGTCTGTTTTGATCTACAGCCCCTCCACAGTCTCACATAAATTTTTGAGATAATTGTTGCAGAAAAAGCTGGAAACTGCAACTGTTTTTTTCTAAAAGATGCAATAAAAGTTAAGTTAGAAGATTTAAAAACAGTTCGAAGTGTGTTCGTTGGTTTCAAGACGTTTAACAACAGATCTCCTTGTGCTCACAACCCAATATCATGGGAGATGTAGTGCATATAACGGCCGGCGGAGATCGCTTTTCGGAGCTTCATTGTTTTGTTCACTTGTTCCACGGTCTGATACCGGATTCTGTGGAAAGCTACACCACTAAAGACGAGCTTTAGCTGGTATTTTTGTTAGAACTGAGCGACTTTACAAGCTAAATCGGGACAAGGAAGTGAAGACTTTAACCACTTCTGATTGGTCAGACTGATGACATGTGATTAAGCTCCCCAAGAATGATTGGTGAAGACAGTTAAAGCGACGGGACTTTTCCAAAATACAGCCGGAGCTGCAGCTGAATCGTGGTAACGTCATTCTTATCAAAATGTCTTTAATAAAATAAAATAAACGCAAAGAAAAAGTATTTTACGATCTTTTATATTCCTAACTCCTCAGTGTTTTATCAGGGCCTGTTTGGATGAACAGAGAGCTGAAATCCTGGAGATGGGAAATGTTTTTAGATCAGTTAATGAGGGCAATTTCCCACGGCACACTTGACCATCTCCCACGGCACACTAGTGTGCCGCGGCACACTGGATGAAAAACACTGATCTAGACCCACTAGACAGGGCGCTGAACCTTTTTTCTTCAATGATTTGTGATCTTCACTGGTGTCCATCACCAACAAAATGCCACAAAAACATGTTAAAAACATCAAAAACAGAATTTTCATTGGAGTGGATCTTTAGAGAATCTGCTTGTAGCAGTGGTGCTGTTTGGTTACCTTCCTTAGGTGTGGCGCCCCATTCTGGGTGGACTCTGAGCTGCATTCAGTGGAAACGGGTCGGTGCTGCACTTTCAGGTTTTCCCAGCAGGCTAACCCTTTACTTTTAGATGCTTTTCTGTGAGTTCTGTATTTCATTTTAGGAAAAGTGTGCGAGCCGTTCTCTGTGCCCCCCCAGCTGAGCTCAGGCCACAGAGGCTCGGTCTGGGTGGCCTGGGTGATGGTGGCCCTCTGCAGGCGCACAGAAATTCTCTGAGCTGAGCCGGTCATCAGGGTGATAGACGGTTGGGACGAGGTGTCACCTGTAGGGGGGGAAGCCGGGAACTCGAACACATCGTCATCATCTAAAGAAAAAGCAACAACAGGAACTTATTTCATATTGATGCAAATCTTTGTGGAAAGTTCTCTGAGACTGCTTTGGCTGTGTAGCTACCATGACCATTCAGCCTGCAATAACCGTTCGGGTTCCTTTCGACTGAGGATGACGTCACACACCGGTAACCCCACTTGGACAAACTAAGTAGCTTGGAGATCTGCTCGGGCTCTACATATTTTCATTTCACGTTTCCTTTTTTAAACAAATGTTCTTTTCCCTCGTAACCCTTGTGCTATCCAAGGCACCTTAACATTGGGAGTTGGGTCATCTAGACACACTAGACAGTCCTCTGAACCTTTTTTCTTCAATGATTTGTGATCTTCACTGGTGTCCATGGATTACATGAAATCTTTCCACCTTTATCCACCTTTGTCATGGTAGGAATAACACGTCATAGTAAGGGTGGGGTCATCTAAGATAGCACAAGGGTTAAGTTGTGTCTGACATTATTCTTTGTTATATTTATAGACATTTTGCCACAACCCACTTTGTAAAAAGATCTGTAGCTGTTAGAATGAACCTGCTGCTCCACACAAGTGAACTGTGTCTCTGATCAGAGCAGCTGGAGTCTCGTAGCTTCATGTTAGCAGGCAGGGAAGATGCTTTGTTAGAGTGTCCGGTCCGGAGAAGGGTTCTGACCGCAGTAAGTTTGGCTGCAAATGCACTTAATAATAATCATAACAACAATAAAAGCACGTTTAGAAGATAATCTCGCTACATGTCGGAGCTCTTTTTGTGTACAACAGACTTCATAATATCTTCTTCCATGGTAGTATCCTAATTTGTCCAGACCAATCACTATCTGACACGTCATCGGACCAACAGACAGCCAATCACATAATGTGACGTCAGCACTAGTCGAAGGACCCCGAACGGTTGTTGCAGGCCGAATGGTTCAGTTCATCATCAGTTCCCTCTGATGCCTGTTTTTAAATGTCTGTTGAAAAGGAAATGGCTAAAGATGAATGCGCATAAGCCACAACTTTGAGATCTATCTGAAAGAAGAATCTGTCAAAAAGTCAAAAATAAATGTTGATGAGATTACAGCAAACATATATGTTTCATATCCTGCAAAAAAAAGTTAATAAAGACATTTTGGCACTTTAAAATGCTATTACTCATATAATGTGTAAATCACAATCTTTTAATGACCCAAATTACAAAAAGTTGGAGGCAGTTTGATTGGGCCTCAGGAATAAAGGGTTTGTGCAGACCACACGTGATCAGGAAGTGAAGATGACCTTTACATGTGGGCAGTGAGGGGCTGCTGGGCAGCGAGCTGTGACTCAGTCTGGCCGGGGAGACGCTGCTCATGGATCCGGAGCGAATCAGTTTCCTGCAGGCCAGAACCAGCAGCTCCCGGCATTGTTTATGACAGTTCACACCACAGTCTGCAACACAAACACAGATGAAGCAGATTATTGTTGGGTTTCAACCTTCAAAACAGGAAATATGAAATTTTAGAAACAACATAAAGCCACCACAGAAGCTTTATGTATTTTTATTTTTTGACTTGTGAGAACACAAAACACCAAGCAGAAGGCAACTGTTTGAGTTTGAAACAGTTTGAATGAAAATATACCTTTGCACTTGTATCCCTGTTTGATGATCCCCCACAGCTGTGATTATGGGATGAGCCGGAAAGGTAAGAATAAATAAATAAAAATGACTTCAGCACAATTTCTATTATAATCAGCTGTCTGAATTGTTATATCTGACGGTATTTTGACATTTTTGTCAGTCTTCAGAAAAGAAAGTTTAAAAAAAAGTAATAAACATAAACTGCAGATACGCACAAATCCTGCACAGTGATCACAGAAAGTGGGCTTCAGATAGGTCATCTCCTGGAAGTTGTGGATGAATCCTGGCCCCATCTTACTCTGCAGCAGTGGGTTGGCCCGGAGGAAGTACGCCATCATCTCATCCTTGCTGATTAATCCATCCCTGAGAAAAAGGAAAAGCAATACATGAGCAAACAATGGAGGAGGCAGTCCTCACAAAATTCTAAACCAAGACTGAAAGACAATTGTCTTAAGCCCAGACACTAAACCCCGTTTTGGTCCTGGTGGTTATAGGTTGACGCCAGTGTTCGGCAGCTGAGTAAATGTGTGCGTGAATGAGACTGTGACTGTAAAGCCCTTTGGGCCTTCAAAGAATGTAGTAAAGCACTTTATATATAAATACTTATACCATGTTATCTCTTGTTCTCATTTTGGGGGGTAATTTGGATTTTTAACCCCTTCATACCTAATTTTTTTAGTAATATAAAAAATATTTTTGCACGTTTTTCTGTTCAAGGTCGAGTCCTGGGTTTAATGGTACATTGCGGCATGATAGTTTGAAAATAAAAATAAAATTTATAAGTATTTATTTTTATCACATTAATAATAATAGTAAATGAAAATTGTGTTGTGATTTCATTGTTTGTTTCTGATACGGCCATGTTTATTTCTAAGTTTTTGTGTTGTTTTGTTGCCGCCTCTGTGAAGCTCTTTCAACTGCTTCTGTCTGTCAGAGCGGCTTAACATGTGAAGCTATCTTCACTGGGGAGCTGGTTGAAAAGGTTTTTCAGAGTGGGGACCCACACTTACTGATCTTTGTCCAAAACACAGAAAGAGTCCAGAAATGGGAAGTTTGCAGCAATGTTCTCAAAGTCCTCTTGAGAAATGTAACCATCGTGGTCATGGTCGTAGTTCCTGAACACAGACTGTGAAAAGAGGAACAAAAAAAATACTGACACGAAATGAAACAAAACGTCTGCCCTCGATTTGAAAAGTACACATGAAGCGTTTCTTACATCCACGACCTTCCGGATGTGCTTGTTGATCACAGAGGGGTCTGGTTTGGTCGTGACACCAGAGGCCCAGTCCAGGGGGGCCGAAGGCTTGGTAGGGGTCGTTGGTGAGGTAGGCTGACAAACACAAGTGCAAATAGAACAACTGATGAGCCCCATGCACCATAACAACTGCATTTGCCAGAACGATGCATCAAAACAGGATATAAGGGGTTTGCATGAGACAGTGGTTAAAGACTAAATAATTGTGTAACGGACACTTTGACACAGTGGTTAAGACAAACAGCTGCTTTTAAACTTGTTACAGATCTGGTGTCATCTAATTTATGTAGGTAATATTCATATAGATGTTCCTCCCTGGTATTAAAAGGCCTTGCATTTTTACCCATTTTTGCTCCCATCCCAACAATTTTCAGACCAGCTCCAAACATTCTGAATCATTTCATCCGTTTGTAATCTATAACGGATTCTTCTTTTGGTTGTGCAGGTTACTGGAGCCTCTTGGCAGCAATCGTAGGGCAAAGACCCGCTTACCAGTGACAACCACAAGATTTGGTTCTCAGCTGTGTCACAAAAATAACTACAAAAATAACTACAAAAAGCATAAGGAAGCCAGAATCAAAGTTATTTTTAAAAAATTGGAAGGGTCTAAGGGCAGGCATCCCCAGTTTAGTTTAGTCTGTTTCGTTAGTTCAGTTCAGAATTTTCCTATTGAATTCTATGTATTTATGTTATTTTTGATTGTATGTTTACTTTACAATAACCGACGAAGCCCATTGAGACGACTGGTGTGATTTTGGGCTATACAAATAAAATTGAATTGAATTGAATTGCAATTGAAAATTTTACAAAAACAATTGAATTTCAATTTTACGTGATCAGGATTTTGTCCGTTACCCAAAACTTACCTGGGATTTAGGGTTGCGTGGTTCCCGAAGCAGCGATAGCTCATAAATCTCATCCTCTGTGTAATAAAGATCTAAAGAAAGCTGAGAAACAAAACATATTTACTCTGTTAAGTAAAAGTCACAGACATTTGTTTCAAACAATAAATGAAAACTCTGAGGAATGCGATGATTTTACAGTTTGTTTCAGCCGTAATACTGCAAACACTTTTTTACCGCCTCTGTTTTTAACTTTCATGTCTTTTTATCCAAATCAAATCAAATATACTTGATAGTCCCAGAGGAATTTCGCCACAATCACAGTGCCAATGGCTGGATAAAAACAATCGCGCATGCACACATCTGTGTAAAAGTATAAGTATGGCAGCAAACAACACAGACATATGTACACATAAGAATATACAGGGTTTTAGATGTGCTGTGCCTGAGTTCTAAACCTGTAAGAGGAAGTTGTTTGCTCAGTAACTCGATTTCAAACGAAAATGTCAGAGAAATTGTAAAAAGAGTTTTAAAATTGGAGTGTGGAGAACATGTGTGAGAACATACATACTTATAGACAGACAGACAGACAGACATACGTACGTACATAGGTATGTATGTTCTCACACACGTTCTAGCATATACCAACGGCAACCCCTATCACAAATTGAGATTGAAGCAATACAACACAATTGCAATACCACGGGAGAGCTAGAACAGCAGGTCAGAGAGGAGCCTATACCACACTCCCACCCTGACCTTGGGTAAACAACCCCAACAACCACAGATAAGCCAAGCAAAGCAGCAACTGACCTAAAAGACAAGATCATGTCTAGAATGAACACCAAGCAACCCTGACACAAGCTACAATGGTTAAGTAATGTACCACCTGAAAGTCTCCTGGGAACTGTGAATGAAGCATTGACGGGCAATTCCTACCACAACAATCACTGAAACCAATGAACTGGTTAACATTTCAGCAGCAGTGATCCTTGAGATGCTTGGCTAGAAGAGCAACCATGAGAGAAAACAATCCTGCCATGGAAGCAAACGGTTGCAGGACAAAATAAAGGCAGCTCAGAGAGATCTGAGACAGCTGACAGAGGCCCAAAGAGATGCAATGAAAAACCAATACTTAAGAGATACAGAAAGATGTCCATACCTGAAGCACTGGAAACTGCCAAACAAAGGCCTTGAGCAGCCGCCTAAAGAGGTACACAAGAGACAATGAACCCAGACAGATAAACAAGCTGTTCGCAACTCAACCTGCGAAAGTGTACGCTCCATGGCAGGTTCAAAGCAACCAAAGGTGTAAACTGAACAGTACTGGAAAACCATATGGGAGAAAGAGACAGCACATAGCTGCAATGGCTGGTCTCTCTGAGAGAAGAACATAGCAACCTCCCTGAACTGAATCCAGTAACCATCACAGTGGCAGACATCCAAGAAAGAGTCTCAGGTATGAAGAACAGGACAGCACCGGGCCCTGACATGATACATGCCTACTGGCTAAAGAAACTCACCACACTCCACGAGCGCCTGGCAGCACAAATGAACCAGCTGCTAAGAGATGGGACTCACCCCAAATGGGTAATGGAAGGGCGAACGATCCTGATCCAGAAGAATTTCTAAAAGGGTGCAGTCCCATCCAACTACCGGCCGATAACCTTTCTCTCCACAACATGGAAGCTCATGTCAGGCATCATTGCAACCAAGACAAGTAGGCACATGGATCAATACATAAGCAACACACAGAAGGGCATTGGTAGAGACTCCAGAGGAGCCAAACATCAACTCCTGGTTGACAGAACAGTCGCTCAAGACTGCAGGTCACGACACACCAACATGTGCACAGCCTGGACTGATTACAAGAAAGCTTATGACTCAATGCCACACATGGATCACTGAATGCTTGGAGCTGTACAACATCAACAGGACTCTAAGAACCTTTATACAAAACTCAATGAAGCTGTGGAAAACCACCCTTAAAGCCAATGGGAAGCCACTTGCAGAAGTGTCCATCAAATGTGGGATATACCATGGTGATGCTCTGTAACCACTGTTGTTCTGCATAGGTCTAACTCCCTCAGCCAAATAATCAACAAGACTGGCTATGGATACTGACTCAGAAATGGTGCCAACATGAGTCACCTCCTCTACATGGATGACATCAAGCTATATGCTAAGAGGTGCTAGGAACAGCTAAGATACTGCGCAGGACCCTCAAGCTCCCAGGCATCTGGTAGAGCAGTGGTCCCCAAATCCCCGGGCCGCGGACCGGTACCGGTCCGTGGGTCATTTGATATCGGGCCGCACAGAAAAAACAAAATAACTTACATGACATCCGTTTTATTTATTTTGGAATCTGAAATATGTTTTATTTTGAAAAATTGCCCGATTCTCTGTTACATCCGTCTATGTTACTCAATCCCCTTTGCCTGCTTTGGTCAAAATGGGGTTGAGGACAGGTGTTTCTTTTTGCCTACGGGTCCTTTCATCTGGCAGTTATGTTGTTTCACCCTTAGTTATTTCTTCCTGTTGTGTTTACTTCTTTTTAGCAACATGAGCATGGTAAGGGTAGAGGATGATGACACCTGTGCAATGTACGATGTTCAGCGTGTCAAAATAAAAGTGCAGAGTGTGTGTCCGCCACATATAACAAACCGGTCTGTGAGAATTTTGCCAGACAAACAAACCGGCCCGTGGTGCAATAAAGGTTGGGGACCGCTGTGGTAGAGGACCCGAGCTTGGGTGAGAGACCACCCGTCTGTCTGTCTGTCTGTCTGTCTGTCTGTCTGTCTGTCTGTCTGTCTGTCTGTATGTACTGTATGTATCTATGTATGTATGTATGTATGTATTTACTGTATGTATGTATGTGCACCTTGTTTCATCTGAAAAAAAACTGTATTTTTTTGCCTACTGGAGCACATTACTCTGAGCCGAGTGTGACGTTTTTGATGTTTGAAGTGAATTTCAACAAAATAGCTGAATGATGTCACAATAGTTCTTCAAACAATTCTAGCAATTTCAGGTGGAATTAGACCTTTAAAAACAATCCTTAAAGTCTCCAATAGTCTGAATAAGACAGGAGTGAGGTCATCTCTCACAGTCAGCAGGTGGATGAGGTCCATGTTGGGCTCCACATGGGCCACCGCGCCCTGGAGTGACACCAGCTCGTTGAAGGTCATGTAAAGCTGATGCATCTTCACGAGGTTGATCTTGTTGCTGTCGCCCACCCAGTCAGGAAAGACCACATGCACCGCAATCAGGTCCTTGAGGTGCACGCCCAGAATGGGGATTTTGAAGCCACGGCATTCGTTGAAGGCCTTTCTGTAGCACGAGTAGTTGTTGCTGGAAGAGACCAGCTCGGTCATCTCACTCCAGATCTGGGACAGGAAAGGACAAACATTTTTAAACGGGACGGGGGTTTGGTGGCAGACTCAGTGGGGAACTGATGTAAGAGAAATCAGAATCTGGATTTGTTTGTGTAATTTAAATTCCTGAAGTTTTAGTTACATTCTTAAACATATTTCAGTCTCCTATCCTTAGAGCATACGGATCTTTCATGGATGTTTCTATACTTGGTAGCTTATATCTTGATTTATGGGGTAATAAAAAATCAGCATTCAAGAACTACTTTACTAAAGAGCTATTATAACTTATTTACCATCTCACCTGGATCTAATTCAGATTTTCAGCCAAAATATCTTTTAGAAGAATTTATCTGCAATTTCCATCTTGTAAGGTTAATGTTTTCTCTTTTTTTAATCTTGATATTTTAGATATATATTCATCTTTTATTGTAAAATGCCTCTTTGTTTATCGCTTTGCTCATTTTGACTGATTAGGGTTTCTTTGTTTCTCAGTCATTCTCTATGAAATGATGCAATATCTCCATCTTGTGGCCATTAGCATTACTTTACACTGGTTTTACCTACTCTGAGTTTTAACCAGAGATGTATGCAACCAACATTTTTGTTGTGTGAGTTCTTAATTTTATTTTTCAAAACAGACTTTTAAAGTAGTTACCCACTGATATACATATTTTTTTTATTAAAAAAACAGTGAAAACTTCACCAATTTACCTGCAAGTTCTGGATGGTTCTTTGAGAGAGACATTTATGAGAGAGTGGTTCTGGCTCAATTCAGAATACAAAAATATTAATTTCATCTCTTTTAAGGGAAAAAATGTTGACATAGACTCACCTTCAGAACGTCTGGAGCGAGGTGTGAGTGGGTCTCTTTGAGTCGGGAAATGGAGCTGTGGCTCAGGCCGCCCACCACAGCCATTAGAGTGTTGAAGTTCTGTAGGAGCAGCAGCTTCTGGACACACAAAGGGGAGACTAGGAGAACTTGCTCTTTTTTCTTTGTGCCTCAATATATTCAGACTCTACAGTTGGCCTTATTGTATGTACTGCTCTTGTTTGAAATCTCAAGTAAATGTAAACTGCAAAGCAGATAGTTTCTTTATATCTCTAGTTTCTTCTAACAGCATGATGTCAAATACAAAAAGTTTAACGACATAAGCCAAAGATTTTTTTGCTTTTATCTTGGTCATCTAAAAAAATATCACTTCTATAGTATTACAAATGTTTTTTTTCTTTCTTTCTTTCCTTTTAACTGTTCCTATATTTAGATGTTTGATCCATCGATATTTGTCCCAGTTTTCAAAAATATATACATAGCCGTAGGAGCTTCTAAATTTCTTTAGCATCTTTCAATAAAGTAGATTTTATTATACATATTTGAGTAGATATTTATTGCTAAAAGGCAAGTGAAATAAAAAAAAATATGCATTTTATTACATTATTTACTAAATCAAAATGATAATTTGACAAAACAATTCTGGTCATAGATGTGATAGTCAATGTTTATCCAGGTCTATATGAAATATATATTTCTTATTTTATCATATTTTATGATGCGTTCATGCTCTCTACCTTTCTTTAGGTTTTGTTTTTGTTTTTTCTTTGCCTAATTTGTCTTTTTTCAACATCCTTTTTAAGCGGTACTGCACACTCCAGCACAGGAGGGGGCGCTATATAGCCACATTGTCTAAGTCAGGAAAGTAATGGCATGGTCAACACCGTCTGTCAACATTTTTTTTTTCCTTTGGGTTTTTATTCCTTTGCTTTAAAATCGCAAATTAACGATAAATTGATGGAATATAAAAAGTACATTTATAGTATACTGCCTCACTTTTAGTATTGGTATACTTGTAGTACACATAAATTGACTACTTTTACTAAAGGACAAAAACAAATGTTAAGTGTAAATGAAGATAATAAAGAGATCTGCTCTGTTACATTTGACAGTAATTTCCTGGAGGCAAAAGTCGAGATTAAAAAATATTTAAATTCTCCATCTCTGTGCAAAAAGGTTTTAAGGTTTCTTTAGAAAATCTTACACAGGTAAAACAAAAACTGCGATACCTGGTGAGTGAAGTAGATGCAATCATTTTTCTTTCCTCTGCTGTAGTGAAACTAAGCACTGAAGCTAAGAAAGCTCTTCCATGAACAACCCAAATCCCTCAAATGTAAATTGCAGCTCTGTTTATGTCATGTCAGCTTGTATTTTTAGGTTTTGGAGCATGACAGTAACGACATCAGCAAATCTTTTGTAGAAAAGCCTTTCCCTGCGTCTGGTTGCTGTTACCTGAGCCACATGGATATATTTGCTGATGACCTCAGCGCGCGTCTGCGGCGTGAGTTTGCTCAGCACCATGAGCTGGACCCACTGTGACACTCCGTTGAACAAAGCGATGGAGCGCTCCAGAGTGGGGTTGTTGACCAGGCAGCCATGGATCACATAGCTCTGGTAATCGGTGAACTGGGGACAAACAGGGTCATGAAGGGAATACAGAAAATATATAATCAAATAAACCTGTAAAATATTGCACAGGAACAGTAAAAAGTAGCCATGAAAAAACTAGGAACACCTTGAAATTAACTTTTTGATTAAATGTTGGTCTTTAATTAAAAAAAACACACACAAAAAATGAAACATTTTATTTTACATCTCTGTCCAGTTTTGTTTTAGACAGTGTCTGCCTGTCTGTGTGGTTTAGTTATGGAATTAGACAAAAAAATCTAGGGATTTGAAATCAAAAAAGCTTTAATCATTTTCTGCTGAAAGTAATGATTTATGGAGTCTAAGTTTAATCTTTTTTCCACTTTAAACTGTTAATCTTGATTTTTGAAGATCTTCTAAATGTACTATTATTTTTGTTATGATTATTATTAGGGGCCTGTTTGCCTATAATTTTTTTAATGATTAGTGATACTATAAATCCTGCTCACTACAGCTGTAAAACACTTGTGACCATAGTAACTTTAACCTGAACACCCAAGCCTGTTTTTATCACGACTATAACGTACCTGCTGTCTCTCAACCATTTACAGAAACTTTTCTTCATTCACACCACATCTTTGTCCCTCTTGCGTTTTCTGTTTTGAGCCCCAGATTGGTTTTTCTTTTGCCTTTCCATTTAAAGCGCGCTGTCATTGTCATCTGAGAGCTGAGTTTTTGTTTCTATCTGTAGAAAGTATTGCATATTTTTCCTGCTTTTCTTCGGTCAAAAACAAAGTGCAAGTGAGCACACGCAAATCAGATCGCTTCACTTTGACGCAGAGAGTAGTAACTGACATTTATGTCGCATGGATTTCAATTGAATAAACGTGAAGGATAAACGAGAGGTTTCTGAGTGTCGACAACTATTTATTTTACCCTCCCCCAGTGTTTTTCAAAGCTTCTCTTGGGATATTTTGGTAAAGATCTTTTGTGATAAGAACTTTTGAAGAACTGCATGAAGCAAAATGCCTATTGTTTTTGGTTAAAGCACTAAATTGTTTTATTTTTACCTTCTGGTTAACAATCAAAAGTTTTTGACTGAGAGTTTTTGGAGTTTCAGTAGAAGGCTTTGTCATGACTGTACTTTGGAATTGACAAACTTACAGAAACGTTTACCATCTAGGAAGATTCATTGTTTTTTTCTTCTAAAATGGGGTTTAAGGTCTGAAAAGAGACTACTTTACGTCTCTGCCCCGTCTCTGTATCATCCTATGATGTCATATGATGATGCATATGATGTCATATAGCACCATAGCCCAGTGATGTCATAAAGGCAATTACATCATTCCAGAAAGTTTGTTTATAGACCCTAAAAATCCTGTTTAAGACATCTTTAGTTGCAAGCGACTCAAAGACATTTCGAGATTTCGAGACACTCAAAAATACTTTGAGAGACCTTGAGAGACTTTAAAACACACCTGTTTTCAAAACACTGTGGTTTAAAATCCATTTCCAACACTCATTTCTACCGATTTACACAAAGAACCATGAACAAATCCGGAAAATCTACCAAAATGGTTGCTTCTGAAACCAAACCTTCAGAAGTTCAGAAGGATTTGTCTGCCCTGAAAAGAGAACGGGACCTTTTACTGGAGAAACTCTTCAACAGGAACGAGCAATTATCTCAACTGAAGAAGACCAGAATTGAGACTGAGGAGAGCTGTGTTTTGCACTGGGAGCTGCTGCAAGACATGGAACTCGCCTTGGAGGAAGAGCGCCGACTCAGAAAGACGCGTGAAAAGGAACTGCAAAGATGTAAGCAGTTGGTCAAGGCAAAGGCTAAAAAAGTCAAGCAGGACCTGGAGGAACAGGTCAACCTGAACCATCATCTTAACTTAAAACTGCAGCTGAAGATCAAACTGGCGGAAAAACTGGAGTCTAAGGCGGCGGAGCTTTCTGAAGTTAAAACAACGCTGCAAGCTTTTGTCCCACCTGTGGAATATGCGGACGTCACTGAAGAGGCATCAGTGGACACCAACGTTTCAGAACCACAGCTGTGTTCTGAACAACAAGCGGTTCCAGAGCCTTCCAAAAAGCGCAAGAAGCGTAAGAACAAGAAAGTAAAGGCACTCCCTGCCCCAGAGGAACCAGACAGCTGTGAACCGGTCAGCCCACCTCTAGCTGACCAGGTTGACGTGAGTCTAGATCAAACAAAAACGGAGGAAACTGATTCAGCAGTGACAGAGACCTTTCCTGAAGAGACTGAAGCCAAAGGTTTACTACCAGAATCTCTGGAGAATGTTGTTGAGGAGGCATCAGCCCAAACTGAAGAGTCAGAGCCAGAGCGAGCCTCAGAACAACTGACTGCAGATCCTCCCAAACGACGCAAGAGACCTGTGGAGATGGACACCACAGAATCTCCTTGCTCTAAACAACTGAGGATCTGCAAACAAGTCCCCATAAGGACACGTCTGGCCAAACGCAGAGTGGAAGTCCACGCAAGACTTAGTCAGAAGACATCAGACAAAACTGGCTTAGGACTTCCATGGACCTTCACTGACAGTGAGCCTGAAATTGAAGCTTCACTTCCAAATCCAGTCAGCATAACCACACCTCCTACCGACCGAGAGAGTGTGCCAGAATTAGTTGCTTCTCCTTCACAAACGTTGGAGAACGCCTCTGAGGAGGTTCCAGCCCAAATGAACACTGAACCATCCAACAATGAAAGTGAGGAAGTGGAAAGTTCTGACATTTCTGATGAAGCAGTCGTGTCCGAATTTCTAGGAGAAGAAACCAACTGTTCCAGCCAATCAGAGCGACCCAAAAAGCCAAAGGTCTCCCTCTGGAGAAGGTTTAAAAAGGCTCTGACACCAGCAAGACGGCGAAAGTACAAGAGTGACACTCCTGTGGTCGTCCCGGATCAAAGCTCTCCAGAGACTTCAGAGGCAGCTGAAGATCTGCTTCAGAGTCCATCTTTGGACGATCAAGACAGAGACTCATGGCTCGCCTCTCAGCCTGTTAAGTCTGAAGAGTTAGATTGGTTAGAAGAGGAAACATCAGATGATGAAAAGGAGGAAATATCAGATGAAGAAGAGGAATCGTCAGATGATACAGATGAAACATCAGATGATGAAGATGAAGCATCAGCTGATGAAGAAGAAACGTCAGCTGATGAAGATGGGGAGTGTTCTGATCAATCTGAATATACAAGTAGACAGAAGATTTCCTTGTGGAGAAGATTTAAAAAGGCGTTCACGCCAGCGAGCAAACGCCAGTTTAAGAGAAGAGTAAAAAACTAAGACTTTAACTAGACCGAAGTCGGGTTTTCTCCTGGTGCTCAGGTTCACCCTTAAAAAAATTCCTTTGAGGGTAAAATGGATATTAGATTGATCATAGAGTGGGAAGATAGAAAAAAGTAATGAAAGGGGGTGGAATGAATGAATAAGTAAATGAATGAATAAATAAATGAATGAATGGATGAATGAAAGAAAGAATGAATGAGAGAATTTAGTTTAGTTTTTTCTTGTGTGGTTTTCTCCTGGTGCAGGTTTGCCCTTAAAAAAATTATTTTGAAGATAAAACAGATGATACTAGATTGGTCCCAGATTGGCAGATAGAATAAAGTAATGAAAGGGGGTGGAATGAATGAATAAGTAAATGAATGAATAAATAAATTAATGAATGGATGAAGGAGAAAATGTAGTCTTTTTTTACTTTTATGTTGAATCTGTTTGGGTTTTCTCCTGGTGCTCAGGTTCGCCCTTAAAAAATGATATTGCCCCCCAGGGGATGGTTCAAATGCAGAGAGCAAATTTCCCATTGCGGAATTAATAATCCATAGTACAATTAAATAAAATAAAAATATTAGCAGGAGTTAAAAAAAAAATCTTTTGAAGATAAAACAGATGATGTCCCAGAGTGGGAAGATGAAAACAATGCAATGAATAGGGATGAAATGAATGGATGAATGAATGGATGAATAAATGGATTAGAAAATATAGTCTTTCTTTTCGTGTGGGGTTTCCTCCTGATGCTTAAGTTCGCCTTTAAAAAACAAAAAAAATGTGTTTTTTACGCCATTTTACCTTTAAAAAATGAATGAATGAGAGAATGAATGAGTAATGCAACCACAAGGAAGCACAACCCAGTGCTCTCTTGTGCCGGTCCCAAGTCCGGATAAATGCAGAGGGTTGTGTGAGAGCAAAAACAAAAGAAACATGTGAATCACAAACAAAGATGACTTCATGTATGTCTCACAAACTTCTCTGTATGGACGTGCCATCAAGATTCTGTTACATGGCCTGCACTGCCGTCACCGGGGCCCTGGTCTGGAGCTGAGCACCTGGTGGGCGGGACTGTTCCCACTCCCTGCTTGGGTTCCAGCCCAATGATATGGGACCACTCCCCTGTGGGCATACTCCTGAGCCCCCAGCACAGCTCCCAAGTGTTTGAGTTCACTTTGGCGGTAGGATCGTGTCCCTTCGCCTATAGGCAGGGGACAGGTCTCGGGCTGCAGGTTGTTTCCAAACGGACATTATGTTCAAACACACAAGTGTCCATAAACATTTGGTACAACAACACCCTCGGTGGGAGATCAATGAGCGACTTTGTTCTGACGACGCTCGGCCGTGTGTCTTGGACAGTCAAGTATTGAGGAGGGGGCAGAGATGTCCACTACCGGTTGGTAAGTTGGATTTGCTGGTGGGGAAGAAGGCTGGAAAGACCTGGCAAACTGTCTGGTTTATTGGAATCATCTGGCTGAGCCCTCCATCTTGGAGGTCTTCAACTCCCACATCCAGGAAAACTTCAAGCGGGTACCAAGGAAGGCTGGGGATCTTGACTCCAAGTGGACCACGTTTTTCTCCCCTACTGTCTCCGCTGTGTCTGCAAGGTCCCTTGATCCCGTTGTGGTGGGAAACCCCAAAGCCAGTGGTGGATACCAGAGGTAAGGGATACAAAAGAAGCAGTTTTAGCCAGCGTGGCTGGCTCCTAGGACTCCTAAGGCGGCTGACAGGTACCGGCAGTCTTATTGAGCGCTCAGCCAGCTGGACCTGCAGTGACTCCTCAGAAAGCGGAGCTGAAGCTTCGTAGGAGTATGCGCTAAACTATCTGCGTGGAACAGATTCACAGAAACAAAGCAGAACAATATTTCTCATGACAAAAATAATGTAAACTGAGACACCCCTATCTTCCTTTAATTCCATATTTCTTAAAGTAAAAATAAATGATCGGCTGTATTCTCGAACTCACTGACGGTCAGAGCAAAATACAAAAACACATCAGACTGTTTTGCAGAAATCCCCTGGGATTACTACGGTGGCCGAGAAACGCCATTGCAGCAAAAAAAGAATAGGAACTGCAAACAAAAAAAGGAAATGCAAATAAAAAACAAACACTGCAAATAGCTGCGTTCACAGCAAAAAAAAAAAAGTGATGCAAAAAAATAAAATAAATTAGAACATAAAAAAACTGAAGCAAAAAAAATAATAGCAAAGCACAAAAAAAAGCGATGCAAACAAGAAAAGCCACAACGGAAGTGAATCGGGGATTGTTTTACTGGTGACACCTCTCTGTCAGCAGCTAGCAGCCCGTGGGCTTGCAGAGCTTGCTCGCTTGTTACGCCGGCAGACATAAATCCACTGCAGGATGAGAAGGCTGCCTGCTCATGCATTCTCTGCTTGCAGAGTGTCCAAAAATGTGTTCCCTAAACTCGATGCATGTGGGAGGAGCTTCCAGCTAATGTTTTTAGCTTGATTTGGGTATTTTGTATCAACACAGAGAGTGAACTACAACTCTCTTCTAGTGTCCTCCCCATCCTCACAGCTGTGTGATATAAACTTTGTGTTAGGAATTCCTTAAAAGAATTTAGCGACAAAGCTATATGTAAAAGTAGAAACATTTTTTATTTTAAATTATATTTGTGTTGGATATCACTTAGTGGTGTAATAGAATAGAATAGATTTCTTTTTTGTTGTCAAACATCTCCAAACGTTCAGCCAAAATCCAAAATGTCACTTAGCCAAAGTGATTTTAAAAGCAAAAGGCTGTAAACTAAATATTCACTCACAAAAAATAATTATCCAAACTTTTAACATAAAAAGGAACAAAAACACCATCTGACCCACCATCACACATACTTCTGCCCATAGGAGCGACTTTTCTCATCATTTAGTGCTGTTTCAGTCAAAGGATTAAAACTTTTTCAGTATTTTGGTACATCTAGTTAAAGAAATTATTTAAAACAAGATCTGCGCAAACAAGCTCCTTTATTATCTCTTAATCCGTGCAGCCAGAGCTTAAACTCTTTGCGGGCAACGTCACAATGTGCATCTTGGATGTAAATATAAGGTAACAACATCGGCCTTTACTTTATCGGAACACACTGGAAACCAAATTCACATGATTGTTTACATGGTTTCTCAGGATTGCAAAGCAGCATTTCCGCCTTTGAAAACCGCCTAAACCAGATCACACACCATCCCAAAGCCACTCATCTGCTTGGAGACACGGTTCTCCCGAGAGACATGGTTCTCGAGTCCAGCAGCTCACTCATGCAGAGCAGCTGAACGGACTGCGAACCAACGCCTCCTCCGGAGCGCACACCGTGACAAAGTACCCTCCCCTCCCCGCAAACACGACGCTATGAGTCCAGCTGCTCTGCTCAGAGACATGTCGGTGTCTCTTAGCAGCCAGCCACACCGAGCGAGCACTGAGGTCAGAGCCCTGCCTCCCACCATGGAAAAGCTGACTGGAATTGAGTTATGCTACACTTTTTGCAGGGGGGATGCGAAAATTAAAATGCAATCCTTTCTTTGCATTTTCACTTACATTATGTCACAGAATGAGCAATGTTAAAGTAGAAAATGAAAAAGCATTTTGGAGGATTGATTTTTCATTTTATTTTTGAGTCAATTGAGGCAGTTACATTGTGAAAATGAAAATCCATTTTAATTGTCATTCATTCATTTTCTAATTGTTTAGTCAGTTTCGGGGGCTGCCGGAGCCTATTCCGGCCACTTGTCGGCAAAGGCTGGCGACACTCTGGACAGGTTGCCAGTCTGTCGCTGGGCCACAATCACACACCCATTCACACTCACATTCACACCTATGGACCTATTTAGAGGAACCAATGAAGCTATGAGGCATGCAAACTACACACAGAAAGATCTCCCATTGATTTTCTGTTTCAGGTTCCCCAGTCGGGACTTGAACCAGGGACCTTCTTGCTGTGAGGAAAGAGTGCTAACCTCTGTGCATTTTAATTATCAAATTAGACATTTATAATTTAATTTGCTACACATTTACTAGCAAACAATTTGAAAATAAAATGTCAAATACCATTTTATTTATCATTTTAAATGAGTGACAGAATGAGCAGTGTTGAAGAAGAAAAAGAATATGTAGGCTGGCTGAATGATTTTTCATTTTCATTTTGAGTCAACGAATGCATCTTCATTTTGAAAATGAAAAAGCATTTCTGGTGTTGACTTTTATTTTTAATTTTGCTACAGAAATGCTTCCATACCTTGTGGGAATATTCTGGTAAATTAAGTTTGAGAATAGTAAATTATTTTCTTGGTTATTTGTTTGGGGTTTATTGTTTATTGAATTATTGGTCTGTAGTTTAAATGTTTTCTTTGTTTGTTACATGCATGCATAATCTGAAGAGAAAAGCATCTGTTAACCTCATCACTGACTGTGATGCACATCAGAAAGGCTGAACCACCACTAATCAGGTGATAAACTGACACCATGAAGGTTTTTATGGTGTCAGCAGAGCTTTGGAACATGAGATCCGTACTCCATATAGATTAATGCATGGATTTTTACATTTCTACCCAAACTCATATTTTATTCAGACATATTTTAAACTTTTTTACAAATGCGTTAAAGACAAAAATACCGATATTCTTCGGATGAACTTAAACTCCAGGAAGGTGAGATGCTCAGCCAGCTCCATGGGCTCCAAGTGATCAAACAGCAGGGAGGCCTTGCCTTTCTTGGTCTGCTTCTTCCTTTGGGTCAGCTTCCGCATCCAGTCGTATGACGGACTGCAGGAGGGAGAATTTAGGAAATGTTGTGGGTTCAGCAGCTATGAATTGCGGATGCAAATCCAGAAGAAAAAACACCAGTTTTTACACAAGATGAACATACTCATCAGAACATGACAGAGGTTTTTTTTAAACAGTCCTAATACAATTTCAGTGGAGAATTTATCCCCTTTTCTCTTTGTACACTTTATTTTCATTAAAAATTTAAATACCAAATTGGGTAAGATAACTTATTTTTAGACACATCTTTAAAAGGAAAGCATTAAATAGATTTGTTCTTGTTTATGCTTTTTTTGCATTTAATATTTAAAATTGTATGTTCTATATTAGTGTAAATTCCAAGATGTAAATCAAACAGGGGGAAGAAATTAATTCATTTTTGACAAACATTTTTGACACAATTATAACCACACTGTTCCTTCTTAAAAGTGATCGTGGCAGCTTCTTCTTGGTTGTTTTCAGTGTGCACAGCATACATGGTGGAGATGTCGATGAGCTCGAAGTGCTTCTCACAGCCGAGCCGGGCCGCCACATCCCTGAACTCCTCTGTGATCCTGATCAGGCCCAAATCCAGGGTGAATTCTGCCGGGAATGTCACGATCCAGTACCTGAAGATGTAACAGATTTACCCCTTTACATGAGTTCTACCAAAAAGACAAGAGCCATAAACTCTGTAGTTAGAGAATAGTGCATTGTTTAACAAAGTATAAGGATATTAAGAAAATCTGACAGTAAAATCTGTTGGATGAGAGATGGAAGAATGTGTAAAATGTGTCTTACCTCATTAGATAGCAGATCCTGAGCCTGGTTGACTGGTGGTCCTCTCCTTTGCAGTCACGGTACGTAGCTTTAGGTTAAGGACTTTCCAACAAACTGACAAACTGATACATTTCAACAATTCATGTGTTGTTTTTGTCAAAAACAGCTGCAATACCCTATAAATACTAGAAAAACTTAAGCAACACAGAGAAGTGAACAAAGTACGCTACTGCATCAATATAGTACATGTAGAGATACTCCTTATATTCAAACTTTACTATAAGTGGAAGTTGCACTGCGACATCATTATGTTGTGCTTTTGGTTTTCATTCCACAATGCTCTGAAAGTAATGTTTTCTGAATAAAAATGTTTGTTCTAATTTGCTTTTAGGATGCTATTGGTATCAATCATTGTTTCCTTTTTTTCTGGGCGTTGATGTATAATTTTTAAAATTATATAATCAACGAATATGTTTTTATTTTTAAATTTAAGTCAATGGATTTAAGACAGAGCAGGTTATGTCCAAACAGTGGCGGCCTTAGCAGTCTGAGGGCACATCAAACAGGAAAAAGTGTGCTGTGATGCTTCTTAGGTTTTGTGACTATTTGAAAATGCATTTACTGACAGAATGTTGAAGGCTAATCTTCTGTGTATTATAATATCATGAGGAACCACTTCCTGCTGAAGTTCTGGCCACTGCCCCCCCATGTGTCTGCCATGTGGGATATATCATCAGGAGCTTTCCGGCCAGTTCAGCAGATGGGACGTACCAGCGATGCATCAGCAGCAGAGTGCGGGGGAGCAGGTTGACATGCAGCTCCGCACTGTCATCTGTGAGGGAGACCCAAGATAAAAACAAAGTGAACCTGGAGTCCACCTTCTAAAACAGCATGAGTGAGTTTATGATCAAAGCTGCCTTTTATATGAAAATTGTGATTTTGACTTTTAAAACAAGACGCTCACCAAAAGCATGAATGCATTCGTTAAGGAGGCTGTCGATGGATGCTGCCTTCCCCAGCATGGAGGATCCCATTGTGCCAAACTGCTGGGAGACGTCAACGCTTGTGCAGATTGAAGGTTCTCCTGTGAACACAGACGGGTTCAGAGCAAGAACCGACCGTTTCAAATGGACTCCTGCTGATTAAACAGCCTCTGAGGGTCAGAGAGCAAACAACTGCAGTCTGACACTGAAAGCACAGACATTTCAACTGCATTCATGTATATTACTGACAAGAAACCATGCAAAAGAAGATCCCAACACCAACAACCCAAAAGAAAACAATAAAATTTCAATTTATTCAAAAAGTTAACAATATGTTGTTTGTGTTAGATGAGGACGGTTCTTCTAAACTTTAAAAAAATATACATAAAACACCAAACAAACATTTCGATTGGTGTCACATGATCGCAGGGTCGGTTCCTGCTCTGCCCGCCCATGTGTTAAAGCGTCCCTGGGCAAAACAGAACCCCACTTTGCCCCTGGTGGTCAGAGGTTAGCGCCAGTGCTTGGCGGCAGACCCACCATCAGTGTGTAAATGGGTGACTGTAAATACTTGGGCCTTCTAAGAAGCTAGTAAAATGCTATAAAGGTATACGCTATTTACTATTTCACATTAGTAAACCTGCAATTCCAGCAAAAGCAGCTAGAAAGCAGGAGCAGTTTAAAAAGTGTCAAAATCAGTTTGAAGTCAGAAAAAGAACAAGAATCAAAACAGAACAGCAACAAGTACAGAAAAACCTGCAGCAAAAAGGGGCCTTGGGCCTGACTCAAAGTCCCCCAATGACAATAAAAAAAGGAAAAATCATTCCCAGTTACTATGATTATGAAGTTTTTACCCAAAATCCCACAACCTAAATATCTTAAAAAGCCATATTTCATGTCTATCTGCAGAGTCTGTTTTCTAAATCTCCTCTACCTGGGCTCACGTGACCGTCTGTGTTGAGCTGACTAGCCCGGCCCTTCATTCCCGCTTTCTGCAAGCTGTGTTTATGAGTGAAGAGTTTGACACCGGGGGGGGGGGGGGGGGGGGGGGGGTCGAAAACAACACCTACTGAGCAATAAAGAAACGGTAAAAAGTGACATTTTTTTTATTCCAAATAGAGAATTTTTGAACAATGTGTCGAATGGCAAAACAAACGTGTGTACTAGACCCTGCTGTTTGATAAAGTTACACATGAAAAAGAACTTTGATAAGTCCATGAAAAATGCTTCGAATTATCATCATTTAGGTTACATTGCAGCAGCAAGCAGCACGGACTGTGGCTTAGAACTAATCTGATGCTAGCACATGCAGACTGTTGAATTACCTTACACAGCAAATAAAATGAAATGCCAGAAAGAAAAGGAGTATTCGCACATAATTTTCCAAATACAGTATGTTTGGCCAGTGCTGAACTTTTTTTTGGCGGCACGGTCCCAGAGAAAGGGTTAAGTTTAGGATTACGGGTTACGGTCAGGATTCAAGCACCAAATATGGTTTCTGCAGCTCACTGCTCCTCCAGGGGATGGATCAAATGCGGAAAACACATTTCAGACACCTAATGGGACTTTAAGTCTAAGTTCAATTTCAAATATGTGTGGCCAACAACAAAATCTGGTCTTTAAAGGTATTTGAAGAAGGAGATAACAAAAATCCCAGGAAAAACATTGAGTGGCTTAGTGGGTCAAGAATTTCTGTCACAAAGTTATTCAAACTCGGACAGGTCCGAAACTTGTGTTTACCTGAGGACCACCAACACATTTTCCATAAATCCTTGACAGATGTATAATTCTTTGACATTCTGTTTTTGCTCTAAAACTAAGAGTGATTTTACTGAATCGAGGCGTTTGGAGTACAGTTACAAGGAAGTTGGACCAAACTCAGTATCGTCTGATTTTTAAATCCAAACTCTCTTTCCTTTTTTCCTAAAACAGGAGATTCATTGTAGCTGATCACATTGTGGAGTATTATTTGGGAATATTTTCTTCTTCTGCAGTTTGGGAAGTGTGAAACAGCTTTTTTTGAACAAAGATTTATAAAGCTTAAATCAGGGCTCTGAAACCGGTGGCTCTGGAGCTACCAGCAGCTCCTTTATCCCTCTATTGTGGCTCTTTGGCTTTGAAAAAAAAGCTTTGAATAGACAATTGGTATGTAGTCTTGGTCATATTGCTTTGTTAAATAGGTTTTGTCATCCATGTTTAGATTTTTAACATGTCAGACAACTGAGCAAAATGATGGTAAAAGTAACAGTAACCTACTGAGAGTGATTACAATATGATCTAGATGACCCCACTCCCAATGTTGAATTGCCTAGGATAGCACAAGGGTTAAACTGTCACCTCGTAAGAAGGGCTGAATATCTCTACAGGTGAGAGTTTTTCCTAAAGACTTTTCAGGTTTTCAGGATGTTTCGTGTTTGATGTAACATCAAACAGCAAAAGTGTGATAAGGTGGGCTGCAGATGTAACCAGGCCGTTCAAGCATCCAATTTAATCTCTTTAGTATATCTGCCATGCTAAGACTGCATGATTCATAATAAAATTAAAACGAAAGAGTGTTAATTCTTTTAATTAAAAATATAGGGAAATTCTTGAATATTTTTAAAAATGTATGTCAATGCTTGCAAGTAAACAGATAATAAAATAATTCATCGTCAGATAAAACAATTTTATATAATTAATAATATTATATATAGTATAATATAATACATTTAATACATAATATATAATTTATACAATTTTAATACAAACTTTTGGAAATTAATTTGTAGAAAAAAATTTGGACCAAAATAGTTC
This sequence comes from Oryzias latipes, assembly GCF_053564925.1. Taxonomy (NCBI): domain Eukaryota; kingdom Metazoa; phylum Chordata; class Actinopteri; order Beloniformes; family Adrianichthyidae; genus Oryzias; species Oryzias latipes. Next base: position 11,397,542 of record NC_136251.1, read on the forward strand.
ACTGAAAAAAATGCAAAAGTGTTCTGTTTAACATGAAAAAGTGTCAAAAGTTTCCATAAAACCCTCCTTTTTTCTTTTCTTGTGCCTTCCTGGGCAAACATCACAGATCAAACAGTATATCAGAGACTTATCAATAAAATGATAGTTGGGATCAGAACAGGTTTCCTCCAAGATCCATTTATTTCATTCACAGATCAAAACTCCTTTAAAAAGCCGAAGTTTAAGCTTTATATCCCCTCATGCTGTTGTTTTATATTTTATAACTCACAGAGCTAAATCTTTAATAGCTCGGAGGATATAAAAAATAAAACAAAGTCAAGGGGACCCAATGATTCTGTGACTATTATAAAAGAAAAGATTCCGACACTTTTAGCTGTTCAAAAATTCCAGAGAGAGAGGGGCGAGGTGCTGCTGATCATGCATTAAATCAAGATGTTCTCACTCCTCCCAGCGGATACAAGACTTCTGGACTTTCTTATCATTTTAAAATTACATAGTTGATTTACAAAAAATAAACTCTATGCAATGTCAGAGAACCAAAAAGCATGGATGGAAAGAATACAGGAACACTCTCACAGCAGGTGAAATGAGTTTGGGTTATTTTTGTTTGTGCTTCCTGTTTGCTTTGGACACACAAAGCGGTCTTTTCAGAAGCAGTTGGACAGTTTGACAGACTTTAAATGAAAGAGCAGTCAAAGATGGTGGTAACACTTTATGATAACTACACATGATGAAGCATGATTTAAGCATTAGCTGAGCATGAATGGACACTTAATCTTTTATAACTACTTTATTAGAAAGCAGCTGAAATGTGTTGTTATAAATGCTTTATCCTTGATTAAAAGGGATTACTATCATGTGTTTATAAATAACATTTTAACACTTTATTCATGAGCTATTTACTATCTTTAAATTAGGTAATAAATATTAAATAATTAAAGGGTGTTCTTTTGTTCTTAAGCTCAATTTATAAATTGTAAGTAAATGATTTAAAACCCATTTAAATGTATATTTATACATCCACATTTTGGTTGCTGAACACTTTGGTCTTTAATCTATTTTTTACTTTACTGAGAAAATGTTTACTATTAATATAAATATTTTTTCCTCAATTGTAGCTTGTTACAGTTCATCTGTATAATAAATATTTCTGACTTACAAGTAGTACATTTTTTTAAAACTATCAGAAAATAATTTTGATTTACAACAGGAAATGGTGAATGGAAATGTGACTGTAAAGTCTTTTGGGCCTTCAAGCAAGGTAATAGAGCTCTATATAAGTATACACCATTTACCATCATCACCTGGTTTAGAAGGCCATGTCCTAGAGGGAATGGATGAGGATATTCTGCACTGTACGAGACGAGGGTGGTATGTAAATATGACACAGTAGAAGTAAGAAAAAGATACTCAAATGATTACTTAAGCAACAGTAAAAGGGGAAATAGAGAAAAACATAATACGGTGTGGATAAATAGCTTGAAGAAACTAAATTTGTACCCTTAAATGAAGGAGGCAAACAAAAGAGTATTTTAAAAAACTGCACATTGTGAAATTTGCCGGTATTATGATGGCCTTTTTTTATCAACTGCCCTTGTTTAGCCTTTTTGTGTGTGTATAATGAAATGGGGATGGAAGACGTTGGATTTTAGTATATTTATTATATGTGTTAGTGTTTTTAAAATTAGTCTATTCTGATTAAGTTAATATTGAATTTTTATCTAAAATAGACCTTTTTCTCCACCATGCATCACTGCTGCTCATAGACTCAGAACAACCAGTATGTGTTCTTTGCCTGAGAATTCTAAACCCCTCCAATGCCCTTGACGCATTGTTTCTGCTATTTCCGGTTTCCATAAAAGAAAAAAAAACATTTTGGAAAACAATAGTAATATCCAGAGATCAAAATGAAGAGACAAAGTTTGAAGCATAAGAAGAAACCCAAAATGTAAGGTATTATGGGACATTGTTACTGGATGATGATGTTTGTCCATCATTTCAACCGAAAGTTATTTGGCATTAAGTCATTCTGGATATGCTCCATCCTAATCATAAAACTTTTATTAGTTTGCGGGTACTGAAGACGCATTTGAAAATACTCAAATGTCAAAAATCCAACATCCCCATAATCATTAATATGTTTGGAATTTAGTGATTTGCTGGTATGATTTGCACTTCAGGGCCACCATACTTACTGATGCCATTGTATCAGAACGTTGTTCTTTCCAGCAAACTGAATACACATCTCTCAGAGTTGGGTGACACATGAACAACACTTGAAGCTCAGAAAGGCATGTTGCTGGAGGGAAAAGCCCAAAACTTTTCATGAAACGTTTTGACTGGACTGCTTCATCACTTCAAAGCAAGCCATCCTTGGTTACCATGGTGACAGTGGCGGAACAAATGTGTTTTGCCGGCTCATAAAACTTTTGTGAACTTGTGACATGAATCCAATTTCTGTTTCAAGAAGGAACGGATGCTTCTGTGTAAACTCTCTGTTCATAAACTGCTTAACTTCTGAGTTCTGAGCGCGTCCCCCCTTTAATTGAAAATCAAAAGGCCTTTCTCTCTTATTTTTTGCCAAAAAGCTGACAGAAGAAGGATGGGAGGAGGCAAGTGGTCTCATTTCCAACAGGGTGCTAAAAATTTAGGAAAATAACCCATAATTGTAACGAACGATTCACTCACACACAGATGATCTGTGACCTACAAGACGCCATTTATTTCTCTGCCAAAATTAGATGTCACTTTCAGCCTCTCATTGCTATATTTTTAAGTAAACACGGTTGATACACACTGCTCAAAAAAAAAAAATGCAGGGAACACCTAAAAAACGAATTGTTACTCCAAGTCAATCACACGTCTGTGCAATCAAATGGTCCAATTGGGAAGAAACACTGACTGACAATCAATGTCCCATGTTTTTGTGTAAGTTGAATAGACAACAGGAAATAATAGGCCAGCATGTCCCAAATGTGCATGTGTCTGCTGAAACTGTTGGAAACAGACTCCATGAGAGTGGTATGAGAGCCCGACGTCATCCGGTGGGAGTTGTGCTTGCAGCCCAACACCGTACAAGTATTTGACATTTGCTAGAGAACACCAAGACGGGCAAATTCGTCACTGGCGCCCTGTGCTCTTCACATATGAAAGCAGGTTCATGCTCAACACATGCAACAGACGTGACAGAGTCTGAAAATGCCATGTAGGACGTTGTGCTGCCTGCAACATAGTCCAACATGACGGTTTGGCAGTGGTTCAGTAATGGTTCGGGGTGGCATTTCTTTGGAGGGCTGCACAGCTCTCCATGTGCTTACCACAGATTCTCTGACTGCCATTAGGTGAGATGAGATTCTCAGTCCCTTTGTGAGACCATATGCTGATGCGATTGGCCCTGGGTTCCTCCTAATGCAAGACAATGCTAGACCTAATGTGGCTGGAGTGTGTCAGCAGTTTCTGCTAAACAAAGGTATTGATGGAATGGACGTTCCCCAGAACTGAATCCAATTGAGCACATGTGGGACATCAACCATTGCCAGGTTGCACCACAGACTGTCCAGTAGTTGGTGGATGCTTTGGTCCAGGTGTGGGAGGAGATCATCCACTGCCTCATCAGAAGCACACCCAGGTATTGCAAGGATGTCAGAGGGGCACGTGGAGGCCACACCCACTACTGAGTCTCATTTTGACTTGTTTCAAAGACATAACATGAAAGTTGGATCAGCCTGTAGTGTGTTTTTACACTTTGATTTTGAGTATGATTAAACATCCAGACCTCCATAGGCTAATGTATTTAATTTCCATTGACGATTTTTGTGTGTTTTTGTTTTCAGAATATGCAACATGTAAAGAAAAAATCATTTCAGGTGTAGGATGAATTTTTGTTGTGTTCCATTTATTTTTAGTGTAGTCTTCAAACAACTGAAAATGTCAACATTTGACTAGTAAATGTGTAAATCTGAAATACACAATGCATTGGAATTTAGAGCACGATTGAAAATAAACACAGATCCTTGTTTATATTCAATGATTTCCACAATATTTCAAATAAAATCTAGATGTTTTGAGAGAATTTCTCGATCTACTCTACTGTCCCGCATGGAGGAAACAATGATGATGTCACTGAGTCAGACTCGTGCGCTTCCTGCAGTGATGTAGGGGTTATGTCAGGATACTGCAGTCACATGATGCCAGCTCTCTGCACATGCAGGATACTCACATAGAACCCCTCTCCCCTCTCTGAGCACTCACAGTCTGAACAATACTTTCATTCATTTTCTGTTTGCACACCCCGACTCACTAACAAACACAGACCCATTGATTTAATGTTGATGCAAGCTTCGGGAAACACGAAATGCCGGCCAGTGACGTCTGTTTTTCTCCTCTTACCAAGGAGATGATCCATTAACAAAGTCCAAACTCCCAGAAGCCTCTGTTCCCACGAGGCATTGCTAAAGCTCAATGAGCTGTCGGAGTAGAGTCACCGCCTGTTTACACTGCAGATGTGCCTGTTCCTCCAGCAAACACACGGAAGTGAGATCATTTTGGACTGATTTACTTTTTTCTGAGAAAAGACCTTTGTTGTTAGTCCTCTGTTCGTCTCTCTTCCCCCTGATCACATGTTCTTGAAGGCAAAACATTGTTTGCTTTGGTCTGAGACCATGTTCTCATTAGAACATGCCTGCTGTTTTTTTAGCAGTGCTGTGCAGAATAAGAACTAGATGTTCTTCAAAGGTCTCAAAGATGAAAATGACATTCTGGCGTTCCTGTTGTGCTGCTATAGGTAATGATGTTGATCGTCCCAAATGAATCAAAAACTTCAAAAGCAACAAAGTCCTCCAATTCAACATCCACAACAAAAGTAGCAATTTCTATTGGAAATAATTCTGAAGAGCAATAAGTTTGATTTTGTCATTTACTTATAATTGGTCAAAAGGTAATATAATTGATTAAGTTCATATGTTATAGTTACCAAGTAAAAATGTGCTGCACCTTCATAACCACAATTTCCAGTGGTTCCATCTGCTCAAAGACCCTTGCTACTGCAGATGCTGCAGTCAAGTTTGCCTAATTGAACAGAGACCCAAAGCTGGCACAAGGCGGGCGGGTGTGTTTGTGTGTGTGTGTGTGTGTGTGTGTGTGTGTGTGTGCGTGTGTGTGTGTGTGTGTGTGTGTGTGTGTGTGTGTGTGTGTGTGTGTGTGTGTGTGTGTGTGTGTGGGTGTGTGTGTGTGTGTGCGTGTGTCCTTGTGTGCGTGCGTGCATGCGTGCGTGTGGGTGGGGGGATCTGTTGGGATAAGAGATGTTCAACTCTCAGACCTCTTTCTCATGATGGATTGCTCTTGTGGAGTTAGAAATAAACTGAAGTCAAATATCCAGGGAGCAGGAAAAGAATGAAGAAGGAGGTTGGAAACTCGAGCACGATGGAGAGGAGAGTTACACCCATGAAAGGTTCATGAATGGGTAATGTCCAAAAAGCACAAATACAAGCAGTGGAAGTGTTACTCTTTTCCAATCAATCTCTTGAATTGAGACAATAAAGTTCACATGAATTTTTTTAAAGTCTTCGTCTGTTTTTACAAAATGTAAGCACATTTTCAGATGACATTTCTTGAATTAAGAATAGCTTCATGAAAATATTTTTCACTTTTAATTTGGCATTAAACAGTTTATAAAATTAAATAAACAAATTTTGAGCAATTTCAAAGTAAAACATTCACTGAACATGCTAAAATAAACAATGTTAGAATAAAAAGTTTTAAGACAAAACTCATCAAAAAAATTGGTTTAGTACTTCCCCCTTGCTGTGAATGTGAAGAAATCCTTTAATAAAATGATCACATCTGTTTTGAAATACATTAAATAGTATTTGGGGCTTCACAATAGAGTTCAATTTTCTAAAGTATTAAGCAGGGGAGGGCGAATAACGCGGGCAATTAAATGGAAACTTAGCACTTGTTTGATTACTACTCTGAAGTATGAACTGAATCATTGCAATGTATTAACATTTAAAAAATTATTTGCTTTTGATGCAAAGAGTCAGTCATTCAATTTAAATAAAAAAAAACATATGAAAGCAAGATATCCTAATTACCTGATAATGTAATTAATGTATTTAATGTGTTTATTGTAAATATGAATCACTTAGACACCAGAAGGATGCTCTGTCCAGATGTTTGTGTATTTGTTGGTGTAAGGGTCATTGAAAGAGGAATGTTGAGTTACAAAGAATTACCAGTTAAATGCTGTTGGATAAATGGTGAAAATATTCAGTTTTTATCATCGTACTCTCCAGCATCAACCTCACCGCCCGTCACTGAGTAGTTGTGTGTGTCAGAGAGAGGCAGAGAAAGAGTGAGATAAAAAGAGAGAAAGAGAGACAGAGAGAGAGTGTGTGTGTGTATGAGATGAGAGAGAGGTGCCTGTGTGTGTGGAGGGGGTATCTGACCTCCAGGGTAGTTGCTGTGTTAACTCTGGCTAAGCCGCATTTGATGTGTGTATTGAGGGTGGACACTTTCCTTGAAATAAACACAAGTACAATACTTGCTGTTGTGTTGTAGGGAGAGGAGTGTTTTATGTAAAGTAATGCGGCTTTAATTGCGTGTTTGTGTGTGTACGTATTGGCAGGTCAGTGTGTGGTGTGGCTCTTTGACTCTCACAGTGAAAAAATTCGGCTCTTGGTGTCAAACTTGTTCGCCACCCCTGCACTAGACAGTGCTCTGAACCTTTTTTATTCAATGATTTGTGATCTTCACTGGTGTCCATGGATTACATGAAATCTTTCCACCTTTATCCACCTTTGTCATGGTAGGAATAACACGTCAATGTAAGGGTGGGGTCATCTAAGATAGCACAAGGGTTAAATAAGCTTTTTCGATATTCATCTTTATGTTATTGGGAAATTGCATTGCTTATTGCTGTATAAAAAGGGGCTGACCAGTTAATCTTAGAAAGCAATTTTTTATATTGCTGCATTTTAATTTGTCACTAAGTAGAATTTCCCTTTTTCTGTTACTATAAGAAATGCTGCAGCGTTACTCGTTGAAGAAAAAAAAAAAGCTTGGCTATTGGCATTAAAAGTTAAAGCAGGTTGACATCTGACCAATCAAGGACTCAGATCTAGAAGTGACGTATAGATGGCCTCCTTTTTCATTCACAGTGTTAACCGTTTGAAAATTGATCATAGAAGACAAATTAATATTTGCATTTTGTAGAATTCTATGACACCAAGTCTTTCATTTATCGAAATAGAGCTGTGAAAGAAAAAGCCTGGACCAAATTTGCAAGATTTGCATCTCTACATTTCACACCAACCCTCTTCCAACTGTAGATGGTGGATATGCACTAATAAACAATAGCAAAAAAAAAAAAAGAAGTTCTTCCCTTCTTGTCCAGTGTTAATACTATGGACTAAATGCACTACACTTACATTCTTTTAACATGCGTACGTATATACCTGGTGTCTTCAGTAAAATTTCTGCTCGATTGCATCAAAAGGAGCAAGTTTTTGTGGTTTGAATCAGTTGGATGAAAAAAAAAAAGAGTCCTATCAGTGCCGTTTGAATGAGAATGATGACAAAGAACTGATGAAGAACAAATCCTTCTTAAGAGCAAAGAATGTTCCGTCTGATCCTGTCAGATCTCCGCAGCTTTCTTTGGGCTACATTTGGCCTTTTCTATGTTTGCCCGACTAAACTGGTAGATAATTCCACTAAACATAATTTGAATCTCAATTTTATGTTTGCTTCGGGCCTTGTGCCTCTGTCACTTCTATTCCTTCAATTCACGTCAAAGAAAGTACATAGGACTGATGTTCAGGAGTAAAGGCTCGTGATAAGCAGATAATCAGGCATCCTGATATATTTTTTCAAAGTGTCACAAATAAACACTCAAACTTGCAAATCCAGAAAAAAAAAAACATGTTTACCAAATCATGCAGCACAGATTAATATAATCACAATAATTGTTTTCTTAAATTTTTGAAAATATGCAAAAATCTTAGATTATCTTTTAACAGCAGTTCGGTTGAAAGAGTTACAAAACAAACAGACCTGAAGGTAAGACAAAGTAATGCATTTTCATGGAGGCTGCAGAACATTAGCAGAGAGCTGCATCTTCAGTTTTAAAGTCATCTCCAGGGGAATTCCAAATAAATCTCAGTGCTGTGTCACTTTCCGAATGGTTTTGAGGCTTTTTGATGGACAAGTAAAAGGTAACTCATTTGTTCCATGAGTGATATTAATGGGGTGTTTAAGCACCAGTTATTTGTCCCGCCTACCTGCGCCATCACAGAGCTGAAAAACTGACTGGTGTCATGCACCTAATGACCATGCATAATAAACAATATTTACTATTAGAAATGTTGCTTTGCAGAGATAGATCTAGCACAGGAGAGACGGAAAAGAGCAAGAATAACTGGTCTCATAGAAAGACAAAACCGATAGAAATACTGTATGTTGGTCATCTAACACTTTTTTATGTTCAGAACCAATGTAAACAATACAAATAAATTGAACTTTATCTCTAATATTGGAGTCAAAACCAGATTTAGTTTATGCACAAACAGTCAAATCTGCTCATCGGATAGATCCTGAACTGTAAGATCTTTGACCTGGAGTGAAAGAACACTCAGAGCATCAATCAGAATGCAGCCACAGCTGAAACAATGGCATGTCATGTTTTCACTCCCCTGACAAGATAAACCTCTGTTGCATGAAGCATAATAAGAGGTTTCCATGTATGAGTCATAGAGACTCGAACAACTCCTCTGATAAAGCATATTTTTGTACCAAAATCATAACGATCACACCTCAAAGTGAATCTCAAAACAGCAGTCCTCACTAAAAATGTATGTTCTCTTATTGCAGAGTTGGTCTGAAAAACTTTTGCAGTCTAAGTGGCCAGTACAGTTTCAGAGAAAAGAATGAAGGAGCCAATCAGGTTGTGGATTTAAGTGGTTCTTGCTGGTGGCTTTGATTATCTTGAAAGCTGTCATTTCAGGTTTTCGGCATCCAAAGCTCTTCTGTCTTCAGAATCTCTAGTTTTCAGTGTAGGAAATTTGGAACTTACAAGAGTCCACAAACATACCTAACTAACGTGTCATATTAGATATTTTGGGAGAAAATGTTCAGTAAAAAGGAGAGTTGCACTGTTTTGGTTGCTTTTACTTTTTGAAAAGTTAATTGCTTAATTACAGACTAATTAAGAGTATGACAGTTTTGAGATCACAAATACTCATGTTGACGCATTCATGGATACCGTCCAAACTTAAAAACATGTCACTGCCTGTTGTACGTCGCCGTGAAACATCATTTCACATTTCATTTAAAAGTCACATGGACAAAAATAACACTCAATAAAAATAAGCCTGCTGAAAGTGGAAACCAGAATTAAGTCAGAGTTCACTTCATAAAAACATCCATACCATTTCTTAAAAAAACAATCCCTTAAAGGTTAAGAAAAAAATATCTGTATTTGGTTTTATTTGTACAGAACATTCTTGCATGATTGTTGCAATAAAATTCTGTGTGTGGTTTAAAAACTTTAGTAAATCAGTCAGAACCTCCATTCATCTAAAGTTCACGAGGGCTTTTGAAAAGATGATAAAAAAGAAATCAGCCCCTCCTTTGTTTCAGCAGTTTTGCCGTTTGATAAAAACATTTTAGCTGGTATTTTAGCACAGTTCACACAAAATATGTAAATAACCCAAAGCAAAGAATTTTCAGGTTATAAACTCAAAAACACAGCATTAGGCAAAAATGTGGGGTAAAAATGACCTTTTTGGTCATCTTTTTAGGCAAAAATGACATGATGAAATGGATTAGTTAAAATTTTCATGGTAATTGAAAGATGCATAATTTTGTAAAAACAAATAATTCTACTATCATCTGGAATTCAATTCACACAAGGAAGATAAACCTGGTACTTATTTTTTAGCTGTGATTTGAGAATCTTTGGGAAATAATTCACAGAAATAAATCAAAGAGAAAAACAATTTATGATTACCAAAGTTTAGGATCTATACAAAGATTTTAAAACAGCAAACATTTGAAAACATAACACAATCGGGAATGGCTTCTGAGTTAAAGAGACTTTATCAACAGTTATATTAAAAATGTCAAATTTTAGCCAAATCAAAAAAGGTCATGTGGGTCTCGGTAATAAACAAATAATACCCTTTTAATTAAGCTACAGATGAAATCATGAAGGTGACAGAACATTTATGGTGGTCAAAAGTTACATTCAACTTCAAACACGTTTCTGTCAAAATCTACACAAAGCTTTGCTTGTTTGTGGGGTTGATTCAAAGCTGCTCTTAAAGTGTTCCTCGCTTTTATTTTTTAAACTTCTGGGTTTTCCAGTCACTGCTGCATTCAGGAAGGAGGAACCACTTAGATACTTGGTGTACCACAAACCCCTTCCTTCCAAAAGCCCTTTCAACATAAGAGCATCTTTCTCAGTGGAGATTTCCATCTTGCCGATTTATGAATCCAACTGTCAGAAACATGAGAGCATTTCCGAAAACCCAAGAACCTGTAATAAAGTGCAGAGCTTACCTCTTCAGCAGCAGCGCCTCAAAAAAATCCAAACTTGAGTTTACTCCACACAACAGCTGTCCTGTCTGCCTGTCTGTCTGGCTGGCTGGCTGGCTGTCTGCTCAAAGAGACTCCCCTGATGGAGCTTACTCCACTCTGACCTCCTCCGCCGCCTCTGCCTCGTGTTAGTAAACACAGCAGCCTGCAGCAACGGCCTATCATGTGACCTCTCACACACCCACATACAAAGAACAAGCACAAATACCGCCTGCAAAGGCTTTTAACACCTTTTGGCTTTTCATTTTGGATTCTTATACCATGATGCACAAAAAAGCATTGCTGTTCTTTTGTAAAACATTTACAGAACTCTGTTCAATTTAATCATTTTCATCAGGACATGTATCATACGGCCAAGTTGTTGCAGTTGTTGTTAATATACAATCAGATTGTAATATTGAATGATATTTACAATTGTTAAAGGAAATAAGAGCATCTTGGGTTTCCCTTTTTATACTAAACAAACTGAACTGTCAGAAATCCACAGTTGTCGACAGTTGTCCTGAAACATTTAAGCATTTGCCCAAAACAGTTGTCATGGCAAATTTATATGAATTATTGGTTCTTCTGGAATACCAAGGTATGTGAAAAACGCAACCCTGTCTGATAACAGAAGAAACAATAAGTTAGTTAATAATACAGACACTATGAACTTTATTGAATTAATTTTGAATGAGTTTGGGTCTGAACTTTTCTTTTGTTGGTAAAAATGTGGGTTTCAGATAATCAGATTCCCATTTTTGTCTCTGATCCATCTCAGCTCCATAGGTTCCCTCCTACACAGATGATGCTCATTATTTTCAGGCAGCTCCAGTTCTAATCTGCAAACCACATTAAAGTGCAATAATTGTCGGGACTATTTAGTTAAAACTACAAATAAATACCTGTCATTTGTCATAGGCAAAGCACAGAAATCTTGTTAAATAAGTCGTAAAAAATAATAATCGGAAAAAGTATGAGCTCCTCTAAAATGACAAACTTTGAGATTATAGAATGATGCAAACAACAGCAGTGGCAACAAAAACAACTACAACCTTAACCCTTGTGCCATCCTAGGCACTTTAACATTGGGAGTTGGGTCATCTAGACCCACTAGACAGTGCTCTGAACCTTTTTTCTTCAATGATTTGTGATCTTCACTGGTGTCCATGGATTACATGAAATCTTTCCACCTTTATCCACCTTTGTCATGGTAGGGAGAACACGTCAATGGTCATCTTGAACCCATAGGATAGCACAATGATTGAAGGTGACAGAAAAGATCAAAAGATTTTGAGGCTTAGTTTTCTTTTAGCATCATCCTGGGTGGTCAAGCTAAAACAGTCACTTCTGTCTGACTGATGGATTTTTCTCGGTTTGGTTTAAGCCAAACCGTAACAGTATCCAGCAGTTGATGTTTTCTGGTCCATTCTTTCTGCATCCACCCACCAAACAGCATGAATCACATTCCAGGCCAACTCCGGTGAAAGTGGCAGCATCTGTTGGTATGCAATGTGTGTGATTACTGCAATTTAGATTAGATACAGCATCAAGGATCATATGCATTGTATTTATAGTTAGTTTGATGATCTCTTGTTCTTCCGAGCTGATCAGAGGCGGTGAAAGGGACGGAGAGGAGTCATGTCTTTCAGAGGCTGTGGGTGATGGACTGAAGGTTCTGTCCTTGGATGTAAAAAGGACGCTGTGAACTATGGACCTTCAGTGTGCAGATTTGAGCCAGGAGACAGATGGACATAGAGGGATGAGTGGGCGCATGACCTCTGCTTCACTCGTCATGGCCTCTGGCCTAAACATCACAACCGTAGTGCAGCAGCAGTAGATCATGAATAATTCACATTTCTTATATCCATGTGCTCATATTTGTGCAGAAAGTTGTGGGACCTCTTGTGAGGGTTGTTATGCAGCAGGTTGTGAATTACAGGATGCGCAGCAGTTGATTTTTCCTAATGATTTCTCAATTGTTCCTGTCTGTGTTCGGATAGTGGAGTTCTGAGAAAGTGCAAAGATTTTAGCTTGTCTCTGAGTTAACCCTTGTGCTATCCAAGGCATTTTACCATTGGGAGTTGGGTCATCTAGACCCACTAGACAGTGCGCTGAACCTTTTAACTTCAATGATTTGTGATCTTCACTGGTGTCCATGGATTACATGAGATCTTTCCACCTTTATCCACCTTTGTCATGGTAGGGAGAACACGTCAATGTAAGGGTGGGCTCATCTAAGATAGCACAAGGGTTACAGCAGATGTGTGTCCATAGCAGCAGAATGTGAAGGTTCTCCTGTATCTCTGCACAACAGGATGGAAACTCTTCTAAGCTATGAAAGAAAATGGTGCCTGATGAAGTTCTCACACTAAATACTAGAGTTATGACTATTCATTCTGTTATTCATGCTAATATAAATTGATACGACTCAAAAACTAGATAGCCACAACTTGGTTTCAAAAACTTTTCCCACCTCTGCAAGTAGATTCAATGAGCAGAGCTAAACTTGAAGGTAATTTTTCAAACCACCATCCGTTTATTTTTTTTCAAGCTGCACACAAAGGACAGTTTTTTTAATAGACAGGTGAAATCTACAGCTCTACTGAAGCCTCACAGTTCCAGCGACCTCCTAGCATTGAACCACCCTGTCATCCTAGCTTAAACTACTGCTGGTAACATGCACCGAACTAGAACCAGATAGCTCTTAGTTGGGGCCACTGGACTCCATTTTAACAGGAAACAGAGATATAAGATTTAACCCTAATGATATCAAGATTTCATCCCCCTAAAGTTGGAGCACACCCAACGGTCTCCCTTCTTAAGACAAGGGAGCACCATCCTAGTCTGTCAACTCAGTCACTGTCCCCCACTTAACCCTTGTGCTATCCTATGGGGTCAAGATGACCATTGACATGTTCTCCCTACCATGACAAAGGTGGATAAAGGTGGAAAGATTTCATGTAATCCATGGACACCAGTGAAGATCACAAATCATTGAAGAAAAAAAGGTTCAGAGCACTGTCTAGAGCAGGGGTGCTCACACTTTTTTGGCGTGTGAGATACTTTTAAATCGACAATGTCTTGAAGATCTACCTATATATATTTATAAAGTACTATTAGTAAATGTTTGTTAGTTATGTTTATTAGTAACATTATTGTTTATGTACTGATGATTAAAAACTACACAGTAAGATTACACAAAGATACTTTTGTATTTACAGATGAGGCGTTTTATTACAAAGACAGAAAGCAGCAACCATCGTATTTCATGCTCTGCTGTAAACCGTGCAATGGGGGGAGCATCATGGCTTTTCAAAAGCACTGCTGGCCTCGTACGAAGCGCGCTCCACGTAAAAAACAGCTTCCTAAATGAGCTCGTATTTATCAGGCGAGAACTGCAGAGCTGATAGCAGGAGGAGACACGCGGGGCGGCTTCACTAAACACTTCTAAACGTCTTCTGCCGGGAACTTGACGTGACGCGGGGCAGAGAGCAACTCTCTTATGACAGAGAGTTCGCGTTCAGTGTTTTTAAACACACGTCTGCAGCGACGTATGCATCAGAGGATGTCCGATTGGCCGTTCTGCATGTCAATCAAGTCCCGTACTTCTCGTTGAGGATTTTAATTGGCTGGTGGATTTTTAAGAAGTACTTTTTTTTTTTTTTAATCTTCTCTGTCCCGCGATCTACCCTCATGTCCTTGACGATCGACTGGTCGATCGCGATCGACGTAATGAGCACCCCTGGTCTAGTGGGTCTAGATGACCCAACTCCCAATGTTAAAATGCCTAGGATAGCACAAGGGTAAATGTCGAAAAGACCAAAATAGTCACCCAAAACAGTCCCACAGCAAGCTTTTTGACTGATTGAGTAACTTCAGCTTGGGTGAGATGCTGGTCTACTTTTACATTCTCAATCTGCACTGCCACAGGAGAAGGCAATTCAGTGTCCTTCCTCAGTCGAGGCCAACAACTCAACAACCACACTGTATATTGGTGGAGAATTGCTTTCCCCTCCGCACTAACTGGTTTGCCAGAATGTTTTGAGGCCAACCAATACTTCCTCCAGAGCTGAGGTTTTGCTTCGGCAACTGCCCACGCTGCACACTACTGAGACTTGAAACGACTGCCTGTTTCCTGTGGGTTTCAAATGCTAACCAGACTTAATTTACTCCGTCTATAGATAGTGGTCTCAGCCAGATGTAAGATACTCACAATACGCTTAGGCCTGCAAAGTCTGTCAAGTCTGCCAGCAAATCTTAAGCCTTACATGCACCCGTACAGGTGCATGTCAGGTGGAACGTTGAAGTGAGGAGTGTTTCCATTTTAGGATGAGCACAGGCGTGTCTTCCCTTGAGGCTTATACAAACAACTCAAAGAAATACCGGAAAATACTTTGTTGTGTGCATGTGACTATCAAATAAGTCATAGTTACTTTTATTATTATGTTTTTTTTATTCTAGTTGAATAAAAAGTTTCCATAAGGTCCATTTGAAAAAAAACTTGCTCATCCCAAGACAGCATGGGCTCAATCTTTTAACTTTTGTGAGTTCATGAAGGGATCAGCCCAACTCCTAAATTTTATTATCAGATGATTTAGAAAATATCTTGTATTTCAAAAAAGAGACGGAAGTTTATGAACAGCACTAATAAAAAAAAACTGTGATGATTAATGAAAAATAAGTTACGAAGCATGTGAAACACCAATCAGGACAAAAGAAATTACAATGCAGGGACAACCCACACTATTTCTTTATGAGCGTGTAGGATGACTGTTATAGAAACAGCATCTGCATGTTGTAACTTTGGAGAGTCATATTCAATGCACTTACCATAATAATAATAATCTATTTATAATAATAAACTATTAGGAGCTTTCAGAGCACATGTTTCATTTCGGGTCAGAACCTTACAGAAAAGCTTGCTCGTGCAAACCTTCAATTTAAAGCCAGCAGTAGAATTGTGGGCTCTAGATTTAAAGCTGCTCTAGAGATGTTAACCTGCAACGTCTGTTCTGATAACGCCTGGAAACAGCTTAGTTCGAAGTCTGACATCCCTTGTGGCTCCAAGCTGGCTATGTGTTTTGGTGCAGTTGCTGGGCAGAGAACTTCGTTTTCGTATTTGTGAGTCAAACTCTGCTGTCAGACAGCCGAATGTTGCATCCAACCAGCTGACGCACACAAGTGTTGCTTCACTCACCCTGTGTTCCTCTTTTGTGAGACCTTTCACTTGACATTCTTGAAGCTCGGCTCACGTTGTTCTACGGCACTCAGATAATTACAGGTTCACTTCACAAATAGAACAAAAGCTTTACTGTCCCGGGGATGAAAGTGAGTGTCAAAATCTCTGCACAGAGGCCTGAAACTGCCAAAACTCAATAAAAAATAACAAACAAAGAAGGATCTATTATGAAAAAAAAGTTGACTGCTAATTAGGATATATTTTATTAAGAAAAGGATTAAACATTTTAATAATATAATAGTTTAGTAACATAGTAATTGTTAAGATTGACATATACTAAGTTTAAATTTAAACTTTATGTCACCTTGCATTCATTTCTTTTAACATGTATTACAAAATTAATAACTAAGATACTTCTACAATTATTTTTCTGTTCTTTACTTTTCTCCATTTGTTTCTTCCAAATGAGTTTAGGAGTAACTGCAGCCCCTTTAACTGAGATAATTAGTTTTTTTTAAATAAAAATGATTACATTTAGTGATTTAATTGAAGTGCATTAAAGGTTATCTGAAAAATACGGATCATTATAGTGTCTAAATAAATAAGTATCTGGTCTCACAACTTCTCTGAATTAGTTTCTTAGCAGCTTCACTTTGTATTGATAAATACAATATTCTCATCAGAATAATAAAAATATTTTAGCCAGTCTCAAACTTGGCTTAATGAAAATGTCCTAAAACAGGGTTGTCTTCAATTCAATTCACCCAGCAACATGAACACATTTGTCTTGGAATTAATAAAAATGATTAAGAGTTTATTACTTTCTTTGTGAAAGACAGTTGTTTCTTGCTTCAAACGTGGCTGCAGTGGATGCAGTTTGCTTTTCCCACTTATAAGCACTTATAAGCAGTTTTTTTTTTGCAACTTCAGAAAAAGACAACTGCTTTTTTAACTAATTTAACTATGTGTTAATATAGAACTATACAATGATAATTCTAAATTGCTGTTTTAAATTTACTTTGGAAAAACACCATAATAAAAGCGTCATGAAAAATAGATGCAGTAGCTGTGTTTTTGTTTTAAACTTCAGAACATTTTTACCAACTCTAATGTCCTACAACTCAGGTTAAGGTTAAATTAAATGTAAAGGTCTGCAGCGTATTAGAGCAATGGAAAAAAAACAAAAAAAAAATGTAAAAATAGATATATTGTTTTACACCCCAGCAGCTGGTGCAGATTATTCATGAAGAAGCAGCACTGACATCTGCTGCCCCTCCGCCGAAACGCTGCATAAATGAATCACCACCGAGTCGATGTCAGATTATTATGAGGCTATTCTGAGCAATTACGCAGGTGACAACTCATGAAGAAATTATTCTGATCAGACGATGCATGTGTCAGCTGCTCGTCATGAATGCATGCAACGGCCTCAAACGGCTGGGAACCGCAGTGAGGCGTCATCGGCTTTCATTTGGTCCCACTCAGACTGGAAGAACTTGATCCTTGCAAAATGTTCTTGTTATTAAAGACCTGTTCATCTGATAAACAAGCTCAGTGGCCTGCCTAGTGACCTAGGGGTAAACTGTTTGCCCTGAGACTGGGAGACCATGGGTTCAAATGTCATGAAGGGTAAATGAGAAAAACTTTAAAAATGTTACTGGTAATGCTTCCATGCAAAATACGCAGCATCATGGTTATGGACTGAGGGGTTAAAACAAATGCTCCCCGAGAAGGTGTGACTGCAGCTCAGTGGTTTCCAACTGATGGGACACACTTTTATATTCATACTATATATATATATATATATATATATATATATATATATATATATATATATATATATATACATAGAGAGAGAGAGAGAGAGAGAGAGAGAGAGAGAGAGAGAGAGAAATAGAGAAATAGAGAGAGGGAGGTCGGTCGGTCGGTCGGTCGGTCGGTCGGTCGGTCGGTCGGTCGATCGATCGATAGATATTAGTTGGGGGGACAGATCAAGGAATTGACCCACTTTTTCTTCAAAACAGATTACAACAATTAACAAATAATGTTCAACCCAGAATTGCTGAACTGCCGATTAATAGTTTTCAAGCGGGATCTCATATTAAATCTTAACTGTCTAAACTGTAGGCTGTAAAACCTGCTCACTCTAGGCACTTTTTTCAGACAAACATGAATATTTCCCCACCTTTCTCTTCATTAAACTCACAGTTCAAACCTTCATAGAAAAATTAGTCCAGTATTATAGAAAAAAAACAAAGATCTGATCGTGATCAAAGATTTTTGTAACTCTGGAAAGCTGAGCACATAATGAACCGGAGACACAGCACAGAGAAGATTGACTGAGAAGGTCTACAGCAGGACGCAGAACAAAAAGATTGTAATATTCTTACAAACCAATAACTTTGCATGAAAAACCAGTGGTCCACCTCGTAACAGGAAATTAATGTCTATAAATTGTTTTTTCAGTCTTTCTGTTTTGTTTATTCTGTCAATGATGCTAACTTGTTTAAATATAGTTTTCACAGGACAACACACTAAATGCAGGTCTGTGGTACACACAAAACTGTTCACATCAGCCAAATCATCCAGACTTTTGAGGTCAAATTTAAGAATAACTTCGTTTTGGCTTCATACAAATAAATCTGAGAACCAATTTAGACCTAAATCACTTTAATATTCTTTTAAAAACAAAGTAATAATAATAAAAACATAATTAAAAAGTATCTTCTTTTTGTAAATTTTTAGCTGAAATTATGAAGAGAGAGGCATCAAAACACAACTGGCTCTTGTTTCAGTTTTGACTTTTACAACAGCTTCCATGAAAATTACCTAATCTAAAACCAAACGTGTTTGCAGTGCTGTACACCTGTCAGCTAATGATGCTGCCACTTACCTGCTACTGAACTAATCTGCAGATATTTCTTGATCTAACTCTTAACCACTTGCTGATAACGAGAACAACGAGGAGAACAGATTTCATGTTTAGGAACATTTTTAGTCAAATTGATCAAACGTGTCATGTGAAAAAATCAAGTTATTCCTAATCTTTTAAATGCATGATCCCTGCTTTGGTCCATGTAAAACTTTGTTGTAACATAATCTTCATGCTTTGGTCTTTTTTTTTGTTTAGTTAACTAATTAAAGTAATAGTCTTTAAAAGCTTAATTAGGTTAACCAGTGATGCACCTTACCTCAGTCAATACTTTCAGTCACCAGGATCTTTCCGCACGAGTCCTCCACACTTTGAAGATGACCAATGAAACAATTCAAAGCGTCGTTAAAAATTCCCGATCAACTGGGCACCACAGACTGTTAGAGTTCCCACAGCGCCCGAGCCATCAAAGATGGAGGAGAAAGATCGGCTGGGCTGTTCTCCAAGTGGCCTCTCTCTGAAATCTTTTGTCTTTCTCATCGACATACAGTAAAGCAGTGCATTCAACCAGCTCAGAGCCCCCATGTGTGAGCTTGTTTGTCTAAATGACCACTAGACTTCCTTCAATTCTTTCCCAACTTAGTTTTCCTGCCTATGTTGGTCGTACTGGACTAAAAATAGGGGTTGCACAAGGTAGCGTGGAAAAAAACCCAAAACAGGAAACGTTATCACAATGTGTTTGTGCACATGTTCATGTCTGTTTCTGCCTGTCTTCCTGCACGAAAGCAACAAACAGTCACGATAGCTGCTCAAAAAGCATCACAGCGCTGCTTGCATTCAGGTGTTTGAACGTTTTAGGTTTTCTGGGAGTGATGATGGCTGGGGGTGGAGCAAAGGCACGAATGTGTATCTGTGTGTGTGTGTGGTCCTCATTGTTTGCGGTGTACCCGTGTGAGAGGGTCAGCCCACCCCCTATTCCTTTCTAATGACGTTGATTAGCACGTTTTGTCTCTGGATTTCTAAAAATGTCCACCTAAACAAAAGCTCTGACAACACATCCTGTTGCCTGGCTGGACAAAAACAATTCAACTCCCAACTTTATTGTCTCGCACTGGTTAGCAAACACTGTGCACAGTCCCTGTGAGGTTGGGGGGGGGGGTGCCTGCATTTTGGGTCTTCACAAAGAACAAGGTCAAACAATGAAAAGAAATTTAAACTTAAAATTGTATGTTTTTCTATTCCTTACATATCTGAAATTAGAAGACATATTTGTAAAAGTTGGGACGCTTTTTAAATTTGAACAACGTTTAATCTGAGATGTGTAACAGCACCTTTTCTGTTTTTTAATAGGTTGAACGATTTCTGGGCATTGCAGTTTTGAATATCTGCAGTTTTGTTCTCTTTTTGTCTGTTGATGGTAATCTCAGACATGAATGTTTGTTCTACATGACGGATGTGGACTTCAGAAGCTCAGTTCCTTGGAGATACGCTGTAGTGAAGCTGCCGTCTGTAGTTCTGCTGAAACCTACAAGGCCTTGGCTAAAACAGATGTTGTCTGGAGTGAAGGAAAGAGTTTTCTTTAAAACATCACGCTGTCTAAACCTTATGCACTTATGTGCCACATTTATGTTAAATGATTAACAATGTCTGCCACAAAAAAAATCTCACTACCTTCAGCCAATCAATATTCATACACTCATGGAGTCAGAGCTGCCATGCAAGTAACAAAGCACTTTGCTAACTTTGAACTGAACATTGAGAGCATGCAGGAATCATCCTTCTTGCATTTAGACTCTTCTGATTCCAGAACACTGTTCCAGCTTGAAACAGTCCATAGGATTTTTCGTCCACTGGACACAACAGTGCATTCCATATTATTATGTAAGTAGTATTTAAGTGTCAAAAAGATACACCTTTTTGTTTTTCAATTAAACTCATAAGTGATATTGTGTCTCTGTGCTCTTTGGATCATTGACATCAATCTCAGACACCTGTGATAATTATTTTTGCCAGGTGATTTCAATGACAGGAAAAGGTTTTGCATTATTAAGCAGACCAAGATACAACAACCTTGGATATTTCACCAAAATTTAAGAGATTTGGCGGCTGATTCAGAGCACACACAGGTTTGTGCAGATAAAGGCAGAATGAGGAATGGTTCTGCCTCACAGTAACTCATACTTGATTATAATACTTTTTTTTAAAAGTCTTCTTCCTGCCATGTTTTCTATTTATGTGTGAACACAACTACTGTCCCAGAACATGAATATTTTTGAAAAAGACATGCATAAGGCTGCGCGGTGAAGTAGATGGCACTCTTACCTCAGTGAAACAGTCCTGGTTCCAATCCCGGCTGGGTTCTTTGGACTGTGTGGAGTTTGTATGTTCTCCCCGTCCATGTAAAAGGTTTTTTCAAGGCAATCCGGTTTCCTCCCACAGTCCAAAAACATGCTTTGTAGGTTATTTTCTCTTAATTGTCCCTATGTGTGGATGTGAGTGTGTAACCCTGCAACAGACTGGTGACCTGGTAAGGGTGTTCCCTGCCTTTATCCAACAGTAACTGGGTTGGCTCCAGCAGTCCCGTGACCCGAAAAGGAATTCAGCGGGTTCTGAAAATGGATGGATGGATGAGTGTAACAAGTTTACCATGTATGTGCAGGTAGTGTAAATATAAAACGTCTACTACTTTAGACTACCGGTAATTGCAACATTCTAAGTTTACAACAAATAAACAGTATATAAAAAGTAAACTTCAAGTACTGTATACTACCTCACTTTTAGCATAGGCTAAGTATGCTTGTAGTACACTTAAATAGACTACTTTTTGCTTAGGAAGTGTGCCAAAAAATAGAAAAATTAAGCACATGCAAACCAATGAGCAGGTCAAATGAAATAATTATAAGCAAAACAGATAAATATCTAAAGTCAAAGTTGTTCAAAAGTAAACATTTTAAATTATTTTAAAAAAAATGCCAAACGTCCCCAAATGTGGAAAAGTGAAATTTCCCGATGCAGAAACAACGATGTACAAAAACAAGCAGCTTACAAGAACACACAAAAGACACAACAGTAAATTTTTAAAATACTTAAGCACAGAAAGAAAACAGTTAAAAGTTTGTTACACTATTTTGTCTTTTTTTTAAGTTATAACAACCACATCAATATTTTTGAAAGACAAGTTTAGGTGTGCTATCCTAGGCACTTTAATGTTCGGAGTTGGGTCATCTAGACCCACTAGACAGTGCTCTGAACCTTTTTTCTTCAATGATTTGTGATCTTCACTGGTGTCCATGGATTACATGAAATCTTTCCACCTTTATCCACCTTTGTCATGGTAGGGAGAACACCTCAATGCAAGGGGGTGGGGTCATCTAAGATAGCACAAGGGTATACATGACATCACAATGCGAACCTTATGCTGAACTGGGATTTTAAAGGTAAATTTTCATTTGCTTTTTTAATCTTATACATAAAAACAATTACTCAAACTCCTTCACATACATTTTATTTTTCCCAATTATTTATAATTCTTTATGTATCTTACAGGAAGCTTTTGTTTACTGTTATTAATGTTGAAAATTCTTAAGAAGAAGCTGTCTAAATATAAATACCTAAGAAAAATGTAAAAGTAGCGAGGTTAGTTTTTAATTCTCTGCTTATAGTATTTTTTACTTTTACTACCTGGTCAGTGATGTCTGTAACATTTTTTCATAATTTAGGAACCAGCAATGGCAGCCCAGAAGGACTAAGTATTTTATGAGGTCCATTGTTCCGAATACTAGTGTGTAGTCATAGAAGTCATTAGTAGTTTTTTAAATTGACACAAGGATGTACAACAGACATTAAAAATCACAATCTGTGGATTATTTTTAAGGGCTTTAATGTTCATTTTGGTATGAATTCATAGAAAAAGCTATTCATTCATGTACAAATTACAATGGAGCCGTTTTCTCCATTCTTCATCTTTAATGTGCACAGGGTTCTTCTCTCTCATCGATGTCTGAAGTGGCTTTGCGAAGCGGGCCAGGTTTCCCAGAAAGACGCACAGAGGAGGGATTTTTCTTCGTGGCAGCAGAAGGTTAGCGATGGAGGAGCGGAAGAGCAGACAGCTGGCCTCCTTACACATTTAAATATCCACAATAATCCCCCAGCACAAGTCCGTACGATGGGTTTGTCAAGGAGCTAAATGAGAAAAACCGCCTGTTATAACACAGAAAAAAAGCCACCAAACAAACGTACAGTTAAACCGGCTTCAATTTTCCACCCAGATGATGCAAAGTCTTCATCTCGAGTGGTTTACCATTAATTATTGATACAGTGCAGAATATGAAGTACAGGTGTGTGGTATTTTTATTCTCGTTGGGGATCGGGACGGTGGGGTTTCTGTGAGGAGACTGACGGGCGGATTCGAACCTCTGAAAGGTTTGGCACTAATGTTCTGATAAAAATGAAACTCCTAATATTACCCATTTATACAGCAGAATCTTCACACAAAAAGCAGGCGTTTTATTGTGAAAGGAGAAGCTTGGATTATATCTGGACCTTTTCCGCTTTTCTGTGTCTGTTTTATTTGGCTTTCATCTCTGTGAGAGCTGAAGCTTTGTCCGAGTGAGTTTGTGGATGCAGAAAGTTTTTCCTGTTTCCTCTGCCCACTGATATTTAGGACCAGCACACTCAAGGGACCCTGAATGGCATTGAATACGTATTGTTTTTTTCCTTTTTTAGTAACAGAAAAAAACAAAGCACTTCTTTTCTGTATTCTTTTTGTTTCAGAAAAAGCCACTAAATA
This sequence comes from Oryzias latipes, assembly GCF_053564925.1. NCBI lineage: Eukaryota > Metazoa > Chordata > Actinopteri > Beloniformes > Adrianichthyidae > Oryzias > Oryzias latipes. The sequence goes on from NC_136251.1 coordinate 11,420,954, forward strand.
TTCTCCCATGACTGAACTGGTGTTTAACTCCTTCATGTTTAAGATCCTAGTTTTGCGTCTGTCCTATAAAGAAGAATTTGAAAGAGGGACCCAACTAATTCCTGGAAAGCTCTTGCTTTTACTTGTTGACAAGAGTTGGATTTTTTTTTTACATTGTAGAGCATTTAAAATCAAAGAACATGCCATGAAAACTTAGAAGGCAACAATGAAAAAAAATTAATTTAAAAGATAAATCTGCATCTGAAACTGACACCATCCCTCAGTCTGATAAGGGAGTTATTAGATTTGCAGCAGTTCTGATTGGAATGATCTGCATTCACTTCATTTCTAAATAATTTATTTTCTTTTGTTCATTAGCAGCAGGTAGGGAAATAAATGATCACACATATACGGTGGATATTTGTCAAACGGCTGTCCAGGTTTATATCCATATAGAGATATGAACCTGAATTCTCTGAAGGTGGGGGGGGGGGGGGGGGGGGATTTAAGAGTGGCTAGTCGTCACAGGAAATCCTCACATACAGTAAGGATGATTTAAAAAGTTATGTGGAGTTTTGTGTTCAGATTTGTGTGTGTGTGGAAGCACAAAGCTGTGGGCCAAATCTGAGAGAAACGCTTCCTGCAGATGGGAGAGGCTGAGTCAGAAATCTGGCCCCGCCCTTTAAGAACAGATGCTGATGTTTCATGAAGGCTTCAGGAAACTGCTGGCGTGTGGTGAAAAGTGCTCTGAAGGCGCGGTCGTTCCTGCAGGGACGTGCTGCGGGGGGCGGAGCTGAGCTCGGGTGAGGGCTCAGTGTGGGGGAAGAACATCCTCACAGGTACAGCCCTACAAGTGTTCGTGGTTGTGATGTCCATCACTGCGTGTGTGTGGATGTCTGCCGCGAGTTTGCCTCCACGCAGTAGTTGGGTTTGTCAGAGGCTCTGAAGCCCGGCAGACACACACACTGATAGGAGCCGACTGTGTTGATGCACTTTGCGTTTCTGCACAGCGACATCCGCCTGTTCAGTTCTGAGCACTCGTTCACATCTGTGTGCAGAGGAGGAGAGGTGGCATGAAACAAAGCGGCTCAAAGCTTTCTCCCTTCACTTGTGTGCGATCGCTCCCTCACCGACGCAGGCCATGCGGGACAGGTCCAGGGTATATCCGTCAAAGCAGTCGCAGGTGTAACCCTCCTGGACTCGGACACAACGGCCGTTCTCGCAGCCGTTCAGAATCCCGCACTCCTCCGCCAACAGGCCCTCGAAAGCTTTGTACGGCTCTGCAACACAAACCAGAGTTGATGTTAAGGCAAGAAAATGCTGGAAGAGAACTCCAGAGGGAGCAGATGAAAATGCTCTTTAAAGTTCCACCATAATTTATTTTTTGATCTCTTGTAAAAGCGTTCCCAGGGGTCTTTTATTTTCTACAGAGCGGCCTTTTTGCATCTGCTCCTGATTCACCACGATTTGAATTAAGAATACTTTTGAGCTTATCCTCTTTCATCAAAAAAATTCCATAAGAACATGTCCAAAACACCCAAAAACTATATTCATCACAGTGGGTCTTTAAAAGAAAGAATCTCAAACAGCTGTTATCTGAAGGTTATACCTAAGGTTTTTATTTAATGAGAGCATGAGAGATAGTTTTGAATGTTAAACAATCAAAAATATAGCATCTACATTTTTAAAATTTCCCTTTTTTCCAAACATCTTGCAGAAAAGAAAAAAAACAAAACTTTCTTTGCGTTGAAGATCAGTAATTATTGTTCTGCTTTTTGTTATGCCATGTGTACCCCCACACTCATGTGTGCTTCATCTAAAGTTCTGTGTCATGTTAGCTCTAATGTGGGCAGCATTTTGCGATCTCCCCTGCATTGCAACTACCTACCATTAGGGAGGAGTCGGCAGCCTGAGGCTCCTGAGCCACATGCAGCTTCTACCCCTCCTTACTGGCTCTCTGGTTGAAGAAAACTAAATGTTTTCCTTGACAATGCTCATTTCCAAATCTAAGCATGTATTTGTTTATACTTTATATACCTGTCAAATTAAACCTTAAACCAATGAAGTCATATCAAGGTTAACATTAGTAGGTAGGAAGACAGCCCACCAAAGCATACGTCTACGCTATTGAAGTGCATTTGCGTACATAGGGAGTCCTATGGAGGCTGGATGGCTCAGTTGGTGTTAGAACTGGCACATGGAAAACCAGGGTTTGTTTCTCAGAGGGAGCGATGAGCTTCATACAGTGTGGCAGGGCTGCATAAAAGCTTGGAGTGAGATTTAAGAAAAAAAAGGAAGTCACTCTTTACGGCAGCAAGTCATAAGACAAGGCAAGTTTGGTTTTGTGAAAGTGTAAAGGCCCGTACACACCGGGACGAATATTCGCCAGGGGTTGTTCGCCAGCGTTTTTCGCCACGTTTTTTGTGTTCACACCCAGGCGATTTTCGCTGACGATGAGCCGAGTGAACATGCAATTTCATTCCCTGACATTAGATGGCGCTTAATGTAAATAGAAATACTCCTGTACACAAGGTGGCGCTGCGCAACTTTACGCTTCTTAAACTCGCTTTTCACTCAGAAGAAGAGAGTAAGTATTTACACGCTTGTCAGAATAATACAAAGAAAACATGAATATTTCAAGCACCAGTAGCTCCAACTGGTGCTTGGTTCGGGGATATTTTAGAATGTCCGTCATTATTGCTTCGCGGCTGTGTAGACGCTACTTGGCGTCTATCTTCTTCGCTGGTATGTGTGCTCAGAAAGGCAGTTTTGTGTTTGAGCGCCCCCAAGTTGTGTTTTACTGTAACTTCAGAAGCTCCAGACACGTGTGCAAAAGCGCAATTCGTCCCGGTGTGAACGGGCCTTAAGGCCCGTACACACCGGGACGAATATTCGCCAGGCGTTATTCGCCAGCGTTTTTCGCCACGTTTTTTGTGTTCACACCCAGGCGATTTTCGCTGACGATGAGTGGAGTGAACATGCAATTTCATTCCCTGACATTAGATGGCGCTTAATGTAAAACAGAAATACTCCTGTACACAAGGTGGCGCTGCGCAACTTTATGCTTCTTAAAGTCGCTTTTCACTCAGAAGAAGAGAGCAAGTATTTACACGCTTGTCAGAATCAAACAAAGAAAACATGAATATTTCAAGCACCAGTAGCTCCAACTGGTGCTTGGTTCGGGGATATTTTAGAATGTCCGTCATTATTGCTTCGCGGCAGTGTAGACGCTACTTGGCGTCTATCTTCTTCGCTGGTATGTGTGCTCAGCAAGGCAGTTTTGTGTTTGAGCGCCCCCAAGTTGTGTTTTACTGTAACTTCAGAAGCTCCAGACACGTGAGCAAAAGCGCCGTTCTCATTGGTCGAGTAGATTTCGACGCGACGCGTCGAAAAAAAAAAACGAACCCGAGGCGTTTTTTTTTTTTGACGCTTTAACGCCTGGCGTTTTTTCGCGTCGGTGTGCACACTCTCATTGGTGCCCTATGTTTAGTCACGAGGCGTTAAACGTCGGCGAAAATCGCCGGCGAAATTCGTCCCGGTGTGAACGGGCCTTAAGGCCCGTACACACCGGGACGAATATTCGCCAGGCGTTATTCGCCAGCGTTTTTCGCCACGTTTTTTGTGTTCACACCCAGGCGATTTTCGCTGACGATGAGTGGAGTGAACATGCAATTTCATTCCCTGACATTAGATGGCGCTTAATGTAAAACAGAAATACTCCTGTACACAAGGTGGCGCTGCGCAACTTTATGCTTCTTAAAGTCGCTTTTCACTCAGAAGAAGAGAGCAAGTATTTACACGCTTGTCAGAATCAAACAAAGAAAACATGAATATTTCAAGCACCAGTAGCTCCAACTGGTGCTTGGTTCGGGGATATTTTAGAATGTCCGTCATTATTGCTTCGCGGCAGTGTAGACGCTACTTGGCGTCTATCTTCTTCGCTGGTATGTGTGCTCAGCAAGGCAGTTTTGTGTTTGAGCGCCCCCAAGTTGTGTTTTACTGTAACTTCAGAAGCTCCAGACACGTGAGCAAAAGCGCCGTTCTCATTGGTCGAGTAGATTTCGACGCGACGCGTCGAAAAAAAAAAACGAACCCGAGGCGTTTTTTTTTTTTGACGCTTTAACGCCTGGCGTTTTTTCGCGTCGGTGTGCACACTCTCATTGGGGCCCTTTGTTTAGTCACGAGGCGTTAAACGTCGGCGAAAATCGCCGGCGAAATTCGTCCCGGTGTGAACAGGCCTTTAGATTGTGAAATAAAGCACCACAAAGTAAAAAGAAAAGAAAAAGAAGAATTAAAAAGTAATAAGAAAAAAAGATTTCTTTTAAGGGCAACAAACACAAAAGATTTTCATCTCAACATGAGAAACAAACCAACTAAACTTCATACTAAGACATGACAAAACCATTTCTACGGCAACCACTCTCGTCAGTCAGGAGTGAGCTTGTAGGAAGGCCACACTCTTTCCACTGAAAATGGGCTTCGGGATAATCTGTTAAACTTTTGACACAAGATGAGGTTCTTTCATTGAGGCATCTGATTAGTCAGTTTGTAGCTCGAATAACTTGCACTGCAGAACAACTAAGAAAAGAGTCTGAAATAAATGTAGTGGTCATAATTATTTAACTTTGTCATAAAAAAAACACCCCAAATCACGATAAGGCATAAGACTGATCATGTGACAGTGTTTTGTCGTCCCACCCCATCTCTCTGCAGCAATGGAATATTCCAATCGACAGCAGGTTGACTTGCAAGCAATGACTGTACATGGATAGTGGACTGAGTGACCCCTCCCTCCTTGCATTCCAAACAGGAAGTGCCCGCTGGTTCCAAGAATCCAAAATCCCACAGACTTCTATAGAGAAATCAACAGCTATTAGTAAGCCTTTTATTGTCAGAATAATCATTCTTGCTCTGCTACATCTTCTTAACATGTTCTTGCTAATCCAGATTTTTTTCATGATATTTTTACTGTAGCACAAGCTATAAACTGACCAATCGATGCCTCAATAAAAGTAGGTGGCCTTGAGTCTAAAACTCTCAGGTCCTCAATTTTCAGAGATAAAACTGATCAGCTTGTTTAACACATTGTTTTGCATACCAGCTGAATATGGCTTCCTTTTTTTCTTCAATGTACAGTAAATTCAAAATCTTAACATTCACTTGAATTATTTTAAGGCAGTTTAGGCTTTCTTACACACTTCCTGATGCAGCATCTAAAGCGAACAGGTTTACCTCTAACCAACATTGAAGCATCTTTGAAATCCACAGTAACGTGCAGCAAAAGGTCTTTTTAAAATGCTTAGGAGCAACAGAACCATGAGCTCAGATAACAGATTTCTTTGACTTGCTTTCCTCCATCATCATCCAATTAGTTCTTTGAGCCACTAGATGGCAGCAGAGGGCCATTAAACAAAGCCGCCAGAGAAACTTCACAGCACAAGCAGCAATCCTAAGGTTGGGTTGTATCCGGCAGGAACTGCCTGAACTGCAGAAGGAGTTGGCTCATAATGGCAGGGGTTGTGTAAAGATTAACCTTTGTGCTTTAATCCTGTAAGACATTTTTAACGCTGGCTGTGACCAAAAACCGTCTATGAAGCCCACAGATGAAGATGACGGATACTAAGCTTGGAAGACAGCTGGCCCTTAAGTCCGGTTTACAGTTTCCTAAGAAGGATGCGTCGCTTCAGACACACAGGAGGCCATCGTCGGAAGTCTTGTAAAAATCTGTCTTTTGGAGGTCACGCCTCAGGAGTCCGGATTTTATCATCTCAAGATGGCGCAGACCGTTACCCTTTGATGTTTCCTGAACTCCACTGTCAGTCTTTCCTCCCAGCTCTGACTGGCAGCAGCTTCAGAAGACTTCTCCTCTCCATTATCTATTCTTTGTGATAAAATATGTTCATGCTGGATGCAGCAAAGGCATGTTTGCTCACCTTCTTCTCTTTCGTAGAAGCGGGGGGCCGGCTGATGCTCCGGCGACGGGGAATAGTCGGGGCTCACTTCATATTCGTGAATCGGACCAGCCACCAGGGCGTCCTGACCGTACGGCCGTCGCCCCCCACCCAAAGGTACGTTACACATCCATGCATAGTCCTCTGGAAATGTTCAATGTAAAGGAAAAAGAGAAAAAAACAGCAAATTATAAGATCAGCAAAATAAATCAATAACCATAAACAGACCTGGATGTAAATGTGGAAACGTTTTACATTAAAATTATAAAACTTCCAGGAAAGCAAACACATACAGAATCAGCTTTTGGAAGGGACTTTTTTCAGGTTTGACACATTCATTGTGGCAAAACAGCCCAAAAAAGGGCTTTAAATTTTGCCCCAAAGCCTTTTAGAGCCATTTAAAGCGGGCGTACTGTCATGGTTTCAGTTTGTTGTGTCTTGTTTTTCGCTTTAGTTCTTGTCCTGTCTTGTTTGGTTCTGTTTCCTGTTTTATTTTGAAAGGTTTCCTGTCTTGTCATGTTTCTTGAGTTTTACTTCCTTTGGTCCCCATCTGCCCTAATCGTGTTCACCTGTGTCTTGTCTGCCCTGTCCGTATATAAGTCTTGTCTCTGCCTTCCTCCTGTGTTGGTCCATTATTCCTGTCTGGTGTTCATGTCATGCTCCATGTCTCTCGCCACGCCACGCCACGCCACAGTGAGTTTTTGTTTTTGTTCTGACATCCTGCTCTGCAGCGCTTTTTGTTTGTTTTTTGTGAATTAAACCCACTAGCCCTGATCCTCATGCCTCCGCCTCTGCATCTGGGTCCAACCGGCTCTCGAGCTACCCCCGCACATGACACGTACTCTGCACCACAACTCAGAGGCAAATTTCAGAAGGAAATCCTGCCGCTCTGCAGAAACTATGTCCTAGAAACTGTCACAGAATTTTTGTATTTTTTTTTTGGCCTAAAAACAGTATAAACATAATTAAAAGAGCACTGGGAACTTGTGTAAATAGATCAAGATATGATTAGAAAGGGACTTAAAGCAGAATAGACAAAAATCTAGGCTGTTAATGTTCTCACACACTAGACAATGCGGCAAAAGACAACAGCTGCTTTGAATTTAGAGGTGGGTTGCATAAACAGGTGAGCTTGTGGTTTCTAATATTTTCAATCAAAATGATTAGTTTTAGAATACATTTTAAACTGAATTTGTAAAAGATACCTGTACACATAAATGGTTGAAACCAGTTTAATTCAGAAGGGAACTCCTCTACTGCAGGTGAAGCTGCCGAATTCTGTGCATGTGATTCATCTGCCTGTGGGAGGGGCTGACTCACCAGCTGCAGCATTAGTTATTGTTGAGAGAAGTGAAAACAATAAAACAATACCCACTTTACATACATTGATCTGTGTGCGCCTTTATATTTCTCTTTGAAAATAACATTTAACACACATCATAGGAAATGTTTCTCCATTGAACCTTTAGACGGTACTGAGCCAATTTCAACCCTGAGTCACGCTGCTGTTAGCAGCCATGCTTTGTTGTCTAGAGACTACAAATGTAGCTGCACTACCATTGGAGTAATGACTGTGTAGGATGGCTGCTGCTTCCTTCACTTTACTTGATAAATTCTTTTTCTTATTCCCAGTTTTGTAACTCATCTTGTCTGGGTTTCATAGTGGGGTTCAATGTCCTCAGGAAAGCCCATATGTGTGTGTACCTGTGTTTCTGGGAGGACACAGGGCACAGTCCATGCCCCAAGCTTCTCCATGCAGGCAGCAGCACTCTGTGTAGGTGATCTTCCTGTTGTTACCCAGCGGCCGTGTGCACATCTTGGTGTCCGTCACAGTCTGCCAGCAGATGCCTTGAAAGTCCGTCTGCTCCGACTCGTGTTGATCTGCAAGCATGCATGGGTGAAATGTCAAAGCAGTGTCATGCCATCATGTAGAGGATTTGGTTAAAGAATTCTGACAAAGCTCAGTTTGTACAAGATGACAAAAATGAAGCGATCTTTGAACATTTAGAGAAACTTTCTTAGGGACATTTGAGTTAAGAGAAATCAGCCATCATTGGCTGCACGTGAAGGAATGTACTATCCTTAACAATACCCCACTGTATCAATCTGTACAGCTATCTTACCTAGTTTATTTTTATGACAGGAATGAACGTTTAATAAAATCTATTTGTGAGGAAAAAACTGCATTCTGATTTAAAACTACAAACCTGACAACCTACAAGATGGAAACCACCCCAAACCTTTAGCTTAAACTGATACTTAAAGGAGCACTAAAGGTTAATATTTAAACAAAAAGTAAGTTCACACATGTCTAGAGCAACAAAATCCAGTAAAATGTGACTGCTGAATGCAATTTTAGAAATTATTTTTGCTGCATATAATGTAGGGGGCTCTGAAAAGTACAGCCATTGTGGTCAGTTCTGATGATGCAACAACTATGTCACCTCCTGTTTCAGGCTAATTTGACAATAGAAATAACTGGAGCCAGCTCAGTTCTCAGAATTACCACTAGGTGGCTTGTTAAACCAGTATGCAGCCTACTATTATTTTGATATTGGGCTATATAAATACAATTGAATTGCAATTACACAAACAAGTTAGTACCTTATTGACTTGGATCTAAAAAGATCAGTTAAACTGTTTTTTTCTGGTTAGATTCATTAAATGTGGAGGTAAATTTAAATAATTTTATAAATATGCAGTTTGATGCTGTCAGAGTTTTGTCTGTTTAAAGTTGATCTGAAAAAACTATTTAGATAAAACATATGTTTTTCTCAGTTTTTCTCATACGTTTTTTTTTCTATTTCAGATAAGAGCAACTTGAATCTTTAATTTATCCTTATTTCGTCGCCCTGTTGAATATTTTTTATAATCTTTAGGTTTATGCTGATCTTTGCTTTTACTCTTATTAAATTGTCTTAGGTCATTTCCTGTGACGTCATTTCCGGGTGAGCTATAGACCTTTTTCGCAAAAACCGGAAGTACGTCATCAACGTGTAAACCTAGTTCCGGTTTGTGCTTCGCTGGCAGAGGAATGGCAGAGCCTAGAGTGTTTTCGAAGAGCCTGAGTTGTGTTCCGAAGTTCACCAGCACCGATGTGATGAGGAGTGTAAAGATGCATTCGTCCACTAAAGGAAACAAATTGGACAAGGGATATAAATTCGTCCACGAAGAGTTTATCCACCATTACCAAGGTAAGCTTCAGCTAGCTTTAGCCATAGCCGCATCACCGGTAACTCTGTGTGTTTACGTCAACTGTAAATCCTGGTGTTATTAATTTGTAATATAAGGCATAACACATCGCAGTGAATATGTTGTGTGTATGTTTAAGTGAAAAGGCATGAGATTAACATAACACCCAAAAATTTGGTGAAGCTGTAAATAAGAAATGTTAAGTTGCCCGTATGCGTGTTCATTCTTTTTGCTGCGGTTGCGGCACTTTCTTCACTTACTAGTATTATTTTTCTGAAAGTATGGTAAGCAGAAGTCCTCTTTTCCTGGACATGTCCTCTCTTTTGATACTTATAATAAAATAACATTGAACATAGATGAAATGTAATCATATTTGCTTTATGTACGCAGCTCTGAACACCAATTACTCTCGATGAAATATCTCACAAACTCACTTCACCCCTCATTTTTACCAACTCAAATCTGGTCACCCTACTGAAAGTTATAGTTTCATGTTACATTGATGTAGCAACATAAGTATGTCTTAACTGTAACCTATTTAATTTATTGTGTCTAGATATCGCTGGATGCATTAAGTGCCAACCTGAAAGCTTTCTCCTGCAGTTGTGTGGCTGCTAAAGGATTCTGCAATGACATCCTTTTGCCATCCTGTTCCAGAGCGCACATTATTCACAGCTGGGTCTGCAGGCTGCTCCACCCACCCTGTCCTGCACGAGTGACTTGCAAAGACGGCACAGACCAAGAGCACAGGTGGGTTTGTGATCATATTGTCATTATTTTTTAAGAACGGATGTGTATCCATAAGAACTGTAAATTATTATAAAAACACCCCCAGTAGTGACTACAGACTGTAATTGCTTTCTGCGTTTTACTTATAAGGGAATCCATCCTGAACCGGTTAGTGAGCTGGTGGTGCAAAGGCCCAAAACAGTTGGCAGGGACGGTCTGAGGTCCACACTGTACAAGGCATATACAGGTAATTAACTTTTTGTTGCTTTGTGAGCAAGTTTTTTTTTTTTCTAATCTTATGACTAACCAAATTATCATTACAGCAGATATAATGAATTAAATTTAAATGTAGTTATGCACTTATGTCTAACTTTTGTGTGTTGTGTTTCTCTTGTGTAGGACCACAGCCAGATCCATATATGATGGCATCTGGAAGCAGATTATGCCAGGTGCAGCCCCCTGAGATGGAATGAAAGAGAACTTGGATATATATTATGGCAAATACATGAATGCATACCTTAAATTACACTTATCTTGTCTTTAACAATCAGTTCAGCCTTCTGTCTTACTGTTGATCTGTAATGTAATTTTTTATTGTAAATGTTTGATGTTATTTGAGTTGTGATTAATCAGTTGTTGTTACGCATACCAAAAAATTAAATGAGGCACAATTTTGACCAAAATTGTTTTATTTGTTCATCTAATTTTTTTGTGTAGTCAAAGTCACATTTCAACAGAAAAATATTAAGAATATAGCAATTATATTTAATTAGATTTTAAGAATATGTGGAAACACTAAATTTTTCCATACTATTTGCACATTATACATTATTTAAATACCAAACATTAATTCACTCTTCAAAACAAAAAAGTCCATGATAATTTCCCAAAACACGGCAGTTAAGCCAGATCTGATTCACACCGCCCATCAGTGTGAGCGGCACAGGAGAGTCCCTGATGTGAACGGACTTTATCTTACTGATCACTCTTTCCACTATAATTCTGAGGCGGGTGATGGCTGCGGTTTGTTCTGTTTCCTCCTTGCTGAATTGAGCTGAAAGCTTAAAAGGTGGAATGATGATCTTAGATCCAATGTCAGTGAGGAGGTCTTGAACGAGGAACTTTTGTCCACCATGACAACTTGGCTTCTAAGTCATGGATGTAATCCAAAGCCTCATCCAGAGCACCTGTGAAGATAAAGAAAATTAAAAATCAGTCTTAATATATTTATGCTACCTTTCAACACAACACAGTAATCATGTTTTGAAAAGTATGTTAAGTATTTAATTACAAATACGTTTCATTTATTTTTGTTAAGGAAATTACAAAATGACAAAATACTCAAAAGTGATTAAATACATGTAATTAAAATAGGTGAGAGCATGAACAGCTTTTATTATAAATATTAATTTGTTCAGGTAGCAATGCATTTATCCAATAACGGTACACATAGTTGACTTACGTTAACCAAACACATTATGAACAACCTTACCTGCAGGTGGGTGTGTCATGTAGTCCTGATCCATCTTTACTGCCTTAGCTTAGCCCCCATGTCGCTGTCTTCACAGCATAGCTGCATAGCCTGACGTTTGGGGTTCTGTCATATACTGACTCCCTTCTCAGAGGAGCAGTAAAGTTGTTCCAAGGGAAAATACTCGGGACGACACCACTCTTCAGGCGACGAACGACGCAGCCGCACCACAATCCGGAGCGAAGTGCCGGCAGCAGACGGTGCTACCTGTGTTTACATTAAAACTATGCCCTTCATCTCTTCGGATCGCCTATATCCATTTGGGTTTCAGGTTTGGATCCACGGGAAAATAATGAAATGAAAGGCCGGGCTGTTTTTGGTTGGAAGACGAACAGCCTGGAACACAACAGAGACGGCAACTCTTCGACTCTGCCATTCTTCATATCTGCTGCTACGCTAACAGGAAGTTGTTTTACACGTCATTGACGTATTTCCGGTCGAAAAATGCGGAAGTGTGAAAAAGGTCTATTCCCAGTGCTAGTTGTGTGACTGCTGTCCTCTTGTTTGGCATTAGCCTTATTACTATTGCTTACTCTAAGGGTTATCTGGGTTAATATTCACATCTAGTACCTTTTATTAGCGAATTCACCACTGTTAAACCGCTTGCTGTTCACTTTTCTCACTTTGCTAAATAAACCACTTCTCTTTACTTAAACACCGCTAGCCTTAGCTTAGAACCTAGTATGGCCACCACCACTCTTTCCGCCTCTCCTCCTCTCTCCTGCCCCATGTGCCATATGTTTAGTGATGATCCTGCCTCCTTTAGTGAAGATAGGGGTAGGTGTGTTAAGTGTAGTCTTGTGTTAGACTTGGAGGCCAGGCTGGAGCAGTTAGAAGCGCGGCTCCGCACAGTGGAAGCTAAGCCGGCTAGCCAGGTCGTTACTCGTAGCGCGGGCCGCGCTACCAGGGCTAACTTAGTTAGCACCCCAGCGCCCTCCCAACAGCCGGGAGACAGTCAGGGGTTTGTACCGGTTGGGAGGAAACATAGTGCTAAACGCAAAAACTTAGAGCACCCGAGACTCCACGTTAGTAATAGGTTCTCCCCCCTCAGCGACACACCCGCTGAACACTCAACTCTGGTTATAGGCTCTTCTGAAGTTAGAAACGTGGAGCTCCCAGCGGCTACAGTCAGGTGTTATCCGGGGGCCAGAGTTGGTGACATCGAGGGGAACCTTAGGATGTTAGCTCAGAGTAAGTCCAGGTTCCGTCGAGTCGTGATTCACGCAGGCGGTAATGATGCCCGATGGAGACAGTCAGAGGTGGTTAAGTTAAACGTAGCTTCGGTGTGTAAACTGGCTAAGACGATGTCCGACACTGTAATTTTCTCTGGTCCCCTGCCGAACTTAGTCAGTGATGAAATGTACAGCCGCTTTTCATCATTTAACCGCTGGCTTTCTAGATGGTGCCCAGAAAACGGCGTTGGTTTTGTGGATAACTGGAGCGCGTTTTGGGGGAAGCCCGGTCTCATGCGGAGAGACGGCGTCCATCCCACCCGGGACGGTGCCGCTCTTCTTTCTAGAAACATTTCTGCTAGCCTTAGTCTGTTAACCTGACAATCCAGAGACGAGACCCGGGCGCAGAGCAGCAGTGTAAAACGCTCCTCTGAGCCTCCCTTAGGGTTAGTGCCGGTGCAAAACCCATGCAGGGAAAGTCAAGCAGGTCCAAGCGTTAGCTTATGTGCTGAAAGACAAATGAAAGGAGCGCGTCATAGAAACCCTACAGTGACAGACAGCAGTACTCACAAGCAGAATTATGATGTCATTAAATGCGGTTCATTAAACATTCGATCCATTTCCTCCAAGTCCCTCTTAGTCAACGAGTTAATTACTGATAAGAATCTTAGTCTTTTAGCCTTAACAGAAACTTGGCTCCATCAGGATGACTATGTTAGATTGAATGAAGCAACCCCCCCCCACTTATACTATCAGAAATCCAGGATTTCAGGGAAAGGAGGTGGTTTGGCAGTAATATCACAGTCTAGCTTACTTCTCAGCCCTAAAGTTAAAAATGCTTATAATTCATTTGAAAACATCATATTGTCTTTAAGTCACCCAAACAGGATAACTCGAAAACCTGTTTTACTCATAATTATTTATCGCCCCCCCGGCCCATATTCAGAATTTTTAACTGAGTTTTCCGACTTCCTATCGACTATTGTCTTAGATTCTGATCAAATTATAATATTAGGGGATTTTAATATTCATGTTGATGACCCCAGTGACTGCCTAGGAAAGGCTTTTGCAGCTTTATTAGATGATGTTGGTTTCACCCAAAGTGTGAATGAACCCACTCACTGTCATAAGCACACCCTGGACCTTGTTCTAACCCATGGGATAGAGATCAACCAGCTGAGTGTCCTTCCTCTTAACCCCATCATTTCTGATCACTTTATGATTACCTTCCAGCTTACACTGGAACATCCTTCTGCACCAGTGAATAAGAAACAACTTAGAAGAACCTTAACTGACCGTTCTGTGTCTGAGTTTAAACACACAGTTCAGCCAGTACTTAATGATATTCTGAGAAAATACTCTGAGACCAGCTCCCATATTATCAGTCCTAGTATAAATGACCACTTTGTTAATGATGCCTTACAAGCCCTCAGGAGTACACTCGATGTTGTTGCCCCCTTGAAACCTAAGTTCGTCAGACAAAACCGAGTAGCACCGTGGTTTAACGCTGAAACTCGTTCTCTTAAACGAGAAACCCGTAAGTTGGAAAGAGAATGGCGCCGCTCCGGTTCAGAGCAGTCTCTGGATATCTGGAAACATAGCCTATTAAATTATAAAAAAGCTCTGCGTAGAGCTAGAAGCCAGTACTATTCAACCTTAATATCAGAGAATGGAAACAATCCAAGATTTCTTTTTAGCACTATAGCTAAATTAACTCGCAGTCAGAGCTCAGTAGAACCACATGTTCCTGTTTCTCTCAGCTCTGATGATTTTCTTACATTTTTCGATAGTAAAATCTCAAATATTAGACATAAGTTAAATCAAGTTATTCCTACTATCAGCCCAGAGCAGGCCGAAGCGGTAGAAATGGAGGCTGTAATGGAGGCCTCTGTAACATTGGACTGCTTCACTGCTGTGGATCAAGCGGAAATAACATCAATTATTACGTCCTCCAAATCCTCAACGTGTCTGTTAGACCCAATTCCCACTAGACTTTTTAAAGAAACTTTTCCCCTAATTAATGATCCCATATTAACAATGATAAATGCCTCTCTGGAAACGGGTTACGTGCCACAGTCTTTTAAATATGCAGTTGTTAAACCTCTTCTGAAAAAGCCCAGTTTGGATCCTAGCATCTTGGCCAACTATAGACCGATATCAAACCTGCCCTTTATTTCTAAAATCCTAGAAAGAGTTGTAGTTAAGCAGCTTTACTGCCACCTACAGGACAACAGCCACTTTGAAGACTTTCAGTCGGGGTTTAGACCTCACCACAGTACGGAAACTGCACTAGTTAGAGTCTCTAATGACTTGTTATTGGCCTCAGAAAAGGGACTACTTTCTATTCTGGTCCTGTTGGACCTCAGTGCTGCCTTTGACACTATCGACCACGGTATTTTACTCCATAGATTAGAGCAGGACATAGGGATCAGAGGATCTGCTCTCCAGTGGTTTAAATCCTATCTGTCTGATAGGTATCAGTTCGTTAATGTAAATGGCCATTCCTCTCAGTGCACTCGAGTCAACTATGGAGTCCCACAGGGCTCAGTCTTGGGACCGATCCTGTTTACGCTTTATATGTTACCCCTAGGAAACATAATCAGGAAACACAGCATTAATTTTCATTGTTATGCCGACGATACGCAGTTGTATTTATCCATGAAGCCTGACCAGAATGACCAGATAGAGAAACTGAACGCCTGCATCAGTGACATCAAGACCTGGATGACAATTAATTACCTCCTCTTGAACCCAGAAAAAACTGAGGTCATTATACTAGGTCCTAAAAACCTCAGAGATACTCTGTCTGCTCAGATAGTCTCCCTGGATGGCATAAGTATAGCCCCCAATTCCACAGTTAGAAACCTTGGGGTTTTACTTGACCAGGATTTATCATTTAAGGCTCACATATCTCAGGCATGTAGAACTGCCTTTTTTCACCTGCGGAATATTGCTAAGATCAGAAATATACTTTCTAAGAGTGATGCTGAAAAACTCATCCATGCATTTGTTACGTCGAGGCTGGATTACTGTAACTCCTTGTTAGCAGCGTGTCCTAAGAGTTCCTTAAGAAGTCTCCAGCTTGTTCAGAACGCAGCTGCTAGATTGTTAGCTGGAACCAGCAGAAGAGATCACATCACTCCTGTGTTAGTTTCGCTCCATTGGCTCCCAGTTGATTCTAGAATTAAGTTCAAGATCCTCCTGTTAACCTATAAGGCCTTACATGGAATGGCCCCGTCCTATATTAAGGACCTCATAGTCCCTTACCAACCAATCAGAACACTTCGCTCGCAAAATGCAGGACTGCTTGTGGTTCCTAGAATTAGTAAAAGTACGGTTGGAGGTAGAGCGTTTAGCCACCAAGCCCCTGTCTTATGGAATAAACTCCCAGCTCATGTAAGAGAGGCCGACACAGTTTCTACATTCAAAGCTAGACTGAAAACATTCCTCTTTGGACAGGCTTATTGTCAGACTAGTTAGTATTCAGAGATTATTTAACTTAATGTTAGTTTGTTTAAATTAAACTTAATAAAAACTATTTCTTTTAAAAGGCTGCTAGAAGTTGAAGCTGGGGTAACTATGGTGCACTGGGGTTCTGTCCTCTTTCCTTTTTTACTTCTACCCTTCCTCTCCTCTATTCTTGATCATAATTTATTATTTAGTTCTCCATGCCTCTGTTTGGTGCAGTGCGATTCATGTATTGTCCCTCTTTTCCTCTCCCCTCCTGGGGAGTGGGAGTGCTTCCAGACTCCAGTTGGCTCATCCGTGCTTCTGTTCCTGACCGTTTACCTCACCTTTGCTCCTGCTCCTACACCTGGCTGTGGATCCTGCCTCTGGCTCATCTCTGGCTCGTCTCTGCTCTGTTCCTGACCGAGAACATAGTCTCTGCTCCTGCTCCTACACCTGGCTGTGGTTCCTGTCTCCGGCTCGACTCGCGCCTTTGACTGTCCCCACAACCACGGCTGGATGAAGCTCGTCTGCTGGACTTTTATATATGTAGTTGTAGATTTAGATAAGTTAATTCTTCTCTAAGAGTTCTGGTAAATCGCCTGTCCGTCCTGGGGGAGGATCCCTCCTTCATGTGGGCACCCCTGAGGTTTCTTCGTTTTTTCCGGAATCCGGTTTTTTTGGGAGTTTTTCCTTACCGCGAAGGGGGGTCTAAGGGCAGGGATGCCAGTATAGCTTAGTCAGTTTGTTAGTTCATTTTAGTATTTTTCTATTGAACTCTTTGTATTCGTGATCCTTTTGATTTCATGTTTTACTTCGAAGCCCATCGAGACGACTGTTGTTGTGATTTTGGGCTATACAAATAAAATTGAATTGAATTGAATTAAATTTAAACTTCAGGGTTTTCCCTTATGGGGGGCTGCCCGTCATTGGGGGCTTTGCCAGCTCATTCAATGGGATGGTTGCCAAGATGCTCAGCCTCGCCTTGGGGGTCAGGGGCTCTGGATCTGTTGGGGGTCACCAACTTGCTGTAACCGGGGTGGTTTCTGTGAGGAGGTCCTCCTCCCTGCCCTTTTCTGTGGCTAAAAGGGCTTTTTAATGTTTTACAAACAGATTTTATTATGCAAGGCACTTTGTGCTGGTGGTGTCTGAAATGTCTTGAATAAAGTTTTGAATTGATCTGGTTTCAGTTTTGGCTCTGCTAATCCCCATCCTGGAATTTTTGAAAATCCACATTACATTGGAGTCAGTGAGGACTCACAAATGGGTTTCAGGATGGAAGTCACTTGGAGTGAGAAGACATGTCAGGAGTTACACGACAAAGATGGGGTTTCAACTAATTAGACAACAGTTCATACATTTATCATGTCAAACACAAAGAAAATGGTTTAAAGTCTGGAGAGAACTTATTCAATGATGGAAAAATGAAACTGACCAGTCAGAGCAGCAGCAAAAACGCAGCGGTTTGTGTCGGGGTCCAACATCATGGGGTGAGTGCAGAAGCACATGTATGAACCATCCGTGTTCATACACTGTCCGCCCTCACACAAAGAGTCATCCTGACACTCATTGATGTCTGCTCAAACAAAAAAGAAACATGGTTCATCAGAGGACTGGATTCAAACTTTGTTTCAGTCACAAACACCCTCTTTCTTTCTGCTGACACCCCCTCACCACACACACACACACACACCTTTGCACTCCAGCTTGACGGGGTCGTAGTATTGTCCGGTCTTGCAGTAACATTCATAACTGCCTGTAGTATCCTTGCAGTAGCCGCCTTTACACACCTCCTGGCCAAACATGGCGCACTCATCCGCATCTTCAGTTTTGAACAGAGAAAGGAACAGAGAGACCATGAGAAGATCCTTCAGAAGAACCTTTCCTGAAGCCTACTAAAAACATAACGTCATTGCTCCCATCTTACTTTTGTAGCTGTCAGAAGTGGGAATCCCATACAGCAAGTCTGCACTCGGAACAAAACCTTTTCCGGATGGGCACATTTGGTTGAACTGGTCTGAAAGGGAAGAGTTTCATTGGTTACATTTCCCTAATATTGCTATTTGTTTTTAAAAGTGTTCCCCCAAATGCCAAGAGACCCTTTGAAGATCCATTGTTCAACATGTGCACTTCAGAGCACCAACAAATATCTAATAAACGTTTAGCCTCTGCGTCTCTAAAGGTCAGGGATAATCCGATGTCAGCCTTTAAACTCTGTGATTTGTTCTGGAATTGATCTGGCACTTCAGAAGAAGAGTAATGTTACGAACTTTGGTTACCTCCAAATAAATTCATTCATTTTTAACAAAATAAATAAAATCCCTCTTAGAATATTTTCCACAGTGAAAAACATGAAAAAATAAAACTGATAAACCTACACTGACAAACGTTTAAGCGAGTTTTTCTAAAGTTCCTTTTGAGACGACCACAGCAGAACGATTCCATATCAGCTTCAAAGTTTACTTAACCAACAAACTGCTTCCGTCTTTTATTTCAATGTTGAATTCTTTAATCGTGTTCTGTGATGTGAAGTAGCTTTTGTCTACTAAACTGTTTGAACATCAGAGGAATCTCTGGTTTTAGGTGTTAATTTAAGGACCCACCCTAATGAAAATTGTGTATTTACAATTTATTGTGGCGTTTTCCTGATTATAGAAGACATATAGAAAGAAAATTAAGCTCATTTTTCAGTATTTCCTGATTGAAATTGTTGTGAATTAGAAACAGATTAAAAAATGAGCTAATTTGTGAAGTAGAAAATATGCTGGGCGAACCACAAAATCCCTGCTCTGCTCCATTCTGTTAGCTAGCGGGAGAGCGTGTAAACAGACGGATGACGGGAAGTGGGGGCGAGGTGGCTCTGGGCCAACAGTGCCACCCACAACTCAGAGGCTAATTTCTATGTTCTACTGCAGAAATTATGTCTACAACATAATCCTAAAAAACAGCATCATCCTAATGAATGGACCACTGGGAACGCTTTCAAAATAGATCAAAAGATGATTGGAGTAGGACTTTTAACTAAATGACAGCTTTTAGCTGTTGTTCAGGAAACCTTTGATCTATAAGAATGCAGCTCCTTGGACTCACCTGTGCCGTTGACAGGACAGGGATGCACCTCGCAGTTGTCCCCCCAGCCGGCTCCCAGGGTGCAGCAGCACTCCTGCAGCGTGGTCTGGCTCTTCAGCACGCTTTCACACAGGTTCTCGTTGTCCAGGTGGTAGTAGCACTCCTTTCGCTCCACTATGGGCTCTATAAGATAAATAGAGGAGTAGATAGTAACCTGACATTTGCCACCCTTTATCCCTTTATATTGCTCGTTTTTGATTCTGTTTCTCTAGAGAACTAAATGTGTTATTATTAACGAAAACATTCAAACATTTAAGTAAAATGCTTCAATGACATTCAAAACTGCATTTTAGATCTTTTCAAACCTCTGGAAGCACATCTCATTGTCCCTCTTGAAGTGAATTGGTCTGTGGTAGATTTTTCATAAAAAAACGATTTTAAATTAAACTATTTAATATGCTTTTATCTTAAGTTATGTTGTAAAATGTTTGCGTTTTACCAAACGTCCTCTGGTTTGCGGGGCTCTGGTGGTCCTAAAGATGGGGTGAATGATTACATTTTCCTGAAGGGGAACTCTGAGCTAAAAAGGGTGGATAATGGAAGTGAAGCCATATAAATGTAATCTTAACTGAATTTTGTTTTATTTCCAGTCTTCAGTCTTTTGCTTGTTATGTCTTCTTGAGCCCAAAATGAGGAGGTTGATTTGCCCACATTCAGTTTGGTGGTCTTTGGCTGCACTGACATACCTGCTGACATGTGATAAGTCCTCTCTGGTAAATGCACAGCTGGGATGTCAGGGCCCTAAGGTGGAAAAGATTTTGCATTCTCCCTTCCTAAATTGAGATTTTGCACCATTTTTTCCTTTGTTTTTGTTTTTAAATCAAATGATTCCCCACAGACAGGAGCTCTATATGATGACGATGGTGGTTTTCACACGCTTTCCTCTTCAGCACCTAGAATATGTGGCACTGATCTTTGCGACAAAAATTCTTTTCATTTCCCAGATTGTCTAAAAACTCATTTGACTTATCTGCCAATAAAGAATCCTTATCTGATACTTTTCAAACACAATTTAAAAAAAGACCACATTTAATACACAGATCCAAGTTGTCCTTGATTCTTTCATTAAACTTTTTTTATCAATTATGTATCAATGTAAACAGTGAACTTCTATGAAGTAGCTTCAATAATAAAGCAAAAGCAGTCCACTGTCAACTTGAAAATATGGTTAATTTTTACCTAGTAAAAATTGGTAATAATTGGTCATGTAAGAAAGTTTTCTGACAGTAGCTTTAATGTCATTGTTGATCAGATGTGATTCATATCTCTTCCATTTCATATTAAAAACTCTTAAAAATTAATGATTACTTTCATTTATAATTGTTGTATGAATATGATTATGAATATTCATGACAAGCTCATATCAATGTAACCAGTTTTGTTTTTGTTTTGGTTGTTTGAGAGATTATGGACTCTCTTATTTTTTTTAATTGTTTTTCCCATAACTTGCACTTTGTAGGCGGTTCCTCGGTTGTCGTGTCACTGCTGTCTGTCAGCAATGTGGAAAGAGTCATTCTCATTAAAAAAAAAAGAAAAGAAAAACCTGATCTTTTATCTTCTGAAAAGCCTTAGTAGGTCATTGTTTAAGTAAACTAAAAAAGGAGCTTGCTGTCTGTTTAAAATGTTTATTCAAAGAGTTATTGAGCCCGGATGTCTGAATCTTTGAATATCTTGCCAACTTTACTGAGCTGTTTTTGGTGTGCCTCCAGCTGAAACTGCTGCCGTATTTTTCTGCGCTTTATGGCAATAAAATGTTGTGATCCGTTCAGGATATGCAGAGTCCTAGTAGAGTATTTTTTGATCATATTGACAATAATACCAATATCTGATCGCGATGCAACATCTGATTCCGATCTAGTCTGAAATTACATGATTGACTCCAATTTCCAATCACGTTATTGGATCGAAACATCTCCACTAAAAACCATGTCGTGTCGATTACATTACTGCTCCCTCCACATGATATGTCCAGAAAACACAAAGACACACAACCTAAAGGCCTGTCCCTGTTTGGTTGGTGTAATAAAAACATAGAGGCAGCTTTGGCACCTCCACCATCTTGAAGCGGGGTTACCTGTGGAAATGGGCTCACACTTGGCAACCCTGGCGTTGTAGTTCTGGCCTCGAGGACACTCGCAGAGGAAAGAACCGTCCGTGTTGACGCACTCGGCCTCCCCACAAACACTGCCCAGCAGCTGGCACTCATTCAAATCTGTGAGGAAACAAGAGAATACCACACTGGTGATCCATTATGTTCTTGTATTCTCATCACTGATCTTCCTCTTTATGGTTCACAAAGTTGACCCCCACCCCCTTTTTTTTTTAATGTCTGCACTGCTGGCTTACAGTTAATAAAAAACATTCATCATCACCTGTGTGGCGTCCTAAACTGCAGTGAAACAAAAGATTACTTGTCAAATGATTTATTACATCAAGAATTGTACAAAAAACAAAACGAGTTTACATTTTTTGTATAATCCCCTTTTAGCAGAAAAGCATAAACTAAAACCCACAAACCTCATCCAATTTATCAACCACTAAATCTGGCTTCGTTAAGTTCTTGACTGGACTCTTAGAGTTCCCAGATGTCATCAAATGCAGCCTGACACCAAACTGCAGCGGTGGAATGCAATTAAAGTGGCGTGGTGACTCCGTAACCGAGCTGCTGAGGTCTTTCCAAAAAGCTTTCAATGTCATTAAAGTTTGTTTACAATTCTGTCTAGCATCTGGAAAGCCACGAAGTTTAGGAAACTGCATGCTTTAAATTAGAAAGAGAAGGATGTTACTCTAGAGTACAAATGTCAACATATGACCCGAATGATGCAATCGGGGACAGCAAGGTCAAGAAATACCTCAGATTAGATAAAAAAAAAGGCTGCTGGATGGCAAAGAACAGAACTTAAAACAAAAACAATGTGATATTTTGGGCTGATTTACTTAAAAGGTTAAAGTCAGATTCTGACATTTTCATTCAGTAGGAACTTACTGGAGGATTCTGTGTAGCTAGAGGTGGGACTGTACCTGTTGCAAATATTTTCTTTTTTTTTTTTGCTTCATCACTGGCTTGCACTAAGCCTCTCCATACAAGTCTGTGCTAATCATTGCCCCCTCATAAATCAATGTTGGGTTAGTTCAAACCCAACAGGAACGGTGTGTGAGGGTAGTTTTGCTGTGAAGCCTCTCAGGAAGCTCAGAGCGGGACAGTCCCCTCTGGAAAAATCCACGCCCCACCGTCAGAGCTGGCTTTTTGTGGGTGTGAGCCGCAGTCCAGTGATGGTTTGGCAGAGGAGGGGAGGCAGCTGGCTCGGACATGTAGTCGTACTGTGCTGGTTTGTCTGGCATTGTGTTTGTGTTTAGGTGGTGCTGGCCAGATCAGGTTCTGACAGTTCTTACAATCCCACCAAGGGACAAAAATACACTAAATGAGAGGAGCAGAAACATTTCTGGACCAAAGCGAACCTGCTACATAAACAGTTTCTATTTAACCCAAACTAAACTTGGAGCAACTGCAGATTTCTTCAGTAAGCAGGTCCTGTCCTAAGTATTTGCTGGTGGCATTATTTGCTTGTTTTAATAATGTCTATGTAAATTGGGAAAGTATTACTGAATGCAATCCATGATTCTGAATCTGGTTCTGCTGGTGGTTTTCTCCACTCAGAGGGAGTTTTCCTCTCCACAGTTGCATAGGGATAAGGCTAGCAATCCTTCCATGTACTCTTATTACTGTCATCTTGGTTGTGAACTGTTACTTTATAAATAAAGTGAAATGAATCGATTTTTTAACAGGCAGAGCAGGACTTTTTTGTCCCAGTGGTCCACTTCTACCTCTACCTAAGACATGGAAAAACACGAGATACTTTAAAACATCATATCAAGAGCAATATTAAGGAGAACATGGGCCCTTCTGGAGACAATGTGGCTTGACAGTCAACAATCCTTGTCATGATTTCTGGGATTGTCCCAGTTTTGGGAATGTCCAGGCCTCCCTAAGTGATGTTTTCAACATTCCAATACCTCTTTGCTTTAAGGCTCTCCTTGGTCGTTCAAGCAAAAGTTGTCTTGTTGACACTTTGATGCAAAGTCTGCTATAGAAAAGCCTTTCTTAAAGCAAGTTGTGAGACACCAAAACTAAAGTGGAGAAGGCATTTTAGCACAAAAAGCCCTGTCTGGTTTTCCACAAAGATGACAATAACAGCCCAAGAGCTTTTGAAACATGGATCAATGATGCCTTTTGGATGGGTGGCTTGAATTTATTTTTAAGAAAACATGGTGCACAAGCCCAACACTCACCCTCGCAACTTTGACCATCCTGGGATTCCTGGTAACCCTCGTGGCAGAGGCACTGGAATGAACCCGGCACGTTCGCGCAGTGGCCGTGGGCGCCACAGCGACTGTCATTCAACGCACACTCATTTACATCTGAAAACCACAGGAAAATGGAAAAAGGTTTACTTTTCACCTCTTTTAGTTTCTACTACTGAACTGAAACAATGAAATGATAAAAAAATCAAAGGGCAATAAAATTTTATGATTTAGTTTATCTTAGTACTGGAATTTTTATGTTTAAAGTTAAAAAACAATGTGTACCTGCCAAAATACTGAGTTTGTTCGAAATAAAAGTTGATAATTATGATTTTCGAGGTAAAGATATGTTTAAAAAGAAAGTGGTCAGAACTAACGCATTAAGAAATAGTGTTTTTGTTCAGGGGGTCAACATGTGGAATTTATTATCAGACGAACTGAAAAATGCAAAATCCATACTGCACTTTAAGAAAATGTATAAAGTTAAAATGTTTCAAAAATACCTTCTGGACTGAGAGACTTTGGTGGTTGTGAGGTCATTTTGAGAAGTGTTTGTTTTGTTTTTGGTTTTTTCATCTTTTTTCTTTTCTGATTTAAGGTTCTAACAGTTTGTAGGTAGATGTAATGTTTGTATTCAGGGTTGGGGAAATAAGCCTTGGCTTCACCCAACACCTTTTTCGGTTAATTTTGTTCAATGTTTATGTTATGTTTATTTATTTATTATTATTATTATTATTATTATTTTCAATGTTTATGTTGACATTGATCAGTATCAATGTTTATGTTGATGTTTTTAAGTTTGTTTGTTTAACTTAACCGAAATAAAGTTTCTCACATCACATAAAGTTTCTCACATCACTACTGAACTGAAACAATGAAATGATAAAAAAAGTGCATCAAATAACACTCAAAGGTAAATTAAACTACATTTAGAAGAGTTTAGTGGGCACGATCATACTTAACAACTAAGATAGGTGCTGTGAAAAAAAGCCAGATTTAATAAAACAACACTCAGACATACACACTTCCACTCGAGTGAGTCTGCATAAATCATGAGGCAGAGGGCAACAAATATCCCTCCTCGTCTAGACAGCCAGCTCAAAGGCTTCCGCCTGTTTCTTTTCCTCTCAGGCAAGAGAGGGCATTAAACAAAGCTCTGGCACAGAGGAGCAGACTCCTGCCAAGGCGGAGAAACCAGCAGCAGCACATATGAGAGATAGAGGGGAAACCGGAGGATGAAGACGAGGAACACTGCGGTGTCTACCATGAGGTCGTTGTTGATGTTTCAATAAAATTAAAAAAAGTCAAGCTGAGTCAAAAGTCACAGCTGGGAGAAACGATCAAAGCGCTCAGAACACTCCATAAAAATGGGAACGGTAGGTGATCGGAAAAGAGTTTTAAAGGTTTTGAGGTGAATACACAAACACGAGAGCTGAAACTGAAACACAGATCAATGCCACATGTGTGAACCTGCAGCTGCCCCGGAGAAGTCCTCTAGCAAGAAATGACCTAAAACAAAGAATCATGTTTAATGAAACCAGAGTATCGTTTTGGTTTTCTGGTTTCTGCAATAAAAGGTTAAGAGACCTTTGGCTTTATCAGACATCACTTGCTGGTCCAATAAAAAGGAAACACCCGGACTTAACTAAGCAAACAGGTAAGATTTTCCTAATAGGCAAAAAAAAAAAATTTAACCAGCTGAAGCAGTGAGCCTCAGTTATACGGCTGTGTTGGTTTTTGAGAAGGTTTTCCACCAGTTTTACAAACGGTTAAATAATTAAATAGAATGCAGAGCACGCAAAGAATTGCTGTTCAGTTTATTTAGGAACTGCTTGATGCATTAACACAAGCTGCAGGATGATGAGGAACAACTGTATTCAAGGGAGCAATGTTGTGGTTATGGCATCTACAGAGCCTTTCCAAGTAATGAAAAGGTGTATTCATTTCCATAATTTCATTCAACAAAATTCAACCTTTACAGAATATAGATTATTGGATTGATTTCAAGTAATTATTTTTGTATTTTTACATAAATTGGGGTTCCACCTCATAAAATCCACAAAACATAACAAAAAATTGTAGAGGAATCTGCCCAATTGTTGAAAAACAACTGAGTTTCACCAACTAATCTTCTACCTGCACAGGTTCCTTCAGATGTCATTGAACTGGCTCAGTCTGATTCAATTGCTTTAGCTGGGGGAAGAATTCAATATGGGGAAGAATTCGGACTTGACAACTAGCCAGAAGACCATCAGTACCAGTTCTCAAAGGAGGTGGAACAGGCGAGAGCTCGGTACAATAAACGCCTGGAAGACCAATTCTCTGTCAACGACGTCACCTCTGTTTGGAGAGGGCTTAGGCAAATCACGAACTACAAGCCCAGAGCCCAACATGCTGCTGACGACCTACAACTGGCTGAGAGGCTTAACACCTTTTATGCCAGGTTTGAGGTCCCACAACCCTCCTCCTCCCCCCTCACTGAACAGGTTTCCTCAACAACTCTGGTGCCACTTTCCTCCCCCACCACTATCACTGAGGACAGTATGACCCCCCCAGACCACCTCTCCCCCACCACTGTCCTCTCAGTGACAGAAGAGGAGGTGCTTAAGCTTTTCCGGAAGCAAAACCCACGGAAGGCTCCGGGTCCGGACGGCATCTCGCCTGCCACCCTGAAACACTGCGCAGGCGAACTGGCAGCGGTCTTCACAGACATTTTCAACACCTCCCTGGAGGCCTGCCACGTCCCAGCCTGCTTCAAACTGTCCACCATCATCCCTGTCCCCAAGAAGCCCCGCATAACTGGCCTCAATGACTACAGGCCTGTGGCACTTACGTCTGTAGTCATGAAGTCATTCGAGCGTCTGGTCCTCCCCCACCTCAAATCCTTCACCTCCCCCCTCCTGGACCCTCTGCAGTTCGCCTACAGAGCCAACAGGTCTGTAGACGACGCTATCAACCTGGCCCTCCACTTCATCCTGCAGCATATGGACTCCCCGGGAACCCATGCTAGGATCCTGTTTGTGGACTTCAGCTCTGCGTTCAATACCATCCTCCCCTCTCTGCTCCAGGAAAAGCTCCTCCAGCTCAACGTGCCTGACTCCACCTGCAGGTGGATCACTGACTTCCTCATGGACCGGAGGCAGTGTGTGCGGCTGGGGAAGAATGTCTCCACCACCCAATCTATCAGCACAGGAACTCCACAGGGCTGTGTACTTTCCCCTCTACTCTTCTCCCTGTACACTAACTGCTGCACCTCCAGCCATGACTCTGTCAAACTGATCAAGTTTGCAGATGACACCACCCTCATCGGACTCATCTCTAATGATGATGAGTCTGCCTATAGGAGGGAGGTGGACCGGCTGGTGTCGTGCTGCAGCATCAACAACCTGGAGCTGAACACTCAGAAGACAGTGGAGATGATAGTGGACTTCAGGAGAGTCACAGCCCCCTCACCCCCTCTCATCCTGACAGACTCTCCCATCACCATTGTGGACTCTGTCTGTTTCCTCGGCACCACCATCACGCAGGACCTCAAGTGGGAGCCGTCCATTTGCTCTCTCCTCAAAAAGGCCCAGCAGAGGATGTATTTCCTGCGGCAATTGAAGAAAGCCAGGCTGCCGGCCCAGATGATGGTGCAGTTCTACACGGCCATCATTGAGTCCATCCTCACCTCCTCCATCACCGTGTGGTACACTAGTGCCACAACCAGGGACATTAACAGACTACAGCGTATTGTGCGCTCAGCAGAGAAGGTGATCGGCTGCAGCCTCCCATCTGTCCAGGAACTATATGTCTCCAGAACCCGGGGACGTGCAGGCCGGATAGCTGCCGACCCTTCCCACCCTGGACATTCCCTACTGAAACTACTCCCTTCAGGCAGGAGGCTAAGGTCCATCAGGACCAGAACCTCCAGACACAAGAACAGTTTCTTTCCCTCTGCAGTCAGACTCTTAAACGCCCTGTAACCCCCCCCCCTAAATTTCACGTCAATGTCCAACCAGTCACCAGCCCACTACCTGCACCTTGAACATTCTCAGTTGCACTGTTTTGACACTCCTTGCACTACTGACTCTATTTATATTTTTTGTTATGTCCATTGTGTAAAAATTTTGTTGCTTACTGTTCTTCTGTTTTATGTTGCACATTTGCACCGAAACAAATTCCTACTCTGTGTAGCTACACAGAATATGGCAATAAAAACCTCTTGAATCTTGAATCTTGAATCATTGATCCCCTCCATAGCCTTGGTAAGCCACAAAAGTTCATGGCTAAGGAGGCTGGCTATTCAGAGCGCTGTGTCCAAGCATACCAACAGTAAGTCTGGCTGAATGCTCTAGAGGACTTTAGGAGTCCTTCTGAGGATCTGGACGGAGATGCAGATTTCCTTTTCCAGCAGGACTTGGCTCCTCCCCACGCTATTGAAGATGAACATATTTTAAAAATACTTTATTTTGACTGAATCGATATGATCATAATCTCTATCCATAGAGACATGAATGGTCATTTCTCTACAGTTTTCTAACCTTCTTAAAATTCTGCTTTCATTGGTTTTATGAGCTGGAACCTCAATCATGTAAAAATTAGCACTTGAATCAACTAAGCAGTGGCCACTAAATCTATATTCTATCAAAGTTTAATTTTTTTAATAGAATGGTGGAAATGCACTTTTCCATGATACTCCATTTTTTCTTTTGGAAGAGTCTATATATCCAATTTAAAAATAGCAGAGGATCTAATCCACAGATGCCATCTAAAATTTTTAATACAAAGGATTTATGACGGCCAAAGCCAACTGAATCTACTTCTTTAAAATTAGTAATTAAGATTTTATAGACTGCTAAAAAAATAACATTGATCCCATGTGCATTGAAATTTCTGTTTATCCAAACCATGTCTGCTTTAAAATTCATAGTTTGGAGTTTTACCAATGAAGAGATTGCGACATTTTTGGTGCTTTATATGATGAACAGCAGAAAAGTGATTACAACTCTGGACAGAAGGACATGTTGAATCAATACAGAGGTCTCTGCAAAAACAATGCCACTGTGAATGAGTGCTGCAGGCGGAGGGCACGTCAACATCATTTAGATGAACAGAATTCTAACTGGTCTGTGTTACCAATGATGCACTTCCAGGTATGTTTAGAGAGGACGGCTGCATCTTACCTTCACATGAGAGCAAATCGAGGCTAGGAGAGAAGCCGCTTTCGCACAGACAGATGTAGGACCCTTCTGCGTTGAAACATCTTCCATGGGGGGAACAAAGCTCCGCCTCTTCCACACATTCATCCACATCTGTGATGAAAACAAACTAACTGAGAGGAGCCTTTTTTATTACATTTTTTGTCTGTTTTTCTGTGCTTTAGAAATGTGAAAAAACAAAAAAAAACTAATCTTGTAGCAAACTGCATTCAGCTCATGATTGAAAAAAAGAAAACGAAAAAAATAATAAAAAAGAAAAAAATGAGAAACTTGAGTTAATTTGACCTAAAAAGTTTTAAAAGGGGTAAATTTCTTCTGGGGTTCCAACTGATTCTTAAATTTGACTCAGTTCAAGATCTAACTTCATGAATCTCAATTATCTGTTAAATTAGTATAAAATACAAAACTAATTACATAGCACCCCAAACAGTGACATGAACAGATTATAATAACACAAGTTTGGGATATTTTGAAAACTCCGCCCAGAATATTTGTTCCCAATTTGGATGATTTGGTGAGGTAGAAACTGAACAGTCTGAATTTCATGATCAGTGGAGGTAAAAATGCAGCACCCTAGATGTAACAGGAGGCTCAAACCTGCTCTGGGGGTAACTTGGATTGAAGGAGAAATACTAGAACATGGTTGCTCTTTTTGTGCATCAATATGCAATCGCACATGTGCGCAGAGGGTGGAGGAACCCAGGAGAACATGGAAGGATCAGTTCAGAGCAGCTCTGATGGGGAATTGTCGATTAGCACCAACATGTCCCTCATCGATCACTTGGTAGTTTTACAAAATTTCAGCCGACAGCTGGGATTAAGCATGATTATACTAAAAACCTATTTAAATTCTGTAAATGCCTCGTACAAAGCTGCATTTTATGACTCCATTTTGGACTGCATATTCATAAGAAATTCTACAAACAGGGATATAAACTTTTTTTTGTTTGTTTTGTTTTTTTCATTTAAAAATGTTTAACAAACCTCCAGAAGTGGTCAGATTTATTTGCTGTGACTGACACAAACACTTCAGATCCTTCTGGACCCAATCAGTCTTATGTCTTAGTCATAGTCACGGGTGGATATGGGCTGTTTGCTTGTGAAAATTGGGCAAACGTGTACGGGGCACACAGGTTGCCCGCGGGAAATCTAAAGATTGTAGACCACTCTCTGAGCCTGTAAGGCAAAAATATTCTTCCTTTTTTTTTCCTACAGGCACAGTGAGGGCGACCTCTTGTAGTAAACCCTTAAGACACATGTGAGGGTGAGTTAAGGGAAGTAGGTGGGATGCAGGCGTGTCATACAGATTCTTCTTTTTTCTGCTATTTTTTAGACAATAAGAGCACAGTTTGTGTGGAATGGAACGTGCAATGGTACGTTCCATTTTCATGAGGCGGCCGTACGAGCCTCAAGGAAACTAAAAGACACACCTTAAGTTGCAGCCCCTCCTGTCTACAACCTTCCACGGGCCAGGACAACCTAAAAACATTCAGCACCCGTATGGGGGTTGACCCCTACAGGTGCAAGTGACTAAGGATTTCTGCATGTGTTTCTGCATGCTAGTAAAATGTTTTAAGAACAAACGGGTAATCTATCTTCTATGGAACTCATAATGTCAAACATATGTCCAAATTTTCCTAAACAATTGTCTATTAGATAAACTATTCTAATAAACATTTTGATTTTAAACGTAGATACTGTCATTTTGCCCTAAAAATAGAATGTATATTTCTTTGCAACACCGGAATGAATGAGTGTGTGATTCTGGGATCAGAGTTACCTCTGCAGAGGGTGTCATTGATCCGCCTGTATCCGTCAGGACACACACAGCTGTATGACCCCACGTTGTTGCGACATTCTCCCACGGGTCCACATGGCGCTGCCTCCTCCACACACTCGTCCACATCTGGAAGTCAGTGGGTTTGTTTACAATGTTTGCATGAACAGCTCTGCTGCAGGATCTTCAAGACTGAATAAGATTGAAGCTTTAATGAACTAACAAAAACCAGAAGCCTGAATAAGAGCCGTGGAGGCCGTGGTATCCCTGAGGTCAGCTGCACGGGAGACAGAACCGTTTGGTCCCTCCTGTGCTCAACCATCTGCATCTGCTTATTTTAAAGGCCACATGTTCCATCAGCAATGAGCTGCCCTCGTAGAAACACGATAATGATTTCCTGTTTATAATTAGCATGGATAGCATTATAGATTTAGACAAACACATAATTGGGTATTGACAAAAAGGCTCTGATTTGACAGCAAGAAGAATAATTGTTTTAAAATGTGTTTTTTTTAAACGGATGTTGCAAAATCCAAGTAAAGTTTTTATTTCTTTTATTGTTGGTGTATGAAACTAAAATCCAGACAGGATGCAGTTGCCTTTCTTTTCTAGTATGTGTTTGGTTGTCGATCTTATCAAGAAGTCTTTAAAAAAAAAGAAGACTGTTTTTAGGGTCTACAACACCCAAATTGAAGCTGACAGTCAGAACTGTACCTTCACACTGGTCTCCAGTCGATGACGCTCTGAAACCAGGCCCGCACTCACAGAAAAAGGAGCCTCTGGTGTTCTGACAGTGGCCTTGGATGCAGACCTGCTCGTCCTGGCACTCATCCACATCTGAGGAACAGAAAACCACGTCGGAGATTCAAGTATCACAGAGATCATCATGGAGAAGTGACAGGTAGCAGACAACAATGAGGAAAGTGCAGAAGCATGTCGATGAAGTCACTTATTACAACACTTATGTCTTCATGATGTCCAATAAAAGGGCCTGATTCACCGCAGAGATCCATCATCTCCTCTGTTCAAACAGGGAGGAGATCTTCAGCAGCATTCAGAGCACACAGACTTTAGAGGTTGTTGAACAGTAATGATATCAAACCACTCATCCACGTCTGCCAAGAACTAATGCACTTTAATGAGACACCCCTTCACCTCAGAGGCTGCTGACATCAGTGTTTAAAACTGTTTATATTAGGAAGAGTTTAACAGAGACATCTCTAAACAGCTAAAACCCATAAAAGAGAACCTGATCCATCTGACTCCATCAGCATCCAGCAGTGGGTTTCAGGACTGAACAAAAACCTCCTCTTTCATCTCAAATTTACAATTTCTAAACACTTGACTGTAGAGTTGAGATCCTTCTGCAAATCTATACCTTACATTCATAGCGATTGGCCATCGGATAAATTGTACTGCGGTCCAGTTCCCACTAAGGTTGGACGGTTTCGTTTGCGACTGTTCATGATAACTGCAAATAACTTCTAAGTAGCATTTCTACTTTTCAGACCTGATGACGTGATTTTCTCCAGCATTTTAGTGGTTTGGTATTTTACTTATAGTGATATATAGGTTTCTTTGACATTTGAGTTTTTCTGCAGATGCTTACATCTATTTAGATATGTTTGTGTCAATTACTGGTGCAGACAAAGTAGGTGGTTCAGCAGTTTTTACATTTTAAAATCCTCAACATGCCAAACAACTATACATTTAAAAAAAATGCATAAGAAGGGATTTGCCTTCTGCACCACATCTTAATCCTATACAGCTTTAGTTATAGTTAAGTTGCATTAAAAAGTGATTTTTACAGTGAAATTCTTTTTTTTGGTACTGACTCGCAATAGAATAAAATGCAGTAATAGCGGCCTCAACTTCAAATTCTAGGACGAGGAAACAGCAATTTTCTGGCTCAAGTTTCTGCCATCACATTTTACTAATCGCACTAAATAAATTCAGGCTGAATTGCGCGATATACGCAATTCCACCACAGGGGTAAAATTCCATTGACTATGTAATCAACTTGTGACACATTTTGCAGTGATTCGGGCAATCCCCCTTGAAGGCCTTGCAACCATTGTGCCCAAGGGATTCCAAACCACTAAGAAGTATAAACCGGCCCTAACAGTTTGATCAAGTTCATTTTGACCTAAAAGGTCTCAATTCACTGTGACGCAAACCAGAGACCTTCCCAAAATGTCAATTTAAAAAGCAGACATAAATGAGTAGGTAATGTCAAGCAGACATCTGCCGTGTGGCTTATTCACTTATAGACTCCACTTCTTATCATTTCCTACTGCGCCACCATCCCTATATGCCACCCGCTGCAGTTTGGCGAGCAAGAGGAGCCCATGTCTCATAGCCGAGCTGGGCCAGATGTGATCCAGCAGCAGGAGGTTCCTTCATGAGGAGAACTGGACACAGCTTTTGGCTCAAAGAGAAGATTCTGAATGTCCAGAAAAACCTGATCCCATTTGTGCCTCTGTCTGTTTCATAACTATCATGCTCTGTGGTCAATTTGCTTCTTCAGCCTTTTTTAAAAAAATGCTGATGAGTTAGCAAATGAGGAATTTAAGTTATCCAGAACAAAAATTAATGAGTAGAAATGTATAAATATTCAAAGTCTTAGAAGTGTAAGGTGCCAAAAACACAGTGAGATTTTAGCACCAGAGATTAAAAAATAGACATCTTCGAGAAGTTTTTTTTTTCTTTCTGTTTCTTCATATTTGTTTAGACCCACTCCAATGAAAATTATGTTTTTGGTACTTTTTTGATGGAGGACATTTAAAACATTTAAAAGACATTTAAAATTAGAATTTGCTTGTCTGAGTATTTACCTATTCAAATCGTTTTGAATCAGAAGCAGACAAAAATGTTGTAAAAAGCTTGTAGCTGTGACGTAGAAGCTACTAGGTAAGCCACTGTATGCATCTATTTGTAGACAATTAGATCCACGTACGTCTTTGTTTTTCTTGTCTGAGCTGGAATCTTGCAATCTCTAAACTGTACGGCTGGATAGCTCCAATATTGCTCGCCATTTTTATTGCACCACTAATATTAGCTTTGGGTTGTAAGGAGCTGCAAGCTAGGAGAAGAGCGTGTGAGAAGATGGGTAATGGGACGTGGGGGTGGGCTTACCCAATGCCAACAGTCCTGCCAACAACATGGAGGTGAATTTCTGAAGAACTACTTCCGCTCTACAGAAACTATGTCCTAGAAAATGACTTTTTTTTGTTTGTTTGTTTTTTTCCTTTTGGCTAAAAACGGCATAATCATGATTAAAAGACCACTGAGAACGGTTCTAAGAATCAATTAAAAGTTGATCGGAGTGGGTCCTTTAAGGATACTTAAATTAGCGTCCTGCTGATTAACATTAACCCTTAAATGCAGAAAAAGTTTTTGTTGATTGATTTTTAAATCAAACGTCAATCTGTTCAAAAATATAGAAAAGCCTCTAAACTGAAAGAATGTTCGCCCTCATCTTCCTGTTACTGGATAGATGGCAAACAGATTTCCAGCTGCTTACAATGGTTCCTGTTTAGGATTCCAAACGGAGTCTGAAAATATCCAGGCAGCTTTCCTATTATTCTTGTTAAAAAGTACTGTGGTAGCATATAAATAACATATAAACCTCTGGAAAAAATTCTAAAGCGAATGCTTTGCCTCCACAGTTGAGGAGAGGAGCTTTTACAGCAGCGATGGGGAAACAATCATCAGGCCTGTTTGCCCTCACGGCTCTTATTCAGCATCATTTCACTGGGTGGGGAGAGCAGCATTGAAATGGCAGGAAACCACATAATGACAGAGTGCTTCGTATTTGTATCCTAAGGAAGGGCGATGAAGCAGGAGGAGGGCGGTGCAGACCCCGTCGACAATGCAGCTGCTGGTCGCAGATTTTTGATTCTGTTTGTCAGGACCCTGCAGACGTCCAGATCACTCCTGTGTGCTCTTGGCATTAAACATGAAATTAAACATTCGATGATCTGAAAACTAACAAAACTAGAAAAGTGAGTCCAATAAAAGAATGACTGAATGAATAAATCTCTGCTTTTTGGATCGACTTGTTTTTTCCCAAGCACCACATGCATCCCTGAGGAAGTCAAAGATCGTACAAACAAACTTAAAGCTCCAAGAACCCAAGCGAGGATTCATTCAGGAGTGTCGCTAAAGAATCACATGGAAGAAGGAAAGAATTTAGGCCCTACTTGTTTCAGTAAAAACCAAAGTTCTTGATTGTACATTGACAAAATAGATCCATGGAGAGTTTTAGAAGAAAAACACTGCTGAAAAAAGAGAACATAAAGAAACATTTGACAAAAACATCTCAAATTTAAGGCCAAACATTCTGTGGAGTGCTGAAATAGAACAAAAACATCTATCTGGAAGGTGTCTTTTCCTTAGACCAGCTGTCAAACTACGACAGCAAAAAGATCATCATAAAAAGATATGGTGATGGTGGTATGATGACATGGGGCCCTTTTTACCTTTAAGCCCAGAGCTTTAGCTCCAGTGTTGACACATTCTTTTAACGACCATTAACTCTTCAACACAATTAACATATTTCATGTGGATTCTGGAGCAGAGAAAAGTAGCTATGCGCTGATATGCAACATCAGAATCAGCTGATTGACGATGGCGTAAACGGTAGAAGAGTTACAGTAGGTCAAAGAGCGTGTGTCAATTAGGTGATGCAGGCATCTCCGATGTTAAAGGGTTTGGATAGGAATACATTCTCATAACTAAAAGAAAAGGTAGATCTGTTCTGGTAGAGTTTTCTCAGAAATTCTGATCTCTAATGAAGACCTAAAACATGTCCAACAGTTAAGGACTTCAAGGAAAAAGCGATAAGGTCTACGAACAAACAAACAAAAGATTTTGAGGTAGCCTATTTAAAATCTGGACTTAACTTATTAACCAGGTTAAAGAGCACTTACAATGAGAACTTGGACCTATGAAGCGTGTTTTTAGACTGTGGGAGGAAGCTGGAGCAAAACCTACACGTGCATATGCAGAACATCCAAGGTCTACACAGAAAGGACCCAGCCGGGATTTGAACTGAGGCCTTTTTGATATAAGGGGAGAGTGCTGACCATCACACTGCCGTGATGCATTCATGATCGCTAAACCCCAGTATGCCCAACCCTATAGGGAGAAACTCCTCGTTGCGTGTTAGAAACCCAGCGTTTGTGGGTTCTTACAAATGTGGTTGTTTTGGTCAAACAGGACAGAACCAGTTATTATGTTTGGTGGTTTATTGCTTTCTGTCGAGATCCCGGCAGGTGTGATGGAGTTTTTTAAACCGACAGTAAGAATTTTTCTATTTTACAGAGAATGTCTCAGATCTGTTGTAATTAAATTAATAATGAAATTGCACTTTTGAAGATAAAAAGAACAAATATTGTGTGGTTGTTGAGCTGTTAAAAGGAAACATAAATGTGTTTGTAAAATCTCACTTTTATCTGTTTCATTGCTACAACACCCCGCACACATATACCCTAGATAACCTCTGAGGTCATTACTCACCCACACAGGTGGTTTGGGCGTCGTCCAGGCGGTATCCCCTGTCACAGTGGCAGGTGTAGCCATCGTCAGTGTTGTAGCAAATCCCCTGCCCACAAATGTAAGGGTTGACCTGGCATTCATTCACCTCTGGGCCGGAGGAGACACATCAGAGCATTAATGCAGCAGCTTGAGCTAATCAAGGAGCACCTGGCAACCACAACACAACATTAACAAGCCACAAGCTGACTGGCTTATGGAAGAGTGACACAAGATCACAGCAGGTAGCATTCAGCAGCTGAGGGATGTCTTCCTCAATTAAAGTGTCAGGATTATTCCATCAATCAAAGTTACTACAGGTTACAGATATAATAAAATATAATACAATGTTAAATATTTATAAAGCTATAAAAACTTCTTCCACAGAACATACAAAAACTGTTTCAGGAAACAGAACAAGAACATTTACCAATCAACAACCTTGTGTGAGACGACACGAAATTACATTTTCTGGTTGTGCAATAACATGGAGGGAAATATCACAATGAGTTACACAATTTAAAATAGATACAGTACAGACTACAAGTTTGGACACACCTTCTCATTCAAATGAATTTGGTCTGTACTGTATGTATAAACGGAATATTTTGGAAACGTTTACTTAGAAAATGAGAAGCTTGATGGGACAATGTACAGACAATCATGACTTCATGACGACGTTCATGACGCCTCACAGTGCAACCAGCTTATAAAATAACAATTATAATAAGAAGAATAAGAAGAATAAGAGCAATCTAAAGTTTTTCAGCATAAGTTTGTAGCAGGGAGTGAAGGGGGCAGAGGGGGTAGGGCAATGAGGGAGTTGAGTTTCCTTCTCATTTCAAAACATCTTTTGGATATCCCAGACATTCTATTTTAAGTAGTGGATTTTGAACTTTGTTTTTTAATCTCAGAAGGGATTTTGGCCCCATTCATTTTGTTTATGCTTTCCTCGATTTTAGGTGGAGGTAGTTGACTATGCCTAAAATTAATTTCCCTGGGGTACTGCAAATTTTGGTGAGTTTCTGAATATGTGGCAAAAGTGACATTTTCGTTAAAATGTGCAGGAAGAAAGAAAAACTGCAAAAACAATCTGGTCCTTACTGTCCAGGACTGCTGCAGGTCAGAAAAGTCTGTCCAATTTGACCAGGGTTAAATTGGACATCAACACCCTTAGATTATTCCAAACATTGGAGTTGTTCATGCCTTCCATGAACACCACAACACAATAATTTTCAAAATAGGTCACTGTAAGGTGCATGTAGGTCTTACCAGCTGACTGAGTAGGAGCGATGTCCTGGCCGGCGTTGGATGGAAGGATCTCCCTAGGAACAGGAGGGGAAGTGTTCTCAACAATCACTAAAAAAAGGAAGAGAGTTTGAAGAAGTCAAATTAAGATGACTGCCATTTCAGTCAGTCATGTCATCACCAAGTATGAATGAGGAGTGAATGAATAACGACACATTGCAAACGCTTTGAGCGTCTGAAAAAGCGCAGATAAATCTAATCCATTATTTGTATTATTATGTCACAGCCTCTCAAACAGTAGTCTAATGAGAAATGGAATCCTAAAAGATTAAACTTAGAAGGTTGCGAACATTCCAGGATTCAGGATATCCATTCATTCATTCGTTTTCTGTTTTGTCCCTTTCGGGGTCTCGAGGCTGCCGGAGCCTATCCCGGCCAATAGTGGGCAAAGGCAGGGGACATCCTGGACAGGTTGCACGGCCACAATCACACACCCACACACACTCACAGTCACACCTGGGGACAATTTAGGATATATTTATTATCGTTTTACCACAAGGACAAAACGAAATTTGTGTTCGTGATATTGGCCTAAAACCTTGATTGGCATATACGTTTTGTTTCAATATTATCCACGTTTAAAATGTTCCAAAATAAGGAAAAAATCCTTATCCCGGCTGTTTTGTTAAAGATAATTGGGATTCAGGACAAATGAATAAAGTAGTGTGAATATCAACTTAGGACATAAAGGCCGTGTCACACTGCCACTGCAAGCATTTTGCGCATTTGCTACATATAAAATTTAGGTTTTTCATGATACATGCGTGATATACGTAATTTATAAGTGTTTCTGGAGTTTGTCATTCATCGATGTGCAGAGATGTCTGTCGAGGGTTTTAGCCGACGGGTCTTTATGTGAGTCAGTTTGAAGTTGTTCAAAACTTTTGGTCGATTGAGAATTACACAGTTTATGCATCTTTTAGGGTAATTTATTTGCAATTATTACATAAATCTCACACAATTGTGCAGGATTTTTGCAAAATCCATTCAGAAATGTATGACTTTCCATGACTGCTCCACGCCTGTATAACTTTAATACTCCATATTCGGCACACATATCACATTCAAATTACGTAATTGCATATAAACGGCACAATAACCACACACGGTCCATGTTCTACGTTATTGTACGTGTTCTCTGCGTGGTTTATTCGTACTTCCTCCGTGGTTTTAACATGGTTCATTCGTGAAAGGAAAGACCTCAACTTTTCTCACATCTTTCAGGTATATTCAGGTATGATCAATTTTCATCTGTGAAATATGCACAAAATGTTGGTAGCTGCTGTGTGACCTGACTTAAATCCTTGAGCACTATCGCCCTAGAGCAAAACGATTTACCTGAAATTCAATATGTCAAGGAGTCTGTGCCTTCACCAGGGAAGTCTCACATGTCCACATGTCCAAAGACCAAGTTTCTAGTCTCATTTTATTATTTTTTAGGAATTTATTGTTCTCAAATTCCAAATTTTTTAGTTTGGAATTTAATTTGTTTCACTAATTTATCATCTTTTGATCTATTTTTTATGACAAGTACTTTATTTTGGACATATTATATTGGGTAAAACTCACCCACCAAATTGATGGTGTAACTTTTTGTAGTAAAAGTGTTTTAGAGTTAAATAAAGAAAAGAAACATTGGGGCAGAATTTTATAAAAAAAACTGGGAGGCAACTTAAGCAAACCACACGAAATGAAATTTTATGTAACACAACAAAGACGAACAAGAAAACCCAGAAAAAAAACAAAAGATCACAAACAGAAAGTTTCTGTTTTCTAACATCTTCCTACTTCTCTCTGCAGTCTCCTGTCAGGAGTCTCATTGCCATCAGGTCTATCTCTATCTAATCCTCAGACGTGTCAATGGATTCCTGTTATCTTGCTGATGGGGCCTGTTTTGTTGCGCCTGTGTTCCTCGCAGCTTCTCTGGTTTCAGCTCAGATAAGGCCCTCCGTCCCTTTTCTGCCAGCTTCGTGCTGCTGAAGGGCCACTGATGTTCATCCACCACAAACATATTTTTCTGTGAACATCCAGCTTCCTAATCACATCAGGACGCTTCATCAATCAAACTTTCTCTTTCTCCTCTGTAATCTAAAAACGGGAAGCCTGCAGTTTAACCCACAGAAATCACTTTTTTTGTCACCAGAACACTGATGAAGTGATTAAGAGTGCCCTTTTTTTCACTGCTTTCAACCATTGAGAAGTAAACCAGACGTGAACCTTCTCCACTTGAGAAAATCATCCAATACACTGCTTTTCATTTAAAAGGGGGTCAAGAAGTGTATTTAAACAAGAACCTGGAATTCTTTGGAGATCATAAGACTTCAAAAAGTTTGAAACTTTTCTGCGTTTTAATTCCAATTTCTGTACACATATGGAATGAAATCCCTTCCATGATCTATTTAGCTTCAGCTCAAGTTTAGACACACTTTGTGAAAACACAAACGTCCCATGACGAATGAAGGCCAAGTTTAACATGTGGCTGAAAACTGGGGGAGTGGGGGGGGGGGGGGGTTCCAAATTTCAAATTGTGAGCCAGCAAAAGGTGTTACATAAATTGGGCCTGATGGACACAGACTTTGTTTTAAATGAACGTTTACATGCAAATACATCAAGTTGTTCCATATATGAGAAAAAAATCAACAAAAAAAGAAGTGGTGAATTAACAAATCTACAATAAAAACAAGAGTAAAACTTTTAAGCAAAAACCCAAGTATGCAATATTTGTGTTATTTATTAAAATAGATGAATTCTTGCTCTTGAGTTGCTGTAGGAGTTTTAGGATCCATGCTTGTTGGCAGTTCTTTTGGCCCAGCTTTTTGGGAATATGGAGTAACATGAGTTATAATCTAATTTATGACGACACATGACATACAGCTAGAAATTTTGCAAAAAAAAATCTATTTTTTTAATGTGATTGTTTTGTCTGGGTTTTAGATTTGAATTTGAGTGGAATGTCACTCATACAATCACCTTCAATTTAATTGATTTACTGTCAGCGTTGCTTTTCCTGCTGCCCCCATTGGCTCAGCCGTCATGAAGGATAGTACTTCACTTCCTGTTTGAAACAGGTTTAATGCTAGGTCTGCTCACCAGTTATCCATTAGGAGGCTTGTTTGACCATCAGTCCTCATTTACTCCGATTTAAAACCACATAACACACTTCAAGATCAAGATCCAAACCACCTCAGAGAATTTCATCAAAATGTCTCAGTTCTCTTTTACATTTAAGATAAATGTGGTAGAACATCAAATCTTAAAATGACTAACTAGGTGTGTTCTAAAAAAAACTGTATTGCTTATATTGACATTTTTTATTGGGCATTTGCCTCTGTTTTTAAATGCTTCAGGAATTATTTTGCCTAAATATCCAACTGATTACAATTGTAAATACTTTTTTTGTTTTTCATTTATTGAGATTTGCTATCAAAATGAGGTCCAGAAACACTGCATCCACTTTCATGCAACTCGTAGCATCATCTTTGCTCTTTGGAGCCAAATTCAAGTGAAAATGGAGCCTGTTAGTCCTACAGGTGAAATCCACAAAGTAGGATCACAGATGTTTTAAGGCAGTACATCCCCACACTAGACACTTTATACACTCTTCTCAGACAGACGGGAACATTTTTATACTTTTCTCTCTTGTTTAAACTCTCAAAGTTTAAACCTCCATTCATAGCATATTAAGTCCAGAATTATAGAATTAAAAAGAAAGATCAAATATTTATGTAGATTAAGCAAACTGAACACATTCTGACATGGCATGGAAGAGACTGATTGACAAGGTCAACAGCCAATCAGGATGCAGAACAAAGTCTGGAAAATAATAATCACAAAAAAACATCACAAAAGCTAACCTGCAATTTAGTGAGGCAACACTCTCTTTATGATGGTAGCCCAGTTTTCCAATAGCAATGTCAAATTAATCCCAGAGGCATTTTTTGAACTTTATCTTCTCGATGTGTCCCCACAGATCTTTAAATCAATCAGTATCTATGTCTAATCTTCTGCGTTTCACAAATCATACCAGGGTAAACAACACCTCCACAAACCAGATCTAAAATAAAAGCTTTCTGCGCAGGCAGGACAAAGGTTTTAGCAACATTTCCACCAAACTACAACTAGTTAAATGTTTCAGTTCATATTTCATTTGACCTTTAGGAATTTGTTTAAGCTAAGATGAAAATCCAAATGCTCCTTCAGGGGAACCTTTTCATTTTTGAAGCGGGTATATTAAACCCTCTGTGAGATTCTATCCAAACGGAGCTCTGGGATCAGGCAGTTAATGCACAAAATTCAAATCTCATCTCATCAAATCTCATTGAAAATGCTGCTCCCATGCTGCTGAGAACATTCAGCCGTTCTACCGCCAGCTTACGGCTCACGGTTCCCGCAGGACATTGATGCTTTCATATCGCTAATTCCACCAAAGCTTTCACAGTGGCGTCTGAACCACAGATTTAAATCCAAAGAGCTTTCTCAGCCTTTTACAGTTGAAGACTCACTTTTTTGTGTCGCATGAATGAGAAAAATGACCACACTGACCCGGCACGATCTCCACGGGTCTCCGTGGTGTTGGAAGTGGAGGAGGGGTCGAAAGGTCCTGGGGCTCCTGGGGAACCGTCACAGGCTTGTTTGCAGGAGGGTTGGGTAAAACGGTGTAGCCCATTCCACCCGGACAGATCTCCTTAAACTGAGCTACAAAATAACAGAAGAAGCTGTGAATGACTGCTGAAGAAGATGATGGAAGAAGAGAAACTGAAGGGTCTGCGGCTCACAGAGTGGAAAAGCAGACTATCAGAGCGGCTTCTGGCTGCTTGTGGTACCACAAATGTCAGACTGATGGTTGTTAAATTCTCACATTTCCAACCAGCGTCTAAGATCATCAGCCTGGAGGATTTAGTCTGACAAAGGCCTACACAGCTTCAGGGCAGATGTGTTGGAAAATGCATCCTGACTAAATGTTCTGAGGCAAAAAAAAAAAAAAGATATGGAAACATTGGCAGAACAAAAAATCTTTCTGTCGGGTTTGCAATGAAGTCGATGTTTGAAAAGATGAACAATCTTCTTTTTCGCCCCGTTTTCCGGCAGAAACATTCCTCTGTAACTAATGCAGCTTCAAGCTAGGTGTGCTTATCTTAAAGCCAACACTCACAGCCGTTGCACAATCACAAAATCACAAAAAATGCGATTTTATAAACATGAAAAACTGCATCTTTAGTGCAAACAAGTGTAAGGAAATGTCGACAGCACAGGAAACACTAAGGCTGAAGGAATTTTTAAAAAACCTCCTGGTGACTTTCTTAAATCTAAATTAGCTAAAAAGGTTGAGCACAGTAAAATATTTAGAGTGAAAAATAAATAAATTATGGCCCTCGACATAACATTGCAAAAAATTATTACATGTTTTCTCAAAATAATAATTTGTGGCCACATATTAGTGTTTCATGGCCACGATTTAGCATTTTGTCGGCACAATTACTTATTTTGTGTGCATAAATTAGTATCTTCAATTCCTTCTACTAATTTTTGTGACCCGCCCAGCGAAGTTTATTGCATAACAACTACAAGCTTTTTTTCAAAGGATTCACAACAATTTTAATAAGGAAATACTCAGAAATGCAACTTTAAGCCTAATTTTCTTTATATAGGTCCTCCATTATCAGACAAATGCTACAAGAACATGTTAAAAACACCAAAAACACCATTTTCATTGGACTGGATATTTAAAGTAAAAATTTCAAAAAAAAAAATTTTTTTCAAGAAAACCCAAAAAAGTTTAGTTCTTCAAATGTGCATTGTTTTTAAAGTTTATTTTCATGACTGTTTATCAACTATATGTGAGGTAAACCAAACAGGACAAACGGAAATCTGTTTTTTTAATGTTAGAATGGTTGAAGAGGGTGAAAGAATGACAGAGTTGTATTGCTACAGCAAACTGAAGAATCAGAGGAAGACTTCATGTTTCTCAGCTTTCACACCATGAATGATGCCTCTTGCTATCCCCCAGATGTGCCTGGGGCATGAATGGGAGAGAGTAGCAATGTTTTGAAGGGAAGGGCTCCTTACCAGTTCCAGGAGGGGGGCATTTGTCACAGCGAGGGCCCCAGGCTTTGCCCACACTGCAGCAGCAGAGCTGTTTGCTCAGCTGGGCAGACACTGGGTGCAAACACTGCCTCCCCGAGCTGACAAAACGGAAGCAAGCGCCCTTCTCGCCCTGGACGACAGGCGCATTGGCTGAAGAGGAGCACCAGCGGAGGAAGAGCAAGGAAAACCCCAAATGTAGGACACCCACATAGAAGAAAAAGAGGAGAGATAAAAAGGTTCCCCTTCAACAAGCAAACCCCACCTCTGCCACAAACCGGCCGGAGATTTGTGGAAGCACCTCAACGGTTTCACCAAAACATAAACCCGCTCATGCAACGTGAAAAAGATGAGAATGGATTTACATTTTCATGCCTTTATCCAAGTTTCATGCTGAAAGATGAAGATGTGAGTCAATTTATCTGGAGCTGTAAAATATATTCTTAATTAAAGTGCAAACTAATTCAATTTTTTAAAATTATATTTACTAAACAGAAATGCAAATTATATTTTTTATTTTAAGGATTGATGTATAACAGAAATACCAGCAACTTTTCTGCCTGTCACTCAACTCGAACTCAGCTAAATCTTTGGGAATAAAATGATTGTAAATGTCTGTACACACCTCTGCAAAGATGTTTAATTTTTGTATTTCAGTGGATAAGAAATTTCATTAAAATTGCATCTGCAGATTCACAAATTAATTTCCAGTGATTTACAAAAACATTTACTAACAGCAGCATGTTAGAGCATTAATATCTGAATTGAAAAATAAAACAGATTTCTTTATTGTTTTGAGGGAAACTTTCTGCATGCTGCATTTACAACCTGGTCAAAAACTCAGATTTTTTGGCCTCCCAGCCTTTTCCACCCAAAAAGGATAATCCTGGATTAGCTATCAAACCATAAAAATGATGAATAATGTTTCTCTGTTGTGAGCTTTTCAAAGCTTAAATTCTAAGATATATTGATAAGAATTTCCAAAGACTGCAAACTGTGCAAGCTAAAATTAGTAGAAGAGAAGAAGAAAATGAGAAAAG
This sequence comes from Oryzias latipes, assembly GCF_053564925.1. Lineage (NCBI taxonomy): Eukaryota > Metazoa > Chordata > Actinopteri > Beloniformes > Adrianichthyidae > Oryzias > Oryzias latipes. The sequence continues at coordinate 11,465,328 of NC_136251.1, forward strand.
AGGTGCATTTTCTGCATTTATCAAGTTCTTTAGTACAATAATCAATCAAAATATTTTCTACAAAGTTCTGTTAACTGTTGAATTTACAGTCAAGATTTACAGTGGGGCAAAAAAGTATTTAGTGCCATCAATTGTGTAAGTTCATTACACCCTTAATATGCATTTACTGCTCATAAAAGTATTTACATTGACGTAATTTGTTGTAGTACCGGCATAAACAAGCTTTTGTTTTCACTCTTGAATTTACATATTTTCAAATCCTGTTTTTTTTTCATGGCTAATGTGCTTTTCTGAAAGATACTAAGGTCAAACACCGCACATGCATTATGATCAAGTGACCAACAGAAGTAGATGGATCAGTTTGGATAGAGCGGCATGCAGAAGGGAAGGCGGCTCCTCTGCTGGGTGTGCCGGCTCACTGCAGGACGAGACGGAGTGATGGACTTACGAATGCATGTGGTGAGGGAGGCGTCAGGGATGAAGCCGGGCGAGCAGGTGCACCTGTAGCTACCCACTGTGTTCAGACAGTTTCCATTGGGACACACACCCTGCAGCTGGCATTCGTCCTCGTCTGTCAGTGCAAGGAAAAGAAATCTTTGCTTTAAGAAACTTCAGTTTTACATATCAGGCTTTAAACTGGGTAAATAGAAAACAAACGCAGTTATAAACAGGTTTATAAAACACCTTAAATGTCTATTTATCCTATTCTTTGCACATTAAATAATGCATCTTTTAACCAGGAAGACCCCGAAGCATCCTTTGATCTATCTCTAAGGTGTTCACTGCAAATCCAAGTAAAATGCATGGTTATATGTTAAACAAGAAGAACCGAGCCTGCACTAATGCACTCTAGCTTCAAACTCTCAACCACAGCTGACTCTGTCCTGACACACTAAATGATCCAACATTCACAGAGAATGAGTTTGCTTCAGCATTTCCTCCTGACGGCAAACAATGACACAATGTGTTTGTGAGCAGAGCTGAAAGATTCATATCTCCATCGAAACAAATGGGATCAGAGCTTCAAGGCTGGAATTCTGAATAGGAAATGGCTGCTTTTAGGGAATCTGATAAGAACAACAATCAAATAACAGTGATGTGAGTAGGTAACACATCATGATGAACCCATAACAGTCATGACCCTTCAACTGCCGTGTTTCAGGCTTGTGCTGGTTTTGCAGTTGGCCTCGCTGCAGTCTGACTGCACGGCGATACAGAAAATTCTAAAGTAAACCTGCCCACATGCAGACACCGCCAGTGTGTGAGGAAACCCACTGTTTAATGCTTGTTTATACAGATTTGTTTTTGACTTCTTGTTGTATATATTTTTTTTTCAGACATTGTGCGAATATGATAGTTGGCATTTGAGTCACAGCATCAGAAGGAAAACATCTACCACTGTATTCCCCTGACACTAATGAATCCAGAAATGATGACAATACCAGGTGCACCTATGAGTAGTGTTGGAAATAGAACATTTTATATGATGGGGGGGGGGCAGAAGACTCTGGAAGGGTGACAGATGAGACCAGCAGAATGGACAGCCACAATGAAGGAATAAGATATATGCATTTCAAACAGTTTTGTTTTTGATGAGTTATTATTAATGACTTATCCAAAATAAGAATTTCCTTTTGCCATAGCTAGGAAACTATGGAAGCATTTGTGAAGCATAACTAAAAATAAAAGTCAAAACCAGAAATGCTTTTTAATTTTCAAAATGAAGCTGCATCAAATAACTCAAAATGACTGGAAATGCTAAGTGGAATTGAATTGAGCGACACTATCCGCAGGGTGGATGTGAAAACGCAAATGCAATCCCCTCTTTGCATGTTCGTTTTAATTATGACACAGAATACGCGGTTTTAAAGTAGAAAATGAAAAAGCATTTTGAAGTATTGCTTTTTCATTTTAATTTTGACTCATTTGAGGCAGGTTCATTTTGAAAATTAAAAAGCATTTCTGTTAATTCATTTTAATTTTCAAATTAGACATTTCTAAATGAATTTTGCTACACATTTACCAGAGAATCTTTTGAAAATGAAATGTCAAATACCATTTTCATTAGCATTTTAATTAAGTGACAGAAAAAGCAGTGTTGAAGTAGAAAATGAAAAAGCATTTTGAAGTATTGCTTTTTCATTTTCATTTTGAGTCAAAAAATGCAGCTTCATTTTGAAAATGAAAAAGCATTTCTGGCCTTGACTTTTATTTTTAATTAGGCTACACAAATGCTTCCATAGCAAACAGTGGAGATTTTGGCTGAGGCCAGGGTGCTGACGGCCCGGATTGACCGGCTTACACAAAATATTAGTCTGGTTATTTTTGCAATGCTTAAAGAAGCTTATATTATTATGTCAATAATGATGCCAATATTGATGGAAAAATAGGGGCACATATCTTTTTTGCAGGCCCCATGCCCCATCGTAGATCTACCCCTGCCTATGAGTCATAAGTGTGTAGAACCAGTCATTTTTATGAATTGATCATACTCTTCTTTAAGTTGAACTTTCTTCATTAATGACCAGGCATATTATCATTAGACTGAAGTTGGGACTTTATCAAATCTGGTCCTCTTTGGAATTTCTATTTCTTGCTGTTGCCCTTTTGACCTTTGTCTGGTTGTATTCACCAGTTTCTACCAAACTTTAGCTGTTACGCAGGTTGAGTCACAAAAATTGTGGCTAAATTTGCTGTGATTTCTAAAGCTGGAAGATTTTCAAAACCTAAAAGCCTAGACATGATCTATTTGTTCTAAAAGTACTTCTGCAGATAGTGGATGCTAGCCAAGCAAAGGTTTTTGAGAAGTTTGTCAAAAATGTTTGAAGGGCTGACTTGGAAATCTTACCTTGGCAGTGGGAGCTGTTGATCTTCCTGTAGCCCTGAGGACAGTCTATCAGAGGGATGGCTGATAAAAGAAGACAAAAATGAAGAAGGAATGGACAATAAGTATGGTAGTCATTAAGTTGAACAGCCCCATTGTCATTCAATATAAAACTTCATAATTCCAGAAAGTCAGCACGCATCTCCTTATCCAACATGTCTCCAGCAACCCTCAGTGCCTATGTTTCCTTCACACTTTACTGCCTTTACTCCTCTTTCAGACATTAGATGCTTAAGTTGTTTAGATTTTCACCATGCACTGCTGCCTTCTGCCTAAGGGCAGTGTCACACAGCCACTATGTACATTTTGTGCATATTACACAGATGATAATTGGTCGTAAATAAATATACATGGAAAAAGTGAAAAACATTACGGTCTTAAATAGTTTTTTCATAAATGTATCACAAATGAACCACATGAAAACCACGGAAGAAGTACGAATAAACCACGCAAAGAACATGTAAATCAATGTAGAACAAGAACCGTGAGAGATTATTGTGCCATTTATATGTAATTTTTCAGTAAATTATGTCATTTGAATGTGATATGTATATGTATACATGAAATAAAAGTTATACATCAGTGGTACATGCATGAAAAGTCCGTTATACATACATGGACATACGTTAAACGATCATGGAAAGCCATAAATTTGCGTTGCATCCCACAAAAATTATGCACAATTGTGTAAAATGTATTTATTAATTGCGTGTAATTGCATAAACTGTCTAATTCTCAACTGACCAAAAATTTAGAAAATTTCAAAACTGAATTCACATAAACACACGTTGGCAGAAACCTTCGATGGACATCTGTAGAGAGATCGACGAATGACGAACGCAAGAAACACTAATGAATTATGGACATCGCTTTGACCTGTGGACATGCAACCAATTATCAACACAGATGCTCCTGCACAGCATCTCCAGCCTGCACTCCTGTAATATGCTTAACCGTCTCTGGAGCAGCTTTGCATACTCTATACATTGTACCCTTGCTACAAATGACTCCAACTTGTAGCAATCCTGTACTTCTGCAAACTGCTGTGGCTCCATGAAGCGCACAGGTTTGTCCCTGCAGGATGTTTCCTCCTTTTGTGAAGTCATCGCCCAGGGCAGTGTTTCAAAACTCTACCCTCAGGGCCCCCCATCCTGCGAGTTTTCTCTGCTTCAACACTTGGTTAAGCTCGTTAGGAATGAGACGGTAGGCCCTGAGGCCTGATTTTGAAAAACACAAGCTTGGATGTTTCTGATCTACTCCAAGATTGTGATCGTTTAATCCTGGAAGATGGATTTAATACTCACTGATCCACAAACCTCCATCTTTTCATCTAAACTTGATATGAAACCTGCCATGCTTCAGAATGTATTTTTTCGTAATGTTTTAAGCATTCACCTCTGGTTGGAACTTAAAGTCTCACTCTGATCATCTTTTAATCCATTTTCAAAGCATTCACAGAGATCTTTAACAATGATTATGCTGTTTTTAGCACACACACAAAAAAAGAAACGTGTGTCGTTTTCTAGGACGTAGTATCCGTAGAGCACCAGTAGTAGCAAGTAGAAGGTGTTGGGTGCATGGGATATGCAAATGTGTATACATTTGAATAAAGACAATCACAACTTATGTTGTGATTATCTCACTACATCACCTTTTGATACTGCTTCCAATTTTGCTCCATCAATGTTCCATTATAGGCAACAATATTTTAAAAAGATTTTAAAAAATCTTCCGTATTTGGACTTTAGAGCTAAAACAGTAGCTCACTGTGAGGCTGAATCAGTCATCAGACTGCAACCCATCTGAGCTGCTGGTTTAAATGAGGTCCTGCCTCTCTGCAGGACAAAGGAACCAGGGGAAGGTGGTACAGAAAATACCTGCGAGGGGACTCACACTGCTCAGTGCAAAACAATAAGGCAATGTTCGACTTAGCCACAAAGCCAGTTTAAATACCAGCGGCTGCTTGGCACAATAGACTGTTTGACCCCTTCGCCATGAAACAATGAGGAAATAGTCTGAACTGTTCCAACTCTCTGAGACAAACCACTGGCCGGGTGGGAATACCCATTCAAAGACAATCGCTTTTTACACATTCAGGGTCTTCAGAAAATGTTGGATAAATTTGTGTCTTAGTGTTGTAACATTGAAGAGTATGGCTTTTCCCTGAAAGAGTTGCTGTTGTTGCTCATGGGTCACACTGATGCAATGAGCATGAATGTCACATCAGCCACTTCCCATCAAATCTTTATAACATTTAGAATGTTTGCATACAGATTTACATAAACAAAGGTGCAGCACTGAAAACTGGAGGACTGAACGCTTTCTTGAGCCTGTGGATGATTAATGTCAACAACTGATACTGAAAGCGCTTTTCTGCTAGCAAAGGAGAGAATGGAGAGGAACACTGGGGTGTTGAGTTTTAGTCCAGTGGTAGAGCACATGCTTTGTTTATGTAACAATCCAGGTTCAAACCATTTATTGGGTTGGAGTGGCTGTGAGAGGAGCCATTTGAGGTGGCTCGGGCATCTGGTCCAAAGGCCTCCTGAACACCCCCCTGGGTAGGTGTTCTGCTCATGTTCCACTGGGCAGAGGCCCCGGTGAAGACCCAGGACATGCTGGAGAGACTACGTCTCCCATCTGGCCTAGGAACGTCTCTGGGTCCCCCCAGAGGAGCTGGAGGAAGGGACAGGGGAGAGGAAATTCTGGGCAACTTTACTTAGACTGCTGCACCCCTGACCCTGGATGAGCAAAAGAATGGATGGCTATGAATCAATGGTTTTAGTAGCCATTGACTATCAGTTGCCCTTATAATAATAATAATAATAATAATAATAATAATAATAATAATAATCCACTTTATTTGTATAGCACCTTTCAAGATAAAAATCAAAAAGTGCTTCACTGTAAAACACAGTATAACACAGAATATAAAAAGAATTATTAAAAAAGCAATGGGTAGATAAGGGGTGTCTGCGGGCAAAAAACAGGCAAACCTGTACGGGGCACACAGGTGGCTGATAGAAAATATTAAAATTGTAGACCGCTCAGTGAGCTTGCAGAGGGAAAATGTCCGTGCACATGTTTTTCTACAGGGATTCTGTGGGCAACACGGAAGGACAAGTCAGGGTAAAGAAGGTGATTTGCAACCCTGTTGTAAAGATTTTCCTTTATTTATTTTTTTACCACACCTAACTTGCAAGTTAGTGCTGTTCAAGTGATAAGTGCATGTCCTCTGCCCAGCTGTTTCACACTTTGTGCTTGTAGCCTGACTATTAGAAATTGGGAAATTTCATAATCTGACTGTAAATTCCCAAATCCCACAGTCATCCAACAAGCACTAATGTACAGCCTTCACACCCTGTGCATGCACGGTCAGTGAAGAACAAGTACTCACACCTTATTAACAGCTAAAGAGCAGCATGATTGCACAGTAGGACAGTGCTTGTATCGTGCATTATCCTTACAAATACTTCACGATGCACTTGCCACACACACAACAGCATTCTATTTTGAAGTCCCTTGAGGTGGCTGAACGGGCCACAAAGAAAACCTCCAGACACATCTGTGCTGCCCACACCTCACTACGACCCTTCACTGTCCGGGACAACCCAAAAACTTGTAGCATCGATACGGGTCAACCGCCGTACAGGCGCCAGCAGAGAAGTGCTTTCAGTATCAGTTTCTTTAGGCTGACAACACAACTCGTGACGCGTCTACAGGCAATAAATTTGGTTTACATGTTAAAAATCAAATTTAAATTGGATAGAAAGCAAAAAGTTGTACATACAAGACTTGTTTGGGCACTTGTGGCATTTGTGGAACCCCCACGAGGTCCCGATGACTCCACAGCAGCGCTCCTGCTTGGTGAGACCCGGCAGAGCCTTCCCACACTGAGCCATCCAGACAAAATATGGGTAGAGCAGGAAGAAAGCATGAAAGAAAAATGATAATGTGGAAAAACTCTTGTTTTCTACTTCCTGCAGGTGTTTGGCCCCTAAGTGTCACTCTGTCACCCCTTATCTTTATAGCAACAACAGAATGTGACTCACTGATGGCACCAGAATGTCAGCATATGAATTATTTTTATTACACAGTTTGATATCAACAGCAACCACCAGGCCCAGACTGAGCTGCTGTGACACCATAAACAAGCCCTTTTTAACTGCCTGTTGGGAGTCTCAATGCAGAATGCCTTTGTGCTGTAATCGCAGCTGAGCAGATCCGATGTGGATCTCAGCAGTAACTTTTATTAAACCTGACACAAGGTGGGTGCAAGAGACAAGTCTGCAGTCATGTTTGCTGCTTTGAGACACTCCTACATCAATTTGGAACTTTAATGGGCAAAAATGTCCTCGTCAAGAGAAATCAAAGCGGCCCCGTTTGCTGTCCGCCTCACAGGCATGCTCTCATCACTCTCTGATGTTTTCAAAACTCTTTTATTGCACTTTGGAATTTCAACTTATAAATGTGTACATTACAGTACACACCTGCTTTTGTTTCAACGAGATGAATCTCTGGAGAAATGCAGGACTGTTGATAAAATGTTGAAATTGAAAATCAGACTCAAACGTGACAAAATGCTTCATGATTGCGGCTTTGAAGCAGGCTTCAGAGCATAGAGCAGCCCAGATCAACTGAAAATGTGAAGTAATATTACGTCACTTGTCATGCTGGGATGGAAGCACCCCTGGGTTACCAAGGCAACTTCAGGGCATTGAATTAAAAACAGGAAAATGTCTGCATCCAGAGCTTTCAGCTGGAGTTTGGTGAATAATTACAGACCATTGTTAACAAAAAACACACAAGTACACAAATATAAAGTAGATTTTTGGGAAACAGTGAGGTATGTTCACTTTATGAGGTTTAATATGAGCATCATTTTAGCAACACTTAACGCTCCACAGATTTTTTAATGTGCAGTTATTTCATTCTGGGTCCGGTTATGTATGATTCTTGTCTTCTGGTTCAATGTAGAATTTCACACTTTACCTGCTCAGCTCGCTCTCTTGCTTCGTTCCAGTTGATTTCTTTTGTTGAACTGTTTTAAAGCATCTGCCACAGCAGCACTTTTGTTTGTTTCCCATATTTCTTTCAGCTGCCTTTCAGCTGTGTCAACAATCCTTGCACCACAAAAGATTTAATGTATGGCTAAACTTTTCCTTTACTTGCAGTGGAAGCATCAACCTGCCATTTCATTTGGGGGGGATGGACTCCGATTGTGTTAACGGTTCCTTTTACTACAGCTGTAGAAAACCTCTGCTTCTTATTCTACTGAATAAGCATGAATTTTAGATGTTAAAACGTTGTGATGTATTGTCTCATAACCTGAAATTTATGTTTTTTTGTCTCATAGAAACAAATACTAAAGGTTGACCTGATGTGTGGTAAATCTATATTTTCGGGACGTACCTGGCCAGCTGCCGTCTCCTGGAAGCAGCGTCCCAGAGCGTTCTTGGAGGTGACGGGCTGATACTGAGAAACATGGTAGCCATGCTGGTTGGGATAAACAACATTGTAGCTGTGGTGCTGAACCTTCTGGCTGCTCTCGGAGTGGTGGTAGCTGTAGCTGCTGGATGACGAGGAGCCAGCTTGGGAGGCCTTCTGCTGGTGCCCGTTGTGATGGTAGTCGTCCAGCTGGGACACTTGGTGGACCTGAACAGAGGCTTCTGGAGGGTGATTGATGTGGATGTTGACCACACCTAGGTTGAACATGAAAAAAAGAGTCACTGCAGTGGACAAAAATGTTCTTGACAAAAGCAGGTTGAATATTTGGGCCCTAAATGCCAAACCTCAATCAAAGTTCGATAGTCTACTAAAACAAAGAAGAAAATTGTGGCCCACCCCCAAACACAAGATAGCAGGTTTTGCAGGCAGCAGTGGCTCAGGCGGTTGAGCAGGTCCGCCAAAGATTGAAGGGTTGGCGGTACGATCCCTGCTCTCCCAGTCAACTGTTATAATGTCCTTGTGCAAGACTCTTCACCCTCCCTGCCTCCTGTGTTGCCCCACTGGTGTATGAATGTCTCAGTGATGGTCAGTCTGCCCCAGGGCAGTTGTGGCTACATTAGCAGCTTACCATTTCCAAGTGTGAATGAATAATGGTCACATTGTACAGTCAGGAAAAGCGCAGATAAATCAAATCCATTATTATCAAAACTTGTATGTTGTTCTAGTACTTTTAAATAGGGCTGTTTCTCACTGCTGGAGATGTAATGACAGCTCCAGTAATAAGGAACTTTCCAAAATGTCTTTAATGCTCTTTGGAGGTTTTCAGTTTTTCTCATGTGACAGTTTCCCTTTCTGTAATTGGAAAAAGTGTATATATGTATGTATATATATATATATATATATGTGTGTGTGTGGATGTGTGTGTGTGTGTGTGCGTGTGTGTAGTATTTGTATTTAAATGGTGTTCCATACGCCATTCACACACACGTTCACACACTTAAGGCGGCTCCACTGCCGAACACTGGCACCAACCTTCCACCAGAGACAAAGTGGGGTTCAGTGTCTTGCCTAAGGACACTTCCCCATATGTGCAGGCAAGGCAGAAATGGAACCTGGAATTTTTCAATTAAAGGTCGACCGCTCTACCGCTGCACCACAGCCACATGAATCTCTAGTTATGTAAAATTGCTTTAAAATGGTTGTAGAATGTAAATCTGAATTATTTGTATTGATTCAAATCCTGTTATATCCACAAATTTTTTTTTTTAAATGTGAATTTTAAACTCAAAAGCAAAGTAGATTCAGTAGTTTGGTATTTACATCAAAAAGTCATAAAACATAACAGCCTTTTCTTTTAACAGAGTCAGCATCTCCAAAAACAGCTAAAATAGAGATTTTAATGTTTTCTACTTTGAGAATGAATTAGTGATTTGGATCAATACTCACCGGGAGTCTTGCCGTTGCTGTAAGTCAGAGGCAGCGTGTGCATGGAGTGAACCTGTGTCTGGCTGTAGGAACCCGAAGTCTGATGGTGCTGCTGGGCTCCATTCTGAACCGGCATCTGGCAGAACTTTCCTGCAAAGTTTGGAGGGCACTGGCACTTGTCCCTGGCACTGCACTTTCCCCCGTTTATACATGGCAGGTGGCACACCACTGAAAGGGGAACATCCACAAAAACACATTAGTGTCTCCACGCAGCCATGCAAACACGCAGCTTCCAGGCCCCTTTAGAAACATCTGTTCAAACACATCTGGACTGATATTTCTGTCCCTGTTCAACACATCTGTAAATAATCATCCATGAGTGTGTAAGCACGATACAATGAAGGAATGGGGAAAGCTGTCTGTGCTGTTTAACAGGAATCACACTGCATCAGAACTTAACAGAACCTGAAGAAGGGAGAAAAGGAAGGTGGTTATGGGTTTAGATGAGTCTGAACCCACCTTTGTTAATGTCTGTCATCAGCTCTTTCAGGTTTATTTTTGAGTCTCTTACTATGATGATGCACCACCGCCAGACAAAGGAGTTCATTAGAAATTCACCTCTGACTTGTGGGCAGGACTGTTGGTGCAGAGTAAGCCCGCTCCCCCTTCCTGTCATCCATAACTGAGAGCTGTTAACACACTCTCCCGCTAGCTTACAGCCCCTCAAAACCCCAAGCTACCTTTACCTTTGCAAGACAAAGGGTGAGCAATACTGAAGCTAAACAGACGTACAGTTTTGAGTCAGATTCCAGCAGAAATCTATATGTCTGCAAATGAATTCAGTAGATCAGAATGGAGCAGAGCAAGTACCTTTTGGCTTGCCCATTGTGGTTATTACGTCACAACATTTTTCCGTATGGTCCTGATTCACAACAATTTGATTACAGAAATAATTAGAAACGCAATTTTAAAAATAATTTTCGTCATATATGTCCTCCATCTTCAGAAAAGTCCCACAAGAACACTTTAAAAACACTAACAACCCAAGTTTCATAGGAATGGGTCTTCGATGACGTATAAACGTCCTCATATTTCAAATAAATGTGACGGTTTTCCAGAACGACATTAAGACAAAGAGGAAAATCTATTGGCAATTCAAACTTACTGAAGAAGCACAAAAAAAGGTGATGATACAAGTGAGTTAGCACACCCTTGCCTGTGTGAACTCTGTACCAAAGCCTGATTAAACAACGCTGTTCCAGTTCTCACTGATTCATGTCTCCTCTCGTCTTCCCCTTTGAAAGAAACTCAGCGCTGACAGAGTGTGGGGAGAACTGACACAGATCTGCAAGAGGAAAAAGATGCTGTTTCTGATTCATACCCGGCCACACAGCAACCATTACTCATGCGCCTACAGTCATGCAGGTCATTACAAAGGCCGCTTTCTGTCCAAACCACAACTTTCACTTCTATCCATTACAAAACCATGATAAGGACTGAATCAGAGAAGTTACTTGCATTATTCTTTGTTGTACCAATACTTTCTGCCAAAATATTCCAGACTGCTGGGAAGACTATCCCTTCTTAAGGAACATGTGAGGTCAGCAGCAGAGTTTGGTATGTCCCAAAAATATCTGTCTGCTGATTCAACCAGACTAATTGTCAGAACCTGAGTCATCTCACAACTAGATTATATTATATATTATATAGACAATATGGGCTACTGCTAGAAAAAGAAACATAGATAAAGTCCAGGTAATGCAAAGCTCCCCGTTTATCACTCAGATGTACATAAAGAACCAGCATAAATGAAATGCATGCTGATCTCAGATGGCTTAAAGGTCATGACAGATCATCATTAACATCAGTCAGTTGCACTTGGAATGCATTAAAGTTGCAGAAACTGGTTAAAAAGATGTCACCAGAGATGCAACAAACAGACATTTTCAGATTCCCAACGAAAAATGAATAGTCCTTCCTGCTAGTTTTATTAAAGTATCACGATTTAAATGTGATGCCTGTGCACATTATCTGTTGGAAGTTCATTCCACAGCTCTATACAGTTGTCTTGGTCATGAAAGCATGCAAGAGGAGAATTCAGTACATCATGTACTCTCCAGGTTAGCCATCTGACTATCTCAAGGACCCCTTTCATAAAGCCTTTATGAAAGGCTTGTTCTGCAACACGAAACAGTTTGATCCAACTCCAGAGGAAAGGGCAAACCAGGGGAGGAACAAGTGCATCATGAAAGAGGTTAGACAGAACAACGTATATCTCAGTTAATGGCCCGATTTTCTGGTTGATTTTTTTTTTACTTTAATTCTGTTTGTATGCAACTGCAGGATAGCTTTTTACAAATAAATACACATTTTACCCTGCAGTTATCTTTATTAAGCATTCACTTTGAGTTCAAAGTCCATAAATACCTTAGAATATCTGTATTTTAAACTGTAAACGAGAAAATTGCATATTGTCAAGTCTGGATAGACATGCCCCTGTACTGAATGATCAGAAGTATCAAAAATGAGATATCTGTGATTACTACCAATAGCCTAAGAAATAGTAAAGATGGAGCTGCACTTTTATGCCACAACAGTTCATGGTCTATTGTGCAGGTCTATTTGGAGAAGCACCAGTGTTCAGATGGACCTCCAGTTCCACAGATCTATTTCTTTTTCCAAATTCGTAGCAGAAAAAGTGCATTAGTGCAGCAGCCAGGAGGTCTATGGGATGTCTGTTATATGCTGAAATAAAGCATTTGGAAATATTTCGAAGAAAACAATTTTACTCAGACGGGGCTGACACTTCCATGGAAAAATCACTTCTGTTCTAGTAACCCAATATAGAGGTCTATAAATGGTTATTTCCATTCTTTAATTTATTAGGCTGGTTAACAAATATCACAAGCTAAGAAATGTTAGTCTCATTTCATTGGGTTTTGTTTGGTTTTCAAAAAACCTTCAGCTTGTTAATTTTCCACAAAATATTGGTCTTTTCCAAAAGCCCGATCCAGGACAAGTCAGGACTGAAGATAATTCTGGCACAGCTCTATAAGGGTTAGGGTTTGCAAAAACAAACACACACATTTTTTTTTCAGCCTAAACTGCGGGTGATTTCCACACAGCCCTCATCCTATAACTGTGACGCAGGAATGGAGAGATGATTTTCAAATGTCCTCACTTCTCCAGAATCCAAAAATACTTTCAGATTAGTTTTACAACCATGGCGATGATGTACACTTGATCTTAGAGAAATGGAGTCATGGTCATTTTGACCAACAACAGGGTTGCAAGAACTCCAAAATAAGTTATGGGATTACTTCTAACTGAATGGATAAGATTGGTGTTGACTTACATTCCTGGTGGAGAGAGAAAACCTGCTGTATAAAATAGTACTAAATCATTTTAACGCTCTGTCTTAAGAGAAAGGGGACACAGTGAGACACATACAATAATTTTTCTTGTGGTTGTAAAGTCCAGATGAATTTGATGGATGCAATGGTTGAAAAGGCTATATGCATGTTTACACTGTGTTTTGTGACTGATTTGATCTGATCTTATCTGATTTGATCACAGAATTAAGCTCAGGACTATATGACAATGCTGATTAGATTACTTAGTTGTTGATGAGTTGGTGACAAAATAAATTATAAATTTATAAGAATAGAAGAAAACATAGTGTGACGGGGTTCTTCTCAGCAGCGAAAAAATAGATAACTCGGAAATAAGATGGCCAAGCCAGAAGACTCAAAATTTGAAAAAAATGGGATTTTATTGATCTCCCCAAAAAAAATAACAATCAGACAAAGAATTCAGCTGATTCTGGGAGAGCTTGTTGCCACCACTGCAACAAAGACTGCTCTCCCTCAACTGAGAAAAGTTCACCCCTTATAAAGACCTAGCCCCTCCCGCAGGCCAATTATCCAAACAATTCCTTATAACAACTTACTAGAAGATTCATCAACATAATTCCAAACTTACAGATATTTAACAGAAAAAAACAACAACAGTTGAAATACAGAAACAGGTTTGAAACAAAATCAATTAGACAAGAAGGGGAACAAAGCAAAGAAAAACAACAATTCGGACATGTGAAGTCACTTCCTGTTTCCTGTGGATATAAATGCTGATGTGTCCATGGCTCTGGTTGGGCTATTGGTGGAGGAAAACTTTGATGGTGAGTGAGATTCTGTTTAAAACCAAGTGTGCACCTTTAGAATTAAACGAAACATGAAATGTGAATGATTTGTCCCACAAAACTATAAACGGTTACAGGGCAGGGAGAAAAGAGAAAAAAAAAAGAAACAATTTAGGCTCATGTTTAGGTGCTGTCCTGCACCCTGTGACGCTACTTCGTCACACAGACTGTGTTAAAAATTCTCAAAGCTGTGGATTATAATTTCACATTCAGTGAGTGATGAGTAAAAGATCTTTATAACCCAGATTTGGCTTATTAGCAAGGTCAGTGTTAAGGCCGGAATCGTTTATTTCCCGCTATGACCATCTTTTGATCTATTTTATAAAGTGTTCCCAGTGGTCTTTTCATTATGATCATGCCATTTTTAGCCAACATTAAAAAACCTGTTGTTTTGTTGAGTTGTGGGAAGGACCATTGCATGAATCAACCTTGCACGAATTTCCCTTTCCTGTTAAGAGCTCTGTTTATTTCTCTCTTGCTAACTTACAGCCCCTCATACCACCATCCTAACATTATCGGTGCACAAAAATGGCAATAAAAATTGGTCCTATCCAGCTGTACAGTTTAGAGCCAGATCTCAGCTCCAGCAGGAAAACGAAGACATACATAGATCTGAATGGAGTGGAGCTGTGAGCTTGTGGCCCATCCATTGCATTTTTCTACATCACAAATGAAGATTTTTTTAAACAGTATTTTTTATGTCTACTACAGTTTCACAATGATTTAAATTAAGGAACTCTCAGAAATGCAATTTCAAGCTTATTTTTTCTTCATTTATGTCCTATATCATGAGAAAAAAATGCCACAAAAACATGTTAATAACACCATAAACATTGGTGTGGCTCTTTAAAGTAAGAAGCTAAATTCTAAGATGGAATTCAGCGCTGGTCTGATACACATGACTTGTACCAAGTCTTTCAAATCAAAACAACAATCCTACTCTAATGTTCCCCTTTTTATTCCAAGAATGAGTGCCTGAACCCTAAAGCTGCTGTCCTGTTTCTTTTCTAACCACCTCTGCTCCTGCAGCCTCTCAATGGTTGGAACCTGGTTCTATTAGTCAACAGGATATCTAAAAAGCATTATGACAATGACCTTTGATGCTTGGAGTTTTGGTTCAGAATTAAAACTGCATGTGTTGGTTTTCCACTGGTACGCTTGAAACCAGTAAAATTGTAGGTCCATCTTACAGTAGTGGTGGATCAGCTGGGCATTGTCTTATATAACAGAGTATGAGTAAATCCTCTACTAATTCAGAAAACACTAAAAGTGCTAAGGGTAAGAAAAGCTAAATCGCTCACACTGCCTTTATAATGAAATCCATCAACTC
This sequence comes from Oryzias latipes, assembly GCF_053564925.1. NCBI lineage: Eukaryota > Metazoa > Chordata > Actinopteri > Beloniformes > Adrianichthyidae > Oryzias > Oryzias latipes. The sequence goes on from NC_136251.1 coordinate 11,480,610, forward strand.
ATATTGAAGTTGAGACCGGGCACTCGACTGTGATATTCACTGTTTTATTTCAAACTCAATGTGCTGAATCACAGAGCCTCAGGAGCAAATAAAAGGCAGTGACTGCTGGAATACCAATGTCTAGACCGTATACACAAACACATAAAACCAACGTCAGGGGGAGAGAAGAAATCCAGACGTCCTTTACAGAATAAAGTGCTACACCTGTCTTTCTCCTTAAAAAACACATGATTTGTCTTCCTAATGAAGTCCCCTTCCATACCTCCACAGAAAACCTCCTACTCTCCAAAGTTAAATATTTTTATATTATCAGACCGCAAGCAAATGAGCTGGCAGGTAATATGTTTCTAATAAAGGAAACTGCAGCAGAGGGCCAAAAGCTCTCAGCACTTGGTGAGCCCATTTGCTCACCTGGGGGAGAATGTGCCTGAGGAGCTGCAGAAACACTTCCTGAAACCACTCTCCTGTGACTTAGTCGGGCCAAAAGGAGACACACACCACAGCTTGAATCGCTCAAGTTTTTAAAGGAAGGCATCTTAAAGGCCGACCAGGCATTCCCTAAATACTTTTGACAATTGTCAAACTGTCAATACCCAGAGAAAGTGGCTGGATTGATGGGATTAAAGGCTCATTTCCACTGGTCCATCTCCAATGCGTCTCTATTGCTTGGACACAAAAAAGGCCAACATTCATCGATCAGTCGGAATGTTTGCATCGCCTCCATCATGTCTGTGTCTGATGTTCCTCCCTTCCCAATTCAACGCAAACTTTACACAGGAGTTCTAGTTCCATCCCTTTGACACGTCAATGGCACGGCAAAAAGCCGTAAAAAAGGGAACGGGTCTGGGTTTCAAAATTATAACTTTCGTTGTACTTTGAAAATAAAAAATTATATCATTTTATTTTATATCTAAGGTGACGTGCCCACAGAATAACGCACATTTACACCACGGATAACGCCGCCATCCATTTTCACCATGAAGACAAAAGTTTAATTTTAGAACAACAAAAGCATATCATCCTTTATAACATGCATTTTACAACAAGGACTCAGTGGGGAAGGACAGGACATGGGGCCTGATTGCCCAATTTAGGATGCACTTGACACGGAAGTGACAGGACAAACTAAAAATGGTCAAGGCCTTTGAATAAGACCCGAATCACAAATGCAGAGAAAATGCCAGAAGTTAAGCTTAATTTTTTTAAATGTAAAACTTCCTGACAATAAGGTAAGAAACTCTCCGTAGGTGAGACTGAAAGAACCTGGAAAGAAATCAGTCCAACACCAAGTTTGGCAAAAACTTGCTGCCTCACATTTCTGAGTTAAAAGCATTTTTTGCTGACAGATACCTGAAAACCACCAGCAGCGTCTTCAGCAACAGGAATCTGGTACGAAGGCTTTTTCACTGCTTATTGAGAAAGCATTGAAGCCTGTACTTTCAAATATTATTTCAGTTAAATGTGTAGAGAGCAGACAGCCAGCTATCCAGTGAAAGCCTCAGATCTTAAAGAAGTGTGAAGAGGCCTTCTGTGTGGGCTCACACTCCAAACTTGGCCATCACCGTACAGTCTGTGAGCTGTTTTCTTAGTAATGACCTGGAAAAATGCAACTCTTGGCAAAAAAGATGAACTCTACGCCTGAAGGATGTTCAGTTAGCTTTTTTTTTTTTTTTACTTTGGTTCTTCAAAAGGAAAAAACGATAAATCACTGAAAATTTTTTAAGAACTGAAAAAATACGTTTTATCAAATTTTTTTTGAGTCGCAAAGTACGTTTTTTTTTTTTATTTGAATGAGTTTGAGCTACCAGAAAAAACTATAAACCATGTCTCAGCTTTATATTTTTGGTTATTTTTCAGTTTTCAGGTTCAGTTTTCCATCAACCTACTTTAGTCTGCAGAATTTGAGTCCTTAAAATCCCCACATTGACCAATTCAGCTGTTCTGACTCAGTTAAAAAGGTCAAATTTGTAGTAAAAACCAACAAAATTTCAAAGTTAGAAAAGGGACAACTATAGATAAATAATGGAAAATATCAAAGAGTATACAGAGACACTATATACATTTAAAAGGCAAAAACCTAGCAAGCAATAGTCACTTTTGGTAAAGCATGGGCTTTAGACCCAAAAAAAGCCCAGCATACTCCATCTGGTTCCAGTGGACTAAAAAGAAGCAGACATGGTTTGCTCATAATTAAGAAATAAAGAAGATATTTGTAGTTTAGTTGGTTTAATTAAACCAGAAGAAGATTAAAAAAAAACACAAAAAACTTTGAAATCAGGTTAAATGGCTAAATCAGCCCTTCTTTGGTATGGAAACTAGAGCTTTTCTGATGAAAAGCAGGTTTGTTGTTGATCATGTTGTTCTTTTTAAATGTCAAAGCGAAGTAAGCAAGCTGGCCATAAAAATTCTCCATCCTGCAAAACTTAATCACACGTTTAGAAAATCCTTATTTTTCATCAGTGAAGTCCACCAAGAATTCAGGCTGTTAAAAAAGAGCAGCTGAACAAACATCTTCCAGGAGAGCCTATTAAAGATCTTTCCATCAGGCTCAGGTCTGACAGCTCACAGGACTGTGACAATTCACTTTAGCATAGACCATCAAGAAACTCACTAAATGAAAGAATTAGGAAGATCTCTGTAAAAGTCTACAGTCAGAACAGAGAATCTAGGGCACTTTAGTCTTTGAGACGCCTTTCTTGGGGGTGATTTGTTTATAAATTAATCTTTTTTATTCCTATGTCAGCTTATTTCACTGTTTAAATTCTTGTAAAAAAATATCTAAATTTGAGCAGAAAAAACTTGTCAACTTACTTTTGACTCCACAGCTCTTCTACACATTTGACAGGCGATGGATAGAAAATGAAAACAAATAGTGATGTAAAAGTGTGACATGGACGGACGAGGGTGTTTTTTACTGATTATCTGCTAGAGAGCCCTCAGGTGCCTTACTCATGCCTGCCCACAATGCCTCTGCATGACTCAGAGATAAATCAAATCTCCATGGAAACAAACACATCTGCTTTCACGGGCCATTCTAACTTTCAGCAGCTTCAAATGTTCAGTTTGATTTGAGTTTACAAATCAGTTGCAAAATCAGAAAGTATTTTAAGAATGCAGTCAAAAGAAGAAAATACAAATACTTCTGCATAAATACATGTGTCCATTTTTTTTTGTAGTTTGCATTTGCTGTCAGGTATTCACTGAACAAAAAGATAAATGCAACATTTTTGTTTTTTGCTCCCATTTGTCATGAGATGAACTCACAGATCTAAAACATTTTTTAGGCCCCTTCCCTGGTGGGGGGTACGGGGCCCTCGGCAACGGCGGCCGTGTCCCTTGGGTGCCGGTTTCCTGGGCCCGGTGGTGCTCTCTCCGTGCGGGGGGGGGGTTCACATTACACCTGAGCCGGGGGTGTTCGTGTCCCTGGGGGGTGGGTTCGGGTCCTTGCCCGTAGGCGCTGTGCCCCGTCAAATTTCCAACTGTGGCCGAGCCTGGTCGGGCCATGTTTACAATACCCCTTGTGGGCCCCCCTTTTTCCCCGGGGTGTCCCCCTCCTGGGCGGGGGCGGCGGGCCCCTGCCTTGCTCCTCCCTGGTCCAACCGTGGGCCAGGTAGGTGGCTGCCTGGAGTGCGGAGCGGGTCTCCCTTGGGGGGTCCTGGCTCGTACCTGGGGTTGGGGCGAGGGGGTGCCCGGAACTCCTGGGTGGTGATGGGGTGCTCGTCTGGGGCTATGGGCGCCCTTCTCCGGTAGGGCCCTGCGCTGGGCTCTCCTGGCGCGGTGGGGGGGCTGCTCTCCTGGTTGGGCTGGGGCGGCGCTCTCTTTCCCTCCGTGCCTCCCTGCTCTCTGGCTCTGGGGGCCTCGCGGCGGTCCGGCTGGCCCTGGCCTGGGTGGCGGATTTGGTCACCCGGGGGGCGGACTGTTCCCTGCCTGCTCCCGTGTGGCGTTGGGGGGGGTACCGGCTGCCACTGCTGCTGTGGCGGAGGTCTTGGTGTGGGGATGGCTGGGCACTGTCCTTCCTTCTTTACACATTCCTCCATCCATTTTAGACGAACATAAACACTCACCTGAGCACAGGTGTTATCTCACCTTTGCACTAATAGTTTGCGTGATAGAATGAATGAAATATTTCACGCTAGTTGGTTTTAAGGCATAAATATGCGTGTGTGAACACTATATGTTTTGTGTGCATGTTGACATGTGGGCTTTTTTGCGGCTAGCAGGTGTGTTGATAACATTTGAGTGTGTGTGGACAGGCCCTGCCCTTTTTGTACTACATTTGAACCTTACCGTAATGATAAACAACCAGTAAACTTGTTGCTTTATGCTGCTTCATTGTCTTATCCCCCCTCCCCTCCTATTATCACTCTCCTAACCCCCCCCCCCCCCCCCCCCCTCTCTAACATCCCTCTCTCTTCTTCCCTGCTTTCCTTTTCCGTCCGGTCCAACACCAAAGATTTTCAAACACGGTTGAAATTAATAAAGTTTTGCCTCAATTACAAAAGGGGTTTATTCAGACAGACCTTTGGTTTGTCTGAAGATTAATAACCCCTCTTGTTAAAGTAAAATATGTCTAACACAAGAGGCCGTCAGCTCTCATCTGCCTGCCCAGCTGTTGGACAGGACAAGTTAAAAAAATAAAAATAAAAATAAAAAAATAAAACATTTTCTAGAAACAAAAAATAACCATTTCTCTTAAATGTTGTTCATACATCTGTCTAAACCTGTGATAGCGCACACTTCTCATTTGCTAAGATACTCCATCCAAGTGTGCCATATCAAGATGCCGATTACAGAGCGTGATTATTGCACAGGTGTGCCTTGGACTGGACAAGATTAAAGGCTGCTCTAAAACGTGTTGTTTTGTTTTATTATTTCTGAGAACTCAGAAAACTCATCAATATCTGGTGTGACCACCATTTGCCGCATGCAGTTCAACACATCTCATTTAAATAGAGCTTGTTGTCGAGTGATGCATGGTGGCAGTGGTGTTATGATATGGGCAGGCATATATTTTTGACAAAGAACACAGGTGCAAAATGATAGCATTTTGAATGTAGAGATACCGTGATGAGATACTGAGGTCCATTGTTGTGCCATACATCCAAGAACATCACTTTAGGTTGCAGCATGATAATGCACGGCCCCATGTTGCAAGGATCTGAACACAATTCCTAGCAGCTGAAAACATTACAGTACTTGTCACCCATTGAGCATTTTTAAAATGCACTGGATGGGTCTATATGACAGCATGCTCCATTTCCTGCTAATCCAGGAACTTCCCACAGCCTTTAAAGAGAACTGGACCAACATTCCACAGGCCACAACGACAACCTGATCAACTCTATGCCAAGGAGATGTGCTGCACTACATGAAAAGTAGTTACACCAGATACTGACCTTGTCTGAGTTCTCAGACCCCTTAAAAAACAAGCAGACATGTTTCAGAGCGGCCTTTTATTGAGGCCATTCTAAGGCACATCTGTGCAATAGTCACGATGTCTAATCAGCATCTTGTATTGGCACACCTGTGAAGTGGAATGGGTTATCTAAGTAAAGCAGAGGTGCTCCCTATAACAGATTTAGACAGATTTGTGAGGAATATTTGAGTGAAATGCTTATTTGTGTTTGTGGAAAATATTTCTTTGAGTTCATCTCATGACAAATGGGAGTGAAAATAAAAGTGTTGCCTTCATATTTTTGTCCAGTGTATATTCTGTATGCAGCATCCTTTTTTGTGTAAAATTTGTTATAGTTTAATGCTCTTTATAAAAAAAACTTAAATAAACTTTGTAAATTATGTACAATAAAAATACTGTTGAAATATTTTTTGATTTATTTATGTATTTAGAAATTTGATTTAATTTATTAGTTTTTCCCTTAACTATGTATTATACCAACACATCCAGTATCTCTTATCAGAATATAATTACTGGATTCAAAAAACGTTATCTCTGGGTTGGGAATCAGTATAAGGAGGCTTGTCAGGTTAAAAAGTTAGAGGCGAGTCCCGACACGCTGCTGGGACTTCAGCTTTGTTTCTGCATGTCTGCAACCCACCCAGCAGATGAAATGCTGCAGCGAATTCTGCACAGCTGATCTGCTGCAGGACTGAGCACTCCCCAATGCTTTCAATAGTTTGAACCTGCTTCAAGCCCATTTGAGACTAGACTCATTTGACCGTTCATACAGAAATAGTGACTGTAGTGCTACTATTATGCAATTTGAACAACTTTGTGTGAGATTTGAAACTAAAACCTCATTTGAATTCTTAACCCTCAGTGTGATTGCAGAAGAAACCTGGTAGTCACACTGGGATGTTAGTAACCAGGCGTGTCTCTCCACCGAAGGCTTATACGAGTTACAGTTATTGAGGTTACATCCTTTAAAGATTAAAACTGGGACCAAGAGTCGCTCCAGATTCCTGCCCAGGAGATGAACAGGAGCAACAGAATATTTTAATTTAGGGGAAGAAAGACAGATGAACTTCTCTCTGTACCAGAATATTCCAGACTAAAAACAGAAAGTCTTTGTAAGACATGTTGCACTGCATGAATAGTATTCGAACAATACAATCTCACAGCAGGAAATGTGCACCAGCGGTTGTGCTGAAACAAATATCAAACAATCAATAAAAAAGAACAAAGAGGTGGAGAGGACGAGACCAAAACCCTTACAACAATCTGAGAGACTATGAAAGACAAACTGGGGTTAAAATCGGATAAATGTGAATCTACAAGCTAACATTTTGCTCTAAACTCATAATAACAATAATGATAATATTTAAAGCCACGTTGTATGGCCCGCCCCCTCCTGACCCGCCCTCACTGCCTGAGCGGCTGCTACACACCCCCTCACTCTTCTCTTCTGCCGCTGTCACTCCAGTCAGAGGCGCATGTGACAAATTCCTCAATTTTTTTTTCAAAATGGTGGCCTTTCTTAAGGTTTTATCTCCATAGCAACTATTTTGGCCGCCTGGTGGAGACGAACAGGTCTGTGTAATTTTCAGACGAATCTGCAAAAGTACATTTTGGGGGTTTCCTTGGCAACTGAAGCTTTTCTAAGTAAATCGCTGTGATGTGATCATTTTGTGAGGGGCTCATTCACTATGTCAAAAATTAATTTTGAATTTTTGAGAAAAATGGTGAAAACAATATGGTCCTTGCAGCCCAGGACTGCTGCAGTCCATAATAATAAAAAATATAATGAAAAAGCTGAAATGTCTTAGGCTGCTTTGGCACCAATTCAAGTAACCATATTGGAACTGGAACACACAAAAAAGGACGTACTTCTGCACCATATTCAAGCGACCATGGAGTTCATACTGCCAATCCGCTCAGAAACGGCCAACATAAGATGGTCAACCAGTTTGGCAGCTTCATGAGTAGCTAAAAAGCAGCTTTGCTATTGGACAGGTGAGAAAAGAATTAGCTGCTACATGAGAATGTGAAGTGACTTAAAGCAAAGAGTGAGTCATAACATATTACAGCGGATGGTGATGAATACATGAAGCACTTCTGTGTAAATCTGAGCTGAAACTGCAACAAAGAGTGGAAAAACAACTAAACAGAATAAAAAGGGAGTAAGGGAAAATATAAAACTATATTTGTTGTGTTTAACCCTTGTGCTATCCAAGGCACTTTAACGTTGGGGGTTGGGTCATCTAGACCCACTAGACAGTGCGCTGAACCTTTTTTTCTTCAATGATTTGTGATCTTCACTGGTGTCCATGGATTACATGATATCCTCTTCACCTTTATCCACCTTTGTCATGGTAGGGAGAACACGTCAATGTAAGGGTGGGGTCATCTAAGACAGCACAAGGGTTAAGATAAGTTTTTCCAACAATACTGACATTTTCCCCTCACTTAAATGTAGGCCTACAATTAACTGTTATTTTAATAATTAGTTAAACTTTTCATTATTTTTTAATAGGTTGACCTTTTAGAAAATTCACAACAACTTTGAGCAATACAACTGATGGAAAATCTGGTGTCGATTTTTGTTTTCTTGTAAAATTGTCCGGATTTCCTCACTACTGAGTGCACTATAAGGCGTTTGCCATTTTTTCGGGGTCTTCGAATCTGCAATTAAATATCTAGTGTCCTAGAAATTTTCCAAAAATCTATGCCAAAAACGCATGTGGACTGATGCTCACTTGATTAGCAAATATAGACCACAATGCATTGCCTCAGAACGATTTTTCATTTGAAGAAATGTATGTACATGTTTAAATCATCCACATTTTCATCATAAGAATGCATTGATTTATAGATAGTCTAAATAAAATGTTCATATTAGATTTTGACTTTGGCAAATGGGTGATGTCCTACTGCTGTTTAAAAAAAAGTGAGCATGTGAGAATTCTGTTAAAATCCAGGGCACTCAATAGTCCTGCACTATATAGAATTATAGGGGTTAGGGAGTAGGGAGGGAATTCTGACACAACCCTTTACAACAAACAGTAGCACAAAGGGTCTTGGCCAAGGACCCACACTGGATGACCCTCATTGCAACCCCTGGGAATCGATCCCCAATCAACCCATGTGCCAGTCCTACACCTAACCTCTACAACAGACAAGTGTATTTCAGAAAAACAGGCCTCCGGGAGACAAAATTGAACTTTATTTCTCCCTGTTTTTTTTTTTCTTTTTACACAAACGTAAGCAATGCGACACAGCAATATCACATAGTATCAAAAAATGTCAACATCATCGTTTGTGAGGATGCGTTTTGGCTGTTTTGACAAAAATTTAAATGGGGATTTGAAAATATTTGGGGGTTTTACAGTACACATCCACAGCCCAACTATATGTGTTGCAGCAGCAGCTGCAGCGATATGATTCATACTGAGATGTTTAACATGGAGGTAACATTCTTTGGAGGGTTACGGGAGATTCACTCGGGGGTGGGGGCTAACCCACCGTCTGTGAGTGAGTCCGACATGAATCCATCAGCTTCCACTCCGCCCATCTTCTTACACGTGTTGCATTGGAGGACAAAAGTCGGCAGCTTGTTCAAACGGAGGCAGGTTTAGACAGAGCGTGCAGCTATAAAACAACGCCCATGCCTTCCCCCACACAGAAACAGCTTGATCACCGCCTGAGGTTGCAGTTTATCCAACTGCTGGCTCCAACACAGGCAATGCTCTCAGCTGACAGCCCTGAGGTAGAACCACTTAGACCGGATTTACTCCGCTGATGGTTCAAAATGTGTATTTCTGTTTTATTACACATATTTGACCTTAATCCAAATCATCAAGTTTGTTTACCCAACAAGTATCAGTCTCTGAGCCTTAATAAACCTTATCATTTTATTGGTAATGCGTGTACAATTATCTGCATCAAAGTACCTACCCTTTAGGCAGAAGTTAATATTTTCCAATAATTAGTTGTTTAGGAAATGGGATCAAATAAGGTGATGCTTCTGCTGGTTTCCATCTGGAATAGATGTAGTACTTGAAACCTAAAGCCTTAATGTGAATAGTTTCAGGATTGCAGCTGACTGCTGCTGCCGCATTTCTATGTATCCAGTCAGTGTGCCATGACTATACTGCATCCGCCAATACCAAATATGGAATCCAGTTTTTGAGTCTGATTTTATGTAGAAAGCGCGTTAATTTTATGAGTTAATTTAGATCTTTTAAAAATTCCTTTTTACTAAAATGGAGTGGAAACACTACTCTGTACATTAAAATGTGCTGTGTTTTTTAGTATGTTTTGAAATTTAGAAGGAAATACAGAAAGACAAGTATATAAAAAGAAAATAAAAACAGAAATGAAGACAGCTCAGAAATACCAGACATTCAGTTTTGTGTCGTAGAAATAATTGTTGGAATAAAATGCACAACTCCAAAACCTATTTTTCTGACTTTTAGACAGCAGGAAGATGCCTGGTTCATACCCAAATTCCTCTGAGCAGGAAGATGCCTGGTTCATACCCAAATTCCTCTGAACACTAATGATAGCACAAAGCAATGGAAGCTAAGCTGGAGACAGCAGACCAACTAAAGGGAGCTTTAAATCAGCTGCTGGAATTCTGAGTTTGTTGCAGTGAAAAGAGCAGCTCTGAAGCCCAGGGATTGAGGTTGACACCCTTTAAATGTCTTCAAAAGAAACATTCATGTGGATTTCACTCTGTCACAGTTAGAACTTTCTGATTTGTGGGAATGGTCTTCCCCGTATAACAATCACACCATAAAACAGAGGTAACACAAATTGTAAGCTGTAAATGTTTGCCTCTTTGTGCAAAATGTTTCCTCTGATTCCTACAAAGTTCTTAAATCAGTCGCCTCCAGACAAGGCCGGGTCAAGATCCATTTGTCCACACAACCTTCCAAAAATAAAAGCACAACTTAAATCCATCTGCCATGTTCATTCAAATCTCCCATACTTTGGGAAACTATATTTTCAAACATCAGTGGCACATTTCCGAATATATGTGTAGTCAAAATGATTTAAATTAAAAATGAAAGCAAACATTTTTAAATGCATTTTTGACATGTTTAGCATACATTCAATTCATTTTATTTATAATATAGAACTATTGTCATGTTCTCAAATAAAAAAAGGCTCTAACTGTTTACTTACAGAAATGTTTTTTTTTTAACTCCACTAAAAAACCATTTTACATCGCTCCCGGTGGTCCTGTACACAGCATGCGCCTGCTGTGCTGTGACATCATCAATGAGCAACTTTGTAGTACAAATAACAAAAAATAATGCCATAACGCCACAACGATTATCTATTATGTAAGATATAAAGCGAGGTGTTTCTTTTCATATATTAATGGAGTATGTAGAGGGCTTATCACATGGGACGGTAGAATAAGGTTTATGAACATATTATTGTGGTTTTAATAAGAAATTTGTGGGGGGAAAATTGTCAAAAAGTTTTGGACTGCTCAGAAAATTGTCTTTATGTGTTAAATTGGAGCGCCCTGGACCTGATGTTTTGCTTTTGGGCTAGTTCTGCGTAATTGTTTTAAAGTCGTGTTTTAAGGTCGTAGTTGTTTGAGGTTGGAAGTCTATTAAATTAGGAGAACTTAATAAAGCCACTTTTTAAATTTTATTTTGATCTTTTAATGCACCACAATGTCACTAATTTAGATGAAAACACCATAAAATTAGGCTTTCACAAAAATCATTTGGTTATCTTAAAAATAGATTTATTAGATTAGATAATTATTACAGGTAATGATTAATGACTCACACAAACAAATGAATCGCATGACAGCACTAACATTTCTGTGGCTCCAATATGATATTTAGACAAAAATAAACAGATGAAGATAACGTGTGTGTGCGGGACATACCAACTCTGAAGTTGGGGGCCGTCAGCGTGTCTGTGGTGTGGCCATTCTCACTGATGATGGTGGTGGTGTTTCCTTTCTCGCAGTTGTTGTGACATCTGCTTCCGATGCAGGTTACCTTGCAGATGGTGGGTGTGAAGACCACCTTGATCCTGCCGGTGTGGTTGCCCGCTGCTGCTGCTGAAAGCATGGCGGCAACCAAGAGGACAGGGAGGGAGAGCAAAGAGAGCCGGGTTACTCTTTGATCCATCGGAAAGTGAAGAACTTTCAGGTTAAAACTTGTCACGATCATCTGCCAAAATTCCAGTCAAAACAGCAAGAAAAAAGTGAAGTTTTCAATCCTTGAGAACTTCAGGAAGTGTGTCCTCCTTCAAACTACTGGTGCCTATCTGTTCCTCCTCCCTCCTCTCTGCTCCTAAATCCAGTGGCGCCTCTGAAATGTGAGGAAGAAGAAAGAAAAAAGCGTAGGAGAGGCTGGCAAACAAAACTGGGATTGTGTCCAGTTCTTCATGACAAGTCTCTCAGATGTGCGCTAAGGTCTATTTCAAAACATCAAACAGGAGACACCATCTTCAGCTTCTCGCCTGCTTCCTTCCCTCCTGAGTTACTCCAGTTTAACTTTAGATTCAGCTGCACCGCAAACAAAAAGAAACTTTTAAAAAATCCATTGCTCTCAGGCTGCAGTAACAACAAGAAGAGGTGGCTAAGAGGTGTGCGAGACGAAGAGATTATCTAGTCGTTTCCCTGTCAGCAGCGTCTTCCTCCCCACCCTCAGGAAAGCCAACCCTTTGAACAAAGCGGGAGAAAAAAAGATGACTAAAGGTAAAGACAATGGAGCAGCCTTCACTTTGGTGCCACAGCTTTAGCTCTTTAACGCCATGAACTATATTCACTTCTGTGGACCCTTCAGTGTCTCTGCCCTGTGTGATGGTTCTGGGCATCTGTGAGTCGGGTCCAAACCCCTGTCTCCAGTGCTCAGCCCTTTGTCTGTGCCTGTCAGCTGTTCAGACTCGTGGAGTGACGCCAAGCAGCCGGAGGAATGCTTTCCGAACCACAAAGGCAAGAAAAAAAATCACTGGATATCACGCCCTAGGCAATCCAAACATTCACTAATAGGCGCAAAAATTTACTACTAAAGAGGGATCTAATATAATGTAGTGGTTACGACAGTGCGCCAATAGAAACTGACTTTAAAATACAGCCGGGATCTTTTATGGACCCAAAATTTGGAATCTGAACTGGTTTGTCCTGCTCTCATTTCAGTGGGAAATAAATAAGAAAATAATTTAATTGACACACAGAAAACATAAAGAAGAAGTGGAGTTAGTGCCTTATTTTTGCTAGGCTTGAGCCAAATCCAACAACACTCAAGACACACACTGAACTAAAACGTAATGGAATTAAATCTCTTAAGATTTATTGGCAGCAAGTGCAGAGCTCTTTAAGGTTTCTTTCAGACGAGAAAAGACCTTTGGAGTTTGTTAAATGGGCAAAGAGAAGTGATAAAATATTTGCCTTCATCAGGTTAGGTTTACTTTTAGCCATTCTAAGGAAAGAACCAGAAACTGAAGCAGACCAACTCGTCTGGAAAATGTAACCCGGTTCAACAGCTGCTTACTTATGAGCAATATTGCTTTAATAAACATGAGCTAAAAAAACTCATGAAGGAAAAACTGGCTAGCCCCACTAATCCCATCCATCCATCTATCCATCCATCTTCAATACACAGTTAATCCCTTTTAGGGTCATAAGGTCGCTGGAGCCCATCCTATCAGGGAAAAGTGGACCCTGAACAGGTCACCCATCCATTGCATGGTCCCTACCAGTCTCCTAACCATCATATAAGAACAGAAGTCTGCACATCCACACTGCACCATATTTACTCACTAAACAATTTAAAGCTTTTAATGATTCACGCTTCTTCAAACTGGCTCTTTTCTTATACAGTGTTCCCTCAACAACCCTTCATTACACTTTTCATAGACTTTTCTCAGACAGAAATGAACATTTTTACACTTTTCTTTCTTGATTAGACTCTCAAAGTTCAAACTTGCATAGAAAAATAAGTTCGTTGTTACAGAATTAAAACAAAGATCTCATCACAATTGAAGATTTAGCAAACTTCTGTTCACCTGAACAGAAGACAAGGCACAAAACAGATTGATTGACAAGGTTTACAAGCCGATCAGTATGCAGAACACAGAGCTCTGTTAACCCTTGTGCCATCCAAGGCACTTTAACATTGGGAGTTGGGTCATCTAGACCCACTAGACAGTGCGCTGAACTTTTTTTCTTCAATGATTTGTGATCTTCACTGGTGTCCATGGATTACATGAAATCTTTCCACCTTTATCCACCTTTGTCATGGTAGGGAGAACACGTCAATGTGAGGGTGGGGTCATCTAAGACAGCACAAAGGTTACAAAAAAGCATGTAAAATTGCACTGAAATAATCCACAAAACAGAGAGATCATGAAAGATGAACCGCAAAATAGCAAAGGAGATCTTTATTCATGTTGATTTGATTTTACAAAAAAAAAATAAAATATTATAAACTGGAATGTGACAGCAAAATGTTTTAGTGTGGCAGTTTCTTGGTATTTCCACTAAAGGTGGAAAGAGAAGTCAGTTTTTAGAACATGTCTGTTGGAAACACTGTTGTCAGTTTAGATCAAACTATCTTTTTGTCATCTGTCCACTACAATCAGCAAAATTTGAGGACAGAAAAACTGTGGAAATCATTTTGAAGATTTGTTCTAAAATGATGTGAAGCAGCAGCGACGTTTATGTTTTGTTTACTGCTAAAGTTAACCAGGATATAGACAGAAACACATTTGAGTGCAGCGTTGTCTAAAGTAACAACTTTTTTTATCTTTGGTTCTTTTTTTTGTTGATTCTGATCTCTTATTCTAAATAATGGTATTGTGTTGTTACCCTTACCATTAGGCTTCACACCCTAAAGGTAACACTACAGTATAAATTATTGTGGTTAAATAAATATGTATTTAAGGAATTTTCATACATATACTAAAAGGAAATGAATAAAGCAACCATTCAAACATAATATATAAAATAGTAAAAATCTTGCCTCGATCTGTGATTCATTGATCTTAATTCATGAATTGAATTGTCGCCTAAGTAACAATCCGCTTCTCTACTCATCAAAATTTCAAGTTGAGCTAAAAGTAAGGCCTGAGATCCATTTTATAATAAGATTACTTTCTTATTTTTATCCTTTTTACTTTTTTATTTATTTTACAGAACGTCATTGTAGAAATACAATGACAATAAAAATCTTTGAATTTTACTTTGATGGTGAATAGAAGTAATTCATCTTCCCAATTCAAAATGGATTTCTGTTTCAGCAAAGTTCTCTACCATGAGCAGCAGTGTATAAGATGCAGCCTCGTCCAAACTACATTTGATTTTCTTGTGTTTTATTAAAAAGACTCAATGATAAATGGAAGCACTCTAAACAAAAACATCCGAGCAGGAGAAGTCGTCTTGTTCCAACTGTTTTTTAAGTTGATTGGGTTGAAATGCTCAGAAAACAAACTTTCAAAATCTGTCAAACATCTTTAAATCCACCTCAAGTATAGTTACTGAGTCCAATAGAGTGATCTTTCCACTCCCAAATGTTATTTAAACGCAGGTACAGAGTCCTTCAGCCCCACAGCTCACTGAATTTCAGCTTCTCTGCTGAATAGTAATGAATCAATGAGAACCCCAGTAGGGGAAAAAATACATGACATCCAGTATCACGGTGGTTTATCATGGATTTTACTGCTGAGATGAGGTTTTTACTCCAGTTACTACAGATGAAAAAAGAATTGTGACGGAAAGCATTGAAAAGTGCTTGAGGAAATAATACGCCTTAAAAACTGATTAAAAACTTTTTTGCAGAGCGAGTTGTGTTATTCCCGGCAGCTTTTCAAGCCGCTCTATGTTCTACACGATGTTAACATGTCAGGGTTTCCTTGACGAGGCTCCTAGGAGTCGGTCCCCGGCCACAGCGATGATCAAGCCTCACTTTCATGCCTTTGTTGCCGCACACTCCTTTTCAGCACACTTGTGCGAGTTAAAGCATATGGAAAGGAAGTCAGCAGAGAATTTCAGACAAACATAGACATCAATCAAGCTGAGGGAAGAAAACGGCTGTGATGAGATTCATCCAAGCTGCAAAGAGCCTGAAGTGAGTTTAGCAAAGAGGAATGACAGTGTGAATAAAAAAAAATCAGGAGGGAATTTCTCTTCTTTTTGATGTTTTCTGCTGTACTTCTGGCTGAAAACAGACAGGGAAAGGAGACCACATAGGTCCAGAGGGGATTCAATGAGGTCCAGGATCACATTAAGGGTTCATTATCAGAGTGCTGAGAGTTTATTGCAGAAATTGGGTTTTTGCGAATAACGTGTCATCACTGGTGAGGCTGAACAGTGAGTCCAAACCTCCTTGTATGGATGCAACTTTCTGGTGAGAAAAGATTTCCCACATTATTATTACAGTCTGACAGAAATGCAGTGGGCAGCCCGAATGAAGCACCCTCAGACAGACTCTGCTTCCCCTTCGCCATTTTTAAGTACTGACCTCAAGTCTGCACCAAGTGAACAGAACTGGGTCCAAGAGCGCGGGGTTCACTGAAGCAGAAAACAGTCATTCCAGGTAAACAATCAGTTATATGAGGCTGTCAACACAGCTGTCACATATTCAAGCCAGCTCAGTTTTCAAAGGGCCAGGGCCAGTCAAAAGCTCCTTCTACAATTCAGTTCATTTTCTCACAGAGGACAAGTAGACTTCATTCTTAGTCCATTTGATTTAATGGCTGGATGGAAGGTAAATATAAAAAAAAATCAATCTCAGCCTGATTTAAAAAGGAAACCAAGTGGAGCAGGTCAGTTCATCAAGGAATCACAAGGTGGCAAGTCAGTCCTTATTTCTGGTTGTGTGAAACAGCGAAATCTCAGAACACAAAAGTACGAAAATCATGGCTTCAAAATGTCTTCTTTTAGCTCTACAGTTAATTTACTATGGCATAATTATACTATATGGTACTGGGTTTTAACTCAAATTTAATATTTACGCAAAATAAAGATTGTAGTAAAATGAAGGTTTAACTTTTTTAACGACAACATCAGATGTAAAACAGCTTTACTGGGCCTGCTCCAAATTCGGTTTTTATCAAAAAACCAATAGGTCACCATTGTATGAATAAGCATTAAATAATAATTATAAATAAAGTTAAAAATGAAATAAAGTTAAAAATAAATCCCCTCCAGAACAGTTGGCAAAAACGTTTATTATAGCTGTTCATAAGGTTTTGGATTCTTTCTATTCTACAGTATAACATTTCATATCAGGGTATATGGACTGCCTGGCTTAAATACCGGTATTAAACCTGTAGTGGTTACCTGCTGAACTGACCTGGCTCCAATTAGTTTTGATTTAAACAAGCTTCAATCTGGGGTTCAACTGAGTTTTGATGTTTGAGTTTTATTCAAATCCATCTCCATATACTAATAAAAACGATGGACAAACCACATCATCAAATCAGTAAAGTCCCATGTTGTTGTTCACCTTTCAGCATATCCAGTCAGGGGCCGCCACAGCGAATCAGCTTTTCAAGGATTTTACGCCAGATGTCCTTCCACGGTCGGCTATTTTATCCGGGCTGAGGACCGGCACAGCTAGACGCCGATTTAGGGCCCCCTTGTAGTCAGGCCGTAACACGAAGGGTCATGCACAAGGACCCACACTGGATGGAGCTCTCTGTGCACCCTGAGGATTGAACGCCGATTCCCTGCATGCCAGTCCTGCACTTAATCAACCAGGAATATTCGCTTCATTTTTTAGCATTTCATAGACATTTTGTACTTATACATACAATGCATGACACTCTGAATCCATTAAATGTGAGGTTTGCCAAAAAGAGTTTAATTATTTGCTTGAAAAGGAGCCGGAGGAATGCGAAATTCCAGACGTGCTTTTTCGTTGATCAAAATGTAAAAGGCTTACATCTGCTACAAGGAGGTGACCGTCTCTATTTTCAGTGCATGGGGCCTTTTTGATTCTTGTATTGTATTGGCAGAAACTGTGGCCCAAAATGCTGCTTCTCAAAATATGACTTGGACAATTAATCTAAAATACACACACACATCTATGCCAGAAATCCCTGCTCTGATTGCTTCTGGCATTCTTTTTTGGTCACTGCGGTACTGGCAATGCAATCCTCTCTGACCGAGCCCTACGTCAGGGCCAGAACGGCTCGCATTCATCCCAGGTTGTTTTGGCAGTCGGGCAGAGCCGAGGGCTAGCTGACGGGAGACGGGGAATAACTTTCCCAGATGTGGCACCAAAGCTCGCTGCTGACAGGCTGTCTGTCGCGTGGGACAGACCCAACAGAGAGGCTGTGGGCTTCCTGATTTAGAAGAGCAAACACATCTGCTACTTTGACGAAGTGTGCAGCTGACCGCAGGCTGGACCAAACCCAGCCATGGTGTTCCTATTAATGCAGCCACTGTGGCCGCCTCTGTGCAGACACACTTCTTTCAGCAAACCGAGTGTGGCTCAGATGTAAGGTGTTGAGATGCACTTGACTTATTGAAAAGATTGTTTTTTTTTTATGTTTTTCAATACTGAAACAAATGGGGGTTTTTTTCAATCATAGTCAATCACATTTCTGGTCAACAGTCATTCAGAACTTTTCATGTCAACACACAACCTTTAGACTAATTAAGCTCTTTGTTCTAGTTTTACACTTTTGTTTCTTCTGTTCTGTCCATTTGATACAAGGCTTCTGGAGCCACCTACTGCTAAGTAAAGGCGGGGTACACCCTGCAGTGGTCACCAGTCTCTTGCAGGGTCACACACACTTACACACTAACACACTCCTAAGGGCAATTTTAGAGACATCAATTAACCTATGAAGCATGTTTGTGGACTGTAGAAGGAAACCGGAGTGCCCGGAGAAAGCCCAAACAAGGAGAATGTACAAACTCCACACAGAAAAGACCACTTGGATTTGATCCTGGGCCTCCTCACTGTAAAGCGAGAGCATTGACCACCATTCCACCGTGCAGCCATTTTGGTGTTGTAATGTTATGGAAACCATGTTGAAGTTCCCTAAGTCATATCTGGGTTCATTCAATGAACTCTTTAGGTCACACTCAGATGTCTCTGTCTCCTCTTCAAACGCCCCTCCTCACATATATCTATTGTGCCTCTTTAAGCCTTTTATTATGTGGAATCTGGAATTTGTGGACATAAGTTTGAGGGGTTCATTGTTTGGCTCTTCTGTCTCTGACAAAGTCTGGGGTACTTGTCCCTTCATTAATTTAGTCAACCATGCCACCTATCCTCCGTGTGATACCAATTTAACCTAAAACAAATCAACTACACCACATAAGACCAAATCAGTCAAATGCTTTGTGTCAAAACTAAAAAGAGTGTGTAAGCAGTGCCTCAGCACAGAGCTCTGAGGGAAGTTGTGAACAAATACACAATCTAAGTACTAAGAATAAATACTGGGACTGCAAAAATAGGAACAGCAACAAATCAGTTCATTCCTTGTGCTTATTAAACATAAATATACCCTTTTATTGCAATTTGATTGATTCCCAAACAGAGTTAAAAAATAGCTCTGAGGGTTTAACAGGTTAGGGTAAACGGAGGGGGTTGACTCAGCTGGAGTGAGATGTGGGGCAAGTTCTTAAGGGACAGAGACAGACTAAACTAAATCACGCAGCTGTAATAAATCACTAATTCGTTTTCCCTCTTCATATAAACTAATATGCCAGGAACCAAACAAACGACCTCAGAGCCGACATTTTGAAAAACCTCAGTATTAGCAGCTCTTTCATTTAAGTTAAGTAAAAGCAGAAACACAGACTCTGTTGTTGCTTTGAAAACTGAAGTGTGAGCACAAACTCCTGCAGTTGTCTCTATCTATCTGCACACAGCAGTGGGTCATTAGTCACTTTGCCAAGAGCTGTCTCCTTACAATAAAGTGCCAGACGTCCTATAAAGCCTGACATTGATAACAAGGCTATAATTTATATGTGACGCCAGATTTGTAAAGAATATATATATATATATATATATATATATATATATATATATAACTTCTTCAGATAAGGTTATCCTTGCTGCAGATAAACAATGAAGAGCAATGTGTGTTACGTTCAGAGGCCACAGAATTATTAAATATTTCCAATGTAACAAGGCTGACTGTGAGGAATACTTCCTCAAGCAGCCGAGTGGGAACAATATCAAGAATGCAAAACGAGACAGTTATGAGGAAGAAAGTTCACTCATTCTGGAAGGGAGACCTGCTGAAACTATAAAATGAAGAGACTCAATAGCAGGAATGGAAATTCTGGAAAAATGAAAGAGAGTTTGAGATTCTATGTTTTAGGTACTCATGCTGGCTCTTAAAATATGGGAGTGCAACAATAATAACCAGAAAGACCAACCTTTTTATCTCCAATGGATGAAAATCAGAAATTGTTAAGAAAAAAATTAGAAAATAATGTGTTTGCTTAAAGATAAGTTTACACCAGGCATGTGAAGTTCAATAATGTGCTCACACATCTTGAACACCCGTTTAATCCTAGTGTTCAAACTGGACTGTCGCTTAAGAGGCTTAGTGTAAAACGTAGAACGGTGAAAATCTCTCAGATCTAGCTCCAGGCAGGCTTATGCTGTCACAGCTCTATTCTGATATATGAAAGACTTGGTGTCATATAAATCCAGCCCGGCACAAACCATGATTATTGACTTTTACTCTACGATCAATTTTTAAACAATTTGCACTTCCATGAATAACAAGGGACACTATCCAAATATGTCACCTCCATCTGACCCCCTCCTCTGCATCCTCCAACCAACCAAATGTCCTTCTTGACTACATCCATGGTCTTCCTATAGGGCTCCTTCCTGGTAGTTCCAACCTCAACATCCAACACCGTCAATATCCTTCCTCTGAATAGGTCCAAAACCCATTCAATATGCTTCCCTGCATTTATTTCCAAAAATGTCTAACATAATCTGTACCTCTGATGTCTTCTTTTCATATTTTGTCTATCCTCATCACTCCTACAGAGAACCTCAACATCCTTATCTCTGCTGCCTCCAGCTCTACCTCCTGTCTCTGAATCAGAGTCTCTCAATCAACAACATGGCTGCTCTCACCACAGTCTCACCGCCTTCTTCCCCTCAGTTGTTATTTCAGAATCTCAATTTTAACTTTTCCAACCAATACTTTCTTTCTTTAAAATGAACATGTGGCTTTTAATGACAGTCTAAGCCTTTCAGATTTGTTGGCTTCCCAACAGCATTCATTTTTTTAACAGAGAAAGAAGTAATTAGAGTTTTGTTTGCCAAATTTAAATGAGGTAATTTAGTCGAGGTTGGAAAAGCACTAATCACAGGACAATTTTAATGAAGTCTCTGGTCCGATTAGTTGTTCTGTGGAATTTAGAAGAGCTGGCTGTTCATAATTTTAAAAGCACAGTTAGTGTTGACTATTCTAGCATATTCTTTAATAGGCAAGAGCAGACTAATCAGGTGGCACTTCCAAAACAGCTTTATGTTCTGTAGCAGGCGAATCCAATAGTTAGATTTTTCTAAGGACACATCCACAAGCAAGGAAAAACTTTAAAACAAACATGACTTTATGACCTTAAACTTTATAACAGACAACTATATATATATATATATATATATATATATATATATATATATATATATATATATATATATATATATATATATATATATATATATATATATATATATATATATATATATATATATACACATATACACACACACACACACACATATACATATATATATATATATATATATATATATATATATATATATATATATACACAGAAGCAGAGCACAAGTTAATGACATTGGTCAATAAATGGCTTAATTGTTCAGTTTGTTAAAGTGCATGACTGGCACTCATGAAACCGGGGTTTTACTCCCAGGGGCAGCAGAATAAATTATAGATGGGGTATTAACATTAACAACACAAATCTCTCTCTATACATAAAATGCCCCTCTCACCCTGAGTTGGTATCCATAGTCAGTCTTGTTGATTATTTGGCTGAGGGGGTGTAGACCTATGCACGTCTGCTTGATATATGCCACATTTGATGGACACTTGTAAAAGTGGCTTGCCATTGGCTTCAAAGGGGATTTTCCACAGCAGCACGTTCACATCACATAACTTCTGTCCAAAAGACTGTTCAGGTAGGCTTTTCTGGAGCCAGCTCACCAATTTTGTTGGAGATGCAAAGATGCTGGATTTTTTGGACTATAAGTTGCTTCAGAGTATAACTCTTACACACCGAAAAATGCACCATAAAGAAGAAAAAATTATATATAAAGACACTGGAGCACAAGTTACATTTTTGGGGAAAAAACAAAATAGGAAACCAAAAACAGACGTTTTATTTTGCCTCTCATAATAACGGAATAGATAACAAATATAGACTTAATATCTGCACACTTCACTATCATAACCATATCTAGCTTCATGAAACATAGGAAGAATTAAATAAGAGTCTAGAATAAATGCGCAACATGTGATCAATAATTCAGATCACCATAGCATAAAGAACATGGTAACTAGTCAACTAAACTCTTTATATAACTTCAAATCGTTAAATCTGTTGAATTCTTTATCCTCTGTGTTGGTTTTGAACAACGCCAGAGCTTCTTCTTCTGCGTTGCTGTCAGTAGCTAATACTGATACACATGCCAACAGTGCCCTCTAATGGGTAAATGATGAACACATGAGCCTTTTTTTTTATTTCATTTAAGTTTCACCCGAGTATAAGTCTCACCCCCGGCCAAACTATGCAAAAAAGAAGAAAAAATGCAACCTATCCTCTGAAAAATACGGAACTCAAAAACGTGATTGAAAAACGTGTTTTTTTCCACTAACTTATGTAAGTGATGTTAAGCAGAAATGTAACTTTAACCAAAGCTATAAAGTTATTCAAAACAAATAATAATAATAATAAAGAATTCAAATAAAAATTAGTACTAAAAAGTAAGTAGAACAACCATTGGTACAAAGAAATGTGTGCCTTTTTTCATCTGTTCCTTGGACATTTCTTTGGCGTTTTAAAGCATGCTTGCTGAAATCAAAAGAAGGTACAGAGTTTACTTTGAAATGTGGAAAATTGAAGGCTGTCTGTTTGTGCGCTCTAAAGCCAAACGTCTGCTCTCTCAGTTGACCTCACCAACAGACTGTGGTCAGACACTAAACCACAGAAAAATATGAGCTTTTTTCATAAAGTAGATCTTCAGCAGGGAGTCTGATATTGAACTTGTTGAATCTTAGACAACCTAACAGAGCATAGGAGTCTGTGATGAATGGTTGTTGTTGATTTGGCAGTTGTCAGGCTTTAAACCCCCATAACCCCCCCCCTCAATGTTTTGGGTGTTAAGAGAAAACAAGGCATGCTCAGAGCATGGCTGCAGCAGACAAACAAAGGCCGTCTCATTCATCTTAAGTGAACAGAGATCAGCCCGGAGTTCACTGGTATTATTCTGTTTATGGCTTTGAGTGTGAAAAGTCATTTAACACTGTAAACAGAGAAAGTGTGTCCAACTGGGAGCAGATAACAGGTATTCAGAGGCTCAACTCCCATCCATATCCATTTAAACACTTTTCACAACAAAATGTGAGGTTTTTCATGGATGAAATTGTTATTTTCTTCCATCTCCCACCTCTAATTCTCACACTCCCTACTTTGGTCTGAAATTGCCCTTGGAAAATGAGACTAATATTTCATTTTGGACAGCTCCAAGCAGCAGGCAGTGCTTAAGTCTTTATGCTATTACGGCTACAGCTGCAATTTGAACAAATCCTTTCAGTGCTACATTCTCCCTACATCCACATGGCGTCCCAACAGACTTCATATACTGTGTAAAACGAAGGGCTTTAGGGAACACACACAAAATATTACATTTAAACCGTGAATGAAAGTGAATAAAAAACAGCTTTTTTACTAAGTAACACTCAACAGAACCACCCTGGTGGTTGCCTGGTGAAGTGATCTGGCTCCAGCTGATTTTATTTGTCTGCTCAAATAAAAAGCTAAGTTTGCCCCTTAGTTTTATCATATTTCTAACTTTTCTTTTAATAAAATTTTCCAAACACTCAAGCAGTTTTTTATTACACTAAATTTACTTCAAACATCCAGTGAAGATAACTTTATTTTAAAATGTGCCTTAACATTACTGCAACTGAAACAAAACACTTTACATAAGAGGCCAAACATAGTAAAGGCTAAAAATACATTGAAAAAAACTGTTAGCAAAAATAATAAAGCAACAATAAATCAAAGCCTTGGACATGAAAAGAAGCCCTTGGTAGCTTTTTTTTAAAACGGACAGTGAGGACGCCTGTTAAATATTCTAAAACTAATTAAGCTTTTGTTTACTTTACAATTTGTGGAAAATTCCAGGTACTTTGTTTTCCTCCCAAACTGCAATAAACTTTGATTGACTCACGGCGACAGAAGCAGCAAACCATCGTAAAGGATGCTCTCTACAATATCATGATCCAACCTCTGTCTATTTTAGAAAATCTCTAATTATTTAATGTCTGACATTTAATAAAAAAAATGTTGGAGTCTTACATATATCCAGCATTTAGCTCACATGTTAATCCTAGTTGTCTTTACCAATCACCGTCTTTATTTAGTTGAGAATCAAGATGATTACTTGGCATAAAACAAAGTCGCGCCTTGGATAGGATTGACCAATGGCAGTTCTGTAACAAAGGGATGATGGGAGATTTCTTAAAAACACAATAATGTGTCTATTGGTAGCATGCATAAGCTGTGACCTGCCTCAGGAAGAGATTAGAGAGGCAAAGACTTTTATCAGCTGGTCAGCACAAGTTCAAACTGAATGACGTCTGGCACCATTGGAGTTTTGGAATAGGTGCCCCTGTATGTTTTCTTTCTTCTGTTCACAGAAGCTTAAAAAACAATTGTCTGCATTTGAATCTGCTTTCTTTAAGTTCCCCCTGTTCAACCACAGACAGAGTTTTCTACCCCCAATATTATTCACAATCTGCTATTAAAAAAAGAATTAAAAGGTTCAGTGAATTTCTAAGATACCCAAATCCTAATTGCAATTCAATCTTGTTTAGTCAAATTCTGAACCGGTTTAACCTTTATAGAGTATTATTTTTAGCATTTTGTGCATTTGTTTCTAAGCAGTTTTTTCAAAACTTTTGACTACATTTATGAAATGTGGATTTATTTACATAAATTTATTTCAGAAAAAACTGAAATGTCTCCTGTTTTTTCATCAGTCAGACTCTCGTTTCTTTCAGTCAATTCTCAAACACAATTCCTGAATGATTGCCAAGTTAGATATATCTCTGCAACGAAACCCCACCTCCACCCCAAACAGATTAAACCATGCAAGACAGCCTTGAAGTTCCATAATATTTTCTGAAAGTATGACATAACTGATATGAAAAGAACTTACCATAGAGGGGATTGTGTCCCATGCTTAGAGGGATGGGCCTCTCAGGCTGGACGTGTGTGTGTCTGCTGTGTGTGTGGTAGTATTTGGGTTTTATGATGTACTTCTGAGTCTGTCCAGGTTGCAAAGATGCTGGCCGAATCCTGCAGAAAGACAACAATAAAATTCAGCAGAGTGGAAAATTAAACAGATAGATGCTGTGAAGTTAAACAGCCATAAGGCAAATATAAACAATAAACACTGAATTAATTTGGATTTCTACAATTTAAACAGGGTTGAGAATTATGACTCTTAGTTATGTAATGAGGTATTTGCTTCCTGGAAGTCTGTGGACAGAGGGGGTGTTTTTCTTATGACAGCTGATGGACAACATCTGCTACAAAAACAGATAGGAGAACATTGCAGTCCACACAGGGCAGCACAGCATCATCTGTCAGTCAGCTGAAATTTACTGAGGATTCTACTCTATTAGTGTGCAGCCCCTTGCAATACCCTTGTGCTATCCTAGGCACTTTAACATTGGGAGTTGGCTCATCTAGATCCACTAGACAGTGCAACAGAAACTTTTTTCTTCAATGATTTGTGATCTTCACTGGTGTCCATGGATTACATAAAATCTCTCCACCTTTATCCACCTTTGTCATGGTAGGGAGAACACGTCAATGTAAGGGTGGGGTCATCTAAGATAGCACAAGGGTTAAAACTCATCCTCAATTGTTGCAAGTTTCCTTGACTTCTGTCAGAAAAAAAATCCTCTTTTGTTTTTGCACGCTTGCCACCTTAGATGAAAAAAATATCATTTCTTTGTTTTGAATTTAGTCTTGGCTTAATTTCTTACAAGACTTACAATCTGTTGGACTGAGAAATAAAAAAGACTCATCTGACAGCTCAAGCCAAGAGCCCTTTTCTGTTTGTCTGAGACTCCCATAGTAATGAAAATTGTAACCAAACTTGGCAGTGAACTGGAGATCCTGGACAGAGACAATGACTTTGGGCAAACCATGAAGATTAATTACATGTTGCAACTCAGCGTTGGTAGTGTAATTGCCTGACAGCAATTTGGGAAGTTGAATAAAGTGCAGTATCTTGGAAAAATAGGAAATGATGTGTACTTATATAGTGCTTTTCTTCCTTGCTTTATAGTTCAACTTGCTTTACAGTCACAGTCCTATTCATCCATCCACACACACATTCACACACTGATGTCAGCTCTGCTGCGTTGCAATGGCACCAACCTGTACCCCCAGGAGCAATGTGGGGTTCAGTGTCTTGTCAAAGGACACTTCGAGACATGGGCAGGTAAAGCAGAAACCAAACTTGTCAACGTCCAATCAGAGGTTGACTGCTCTACATTTGCACCACTGCAACCCTTAATTGGTCCACCACTGTGAGAAAAACAATGTGTTCCAGAGACCAAGGGAGCCAACAAAATCCATAGAACTACGGAACCACGGCCACCTAAAAACAGACAGAAGTTGTAAAAAATCCACATGGCATAAGGGTGGAACACTTGGCCGTAGCACAGTTGGAATAAGCCATTGTGTATTCTCCAGTGTCTTACCCCAGTGATCCCCCAGCCACCAATATCTTTTCCTGACCAGAGCACAGTTGGTGCATACCCCAGGATGGTAGTGGAAACAAAACGCAAAGGCTTAAGTGAGCACCTTAGAATTAAGCTCCCTTAGTACGTAAAGGTACTCTGGATAACACTGAAAATGATGGGAACTCGAAAGAGAGAGACTGTTTAGCTTCACCCTCAACATTCACCCTGGTGGCTGCCAACTGAACCCACTCGTGTAGAATAAACTCTGGTGTGGTATTGTGGGTCCACCTCATTCCTGCCTGTCAGCTTTGAGGTTCTTCTCTCCTGGATGATATGACAGGTCAAACCAGAACCAATTAAAAAAATATAAACCACAAGCTTGGGGTGTCTTAGCAGTGTGGAGACACTCCAAATTCTCTTGGACAGCCAACGATACAGCAATACTCAAAAAGGCTCAGCAACATCTACACTTCCCGAGGGTCCTCAGGAAGAACAATCTTAACACTAACCTGCCACTAACCTGACCTTCTACCGTCCTGACATATTGTGTTACAGTATGGTTCTGGAGCTGCACCATCGCAGACAGGAAGAGGCTGCAGACAATTGTAGAGACAGCTTAGAAGATCATTAAAATTCATCTAGCAGTGTGAGGATGGGAGCTTGGTCAACTTGTGCTTTAGCGCCTTAAGAGTATGGCCAGCCTGAGGAGTTTAACAAAACCATTGCTTAGAAGAAGTTAGACAATAAAGAAGAGCAGCCACAACAGCAAATATCAATCACCTGCAGTAGTAAGCAATGCCAAAGAATTGTAGTGGTTGCTCAGAAATTGATGGTGCGACAAATTCAGGTAAATGAATCACCAATGACAGAGTCAAGCGGTCCATGAGGGGGAAATAAAGTTTTTTTGAGTTTGTTGAACATCTTATGCTGGATTCACTCCAAATGCGATTTGCATGGCGAATTTGCATCCTCCACCTCTGTTTAGATACTAGAGGCTCCCACTGCATGTGGGAGATACTACCGCAGGAGCTGTGTCTGAATGATGAATTCAGCGGTACTTCCGTCTCTCTGTGACTCAATTTGAAGACTTGTTGACCCGTAATAGATAGAGGGAAAAAATAAAAATAAGAATAAAATAAGAGGACATTTATTATTATTGTTGCAATGTAAATAAGAAAGATATCTAAAAGTTCCGGAGAAAAATGATCAGATTCTCCTTCATGTTGGTTTTGGACTCCAACCGCTGATCATGTCAACACATCATGGGTGAAGCTGAACTCCTCATGGGTTGTTGGTATGAAGCAAATTCTTAACCAAAGTTCAGATATTTGGTCTCGTTGTGCCAAAACTTTGCCATATGTCAGAATTGTCACCAAGCCGCGTTGTTGGCCACCCAAAATGCTCTGTCGCCACACCACTGCCAAGCAGCATTGTCTTACTGAATCACTGAAGCAACAACATTTCACTGCTTGCATGCAACCACATTGCTAATGCAGTGTGTCTCCTAAAATCTGCACAATACAGCAATTCATGCTAAAAGAATATTGCAATGTTTTCCAGGGTATTAAAGGAAAGTGCAACTTAAAATATATATATTGCATTTTTTCATCTATTTTTTAAAAGTATGTTAAAAAATGCTCTTTATCAAAACTAATCTCTGCAGTAGAATGTTCCATCCAGCCTCTGATGAACACACTAGGCTGTGCATTTTGAGGGGAAGCATGACAAAAATAGGCAACTATAGGGAACACAGAAGAAGCCTGTGTTTTACACAAAGATAGCATAGGTGTTTTGTGTTTTCTCACTGTTGTCAGCCAGCTGTCGGTTTTCAAACTACTAAGCATGCTCTCTTAATAGTAAGAGTGAGGGTGCAAATACTCATGTAATTGGAGATACGTTGTGTTTGAAAGCCTTCATTTTCTGTTAGGTCAGACAGGCTCTATGCATCTCCTAATAACTGCAGGATGGAGAGTACTAAGCGTTGTCTCAATCAAATGATGCATGTGCCCTAAACTGTAATCATCCTCTGTGAATTTCAATAAGCAGCTTATCACAGCACAGACAGATCAATCTCTTAGGACAGATAGAGGAGAACAGTTCTGAAGATGTATGAGACTCACAATAATGATTGTCAATCATCTCTGAGTTCATTTCTTGTGTCGAAAGGTCCAGACTGACAGCAGTTTCATTCTTAGAGGATTGTGCTAGCAGCATTTACTTTTTTGTAGGGGTGTAACGATTAATCGACTCAATCGAATTTCTATTCCTACAATCCAACCAGATCTGACTAAGGCAAGTTGTTAATTAAATCGAAATGAACTATACCATTATAAAAATGTTTCAAAGTTAGATAAATTGCTTATATCGATATTGGAAAATTCCATTTGGCTTGAGACACGGTAGGTTTATTCTATTATAACGTAAAATAGACAACGTGCATCACAGCAGACAACAGACATGTGATGGCAGCAAAAACTAATCATTCTAGGCCAATGTGTGCAAACACTTTGAATTTAGCAAAGACATGTGACCATATAGTGTGCTAGAATGTTCCAATAATGTTCCCTTTGGATTATTTTGATGAAGAAAAACAACAGTGGGCTGAACTTTATGAAAACTATAATGTGAATGTATTTGACATTAATTCTTGTTTAATTCAATCCAATTCAATATTTCAATACTGCTGCTTATGTCAATTAATAATTTCCCAAGTAACGTCTGTTCTGATCTATCTGAAATTCCTGCATGGTCTCACTGCACTCTCAAAAGTAGACAAACAATCCTGCATTGGTGTCAGCTCCTTACTGCATCAAGTTTCCGAAAAGTTTGTGAGTTTGCACCTCTCTTTCTGCACTGTCATGGTTTCTTGTTTCCACTCCATATGCACAGAGCTTTTAACACTTTTATTGGTCAGACTGTCCATCTGGATTCGGACCTTAAGCTTTGGTCACGTGCACCCGTACGCCGGTAGAAGGTCTTTGGGTTACCCAGGCCCATGGAGGGTTTTAAAGAGGAGTGGACGCATCTTTTTTTTTTGCTTTTTTTTTTTTACTTGTCCTGTCCAACAGCTGGGCAAACAGATGAGAGCTGAAGGCCTCTTGTGTTAGACATATTTTACTTTAACAATAGGGGTTATAAATCTTCTGACAAACCAGAGGTATGTCTGAATAAACTCCTTTTGTAATTGAGGCCAAACTTTATTCATTTTAATCCTCTTTGAAAATCTTTTGTGTTGGACCGGACGGAAAAGCTAAGGAAGGAAGAAGAGAGAGGGATGTTAGAGAGAGGGAGGGATAGGAGGGTGAGTATAGAAGGGGGGGGGGGGGCTTGAAGCAGCATAAAGGAACAAGTTTCTGGATGTTTATCATTACGGTAAGGTTCAGATGTAATACAAATCTAGAAGGGGTGGGGTCTGTCCACACACACACTCAAATGTTATAAACATACCTGTTGGCTCCAAAAATGTTCACATGTCAACATGTACACAATACAGATAGTGTTCACACACGCATATTTTTGCATTCAAACCAACTAGTGTGAAATATTTCATTCAGTCACGCAAACTATTTGTGCAAAAGGTGAGCTAACACCTGTGCTCAAGTGAGTGTTTATGTTCTTCTAAAATGGATGATGGAATGTAAATAGAAGGAGGGAGAGTTCCCAGTCATCCCCACACCAAGACCCCCGCCGCAGCAGCAGCGGCAGCCAGGACCCCCCAACACCCGCACGGCAGCAGATAGAGAACAACCGCCCCCCGGGCCAGGGCAAGCAGGAACGCCTCGGGGCCCCCAGAGCAGGGACGCATGGGGGGGACGGAGAGAGCAAGCTCCAACCCAACTAGGAGAGCAGCCCCCCTGCCGCCGGAGCGGATGCATCTTAAGGGGTGTGTCTTGCAGTTCCCCTGAGGCTAATACGGCCATCTCAGGGGATGTCTATGAAAATTGAACTCTTGAATGTTGTGCTTGTGTTGAGTGCATCATGAAGTATTTGTAGGGATAATGTAAGTTGCATGCATTAATGACGTACAGGTGATACTGTCGAATGGAGCCCTTACGCCACACTCTAGTCGTTGCACGGGATGTACACGTTAGGTAAGTGCCGTAGGAGTGTCTGCGTGTTGTGTAAGTCTTTACTACGACCTGTCACTCGCAGCATGCCCATATGAATAAAAGTGCATGAACATTTTTGCTCTCTGGTTCACCGAGCGGTCTACAACTTTGATTATTTTGGTGGGCCACCTGCATGCTCTGTGCAGGTTTGCTCATTTTTTGCCCACAGTCTCAGCTCATATCTACCGTAAGGGCAGTTGTGACAAAGGCTTTAGTGAATCACAGCAGCTTTTGTTTAAAAGTGAAAAGAAGAGTCTTGGTTTCCGGGAAACAAGAGTTTGTCGGTTTAGTTCACAGAGTTTAGGTTAGTCCCACACCTGACCAAAGAATTAATAGTTCATTCACAATTGCCACATTTGGCAATTTGGCAAAAAGAAAAACAAAAAAGGCGATTGGGCAGGGCAAATTAACAGCAAGCCCCCAGTGGTTACTTGATGGACTACATCTGGTTCTCCTTTCAAATAGGCCTCAATAGGAAAAAAATGGGTTCCAAATAACCAGAAGATCAACCACATTCCCTTGTCAAATGTGGAAAAAAGTCTAACTGGAGCTAAACTGTTACAGATCTTCAATTTGCCAACTTCCCATTTGCTTTTATGATAAAAGTCAAGTAAAACAAAAAGTATTATAGGCCGAGCTTTGACTATACAAATGTAGAAACTTTAAAACTTTTTTAACTGCTTTATCTCAACTGCCAAATGTCAAATGAGAAAAACTCTGATCTTCTAACTTTCTTTCATTATTGTAATAATATTTCACAAGGGCTCAGAAACCAAACAAAACTCTAGACCAATAAATGAAATTTGTGTTTTTTTAAGCAGGCCACATTCCAGTACCACATAAACATGGCCACAAGCAGAAGAACAGGGAAGAGCTGATAAACCTCCATGGATAGACGATTGTTAATGGAACATATTTTCATCTCATTCATATGATAGCCCCCCTGACGCAGTATAAATAAACAGAAAGTGATAGCCATTTAAATAGCTGCGCTATGGCCCTGTAAGGTTGTAAATAGAGCTTCTGTTCACATTATGAAACTGTGTGTACGCTTTCATGTGCCCACATGCTCAGTGTTGATGAGCAGGCTGGTGATTTCCACCACAAACACAAACCAGTATCAAGTATTTGAGCTTGTGGGTTCAAATAACCACATGTAAATATGCAACCATGGCCATTTAAACAAGGACAGTAAGTACACCCACTGACAGACATTTTATAAAAGGGGAGGAGGGTGAGTCTATGTTCAGAGGAGAATGTATTTTTATCACCACTATTTACAAGCCTTAGCTGAACACACACTTCCCCAAATGACTGCCCACTGAACTTAAAGCACTGACAGATGAAGAGAACGGTCAGCTTTACAGAATGTTGAGTCCTGCTATGCTGCTTTGACAAACGTCACACACATATTATTGTTGCTAAAGACTAACAAAGGTTTGAAGATCCAATTCTGCAGACATGGTTTATGTGCAAACTTTTATTTCATCTATTAATCAAATTACGTGGACCCAACTATGCCATAAGATGCTGCCAATTCAACATCTGATGAATAAAAACAGACATATAACGTTGTTTTTTTGTGGAAGGTCAAATGCAAAAACAGATGTTGGTCCATGCTTGATAACTTCAAACTGTTGTTTTCTGTATGGTTTCATCTCCTTTTCTTAACAAAACTGCTTCAATTCATGGAGGTGTCCAGACTTTGTTTAATGCTAACTTTATTAAATTGACCAGAAAAACTATATTTCTAAAAGTAAATTATGTTAAATATCAGGCTACAACAACTCATGATAGGACGGAGACGCAAGATAGTTAAGGTCAATGTTCAAAGAGTGAAGATCTTTAAATAATTAATTTATAAATATATTTTTTTAAATCACAGACGATAGGATGGTGCAAATACATTTTCTTAAGAAGGCTACTACGGTGGTCCAGAAGGGTTCAAACACAACACTTTAGATTTTGCAACACAACACAATAACTCAAAACACAATACAATTGCTCACAACACAACACTTTTAACTCACAACACAACATAATAACTCAAAACCCGAAACATTAGCTCACAACACAATACAATAACTCACAACACAATACTTTCACAAAAGGAAACTAGCGTTGTGAAAGTGTTGCGAGTTATTGTTTCGTGTTGTGAGTTAATTGTTTTGTTAATTCTTTAATTAAGTAAATTTTTTAGTGTTGCGACGAATTGTAGTGTGTTATTTTGTTTTGTGTTGCAAAATCTAAAGTGTTGTGTCATGACCCTTCTGGGCCACCGTAGAATACCTAACAAAATTGCCTTCACTGATCAAGCACACACAAAAAATTTCAATTGTTGTAGAATAACACTGTCATGAAACACAGAAACTCTTTTAAACTATCTTGGCATTACCCAACTCTTTCTTGTACGGTGATGTTGTGTGGATTTAGGTGTTTTTTTCACCTCTACTATCTCATTGAAAAACCTGTAAAAGTTATCAAAAAGAAATCAAAGGCTGTTTGAAGAGCCAAGCTACAAAACACATGAAACACATCACTATGCCACAGCAATGCTTGCTGCATGAAAGTGCACTCTGAACTGCTGCCGTACTGACTGAGTACAAACTCAAAGTGAATCATTGAGAGAGTAAAAAAGGAGCTCAAGCTCTAAAAACAATTACATTTTAGTTGTTTATGTGCTCTTTGGATCCTGACCGGTTTACTTATCGTTAAAGGCAGAAATCCGAATGATAAATGGCGTTTAACTTTTCTACACTTCTTTACACACCTTTCACGTAAAAAACAGCTCAAGGTGCTGTACATAAAAACAAAAAAGAATGCATAAAAAACACCAATCCCTATTCATGCAATAAAATAATGAAATACACAAAAACAAACACAAGTTAAAGAGAGATGACTAAAGAAAAAAACTAAAGAAGAGAGAACCCAGAAGGCGCGGTTACTATATTATTTAACAACCCTCCTGCATGTGTAAACTTCTGAGCAAAAGATTTTCAAGTCAATGCTGCGACAGAGCTATTTTCAACTTTCTACTCATCTTCATGCCAATGAGCTGCTCCCTTTAAGTGCCACCAAAATTAATCATCATGCAAAAGGCCTAAATGTAATTAACAGACTGAATGTTCCTCCTGAGTTTGATCTCTGCACTTGCATTTTGTTTTTAAAAATAATGTGGGTTGTGTTAACCCAAAATTAAAGGTTTTGTGGTCAGTACTGCGACAGATGTATTGGAGATGTCCAAGTTCATGAGCAAAACCACAAAGTTAAAGTGATTCTAGTGTTTCTATGGAAAAACACGCCTCTAAATGCATCAGATTCAAGTGAAATTCTTTCAGGCGAGTGATTTGAAGATGAGTCATGCGCTGGACCTTTTGTCTTCTCTGCTTGAAATGTTTCTCTTTTCATCCAAGTAGTTTAATCACACAGGGCTTTTGTTGTTGAATGAAGTTCATGCAAGTTGTTCAAGTGCTGCAATGTTGTCTAAAGAGCATTGTGAATGCTAAAATAATGAAAGAATTTTAAATTTAGCACAAAAACAAAGAGCTAGAATGATGGCAACATCAAGCCCTCCATTTCCAGATTTAACCAAAACCAAGAAGTGCCAAATGTTGCAGTTCCAGGAAAAAACCTCTACAGAGAGGTTGCAAATGGAACCAATTTCTATTTGTTTTTTTAGTTTGTTTTTTTAAAGGAAGTAACCGCTGCATGGTGGCGAAGTGGTTAGCGCTCTTGCCTCACAGCAAGAAGGCCCCTGCTTCGAATCCGGCTGGGGGACCTGAACCAGAACATCAATGGGGGCCCTTTCTGTGTGGAGTTTGCATGTTCTCCTTGTGCATGTGTGGGTTTTCTCCGGAGTCTCCGGCTTCCTCCCCTCGTCCAAAAACATGCTTCATAGGTGAATTGGCAACTCTAAATTGTCCCTAGGTGTGAGTATGAGAATGAATGGATGTGTGATATGTGGCCCTGTGACAGACTAGCGACCTGTCCAGGGTGTCCCCTGCCTTCGCCCATAAGTGGCAGAGATAGGCTTCGGCAGCCCCGTGACCCCAAAAGGGATAAACAGAAGAAGATGAATGAATGAATGAAGTAATTTTTTATTGACTGGCAATGTCAAATTTTACACTAAAAATTACTTATAGTCTGGTTTTGAAGATCTTTTTACTGTGTGCAAAAAGGGTACAGGGGGAGGGGGTGATTCTTTAAGGTCCAAATTTGTATTTTTAGGGGAATATCTTTTGATCGAGTTGAATCATAGGGGTGTCCATCAGTTTTAGTGTTATTATGAGGAAAAAGTCCTGTAAAAGTCTCATTCCAAATACGGCGGGAACCACGACATTCAAACCCAAACTGTTAGGAGTAATGAGGGCAGGATTTCTAAACAAAAGTTTTAATTTCAGTCTCAAAAAATATCTGGAATGCCTGAGAACATTGGCACACACTGCTCTATCAAATGGAAAAGGAGAGGGAGTCCAGTGAATGGTTATAGAAGGCTGCTGGTCTTAAATATCAGACAGGGGATTTTACTCATTTCCACATAAACAGATCGGTGAGACAGGGCTGCAGATTGAGGTTTGTGCACTTCTTAAATGTGTGTTCAGTCTTTGCTTTCACTTCTGGCCACAATCACAATCCAGTGCTGACCTCTACACTCCATCCGTCCAAGTCCTCCTCCCCTGAGAGCTGACATTTTCTGCTCTACCGTGACGAACTCGCTGAACCTCACCGTATGAACAACACACCAGCCGAGGGATTTAGCAAAGGAAAGAAAATTTCCTAAAAACTCCTTGTGAAGGATTACAGTTTGGTCCAGAATCAAGAGGTTCTGGTCTGTCTGAAGTTCTGTCGACTCCTTCAGTCTGTGAAAAGACCTTCTAAAGCCCTGAGGTCACAAACTATGACTGTTCTTGGTTCTTGCATCTGAACCTCCAGGTGTTTTAATAGTGTTTTGAAATTATTCAGAGCAATGAAATGTTCCTAATAGGTTGCTTTCATATTGGAGTCAAAAACATAGTAAATTATGTAAAGAAAATCTTAATTGGTTTCTGTCTTCATATGTGTTGTAATGTCCTTGAGGTAATTCCAGCTGTGCTTTCTCATAGCATAGACATGATAAATGTAACCGCTTCAATCGCTTTTATCCAAATATTATTACAAAGAAGGAATTTTTGAGGTAAGGTGACTTACGCAAGGACACATGAACCTGATAAAAAAGGAGTTTGATTTTGTATAGAAACTAGTTTTGGAATGTGAACAGATGTTGAATCCAGTATGAGTGAAGATGCTTCCACACTGGCCCTTCAGGTCTGCACCGGTTTATTGTGTCTGATAGGATGATTTGTTTGGAAGATATGAAAGCTCAGTATAAATTGCGTTTTTTCACATAGTTTTGCCAAGGGTGCGACATCCTCAGGAGCAACTTATGTGTGATTATTTTTAACAAATAAAAATAAGGCTAATATATCCCGAATTTCTCACCAACAACCGTTTAGCGGCTGTTTCCTGTTAACCGCCAAAGGTCACTGTGTGTGTTTGTATCACTACAGACAGCAACGCAGAAATAGCGCTGTCTGAAACAAACATGAAGTTTTCCTCCTGAACTTCATGACGTTTTCTTATTTGCACGGAGACATTATTATTCTTGTTTTTATTTTTTTCTTCCTTGGACTAATGCGGAACAGCAAGTCATCAAACTAGGTAACAGAGACATGGACGTACTGCTGAACACGCCATCATTCAGACGCAGCTTCTGCAGTATTAGGTAAGGACTGCGTTTAAAGAAAAAGACTGAATGATGTCATATACCAGACATGGAGACAGATAACCAGTCATGCTTTCATGTAGCAATGAGGCTAAGATCTTGACAGTAACTTCTCTCACATGTGACAGGAGCGTCTAGTTCACACGTTTTTGAACAACCACTGAGCATCAAACTTGATGGGCAATGAAAGAGAGTCAGCAGGCACAAATTTGGCGCATGAATCGCGTTCGGTCTAGCATTACCATGCCGTTTGGTCTGTATTCAGACTGGCATCAAACGGCCCATTCTGTTACGGACTAAAGCTTGTAAACAAAACCCAGTGACTAAATATCTCTTCAGTCATTGGCCAGGAACTTTAGTTATTGATCAAATACTTATTGTCCACCATCATTTACAAATAAATTCTTTAAAAATCAGACAATGTAATTTTCTGGATTTCTTATCTCATTTTGTCTCTCATAGTTGAGGTTTACCTATGATGAAAATTACAGGCCTCTCTCATCTTTTTAAGTGGGAGAACTTGCACAATTGGTGGCTGACTAAAAACTTGTTTGCCCCACTGTATATAGGTGGATCTTTTGGAGCTTGTCTCAAAAATAGCATGCATGCCCAGAAAAGTGTGGTCACCCCTGCTCTAGAGTAAAGACTTGAAGGACGACTAGACCTAAATATTGCATTAATAAATCTTTTGTTCCTAAAAGGAAGTTGATCTTTGTTACTCTACTGTTAAGTCAGACTCAAGATTTGTTTCCCTATTTTCTGTCAAGCCCTGATCTTACTTTCACAGGACTCTGTATTTCCGTTTTTGACTGTTTCCTTGTTGTTCTGCTGTTTATCACTACTTCACACCTGCTTCCCATCAATTTTTGCTGAAGTTATTTGCCACACATCTTTTTTCTCTTGTATCTTCAGATTTCTCTTTCCATAACAGGTCTGACTCACAGAAAAGCTCTTAACCTTGAAGTTACTGTCCTGGTTTGTTGTCTTGTCTAAAAAAAACACTTAGATTTATGTGGAAACAAAAGAACTGTGTGGGAGACAGATGCTAATGGAGAGCAGCTTTCGAGGACACAGATCTGGTGGCAATTAGCTGTACACAGCTCGAGTCCACATCATTTTACAGCGTGCATTTAAAACAGAGCACATTAACATCCTCTGACATCTGAAATGTTATCCACCCAGCAATGAGATGCGTAAAAACATTATCTGGATGCTGGAGCTCACCACAGACATCTCTTTGGTTCACAGAGGACAGTTTAAGAGGAGAAAATGTGCCGTGAGAATCTGTTCTTTGGAAGAAAATGTTCTGCTGATGCCACGGGCCAGATGAGAACGGACAAGATGGAAAACTTGAAGTTTGAGGAAAAAGGTTGAGGTTTTTACAGCAAAGGTTTGAAGGCACAAGAAGACAGAAGCAGGTGTGCTCCAGCTGCAGAAGACCACACTCTGTGCCACTGCTTTCAGCTATCAGCCAAAAACGGAGGCTCCACTTCACCCAGGCTCTGTACAGTGAACTAAACACGTTTTTTTGTTTGTTTTCATTTTAACGTTCATTCAACCAGGAAGTTTGTTGTTCTTTCACTGGTGGGACCACACCCTAAGAAGGTTCTCTATAGTTGTGTTCCGCACCAGTGGTTTAATCTACAATTCAGAGGTGAATGAATAAATCAACTCCTGCCGCCCTGCAGAAACTATGTCCTTGAAAACGACACGGGTTTTTGAGATTTGGCTAAAAAGTAGAAAATCAACAATAAAAGACCAGTGTGACTACAACAAAGGATGATCTGAGTGGGACTATAATGGCTAATGTATTAAAAATGTATTTTTAAAATGTATCAGCAGGCCTTCCTTACACATTTATAGAAAATGCCTTTCATTTTCAATAGGTCTGACAGTGATCAAGGCTTAGTTTTAAAAAGAAAAACTACAGTTAATCTTAAAAATTCAGATCAGTTATTTCTTATGCATGACTTAGCAAGATAAAAATGTATTCATGTTCTACAAGGTTCAGATGGTTTAACCAGTTTTGTCCAATTTATAAATAAAATGATCTTTTCAGAACTGTAATTTACATTTTTTCTGGTCAATCTATGTCTAATGTTACATTTTGTCTGTGGTTGTAAAAAAATTATATTAATTCATCAATTGATATTAAAAAAGCCTGGAGCCTCTGATGAATGAAGCTTAGATTGGAGGCTGGTACTTACTGATGCTGGATGTGCTGCTGGAAGTAATGGGGTCGTACAAACTGTGGTGCTGCCTTCACAGTTAGCTTCATCTGGGCCATGTTGTTAGCTGAAGCGGATGTGGAGCCATGTCCACTGGGGGATACTTGTTGGGGAATGGGCCGCTGCGGTACCACATTGTTTCCATTGGTGTGTCCGCCTTCAGGCAGTGCTGGATAAGGAAGTGTTTGGACCGTTGTCTGTTCACATGATGCACCGTTTGAGCCCGGTTTGCAGACGCAGAGCTGGGGCCTGAGGCACATTCCTCCATTCTGGCACTGGGGAATGCAGTTGGCTACAACACAAGTCCCAAACCCAAAATAGAGAAAGAAAAGAAACATGAGCATTAGACAAATTAATTAGTGGATGTACAAAAACATTCCTGTTCAAATATAAATGTAAAATACTTATCTAGGAATAAAAAAGGGAGTGGTGGCATAGCTACTCAAGTACAGGATAACAGTTTGAACATGACACCTGATGTATTTTCTAGAAAAACAACTTGTGTTTTTGTGTTTAAAGCAAAATGCAACAGTTTGTAGTTCTACAAATGACCACTAGAGGATGGTTTCAAAAGGGGCAAATTTTCCTAGAATATCACATTAACATTTTTACTTTAACCTCTTAAGGCCATGTCACACAACAACTACGTAAATTTTGCGCATTTCTCACAATTTCATTGTTTCATGATACATGTGTGGTATATATAATTCAGACATACCTGGAACTGTTGTTGAAAGACAACAAATTTGCGTGTGCATCTCACAAAAAATAATGCACAATTGTATTGGACAAAACCCATGACGACATCTGTATGGCGTTTCATCTCTGCCATAAAGGGAAAGGCTGTAAAGACAACTGAGTGGGCGTATTCAGGAACTGAGTGAGTGAACCTTACAACCGCGCAGGCGCAATTCTAACCGAGCGACCCTGCATTTTACAACTGCACGTCTGCAATTCTAACTGAGTCATGATCCCGCGCCGGCAATTCTCCTTTGCGCCCTTGCTTGGATTTGCGCTCAGTGTTAAGGGGCGGTATTCAGGGGTGTGTTTGTCACTTGGGGGCAGTAACTTCTCTGGTTGATCTGATTGGCTGAAATTTTCTGGTCAAATGCGTCGAGCCAGCGGGGAGGGACTTTCACTTTTCAAAGCAGGAGGGACTAACAGGCAGCTCTTGAGCTGCATGCGGCTCTCTGCCTTTTATCATAGTTTCTAAATACAGTACAGTGCTTTCATAACAATAAGGTGAACATAAAAGTCTCACATCTTCTCCAAAATGTACAGAGCAGCCCTAATGTGTTTCTGGTTGATCTGATTGGCTGAAATTAGCATGTCAAATCCAGCGAGGCAGCGTGGCGGGACTTTCTTTTAGAGGCTTTAATAAAAAAGAGACGGCGGCTGTAATGTGGCTGTAAACACAGTGGTGGCGAACAAGTTTGACACAAAGAGCCGAAATTTCTAACTGTGATATTCAATGAGCCACACCATGCACTGACCTACCAGACACACAAACACGCAGTTAAAGTCATATTATAACGCACTCCTCTCCTTACAATACAACAGCACTGGATTAAACGGCGCAGGTTCAGTTCTGGGTGTTTTTTTCTGTATTTAACGTTAACACATAGCGGTAAAACATGCATGCTCGTGTGTGTTTTAAAAAAGGCAGCGAGCGCAAAACTGAGTTGGTTGTGATTAATTTTTTATTTTTTCAGTCATCAATCAGCATCCAAAAATCCATTAAAGTCCTCATCTTCTGTATCCGGAATGAAGCCGGAAAACATTTCTATCAAACACGCCAGCTTCCCTTTCGTCATCGTCAGAGTCCTTCTCGTTGCCGTGCCGCTCCAAACAACAGTGAAAGCAGACGCGTCAGGCCAAGCTTAAGTCCTACAGTCTAAAAGTTTGGCGTTACTCGCCGGCGCTGCCTCCCAGTAAAAGGAGCGGAGGGTGGGCAGCTTTTCATTGCAGCAGGGTCGCTGCATGTCTGCATTCACGCAGCTTGAAGCGAACAATTCTGATTAAAAGGCAAAAAAAATATATTTTTTCGTTTGAAATGCATTTGTAGTTCACTCTCTGTGTTTATTCAAAATGATTGAGATACTTGTTGACACATTTAAACGTTTATCAGAAGAGTTATTGAGGGCAGAAGTCCAAATCTGTGAAGATCTTTCTAACTTTACAGAACTGCAGCTGCTCTATTCCCATGTTCCTCCTCGTAGCTGATAGCTTGCAGTTTAAACTGTGCTTCATAATCGTGTCTCTTTTTTGCATTTTCAGGGTTTCCACAACAAAGTTGTTCTGCATTATGCACATATCTGCACCTTTGTACTATGGGAGGGGGGGAGGGTCTTCTTTCACGTCCTCGCCTCTCTCCGTACCATTCTCACTGTTCTCTCCTAGGTCCTCTTTACTGAAGTCACACAACAACACATTAGGGCTGCTCTTGTACATTTTGGAGAAAATGTAAGACTTTTATGTTCGCCTTATTGTTGTGAGAGTACTGTTTACAGAAACTATGATAAAAGACAGAGAGCCGCATGCAGCTCAAGAGCCGCCTGTTAGCCCCCCTGTTTTGAAAGATGAAAGTTCCACCCCACTGCCTCGTCGCATTTGACCAGAAAATTTCAGCCAATCAGATCAACCAGAAAGCTTACTGCTCGATCAAACACACCCCTGAACACCGCCCCGCAAGTGACAAAAACGCCCCCTTAACACTGCGCGCAAACCCAGGCGAGCGCACAAAGGGGAAGTGAGCGCCCAGGATCACGGTTCAGTTAGGATTGCAGGCGTGCAGTTGTAAACTACGGGTTCGCTCGGTTAGAATTGTGCCTGCGCGGTTGTAAGGTTCGCTCACTCAGTTCCTGAAAACGCCCACTCAGTTGTCTTTACAGCCTTTCACTTTATGGCAGAGATGAAACGCCATACAGATGTCGTCATGGGTTTTGTCTAATACAATTGTGCATTATTTTTTGTGAGATGCACACGCAAATTTGTTGCCTTTCAACAACAGTTCCAGGTATGTCTAACGGCTTTTCGTGAATGTACAACCAATATATAACTTTTTTACTCCACATATGGCACAATATCACGTTAAAATTACTTAATTAACCCTCAAATCACAAATGAATTGCATGTAAACAGCGCAGTAATCACGAACGGTTCATGTTCTACATCGATTTACGTTTCTTTGTGTGGTTTATTCGTACTTTTTCCATTGTTTTAATGTGGTTCAGTTGTGGAAATTTCACATAAAGACCACAAGAATAAAGAATAAAGAATGAAGGATAAAAATGAAAAAGTTATTATACAAGTGGAGCACAATTAGATTAACATTTTATTACAAATTTAGTCAAGTAAAAGTAAAAATGTAGTGGAAAGACTACTTTTTTGGTGAGTCAAATCCATGTAGGTCTTGACATATATAATGCCATTTAATGAAGTATAAAGAATGTTATTTTAACTCTAGTTGCCAAAATTAGTAGAAAAAATATGTCGGGACATGAAAACAAATTCAGTCAATCAAATGACGTCTGACATACATACGCAACTTTGACAAAAATCTGGCATCAAAGGACACAGACAGATATTTTCTTCATCATGAAACATCTAAAACCGTGGAATATTAAAAAAGACTGAAAACAATCAACGTGACCAGTAAATAATATTGGCCAAAAGGGACATTTTATAGCTAGAACACTCACTGCCCATGTCCAATCGGGATTTGATCATGGACATCTGGGTGTTTTGACCACAAAAAGTCCTAGGGCAAAAAAATATTTTCTACCAAGGAGAAATAAGAAACATAGTTCTTATCTGTTCGTAACATGCAGAACAATAGTAAACTTGGTATATATGTCAATAACCTTTTATGGAAGTCAACATTTTGAATCTATATTTGCCACCTTGCTGTGACAAAAGAACACCACATGCTGAAATGAAACCAATGTGATGATGGAAAGGCAAATGAG
Source organism: Oryzias latipes (assembly GCF_053564925.1). NCBI lineage: Eukaryota > Metazoa > Chordata > Actinopteri > Beloniformes > Adrianichthyidae > Oryzias > Oryzias latipes. The sequence continues at coordinate 11,523,044 of NC_136251.1, forward strand.
GACTGAGACAGGGCAGCAGAGCAGCAACGACTCAATTGATTTACCACAAAGTAATAACACATTTTAGCCTTTTATGAAACAATACTGGGAGGTTTAATCCAAAATAAAAGACTGAAAAGATGTGGGGAAAGGCTAAATGTTTTAGACTAAATTCAATAAATGTAAGAAAAAATTAAATGGTAAATTCTGTATAAAACAATACATATGTAATCTCAGATCCAGGCACGGAAACACCACTTATATTCTTGAACATCAAAAGCATGCAATTGAAAAGCATCTAGCCCAGAAACATCAAAGAAATGAACCACCTTCAAGTGTAAATAAAAACACAGTTTTGATTTAAGTGATTCTAGCTTTTAAATCTGTATTTACCAGACACGATTTTAAAATTTGGAGCTTCTGTGTGTACACGGGACCAGATGAAAGCCTGTAATCATACAAGCCTCCATTCATCTGCAAGTAGATTATAGGGGCATCCATTTCTTAACTACAAAGCCTCAACATGGCTGCAGTTTACATTCTGCACTCACACATCACACATGCATTCCTATACAAAGGAAGTCAATGGAAGATAACGCGCACTAGTTTGTGCAGGCGTTTTTATCAGGAAGCTGTACTGACCTTCAGGCTTTTCTCCAAAACTTCTTCCAAAGTTAAACTGAATCTACTCTGGTTTAGGATCATGAAAAACTTGGAAACTACAAGTAAAACAAAATCATAATTATGATACTATGAAAATCATCACTTGTTTATCAGTAATCTCGAAAAGAGGAGCATGTATGGAATTATAACACATAGACTAAACTATTTTAAAGTTTTGTTTCCTTGTAATTTTAATATTTACGGGCTATAGATGATGGAAATGGAAAATTCAGTTTCCGATAATAAGAATTTTGTGGAGGGAAAAAACGATGTTGGAAACTGATGTCACATCCTAATCTTTTAATTATGTTGTAACTCCTGCAAAAGATTTCTTGAACCTTTAGATCGCATGTGTCAAACTCAAGGCCCGGGGGCCAAATGTGGCCCTTCATCTCATTTTATGTGGCCCGCGAGAGCATAACAGTTTTTAATTTCTTAAAATAAAAATAGAAATTGATGTATATTTATTCATATCTAGGGGGAATCAGACTATGCATTAGGACTTAAAACACTGTCCATATAACCTAACCTGACAGAATAAAATTTAAAAGGATTTATGCATATCGGGAATGTTAAAGTATCAATTTTGAATCTTTATGCACCAAATGAAGATGACCCATCTTTCTTTAAAGAAATAACTGTCATCTTATCTTCACATGCTGAAGGGTTCCTGTTGGTGGGGGGAGACTTTAATTGTGTCTTAAACCAACATTTAGATAAGAAACCATTTGAGCCAGGACCGACACCACGCAAAACAAAGTTGCTGCATAATACAATGCAGGAACTGGGACTTATGGACATATGGCGACATAAACATCCAAAAGAGAAGGAATATACTTTTTTCTCCAAAGTACATAACAGCTACTCCAGAATAGATTTATTTGTGTGTCAAAAAGAGATGCCTATAAAGTCACAAACTGCTATATTGACTCGATAACAATATCTGACCATGCACCAGTAGTCCTCTCATTAAATCTGCAAAATAACAATGAAATCCGACAATGGAGATTAAATGTTTCTCTTCTAAACAATCCGAAGGTGGTCAACGATATTAAACAAGAATGGAAAAAACTATTTGGAAAATAATGATAATGGAGAAACCTCGCTCACTATATTATGGGAAGCCGCAAAGGCAGTGCTGAGGGGCAAAATTATAGCGATCTCATCTAAAATAAAAAAAGATAGGGAAAAAAAACAAAAGAAACTAGAGAAAGACATAATGGATTTGCAAAGAGAACATCAACAGACAAATGATAAAAACACCCTAAAATCTTTAAACCACTGTAGACAGGCATATAACGATTTATTAACCAATAAAGCAGAGGGAGCCTTACGATTTGCTAATCAGAGATATTATGAATCAGGAAACAGGGCTAGCAGATTATTGGCATTCCAATTACGCAAAGTTTAAGCCAATCGAAGCGTAGCAAAAATACTTAATCCGTCCTCAAAGAAAGTAGTATCCCACCCAAAAGATGTAGCGGAAGCCTTTTCTGCTTATTATGAAAAATTGTATGACTCACCGGACATTGCAAATAGAGAAGAAAAGATCAAAGCCTTTTTAGAAAAAATTAAGATGCCCAAATTAACTAAAACACAAGCTGAAACTTTAGTAAAGCCCATTAAAAAAATAGAAATAGAAAATACAATTAAAGCCGCAAGCGGCGTTGTATGGCCCGCAGACGCAACCCGCCTCCACGCCCTACTTTACGCACCACCGCTGAACTCACCGCCCTCACAGCCCGCAAATTAAAAGCTAATCAAGGCTGGATTTGCTAATTATGCTAACAATGCTAACTATGCTAATGTGGCTAAAAGTGCTAGCATTGCGATCAGCATCATCAACTGACTCAGAAAAACACATTATCTAAAATGCTAATTATGCTAACTATGCTAGCTACGCTAATGTGGCTAAAAGTGCTAGCATAGCGATCAGCATCATCAACTGACTCAGAAAAAAACATTACCTAAAATGCTAATTATGCTAACTATGCTAACTATGCTAATGTGGCTAAAAGTGCTAGCATAGCATTCAGCATCTTCAACTGACTCAGAAAAACACATTACCTAAAATGCTAATTATGCTAACTATGCTTGCTATGCTAACATAGCTAAAAGTGCTAGCATAGCCATCAGCATCATCAACTGACTCAGAAAAACCCATTACCTAAAATGCTAATTATGCTAACTATGCTAACTATGCTAATGTGGCTAAAAGTGCTAGCATAGCAATCAGCATCTTCAACTGACTCAGAAAAACACATTACCTAAAATGCTAATTATGCTAACTATGCTAGCTATGCTAACATAGCTAAAAGTGCTAGCATAGCGATCAGCATCATCAACTGACTCAAAAAAACACATTTCCTAAAATGCTAATTATGCTAACTATGCTAGCTATGTTAATGTGGCTAAAATTGCTAGCATAGCGATCAGCATCATCAACTGACTCAGAAAAACACATTCCTCCATTGGTGAGAGCTACATGTCATGTGTTGATAAAAAACCCACTTTTTCCAAAATGGCGGCTTTTCTGTTGATTTTATCTCCATAGCAACCATTTTATGTTTTGGTCCCCTCGGAAGGACGAACAGATTGACGTCAGTTTCTGACAAATCGGTAAAAGTAAACTTTTTGTCGTCCTTAGCAACAGTGGTTTTATGCTAACCACGCCCACATTCCTTATATGTCCATGTCCAGTCTTTTTCAATGTATTCTGTTTCAGGCATGAATGCATGCATTCAATTTTCACTGTATTGTATTGAAATGCATGGGAGTTATAACAGTGCGCCACTTTGCTAGCTTGCCACGCACACGCCGCTCAAAATCTACAACTTCTAATTCCAACATTTTTTCCACAGTAGCTTGCCATTGATGCCCAAAAAGTTTCGAGACAATCGATGAAAATTCCAACGACAAGTTTACGTTTGAATCTGGTGTTAAAGGTGTTTTTTATAGAAAATTCAAGATGGCCGCCTTTTCCCGAGGTCAAAGGTCGACGAAACTCCAAAGGTGATTGTAGACTTACGCTAGGGACATGCGAGTCAAATTTCGTCAAAATCGCTCGAAAAAAAGTTCATTTTTCCATATTGTGTAAAAACGCGAAAAACTCAAAATGGTAGATTTTGGCACAAAATGGCCGCCAAACCGTAGGTCGTGTCGCCATCACGTAATGATTTCAAAACTTTCTTTGGATATACCTGACAAAGTTATCTGGGTTTCGTTAGCCGATTCTTAAAAATAAAATCCGAAAAAAATTTTTTTTGCCGAGTCAGCACTTTTTTTTGCGATGGTTTTTTGTTTACCACGGCCACATTCCTTTATCGATTTAGTCGTATGTGACATCGTTTTGTACAGTGCGGGCCAGGGTATCGCATATTTCAGTTTCAGGCTATTCCGATAAAATATGTGCGAGCTAGCTAAAATGGCGACGGTTGCGAATTCGCCACGCGCACGCGTTTCAAATTCTACAACTTCTAATTCCAACATTTTGTCCACAGTAGCTTGCCATTGATGCCCGAGAAGTTTCAAAAAGATTGATAAAAATCCCTAGGACGAGTTTTCGTTTGTATCCGTTACTAAAGGTCCTTTTTTATGAAAATTCAAGATGGCCGCCCCTTGCCAAGGTCAAAGGTCAACAAAACTTCTTTGGAAGTTGGAGAATCGTGTTTGTGGCATGTGTGTGCAATTTCGTGAAAATCGCTTGAACAAAAGTGTCGTTTTCCCATATTGTGAAAAAACACGAAAATCGCCATTTCTCTGAGTTCGCCACAAAATGGCCGCCAAGCCGTAGGTCGTGTGGCCATCCCATAATGATTTCATAACTTCTTTGGGATATCTCCAACACGCGTGTTTTGGTTTCGTTGCTCTAATTTGAAATATTTTTTTTTGGCCCCATAAGCGATTTTCGGCCCATTCATTTTTTTTACGGGAACGCTCGCCGTGATGTCATCGTCATGGGGGGGGTGACGTTCTCTTTGCCGAAAATTCATTTTCAATTTATCCCAGATGTGTGCCAATTTTGGTGAGTTTTCGGGTATGTGGCGGGGGTCAAATTTGCGATCAACGGATCCGTAAGAAAGAAGAAACGTAATAATAATGAAACAAAGCAGAAACAATATAGAAGTTTTTGCAGTCAGGTGGCCTATGTATTTCAATGCGGCCTGTCTTTTACTATAGGCTGGGCATGTCTTTTTGGCTTTAAACCCGTTCTTTGAGGGCTTTTTTGGGCTTTTTTGTGTTTTTGTCGCCATTTTTGCGACTACAATTTTAAGGTTTGTGCGATGGTGTTGTGCGTGTGTGTGTGTATTTTTGTTGCGTTACACAATTGTCGTGTCGTTTTGTGCTTTGGGCGACTTTTGACCCCATTTTTTGGCGTTTTGACGCGTTTTTTTGACGTTTTGGACCTTTTTGAGTGTTCGACCCTCGTAGCAGTTACAATATGGTCCTTGCAGTCTATGACTGCTGCGGGCCATAATTAAAAACCTGAAAAACAATAAGTCTCCAGGGATAGACGGGTACCCAGGTGAATTTTATAAGTGTTTTAAAGATGAAATCTTGCCTCTTTTACAAAAAGTTTTTAATCATACTTTAACAGAAAATGACCCACCTAAATCCTGGTCTCAAGCAATAATATCAGTAATACACAAAGAAGGTAAAGACCCTGCAAGCTGTGCCTCATACAGACCCATAAGTTTACTTTGCTGTGATATGAAAATTTCGACAGCAATATTGGCTAAGAGAATCCAGAAATATATAAGGAATTTAATTAAACCAGATCAGACTGGATTCATACCCGGTAGATTAGGAATAAATAATATAAGAACAACGCTGAATATCATGCTGGCAGCTAAAAAGACATCAGAACCGTCAATGCTTGTAAGCTTGGATGCTGAGAAAGCATTTGATAGGGTTAATTGGCTATATCTTGAACGGGTGCTGGAGAATATGGGATTCCACTCGGATTTCATCAAATGGATAAAAGTGTTCTATACAAAACCCATCTCAAAAGTACGGGTGAATGGATGCACTTCTGCAGGTTTTAGAGTCAGAAGAGGAACCAGACAAGGGTGCCCCCTCTCACCGTTATTGTTTGCAATTAGTATAGAACCCCTGGCTGAACTCATCCGAAAAGACCAAAGAATACAGGGCGTGTCAGTCGGAAGAACAGATTACAAAATCTCACTTTATGCAGATGATATTATATTATACCTTAAAAGGATTTATGCTAGAGTAACAAGCAAACATATGTTTTCTATGCAACTGTAATTGTCACTTTAAAAAGTTATAAGTTACATGTATTTTTCATTTCATTTAGTTACATGTATAAGTTATATCTGGCCCTTTGAGGACAGTCACTATGCTGATGTGGCCCTCAGTGAAAATTAGTTTGACCCCAGTGCTTTAAATGGCCTCTCAGACTTACTTGGTCAGTAGCTGCACATATATGATCTGACAAGTGTCCAAGAGACAATCGTTGACATTACTCACAAGGAGGTCAAGAAACAAAAGGCCATAGCTAAACAAGATGGTTGTTTACAAAGTGCTGCATCGATACATATAAGATTTAGTGGACAAACATCGTGTTGGGAGGACAACTGCAGCCCTGACAGGTTTGTAATGCAAAAGATTTGGGGGAACTTCACAAGGACTGAAGCTGGAGTCAGTCATCAAGGGCCACCAAATACAGACAAATGTTGAATATTACTCTTGAATGAGAGAGAACATTTTTACTTTGACAGGAAGAAAAATAATTCAACTGTTGCTCAATGGTTCAAAGAGAGTGAGTTTAAATTTCTTTTGTAAATCAAGGTTCATGAGCCTGGAAGAAGAGTGGAGAAGTACAAAACCCACATTGCTTGAAATGTGAAGTTTCCAGTCAGTGATGAAATAATCTGCTGGTGTTGATCCACTGTGTTTTCTGAAGTCAACAGTCAATGTGTTATGGTTCCATATAAAATACCAATTTCACTTTTTGCATTTAATAACAGAAAAATGTCGACCTTTTTCATCATACTTTTATTTTCTAGATCTATCGGTTTACTAGAAAAGGTCATGACAACACAAACAAAAATGTTTAACAAATCTTCAGTATAACTGCTCCTCAGAATGACCAAAAACAGGAACACAACCATGATCCACAGAAAGATTAGACAAAATACAAAGAAAATAGTTGCATAATTTATTCAGGAGGTCAAAAATATACATAAAAAAACAACAAATAATGTCTCCCTTATTTGTGATGTGAAGTAAATTGGAGAGTTGTTCCCTCAAGGAAGGTAGCTTTAGCCATAGTCACATGCTCCTGTAAAACTGGTTGACCTGTACAGCAGTGGCGGTTACTGGTCTGTCAGAGAGGGGAAGCTCATTTTCGGCCTACATCATAAAATTTTTGATTTTTTTTAAAAGTAAAAAAATCAAGCAATTTCGGCAAGCAAATATCAAAAAAATTGGTTGCAGCAGTTTTTATTTCGACTGAACTTGAGAAATCCGCGATGGGACTAAGCGCGAATAGCTTCAGTGATTCCTTGTAGTACAGAATCGCTGTCAGTCAAATGGAGATGTAGTCTTTCAACAGACCCTCCAATCATCACGCAGAAGCTCAAAGTCCGGGCCAGCCCACTCCCCATTTAGCCCCAGAAACGCTGAGTGTCCGTGGGCGGGACATAATCGCAGCGTTTATCCAATGACCGTTCGAAGCGCTGAAAAAAAACGTTCAAAGCAGCCCCATTGAAGTCAATGGACGCTGGGGTTCAATAGGAAAATGCACTGTGATGCTGCGGGAATGTATGAGAAGGAAATCAAGTCAGCCGACCTGTTATATGTAACTGATTCTGAACCAACTCGTCTTTTTCGTTTTCTAACGCATTTTTAGTCAATAAAATGTTAATACAATAGTACATATTTGACAATTAATTTTGTGACATTATAAGGGAAGCCGAGCTTCCCTTGCAGTCTTAAAGAAACCGCCACTGCTGTAGAGGTGCTGCAATGTTTTTGGGGTGTCCAGGCCCATGGAGGGTCGCACAGAGGAGTCCGCATCTTTAGAAGAGAGAAAGTGTTTCCTGTGGTTCCCTTGTGGCTTGTGCAGCCACTTTAAGGGAGGTCATGAAAATGGAACGTGAGATTGTTGTGTGTGTGGTAAATGTATCAGAAAGTATTTGTATGTTGCATACATATACGTGATATGTACAGTACAGACCAAAAGTTTGGACACACTTCAGATCAGATAGCCCATATTCCCCCAATAAGGGCAGTTAGGACTAAGGCCTTAAGTAGATCTAATGTAGATGTGGGGGTGGTAAATTGAATGACCCGCTGAAGCAGCTTCCTCTCTGTTCCAGAGTAGCTTCTATACCAAATTGTGCAACAGTAGGTAGGAATGTTCCTACTTATCAAACAAGCTAAGTGTTTGGACTTCTTCTCTGTTCAGCAAACTATTTAGAACATCTTTAAGATCTTGTCTCTGTGATGTTGGATCCTTATTTCTTTTCCACACACCAAAACTTCTTGTTGTTGTTCACTTTTCCTGTCAGGGGTCGTCACAGGTGGTTTGGCAGAGAGTTTTTACGATGGATGCCCTTCCTGACACAACCCTGTATTTTCAGGGAGACCCTGATAGGCAGCAGTGCGAAGGGTCTTGCCTATGGATCCACCATTAAGGATTTTGAACCCAGGTTTCCTGCATTCCAGTCCTACGTCCAAACTGAGCCATCCAGCTACTACTGTCAAAACACTTAAAAACTGCTGCAAAAATAATTTATTTTTTTCTCACATAAATATGGATTTAAAGAAAGATTTTGTGAAGACAGACTGAAGCAGGAAGTAGAGAACGACGAGAATTCCGGCCTTGCTTCTGTAAAAGGAGCAGATCTGCATCCCAGATTCTGAACTACTGTCTGAAGAAGTCTCCATACTGTTGTGTCTTTGAGGCCTTTCATCTATAAAAGCCAAAAAAAAATCAATAAATAATGAAGATCGTAGAGCCCAATCAATATCAATGTAGTGACTCACAAATCGCATGACACAAGATATTAAATGAATACTCTATTGAAAATATTTTTAGGCTTAAGACTCATTCAGGATAATAAATTGCCTAAAAAAGGAGGTTAGATTCTGAGAGGGGATCATAATTCATCTAACCTTCATTCAGTTTCTCTGTAATCTCTGTCTTCTTACTCCCTTTTTCATCTTCAGATTTTTTTATCTAAATGCTGCATCTCTTTAGTCCAACAGAAAACAAGCAACTGCTCCAGAGTGAAACCATCTGTGCAGGTCCCTGCGGTAAACATTTAAACACAGATTTATGCAACATTTAGGCTCTCCAATCCCGGCCCTCGTAGCAACCGCAGTCCAAGAATGTGCATCCCTGCTTAAAAATCTGGTATCAGTTGAGTTACACCCATCCTCCAAAAAGAGATTACCTCAAACATGATATCATAGTTGTCTTTACCCCCTAAGCTGAATTACATTACTGTTTTGACACAAAGCCAGTGCTAATTTTCCACTTTGGATGAGGTCTTTTGGCTTTCTTCCTCAACTAGCATAAATATTTTTCATTTCCCCACTTTTCCGTGGCCTGGAGCTGAAGCTGCCATCTGTTTTGCAAACACTTCTCCCTTCTGCCCAAGTTAGCAGCAGACGAGCAGACATTTGTCCCCAAAACGAGACTTGTTAGCAGAGGACAGAAAATGGTGGCGTCGTCCCTCTGATCTAAACATGAACGATCCCGGAGTCTCTTCACGCCCCGCTGAGCAAACCTTAAAAATATCATTTAAATCCAAGGCGAGATGCAGGAGCTCTGTTGCATGATCATTCTCGCTTTGGAACATCTTTAAATTCTAAAGTGGAGGGGGGAAATTTGCTCCAACGCTGGGGGAGCAGCAGCAGCCAGCTTGACCTTCCATGCGGCTGCGACAGATGTTCATTGAATTCAGAAGCAGGTAGTGATGGGAAGAGATGACACGGATATATGAGGTATTGAATTCCACACCGTCTGAGTCACTGCTGGCCCTAAAAAGATTCTGATTAGCTCTGATAAGAAGACCTGGTGAGAATTTATGGGCCCCAGTAAAGCTCCAGGTGAGAGAGACACTTCTCTGCCGCCGGCCAGCGGTGACATTAAGAAACACTGTTAAAGTAATCCACTGTCTGTGCCGTGACTTGAAGCCATTTGATCAGAAGTTAAAATTTAAATTCTGGGCTCTCGCTCCAGACTGTTTTGAGTGAACTCTGTCTGAACCTTGTTGTGTTTCCTGCCAATTCTGAGTTGTCTTCTAAAAGTTTCACCTTATGCTCAACAGTTGCTTTCTGAAATCCTCCATAACCGAGCACTAAGCTTTCCAATTCAGCCAGCAGCAAACTGATAAGTTCACTGTGGGTGTGTTAGTGTGGGCATAAACCCTCACTAGAAACTCATCACACCTTTTATTATGTTGCATGTCTGCAAACTTTACTCCAGCAAATGTGCTCTTTGAGCATGGAGTTTATTTCTAATCTGCTCTGGCTTCAAAAAACATTAATGACATTAATGAGAGTTACTCAACAAATCAAACCAGTAACCTAGTTACCAAAGCACACCCTGTGAGCTCCTCAAACTAAATCTGCTGGTTTAAAATCATTGTTTAAATGCCTTCATCTGGTCTGGTTTGCTTCCACACACAGCACTCTGAGGAAAATTGACTGACCCAAAATGCTGCACTTTCAGCAATTGCCCAAATGGGGGGAGTATTTCCCAAAACTCTTTCTCTTTCGGCTTTTCCCATCAGGGGTCGCCACAGCGAATCATCGTTTTCCACCTCACTCTATCATGGACATCTTCTACCCTAACATTAGCCAACTTCATGTCCTCTGTTAAGACATCCATGTATCTCCTCTTTGGCCGTCCTCTTGCCCTCCTGCCAGGCAGCTCCATCTCCAACATCCTTCTACCAATATATCCACTATCCCTCCTCTGAACATGTCCAAACCATCTCAGTCTGGCTTCTCTGACTTTGTCGCTAACACAGGCAACATGAGCCGTCCCTCTGATGTACTCGTTCCTTATCCTGTCTAACCTGGTCACTCCTAAGGACAACCTCAACATCTTCATCTCCGCTACCTCCATCTCAGCCTCTTGTCTCTGTCTCACTGCTACTGTCTCTAACCCATAGAGCAGAGCTGGTCTCACCACTGTCTTGTACACCTTTCCTTTGAGTCTTGCTGGCACTCTTCTGTCACACAACACTCCTGACACTTTCCTCCACCCGCTCCAACCTGCCTGCACTCGCCTCTTCACCTCTTTTCCACACTCCCCATCACACTGAACTGTTGACCCCAAGTACTTAAACTCCTGCACCTTCTTCACCTCAGTCCCCTGTAACCTAACGCTTCTACCTTGATCCCTCTCGTTCAGACACATGTATTCTGTCTTACTACGACTGACCTTCATGCCTCTTCTTTCCAGAGCAAACCTCCACCTCTCTAGCTGTTCCTCCACCTGCTCTCTACTCTCACTGCAAATTACGATGTCATCCGCAAACATCATTGTCCAGGGAGATTCCTGTCTTACCTCGTCTGTCAGCCTGTCCATCAGCATAGCATACAAAAAAGGACTCAAAGCTGATCCTTGGTGTAGTCCCACCTCCACCTTGAACTCCTCTGTCTGACCTACAGCACATCTCACCACCGTCATACTTCTCTCATACATGTCCTGAACTACTCTGACATACTTCTCTGCCACTCCAGACGACCTCATACAGTACCACAGCTCCTCCCTCGGCACCCTGTCATACGCCTTCTCTAAATCTACGAACACACAATGCAGCTCCTTCTGACCATCTCTGTACTTTTCCATCAACATTCTCAAAGCAAAAATGGCATCAGTGGTGCTCTTACGGGGCATGAAACCATACTGCTGCTCACAAATCTCCACCTTCTTCCTAAGCCTGGCTTCCACTACTCTTTCCCACAGCTTCATTGTGTGGCTCATCAACTTTATTCCTCTATAGTTGCTGCAGTTCTGCGTGTCACCCTTGTTCTTAAAGATCGGGACCAGAACGCTTCTCCTCCATTCCTCGGGCATCTTCTCACTCTCTAGAATCCTATTGAACAAACTCGTTAGAAATTCCACTGCTGTCTCTCCTAAGCACTTCCATACCTCCACAGGTACGTCATCAGGACCAACGGCCTTTCCGCTCTTCATCCTTTTCAGAGCCTTCCTAACCTCATCCTTTCCAATCTCTGCTACTTCCTGCTCCACAACAACCACATCTTCCTCCCTTCTTTCCCTGTCATTTTCCTCGTTCATCAGCTCCTCAAAATACTCCTTCCATCTTTTCTGTACACTCTCCTGGGTTGTTAGCACCTTTCCATCTCTGTCCTTAATGACCCTTATCTGTTGCACGTCCTTCCCATCTCTGTCTCTCTGTCTGGCTAGCCTGTACAAGTCCTTCTCTCCTTCCTTTGTGTCTAGCCTGTCATATAGCTCATCGTAAGCTTTCTGTTTGGCCTTTGCCACCTCTCTCTTCACTCTACGCTGCGCTTCCTTGTACTCCTGTCTACCTTCCTCAGTCCTTTCTACATCCCACTTCTTTTTAGCCAACCTCTTCCTCTGGACGCATTCCTGTACTTCCTCATTCCACCACCAAGTCTCTTTACCGTCTTTCCTCTTTCCAGATGACACACCTAGCACCTTCCTACCTGTTTCCCTGATAATCTCTGCTGTAGTTTCCCAGTTATCTGGAAGCTCATCCTGACCACCCAGGACCTGTCTTAACTTCTGCCTAAATTCCTCACAAGTTTCTTCATTCTGTAGCTTCCACCACTTGGTCTTCTTTTCTGTTTTCCCTCTCTTCTTCTTCCTGACCTCCAGAGTCATCTTACACACCAACATGCGGTGCTGTCTGGCTACACTCTCTCCTACCACCACTTTGCAGTCATTAACCTCTCTCAAATGACCTCGTCTACATAGGATGTAGTCCACCTGAGTACTCCTACCTCCACTTCTGTATGTCACTCTATGTTCCTCTCTCTTCTGGAAGTAAGTGTTGACTACAGCCATTTCCATCCTCTTTGCAAAGTCCACCACCATCTGTCCCTCCAGATTCCTTTCCTTCACACCAAACCTGCCCATCACCTCCTCATCACCTCTGTTGCCCTCACCAACATGCCCATTAAAGTCTGCTCCAATAACAACTCTCTCTCCTCTGGGGATACTCTCGATGACCTCATCCAACTCACTCCAGAATCTCTCCTTCACTTCTAACTCACAGCCAACCTGTGGCGCATACCCAGTGACTACATTCACCATCACCCCTTCAATTTCTAACTTTAGGCTCGTCATCCTGTCTGAGACTCTTTTCACCTCTAGAACACTGTTTACAAACTCCCCCTTCAGAATCACTCCTACCCCGTTTCTCTTCCTATCAACACCATGATAGAACAGTTTGTATCCTCCTCCAATACTACGTGCCTTGCTGCCCTTCCACCTTGTCTCCTGCACACACAGTACATCTACCTTCCTTCTCTCCATCATGTCTGCCAGCTCTCTGCCTTTCCCTGTCATTGTGCCAACGTTAAGAGTCCCTATTCTCAAACCTATGTTCCTGCCTTTTCCCTTCTCTCTCTGGCCACGGACCCTTCTGCCTCCTCTCTTTCTTCGACCAAGAGGAGGCAGAAGGGTCCGTGGCCAGAGAGAGAAGGGAAAAGGCAGGAACATAGGTTTGAGAATTTCATAGTATTTCCCAAAACTAATCTATTTAAAAACTCCATCCAATCATCTTTTGATCCGTCGTAAAAGTGTTCCCAGTGGTCTTTTAATTATGCTTATGCTGTTTTAAAGGCAAAAATCATGAAACCTGTGTCGTTTTCTAGGACATAGTTTTGCAGAGCAGCAGGAGTTCATCAGAAATTCACCTCTGAGATGTGGGTTGGACCATTGGTGTGGAGCAACCCCGCCCCCTTTCCTTCACCCATACACCCCTACATCACAAATCCGCTCTTTTTCAAATTTTATTTTTCTGTCTGCTCCTAATATATGATTTGAATAAAGAAATAATCAGAAATGCTTCATTTGAGCTTAAATCTCTTTATATATATCCACCATCATTAGAAAGTCTGAGTGCAATCCCACTAAAGTAAATCCCACCAGAGTTCATCTGCAAGTAAATAAAGACTGAGTTGTGGGTGGGACTGTTGGCGAAGAGCACACCCGACTCCCTTCCCCTTTTCGTTGCAGCAAGACCAGAGCTCAGCTGAGCGTTGAGAGGCCAAATGAAGCAAACTGTATGATGATAGTGTGTAACTCTCCTAAATTAAGACAGCAATTCTCCTGTGGTTCACTAACAGCTTAAACTTCACTTGTGCAACACTCTGTGTCGGAGGATTGCTCTGAAATCTACTTACCTGAATTTTGTTTTACAGCTTGTCAAGCGCTCACAACGGTCTGTCACCTTTTTTAAAAAGTGTTATGCAAGGTAAATCAAATAACTGGTTTTGGATCAAAGTTCTATCGTCAACTAAACAATATCCCATCACCAACAGGACCAAATTAAGAAACACAACAGACTTGGCAGATTTTTAAACCTCATCTCTAATTGCAGTGAGATGCAACCATAAGACATTTGGAAATCTACGGAACCAAAACCCTGGCTGCTTGGAGACCTGAACAAGAATCAAGCTCATAGTTTAAACCAAAGTTAGTCAAGATCTGGTCTGGAGTTCATACAAAATCACTTCAATGTGGTTCCATGGGAAGCAGCCAAATAACATCCAGTCATCACCAAAGACACCAATGAAAGCTGTGAGCATTTCTGCATGGCACTGCAGACCTTCGCTGCTCTTTAACTAAGAATCAGAGCTGATCAGTGTGTTAGGCAAAGTGAGCATGAACATGAGCAAAACGTGGACTAGATATGCAGCCCATTAAATGAAAAGGGTGTTTTTTGGTGTTTTAACATGTTATTTTTCTAACAATGGAGGACACATATAAAGAAAATTAACTGCCCACTTGCTCCATGCTCAGCACCACAATAGAAAGGGAGGCAGGGGTGCTGTACACCAACAGTCCTGCCCACAACTCAGAGGTGAATTTCTAATGAACTACTGCCACTCTGCAGAAACCACGTCCTAGAAAATGACACAGCTTTTTTAATTTTGGCTAAAAACTGCATAATCATGATTAAAAGACCACTGGGAACGCTTTTACAATAGATCAAAAGATGATTGGAGTGGGTCTATAAAGAGGTTGTCTAGGAACAATCAGCAGACCCACAAAGTCAGCAAGCTGGCATCAGTTATAAGAAGCAGCATCTACGCACAATACAGCCAACCCTCTTAGCATCTCCTGTATTTAAACGTGAATTTGTGCTAATCAGCTTGGTCAGTGGCTGATTGGTTTTGGTGATCAGCCAATGCAATAATCTAAATAATCAGTCTCTGCATAACTACCTTTAAAGTGTATCAATCATATGAATTTTGAAAAACAAAGAGATTTCATCCTTAATGAAAGTTAAGAAAATCTACTCACACAAGCACAAGTCCTGAGTTATATTACAGCAAAAACGAACCAAAAATGGCTTTATTAAAGGGCCTTTATAATGCAAAATTCACTTTTTGAACTTGCAAGTGTATTACAGTACAACTCATCACAAAAAACATCCCCAAAGTGATATTTTGATCCGTTCACACATTTTTGAGTATTCCTCTAAAAACCTGTGCTCTGAGCACCAGCCCCTACCGATCCACGAAAACGAGTGGGTCTTCACTTTTATACATGTGAAAGTGAAGAACAGCCCCTTCCAGGAAAAGTCTGCGCTGCCAACACCGCCCCCAGGCCAACACACACACACACACACTTTTTTAGCAGAGCTACAATGTGTACATCCATCGAGATTGAGTCTTACTTCCGGATAGGAAATTGAACTGTGAAAACAACTAATATTTCATATAAAAATATTAGTAAGAATACAATATTAAATAGGAATAAAACCATTTAAGAACTGTGCCAGAAAAACCAACCCAAGATTTCAGACGTAATAAAATTGAGTGGTCAACTTTGAGGGATTTTGGTCTCATAAATCAAAATAAAATTTTGATGAAAGGTGAAAATGGTTGTTTAAAGGAACAACCAGCTTACAGCAGACAATTATCAAAGTTCTGGTTAAAGAAAAATACTGTAAAAGCTGTTTTTTGTGTTTGACACTTTAAAATTAATGAAGCCTATTTCTTTGATATGCAAATTTGCATTGTCCTTCAGTGATATGTAATTTGCAGAGCGGAAACTTTAGGATGTGTCCTGCAGCCTGTAGTGTTTGAACAGGAGCATCATCACCCCGGAGTTCCTTTCAGGTTGGTCTCACAAAGCTCCATTCTGCTCCGCAATTAGATAATTTTCCACTAGCTGGGAGCCTCCGGTCTGGAGGAGCCAGAGGAATGTCTCCTGATCGTCTCCTAAATCTGATCAGCTCCGTGTGGCGGGGTCACATGTCAGCAAACAGCAGGCAAGAAGAGAAGCTGCTCCGCTTCAACAAACTGATATTTAAAAAAAAACGTTATCAGGAACATGGCATCAAAAACACTGTTACTTCTGCAAAAACACAAGGCTGTGCTGTGAGCAGCTACACACAGACTGTGTGTGTCTCTGCTGTCGAGGAAAAAGGGATTTGTCCTGACTGGACTTCCTGCTGCTTGTTGGTCCACATTCAAAGGAAGCCTGTCGTGTTTCACTGACGTGGGGGTTCGAGCGCTGAAGGAACGCATTATACAGGGTGGCTCCATGCTCCAGTGGCACTCAGGCCACTTTCAATGAGGGAGCAGAGGCGGCTTCTGTTTCAGCAAAAACTAGACAGCTGCTGTAGAAGTATTGATAGTGAGTTATCAAGCTGCAGGTTACAGCCTTTAAAATAAAAATATTTTTAAATGATGGATCATAACCGCAAATGACTAATATGCAAATGTAGGACTAGTAGTAATTCACACTCTCTATATAAGGGATTTTATATCGGGCATCTTAAGAATTTACACCAATACGACAAGAAAAATAACATAAAATAATACAAAAAAAATTTATTAATGAACTATACTATTTATATTGTATCACAATAGAAAAAACGTACAGTGGCCCTGAAGTGTAAATTCAACAAATCACTCTGGGCCAAAACGTTTAAAACATCAGGATGACCATTTAAAAAGCAAAGCAATTCATAAAAAAACCTACATTATATTTCAGAAATCAAAACAAAATTCCAAAAACCAAACAAAAACAATGTTTAGGAAAACAATTTCCAAAGATCAAAATGAAATGTTAAACACAATAAGAAAGCAAAGGTGGGTATTATGTTACTGATTGGATGATGACGGTTGAGTTTTGAAGAAGATGGAAAGCAGAAGGATGGTAAAGAGTTGACTGATAGATCAGTGAACCTTTGCAGTTGGTGTAGCCAGAAAATTAAAGAAATATCTTCTGTTAGACGATACTACCATGCCAAAAGACTTCCTGTAGAAAAGATAAACAACATCATCATCCAGTCAGTGTTGTCCCATAATTCCTACCTTTTCTGGTATCTTATTTTGTTTCATCTTTAAGTATCACATTTCGATCTCTGGAAATTATTTTTGTTTTCTGAAATGTGTTCTGAAATCCTGTTTTATTTGGTTTTTAGGGTTTTGGCATCTGAAATTTGGTTTTGATTTCTAAAATATAATGTTGCTTTATTTTTATTTGTTTTTGTGATCATTAACTAGCACGGTTTTTCGTTAAGGGATTTTTTGGCTGCACGGTGGAGCAGTGGTTAGCACTCTTGCCTCACAGAAAGACGTCCCCTGGTTCAATTCCCGGCTGGGGGCCTGATAAAGAACATCGATGGGGGACCTTTCTGTGTGGAGTCTGCATGTTCTCCCCGTGCATGCGTGGGTTTTCTCCGGGGTCTCTGGGTTCCTCCCACCCTCCAAACACATTCCTCGTAGTTCATTTGACAACTTTGAACTGTCCAGGGTGTCCCCTGCCCTCGCCTGTAAGTGGCCGGGATAGGCTCCCGGCAGCCCCGTGATCCCGAAAGGGAAAAAACGGAAGAAGATGAATGAATGAATGAATGAATGAATGAATGAATGAATGATTTCTATGTGGATTGGACTTCAGGTCACCGTAGATTAAGTCTATGTAAACAGGGAAACTTTACTGAAAATGCTATAACAGCACTTTAGGCAAAGGATTTATATTCTTTTAGAATACAAATAGATTGAAACGCATTTTTTTAAAATTTTGATTTGATTTGAAATGGTTTATTTCAAGCAATCAAATACGAATAGTACACAAAAAAACATTACAATCATCATTTATACATTCATACAATGACGTATCAAACTTAAGATCATTAAGCATAAAAATAAATATTGTTTGAAAGGGAGTGGAAGAAAGCAAACTTATATAATCCCACCCCTGTTCAACTGTAACTATTTTAGTACATGATTAATCATTAACCGGTTCATAACTTTTATCATACAGAATTAAGAATCCTTAGGTATCAATAAAGCACATGAAAAAGATGAATTGCCTAATTATTATGTAAAAAATAACTATTTTAGAAATCAACATGGCAAATACAGATCATTTTTCCAAAATATATGCAGATTATGTTCATTATAAACATATCATGTATGATTAAAAAATAATACTATATCAGTAAAATTGATCAAGGATCAAAAGTTAAAAATGTGCAAATTATGTTTCATTAAGAAAATTATGAATCAATTTTTTGGAGCAAGTTAAGTCATTTTTAACATCAAAGTTCTTAAATGAAAAAAAGTTTGTTACATAGTGACTTAGAGCAATTTGGAAACTTATGGATACTTTTTTATTTGTATACTTAAACACATGCAGGAATAATATGGAGTGAGGTGTCAGACTTACGTTTTGTGCAGCGCTGCGATCCCTGAGCTGGACTCCATCCATGACAGCACTGTCCTCCGCAGACATTCACCCTGCACACAGAAACCGCCAGGTGAGGCACGAACTCCAACGCCAGCGCAGGTCGACTCACGCAGCCGCACATGCTGGCTTTCCAACCGCTTCAGATCGAGAATCAACACCAACATTTTCCCTCTGATCAGAGTCAGAAAGGCGTTTCCACATGCAGGTGATCAGACAAGTAAAACGAAAGTCGTCTTCAAAGCCAAGCCAATCCTCACCAAATCCAATGGATCGAAGGCTTTCTGCTTTGAAACAAAATCAAAAGTTGAAAACAATAAGAGGAAATCTAACTGTAAAAGGTGATGAATGAAACCAGCAGCTGAGCTGTGAATTTAGGCTACAAAGAAGGTTTAGAGGCTCCGATGTAGAGACAGGAGGCAGTGGAAGATGTTGGGATTCTCTTTGGAAGTGACCAGGACGGATGGAATCAGGAAAGAGTACATTAGAAGAACAGATTATGGTAGATGTTCTGGTAGATAGTTGAGAGCGAAACGTACTAAATCACTCAACGTATCATAACTGATACTATCTATATTTCTAAAAAAAAAACAATGATGTTGTAAATTATTTTTTGTAGATTTTAAAAAACATCTTAATTCTAGAATATTTGGAATTTTCTGTCATTTTTTTTTTGGGGTGTTTTGGACTTTATTGGGTTAAACTGAATGTATAAAACAAAGATTCCCTAAAGGGCTGAATTGAAATAAAACAAATAAAGCCAAAGTTAGGCTGTGTATGTACAACATTTACACACAGTGAATCTGTGTGCCGCCTGTTGATGATTCCGATAACAGTCATTTACTTTTGGTGCGGTTAGCGGAACTTCACAGCTTTACTAAACTCACTTTTTGCAGACTGAGACGCTCTGAGGCTGCACGCTGAGCAGCTCGGGCCAGACTCACTGGACCACACACAGCCTCCGTTTCTGACTGAAGGCTCTGTGCATGAACAGCATGCAACTGGTACCAGCTGCTGCTCCAACTCCACTTAGAAGCACATCAGAGCAGCTATAATAGCTGTTTTAAACTCACACAGGCCCAGTGAAGTCAGCTGCAGGGGTTCCTGCTGGGGGAGTGCTTGTATCAGCGCAGGACAGCAGCGTCCCACAGCTTCCCTTCGGGCCTTCAGACTTCCTTTCGTGTCCTTCAGCATCTCACACTCCTTCATTCTGATTATGGCGGGAAAATATTTGCTAAATTAAAATAGTCCTGTATTAACAGCAGCATTTTGCAGTAAGTCTGGTTGTGACTAAATGATCCAACATGAAAAATAAAAGGCTCAAAGTAAATCAGTGTTTCAATAAAAAAATATAGAGACACAGATTAAGTCCTCCATCAAGGCAGAAGTATTGTGCACGAACAGGAGAACATGCTACTAATACCCCACCTTCATTCAGAAGTGGAGCATGAGGCTAGGAGTGAACCAAAAGCCTGACCTTCAGATGCTGAAGAGAAAACTAATATTTTTCTAAAGGGGATTTGAAAGACAAGCAGACAAAGGCTGCAGGGAGAACAGTGCAGGAATGTTCTACTGTGGAGGAACCTTACTGAACCCCAGACATTCAAGTATGAAGTCTGAGACTTATATTAAAGCTGAAGCATGTGACAAACATTGCAGTTATATTGTGACTGTTTCATTCATAAAATCAGGCATTTAAACTGTAAAATGAGTTTTTCCTTTTCCCTCTTGTTAGGATTTTTGGACTTCAGCTATTTGTTTTTAGATGTATGAGCTTAATGGTAAGTTTAGATCTACACAAGGGACAAAAGGAGTGATTAACTGAAAGATGGCAACAAATATGCAGACAAAATAGGTGTTCCAGCAAGTACAAAACCAACGACAATATCAAAGACTTGTGTTCCAATCTACATCAAACTGATTCATAGTTGTATTTTTTCACAAAATATTTAAAGCAACCACTAAATTCTGCTCAACTTCAACCAAAGACATGAACGAGGAAAAGGAAAACAAAATCTGAAAATTGCCTCCTTGGTATCAAAGTCTGCTTTGACTGTTGGAATCCACAACATCAGCTAATGAGCAGCAAATACTCAGAAAGTCATCAGCCACAAACGAACACTATGGTTGTTTCTGCACTATATAGGGCGCTCGCCATTTTGTAGTGCTGTCCGTATCTACAATTCCGAAATCCAGTGGGCTAGAAATTTGCTAAAAGTCTCTGCGAGAAACTAGTGTGTCGATGCTCACTAGATTGACGAATATAAACCACAATGCATTGCGTTTGAATGATTTTTCTATGTGCGAAAATTTCATTTTTAATTTATTTTTCAAATTTCATTTAATTTCTTAAATCTAATTTCATCATTAGAACACAGTGGATTACTAAATAGTCCTTTTAAAATGTTCATATTTATTAGGATTTTACTTTGGGTAATCATTGACATCATATTTGCCGTTTAAAAAAATAGTGAGCATGGCAGGTGGCTTAAACTCCTCTGCACTACTAATACTTATTTGTGTTCAGATACTTTTTGTTCTGTAATGTCTCAATAGAAGCAGTTATTTTCAGTTTTTTAGCCTCCAATCACATTTTTACAAAAAAGAATGCTAAATGTTGAGTTCAGTGATAAATACTTTGCTTAATGAGTAGCCAGCAGGACATAACTATGTCATTGTTTGATGACATTTGCATCTATAGGTGTAGATTCCTGCTTATTTGGTCAAAATTTTACTACCAACAAGTAAATCACTCGCCCATGACAATAAAATCTTAAAATATATCAAATATACAAGATCCGTCTTTATATAATGTCGGACGTTTTTGGCCAAAACAGAACATTAGCATTTGCAGACTATTTCCACTGTAGTACTGACATACTTCAATAACCTTCAGCTGAGTATTATAATATACTTTATTATTATACAATAAATCAATAGAAAGCTAAAAAATAGATGCAGGTTTTGTCATTAAAGTGTAGCTAAATCAATCTACAAAACTTTGTTACACACCTTCAAGCAAAACATTCATGACCACGTGAGAAAATAAGAACGTCATTCTTCGTGCTGAATTGGACACAGCATCAAACCTCAATTAAACAGTCATCTGTCACAGTCTGGATGACAAAACAACTACTGCATCTCTAACAGCCTTATATTAGACCCAGTTTAAAAATCCAATAACCGACTCTAATTCATTTTGTTGTTTTGGTTCAGATATTATGTTTTATGTCTGTGGAAGAGCCAACAGTGACAGGAAATTCAACGAATGGAGTCCTCATATCTGTATCTCCCAGGTTCAGACTAAAGCTGCTTCCATCATCCGCTCTGAACGCTGTTCAGTTTCAGGAACAGTTTTATTTGACGTGGTACAGTTTTTTAAACTTCCCCTGCCAGCTTTTTTCCATCTCAGTACATTTATCTATCTTTCCTTCCAGCTCAATCCTGTTCAGGGTCACAGGAAGGGTGGAGTCTGTCAGCTTTCATCACACTAGAGGGGGGGGTACACCCTGGAAAAACGGAGATCTGTACAATCTCCATGAAACTCTGTTTGATTATTCCCAGGACAATGAAATGTCCTTGAAGCTTTATCAAGAGGCCAAAAAAAAAAACAAGAAAATACTGTTTGCTTTGAAGCTTTTTCTTCTCGAGGAAGTTTAAAGGATCTTACAGCAAACACCTCAAAGGCAAAATAATTTCTGTCCTGGATCCCATTTATGCGGATGAAAAATATCTGCAGGAGTTTTTGGACGAACCAGGAAAAAGCCCAGTAACTCCATGTTGGTAAGGTGTGCTGTAAAGGGTTTTTCCTGCCATCTGTCTTATAGAAAATTCAATGTCGAATAAATAGTCAACATGCATGAGTAAAGTGACTTAAGGATGAATTGAAAAAATACAAGAATTAAAACTTGAATTAAAATTAAATCAATCTTCATCTAGAAAACAGCTGCATCAATTTATTTAATATAATTAATTTTCCTTAAAGGGCAGTTATTGTACATTTAAAGTTAAAAAGAGATTCTCTATCAGTTTTAATGTAAGAATTTTATATTTTATTAATGAAAATTTCAACGTTGCAGTTCGAATCACAGGTTGAACGAAAAATATTTTGCTAACCTCCCAAAAACAATAGTTTTTAATAGAAGTTTGAATTTTACACCAATGTTAAATGGAGTCCTAATAAAATGTAAATACATTCTGAACTTCTGTGCCAATCCAATTTTGATTCACAAGTTGAGAGTTTAATTTTGAGTGGATGTTTCGCTTGTTTGTGTTCTTGTTGATATAATCTTGTGCTGTAGCTCCTCCTTTGTTCTATTTTGTCATCTCAAATGGCTGTTTTTTTTACAAAAGCCTTTTTTCTTTTAAATAGGTCCTGTAAGATGAAACTGCAGTTTAATTTCTGGAGGTGATTCCTATTTTTTTTAACATCTCTCTATAATGCAGCGATGCCTGGAATCAAAAAATTGCAAATGTGCTGTAATCACTTTTTAACAAGATTAAGATTTAAATAAACTGTAAAAATAAAAGGTTGTTTTAAACAGAGAATCTGCTTTTTACAGCTCTCAGTAGCTAATGTACTGACTCGAGATATATTCAAATGAGTAATGTTTTAGCAGGGGCGGAGCTAGAACCTTTTTTGGGGGGGGCAGGTGGGGGCAGAAGACTTTTGAAAGGGGAGCAAATCTGAACATCAGAGTGGAAGGCCATTACAGATGGATCAAAAATACTATTTTATTATGTCATTGATATTAAAACAGCAGTTCTTTCAGCTAAGGTGCTATTGTTAATGCTTACAGAAACTGGAATTAATAACTTTTTTAATCTTTGTCAAAAATGATACTACTATTGACCCAAAAATGGGGGGGGGCACAAGTTTTTTTTACGGGGGGGGGGGGACAGCTGCCTCCCTTGTAGCCCCGCCCCCCACCATCAATGCTTACCTTTTTTTTTGTTAAATAATATGTGTTTACTGTAGTTTTTTATCATATGTATATAAATGCACTTTTTTTTACCTTTGTGCTATCTTAAAAGACCCCACCCATACGTGTTCTCCCAACCATGACAAAGGTGGATAAGGGTGGAAAGATTTCATGTAATCCATGGACACCAGTGAAGATTAAGAATCATTGAAGAAAACCGGTTCAGAGCACTGTCTAGTGGGTCTAAATGACCCAACTCCCAATGTTAAAGTGCCTAGGATAGCACAAGGGTTACAGAATCCCAAAGGTTTTTAATGAGGTTATTATAACCTTGAAGTAAAGGTGGGGAGTGCCCCCCCCCCGATGGCCATAAAACAGGTACAGTTTGATCTTCCAGGGAGGCTTCACTCCTCAGGACTGAAGCTTCTGCCCCTTCTGAGTGTTCAGTCTGCAGGTCGCAGCAGAAGACGTGTTTGTTCTGTCCGTGTCGTCATGATCACAACGAGGAACTGGCGGTACTTCCAGCTGTGTCTGTCACAGCCAACATCTGGATGATCCCAGCTCAGCCCAAAACGCATCGTATCTTGTTTTATTTTGTCTGCAGTATCTGATTTCATTTAACACATCCACTCCTGGAGTGGACCTGCACACGAGCAAGGCATATCGAACCGCACAAGACATCCAGCTTCAGTGTTCCTCTGGAGTTAGTTGAACAAAACTGTGCAAAGGTGAAAAACGAGATTTCACTCTGGTCCCCCACGCATTTGTGCGGGGGTCCGCTCACATGGCGGGTAAAACCAGAACCATCAACAGGCTTCTTCCAATAGGAGGTGAACTTGACCAGATCAGCAGAAGTATTTAGCCTCCAGGAACCAAAGCTATTGCAGCTGTAACTCAACTGAGTTGTTTTGAACCAAAAAAGCTCTAGTTTTCTAGTAAAAATGACTCCCTGGAAGTAAGAATCTGTTTGATTCTTCTTCAAAAATTGGCAGTTAGTGGTTTAAGTGGCATTCTGAACCAGAGCCTGCTGGAAAAGCAGAATAAACAGGACATGTAGAACACTTTCCAGATGGAGTCGCAATTAAAAACCCTTTAAGACATTAGAGCTTTATTGTGATTTTTTTTTCCCTTATTTGAATCTCCTTTCTAAAAGAAAAGTAGGTCACAGTTACAGATCTGGCATACAGATGTTACAAAAACTCTTAATTTTCTAAATGTTGATTTGATTTTTCCCCCTCATTTTTGTGGAAGCAGAACTGTTTCTGGCTCATTTTGATCCTTGAATCCTTCGAGGGGCTGTGTTCAGTGGGGAAAAAAACAAACTAGAAAAAAATCCAAAACATTTTGGACTGCAAAAACTATCTGATAAATAGGTTCTGGTCCTTGCCCTCCAGCGCCGGCCTTCTCCAAAATTCCAACTGTGGATGAGCCAGGTTGGGCCATGGTTACAACACTCCTTGTGGACCCCCACTTCTCTAGGTTGTCCTCCACCTGGGCAGGGGTGGCCGGCCCCTGCCTTGCTCTCTCCTGCACCAACCGTGCGCTGGGTCGGTGGCTGCCTGGAGCGTGGGGCAGGTATCCCTTGGGGGACGCTGACTCGGGCCTGGGGCAGGGGTGGGGTGCTCAGAACTCCTGGGTGGTGGTGGGCTGCTCGTCTGGGGCTGGGGGTGCTCTCCTGGGGCAGGGCCCTGTGTTGGGCCCTCCTGGCGCGGCGGGGGGGCTGCTCTTCTGGATGGGCTGGAGCTTGCACTCTCTGTCCCCCCCATGCCTCCCTGCTCTCTGGCTTTGGGGGCCCCATGGCGGTCCTGCTTGCCCTGGCCCGGGTGACAGATGCGATTGCCTGGCGGGCAGCTGCTCTTTATCTGCTACCGTGTGGGTGTTGGGGGGTCCTGGCTGCCGCTGCAGCTGCGGCGGGGTCTTAGTGTGGGGATGACTGGGAACTCTCCCTCCTTCTTTTTACATTCCATCATCCATTTTAGAAGAACATAAACACTCACTTGAGCACAGGTGTTAGCTCACCTTTGCACAAATAGTTTGCGTGACTTAATGAAGTATTTCACGTGTGTTGGTCTGAATGCATAGGTATGCGTGTCTGAACATGAGTTGTATTGTGTACATGTGGACTTGTCTGTATGTGAACATTTTTGGAGCCAACAGGTTTGTAACATATGTGAGTGTGTATAGGCCCCGCCCCTTTTTAGATTTTTTATCCATCTAAAGCTGACAGTAATGATTAGTAAAGTCCAGCAAATTTTTGCTTTATGATTCTTTATTAATTTACCCTCCTTCTATAATCACGCTCCTACCCCCCCCCCCCACACACACACACTTCTCTAATATCCCTCTCTCTCTTCTTCCCCTTCTTTCTTTTCCGTCCGTCCAACAAAAAACTGTTACAAATGGAAGTAAGATGAATAAAGTTAGATTACAAAAGGGGTTTATTCAAATCTACAACTGGTGTGTCAGAAGATTCATAACCCCTTTTGTAACGGTAAAGTCTGTCCAACACAAGAGGCTTTCAGCTTTCATCTGTTTGCTCAGCTGCTGAACAGGACAAGTTAAAAAATATTTAAAAAAAATATACAAATAGGTTGGGCCATATATATATATATATATATATATATATATATATATATATATATGCATATGACACAGACTTAAATCTCTTCAAGACCAACTCCAATGATGATTGTGTGCCTTTGGTGTTTTTAACATTCTTGGAGCATTCTTCTGATGCTGAAGAGTCATATGTAAAGAAAATTCAACTTAAAATTGCATTTCTGAGTAAATCTTGATTCAATACATTGTGAATCGGGAGCAGACAAAATATTAAGTCTGAAAACGATTGGTCTTGGGTAGAAAATGCAGTGGGAAGGTCACAAGCTCCCTGCTCTGCTCCATTCTGATGAATCCACGTGCAGACAACCTGATCCATGTTTGTCTAAACTGTACAGCTGGATAGCTCCAATACTGCTCACCATTTTTGTTGTACTGGTAATGTTGGGTAGGGGGCTGTAAGCTAGCAGGAGAGTCCAAAAATAGAGAACTCTCAACATTGGGGAGGGGAAGTGGGGCGGAGTTGCTCTGTGCCAACAGCCCCACCCACAACTCAGAGGTTAATTTCTAATGAACTCCTGCCACTTTGCAGAAACTACATCCTGACAAGTTTTTTTATTTTGACTAAAAACGGCAAAATCATGATTAAAAGACCACTGGAAACATTTGATAGATCAAAAGATGATTGGAGGGAAACCTTAAAAAGATCAAAAGCAAGTTGAGCATCTTAAGAACAAAAGCTGTATACTTGGGGCCATTTTCAGAGTTAAATTGTAGAAAGGAAAAAAAAAGAAGAAAAAAAATATATATATATATACATATACATATACATATACACACACAAACACACACACACAACGCAAAAGAAGACTGTGAGCCTTTTCCCGGAGAACAGTTATAAATGTATTGACCTGCTCAGTTGGTGAAGTGCGGGACCGGTGCAGAGGAAACCAGGGTTCGATTCCTAGGGTGCGCATCAAAGAGCTCCATCCAGTGTGGCTGTCAGGAGAGGACCCTTCACGCTACTGCCTTACAATACTGTATAGTAAGATGGCCCAAGTCTAGGTCTCCCTGTGCCGGTCCCAAGCCGGGACAAAAAAAAACAGGGTTATCAGGAATGGCATCCAGGGTAAAAATCTCTGCCAAACCACCTGTGTGAATCACTGAAAGCTGATTCGCTGTGGCACCCCTGAAGGGAAATTCCGAAAGGTGAACAAATACTTTTTAAGTAATTTTGTGTTTTTATTTTTTTGTGTTTTCCTTCTTGTCTTAACCTGGCTGTGTGTGAAAAGCAGCCCAGAAATAAAATTTACAATACAGTGAAAATAAAAAAAAAAATAAAAAGGTCTATCTATGGTTTTTGTCTGAATGTCCTTCTAGGTGGTCAGTCACCTTCAACAGGTACACGGCCCACAGGTGAGGCAAGATCACAGAACACACCTTTGGAAACTCTGAAAGGATCCGGTCCAACATGATTGGAAATCTGTCCACCTCCAGCTGCTCATTCTGAAACATCTCAGGAAAATCAAGCCAAGCTGCAGCTGGGGTCACGCAGCTCTGACCTGAGTGGGGGGAGCGACTAGGAACTGCCAGAAAAAAAGTCACACCTGACAATAAGGAGGTTTCATCCAGCTGTGGGCTGGACTGGGGCCCTAACCAGGGTCCTTCTGCCTCCAGACCAAATCCAACAGGAAGTCATGACCCCCCCTCAACCTCAGCACAACGAAAAATTCTTACCCGGAAAGGGTCAGCAGCTGTCGGTTCTGCTCCGCTCCGCTCTGCCGAACCGCCGCTGGCTGCTGCTGTTGGTTCCCCATCCTGCGGGTCCGAACCTGCCCTCCGAGCTTGGCACTCAATTCCACGTTATAGGAGTGCGGTTGGCCGGCCGGGCCGTGACGCGTCGAGATGGAGCTGACCCGCACGGCGCTGTCCCCTGCAGCCGAACCGGGCCCCGGCGCTACCCCGGGCTGCAGCACGTAGACCCTCCTGAAGCCCCCGCGGCTCAGCTGTCGCTCCACAGACGCACAAACCACGAAGAGAAGTAGCTCGACGCAGAGGAAGAGGCCCCGTCTGACCCACGCCATGCCCGCAGAGTCAAGCTCAGGTTTGCGGGGAGGAAAAAGGTCCGGGTCCGAGACGGTTTCACTTCTTACAAGTCAGGAAAGCTGTGCGCTCCAAAACGAACTCACGCAGGCG
Organism: Oryzias latipes; assembly: GCF_053564925.1. NCBI lineage: Eukaryota > Metazoa > Chordata > Actinopteri > Beloniformes > Adrianichthyidae > Oryzias > Oryzias latipes. The sequence continues at coordinate 11,551,265 of NC_136251.1, forward strand.
GGCGAGAGCCTCCAGCCCGCTACCAAAGTGCCCTGAGCGCGCAGACAAATCCTCCAAAGCGACAAGTTTCAAAGAAAACGGGCCATGTAGAGACAAGCCTCCCCCCGAGTCCGCGTCCGTGCGCGCTGCTGCTGCGGTCCCTCTGCGCCCCCTGACAGGCTGGAGAGCCGCACAAGTTCAGGAAAGTTTCTCAGTTGGAGGTGAAGAGTGTCAGCAGCGCGCGCAGCCTGCCTCCAGACATGACGTCAGGAGGGGGGAGCCTCTCACCGAACGAGGGGTTCTGGGGGCCCCATGGTGCCAGGGGACCCACGCGCACTGACTGTGCTGCCCCAGCTTACCCACACACGTGGATGTCTGTGCGCGCAGAACGATTCCGCCCTAAAACGCAAAAGATGACTTTTCCACCCAGGTGAGGCGCTGAGTCATTCTCCAGCAGGTGGGAGTGTGTGTGTGTGTGGGGGGGGGGGGGGGTGCAGGGGGGTGCAGACGTGCTGTAACTGTTTTCTTTTTCTCACAATGAGCTCAAAAAGCCCCACACAGAAAGAAAGTCCTACCGCTTCCATATTTGGTCTGTAAGGACTCGGAGGCCTGGATGACAAAGTGAAAACAGGGAGAGCAGGGTGAGGAGGAGAGCCCAAATGCACCATGGGACATCCCCAGCGAGCTAGAAAACCTATTTCATTCATGATCGAGTTCAGATCACACATCATCTTTAATAAAAACCTGTTTTAAAATAGCTCGTGTTTTGCTGCAAAAAAAAGCAGGAGTTCAATTCAAATGTGGCCAATCATGAGCATAAATAGTTGTTTGTGCTGCTATTTGGTTTTTCACAAAGTTGTTTTTTTATTTTTTATTTTGCTCTAGGTAAATAAAATCAGTAGTTTATGTTTTACAATCTGTGTGGGAACCTGAATCCTTCTAAATAAACTCTGAAATTAGGAACAGCACTAAACATCCCATCCCAGCCTTACTCAGACTCATCAACATAGTGCATCGATTTTCTTTGACATTGAAAACACTGAGTTGAGCAGAAAACAAACTTTGAAATTTCTCTAGAAAACACAACAACTACAAGAAGAAAAGCTCCTTCCATCCATCTTCAGAACCTGATGAATCCCTTATGGAGTCACAAGAGCCAAACCACCTACTGTTGGGTAAAGGTGGGGTACAGTCTGAACAGCTCAGTAGTCTGTTGCAGGGCCACACACTCACATGCACACTAAGGGGACAATAAATAATCACCAAATGAAGCATGCCGCTGGACTGTGGGGGTAAGCCGGAGAACCCAGACAAAATCTAATGCATGCACGAGGAGAACATGGAAACTCCACACAGAACGGACCGGCTGGGATTCAAACCACAGACTAGACTGATAACTGCGCCACCGTGCAGCCACAACAGCTTCATTCAGAAATGTATTTCCTATTAATTGGACTTACACTTTAAATATAATTAAAGCCCACTCCGATGAAAATTGTGCTTTTAACATGTTCTTAGGCCATTTTTCTGATGGAGGACATATAAAAAGAAAATTAAGCTTAAAAACTGCACTTCTGATTGTTTCTTTATTCAAATCATTGTGATGTAGGATTAGACCAAAAAAAGCCCTTTCAAAAAGCTTGTAGCTATAACAGCTGCTACAAGCGGCAAGCCTCAAGCTCCCTGCTCCGCTCCATTCCAATGCATCCACTTGCAGACAAATAGATCCATGTACGCTTTTGTTTTTCTCGTCTGGGCAGGAATCTGACTCAAAACTCTACGGCTGGACAGCTCCAATATTGTTGGTGGTGTGACGGACTGTAGGCTATAGTGAGAGAGCGTGTAACCAGATGGACGATGGGAAAGTCTGAAAGATGAGCTTACTGTACTTTGCTCAGAGGTGAATTGCGAATGAACTACTGTTGCTCTGCAGAAACTATGTCATAGAAAACATCTCAGATTCTTTTTATTTTGGCTGAAAGCAGTACAATCATAATTACAGAACGACTGGAAACACTTTGAAAACAGATTAAAAGATGATCAGTCAGAGGATCAGTGGGTAATGGAAATGTTCCTCTTACTTCATTTGTGCAATTTGTTTCTGAATCTGCTAAAGCAACTAAAGATACAAAGAAGTTTACAATAATCCAAGCACAAGAGAGTGGGATGTATAGAGTTTTTTCCCTAACACTATATTACAAAATGATCAGAAACAGGTGTCCTGATCACCTGCTCTGGCCACAGGTGACTAAAATCAAGCCGTTCGGCATGCAGACTGTTGTCACAGAAATTTGTAACAGAATGTGCCGCTCTCAGGAGCTCTGTGAATCCCTGCGTGGAACTGTCATGGGATGTCACCTGTGCAACACGGGGGCACAGGTGCATTACCTGACTGATAGCGAAAGTTTTGAATATGGAAGCCCAAAATGCACATGTGAGACTATTTTTTTATTGAAAGTGGTCGGTGAAAGAGGGGGGTGTACATGCAGCTTGACTCATACGATTCAAACAGAAACTTCTGTTTTTTAAAAAAGTCACTATGCTGGTTTTTACGTCAATTGTTACAGTTGCCCGATTCATCATATCAGCCATATTTGTTAATATTAACCTCTGAGACACGTCCTCTGACATGCTCTGAGAAAAACCCAGAGACAGATCCTTGTGACTGGAATTTAATACTCCTGATCTAGATAGAGGACAGAACATTGCCCCCCCCCCCCCCCCCCCCCTTCCAGAACAGATGATCTCATGGCTCAAAGTTTCAGGTCATCTGTGCTGATTTCCGACATCCACTAATCTGATCAGGGATGCCATGTGGGCTTATTTTGGCTGCATGAGAGAGTTTCTAAGGAAAACAAGTTTCCCACTGAGAGACTGGCTGGAAAAATGTGTTCTTGTTTGCGAGGCGGATCTTGGCAGTGAACTGTGCTGCTGGATGTGGAAGCGTGAGGACTGATAGTAAGCAGGACCCACAGACGAGCTGAATAACTGCTTCCTTGGAAATGAGGCTGCAGTCTGCCAAGCTGGAAGGGGAAAAGCTTTGTGGTGGCCTGAAGTCCTGATGTGTCATCACGCGTGATGCAATCTTTCAAAAATCAGGGCCGTGACTTGGTTCATTCATACGCTGAATCACAAACATGATTTGGTTTTAGAGCCTTCTGACTTCAATATTTCCATTTCAGTTTCCTTCAAAGATGGAGTTGAGGTTTAAACTATGATTATGGAACATTTCTCACTCAACTCTGGAGATGAAAGGAAAAACATCAAGATAACAAATGTGGCAGATATTTTTGATCGGAAATCATCACACACATTGAGAAATAAAACTAAAATGTGTTTTGAAATATTTTTGATTTTGTTTTTGAGGTGGAAATAAAAACTGCTGCTTTTTCTTCCAGGACAAACATTGGCTTATTTAACTACAGTACACAGTTTCAGATTTCCCCTCATTTGTTCACTGTTATGGTGTTCTACACTTACAAAGAAGTCCCAACGTGCTTTACAGTCACAGTCCCATTCACACACAGTGGTGCCAACCAACACTCAATGGCCACTTTATCAGGCACACCTGTCCAGCTGCACGTCAATGCAAATGTCCCATTTAGCCATCACATGGCAGTAACTCAATGCAGTTACCGAGTATCAAAATGTGGAAGAAAGGTGGTTGAAGTGACCTTAAATCATGGTTGTTGGTGCTAGACGAGCTGGTCTGAGTATTTCAGAAACTGCTGATCTACTGGGATTTTCATCCACAACCATCTCTAGGGTTTACAGAGAATGGTCCAAAAAAAAAAAGAAAATATCCAGTGAGTGGCAGTTCTATGGACGGAAATGCATTGTTGATGCCAGAGGTCAGAGGAGAATGGTCAGGCTGGTTCCAGCTGATAGAAAGACAACAGTGACTCAAATGACCACTGGTTACAACCGAGGTCTGCAGAAGAGCCTCTCTTAGCGCACAACACGTCCAACCCTGATCCAGATGAGCTACAGCAGCAGAAGAAAATCACACCGGTTTTATTTGCCACACTTTGGGCCCCTTAGTACCAATTGAGCATGGTTACAAGACCACAGCCTACCTAAGTCTTGTTGCTGACCATGTCCATCCCTTTATGACCACAGTGTATGCATCTTCTGATGGCTACTTCCAGAAGATGGTATTCCACCACATTCCAAAGGTGATCTAGAACGGGAGATTTTCATCATGGATGTTCGGCAGACAAATCTGCAGCGACTGAGATGGGATCATATCAATATGGACCAAACTCTCTGAGGAATGATTCCAGTACCTTGATGAATCTAAGCCATCAAGGATGAAGGCAGTTCTGAAGGCAAAAGGAGGTCCAACCCGGTATTAGCAAGGTGGACATAATGAAGTGGCTGGAGAGTATATAACTACCAGGAGCAATGTGTAGCTCAGTGTTATATCCAAAGACACTTTGACACATGGGAGGGAAAGGTGGGAACTGAACCTGTGCACTTCTGATCAAGAGGTTGACCGCTCTACCTCTGCACCACAGCCGCCTCCATGTAATCAAGCTAGTTTTATTGCTGCTGGCCATCTCATGTCAAAGCTAAAATAAACCTAGTTTAACCACCTCCCCAAAATCTTTGATCAGAAATTATTCTTACATAGTTTTGTGGTTAAGAGTATTGGGATTATAAATGACTTTTTTTTGCCTCTTGTAACTCATAGAAACAAAGTTTTTCTTTTAGGGCAAAGAAGATGAGCTGGAAAAAGAACCCACAACTGTGGAAAATCCTTTCCCACCCAGGTGACAGATGCGCGTTAACGTTAGTAAATTTCTTTTTCTGGCTCACAGCTGACCTCTACTCTGTGGGTGTGTCCCAGCCAAAAACTGTGCATATAGAATTTCTTTGGGATCCTGCCGGCCTTTGACCCCTGCAACCGAATACTCTCATGTCCAAATATGTGATGATTTCAGCAGTCTCCTTCCAACATTTGAAATGAAGGCAGTGGTGAGTGGTTCAGTCCGACAGAGAGAGCATCATTAATGGAGCAGAGCAGGAAAGTTTGGGCTTTCCTCCTCTAAAGCTTCCTCTGGGTGATGACAGGTCTCTCCTCATGTGGAGGTTCATCTAAGAATAGATGCTTTGAGATTTAATTATATTGAAAAGATTAGTCATGGTTCAGTTTATGAGCATGTTATAATGTTGTGATGAATGAATGATTCAGGGACTGAGATGGGTCATTATATCCTTCCATTTATACTCTGGGACTGCTGTGATGGAGGAAATGTGGCCTTTAATAATGAGCTTTACCCGGGTGTCAGTTTGCCATGAAGACATCTGCAGCAATGCAGAGACAATAAAAGCAGCAGCTGCTTTCATCCGACGATGAAACCTTTGGTACCAGATTGATGCTGGGGCTTTTAGGAGGTCCATCATCCATTAATGGCTTCATAGAAGTCCTCTCTCTAAATTGATATAATCGACTGTTTAAAACCTCTCTGCAACAGCGATTTCATCTTTCTATCAGAGGCTGTGGGTTCCCTGATAAACGGTCCGCTAAAATAATAGATCCTTAAATCATCAAAAGGGCAAAGGGAGATTTTTAAAAAAAAACAGGGCGAAGTCAAGTTTTTTCCAGCTGGTTGAGGAAATAAGTTTGTGGGATCCACCCTGTAATAGCAGCAGAGTAACAGGATGGGAGGGTTTATGCTCATCATCCACGGATGAGGCGGAAAATGATCAGAGCATCAGAGGCCTTCCGCCTTAAATAGCACCTTAAAAACACCACATTTCTGTTCAAACAATTTAAAGAGGAAAGTCATTGACCTCAATGCACAGAAATATTTGTTTAGATGGTGTTACGTAATCCACTTTGACAAAAAAAAAAAAACAGAAATTGTGGCTTTGTTTTGACTATATTTAGCAAAATGATGCAGCAGATGTAATCCTTTTTAAGAACAAAAAAAAGCACAAATCATCAAGAGAGGAAACCACAGTAAGTCATATTCTACAGAATTTAAACAACAGATGGGAATCCAGTTGACTGGACCATGAAAAGTTCTGTTGAAAAGCCCCATCGTGCTAGAAACGGACTTGAGCTAACAAGCTAATGCTAACAGAAACTAGTTGTGGATTTCCTAAATGTTGAATGAAAACTCTATCATACTGAGTCACTGCGTTTTATAAATATTTGAAAAACGTCAGACTAATCTTGATTTCTGAACTTTAAATATCACGCCATGAAACTGGAAACGGAAACAATTCACCAGGTGACTTTCAAGACTCACTTTGAACACTTTTCAGAAGATGGACATATATTAGGAAAATTAAGCTCAAAATTGAATTTCTAAGTATTTCTTTATTCTAATTGTTGTGATACGGAACAGAGGAAAAAAATGCTTTTGGGAAAAAAAACAAGAGTATTTGTGACGTAAAGGGAGGGAAACAAGCAGATCAAAAGATGATCAGAGTGGGACTTTTAAAAAATAGGTGGACCTACTACATATATATATATATATATATATTGAATCGCTTCAATCTCAACCGAGCTACCCAGCCGGCAACCTCCCTGAACAGAATCCAGTAACCATCACAGTGGCAGACATCCAAGAAAGAGTCTCAGGTATGAAGAACTGGACAGCACCGGGCCCTGACATGATACATGCCTACTGGCTAAAGAAGCTTACCGCACTCCACGAGCGCCTGGCAGCACAAATGAACCAGCTGCTAAGAGATGGGACTCACACTGAATGGCTAACGGAAGGGCGAACGATCCTGATCCAGAAGGATCCCTCAAAGAGTGCAGTCCCATCCAACTACCGGCCAATAACCTGTCTGTCCACAACATGGAAGCTCGTGTCAGTCATCATTGCAACCAAGATAAATAGGCACGTGGATCAATTAATGAGTAACACACAGAAGGGCATTGGTAGAGACTCCAGAGGAGCCAAACACCAACTCCTGGTCGACAGAACAGTCGCTCAAGACTGCAAGTCACGACACACCAACATGTGCACAGCCTGGATTGATTACAAGAAGGCCTATGACTCAATGCCACACACATGGATCACTGAATGCTTGGAGCTGTACAACATCAACAGGACTCTAAGAGCCTTCATAGGAAACTCAATGAAGCTGTGGAAAACCACCCTTGAAGCCAATGGTAAGCCACTTCGACAAGTGTCCATCAAATGTGGGATATACCAAGGTGGTTCTCTGTCCCCACAGCTGTTCTGCATAGGTCTGAACCCCCTCAGCCAAATAATCAACAAGGCTGGCTATGGATACCGACTCAGAAATGGGGCCAACATCAGTCACCTCCTCTACATGGATGACATCAAGCTATATTTTAAGAGCGAGCGTGAAATCGACTCCCTGATCCACCCCACCAGGATCTACAGTACTGACATTGGGATGTCATTCGGGCTCAAGAAATGCAGCCGGATGGCGACAAAGAGAGGCAAGGTAGTCCACACAGGACTACCTTGCCTTCCTCCCAGAAGGAAAAATGGGAGACATTGAGGACAGTTACAAGTACCTTGAAATTCTGCAGGCAAATGCCAACCTGGAGCAGGCAACAAAGAAAGCTGCAACAGCTAAATACCTCCAACGAGTAAGGCAAGTCCTGAGAAACCAGCTCAATGGCAAAAATAAGACCCGGGCAATAAACAACTACGCACTGCCAGTTATCAGATACCCTGCAGGAATAATAAGATGGCCAAAGGAAGAGATACAGACCACATATGTTAAAACACGAAAGCTCCTCACCATGCATGGAGGGTTCCATCCCAAATCCAGCACACTGAGACTGTATGCTAGCCTCAAGGAAGGAGGCCGAGGACTAGTGATTGTAGAAGCCACTATCCAGGATGAAACATCCAAGATCAATGAGTACATCAAGCTCAAGGCCCCAACTGACAGTGTGCTCAGTGAATGTCTCAAGCAATAAAGGGCAGAGGATACAGTGCTGGAGGACAGATGCTCATGGGAGGACAAACCCCTGCATGGTATGTACCACCAGACCATAACTGAAGTGGCTGATATCAAGAAGTCCTACCAATGGCTAGAAAGGGCTGGCCTACAGGACAGCACTGAAGCGCTCATCCTGGCAGCTCAGGAACAAGCCCTGAGCACCAGAGCCATAGAGGCTCAGATCTACCACACCAGACAAGACCCAAGGTATAGCTGTGCAAAGAGGCGCCTGAAACAATCCAGCACATAACTGCAGGGTGTAAGATGCTGGCAGGTAAAGCATACATGGAGCGCCACAATCAAGTGGCTGGAATAATATACAGCAACATGTGTGCAGAATATGGACTGGAAACCCCAAGGTCAAAATGGAAAAAAAAAACTCTGAAGGTGGTAGAGAATGAGAGGGCAAAGATCCTGTGGGACTACCAGATCCAGACTGATAGGATGGTAATGGCGAACCAACCAGACATTGTAGTGGTGGATAAAGAACAGAGGAAAGCCGTTGAGGTGGATGTGGCAGTGCCAAGCGATGGGAACATCAGAAAGAAGGAACATGAGAAACTGGAGAAATACCAGGGACTGGAGAAAGCCTGGAAAGTGAAGGTGGCAGTGGGGCCTGTGGTAATTGGAGCACTCGGGGCAGTAACCCCCAAGCTGGAGAAGTGGCTACAACAGATACCTGGAAAGACCTCAGACCTCTCAGTCCAGAAAAGCGCAGTGCTAGGAACAGCCAAGATACTACGCAGGACCCTCAAGCTCCCAGGCCTCTGGTAGAGAACCTGAGCTTGGAGGAGAAACCACCCGCGCAGGGTGAGAGGGTGTTTTTTTGTTTTTATATATATGACATCACATCCTGTCAAGGTGCCCACAATCAAATAGTTCAAGGCTGGATTTGAATCAGTTGACAACTTTTTTTTAACCCTTTTGTCTGTCATTAATTTAACCTGGACTAGTATGTTCAAGACAGGAAAAGTGAAACCATACGAGCACCCCAGTAACATTTTTGAACATTCTTTATCAACAGGAGTGGAACAACACCTCAATTTAGGCATCTATAGCTCCCTTCTAAATCAGAACCAGGTTAACCTGGAGTGGCACTAATTCACGGAGGAAAGTCCGTCTGACAGTCGAACCTCGGATTCAGGAACAACAGTGCGGTTTCCGTCCTGGTCGTGGAACAGTGGACCAGCTCTACACCCTATCTAGCGTGCTGGAGGGATTGTGGGAGTTCGCTCATCCAGTCCATATGTATTTTGTGGATTTGGAGAAGGCGTTCGACCGCGTCCCCCGTGGTATCCTGTGCTCTGGGAGTATGGGGTCCGGGGAGCCTTACTAAGGGCTGTCCGGTCTCTGTATGACCAGAGCAAGAGCTTAGTTCGCATAGCCGGCAGTAAGTCAGACCTGTTCCCTGTCCACGTTGGACTCCGGCAGGGCTGCCCTTTATCACCGGTTCTGTTCATAGTTTCTATGGACAGAATTTCTAGGTGCAGCCAGGGGCCGGAAGGGGTCTGGTTTGGGGACCACTGGATTTCCTCTCTGCTTTTTGCAGATGATGTTGTCCTGTTGGCTTCATCAGGCCAGGACCTCCTGCGAGCATAGGGGCGGTTTGCGGCAGAGTGTAAAGCGGCTGGGATGAGGGTCAGCACCGCTAAATCCGAGGCCATGGTTCTTGACCGGAGAAAGGTAGCTTGCCATCTCTCGGTGGGTGGAGTATCCTTACCCCAGGTGGAGGAGTTTAAATATCTTGGGGTCTTGTTCACGAGGGAGGGAAGACCGGAGCGTGAGATTGACAGGCGGATCGGAGCGGCGTTCGTAGTTATGCGGTCGCTGTATCGGTCCGTTGTGGTGAAGAGAGAGCTGAGCCGAAAAGCAAAGCTCTCAATTTACCGGTCGATCTTCGTTCCAATACTCACCTATGGTCATGAGCTATGGGTCATGACCGAAAGAACGAGGTCCCGAATACAAGCGGCTGAAATGAGCTTCCTCCGCAGGGTGGCAGGGCGCTCCCTTAGAGATAGGGTGAGAAGTTCTGTCACCAGCGGAGAGCTCGGAGTAGAACCGCTTCTCCTCCACATCGAAAGGAACCAGTTGAGGTGGCTCGGGCATCTAGTCCGGATGCCTCCTGGGCGCCTCCCTGGAGAGGTGTTCCGGGCATGTCCCACTGGGCGGAGGCCCCGGGGAAGACCCAGGACACAATGAAGCTCAGAGACTACGTCTCTCAGCTGGCCTGGGAACGCCTCTGGGTTCCCCCAGAGGAGCTGGAGGAAGTGGCTGGGGCGAGGGAAGTCTGGGCATCTCTGCTTAGACTGCTGCCCCGGTCCCAGATAAGCGGAGGAAGATGGATGGATGGATGGTATCAAAGTCTTTACATATTCCACTTTAAAAGATAAATCATCTGAAGCTTCACTGTAAAGAAAGAAAACAAAGGTTCCCAACACTCGCTGATGTATAAAGATATATTTTAGGGAAATGTAAGCTCTGAGACTAAATCCAAGACATGAGAAGATGACTAAAAATATAGTGAAGGGCAGAATTTCCATAAAAATGACAAAGACAAACATTAAAACACTATTTCAGATTTTCTTTTATTTTTCTCAATATTTGGTGGAAAATATGAAAGAGAAACTGCATAAAAACAAATTCATTTAAGAGTTTTTAAGATTTTACTGTTCAATGTTCTTTCCATTTAGGGTATTTAACTATAAAAACGTGATTCCAAAATAAGTCATCTGTTGAAGTCAACAGATGATGTTGGGAGTTCTTTCAAAGGAAGGGGGCGTGTCTGTAAGGATGTCACAGGGATTTGTCTCGCCGCAGGCCTCCTTGCTTCTGCAGCGCAGCGATGAGCTCCTCCAGAGTGGCGATGCCATCCTGCAGCTCGGCGGGAAGCTGACCTGTGCCCGCATCCGTGTGCAGTTGCTGGAAGATAGCAAAGCAGGCGAGGTGAGAGGCTGAGGGGGGAACGCCTTAAAAACAACTTTCATGGCTGCTCTAGATCCTCTGATGCAGCAGTCAACCAAAACAGTTGCAAAAGCACAACTTGATTAGAATCACAACGGTACACAAATAATTTTGCCGGGGTTCCATTGGTGCTAAAAAACATGTTTTTGGCACAAACGGATTCTAATCACAAAGGAACATCATCAAGGCATAAAAGTAACATTTCGTAAACATCAAAGTATTTTATTAAGCTAAACTGATTTTGATGATTAAATTGTAAACTTTTGTGTTTTAGACCTTTTAATTATTAATCAACCAGTAACCAAAAAGACTGTGGCAGGATGAGTTTGGGCTGCTTTCATATGGAGGTTTTTCTGGTCCATCAGATTCTGAATTCTTTTTAAACCCTCAAATTTTCGTTCTGAATTTTTAAATGCAAAGGTTTTAAAAATTCAAATTGAAAATTCGAGGGTTTAAAAAGTTCAGAATCTGATGGAACAGAAAGACTTCCATAGCTCACTGTGTGAAGCACAACAGTTCCTATAGTCTGCTTTGTTAGACAGGTGTGAAAGCTCACCAGGGGCCTCATTTCTGAAAAAAAAAACAACTGTAAAAATGTGTGCATGCATAGATGGTAAACGTCTGTATTTATAACAGAAAAGGTTTTTGTGAACATTTTAAATCCACACAGTACTATGAGTGAGAGACCAGCAGGTTTTCTACAGCAGAAATGAAGAGACTTGAGGGCAAAAAAATATTACACAACGCCACAGAAGCTACACAAACTGATATGATGACACATATCTGCACTGATCTGTTAATTTTGTCACCATTATGTAAGTTAATAAGATAGAACAGGAAGGACTTGAGACAGTTTCTATCATAAATAAGCTATCTAGATATATAGTTTTGAATTCATGATCTGTGTGACTGTCACATCTCTGGCCTAAAAGCACACTACGCTGCAAAAACAAGCCCCTTCAAAACAAGTCAAATATTCTTACCCCATTGGGAGATTTTCTTTAAATAATCAATAAAAAAGGCTAATGGTGTAAGAAAAATGGTCTTAAGAATTCCTATTTTAAGAAAGAAATTCTAGTCCCAGAGACATGTTTTCTCAAAGGGAGATTATTTCGTTTTTGATTTGGTTCCGTTTCGGTCTCTGGTTCTCTTCCGTTAGAGTCATGTGTGAAAGCAAACCAAAGCCTCCCAACTCAACAGCCTGTGGGGGAAATCCTGAACAAAAGCAACCTAAAGCACGGTCGGGAGTCACACAACAACCAGAAAGTGTTTGGGGAAAATTGACTGTATATGTGAACTGGACTGAGTGACATATTCTTGCTGATACTAATTTATTTACAATTTTTTTTTTCTATAGACAAAATTATTCAATAGAAACCGACCAGTCAGATGCCGGAATAAAAGTCTTTGGTCTCACATCAAATGTTTGAAATGTCTGATTGACAGATTCTCCCAAACCCATTTTCAAGTAGTAGGGGTGGGGTCTTCCAACAAGCTCACTCCTGATTAGAGAGAGTAGTTCCCATGGAAACATTGACTCAGACCAATCATTGCTTTCTTACGGCTTCTGTTATGTTGCTACCGCAGAAAAAGGTGAGTCTGAACCCCCACCGGTCCCAAACACACTGACACCCCCCACCCCAGAGAAAGCAGAAATGTCAGCTTCACTCAGATAAAAAGTGGCTGGACTTTACTTTGGCTTTGGTGACCAGACTCCGGAGGCTGAGGCGGGTGGAGGAGAGCATCTGCAGAGCTTCAGCAGGGTTGCTCTTCTTCTCACTGCAGCTGATGGTCACTAAGAGATGAAGAGACATTCAGGGACTGCAGGAACTTTTAAAAAACACAACAGCTTTTTATTGGAAGATTTTCCAAACAAACAGAAGTTAGTTTTTTGTGTTTTAGACTGAAATGACTGCTAATCGGGGAATGAGCTCCAACAGGTGGCATCACTGCAGTAACAACCTCCTCACAGGTCAGCTCTTCCCTCTTCCTGATGGCAGGAAGCCCAGCTGCTTCCTGCCTCCTCCGCCTCTGCTGTGAAGGTCAACCGGTGGTGATTTATGGAGACAGTTTCCTCCTGCTCTGCTTTATCTGTCCTTTGCTGTGAGTGTCGTCATCTGAGCTGGATCTGCACAACAGCTGGCTGCTGGCTCTATTACTTCATCTTCACATTGACCTTGATGTTGACGTTTCCAAAAACGCTGCTCGGAGCATCTTAATCTCTCCTCAATCTATCTAACGTGGTTTATCCAAACATTCACTCTGATCCTTTAAGTTCTCAGATCTTAAGAGGAAATAAAATTGTGGGAAAAGTATGACTCCGCCCCTTAAAGACCCACTGATCATCCTTTGATTTAAAGTCTTTTAATGACAATTATGCTGTTTTTAGCCAAATTTCAAAAACCTGTCATTTTCTCTGACAATGTTTCTGCAGAGCATCAGGAGTTCATTAGACAGTGGGGTGCTGTTTGTAAAGCTGCAGTCCAATATTACCAGCAAAAATGTTTGTTATTTAGCCTGTTTTAGGAGAAACAAAACAGGTTTCATCTTTCAAATGCATAATTTTATCTTTAATTCCTGTATTTATACGTGTTATATTTATTAAGCTAAATGTTTAACTCCTAACTAAATATTTAGCTTACATGCAAATAAACTTGCCGATAAGTGGAAAAAGACTACCAAAATAAAAGCTGGATTTTGCGCTCTTATTCTGGCCAGACTCGTTGTCTATGCATGTTCTTCTGAATCAAGACATGTCCAACTTGCTGGCTGAAAACATCGATGAGCCGTTTTAACTGCTATTCTTTCGTAAAAGGGGTTCTTCTCAGGGCATCGCTGCACTTTAGAGAGCTGTCAGTACAGCCTCCTCTACTGGAACACTTGCCACCCTCACCTGAAAGGTATTTCTCCTATCTAAAATATATTGGTTTGATTGACACCAGAGGTGGACGGGGGATCTGTTTACTTTTGTAGAGTCTACAACCGTGCAGTGTTGGTCCACAACCTTCTGCCTGCTTCATTAATCAGTCATTGTATCCAAATTCAAAAGTGCTCATTTCCACACGACAGCAGGGGGCGCTACTCGAATAATGTGAGATTATTATAGCAGACCAGCCGAGGACCAGCCGGCCATGCTTACTCCCCGTCCCCTCTTTTATCTACCCACCTTCAAAGGGAGGTAGGCATGAGCTAGAAAGAACTATTGAGATCATTTCTGTCAGGGACTGGTATTGAACCAGCTCGCACTGGACGGGGTTATGATTTCACCAGAGCAGTAGATGCAGCAGGAAGTGATAGAAAAAAAAAAGAAATAAAATTAAAAAACAGTCAGAAGGCTGTGGACCTAAACGGCATGGTTGTGGATTCTACAAAAGACATCAAAATATTTAATTTGCAAACTAAACATTTAATTCTATTAGCTTAAATATTTAGTCTTAAAAGTAAACATTTGGATCGTAAACTCATATTTTTTTTTACTTTAAATTAAACAAATTAAAAGGGGAAAATCTGCATTTTAAAGAGGAAGCCTTAATTTATTTATTTTTTCTAAAAAACGGTAAATAACCAAAAATATTGCTGGTCATATTTGACCGTACAGCTTTACAGACAACACCCCATGACATAATAAAATTACATTACATATCATAACATTACCTGCAGCAAAAAAGGCAAGCAATGATGAAACTGATTGTAGCATCTACGTTACTGCTAGAAGCTTTTTCAAACCACATTTTTTTGTCTGCTCCTGATTCACAATGATTTGAATAAATAAAACACTCAGAAATGCAGTTGTAAGCTTAGTTCTTTATGCGTGTCTTCCAACATCTGAAAATTCCACAAGAATATGTTAAAAACACCAAAAATGGGTTTTCTATCGGAGTTGGTCTCAAATTCTGATTTTCTTTGACACCCGTGAGACACTTTTTATGTAGTGATTTAACATGAATAGAAGACATTTTTTTTAATACTACATGATGGCTGCTTGAAGGATTTGGAATTTCTCAAACATATGGTGTTTTTTTTCCAGTAATGTCTCAGATCAGACCTCGACTTTCCTTTCTTTTGTCTGATCCATTCAGAGATTTGGACCCCTTTCTAGCAGCAGAAGGTGCTCTTACAGCAAACCCGTCATTGATGCATTTGTAAAGCCTCTGCTGATAAACTCTGAATCGAAGCTCTCACCTTGTCCCATGTGGACGGCCCGTTTGATCACCTCTTTGAAGAGAGCGGGATCTTTCTCCCAACTGCCAGCTTGAACCTCGCAGCGATGAGCTTTGGTCAGGAACTGCAGCGCCTGGAAAAAGCACAATTTGATCTGTGTGGTTAAGGTCATTTGGGTCTTTAGACGGTCTGCCGGGTTTACTCTTAGGGCCGTCAGTCAAGTTCATGATACAGGAGCTGCATTTAAACAGTTTATGAACTTGAGATCAAGCTCAACATCATCCTGTCATGTAGAAAGTCCAGAGCCATTCATACCTATAAAAATGTCATCATCTTAAAGTTGATCATCTTGAACAAAGTTTTACATCCAAAGATAGAAAAAGCTGGCTGCTCCTTTATTACGTCACCTCGATTAAGCCGGGGCTCTTCAGGAGATTTTCCAGTCAGTTCTCCACAGGAAACAGATGCCATCTACTTTAGTGCACCATTATTTGAAAGAATAATCTCTGAACTTCTACAGCCTTCTGCCTGCTTCATTAATCACATTCATTGAATCCAAAGTCAAACATGCTTATTTTCCACATGACAGCAGGGGGCGCTAATCGAATAACGCGCGGTTATTATGACAGTGCAACCTTAGCCCTTGTGCTATCCTAGGCACTTTAACAGTGGGAGTTGGGTCATCTAGACCCACTAGACAGTGCTCTGAACCTTTTTTCTTCAATGATTTGTAATCTTCACTGGTGTCCATGGATTACATGAAATCTTTCCACCTTTATCCACCTTTGTCATGGTAGGGAGAACACGTCAATGCAAGGGTGGGGTCATCTAAGATAGCACAAGGGTTAAGAACAGTTGAGTTCTACAAAATTTGATTTTTTAATTTTTTTTGTTTTAGAATATTTAATTTTACATTTTGTCTTTTATAGATGTGTATAAGTGTGTATTAGAGCATTACAGGCTTCTTATCTTTTTAAGTTGAACAACTTGCAGAATCACTAAATTGCATGTATTTTTGCTCCACTGTTGTCTGTTCTGGATATGCTGGGTGTAGTATCAGTAAAAATCAAATTCACTGTGAAGCACAGTGGTGGAGGGGTAATGATGTGGGTTTTCATGAAGCCTCCTGACACTGTAGTCTTTAAAAGAAGCTGAAGGTTAACCTCAAATTGGAGCTGCTCCTTAAGGTGGATCTACAAAAACCTTACATGTCGAAGTATAAATAGGCAGGTTGCTGCTAACTGATCAAATGTATTTGTTTGGGTAATTGAACCTTTTAAAATAAAAGCAAATGTACTTCAGATTGATTGATAGATTTTTACTTTTAAAGTTAGCTTTTTTTTTTACTTTATTAACCTGTAAATCTGTGTCATTCTGTCTGTATTTAAGTGCTGGAACAATGAAGAAAACAGCGAAAAAGTGAAATCATTAGATACACTAGTCTTTTTCATTCAATTCGAGCTCTGCAAAAACAGAGTTAGGTTCTAACTGTGAAAAAGGAAAACCCTTCCATACATGGGGCATTTGTTACACATAGTGAGAGTCCGGGTCTCTGACCTTGTCATTGTCCTCTGGACTGTCGCTGCAGCCATCACCATATAACAGTGCGTACTGCCGCCATATCTCAGCGTCACTGCTGTGGCGGGAACTGACCCGACCCAGGAGCTCCTTCAGTTTGGGGCTCAGCGCTCCGGCTGGAACCCCCTGGCTGTCATTCAAGTTCTCAACCACCGCTCTGACCAGGATCTGCAGAATCTTTGAAGGAGAAAATATCATAAATAAAATAAAATAAAAATCATTTTTATTAGGAGCACCACACAAGAAACTCAAAGACAATGTACAGAATAAAAATAAATCAGAGTAAAAAGATGGATAAAAACAATAAAAAGTCAGGACAAATCTCCATTTGAAACAGATGTTCTACTTTGATGAGAACCATTAAAAACTACTGAAGATGTAATGAAATAATAAAAAAAAAAACTTTTTTGCTTGTGCTACATTTCCTGTTTTTAGTGATTATCAATTATAGTTTACCAACAGGACTCAAAGTGGCAGCTGGACTCTGACTTGTTTGCAGGAGCTTTTTGTGCGCATGTACCAGTGACGTGTGGTCAGGTGAGGCAAATCCTCACCTGTCATAATCGTGATAAAATAGAAAAAGGTAAATTAAGTAAATATTATTTTCCACTGATCTGTGTTAAATATACATGTTCAGTCAACTCAACATGTTTTCCACAGTTTCTGAGGTTAAAATCGCCGAATTTGAGTGTTGCGCGATCACAGACGGAGCGGAAACCCTTGGTGAGGCTCTGGAGCGCTGTGCCTCATGTCTGACGGCAGGACTCAATGTTAACAGAGAATAATTTATTTGATTTTTATGATCATTTTTCACAACATTTGATATCTGATTAAAGCACCAGAATTTGAAGTTGGAAAACTATCAGAAACAGTTACTGAGGGTCAAATGTGTGCTGAACACATCTGTATACTTTAAAATGTTTACAGTACATATGAATATTTTATACACAAGAAGAGTGTTCTATCCATGTCCATAAAAGATATATCCTCTGTTGGACAAATATCTTCTTGTGTGTAATTTATAAGCTGTTAGCTGCCATTGGATGAAAGGTGAAATATTTAGTTCTTTCATTGTAAATCTGACTCCAGAGGAGTTGGTGCCTCACCAGCCATCAACCTCACCGCACGTCACTGGCATGTACATATAGTCATTCAAGGACAAGTGTGACTCTAAAAGTGTGTAGAGCCCTACAGCACAGCTTGAACTACTTCTGCAACCCAATGAGAGGCCGCCATGTTGGAAATATTCACTTAAGATTAGCGATGTACAAATGACCCACAAACAGACATGCAGAGATGGACTTGAACCAAAAGTGAAGGAGTGTTATTTGAGTTTTACTGAATGAACTGATGGAGATGATTCATATCAAAGGCAACCCATGTTTTCTGATGACCTCATTGGTCGTGGGCTTGTTAATGATCTTCTCCATGTTGAGTAAAAAAGCTAAAGATTATCAAACTTTTTTGAACACCTTCCCATGTTAAATAATTAAATAATAATGAAATGTAATCAACGGCAGACTCAAGATTTTTATCATAATTTCTGAGAAGGAGCAAAATTCTCTTGGAGCTCAGCAATCATCTTTTTGTCAGCAGTTTGTCTTCACTCTCTGGTTCTTCAGGATTTTTAGTAAACATTCAAACTGTAACTGAATTGTTCTGTCTGACCAAATCCGACAGCTGTATCCACGGCAACAACTGACTGCTTCTCTTTAAAACGGAGTTCTGGAATCGTCGTCAAGCGTATGTTTTAACAACGCCAACATGGCTGACTTCTGGAACAATGTCACGTGACAACAGCCAATAGAGTGAAGTTTGTTTTCAAAACTACAAAGGGGTGGGGTTTAAAGTCATTGCTCTTTCAGTCGTGATCGTTGGCAGACTACAAATTAACCTAGCTGTGGACATTTCCAGAAGTTACAGAGTTTGTTTGCTGCTTGACTCAAAAATATTTTGACGATCCACAATTTGGAGTTCTTGTTTTTACCTCCAAAATTGAAAAAGATGTCAAACCAGAGATCTTTTTCCAGAAGGCAGAACAGCAGAGGGCCCAACCTGGTGCCCCAACTCTACCACACCATTGATAATCTGAATTTGCTTCTGGAACAGGAGAGAGAGCGATTTCTTCAGGAGAACGAAAGAGCATCGTTTTTGGCTTTTGAACTGGACCGAGCAAAACGCCGATTTGAAAAGCAAATTCAGCAAAAAGAGAATAGGATCCACAACGAAAACCAAATGAGGGAAGTACTGAGGAGGCAGAAAAATAAGCTGTTGAATGACAAGGAAGAACTGAAGGCAGCTCTTCTTGCAGAAGAAAACAAAAGTAAACGTCTGCAGGAGGAACTGGATGATCTTCGTCTGCAGATGGCTTCCCTCCAAGGAACATCCACCTCAGAGATGGATTTAAAGGAAGAGCTGGACCAGATAAAGGTTCTGTGCCAAGAACTCAGCTCCAATTTCGACTCTGAGATCCTCGAGGCCAGACAAGAAGTCGAGACCCTAAAGCAGCAGCTCCACAAAGAAGTCTCAGTCTACACTCAGGAGCGGACAAACACCCTGCAGCTTCTTGCTGAACTGAAAGCTGAGCACGATAGTCTTTGCCAAATGGTGAGTAAAGACCTTGCTGACTTTATAAAGGAGCTTAGTCTGGAGACGGAGCTAGAGGGTCTGAAGACACAGCTGGAGGAGAAGAACGCCCTCATCCGTCAGCTGCTGAGAGACAACCCTGCTCCAAGCCTGATCCGGCAGCAGGTGCACTTGCCGCTGGTCTGTGTACAACGCGTGGAAAACACTCAAGAATCAAGGAATCCCAGAGAACCGGGGCACCATCTGGACTCAGAGATTCTAGAGATATCTGAGGAGAATCCCAGAGAGATCCCCAAACCCAAGAAAAAGTCTTCTTGGAGGAGAGCCAGACGCTGTCTGTGTGTGGGGGGAAAAAAGACCTCAACAAACTAGGACTCTGGCACTGATGTTATTGTGGCTTCAGCCCACAAAATCCTTTTTGGAAATATGCAGTTTTAGGATTTTAAGATTTTTACCTCAAGTTTTGGACATTTTATTTGTTTTAAGAACTTTTTCTTTTTTTCTGTTGATCTTCAATACAGCTTACTTAGATGTTTTACATGTATTTTAAGCATCTTATCTTTTAATTTTTAATATTTTAATGCGTATAATTTTGTTGTGTTTTGCATATTTTTACTTATAAATTGTGTTCTTTAATCTTTGCAGTTTTGTTTTTGTGCTTAGTATAGAAAAACAATTAAAACTTTTCAACTTAACTTTAATTATTTTATTAATTTAAAAAATGACATTTTGTTCCTCAACAGAAACGTTGTTCGATTTAGGAAAATCTAAAACAAAAATATTAAATGATTTTGCCTCAATAAGTCTGTAGTTCACTAAAGGAATCTAAAGAAGTCTTTGTGGGGAACATAAAGCTTGGTTTGTCTACATTCTTCAGAAAACCTCCGTTTTAAAAAAGTGGTGTCACTTTGAACAAAATATATAAGCTCAGAAGTCCAGCAGCATTCAGGTTCAAGTCAAAGAGGCTGCTTTTACAAATCCCCTCCTTCCAGGTTCTATCAGGAGATACATGAGTGCCAATATCCATTAAGGTTTGGTTTTTCAATACTCCTCCCAAAAATAAAAATAAAAACAAAGGGAAAAAAACAGTAAAACCCAAATTTACTCCAGTTTCTACTTAAAGAACACCGAAGCAAAGAGAAAATATCAGCTTCAACATGAGAGTGAGGCCATCACCAAAGACCCACAGGAAGGCTGGAGTCCTCAAAACCAGGAACAACAGTGCCGTTTGTGTCCAGATCAAGCACTGCAGAAAACCAAATCCTACCGTGTCATTTTGTCTAGTTTCTAGTATCATGTTAAATTTACTGCAAGTCAAAACCAACTTACCAGTAACTTCTCAGTAAGATGTAATGAATTTTTAAGACAATAAACTTGAATATCTGGAGTCATCTAACCTTGAAAACATCTTAACTGAGGAAATTTTGAACGGAGCAGGCTGTTTTTTACTTTACATAATATTTTTAAGCAAAAGTTTTATCTGTAAATGGTTAATTGTCTGGTTTCAAGTAACAGACTTTATTGATTTAGGAATACTGAAAAGTTTTAGCATAACAGTTTAATTCAGGTGCGTCTTATCTTGACTCTAAAAAAACTTTTTGGACTAACATGATCTTTTTCCGATGACTCTTCACTTATTCAAATCCCTTGGAAGGAACTGATATTTACATCAATTGTGTCTTTGTTAATAGTTTGAGTGTTTTTGCAGCCTCCTAATCTAATGTGTGAACTATTTCTTGCAACAAAAAACAACGTATTTAGGATGAAAATGTGTTAGTTCTAATTCCCCACATTCTGTTCCCATTCTTGAAGTGACAAATATTGCAGTTCCTCAGATGACCACTAGAGGTAGATTTTTGGAAAGTGGGGATTTTTTTATTGACAGCCATGTTAAATGGTACAAACTTTTTTATTGCTTCAACAAGTGATCAAACACCCATTCATGGAACATTATTGAGGAAGGCAGAGTAAACTCCAGGTAAAATGCCCGTCCCACTTCAAGCTAATTTATGTTAATGATCAGGAAACGCTTTTAACTGCAAGGTATTGACACTAAAATCATGACTTTTTGCATGGAGAAGCTGAAGATAAAATGCTGCACATGAATGTATCTGACGGAGAATGTGGTTTGTGTCCTGATAGAGACAAACAGGAGATTCCTTCACCTAATCAATCTGCTGCTACTCTAATGTTCCATGGGGAACCGATCGTCAGAAGTGAACAGGAGCAGCTCCTCCACCAAATAGAGGAATATGTAATGTAGCGTGAACTGCGCTGAAAATAAATTAATTTGTTTTTTTTAGAGTCTGAAACGACAGGAAGCCCCACAGCTAGAATTTAATCACTAAGATGCGTCTTTTTTCAATTTAACCTCATAGAAATGCAGGAACAAAGTTATAATTGAGAAGCAGCAAAAATTAATAACCCTGGAAAAAATATTGTTTTCCTCGCCTTGTTTATTCAAAACAGACAGATAATTTTCTTCCTAGAATGCTTTGGCGCCTGTGCAATTACTATGGCGTGACTAAGAGAGGCTCCTTGTTCAGCTGTTGTAATTGGCTCTGCATATGTGAGCACAATGAAATGACTCATTAGTGCTGCGGGATACAAAAATCTGTTAGCCAAACTTTGGACAAGATTACACCTGCTGGGAATGTCGCATTGGCAGAAAATAAAGTGGATTCCGTGTCTGACAACACCACGTTCCACTGAAATGGAAAAAATATTAAGGGTTGGGATCCCACTAAACTGAAGACAAACATTTATATGCAAAAAAAAACAAACATTAAAATGAAGTGTTACTTAGAAAATTGCCTTAAATCAATGTAAGATTCTGTAAAAGAAATAAAACAGGCTTTTTAATTCTAGAAAAAAAAATTGAAAAATTTGTCATCAGCCAATCATCATCCTCCCCATGAAGAACGTCACTTGATAGAGATGCATCGCCTGACAAATACGTCACTGCACGTGTTCAGCAACCAGAGTCCAGCTATGTGTGGTTTTTCTTCCTCCTAAACTTCAGAAATTTGTGATCTTTCAGCATCAGACTCCTAACTGTGGATGCAGCTGCTAATGTGCCTTAGTTACGCTCGACTGACCCAAAGCCACGTCAACGCGCTGTGGCGCCGTCAACGTGAACGCTGCAAACACACAGGTCCAATTCATAAAGCTGTTAAGAAAAAAAGTTCATCATGTTCTAATCTCACATATTCATCTGAATGTCTCAATTTAACTCAAAATCATTTTTTTATTCAATTTAAAATCTCCTTTAAATGCTTCTGCTTTTCATAATAACCCTGTACATTTCTAATTATTGTGTTTTTATAAATATATTTATTGTAGATCTTTGGGAGCTGGTCATTTCTAAAAGTAGCTTCCATACCAAAAATGTGCGGGCATCCCTGCCCTAGACCTTCCCAAAAAAAGGTGGATCCATGGAACACAGTTCGGAGACTTGTTCTAGATTCATCTGTCAATTAAAAATCATGCTAAGGATAAAATCTCCAAGTTCATAAAAATTCACTATAGTAAATTATCATTCTTGTGGAATCTAACCATAGAAGAGAAAATAATTTTAAGAACAATCCTGTTATCTACCACTGTGAAATTGGAACATGTCACATTTGGGTAACCGGGGACCTACTGGATTACTAACTTGCACTACATTACCAAAACTATTCTTTCACCCAACCAAATGATCAGAATCAGGAGTCCTAATCACTTTGTCTGCTCACAGGTCTATAAAATAAAGCACTCAGGCATGCAGACTGTTACTACAAACATTTGTGAAAGAACGGGCCGTTTAGGAGCTCAGTGAACTACAGCGTGGAACTGTCACCTGTGCAACAAATGCAGTGGTGAAATTTATTCAGTCCTAAATATTCCACAGTCAACTATCATAACAAAATGGAAGAGTTTAGGAACAAAAGCAACTCAGCCATGAAGTGGTAAACTGATGGAGGGGTCAGCGGTTGCTAAAGAGCATAGTGCAAAGAGGTCGCCGACTTTCTGCACAGTCAATTGCTACAGAGATCCAAACTTCATGTGACCTTCAGATTAGCCCAAGAAAAGAACGCAGAGAGCTTCATGGAATGGGTTTCCATGGTAGAGCAGCTGCATCCCAGCCACAGGTCACCAAGTGCATTGTAAAGCCTCAGATGCCGCCACGGGACTCTAGAGCTGGACTCTATTAAACTCTAGAGCAGTGGAGACGCCTTCTCTGGAGCCATAAATCACACTTTTCCATCTGGCAGTCTGATGGACAAGTCTGGGTTTAGAGGAAGCTAGGAGAACGGTACATTTGGGACTGCATTGTGCCGGTGGAGGAGGAATTATGGTGTGGGGTTGTTGTTCAGGACTTGGGTTTGCCCCCATAGTTGCAGTGAAAGGCACTCTGAATGCTTCAGGATACCAAAACATTTTGGACAATTCCATGCTACCAACCTTGTGGGGACAGTTTGGAGCGGCCCCCTACCTCCACAAAACGATGCCATTTACTTTTTCTGGCAGCAAAAGGGAGCCAAAAAGTTGTATTTTAGACCAAAAATAAACGTTATAACAGCCTGGTGTCAAAAACAATCCTGTTTACTGATTTCCACATTTTAAACTTAAAACAAAGGAATGATCAACTTTCAAAAGAGGAATGACTTTGCAGTGCCAGTTGTGCACAAAGATGCTGCTGCGAGCAGCTCCTTTACCTGCACGTCTTTGTAGTTTTCCCTCAGATCCATCAGACGGTGGTACGTCTTGATGGCCTCAGCAAACTCTCCAATGTCAGTGCTGACGACAATGAAATTCTCCCAGATCTGCCAGTGCTCGTAGTTACACTTCAGGGCTTCCTGCAGGGTCCGAAAGGCTTTATTCCTGCCAGCGAGGAGGAACAGAAAAGAAAACATCAGCACTGAATGACTGCATCCACAGCGCACAGACAACTTCAACATATTTCTGAGCTGAAAGGAGCTTGTGCTGAATTGGCAACGCTGCTAACCAGGTATGACTAAAAGCGTTCCTGCTTTGCTTTTCAATTTCAGGCCTGAAGAAACAGGCTCCAACAAAAGCTCAGAGGGAACATTTATGCTCTGAACATGGCAGGCTTTCTGCTTTTTTTGTGGGGATGTTCTACGGTGCAGCCCGGTTTTCACAAAAGTGTCTGCGGCGGTAACGTCAGCTCAGCAGTTTGATCTGTTAGTGCGAAGCTGCAGAGCAGATGAAAGGCCACAGCGGAAGAGAAGCGTCTGCGTGATGCTCGCAGTCCAGGCTCTGAAACTGCTGATCTCCAGGAATTTGCAGATAATGTCATCTCAAAGAAATGAGAAGAAAATAAACCTAGTGATGCTGATTCTGCAGGGAAATATGAGATCAGATAATAATAGAATTACTAATAATAACAGGAACTACTAAAAATGCACACTGGTGTTGTTTTTTATCTAATAAGTGATGTATATAAATCTAAAACACGTTACTTTTTGCTCTTTTTCTGTAATTTCCACCTTATTGTGATGCACCAGCATCTGTCAGCCTTCATTTCTGTAAGTTTTGGCTCATCTGTGTTAAAGTTTGGAAATATTTTATATTAAAGAGACCTTCTCTGTTCATGTAAATGGCCTCTTTGGCTGCAGACTTGGAGTATGGGGTCTTTTGCACGCTCAGACTTACTTCATCTGCAGGCGGATGTAGGCTGTGGAGAGGTTGTTCCACGCTTCTGCGTTCTGGTGGGGGATGAGAGAAAGAGGGGAGGAAAGGGTCAGATATGGACGAAGAGTGAGGATGTAAGATCACAAAAAAAGTCTAAAAGTGTTTGTTCTTATACCAAATAGACATTAGATTTATAAATAAACAGGAACAGTTGAGAGAAGCAGTGCTACTGGGATTTAATGACTTTGAGAGTATTGTGGTTGCAATATACTAAAGACAGATTACAGATTATTCTAAAATTATTCTGTGGTACATTTTAGCTCAGTTTTACAGTGATGGGTTTTGGTTGTTCTTGTCTACCCTCTCTCTCTTCTTCAGCCCATAAACACCTGGCTCAGATTTCTTCTTTTGTGTTTGCAGCGCCACCCTGAGGAGTCACCAGGTACTGATGTCCTGAAGTTGAGTCATGGCCTCTGGGCTTCTGGTCTTCTCTTCTTGGAATTTGTTGCCACTCATCCAAGCAGCTTCCATCAGCCGGACACTTAGATGAGCGGTGAAGTGTTTCAAGAAGAGAAGACTAGAAGTCCACATGACTCAACTTCAAGATGACTTCACCTGGATAAATGAGAATTTTTTATCATGATCAGGTAGTGATGCCAAGTATAACAAACTATTTAATCATATTTGAGAGTTTTAAAAAAAAAATTAACTATTCTACAATGGTCTACAAACTAAATGCATTTTTCTTTTCCAACTATGCATGAAATTAACATTGTTTATAGCATAGTACTGAAGTTTTCTGAGAAGCGTTCAGTAAAACACACAAACTGACTTGTTATATGTACACTAAATTATATAAAATTAAAAAATAAATAAATAAAAATAAATAAATCAATTTTGCGCTTGAACCTTAAATCCTAAACAGAAGCGCTTCCACAGATTTGGCAAATGATCCCGTTTTAAAATGTTTAAACTTTATTTTTATAATATTTGTCTGTTTTTAGATTATGAATTCAAATTATGATGATAGAATAATAAAGGAAAAGACCTAAGAAAATGTTTACACACATTCTGGCTTTTTATTGTGAATATGATGCATCTTTTCCCCCTTTCTTACTTCATACTTTAATAAGAAGTTTGGTTTTGTACAGTCTGAAATCGAGGATTACTACTGCTCTTATTAAGTGTATTATGCATGTATTATGTAATATGTTCTTTAAAAGGTCCCTCTTTAAAAAAATGAATAAATAAAAAACAGATTTATTATTAATACCCACAACAATTATTCTTTACTCAGGACACAGAGATGATCGTGGAATCAAATAAAACAATAAAACAACAAGGTTGTGTTTTCTGACATCATGAATATGTTAAAAGCAAAACAAAACCTTGTTGTTTTATTTGAAAGAACAAAACAAAAAGAAAAAAAGACAACATTTATTTGAAAGCAGGAAAATAACGCCAATTTGAACAGTTAAAAGGATTTTTAATTCTCAATGTTTTTAACCTCTTTTTTTTACATCCTGAGAAAAGTCTTCAAGCGAAGGTTTTGATTTGAACTATTTTCAAAGTTAAGTGTTTAAAGATGCGAGTCATTTGATACAATTATTTTATTAATAGGAAGAAAAGAGAACTGGAAAACAGTTTTTTTTTTCTTTTCAAAAACATTTGGATTTTAACTTTTGGACAAATCTATGGACACTGGATGAACTTTCTGGAAGGGTTTAAGCCTATTAACCTTTTCATATGACCTAAAGCCACATCATGTCAGGTCAGACATGGCGGTGGTAGTGTAATGGTGTGGAGTTAAAACTGATTAGTTTTTTATTACAAACTAGAAGATAAATATTGGTTTATGACAAATAAGACATTTTTTTGCTTTGCAGCTGACCGATGATCAGACAGGGGGTTGAAATTAGAATATAATTAAAATTAGAAAAATAAACTAAAGCTGAATAAATTGACTATGGCATGGATCAGCATTTCAATAGCCATTGTGTTTTTGAAATGAAACTTGCTTCCTAATGCAGATTCTGTGCGACTCCTCCTAAACTCTCCGCCTAACAAAGACAAAGAGTCCTCGCTCATTTAAACAGCTGCATGGAAGCGGCTTCACGCTGTCTGGTTTGCATCACGTCTAGGTTAGTGCTCAGGTCAGGGTTGAGAGTTTAATTATGGCGTGCCGGTAAGGAGCCCGGGGATCCATTATGCTGGTGTGTGCCCTCATAAAGACAAGGCTGTGAGTGTTGTTGTGAACGGGCGAGTCCTGGTACTCACATCTGGCTCCAGTCCGACACACCTCTGGAAAGCTCTTGCAGCTCCCTCATAGCCCTCCAGGGCAAAGTAGGCACATCCGAGGGAAAACCACACACCAAGCTGCACATACACACAATAACAAATGTAAATCCATGTTTGGAGCAACAGAGCAGATCTTTCCCAAAAGCAGCTTGTTGTCTCTGCCTGGCTTCAGTAAGGAAGATGTAACTAAAATCCAGCTGTTGGTTTCGTGGTAGGAACGAGAACCAGGTCTGTGGGTTCCAGTTCCTAGCAGGAGATCAAAACGTTGTGAAAGGCTCGTCTCTCACTAAGTCCCTATTAATCTGAGTTAACATGGAGACGATCTACCCGCAGGTTTCCTTTTTGGGGTATGCTATACAAACAACAGTGTTAATGATCAATAGAGTCCAGATTTTAAGAGACCGATTCCAAGGAAAATTGTGTTATTGGTTTTTTCAACATCGTCTTTTAGTATTTTTCGGATGATGGAGGTCAGATATAAAGAAAAGTTGAGGTTAAAATTGCATTTCTAAGTATTTATTTTAATCAAATCAGGAGCAGAATAAAATATATCTATTGTAAAAAAAAAGATCATGTTTGCTACATAGAAAATAGGCTGGGCGAACCTCAGGCTCCCTGCTCCGCTACATTCTGATGCATCCACATGCAAAAAATAGATCCACGTACGTCTGCCTTTTCCTTGTTCACATTGCTATCTGGCTCACAAGTGTACGGCTGGATAGCTCCAGTATTGCTCGCCATTTTTGTTGTGAGGGGCTGTAAACTAGCTGGAGAGTGTGAAGACAGATGCATGACGGGAAGTGGGGCAGGTTTACTTCCTGCCAACTGTCCTGCCTGCCTACAACGCAGAGGTGAACTAACTGCAGAAACTATGTCCTTGAAAACAACACGTTTTTTTTCCATTTTAGCTCAAATGGAATAATCATAATGAAAAGACAACTGCAGACACTTTTAATAGATTAAGAAAAGATGATTCGAGTGGGTCTGAACTTCTATTTTTCTACTTTAGACGGAAAAATGTTCATAAAGAAACAAATTTTTGGAGAAAAAAAAACACTTGATTTAATGTCAGTTCTAAGGCTGTTTTTTTATTGTGTACCTGTTGTTGTAAGGAAATACTCTTGAAATCCTTAAGGGCTCCTCTGAAAACATTCTGAAAACAATTGAATCTTAAAGCTGTCAGCACTGAGCCAGTTCAGAGCTAGCTGCTTGTACCTGCATTGTGTTGATTTTGAGTGACTGTTCAAAGCACTCCACGCATCGCTGCAGCTCCTTGTTGCGGAGATGCAGCAGGGCTTTGGACCGCATGGCTCTGGCGCTGCGTCTGCCCGACAGCTCCCAGGCCTGGTCGTAGTACTGATGGTCTTTCAGGATGTCTCCCAGCAAACAATACAGAGTAGGTGTTTCCTTCTTTTCCAGCTCTCTACGTACGATCTCCTCAGCCTGAAAAAGCAGAGAAGAAAGACTGTGAATATTAACGAAGACGGTCGCTAAAATGGTAAATGGCGTATACCCATATAGCGTCTCAGACAGCCCAAAGCGCTTTACAGTCCCCATTCACCCACGCACACAAATATTCGCACACTGATCAGAGCTCCACTGCCTTAGACAGCCGCCAACTGATAACCACTATGAGCAATGTAGGGTTAAATGTCTTGCCCAAAGTCACTTTGATACATGGGCAGGCCGGGCGGGAACCGGACCTGCAACTTCTAATCATAGGTCGACCGCTCTTCCCCAGCACCACGGCTGCCTCACCATTGTCTGCTGTAGATTTGGGCTTCAAGGCAAAGTTGGGGCACTAAGGATCGGTCATCATGTCATAGGAGATGGCTACGGTAGGAATTCCAGTCTCTGTTAGAGACTTTCCTGTTTGAGCATTAACATTTGTGGTCATAGCAGTTCAGAATTGCATAGCATTGGGGGACTCACAATACTGTAACTGTATGTTAGACCATTGAACTGGATCATGGGGAAAGTGAATCGTTGAATCCCCACTGCATCTGTTTGGATATGTTTAAGTGGAAATTGACGAACGTGTGCTGTGCTAAATTCTACATATTCAATGTTGTTTCATTACATTACACCAAGCTTAGTAAAAGTGAAACAAAGGGTTTTCTTCGTTACTTGCTTCTTAACCAATTTTTAAAAAGCGATTTCCTGAAGTTTTTGTTGTTTTTAAATCTTTACGTCTCTACAAGGAATTTGCCAGATCTCTGATTTTTCACTCTTCCTGTTTTTGAGATGCTCACAAAGAACATGAAAACTGTTTTTTTTACTGTTTATTTGAGGCGTGCCCCTCTTTTATTGCAGCAGATATTCTTTATACATCATCGGGGGGGTTTCGCACTCAACTGTCCCATCCAAACTAGTAGACTTAATTGCTTCAGATGTTTCCCCACTATTGTGATTTCTGAAAGACAACAGTGTTTATGGCTTCTTTGAGTGCATAATGTGTTCTATCACCGGTAGGATGAAATAGATGAAACTGTTTCTGACAGATGACTGTGTGCTGCTTTTACCTCAGCAAAGTCAACATGAATGGTGCTGTTTTAGGTCGAGGCTGCTGCCACCCTATTATACTAAAACCTTTAACTGTGCAAACACAAAGCTAAGAGGTGGTGCGTGACATCAACACAAATAAAGTGGATATTTTGCAGAAAAAAAGGTTATACTGATTGGAAGATCGCAGGTTTGATTCCCACAAAAAAAAAAGAAAAAAAGAACGAAAGGGTGAGGAATCCGGAAGACATATTGAGACAAGTGTTGCATCACCACGGTGGCGTCTCGCTCCTCAGCTGCCCTCAGGTTAGTTCAGCAGCTACAGTGTGAACATTGTCAAAAGAGAAGTAATGAAATGTGCTCAACAGGGCAGTATTAAACATTATTTATGTGCAGCTGTGCGCTACAATGTCATTGTGAGTCACAGAGGATGAGAACACAGCACAGAGCAGGGAAACAACATTGGGCAGAGACCAAACAAATGGATTACCTTGTTATTATAAGAACAACACTGTTGGCTGGGACAGCACATGATTTGAGACGAGAGGGGAAGGGGACTTTTTTATTGGGCAAAAGCAACCTGGGTAATCAGATTGCAAGACAAAGCAGCCTGTAATTAAATAAAGGGGACCTGGCAGCGTAGACGAGTCCTTCTGACGGCTGAGGATGTGCAGGTAAAGTCTCAACAGTCTCTGTGCTAAAGTCCCGTCTGCACATCTGCACAAGCACAATGGATCATGCACTGTACGATGGCTGCATGCAAATGTCCATAGAAATAAATTAAAGTTAGGATTCGCACCATTTCATCTGCATAACTCCAGTATAAATTATAGTTTCTGCTCCTGGAGGACAGTTATCTCCACAATTGATTGCTTTGTAAACAGATGTCACATCTACAAATGGTTTATAATTAGCATAAGCTCTGAGTACGTAGTGAGCTCTCACATTCTATAGACAACAGAAAATGCAAACCAACAACACAACCCAAGGACAATTCTCTCTGAGCTTAAAATGTGACTTCTTAACTGATGCAGTGATTCTCTGCATAAGGTTATTAACCAAACTGGAGATTGTTTCTCCTGTTTTTTTATTTTTACTGAACCATCTCCATCATCACACTGGAGAGAAACACACTGAAGATGAAGAATAGAACAAAATGACTTCTCTTCTCATCTCATGTTGATCATGACAGATGCTCCGTCACATTAAACTGTGTTTTATGTGCTGCAGAGAAAATCAACAGGCCTGCAGCTACACTGAATGACTTAATATAACTTTGGAGCAATTTTCCACTGTCCCTGCAGTGATAATCACTTCTACCAACAACAAGCAGACTGCAGGATCAAACTCTGCCTCAGTTACTCCACAACTTTCCAGTTGGGGCAGAACCAAAAGGGATGACAAAAACAGCGTGTTGCAGAATGGTAAATGGTCTATACTTGTATAGTGCTTTACTACCTTCCTAGAAGGCCCAAAGTGCTATACAAGTCAGTCCTATTAACCCATGAACACACATTTACACACTGATAGTGACTCCGCTGCCTTACACTGACCCCAACCTATAACCAGCAGGAGCAATGGGGTTCAGTGCCTAGAGGATACTTCAACACATGGTGCAAGGTGGGAACCGAACTTGCAATCTTCCAATCAAGGGTTGACCCTTTGCACCATGGCCGATCGGTTACTTTGTTTGTACTTCAGATTTTAGATTGAAATAAACATGTTTTGTTTATTTAGAATTGCATCAAATGTGTCAAATAACACTGATAGAAGTAGGAAACTAGAGGAACCTCAAATATTCCTCTCTAGATTGAGAATACCAAGCATGTTAGACCAGCACCAGCAACTAAATCTATTTAGATGCAGAAAATTAGAGCCAACCTGACAGACTACTTTAGGAAGAAGAAATAATACTTAAGCTCCAATGTAACGATTCAGGAACTGGTGGTGTAGGAGCCAAGATACAGGAGACCAAGCTGGTTGGCAGAAATGTAAACATTTAATAAATAAACTTAAACATGACAAAAACCATGGAGGAAAAAAAGTAGTAACAAAGCAAATGACCCTACAATGACAAACTGAAAACCAGAGAG
Source organism: Oryzias latipes (assembly GCF_053564925.1). Lineage (NCBI taxonomy): Eukaryota > Metazoa > Chordata > Actinopteri > Beloniformes > Adrianichthyidae > Oryzias > Oryzias latipes. Next base: position 11,582,998 of record NC_136251.1, read on the forward strand.
TAAAACACTCTCAGGGTAATTCACTAAGTGAAGACAGCCGTGAATGATCATCAACCTAAACCTGGAGTGTCTGACAGAGGGGACAACCTCAAACATGATGATCAAAACCAAGAAACATCACTGACAAAACCAGTCCAGAACACAAAGCGCTGACTTCTTTCTCTTAAAAGCATTGGTTTGTGTTATGATTGTAACAACAGCAGCTGCTGTTCCTGGCATTGACTTTTCATGTGAAACCAAAGATTGTGCTCCAGTTGAAAAAGGCTTTAACGTCTTCTGTTCCAGAAAGCTTTTACTCACTATCTGATATCTGCACGCTGAAGACAACATCTATTTAGAAAATTAAGTGTGAATAGTCAATTTCAATCTACCTAACCTCCCAAAAAAGAAAATAAAAAATCCCATACAAGCCATTTATAAATGGCTTGCAAATATTTGGTCACACATTAGATTGGGGGTCTGCAAAACACTTAATAAACTGTTAATAAGAACACTGTTAATATATTTATTAATCCCATACAAGCCGTTTATAAATAGCTTGTGAATATGAACCCCTATTTGGTCACGCTTTAGTTTGGGAGGCTGCAAAACACTCAAACTGTTAACAAGAACACAACTATTAAGATGTATTATTATCTTATAAGGTATTTGTATACAATAGCAGATGCTAACAAATACTTTATAAAGGATTAACAAATGCTAATAAATGTCATAATGAGCTTTATACCACATTACTCATGCTTGTTAATGTCTTATAAGTAGTTTATTAACGAATATTTTAATGTATTTATAAACAGATTATTTAAACTTGAAAGTCAGTTGTAAGACATTTACAAATGCTAATTAATGTACTTATAAGCAGCTTAATAAAATGTTAATGTTTTCTAAATGGTTTATTAAGGACTCTTATTATACAGTGTTACCAAATATAATAGTAATGATGAATTAAAAACAAATTTTAGATGACATCAGGAGGTCACGCTGACTTTGGCACGTCTCTGCAGAAAAACGAGCTGAACTGATGACTGCTTGAGATGAATGCTTTACTCTGAAAAACTAAGGTTTTACTTTGAAATCTTTGTTGAAAGCTCCCTGAGATTTGCCATAAACATGCATCCATAACTTACAGAATCTAACTTCCAAAAACCCGCCTGTACATCCTGCATTTGAGCGTTACGCACCATAAATCTGAACAGAGAATAATAAACTGCAGAATACGGCCAAAGTGACATCTGTTGTAATGTTTTTCATGTCAGACATATTTTCCAAAATGGATACGTGAGAAGACTAAAAATTGTATCCCTTCAAATAAAGAGAAGGAATAGAACATTGTACTTCATCAATCACCTGATAGAGAGCCTTATAAGATAGAAAGAGGTCTGCATCACTATTGATTCTGATGAATCCCTTCAGCGTTCCACCAGACCAGATAGACTAATGATGCTTCCGAAATAAAGTGCAGCTGTGCTGCATGTGTGCAATTCCACTGGCCGACAGAGCAGAAAAGATCAAGGGGTTTGGAGGTGGGTAATGTAACACTCTGTAGCCGCTTCATCCACATCAAGCAGCAGATTAAATCCTCCGAGAGCCTCTTGCTCAGCATCAGTGTGTGTGTGTGTGTGTGCGTGTGTGCGTGCGTGCGTGCGTGTGCTGAAAGCAGCACCGACAGTGTGAGAAATGGCCTTGTCTGGACAAAGAAGTGTTGGGTATTAAATGGTCCCTGAGCTCGAGCACTGAGGAAGCAGCAAGAGCTCTCTGAGGGCAGAGATCCAACTGTGTCGCTGTGTGTGATGCTGGTTGTTAGGCTGAATGTGCTGCTGTCGTGATGGGAGGTGGTGGCAAACACCTAATCGCAGTCAGAGATAGGAGCAGGTTCAAGCTGGAAAAAAATAATTAAAAACGAATACTGGTAATAAACTGTGGAGCTTGGTGGCAACAAGGAAGATCTGCTGCTAAACAAAAAAACAAAAAACCTGTGAGCATAATTATCACTGAATAGTGTCAATGTAAAGGTCAGAAATAAGATGTTTACTCATATCAAAGATATCAGGACTTCAAAATAACCTTCAAAACGACGTGCTTACCTGGGCAGATCATTGTGGTAGTATAGCATTGCTAGTGAGGATAGATGTTGGTCAAAATGACTTTCATCCAAGTTTTACAAGACAAAAGCTGATATTCTTAAAAAATAATGTCAAACATTTATAGCAACAAAAGAGAGCTGCTTTAGGTTGCAGATGAATCACTCAGCTTCAATACGGGCGCAGGCTAAACATGGGTTCACATATAGACCCTGGTGTTCACACTGCACAGACAGGTGGGGGCTGCTTCTTCTTTATCTATTGTCTACTAGCGAATGTCCACCTCTACAGTTGGAAGAGGCTTGGTGCAAAATCTTAAAGCGGTGCAAATCTCATGAATCTTGCTCCAGGCTTTTTCTTTCACAGCTTTATTCTGATATATAAAAAAGTTGGTGTCATATAAATCCGTCCGGGCACAAACTGCGGTTATTAAATCCTCCTTTGTGATCAATTTTTAAATGGTTGGTACTTCAGTGAATTAAAATGGACCTCATCCATACGTCACTACCAAATCAGAGTCCCTGACTGGCCAAAGTTCAAGCTGGTTTAACTTTCAATGCACCTTCAATGGCCGCACATTTTGTACATAGAGCCTGAAAACGGTGTTGAAACCTAAATAGCTGCACGAGTTCGCAAGAATTTTGCACACAGAAGTCTCTGAAACGCGCATTTAAATAGACTTTTTATAGGAAGTGGTTGCGTGAATACGCATCGCCAAGGCCGGTGTATTTGTAGCGTAAAATGCCAGGAATGTTGCATCTTCCTTTAGTTTGTATCATAAGTCAATCCTTTGAGTTTGTGAAGAAGAATCAAGTAGCAAACAGACAAACCAGAGGATCTTCAGCCTAAAAATAAAATAAAAAAAAGAGGGGTGACATGGTGGTTATTGGTGTGAAACTGATCCAAATTTGATCAGGTACACAACACACATAATATTAAAATAAAAGTTAGAAAGCTGTAATCACATATAACATCAAAGCCACTATTTACATCACATTAGTGACAAAAATTAAAAGAATTTGAAAAACTGCTCCCCAACTTTCATTTTTGTTAGGTTTATGAGTTTGTGGTTATCGTCACCTCTGCCTGCTCTTGGATGGGCTGAAGATTCCCAAACCCTGACCTTTCTAAAAATTAGGGAGAGAAATTGGAAGGACAAATACAGTGGGCCAAACAAGTATTTAGTCAGCCACCAATTGTACAAGTTCTCCCACTTAAAAAGATGAGAGAGGCCTTGTATTTTCATCATAGGTATACCTCAACTATGAAAGACAAAATGAGGGAAAAAAATCCAGAAAAATCACATTGTCTGATTTTTTAAGAATTTCTTTGTATATTATGGTTATCAAATATTTATTTGATCATTGTCATGCTGAGAGACCCAGCCACGCTTTATCCTCAATACCATCGCTGATAGAAAAAAATGTTTCACTCAAAATCTGATGATACATGGCCCCATTCATTCTGTCCTTTACACGGACCAGTTGTCCTGTTCCCTTTGCTGAAAAACCGCCATTTTATTCAAGTATTCTGGGTGTGACGCCATGCACTTTGAAAAGACAGACGAGGATTTGTCTAAAGGAACCTAAGAAGGGTGCATTTGGGTCAAAAGAAACAGACCACACCACAATCAAAGTAAACTGTATCCATATACATGATGATACAGTAAACCCTTGTTTTTCGTGGGGGTTATGTTCCAAAAAGAACCCGTGATAGGCAAAATCCGTGAAGTAGAATCCTTCTTTTTTTTTTTACAATTATTATACAATTAAATACTCTATTATACATTGAAAAGAAAGAACAAAGCATTTTACAGGCTCAAGCATTTGTTTCACAAATCAAAGTACTTCAACGTTTTTTTCAACAAATAACTTCTGTACTGTCCTGTCAAATAATAATTTTAATCTTCAATGTGAACAGAAGGCTTCAAATTGCGAAGATTAGCCCCGCCCACCGCCACCCAAGTATTGGAATAAACGGGAGAAAATTGAAAATGATTATTAAAGAGATACAAAGTACAGTGGGACAAATAGTGACTCAGGTGTATTTCACTGCTCTTCAGACTGAGCCGCTGCATCCTGACTCCGCTCTGCAGTGTTTTCTTCTTTTGAAGCCCGCGGTGCAGCTGTGTTTGTTCAGGAGAAGAACATAGTGATAGGCAGTTGTTGTCGCTCTTTTTCTATGGGTTTTAGAGAAACTCGAAATTGCTAGAGAATTTGCACGTACGTAATGTTAATTTGGCAAGCTGTTTTACGTACGTGTACATATTAAACTGCAACGTTATTGACGCACAGGTAAAGAAGAAGTGGAGTGACTTTTTAGCCAATCAGAATGCAGAACACATTGCAAGATGCAAATCTGTGAAGTAGCGAAACCGTGAAAAGTAAACCGCGTTATAGCAAGGGATCACTGTATACCTTTGGCACACTAAAGAACTTTTTTTTTTGGATGAATCTTGAGTTATATTTGCAGCTCATTTTCCAAACTGGAAGTAAGATGAATGGGGTGCAATTGTGGGGAAGCGTGGTTGACGCCATGTTTGTTTGTTTTGTGAGTGTTTGTGTGTGTGGGTACGTACCTTTCCATGTTGGCCAAGCCTTTCATAACAGATCACTGCATCCTCCCAAAGCTCCAGCTTCTCATAAAGCAGCAGAGCTGAACTAGTGCAGCCGAGGTCTATGAGGAGGCTGGCCAGCACTTTCTGCAGACAAAACAAGACCAAGGCTGTAGAGATGCTGCCGACAAGGACACCAAATGTTCACTTGGCACATTGTGCACCAACACCCCCTAATCTGCACCTGAAAGGGAGGGAACCCAGCCGTAAAATGTACAGCCTGCTTTAGAAAATGTTCAGGAGCAATGCCAGATATACTGGAAATGATGCGTTATTATTGGCTTTAAATGTGCTCAACCACCATCGCACGTTAAGCATGAAAATGGCCTCACTCCAAATGTGCTCCAAGTATAAGAACCAAAAACAAAGTGACTGCTGCCGCCATAAAAAACGCTGTTGGTGTTTTGCTCGTCTGCATGCTCCCACTTTCCTGTGAAGAGAAAAAGCGTTGCTGCAGCTGCTGCAATCCTCCTCCCAACCCACTTTCAGGTCCCCAGGCGGCAATACGGACTCTTCAATTCCAGCTTTATTGCTGTTATCAGTTATTACATGCTGCCTCCCCAACCGACCACCCCTCTTTTCAACACTCCTTCCCCTTTATTCTCCTGGACAGGCCTTAATGCGTCCCCTTTTTCCACCCTCCCATGCACAACTGTTTATTCTTCCTCTTCATAGATGTGATGCTTTTTTTAAGGAAAGTGTCACAAAAAGTAATTAGTGCAGATTCTACAGCGCCTGTGGGGCCTTTAGACTTTATGGGTTTATGTTCCTGCAAATGTTATTGACTTTCATGAGCCAATTTCTGGGTTTTGTGTTCTTAAAACAAATAAAACTTTGTGTGATTTACCCCTAAATAACAACATCTCTGTGAAACTCCAGATTCCTGTACACCTTGAAGGCACCCCTTATTGTTCTATAAATTCTAATATTACACCAATGAAGTGGATGTATGACAGGTTTTCTGGGGCTTTTTGAAGGAAGAAATAAAATCTGATAGGAATGTATTAATAGAACAGAAATGTGGACGTATTAGCGCTAACTTTCAAAGAATTAAGTCTATAGGCTTAGAAGTTATTTGAATTATCCTTTTGAGACCGAGCTAAAAGCTGTGAAAGATGCATACAATCACTATGAAGGAAGTTGAATGTTAAGAATCCATGCAATAAATTTGAAATAAGTTAAACACTGTTTAAAAGTGAAACAAGAATAAGGGTGTTGCGAATACAGTTAAATAGTAAAGAGAAAGATGTGTAATATTGCAGGAATAATGAAACATTTTGTAAGGTTACTGAAAAAAGTTGCTAATTTTAAAAATGAACTTATCTTAAAAACAAACAAACATCAGAAACAGTTTAAAATGTTTAAAATAAATTTAAAAAGGTGAAGAATCAAAGTCTTTTGATTATCATTGAAAAAAAAAACAACCAAAGATTTTAGGTACAGAAAACTAGTATTAACAGAAAAAATTTCAATATATTTATAGGTTGAGTAAAAAATCATTTCTAGAAAAAAAATAACATAATGCATTAAACTGGCAGATCAGAACTTCAATAGTAAAAGAATAAAGCTTGAAGTTTATTTTTGCCAAGGCTGATTCTTAAAAGAAAAAAAAAGGGGGGGGGGGGGGGGGCTGTGTCTTAAACCACACCTCCTCCATTAACCTAAGGACCAAAATTCAATATTTAGGCTTATAACCGCCTCATCAAGAAGAGTCAGTGTAGATTAATAAAAACCTGTAAAAGATCTCAGTGACTGAATGTTAATACCTGGACCGCCCATCTGGGTGGAGCCTGGCAACAGTAGAAGACTTTGAGGCGTTCGGTTGCAGGACAAGTCTTATCCTCAAAGTGGTCGACGATCGCCTGAGGAGGAAGATAAAAGGATTAAGATGTGTAACCAGGTCAGCTATTCCAGACAGGTTTGCAGACTTTACTGTCACAATAATTCAATATATTCTATCTACAACTAAATCTATTTACAAACTTAAAACACTCAACAAATAAAAACATGTTCTGACCTCGGATATGTTATTATGGCAAAGAAATAGATCAGGGAGGGGTGTCAAACTCATTGTGGTTCGGGGGCCACATTCAAGGCGTCTGATCCAAAGTTGGCCGGGCCAGTAACATAAAAGCAAAAAACAGCTTTGTTTTTTGTTTTTTTTTACTCAGTTGGAAAAAATGCTTCAACCAACATGGTAGCCAAATCACTTAATATTACACGTTCATTCACAGAGACCAATGGATCTCAAATAAAATGCCTTTTAACTTTAAAAAAAATGAAAATTAAACACCTGCCTAAAATGTAAATGTGGGAATCAATGAAAAATTAATTAAACTTGCAAACATTTGTGAACATAAGAATGTGGAATTGACCTCTCTTTCTCTCCTGAAACTTCACCCAGCCATCAATATCAGGATTCAGATCCTGTGCAGAAACTCATTTACTGTCATTCAAGTGTGCAAAACACAATGAAACATCCAAGAATCTTCCTGGTTGCTGTCTGAATTTTGTGGCAACACCCGCCTTCTTCCTGAACTTTGATGAGACGCCATCAATGACCAGACTGACATCACGTGATCAGTTCATTCCAACATTGTCCAGCGTGGTAACTAGAGAGCTACCTATGTCATCAGCTGCTGTTCTGTCCATCAACTCAAGAAACTCCGCTGTGACGTCTCTTCAACACATGCACAGTTGTGCAATATCTGTGATGTCGGTGCTTTCATCAAGAGCGACCAAAAATACAATAAATGACTGGAATCCTTCAAGTCTCCTCAGAGATGTTGTTAGAAACTCTCCTGCAATCCTAATCCTTGACAGGCTTTTGTTGGCAAAGGTCATCTGCTTTTTGGGGCACTAGACTTCTGCAGCCTTCAGCATTTTTCAATAAGTTCACCATCCGAAAATGGTTTGGATGTTTGCACCAACATGCTAGCAATAAGGTAGCTGTCACCTCTCCATCACTGACGTCACAGCTGCAGTAAATGCAGATGGTTGTTTCAGTCCAGCTAATAGTTGGTAAATCTTTGCTTTTCTTAACTGCTTCTGCATATGGTGAGTCTCATAGTGGTGCTGAATGTTGTATTCTGTTGATGACATACTAAGCTTGCAGAGTGTAAAGGAATACATATCAAATAGGTTTTTACAGACCCACTCTCATAGATATTGTGTCAACAAGTTCTTGCAGCATTTTTCTGATGGAGAACGTTTATCCAGAAAAATTGAGCAAAAAATTTCATTTCTGAGTATTTCAATTTATCGTAATCAAATTGTTGTGAATCAGGAGCAGATGAAAAACTAACATTTGAAAAATAACTTATTAGTAAAGTAGAAAATACGCAGGGAGGGCCACAAGCTCCCTGCTCTGCTCCATTTTAAAGAATCCCCTCGTAAACGGCTATTTCTATGAACGTCTTTGTTTTCCTCATCAGAGCTGGCATCTGGCTCAAAACTGTACGGCTGGATAGCTTCAATCTTGCTCACGATTTTTTTTTGCACCGGTAATGTTAGGTTGGGGGTGTGAGGGGCTGGCTTACTCCATGCCAACAGTCCTGCCCACAACTCAGACATGAATTTCCAATAATTTACTAAGAAGACTCCTGATTTAAAAAGGAAATTCCTTCATCCATTAAGGGCGTGGCTGCTAAAAAGGGGTTGGAGTTCAGCCATTTAAACCCTGATGACACTGACTAACTTTAACCCTGAAATACTAGCTCACATGTTCATATTTTTTTTTTACACTAAATAGAATGTGGTTGTGGAGATGTAGATTAATATCGTCAAAGGAGTCTTCTTCATATATTAAGAAAGCCTGAGGTTTCTCAGAGTAAGTGAAGAACCATTAAAAAAGCAGTACATTGACAGCTCTCCTCAGGAAAGGCTAAAGTGAAACCAGACTTATGCTTCAAGTCCAAGCTGCAGCCGAGGCAGTTGGCTTCCAGCAGCTCTCATAACAGCTTTTTCATAACCCTGTCACCTGTATATCAGGGAAGTCATTGATCAAAATCAGGAGTAGCATTTAGAGCTGTGAGGGACGGATGGTTTTGTTAATAGAGGAGGTTGTTTTCAAAAGAAGAATGAGGTTACTCAAACTCTCCACAGAGTTGTCTGGAGCTGAATCTGTTTTTCTGTTGTGAAGTGGGGCTATTTTACATCATGGTATTGGGGAATGACTTGATTGTGTAAAAAGCTACATAGTGGTTGCAGGGTTAACCGTTTTGGTTCCAGTGATTTGTACCGAACTGTGGAGCCTTTCCACTCACCTGAGTTTGCATCATGGCTCTTTCTACACACCGAGTTCGTCCTCTCTCTAGTTTGGTCCTGAGGCACAGAGCCGTCACCTCCACGGCCCAAAACTTAGGCTGAGACAGCAGACACTACAAAGACAAAAACAGAGAAAAAGGTTTGACCCCATGTGAACTTAGGACAATCTGGTTATCAGAAACAGTCCTGTGAGGCTATTAAGCAGGATAAACCTTTTTGGTTTTTAAACAGCAGCAAATGATTCAAAAACAGTCATTTCTTAGGAAAATAAATCTACATTTAGTCTATTTAAAGACATCCAAACACTTTACAGAGCACATGAAGGTTTTCCCTTCACTTTCTCTTGTTGATAACATGTATGGAGGCGCAGACAGCTGTTACAAATGTCAAAATTTATTGACACGGATTCATTGGCATTGGAAAACAAATGTCTCCTGCCTACTTTATTTGTCACACGTGTCTTTTAGAGAGTTAAAGAGGTCTTAGGAGCAAAAATCAACTTATTGTTAGTGTTTTTTCTTAACTTATTTTTTAAATTTCTTTATAGTTTTCCAGATTTTTTTCTGCAAATAAGTTTCCTAATGATTAAAATAACATTTTATTATTTATTATCCTTTTTCTATTTCTGCTAAACTTCACTGAAGTTGTAGTAAAGTAAAGCCTAATTTTCACCTTGTTTTTTTGTTTTTTTTAATTAACAAAGTCTAAGAAATCTCAAATAGTTTTTCAACCTTTTGATGCCCCACTAAGGATTTAAACGTAGTTTCTAATAATTTATTCGATTAACTGTTGCCGTTAGAAGGGTAAAAATTGGTTAAATGTCACACCAACAATTCAGGCAGAGGGACAGAATACTAAAAACTATTACAGCCTGAAAGTCTGTCTGCGTGCTGAGGTGATCATGCGAAGCTATTAGCTGAAGCTGAACTTTGGATGAGATTATTAAAGAGAAAAATGCTCCATGGGCGGAGCCTGGATGTCCAGCAGATTCAGCCCCGGGTAAGCATTAGATGATGATTGCAGCTTTTATCTGCGCTCATCTTTAATCAGAACAAGCTGTGCAGCCACGACTCGGCACAGTGCAATCATGAGGGGAGTCCACCATAGAGGTGATGCATGGAAGGAAGAGCAGCAAACACACGCTGATGTTTGCAGATGTTTGTCGAACTCGGCTCAGTCTTAATGATGAAGATGTCCCTGGAATACTGCACACAAAGAAACTCGCCATAAACAAGGCAGCAGTATCTGTGTTTTGACAGCACAGCAAACACCAACAGACTTCATCAGAAATGAGGTGTTCAGCCGTAAACTCACAAATAAAATACACACCATTCTGTCTTTGTTAAACAGTCAAAGAGTCACAGACCAGAACATCCTTTACACAAGAACCTTCCTGTAGAACCAGAACCTTGTCCCACATCTGGACACTAGTGACAGTTAATGCATACTGATTTAAGACAAGGAGTGATTGCCTTAATATATCAAGCAAACAATCACCTTATTTAGAGACCACTTTTTATTAGCATATGGTCAAATACAAGGCACTTAACAAAAAAAGACACATCTAAACTTTAGTTAAAACAATAAAAAGTCATAAGACACATTAGATTACGAGGCAACAACAATGAAAAAATACACAAAAAAAGGGAAGGAAACGCTGTGGCTAAAATTTGAGAAGGCACAGCATAGATTTAAACATAGGGTAAAAACGTACAACCATAATAGCCATAAAATACTTGAAAGCCCAATGAATAAATAAAACAAATAGGTTGATTTAGTAAGCTATTAATACAGTTATAAAGTCTTTAATTTACATTAAAAAAATCTACACAGAAGGAAAAACTCTTAGATCTTCAGGTAAGTTATTCCACAAATGGACCAAGCTACTGATAAGCACTTTATTTAAGCCCTTTTTTAGGAACTTTAGTGCATTTAATTGATTTATACTGATCTCCAATTTGGACATTTTGCAGTTTAACAATTATGGATATCTTTATCACATTCTTTAGGGTATTTTGATGCATTAAAAAAGTAAAGTCCTGCAAAACTATCCAAAATGTAACTCTAAATGGAAACCATAATCAACCACTACTATTATCACTAGGATTACTTAACTGTTGTGACTCCAAATACTGACAACAAATAAGCCAGCGGTTCTGACATTTATGTTTCTGTCATTTGTATGAATTACCATCCTTTAACCCCAATGCAGTAATTGTTTAGGTAACAATTCCCTTTACAGATGAACCAGACTAAAAATGCAGCTGGTCTTCAGGGAATACATCAAAAGCTGGTACTGATGACGACAGCCAGATATGTGACAACCATCTAACCAGCCTGCAGACGGCTGGATCTACATGTAGGCTGGGAAGATGCCTGCTCACAGAGCCAGCAGCTGCCTGCAGCAGCTCCTCCTTCCACTGAGAACATGGAAGACCTTGCAGGTTAACCTAGGTTTTTAAAGTTCAAAGCTCACAATTAATGACCCAGTACGTCCTTAAAGTGGTGCAAATGGCGCATAACTTTTATCGACATTCTTTAATCCATTCATTTAATCCAATCTTCTGTGAACCATGAATGCAATACATTGAAAAATTTAGATGGTTTTCCCCCCCATCATCGGTGTACAACCAAGTTAAAAAAAATAGGAGAAAAGAAAAGAAATGGGAAAGTTGAAAAAGTAAAACCTACTTGCAAAGCAAAGAAGACAGGAAATTATCATTTGTCTTTGGAGTAAATAAAATCCTAAAAAAAAAAAAAAGGACTTGGAGACTCTCCAAGATTTATTCCAGTGATCTGCTTTCTTTACAGTAAAGTTCCGCTGATAACCAGAATGACGTGTCTTCCATCGAAGAGCTCATCCCGACCAGGCATTCTGTACCAAGTACATCTGAAGCACAGGTCTCAAACTTTAGGCCTTGAGGGACGGTGTCCTATATGCTTTCTAACTAACCTGCCATTGAAAGCACCTTATTGGTTAAACACACCTGATCTAGGTAATAAGCAGCAGATGAGGCAGGATTTCTGGAAAACCAGAAGATGTATACTGACTTCCTACTGCATGAGATGTGTAGTTTAGTGGCCAGAATTGTTATAGGCAATGGCTGAAATGGTCAGAAAAAAGTGCGAACGTGTTCCGTATACACTAAGAAGCTGCAGGAACAGTGGTGTGTGGAAACAAAAAGGTCAAGGATCCTCAAGGGGTTAGACAGCTCTGGTGTACAGAATATATAACCTGGATGAACAGCCTCCAAAAGTCTCAGCTGCCCATTGGTTGAAAGCCCTGATAAATGTCAGATTAAATAAACATTTAACCCTTTAACACCATAGGTTTAGCTCCAAAGTTTCCACTCTTTTGATCACTAACTATTCAACCATTTACGCAATTCCAGCTAATTTTTAAGTGCAGAAAAACAGCTTTGCGCTGTTATGCAAGAGATTAGATTAGTAACGTGCTGCATGAGAGCACAAAGTCGATAGCAGAATCTGCTTTTCTCCCCGTCAGGATCAGATGATTCACGTTGATCACATGAATAGTCAAAGTGTTATGGCATGTCAGAGAGCGTGGGTTATTTAGGTGTTGCCGGCGACATCCCTGATGTTAAAGGGTTAAGCCTATTTTAGTGAAATTAGCTAAAACCCACTTCTTTTTAATAAAAGAACAACAGTTATTTGAAAAAATTAAAGAATGATATAAAACCTTTTATACTTTTGTATAGAGACCATGGCACAGAAGTGTTAGTTCCTGTTATGCACAGCAATGTTTCAATCTGCCCTAGGGCAAGACAACGAACCACACGTTGTTCTAGGTGGCCTTGCTAGCGCCAACGCAGAGCAGCTCAGCCACCATCTGCATATGAATGTGTGTGTGAATGGGTGAATAGTTGGGGTGTGTATCGGCAAGAGTCTAGCGATAAGATACATGTCGCGATGTGTGTCTCATGATATGACACGTATCACAATAAACTCAAAGACCGTACCGGAACAATTTTTCCTTTTTTAAAGAGTATGACTTGGAAAAGAAAAACTATACAAATATTAATACACCTTTCATTGTAATAAAACGGTAAAATTAATTATATATAATGATCACAATGTTAAGCACTGAAACTGTATCTCATATGCAAGTTGCTTTTATCTGAGCAAATTTATAGTGCGTTTCTTTTGGTAAATTAACATATATTTTCTCTAAAAGGGAAAAGTCTACATTGTCCGATTTACACAACAAAACATTTTTCAGTATAAGAAAATAAATGAATGCGCCTTAACCATTGAGGTTCTGTAGGTAGTGCATGTTTCATAACAAAAAACGCGAGGCTAACCGAATATTTAACACGAGCTGGTTCTCGCTGAGATCTTGTAGTCGTTTTTTGGGCTGTAGAGCTGCTCAAAGACGCTCAGTGGGCTGTGCTGCCTACTATCGGTCAGGGGTTTAATTGGAAAAGAAGATTCAGATGTTGAAGGACGCTCATAAATAATTAAATAAATATTGTCTTGACAGCATTTTAAATCGATACATGTATCGCCAAATGAAATACCGCGATATATCACAGAATCAATTTTTCCTACACCCTTAGTGAATAGGGCTATGACTGTAAAGTGATGTGAACCTTGAAGAAGGTAAAAAAAAGAGAAAAAAAAACTATACAAGTGGACACCGTTTACCATTTATTAAACCAGAGCTTGTAAAAGTACTGGAGCATCAACATGACAAAATCAATAAGTAATCAGAGAGGCAGGTTGAAGATGGTGTAGATCAAATCAAAGCTAAGCTGCATGACAGGAAAAGAAAACATTACATGGATGAGAACAGCGGCATAATGGATCAGAGCTCAGATGTCATCTGAAAATAACTGAGCATGAATTTTCTGTGCTGCTGCCTCACAGCAGCTGTGAGACAAACCATAAAGATGCGTGCTAACAAACTACAGTGAGGGAAAGTAAATAATTCGCCACGTTGTTCCGCTTAAAAAGGATGAGTGATGTTCATCATTGATACACTGCAACTGTTAGAGACAGACTGCATCTTTAGGAAATCACATTTCATGATTTTAAAGAATGCATTTGTATAATGGTGGAAAAAATAATTAAAAGGTGAACAAAAACAATAAAAGTTCACCTTAATACTTTATAATGCTAATAGTAAATACAGTACAGACCAAAGGTAGGGACACACCTTCTCATTCAAAGAGTTTTCTTTATTTTCATGACTATGAAAATTGTAGATTCCCACTGAAGACATCAAAACTATGAATGAACACATGTGGAATTATATACATAACAACAAAGCGTTTAACAACTGAAAATACATAATATTGTAGGTTCTTCATAGTAGCCACCTTTTGATTTGATTACTGCTTTGCACGCTCTTGGCATTCTCTTGATGCCCTAAGAGTCTGCTTCATTTGAAAAATGTGCCAACATTTTGAAGAAATATGTGAATGAACTGTGACTTACAGATGTGAAGGCCAGCAGTTCCTCTTCCGTCAGCTTGTGCACAGGGTTGTTTCTCTGAAAATCAGTGCTGCAAGACACCAGTCCAGGACCAGACACATTAATCACACATTCTGGCCTTCGCCACCAGGACACACATTTACAGTGTTTTATGACAAAAGACTAAAAAAAATACCTTGACAGAAACAAAAACACTGAGATTATTCAAACAGAATTGGTAGGCCTATTGCTTGCATTCAATATTTTAGATATCTGAACTGAGACTAAAATCTATATTTCTACTTTTCTTTTTTCTTGTTTGGTTTGGGCCTTATCTCACTAACAGAAGGATTACAGTTAATTTCCACTTCTCCACACTCAATTTTTGAGCCATTCCAAGGGTTTGTTTTTGGTCTAATGTCATTTTGATAACGTAACCTTCTTAAGCTTATGGTTAAGAAATATGGTTTCTCTAAAGTCGATTGAATATATATTAGTAAAATTGTTGTATAGTGCCTTGTGAAAATATTTGTCTTCCTTGAACTTTTCAACCTTTTGCCACCTTTCAGGCTGCAAACATAAAAATAGAAAACTAATTTTTTGCACAATCCTACTTGCAAAACAGCTCGAGCTAAGTGAGGTTGGACAAAGCGTTTGTGAACAGCAGTTTTCAGTTCAATCCACAGATTTTTGATTGGATTCAGGTCTGGACTTCAACAATCAAGAACCCACATGGCTTGGAATTGTTCAAGTAAAAAACTGACTAAAGTCTGTTTCATTACTATAAAAATATGGGATTCAGTTCAGTTGCTAGTGAATCCTTGCTAGGTTCACTACAGCATGACTCCACACAGACCCAGACAGAGCGAAATGGAACCAAATACAGTGAATAACTTGAAAGTTGTGTATTTTAACAAGTGAAAAACAGCCTGCAAGAGTTGGAAAATGTCTAATGGGTGAACTTGTAAAGTAAGGAGGAGACATTAAACAAAATGGGAAGGTTAAATGATTGCCCAAAATGAGCAGCCGTTGTTATAGTGTGATGATAGTCCTTTAGACAGCATTGTGAAAGCAAACCAAATCCAACAAGCTGGAAGGAAATCAGAATCAGAATCAAAAATACTTTATTGATCCCACACGTGGGAAATTTGTTTGTCACCATAGCAACTGACAGCAGAGGGAAAAAAAGACTTAAAATGAAATTAAAAAAACAAGAGCAAAGAAAATGTAGCATAGATGCAAACATCAAAGTAGTAGTATAATTTAAAAAGCTATTTACAGAACAGTGCAGGTAAAAAGATGTGCAAAAGAAATGTGCAAAATGAAAAAAACTAAATAAAGAGATAATAAAAATTTGCAAAGGTTATCTTTTGCATTGTGAGTTGTTGTACAGGGTTATTGCATTGGGTATGAATGATTTTTGGTACCGGGCAGTTTTGAAGCGGAGGTGTTTGAGCCTCCTAGGGAAATAGTTTAGCTGTTTGTCCAGAACAGGGTGGAGAGGATGCTCTGGGTTGTCCATGATTGAAAGGAGTCTGTTCAGTGACCTCCTCTCCATCACTGTTTCAAATATGTCCTGTTTGCAGCCAATGACAGAACCCGCCTTCCTGATCAGCTTGTTCAGTCTGTTGGTGTCACTGATTGCAATACTGCTTCCCCAGCAGACCACAGATGACAATAACGTGCTGGCTACCACAGACTGGTAGAAGATCCCCAGCATCTTGCTGCACACACTGAAAGACCTCAGCTTCCTTAGGAAGTAGAGAAATGATTATCCCATCAGAGGTTGCTACAGAAAATCGGCTTTCTCTGAGTCGCATGGGTGGTTGGGTAGAAATATTTTTACTTTAGATGCCCTTCCTGACATTACCCCGTATTTATCTGGGCAGGGGACCGACCCATTGAGACCTAAACATGGGCCCCCTTTTGGCTACATGGCAGTAGCACGAAAGGTCTTACCCAAGAACCCACACAGAATAAAGCTCAATGCACACCCTTGGAATTAAACCCTGATTTCCCATGTGCCAGTCCTGCACTTAACCAACTGAGAAAATAAGAGTGAAAATGTTTCTCGTTCGCTGCCTATTTAAACCAAGTCCACTGACTATCATGATCTGAAAATGCCTAAAATTGGGTCTCTGTCCCATATCTCCATGTCTAAAGATCTCTATAAATCCAATTTGATCTCTATTCGTTATCTAATAAAGATCCTAAAGTTAGAAGACAGACCCAAAAAAGCTGCTAAGTCCAAAGTCATGCTAGCTGTCACACCTGGGTGTGTGAAATGTATTCTCTGAATTTGACCTATCAACTGTGGTAACTATGAACAGCCGACACAGCTGAGCTTGGGAAGCATTTGGTGGGTTATCCCCCTAATCCAACCCCGGGCACCTGCACACATAGGGCCCTTGGGGTGCTTGAGCACCTGTTCTTTTTGCCTTGTATTAGGAATGCCTGTTTTTTATCTATCGAAACCCTTTTCTTGTAACCCGGGGGTTCAGAGGTTCCACTTCAGTCTTTGGCGCTCCGCTCTGAAAAACGTTCTCTATTAGTGGAGGAGCCACTTTTTACTTTAGCCAGACGTCTGAGCGGCGCATCAATTCAACACAGAGCAGATCGTTCAGGAACAGTACAAAAAAAAAAAGTACAAAATAAAACCCCAGAGGAATTTTCAAAATAAGTGAACAGTATTTATAGCGAGTTCATAGCTTACTCACTATGTGTCTGACACTAAATGTGTCCGTTTAACGTAATATTTTCGGATTAGATTTGCCTTCTTTAAACTCTATCATTCAGTTTCACAATCTTTTTGTATTAAACTCTTTGGTCAAATCTTTCCGGTAGGTCTCAATACAGCATCACTGCCCTACAGTTTGTTCAAGATAGAGTTCCAGAAAACTGGTTAGTGGACTCACCAGATGCCAAGGATGAGGGCCTGCTCCTCAGCGCTGAGGTCAGGCAGCTTGTAGCTATCAGGTTCTGCCAAATTGATCTCATCCAGCACCGTGTCATCCTGCAGATGGCAGTCCTGGAAGTTAGAAACAAACTATGAAGACAAAGATGGCGCAAATGGAGTATAAAGCTGACTTCATAGCAGTTGAGTTTAGTATTTTGTAATCTATCTTTTTTTACCCCATAAATGAGCAAAGACAGTTCCATCTGGTAGATATCAACTTTTTGACGCAGCCATGAGGGTAATTTTTTCCCCCTTCCATTGAAAAAGCTCTGTGTTGCATTTGCTATGTTCTGCATCATTACCCGTCTGGACTTGACGTGATATCAAACCACAAAGTATACAGCATCATTTATCTATCCAGTCAGTCTTCACCAACAACATAAACAGGAAAAACCCTCCATTACAAAACCTGCACATGACTTAAAGATGTTAGTCTATGCTAAGATAAACTGCTTTCAAAAACTACAGCTTTTGAAGCAAACATGTTCAGAATTTCAGGTTGGGTAGTTTAAACCCAACAGAAGGTTTTGGGTCACAAATGTAAAGGCACTGATCTCTTGAGTTTAATGGTAACAAGACTGATAGTTAAAAAACTAATCTATGCTCCAAAAGTGACATTCAGGCAGTATGTCTGTTTAACGTCCAAATAAAATATCTGCAAAAATGAGAAGAGGATTTTTGTGTCCAATTTGGCTTAAATGAGCTCACTATGAGAGCTGCTCCCTCTCTTATTCAGGAGGATATTATCCTACATTCCCACTAGCCTCGGCAACGGACATTAAAACAGCCACTTTCAGTGAAGAGACCTTTGTAAACAAAGAGAAACTTGTATTTCAGGCTTCCGCGTTCAAAACTCTCGCATTCACACATCACTACGCAAGCTTTTGAGTTCTTTTCGGGCATTGAAAGTTAAAGATGGTTGAACGTTGACCAATCAGGGTCTTGGATTTCGATGTGACGTATGGATGCGTACCCTTTAATTCAGCTGGAGGAAAATTGACCACAGAGTAGAAATTAATTGCCGTTTGTGCCTGGTCAGAGTTATATGACACAAAGGCTTTCATAGATCAGAATAGAACTGTGAAAGACCAAACTTGAAGCAAGATTTGCACTGCTTCAACATTTCCCACTAAGCATCTTCCAACTGTAGACACATGCACTAGCATTGTGTGGCAACAGTCCAGTGTGAACGCACGTCACATGCACAGTGTATACGTAGACTTAGAGTTGCTGTTCTTCTACATCAAAAGAAAACGGGTGGCTTCTAAGTCTGCTGATAAAACCCATGTCAGGATATTGCAGTTGGTTTTTTTTAGAGATTTCCAACCAAAAAGATGCAGAAGAATCAACCCTGAAAAGGATTTTCTTTTCAATTTGTCATAAAACAAGATCTGGTCAGGAGGAGACTTTCTACTCCAATGTTCAAGAAAGTATTTAAGACCATCAAAAAGTCTTCCTTGGCTCTGACAACCCGAACTGCACAGTGGTGATGGTTTGCAAAAAAGGTTGACGGATTCCTCTAGAAATGAATCATTTCTTTACATCCTAAGCTTTTGTCTCACCACTGATGAAGACTTTTACCGTACTTCTTTCCATTAAGACATGAAGCCAGTGGGGTCTGGCTAATGACAATCTTTATCGAGCCCATTTAGTCCAATTCCTCCAGTAATAGAAGCATTAGCACTC
Source organism: Oryzias latipes (assembly GCF_053564925.1). Lineage (NCBI taxonomy): Eukaryota > Metazoa > Chordata > Actinopteri > Beloniformes > Adrianichthyidae > Oryzias > Oryzias latipes. The sequence continues at coordinate 11,602,034 of NC_136251.1, forward strand.
TAAGCACAGAAAGGAGTGAATGGGAGCTGGACAGCAGCCACGAGACTCAGCTTCATGGAAACACTCCAGCAAAGTCGAGGAGGATTTAGAATCATAAAAAGATCCAATCAATGCTTCATTCCTGAGCTACTAAGAATCAACTTAGCAGAACATTATATGTGACTCATGTAAAACCTGATCATTAAAGATCAAATCTATAAAGACCTTTTCTCTTGATGGGATTTATAACTTTTTGTCTTCAACATAATTATGCTGTCAGACATCTTTTCTGTAATTAATAATCATATTGACTGTTTTTAATGTGCACTCCTTAAATTAGACCAGGAACAGATTTCTGTATGGTTAGTGAGATGCCAAAGCATCCAAACAGCTGATCAGAAAAATGCACATTCTGAGAACAGTCAATGTATGTACATATGTATATACCGTACAAGCCAAAAGTTTGGACACACCTTCTAATTCAAAGAGTTTTCTTTATTTTCATGACTAAGAAAATTGTAGATTCATACTGAAGGCATCAAAACTATGAATGAACACATGTGGAATTATACAAATAAAAACAAAAAAGTTTGAAACAACTGAAAATATGTCATATTCTAGGTTCGTCATAGTAGTCACCTTTTGCTTTGATTCCTGCTTTGCACACTCTTGGCATTCTCTTGATGAGCTTCAAGAGGAAGTCACCAGAAATGTTTTTCACTTCACAGGTGTGCCCTGTCAGGTTTAATAAGTGGGATTTCTTGCCTTATAAATGGGGTTGGGACCATCAGTAGTGTTGTGCAGAAGTCAGGTGGAGACACAGCTGATAGTCCAACTGAATAGAATGTTAGAATTTTATAGTTGCAAGAAAAAAGCAGCTAAGTACAGAAAAACGAGTGGCCATCATTACTTTAAGAAATGAAGGTCGGTCAGTCAGTCCAAAAAATTGGGAAAACTTTGAAAGTGTCCCCAAGTGCAGTCACAAAAACCATCAAGCCATACAAAGACACTGGCTCACATGCAGACCGCCCCAGGAAAGGAAGACCAAGAGTCACCTCTGCTGTGGAGGATAAGTTCATCCGAGTCCCCAGCCTCAGAAATGGCAGGTTAACAGCAGCTCAGACTAGAGAGCAGGTCAATGGCACACAGAGTTCTAGCAGCAGACACATCTCTACAACAAGTGTTAAAAGGAGACTGTGTGAATCAGGCCTTCATGGTAGAATATCTGCTAGGAAACCACTGCTAAAGAAAGGCAACACGCAGAAGAGACTTGTTTGGGCTAAAGAACAAGGAATGGACATTAGACCAATGGAAATCTGTGAGTCTGATGAGTCCAAATTGGAGATTTTTGGTTCCAACCACCGTGTCTTTGTGCGACGCAGAAAAGGTGAATGGATGGACTCTACATGCCTGGTTCTCACCGTGAAGCATGGAGGAGGTGTGATGGTGTGGGGGTGCTTTGCTGGTGACACTGTTGGGGATTTATTCCAGATTGAAGGCATACTGAACCAGCATTAATAACAGCATCTTGCAGCGGCATGCTATTCCATCCGGTTTGCGTTTAGTTGGACCATCATTTATTTTTCAACAGGACAATGACCCTAAACACCTCCAGGCTTTGTAAGGGCTATTTGACCAAGAAGGAGAATGATGGGGTGCTGCGCCAGATGACCTGGCCTCCACAGTCACCGGACCTGAACCCAATGGAGATGGTTTGGGGTGAGCTGGACCACACAGAGTGAAGGCAAAAGGGCCAACAAGTGCTAAGCATCTCTGGGAACTCCTTCAAGACTGTTGGAAGACCATTTCAGGTGACTACTCTTGAAGCTCATCAAGAGAATGCAAGAGTGTGCAAAGCAGTTATCAAAGCAAAAGGTGGCTACTATGAAGAACCTACAATATGACATATTTTCAGTTGTTTCACACTGTTTTGTTTTGTATATAATTGCACATGTGTTTATTCACAGTTTTGGTGCCTTCAGTATGAATCTACAATTTTCATAGTCATGAAAATAAAGAAAACTCTTTGAATGAAAATGTGTGTTCAGATGTTTGGCTTGGTCTGTACAGTATGAATGTAATGAAAATGCAGAATAAAAAAGTGACCTTCTCTGCTAATTCTAAGGTAGCAGGATTAGGATGGAGTTTTGCTTTGGACTGATCTTCTACATATTTTGTGAACAAAGGAGGAAAAGAGCCCATGAAGATCTCCAACATACTTTACAGAAGTAAGAACCAAGAAAAACTGCATGGCCAAGAATGAGCACCTGGTGGGCCTCCATCAAAATCAATGTCCTGCAGATATTACTACAAAAAAGGCATTAAATGCAAAATAAACAGAATCTAGCTGCTCCTGGAGACAAGTTTAATGTTTTCTCCTGAAGACACTGCCACCATTGTTCAAACATTCATCATATATGGGCATATGGACCCCTAAAATGGTAAATGTCATCTTTCAATGGGTAAAACATGAAGTTACCTAGTTCTGGGCCTAGATGCAATATTTCCCTGCCCATTATTAGATGAAGTTACTGAGAGTTACAGCAGAGTTTTGCTTTGCTTTCTTATGTCAACCAACGAGCATATTAAAGAAAAACTGCCCAAGGATTGATTGGCTCAGCCAGAGGTTTCAGAATCCAGGCCTCGAAGGCCAATGTCCAACATGTTTTCCAACCAACCTGCCATTGAAGCCTCTTATTGGCTAAACACACCTCAGCAGCAAATAAGGCAGGATTTCTTAAAAACCAGCAGGAGACCAACCCTGGAGCTAGACACCCCTGGACTGAGCTGACTAGCAGGTAGATAGCTCTTACCGAGCAAGATGTTCTTAGCAGGTGAAGAGTTTATGAACTAAAGAATGATTGCAATAAGGAGTATTTAGTGGGGGTGGATCAGCTCACTTCTCATCACACATCAGCTATAAAAGGGTGAATATAGGTGTCTTTAGCTGGAAACAAATTGGTGCTATATCCTAGACTATGTGTTAAACTGAGAGAATCATCATAAAGGGTAATATGAATTTAGTTATCATATATCAGTTATGGGTATTGGCCAGCATGTATTTAAAAATATTGGCATAAACAGACCAGTTCTGACTGAGTTTCCATCAAAGAGTTCAATCTTGGACTTTAACTTGCGTCTTCATCCAAACTCTTGATCTTGGTCTTTTTTTTTTTTGCAATGGGGTAGCAAAAAAAGCTGCTGTGGCTTTATAATACTCACCACACTATCTAGTATGTTATTGTAACTGACACATAGTGTTTTATTTGGATTTTTAAACTTATACTTGGTGAACTGGATGAATTTCATTAAGGCTGCACGATATGAGGAAAACTCACTATTTGCGATATTAGTGATCAATATTGTAATGACGATATAAGTTGCGATACATGAACAAATAGCAAAACAACCAAACACGCCATTACCATTTCACTGCAACAGTTTAATTCAAATAAGAGTCTAAATAACATAAATTATACTCCAAATGTCCCTAGTCGACATAGGAGGCCAACATCTAACATAAAAGGCCTCAATCCGATTGGTCAACAACGTGAAGGGTTCCATCCGAATGGTCAAATGCATAAAGGGATTTATTTAATTCCTTAGATACTTCGTGCTGCCATAACATTGTTTTGACACATTTATGGTAACCATTTATCACGATTTCTGCAATGTGTATTGCATAGCTTGATATTGCCGTAACAATAAATTTGCGATTTATTGTGGAGGTCTAAATAGCTTCATTACAGCTAAATTAAAACCAATCTTTACAAAGATGCCTTTGGTCTCAAGTGTCTATAAATGTATTTTAAGTTTGAGATCATAACACCATCCTGTTTTTTGACGGCTCAACATTATGATGACATGGCTGATGGTGTGGATTATGTTTTATGTCACATATTACTGGCCAAAATTAACATCTAGGGATGCAAAAGCCAACAGTTTTTTCTAAAACCAATTATTCTGATATATTCAACATATTTTAGCTGATATGGACAATAGTTAAAGGAGTCATCTTCAGTATTTACCAGAACTCAGACAGTGCTAAGCAAAATAAGAAGGTAGTTCAGTTGCTTTTTCACTAAACGCTCAAAATTCACGGAATAAATTAGCATTTGAAAACTGTCCAGCATACAAAACAGAATCAGATAGTATGAATAATGGCAAGTGGAGGTGGTGAGGTTAAGGTCTAGAGATTTGTCTGTGTGAGCACCAAAAAAAGAAGTGGAAAGTAAATAAAGGTGCTGTTATCAAATGTGTATCATCACTGTGCAAGCAGACAGATAAAGCAACATGTTATAATAACATGGCTGACTTCCTGGAGTCTGTAGCGAGTGCGCTGAGCAGCTTCATGGTCATCCTGATCGATTTGTTAATCAGCTTTTTATGCAGTTATCTGCCGACACTGATATTGTGTCAATATTATTGTGCATCTTTGTTATCAACAGAAGGCTCAGTCTGGTAAATTGAGACATCAAATCCTCTGAGCTGAAAGAAGACAGGAAAACGCATTACCTTTGGCAGAATGGCGAGCGGAGTGGGACTAGCCTCATCAACCCTCTGATCTGGACCATCCTGATTCTTTGTGACCTCCAGAATGAGCTGAGCCAGGAACTTCTGTTGGAAACGAGTTCGTTTCCCAAGAGCCCCTGAATCATGTTCAAACAGTGCTTCGGCATAAATAATATGAGAAGAATAAAAACCTCAGAGACTAGTTACAGTACATGTTACAGACCTGTCAAGTTGATGCTGAGTCCTGAGAGCTCCTGGGCTTTCCTGATGTGCTCCTTGGCTGCTTGGTACTCATAGTAGGTCAGACTGAGGTAGGCACACTCCAGATGGAGCTGAAGAGTAAGAGTCCTCTGAGCAGACAGCAGAGATGGATGTTTGAACACTGGGGGGAAAAAACAAAATGTATATAAGATCTCTGGTTTTGTCCTCAGGGTAGGTCAAGTAAAAATCAATCTGGTGTCAATGTATTTTTCCTGAACACGTATTTGTCAAAACACAAATGCACATTCAAAAATATGAGACTTTTCAATAAGTCCAACCTTTAGAGCTACTACCTATGGGATAAATCCACAATAAAATAAACAAAAAAATCACAAGAACAGATCAAAAGTAAGACACAAGTCAATGAAATACTGAACATTCAAAATAAATGACAGAATAATTATTAAAAAATAATTTTACAGGTCTTAGAACAGTCTCAAATTGTCTCAATGTGCTCTCAACAAGTCAGAAAATGTGAAGAATCGTTACATCAGGAAAAACATTGCTAACAGCAATCTGAATAAGGTGAAACAGTAGGCTTTAAATTAAATTGTGCAACATTTGTGCACAACATTTGTGTACAAATTCTCACTCATTGGACGGCTCTTCAAAAACTGATGCAAGCCTTCTATGTCCATTGATCTACTGGCTCAACTGGCTGAAGCAAGCGAGAACATGTTTGCTGTCCATCTGAAAAAAATATATATAGAAAAGATGGCAACAGCTTCCAGATTAAAAATTGAATTGAAGTGAAATCGCCACAACAGGCCCAGGGGTGCCAGCAGGGGGCAGTCTCTTATCTGAAAGACAACTTTTCAGAAGTTCTTGGCAGAGCCGGGTTTGGGTTTATGGTTATAATTAATACAATTTTAGGCAACAAATTATTGGAAGATTAAAAAAGCATCCTCTTTATAAGGAGACTGATTTGATATATTGAACATCTTTTTCTAAATGTAGGGATGGATAGCAGCACAGAACAGTCACGATCTGTGTTTCTTGGTCTGGATATTTGTTACTGATGTTATAATGAACACCAGAGCAGAAATGTTTAAAAGATGTCCGACAACAAACATGCAAACACAGCGTTGAGGGATTGATGAAGCAGCAAATGTTCATGAGTGAAACTGGAGACATATAGGCAAGAGGAGTCAGTGATGCTCCACTAAAATATCCAGCCTAACTAGAAACTTTAAACGGTCAAATGTTTTCCATTTTAAACCAAAATCAGCTTTTCTGAATTTCAATTTTTCTCTTTTAAAGTAAGGAAAGTCATCATTTTGTGGTGTTATCAGAGAAAAAATATTTTACTTGATCAGCAAGAACTCTTATCCAAACCCTCCAGTTTGGTTTCAGCTTGACTGACTTTTGAAAAAAGGTTTTCCAAGTCTTTCCCAGCCTCAGTCTTAAGACCTTGGAGCGATGGGTAAAAGACAAACTGAGGGGGGATGAAATGGAAGGAGGAGGAGAGCAGCGACTGTAGTCTCCTCTTCTGCGCTGCCCGTTTCCTCCTCCCTCTGTCCCTATGATCTGATTATTAATTCAGCTCTGTCACAGAGACGGAGAGCTCGTGCTCAGCAGAGAGCGGCGGGGGAAACAAAACTGAGAGAACCTGTAAAATTCATGATGGGAAATCATACGCTGTCATCCCTGTTCAACATTCATGAAGTCAACCCACCGATGATGGCACCCAGAGCCAGCAACTAGACGGGACTTTTTTATATTCATTAAAGGGAAAACGTACGAGTTCAGAAAAGCCTTCGGGTGCAGCAGGAGAACTGCAGAGTTCTGATTCCAAGACGCAAAGATACTGAATGTGAACTTGCAGACAAAAATCTGCTCCTTAATCTTGAGGGAAAGCGATGGAACATAACTTGTTTTGTTTAATTACATTTATAAATTAGAAAATTCACCTGAATCAAGCATGGAGGCTCAAAAACTGGATTTTTTTTCTTCTAAAACATTTATACTTGAGAATAAGGGGGCAGTCAAGGTAAAAGTCTTCTAATGCAGTGTTTTTCAACCAGTGTGCCGCGGGGCACACTAGTGTGCCGTGGGAGATGGTCAATTGTGCCATGAGAAATTGCCCTCATTAACTGATCTAAAAACAATTATTACCATCTCCAGGAAATCAGCTCTTTGTTCATCCAAACAGGCCCTAATAAAACACTGAGAAGTTAAGAATATGAAATATCATAAAATTATTTTTTCTTTGTGTTTATATGATTCTATTAAAGACATTTTGATAAGAATAACGGGATACCGCGATTTAGCTGCAGCTATAACTGTGTAAGGAAAAGTCCCGCCCCTTTAACTGTCTCCACCAATCATTCTTGAAGGCTTAATCACATGTCATCAGTCTGAACAAATCAGAAGTGGTTAAGGTATTCACTTCCTTGTTTCGATTTAGCGCAAAAAAGTCTCTCTGTTCTAACAAAAATACCAGCTAAAGCTCGTCTTTAGCGGTGTAGCTTTCCACAGATTCTGGTATCAGACTGGAACAAGTGAACAAAACCATGAAGCTCAAACAAAGACGCTGGTCTTTCTGCGGTCGGCGGATTACAGGCACTACATCTCCCATGATGCAGTAAAGTGACTGTCTTAGCGCACAATGAGTCTCTCCTCTTAACGTCTTAAAACAACGAACAGACATCAAACAGTTTTTGATTCTTTTGACTTAATTTTTAATACATCTTTTAGAAAAAACAGCTGCAGCTTCCAGCGTTTTCTGCAACAATTATCACAAAAATGCATGTGAGATTGCAGAGCGGCTGTAGATCAATACAGACTGGGCTTTTTCTTTTTTTTAATTTATCTATTTTTTTGGATGCTGGTGTGCCGCGGGATTTTTGTCAACGTTAAAGTGTGCCGTGGCTCAAAAAAGGTTGAAAAACACTGTTCTAATGGAAAAACTTAGAGCTGGAAGAGACAATAGAGGAACTTGGATTCATCTGAGGGGCAACTTTAAATCCTTTTTTACTCAACTGTGACTGCAAAAGACACACTATACAACAGTTGGACAGGAGTTTCTAAAGTGTCCAGTGATCTTCTGATGCTGCCTGAACCGGCATCTGAAAGGCATGACCTCTTCCAATGAAGTCCAATGAAGTGCTTCGACGTTTCTATACTCCGCCATTCATGGGTCGCTACACAAGTGTTTTAACTTGAACTTTTTAAATCTGTTTTTGGGCTTCACATGTAAAACATGTGGTAATTGAAAACGCGCTGAATGTTAAACCATTACTTTGACTATCACGGACTCTGATTTGGCAGTGATGTATGGGTAACGTCTTTGTCTAAACATGGAAGTGCAAACCGTGTGAAATTGATCATAAAGGAGGAAATTATAACTGCAGTTTGTGCCCAACTAGAATTATATTACACCAAGTCTTTCATAAAACTGAATAGAACTGTGAAAGAAAACGCCTGGAGCAAGACTCCTGCCAGTCTAAATACAGACAGAGTGCATGGTTCAAGACTTCATCCAGATCAAAAGACTTTTCCAGTCTAAAGACACGAGGGCTGGGTTTATAAAAATCAATTGATCGATCTGAATCCACCCAAACTTAATAAATCTATAATCCTTTAAAGTAGAGATCAATCTTTTCATGTCTTCATTTTTCCAGTGACCTAATATTTCTAAATGTGTAAATCGTGTAAATTAAAAATTGAATAGAAAGAATCATCAATAAACCCGATCCAGGTTCTGGTAAATTAAATCGATTCTGGAAATTACTTGTTATATGCCTAAAGAAGAAGTAACATGTTTGTAAGGGACAAAATTCTTGCCAACTCTTGAATCAAAGCAAGACGGCCCCTGCTTCAAGTCCCGGCTGGGGGGACAGGAACAAGAACACCAGTGGGGGACCTTTCTGTGTGGAGTTTGCATGTTCTCCCTGTGCATGCGTGACTTCTCTCCAGGGTCTCTGGCTTCCTCCCACCATCCAAAAACATGCTTCATAGGTTAATTGGTTAATCTAAATTGTCCCTCGGTGTGAATGTGAGAGTGCGTGGGTGTGCGATTGTGGACACTACCCTGCGACAGACTGGCCACCTGCCTTTGCCCACAAGTGGCAGGGATAGGCTCCAGCAGCCCCATGACCCCAAAAGGGAAAAACCGGAAGAAGATTAATGAATGAATGAAAATTCTTGCTTGTTTTAATGAAGATAAATTCTTATTTTCTGCACCGCTAAACAAATAAATTCATTAAAACTCAAACTTGGATTGCTTTTTTGAGAAAATCCAAAATAGTCATTGGATTCAGCCATAGTCTAAAATCAGAAACAGGTTTTTTTCCTGAAACAAAAAACATTTGACAGAAATGTGTGTCATGTGTGGGATTTTATTAAAAAAAAAAAAGACTTTACTTTAATTATATATATTCAAAAATGCTGAATTAAACAACTAAAATAGTGTCGCAAAAATATTAATTTAGATGTTTTTGTACTTTTTTTTTTTCATTTGAGCTATGGAGGATTACCTTTGAAATATATTCTGGTCTTCAGATAGTATTGCTCATTTTGAGGAAAACCAATTGTCATGGATCATGAATGTTTGCAGCTTGCTGGCATGTGTGGATCTGTGTGTTTTCTGTACCAGGATGTCACAATACCACAAACTATTGGACTGATGCCTTCTGCCACCTTTAAACCTTAACAAAATTTAGAGGATAAATAAATAAATAAATAAAAAAGGCCTCATGAGTTTGTACATCTCAATAAAGTAGACCTTGACTGCAGCAAAAAAATGAAATTCAACAACTGTGACGGCTAAAAATAAGCAACAACAAGCTCTGAATAACAACGGTTAATTAAAGCTGCCCAACTGCTAATGAACACTGTGATTAAAAGAGCTGAGGGAACCCATTCTGTAGCTGAATATCAACGCAGCAGCAGCAGCAGCAGCAGCTCAGAAAACCCATTTGCATGCTTTCCCCACCTCCTCTCTCAAGTCATTGATAACAGGCTGTGTGGCCGACTGCTCCTCCGGAATATGATCAGCCTGTTTTGTACCCAGCAGGGTCTGCTCACTCTTCACCGTCTGTTAACCGTCAAAAAACAGACGGCGGCCAAACAAACCCTCTCTGCCCAAAACAACAGAAAGCTAAGGGCTTTCGGAGACTCTTTCTGCATAAAACAACACAAAGGAGGTGGTGACGGAGCTGCTACGTGACAGGACTTCCTGCTCACCCACAAGGTGGTTGTCACATGACTTCAGCATCTCTCTCTGTGGCGTCTCATGACCAGAGTTCCTCACAGAAGGATCAGGACCACGGACTCCAAAGTTCAGTTTAAGAATCAAACTAATAGAGAATACTCTCCTTGCACTTCAGATTGAGTTTTTAATGTTTCTTTTTAAATATCATGTTATTCTTAAACCTTTCAGAGTAAACTATATCCATATATATGATATTACCTTTGGCATACTACAGAACAAATCCCTTTTTTTAAATAGTATTTTTGCAGCCATTTTTCAACTCAGGATCAACACCGCTCGATCTTTGAGGCACTGCCTTTCACTCCGTGTGAGTGCCGCCCATTTTATGACATCACCCTAGAGTCGGCCTCAGCACCATCTCTGTGTCTCGCCCACAAAAATCAAACAACATCCAAACTTTGGCAAAGATGGATGTGCATGTTGTGCATTGAATATGAAAGCGTTTTGCCGATCACGTTAGCTCCACGGAGCTGTTCCTCACTCATCTACATCAAATGTGAGGACCCACTCGTTTTCTTGGATTGGGAGGGGCTGGTGCTCAGAGCGAAGGTTTTTAGAGGAATACTCAGAAATGCGGAAATGGATCACAATACTGCTTTGGGATATTGAGGAATGAACATTATAATACACTTAACAGCTCAAAAAGTTGATTTTGCATGATTTGTTCACCACCCCCATGTTACCGCCGCCGTTTCTTTTCTATTAAAGCCTCTAAACAGTCCCGCCCCGCTGCCTCACCGGACTTGACATGCAAATTTCAGCCAATTAGATCAACCAGAAAGGATTCCGCCCCCAAATGACAAAAACGCCCCCTTAACACTGCGCCCAAACCCAGGCGAGCGCGCAAAGGGGAAGTGAGCGCCCAGGATCACGGCTCAGTTTGGATTGCAGGCGTGCAGATGTAAACTACGCGGTCGTTCGGGTAGAATTGTGCCTGCGCAGTTTTAAGGTTCGCTCACTCAGTTCCTGAATACGCCCACTCAGTTATCTTTGTGGTCGTTCAATTTATGGCAGCGATGAAACGCCATACAGATGTCTGCAGATAAGATGGCGCCTGACATCATTGGCCAGAAGCAGAAGATATACAACTTAACTCAAAAGTGTGGAGAACTGTTTCAGGTCGCCTTTTTTTGAGCAGTATGGGGGGATTTTCGGTTCTGGTCGAGGACTTCCGGTCAGTGATCTAGTTTTTACTGCGGCAGGTCAATTCCATGAAGGTTGTGCGCAAACCTTTCTCCATGCAGCTGTGGGCCAGGTCCAGAAGCTGTGGAGAAGGCGCCTCCAGGATTTGTTGGTGAAGGTTGATGTAGCGGAGTGTCCACCAGGGCAGCAACTACAGAGGAAAGAAGAAAAAAACCTTTAACCTCACTTTTCAAAATGGAGAAAATGTTTCAAAACAGTTTTTCTAGCAGTAGGTTATTGCTGTGATGCTAATCATCTTGTCCCGATTAAACTGCGCTCATATGTGTGTGTGGTTTCTACGATTTTGGTCGGATCGTGTGGGATCATGTGGGCCTCTAACTGTGACTTCAGGGCAGTTTTTACGTCTGGAAACAGCAGAACTGAGCCATTCAAACAACCCTGTGATGAACAATCCACATTCAAATTCAAACAAGCTACAGAGGACCTTCAAGGGTGAAGAACACCAAAGAGGCTTAAAGTTTAACCATAAAAAAGGGAATTCCCTGCAGAATAAAGGAGATGATGACCTATTAGGACAGTGTGTGCAGCTTTAGGAGTCTTTTCCTGTACCGGTACTTTGCTTGTGAACAGCTCTGTCTTCACAGACAGAGCTGTTGGCGCAGCAGTTCTCTTTCGCAGCATCTCAAATTCTGGAAAGGTTGGCTTCCAAATATTTCTCATGGGAGAAAGAAAACTGAGCAAATTCATTTTTGTCATAAACCTAAATATCTCTGTCCGTGCCAATATCTTGCTTTCACTTTGAGACCAATTCAAACTTCATTCTCTTCAGGGCTTTTCTTAACATGGCAACTTCATCCAATCACTGCAACTTTCGCCAATCGCTCATCAAACTCTCCCTGCCGATCCAGTTTAGAGGTTCAAACAAAGTCACATCAGTCTAACCAATCAAACTCATCCCTAAATTGAGCGTTCTGTTAGCAAATAGTCTTCAAGAAAAAGCAGTAAATCTGTTTTGTTCTTGCCACGTCATTTTGAAAAAAAAAAGAAAGGTCAACTTTACAGGCAAGCAGAAAACCCCCATTTCATTTAAACAGTGAAACAAGTAAATCTTTTAAAAGATCTTCATTAAAATGTTTTTTTCACTTCCATGGTTTTAAAATTTGCTTTAAAATCCAGATAAGCCAGCTGTGCACTTATTTCAGAACACAAAAAGCATTGTGCAAAGAAAGTCACCTGCAGGCTGAGCTCACTAAAGGACCAGCAACTTCAGACTGGAGCTGAGAGCTGACAATGCACAAAAAACAGTCCACTCTTTCCTTTTTGCACCTGACAACAACAAACAGTGACAGAGAAAAACGTGGACGTCTCTGAACCATTACGAGCAAATCCACACAGCCGTCTCCCTGACCAGCCTCCGTCACGCCCTGCACTCAGAGGGGGAGGTGAACCATCGGAAAATCTCATTTGTGTTTCAGCTAAGATGTCTGCTCCTGCATTTTCAATGCTAGAGGTCTGCGACCTCTGTTCCGTGGCTGCATGAAGACTTAAGTGTGTGTCTGCCTGAATCAGTATCTGCCTGCTTCCACGCACACACGGCTTAATCAGGCGTGTCCCCTTTGTCAGAACACAACACTGGACCTCCTCTGCTAGAGCTTCCTGCGTGCAAAACATCCCGACAAGTCTTTAACCTGCTTCCTGCTGAGAAACACTACTGACAGCTAATTTCATCTAAGCTCCAAATCAAAGATGCTTAATTCTGAACCAGAAAAACGCATTACAGTTGAGTTTTAGCTGTTTATCCCTTTTCTCCTTTTTCTGTTCACTAAAAAGAAAGAAGTCAAAGAAGTTACAGGACTAAACATGCATCCCCAAACAGGCAAGAGGCACCATGTGCCATAATGACAGCTTGATAAGCTGTACTTAGTGTTGCAACACATCAAAGACTAAAGCTATGTTTGCACCGCCCTCTGCAACTTGCATTCAGGTGACCACTTTCATTGAAAAGACGACGCAAATGCGCATTTTGGGCTTCTAAAAGGGGTTATGGGGGAGTTGTGGAACCACTGTGACTGATTAACAAAGCTTTTTGATTAAAACAGCATCTATTTGATAAACGTCGCTTCAACAGGACCTGGTAATTTCTGGAAAGATGGATGGAAGGATTGGTGGTAACCATTTCTCAAGATGCAGCAGAAACAGAATAAAAAAAAGGTTTTTCACAAGTGTAAAAATGTAGCTTCACTGTTTTGTAGTATTTGGCTCCAACCTCTGACTATAAATGAGAACTGGACTAGAGCTGTGACAGTGTGGGATTTTTGATCACAGCGGTGATGAACCAGCAGGGGTGTCGCGGTTAACCGAGTTTTGGCCTCTTGGAGCCACTCAGTCCAGTTCTCCCATACAGTCAATGGTCCAAACTGAATGGCTGCATTTAGTTAGCTTCTCTTTACTTTTTGGGGATTACAAATATTTTCCAAACATCTTGTTGAATCTGAAGCAGCAGCTGATCAGGCAGAAGCTTTTCATCATTCATGACGTGTTTTCTCTGCCTTCTCACTGGTCAAACAGTCTGCCGTCATTGATTCGATGCTCGCCCCTGGCATTCAGTAGGGTTTGGTTTGAAGATGATTGCGCTGAGGACTTGACTGCAATTTAAAATAACTTTACTGAAGAAACTGCCTTGAATTGCCTTACTATGCACGAGACAGACAGAAAAAAAAGACGTACCTGCAGACTTTGCATCTTAATGGAGCACTTGCACAGAATAACCCTGGCCAGTAGGAGGAGGAGAGGATTGGCCACCAGGCTGTACACCGACTCTCCATCCAGAAGAAGATGAGAGTGAATCTCCTCCACCAACGGCTTCTATTGAAGAAAAAAAAAAAAATCAACATTTGGACATCAGTTCTGACAAATCCAGTAAGGCTAGTAAAGAAAAATAACTTCAAATACATACTGAGTAGCTTATATAGTCTGTATTCTAACAAGTCTGAATGCATAGATGAGCATGTGGATGGGTGTAAAGGTGGGAAGCCGTGTACCACAGAGACCATCTACAAAACACACTAGATATCCAATCCAATCCATCCATCTTTCAAACCAACTAAATCCCTTTCAGTATCTCTGGGTTGCTGGAGCCTATCCCAGCTACTGTTGGGTGATGGGTTGCTAGTATGCAGCAGGGTCACAATCACATTCACACTTATGGACAATTTAAAAATCTCAATTAACCGATGAAGCATGTTTTTGGACTGTGGGAGGCAACGATAGAGCCCACATGAAGGAGGAGAACATGCAATCTCCACACAGAAAGCACCCAGACTTCCCAGTGTGAGGCGAGAGCGCTAACCACTACACCACCATAAAGCCCAAGATATCCAATCTTGATCGGATTTTTCACACGACCACGCAAACAGGATAATTTGATGTCCTTTGTCCAATAATAGCATGCATCAGAAGAATGTCTGCAAAAGATCTCTATCTTGCAGTCTGCACATTAGCAAGGCTAATGCTAATGCCTGAACAGAGGAAACACTTAAGTAACTGGAAGTTTGAAAACTGCATCGAGTTTGTACATTCTCAGAGTTAAATCAAATAATTTATCAAAACCTGGAGACAGATTTTCTGATGATAGCATTTCTAGTCATTTTGCAAATGCTGGATTATCAGATAGCAACATTTTTGGGGGCGAGTAAAGAAACTATTTATATAAAAATGTGTACACTAATGAATAAAGCCACACATGGCGTGTGTTAACAAAGCAGGTTTCGTTTACGGGCCCTTTCAGCTCCTCCTCCAGAGCATAACGAGTCGTGACAACAGTTTAAGCTAGCGTGTTCTCTGGCGCATGGACCCAAGAGCTTTCCTGAAGCCCATTACAGTACAGCTGGATTGCTGCATGTATCTGCAGGGCTAAACATCATTTCACACTCCTCTATAGACTTCTAACTGATGATCAAAAGCCAATTCAATAACTACTTTATCACACTTGCAATATTACACTTCACCGTCCCTTTTTTTAAATCCATTTGCACATACTGTAGCTGTTATTGTTGTGTACTAAAGGTGCGTTTAATCACTCCCTGCTGTTGGTAGTTGAAGCATATCTTCATGACATAAGGATTTGCCGTGGTTGTCCTCCCTTTCACCTGTGCTGTCATGCATATATGGACGAGCCGTCGCACAACACCGGCTCCTCAGTGCGACAACACAAATAAATCATGAACGCTGGAGGAATTACTTCGATAAAAGAAACGGCCTCTCCTCGGGCGTAATGGCTGAGCGTAGCGCACGACTCTGCAGTTCAATGAGGAAGCGATATCTTGAGCTTGGTGTAATTAGGACCCCAGAGAAGCAGCATTACTGTGCTCTCATCTTGTACGGAGGGTGTCTGCACCTCTCTAGACACCCACCACCACAAAACAATTTAGACGTTTGGGGAAATGATGGCCGCCCAACAGAGAAAGAAAATACCCTTAGTCAACACAAACTAACGGTTCAAATTGAGTTTAAAAAACAAATGTCCATAATGAGGCTCATTTATAAAAAAAAATACGTTTTAATAAAAATAAACTTTATTTACTTATCCTTTCAACCAAATGAAATTAAGGTGTGATTTTTCATTTATCGATTTAAACTGATGCAAGTGGGAAAAACATCAGCGAACACGTACATCTGTGTTTTTTTAGGCCGTTAAACCACTTTATTAACTGGAAGCTAAGGTGTCACAAAGCTGTCCAACTCTGGAGTGTGGGAAATCTGTTTCCTGCATCGACCCATTTCCCCAAGCAGTGGCGAGTTGCCTCCTTTGTCAGTATTTCCTGAAGGTGGATTTAAACCCACACTCTCAGTGTTAAAGCAAACATTACCAACAAACTACCAAGACTTGAGAAGAACTTAAAATCCCCCTCCAATGAAAATCGTGTTTTTTGACATGTTTATGTGGCATTTTTCTTATGAAAGGGAACAAATGTAATAAAAAAATCATTTAATTTTTTCAATTCTGAGTTTATCTAAACTGTCGAAAAGACGCGTTTTGAATTCATGAGCTGCTGTGATGTCACAACGGCCCAGTAGTGCATGCACATTGCTGTATTCCCTGCATGCATTTTAAGTGCGTCCCAGGCTGGATTTTGTTGTTGGCCGCATGTATTTAAAATTAAAGTTTAAGTCCCAAATGTGTTCTCCACATTTGTGTTTTCTCTCTGACCAACTTTGAAGGCTTTCTGCCCCGCATTAACCAGAGAGGGTAAAAATAAATATAAGAATAAAATCAGGGGACATTTTTTTATTATTGCCTCAATAAAAATAAGAAAAATATCATAAAGTTCAGGAGAACCAAGCAGGCTGGCTTCCGATCCAAACTGCGTTTGGTGAGAACGCAGCTTAACCCTAACCTGTGATCCTAAACTTAACCCTTTCTCTGGGGTCCATGCAGCTAAGAAAAAAGTTCAGTACTGGCCGCACGCATTTGGAAAATTAGGTACGAATACTCACTTTCTTTCTAGCATTTCAATTTATTTGCTGTGTAAGGTAATTCAACAGTCTGCATGTGCTAGCATCAGATTAGTTCTGAGCCACAGCCAGTGCTGCTTGCTGCTGTAATGTAGCCTAAATTATGATGCAATTCAAAGCATTTTTCCTGGACTTATCAAAGATCTTTGTGTGTTATTTTATCAAACAGCAGGGACTGGTACACACAATTATTTTATCATTCCACACATTGCTCAAAACTTTCGATTTGGAACCAAAAATATATGGGGTTGGGCCTTACGAAAAAAAAAAAAAGGATTGAACAGATTTTTAGGATAACAAATAATAGTAATATGCTTAAGAAAAAAAATCACCAATAAGAAATGACCAGTACTTGGTATCGGGAATTGGTAATTTAAGATTTTAAGCAAAAAGAAATCTGTTTCACTTGGATGAGGAAGACATTCATGGATCTAGTGGTCTACAAGTATCAGAATGGAGTGGAGCAAGGATCTTTTGACCTGCCCAGCTTATTTTCTATGTGACAAATACAATCTTCTTTAAACTGCATTTTTTTGCCTCTTCCTGATTCACAAGGATTTAGAGTAAAGAAATACTCAGAAATGCAATTTTTAGAGTAATTTTCTTTATATATTTGATTTTAATTTTTTTATTTGAAATGGTTTCTTTCAAGCAATCAAATACAAATAATACACAAAAAACATTACAATCATCATTTATACATTCATACAATGATGCATCTATATCTATCTATATATATAGATATATATAGATATATATATAGATAGATAGATATATATAGATATATATAGATATATATAGATAGATAGATAGATAGATATATATAGATATATATAGATATATATATATATAGATACACATCTCCTTCATTATCAGAAAATTGCCACAAGCTAAAACACTTTTTTAGTCTGAATGATTCTTTAAGAAATGCAACTATTTCAAGACAAAACTGCCGACACCCACGATGCGTGACTGAAGGAAAGCGAGAAGGAACGTACCTGGGAGGAAAGTCGGGCTGCAGGAAGCAGGTTGCAGAGGTTTAGAGAGAGCGGAGGACCAGTCCAGTTACTCTGAGCAAACATGTGGAGGCAGGACACAGCCAGGGCCATGACTGTGAGCTCCCTGCACAATAGAAATAGAAAGGAGAACCTCACAGTTTTATCCACAGAAACAGACCAACAGGGTTGTCACAAAACCTCTTAGGTTTTCACAGACACACTCTTTCATGAATATGTTGACTACAGCCTTTGCTTGTAGCTAATCACCAATGACAAATTAAAAGCTTGGGGGGAAAAAGCAGACATCTGCTTGCTTTGCTGAGTTTCAACAAGGTTGTGGAAGCGATGGAAGAAAGAATTGGACCCAGCCATGACGAGGCAGAGCTGGGGCAGCAACTGATGCATTCAGCTTTTTGCCAAAACCAACACATTGCTGAATATGAGAGTGACACTAAGCTGTCCTTATTAAAATTTAATAATTCATGACAAAAAAAAAAAACAATGTGGGGAGGAACAGAGAACCGCTTTCAGTGGCCGACACCCCGAGGGTTGGTGTGTCCAGTTTAATTGTTACCTTTATGTATAATAAATAAACAAGTTTCATGTAAAGAGATTTCAAAGTTTTGAATGTTTCATTGTTTTTATAAGACAACAGAACCACGTTCTTCACTCTGAGCCTGTACCTGACGTGCCAACATCCAAGGTTGATGGGAAAACAATGAAGTCAAGGACATCCAACTATAATGTGGCACTTCTATTCAAGTCCTTTGATGGAAAACATCTGCAGATCATTTGTGAAGATGTTTAGCCGCCTACAGCTTACTTGATGGCCTTGCGTTAAAGTAGTGGGCTGTGTAAAGAGCAAGGTTACTCTGTGTGGAAGGCAGAGCAAGACACTGAAGCTCATTTATCACAGAGTTAACATTCAGATCCTGGGATTTCAGAGACTTTCAAGAAAGGAAAGAACTACCACAGCGAATCAGCTTCCTCCATCTACCACGTCTTCTGCATCCTCTACTCCAACATTCATGTCTTCGTTCACTGCATCCAGAAACCTCTTTGGTCTTCCTCTAGACCTCTTGCCTGGCAGCTCTAGACTCAGCATCCTTCTACATTATATTTATTGTTTCTCCTCTGAACAGGTCTGATCCATCACAGTCTGGCCTCCTGGACTTTATCTCCAAAACCTCTATCATGTTCTGTCCCTCTGATGTCCTCATTACTGATCCATCCCGGTCCTTCCCAAAGAGAACCTCAGCATCTTCATCTCTGCTACCTCCAGTTCTGCTTCCTGTCTTTTCCTCAGTGCCACTGTCTCTAGGCCCAACAACATGGCTGCTCTCACCACAGTTTTTTCCCATCTTTCCTTTCATTTGAACTGAAACTCTTCTATCACACATCACAACTGGCACTTTTCTCCACCCATTCCAACTTGCCTGCACTCGCGTCTTCACTTCTTTTCCAGACTCTCCATTCCTCTGGACTCTTGACCCTAGATACTTTATATCCTCCATCTTCTTTATCTCTTCTCCCCGTAACCTCACTCTTCCACTTGGGTCCCTCTCAATCACACACATGTACTCTGTCTTACTGCGGCTAATCTTCATTCCCCTACTGTCCAGGGCAAACCTCCACCTCTCTAGTTACTCCTCCACCTGTTCCCTGCTCCCACTACAAACCACAATATCATCTGTAAACATCAGATTCCACCGTGATTCCCATGGTGACATGCCAATGAATTCTCACGAGGAACCCAATGCTGTTCTTCCCAGCTGTTCAAACAACTTTAACTGACTCCAATCTCTGCCACGTTTACATGGGCAAAAGTAATCGGAATGAACGCCTGATCGGAAAGAAAATGCGTCATGTAAACGCGCCATTCGGAATACTCTGCCCCGGTCAGACTCATTCGGATCAGAATTTCTTTCCGATCGAGATAGGTGGGTTATACCGATCGTTTATCCGATCGTTGAGCGTGTAAACAGTTCATCCGATCGTGTGTCACTACTGCTCTGGTTTACGTCATGCATAGACGGTGTTTCGCTGAGAGAAAGCTTTGGAGCTCATACGGGACCGACCAGCTGCTCTGCGGACCCCCCGTGAAAAGCGCCGCTCCGCTCTCGCCTCTCTTACACCCCTCACGAGGGAGATGCGGGGAAGGAGCGCTTCGTGCCCCCTGACGCTCACTCGGTCCACTGGCACCCGAGTGAGCAGAGCAGCTGGATTAATAACTTTGTGTCTGAGCAGAGGGAGGATGCTTTGTTACATGTGCGTTTTGTTGTTTTGTTATTTGTGGGAGAATTAAGACTGCTAGCCGTCCCGCCGCTCCTGGTTAGCAGCTGCAGAACTCAGGAGGAACCGCCAGCACACTGCGGCAGCGGTTTGTTTACAACGGGACCCATTTCCTCATCCGGGGACTTTTTACAGTACTGCGCATGCCCAAATTATTCATTCTGACTGAAAGTGTGAGCCATGGGAACGTTCGTTCTAATCGGAAAAAGGTTTTCTGATCCCATGTGCACGGGTGAATTTTAACCCGACCATTGATCCGATCAAAATATTTTGCCCTTGTAACCGCGTCTAATGTTATGAAGCAGAGGCTCTACTTCAAATTCCTGTTGCATCCCATCTGTAAGAGAAACCCAAACCTACTCCAAATAAACCAAGTTTCTGCTGCCTGTAACAGTGATCTTACCCATTCATTCCTAGCTCAAAGTTCATGAACACAGTTGAGGTAAAGAGTACTGACTGACCAATAAACAGAGCTTGGTTCTACATCTCTATTCTCTCTTCACCCCAACAGGCTGGTACAGACTCTGCATCCCTGTAAATGTCGAACCGATCTATCGCTCTATCCTTCAATTACCTGAAACTCCTTGGTTATTCTAATCAAACTTCACGTAATAAATTAACTGATTCCATCATTAATTTTCCTTTTTAGTATAATTCTAAATTAGTAAAAACGTGAATCAGTAAATTATGTGAAAAACTTTAGTCATCAGTTATTGGAAAAAGAAAAAAGTTAACTCCTTTGTTATCAAATCATGTTAAACTATAAATTGAAAACGTGAAAATTGGAAATTGAATTGAATTTTGGCAGTGAAACATCTCTATGGTTTGGCTCCAAACTGTTTATAAAAAATTCAGAAGTGTCTAACAAAGTAAACGTCATTTAGTGAGGAGACTCTGGCTCTTTTTAATAGGTGCTAATCAGAAAATTAGCCAAACTAGCTGGTTGTCTTCATGCTCCCTTATTGCAGGTCTTGACAAGGCAATACCACCCCCAAGAGATAAGTGCTTGTAATTGCAGGACTTCCAGTAGTTGGGTCACTTCTTGAGAGCGCAGAGTAAAAACAAACCAAGCTAAATAAACGTGGGAAACTTAGTAACATTTCCCGACAATGCAAACTGAGACCAGAAGGTTATTCTCGTTTGAAAGAAAATTTAGATTTCCAAAGCCATAATTTTCCAACGTTTGGCCCAGCTGAGAAATTCTGTCCATGAAATGATGAGAATTTGTGACAAAAAGGAACTCTAAGGCTACGTTCACACTGCAGGCTAAAACAACCCAATTCCGATTTTTTTGCCCTTATGCAACCTGTATCTGATCTTTTCATGACAGTCTGAACGACACAGATCCGAGCTTTTTAAATGTGACCCAGGCCACTTGGGTATTTGGTCCTATATCGTATCTGATCTTTTGAAATGCGACCTCCGTCTGAACAGTCAGGCCACATGAATCCGACCCGTTCGTCATTGATACGCTACAAACGTCATTCTGCATTGAAGTAGGCGGGAACGAGAACATAAACAACCATGGTGGACGATGCTGCTGAGACCAGTCAGTGGAAGGGAAGTGAGGTCACCGATTGGATTCATATTTGGGGTGACAGCTCTATTCAGGCCAAACTCGAGGGCTCTTATCGCAACCGGGCGGTTTTTGAAAAGTTTTCCAGCGAAATGGCCAAGCGTGGTGTTAAACATTTCCCGCGATTACTTTTTTCCCCTTTCTGACCGTGGTCAGAAGCGCGGGGGGAGACCGGCTTCTCCAGGGCCAAAGGCGTATCCTCCTCAGTGTTCACTTCCCCGTTCGGACCCTCAGATTCTCCAGAGCGGTTTAATAAAGAGTCAATAGCAGTTCTTCTGGGGAAGCCTTCTTTTATTACCGTTCTCCTTCCTCCCTAACACACAACATGAATGCGCGCCCCCAACACACTTCGGCTGCCCCCCCTCACTCCCTCCTGCACTGCACGCGCACACATGCACGGCCACAGCACATACACATCCCCATTCCACAACAGTGGGTACAGACGATCCTGGCTTCATTGCCTTCTTAAAATGAGAAGATTGTAATTGTAAAGAGCTCCGCTGTTGACAGTTTTTTCTCGTCATGACGAGATTAAAGTCGACATGACGACTTTAATCTCGTCATGTTGGCCAGAATATTTTTCCCTCACCGTGGACCCTAAAACTCCGTCGTAGAAAGGTGAACGGCCTTAAGAAAAAAAATCGAATTTTTTCAACAACAAAAAAAAAAAAATCGGAATTGAGCATTAAGCCCTGCATTGTGAACGTAGCCTAAAAGAGTCCGACAGATGAGCCTTAAACGTATGTGCGAAAACATTTCCTGAGCCATAATTCATATAGACAATCCTTAAAAAACACAGCAGCTAGGAGGTGAAGATTAAAGCTTTTTGACAAACAGTGTAATCACTCATGTTAAAAAACGATCGCAAACAGAAAGCCATTGCCCGACTGGATTCACTTTACCTGCTATTCTGGTCATCATTGGAGGCATCACTCAGATACAGCAGCACTCGTCTCTCTAGATAAGCCTGGATGTCCTCGTCATAGTAGGAGCCGTCTCCTGTGAGCAAGTCTTTCACCTGTGGGCTCAGCAGAACCGCTTCAAAATCTCCTTCCAACAAGGACTGCAGCAGAGAACCGGCATCTACAGAAACACAGGAAACGCAAAGGTTCACTGAAACTCCAAAAAATTCCTTTGAAAAGTTACTAAGTCTTGAATATGTTAAATTAAGTCTTTTATTAGAGCCTTGGTTATAAAGTAATGTTACATAAATTGCAGTAGTTCCGTATTTATGAATTACAATGCAAATTATCCACACACATTAAAAAGTTTAAATGTATTTTCTCTTGACAACGAGAAAGACGTTCAAAAAAAACAAAGCAACCAAAAGGCCATAGGTTCTCCAAGTCCTTTTCAGTTGTCATTTTTTCCACACTACAAGCTAGACTTAAAAGCCCTTATTTATTTTCTTAAACAACAGTGCACTTTATAACCCAAAGTATTAAGGTTAATTCTGGTTGTGCTCACTTGTGTCGAAGGAGTTTTGCCAAGTAAACGGTGCTGTCAAAATACATGTTGCAAACAATGTGCACCTCATATATGAAATGCATGAAAATGGCCGATGCGCCTTTTAATCCACTACGCTCAATAGTGTGAAAATACGGTCAATCTTTTTTATTTTTCCAATTCTGTGCTTTTGAAAATAAAAATAAAAAATGAATTAAACTTATTCCTAGATGAGGTTTATATGTGAAGGACAATGGCGTCCTCCTGAGTTCTGCAGTCTCCCCTCTGATGCCAAACTTGATGAAGCTCAGCCTGTAAACCCTTCTCCCTTTTAGCCATCATCACTGATTCTCATCTTGAGCTAATTCCGCTTGTGTCATTGGATTTGGAAGAAAGTCTGAAGGTTAAAACTGCAGCACACAGAGCGGGCACCATCACGCTTGTCTTCACATTTAGAGGTAACATTTTGGACTGACATTGGAAAGCCTTCAGCTTTACAGCTTTCGATGTCCTTCAAAGTTTTCAAAGCTAGTTATCAGCCAACAGAATAAACACCAACGTCCTCACAGCTCCATCAATCTGCCCTCGTTTGTTTTGTTGTGTACTCATCATTAATCCCGCCTCCTATTGTGATTAAGTCAGTAAGGACAGAGACTGTTCCCTGCAGATTATCATGTTGCTCCATGTTACTGTGAACTTGACTGAGCTGAAGGCAGCCAGATGAAGAGACCCATGTGTGAAGTGATGGCAAAAAAAACAAAAACATTGATTTATAGCAGGGCAGCTGCAGGGCCACCGCTTCCCAACCAGAAATAATGGCGTGGCTCAAATGCTCTGTTTAACTCCTTTTTCGATCAGCTTCTTACTAGATGCCAGACTGGTTGGTTCATTTGCACCGATTGCTTTGTTTTCCCCAGCGGACAAAGCAAAGGGAGCGATGGGGTACTGAGCCGCAGAGGAAAGCGTGCTAAAACTAAGGCGCTTATGTTTTCTAACCAAAGGACGTCGCTTTATATCCCAGGAAGAAGCAACTCCTTGAACAGACAGGCATGCCTGGAATACCAACAAAGATCCAGGATGATGTCATCAGTTGTCTGCAGAACACACATCCCGCAGCTTCATTAACACTATTTAGACTAAATAAATCTCTACTTTATCTTTCTCAAATGCGGGTGATATCAAGTCTGCAAGAGCCCAAGAAAGGACGCATGAAAATAGATTCTGTCTTTCAATCCATCTGAATCGTGCAGAACAAGCTCACCAAAGACACCCAACAGTCTGGGAGAGTATGTGCAGAATTCAACAGGGACAAACTACAAACAATTGATGAAGGTCACGTAGGCAATGGTCAACTTCAAAAAGGAAGCAGTGTGTACAGAACTGGGTCTGTCCATTTCTGGGGCTACATGTGGACAATGTGGAAGTCACAGCTGACATGGTTTAATAAAGTTTTCCACCCCGAGAGACAGGAACTGAAGGTTCAATTCCATAGTCAGAAAATGGCAAAGACAGTAGTATAGAATGCCTATTTGCTTGCTAAGCAGTACTAAGAGTTGGATCAGGGGTTAAATCCATAATTGGTTCCCAAGTGCAGCTACCACTGATGGCACCTTTCTGCAGAACATTATGGATCTTAACAGCTGTGTGAAACTAAAAGCAATTTAACTTTGGGTGTCGTTATCCTTCCCTCCACTATCCAAAAACAAACATCCCGAAGCCTGCTAGAGATGCAACAATACATTTTGCTTCACAATTTGGTTCAAACCTCAATTTTTGGGTCACAGTTTTGTTTTGGTTCATTATATATGATTTGTGTTACAAAACAACAACAAAAAACTAAAACTTCCGATAAGCCTTTTTTTTATTAGCTAATTAGCAAGTAACAATGATGTTGGCTTTTACTAAGCCTGATGTAAAAAATACTAAAAAAATATATTCTTCTTAAATATAGCGCAACACCTAATGGTATGAAGTAGGTATGGAGAAGGGATGCAACGATTCGCTGTCTCCACAATTCAGTTCAGTGGTGTAACAACCAGATCTGTTTTAAACTGAGAATTGTGGCAACTCTAGTGCCGAGCATCAACATCTGAGTCCCTCTTGACAGAACTGGTTCCATTGCTAGTTTTGGAGTCAGTTCTTTAGTTCTCCAACACCTAAGCACTGGCTCCCGACTCTCAAAACATCTTACAAGTACTTCAAACAACTACAGACTCTTTGCTGGGCAAAAGCAAAGAACAACTTCCCTTTGGTTGCGTGAAGAGTTTGTGTCAGGGTTATCTGGCTAAGGAATAAACACTCACACACTTAACTGTATTCAAACTAGCGAAACAACAGATTGTACACAACTTGTTTGAAGAAGAGACCTGCAGTTTTATGGGACTGTTGTCTTCAAAAAATCCAAAGTAAAGCCAAAAAAGTTATTTGTAGAAAGAAAGCCTCTGTTCTATATGCTGAATGAAGAGACGTCGATGGACTAGCTAGAAACAAACAACCTTCAATTGATGCATAAAGTCATGGTAAATGGCATACCTATATAGCGCTGTACTACTTTCCTCAAAGTCCGAAAGCGCTTTACAGTCACAAACCCATTCAAACACTAATGGCGGCTCTGATGCCAAACACTGGCGCCAACCTATAACCACCAGAGGCAATGTGGAGGTTCAGTGTCCTGCCCAAGGACACTTCAACACATGGGCGCACGGCGGGAATTAAACTTCCAATCTTTCGATCAGAGGTCGACTGCACTACCACTTACTGAAGAAAATACACAGACTTCTTGGAAGCCCCCAAGTGACACACCCTGGTTCAAATCCCGGCTGGGACCTTTCTATGTTGCGTTAGCATGTTCTCCATGTTCATGTTTTTTCCAAGCATTCTGTCGTCCTGCCACAGTCCAAAAGCATGCTTCAACGGTTAATTTGTGTATTTTAATTTTCCTCTAGGTGTGCATGTGAGTCCGTATGTGGTTGTGTAGTCCTGCAAGCGACTGGTGACCTATTCAGGGTATACCCTGCCTTTGTCCAACAGCAGCCTGGTTAGTTCCAGCAACCCAATGACATGTTCTAATCTTAAAATTGTACATTTCTGGGCAAACATTGTGTGGATTGATTTCACTTTTACAATTTAAGATAAATGTATCACTCTGCAGCCGCCATATTTCTGATGTTCCAAAGTTCCTGGTAACTCCAGCTTTAAATCAATCGTAATATTTTGTTAAGTTGCCTCATTCAACACAATACTGCCACCTGGAGTCAAAACTCAGACTTTGAGTAAGCTTCATTTGTTCCAATTCAATTAAAACATTGCTGAGGACCAGTAAAAAAAATGGATCTGGCAGCCTCAGATGGCTCCTGCATCTTGGTTTTTAAGATGTCCTTCACCATTCCAATGACAAGTACGGGTCCATTTGCAGTCAGATTTCCAGCCCACTTGCATGATACCCTAAGTGCCCCCTTGGCTTTAATAACTGCTGGAGGAGCTGTTCATGTTGTCAAAGAGGCACGGGGAATTTCATCTCACCGCAGATCTAATGAAACCCAGGGGCTACCACGACAGCAGGAAGGAGGAGAGAGGCCGGCTTTATGAGGGGGAGGAATGAATGCTTTCGCTACGGCCACATTTATAATGAAACTTCAGCTACTTCGCAGGCCTGCCAATGAAATGGCAGCAATTATGGAAAACAAGGGAGAGGCTCAGAAATTAGTCCATAACTCATAAAAGGTTGAGGCATGAAGCTTCGGTTAATAAGGCACCGGTGAATAGAATTAGCCGAAGCACTCAGGGCAAAGAAGCAATTTAGACCAAAGATGAGTGCTCGGGGGAAGCTCAGATGGACACCGCTCAGGAGAACTGGAAAACATCCAGTAAATCTACACACTCTGACACCATGCTCAGGAGCACAGAATAAATATTTTCCATCTGCTTCTTTCAAAAAGAATAAATTGAGTTTTGGATTAGTATTGACAGAAATCCTGTGACATACCTCTAATCTGTCAAAATGTGGAACAAACACGATTTTCAGCCAGGACATACATTGTCTTGCTGAAAAAATATAACCATTCAAGAAACATTTGTTCCAAGCTTTAGTGCCGTTTACGCCATCTTAGATTATAGCTGGAGAAGTCTCAACCACAAGAAGTTCTGATATATTTATGTCAATACTAAATAAATATTACTAGCATGAATAAATATTAGGGATGGGAGGTCTGTCAATGGTCTAAGTAGAAAAAGCCATTTTAAGACAAAGGCTGAATACATGTACAAATTCTGGCTTCTCATTATTGCTCCAATTGTAGGGCTATTTGGAGCTGTAGTGGTGTCCCAAATTGTTTTTTTAAAGGGGGGGCTGTAGTGACTTAGGGCTGGGTATTCCTTTGTTGGGAGGATGATCTGCATCACGCATTTCTTCACACAAGTGTGCTTTGAAGCACAGAAGTTTATATTTAAATGTAACTAATGACTTTTTGATTTAGCATGACCTTTTAAACTTATAAAACCAATGTTCTATAAGTTAACCAAATTTTCTGAGTGCTTGCAGTAACGCACTAACATAAATGACCAGCGAACATTGATGACGTCATCGAGTGGTCGTAACGTCCAAATTCGAAGACACTATTTTTTCATAACTCTCCGTTTGGTGGGCTAAACGTAGGGTTAGGGGAAGAAGTTGAATTTGGTGCAACTGTAAACAAGTCAATTTTTCCATAGAGCAAGACTGAACAAAAATTACATTAAAATAGTCCCACAAAAAAATTAAAAAGTGTCAGAAGTTCCAGAAGATGCCACCTGAATTTCTGTGGGTTTGTTTTCAAATCAGAAAATCCAAAACAAACTAGAATAAACTCATCTCCAAAGTACAGTTCCTTGGGTTTGGTTGGTTGTCTTGTGCTCTGGCATCATTCAGCCAACCGTGCTGAGGCAGGCTCACAGTGGAGGACCCTGTGATTGTTGTATACTGTAGTACAATTATTCAAATACACTCCGTCAATAAAGTTACACTGAGTGTGGTGTGTTGATTCTTCTGTGAATTAAACTAACAAAGGCTGTTACTAAGAGAAAGCAGGCTCAGGAGAATCTGTCAAATGATTCCAACGTGATAAGACACTAATTCACGCATCTGATTGGTCAAAAAAATGTAAAAAGTAACATTTCTAAAAATGCTTGACTCACTTGCATCAGAGCAGCTTCCTGGGATTTTTGATTTTATTGATCTTCTGAAGTTCAACTTTATCAATTTTCAGAATTTCCATTAATTTTTGCTTTTTTTAAAATTCTGTTTTATGTTTTATTGAACAACTGATCAAACAGATTATGCTATCACCAAACATTAACAAAAACAACATTCTCTTAAGGTTTCATTTCCTACTTTGATCGATCTGACCAGCCTACTGAAGCTCAATTAAAATCGTGTTTTTATTCCCTTGACAAAGATACCGTTTTAAGAAGGAGAACACAGTTTTTGGGAGAAAGCTATTCTAGACCTTCTAAAGAAAATATGTTGGCAGCTAAAGGTTGTGGGTTCCATTTCTAGTAAGCTAAAAAATGAAAAAAAGGGCTTGGTTAAAACTATAAATTTGATTTTGAAATCTTTTTTTTCTAATCTTCCTTTAAATCAGGATAGTGACTTTTTTTTAAATTCAAGCATACCTGAAACTAGCTGATTCAATTAAAACCATGAAAACACAAAATGAGCTTCACAAATCTCCTGATTATAAGAATGAAACGGATAAAGAAAACAGGGGAATTTAAAGTTTAAAAAGAAAGAATATTAGTTTCCAACTGAGAAAAAGAAGTTTGAACAGTTTTGGCTTTGCAGAGAGATGGATTAAGATCCTGCAGAACTCTTCATTCCCAAGCCTATTTTCCACTAATGGAAAGAGGAAATAGCCCAACATTTCAACGTCCACATATGCATTTACTGCAGAGGTTAATGTTCGCCATCTGTCCTGCCCCCTTTCCCAACATCACGCTTAAATCCTTCATTCCGCAAAGACAAATGTTGCCCACAAGTGCAAAACCTTCAGAACTGTTACCAGACTCCTGCAAAGACTGCACTCCCAAACAAAGTTAGAATGAAAAAAAGACTGAAAAAAGTGGGGGTTTTTGGTAGAAGATTGCAGAAAAATAGATTCATACAACATAATTCAAACACACCTGGGAAAAATATTAGCAAACTGTAAGAACCAATATAATATAATATATAATAATAGTATAATATATTTATATAAACAATTTCAGCTAAAACTTTTAACACCCTCTATGAAGCAGGAGAGTGGGAGGATAACCATAGGGGCTTCTCTTACATTCAGGCAACCAGAGAAATTCATGAACATGACTGTTTTTACTAAAGCACTTATTTTGCTGATACTCCAGTAGTCCGTTCAAGAAACTGCAACATTTGGTACTTTTGGGTGTGGCTTGAATTACATGCACCTCAAAATACGGAATATGTTTCAATTTATAGTCAAAAGTAGTTTGTATGAAATGAAAATTAAAATATTTTTCATATAAAATAAAAAAGAAACATTCACTAAATCTCTGCATGCCTGCTAGTAGATCACTTTCAGGGCTACATTTTCAGTGCAACAGCAAACACAGCAGCATGTTGGTTTTCCTTACGAAGAACTTGCTAGAGTAAAACATTCAATAAAGGAGAATGCATTGACAGAGAAACCAATAAGGTTTTCCAAAAGGCCTGAAAACGCACGGCCATCATCTTTTGATCCATTTTATAGGCATTCCCAGAGGTCTTTTTATGATTATGACGTTTTAGCTTACCATCATCCATCCGTTCACACAGTGTTTCCCAACCCTGGACCTCAGGGCACACTATCCTGCAAGTTTTCCATATTGCCCTGTTTCTGCACACCTGATTCAACGCATCACCAGGATCTGGAGAAGCCTGATGATGGCAGTCATCAAAGGTAGGTGTGTTTGAGCAGGGTTGGATTGAAGAAGAAAATGCAGGACCGTGTTCCCCAAGGACCGGGGCTGGGAAACGCTAGTTTCCGTGCTCTCCCACTAGCTTACAGCCCCTCACAATCCCAACCTAACATTAGCGGTGCAACAAAAAAGCTAAGCAATATTGGAGCTTTCCAGCCGTACAGTTTTCAGCTTGATACCAGCTTTGATGAGGAAAACAAAGACTGTCAGGGGGGCAAAAAAGTATTTAGACGGCAACCAATTGTGCAAGTTCTCCCACTTAAAAAGATGAGAGGCCTGTAGTTTTCATTATAGGTGAACCTCAACTATGAGAGACAAAATGAGTAAAAAACATTCAGAAAAATTCATGCAGTTGCCTATTGCAGATTCAGTCTTCCCAGCCTGGTGCAGGTCAACAATTTGGTTTCTGGTGTCCTTAGACAGCTCTTTGGTCTCTGCCATAGTGGAGTTTGGAGTCTGACTGTTTGAGGTTGTGGACAGGTGTCTTTTATATAGAGAACCAGTTCAAACAGGAGCCATAAATACAGGTAACAGGTGGAAGACCGAGGATCCTCTTACAGAAGAAGTTACAGGTCTGTGAGATCCAGAAATCCGGCTTGTTTGTTAATGATCAAATACCATAATATACAAATAAATTCTTTAAAAATCAGACAATGTAATTTTCTGGATTTCTTTTCTCATTTTGTCTCTCATAGTTGAGGTTTACCTATGATGAAAATTACAGGCCTCTCTCATCTTTATAAGTGGGAGAACTTGTACAATAGAGTCCTGGTATCTGAGGTCAGCCAGACTGAGAACCTGTCAGGTTCAGCTCTAACTAAAGAAACGAAGGAGGAATCAAATGCATGTAAGACATGTGAATGAAAGAATTGCATATACCTACTGAAGGCCAAAGATGACTGACGGCTGAGGCAGCAGCAGCTGATAGATGGATGGCTCACCCGTCAGCAGGACAAAACTGCCCATCACTTCTGCCCCCTCCCAGGATGTTTGCAACTTCAATTAGACCGCTCTGACTGCTACATTAAAAGTTGTTCTTATATTATTTGGTGTTCAATTCAAACTGCACTCTGACGTCACCTGTTCGTGGATTGTCCTCCTCCACCCGCGGTCCGCAGCACCTTCATCCTCCTCAGCATCAGCCCCGGTTTGCTGATCACAGCTGTTGAGCTCTGAGGGGAATGGGCTTTCCACGACATCACCCACCCCCACTCAAAACACGACACGGACCCCCACGGGGAAAGCTCAGCGAAAGACCGGACCGAAGGAAAGCTAAAAGTCCTCAAAAACTTCACATTTCCGCTCCTTTCGCCTTAAATCCACGCAGGTGAAGAATGCCAAAAGGGGAAGCCATTCACATTAAGCCACGAGCGGTCAGAACAGAGAAAAACTGCTAATTACAGCGCGAGGGACTTGAAATTAGCTAACAGTCTGGCGTGACACATCAATCTCCCCGCCGACAGTTCACTTCTCTAAAGAATCGATTAAGCATACATTTACTACATCAGCAGTTTCAAGACATTTAATACAAACAAAAAATTAAAATTGTGTTGATTTTATCCACGTAAGTTCGGGAGGCTGTTTGATCCTCTCGCTGCTGCGTTCAGGCGCGGTTCGGCTTTAAGGACGCAACGTCCGCAGCGTTGAGAGAACAAACGGCGCAGCTTCGAACTCACAGGTGTTTCAAACCTGATATACGGAAACACGCCGGTGTCTCACCAGACGCGCTCACTGCGCTCTGCTTCCACTCCTCCGCAGCGCTGGAGGTTAAAAACCCTCTGAGGACACAGATCTCCGCGTCTAGCGACATGTCCCAGGCTCCCAGCGGCGTCTGCTAGCTTCGGGTCAGGACGGTTCCGAGCCGGGTCCGCCGTTGAACAGCTCTATGAATGAGCGGAGGCTGCGTTCTTCAACCGGCTGTAGAATGTTTACGTTCACCCATGTGGCAAAAGACGGCGTTAGTGAGCGGCCATGACAGCTGCGCAATGCATTGTGGGGGACATACTGACGGCGCGCGTGCAGGGGCGTTAATGTTCCTAGCATGATAAAATCTTAAATGTACCGACTGTTTATTATTATTATTATTATTATTATTATTATTTCAGTTGCAAATTTTTTGTGTGGAAAGACTGGATGGGGGGGTTGTTATAGCTTGCCATCTTGTAACACTGTAAAAGTTGCTGTACCAATATGGGTCTGCATGGTGATGTGTGGAGTAGTGGTTAGCACTCTTACCTCACAAGGGTTCAAATCCCAGCTGTGTGTATTTTGCATGTTCTAAAAACATGCTTCATAGGTAAACTGATGAGTGTGAGTAGGGGTGTACCTGCAACGCTGGAGAACCATCCACCTGACAGTAGCTGGATAGGCCCCAATTCAATTCAATTTTATTTGTATAGCCCAAATTCACAACAACAGTTGTCTCCATGGGGTTCGTATTGGTAATTGAAAAAGTTAAACATAAAATCAAAAGGATCATGAATCCATAGAATTCAATAGGAAAATACTAAATTGAACTATCAAACTGACTAAGCTAAACTGGCATCCCTGCCCTTAGACCCCCCTTCGTGGTAAGGAAACACTCCTAAAAAAATGGATTCTAGAAAAAACGAAGAAACCTCAGGGGTGTCCACATGAAGGAGGGATCCTCCCCCAGGACGGACAGGCAATGTACCAGAACTCATAGAGAAGAACTAACTTATCTAACTCTACAACTACATATTTAAAGTCCAGCAGACGAGCTTCATCCAGATGGAGTTGGGGGGACAGTCAGGGGCGCGAGTCGAGCCGGAGACAGGATCCACAGCCAGGTGTAGGAGCAGCAGTAGAGGCGAGCCAGAGACGAGGTACACGGCCAGGGATGACAGTGTGAAATGAATTAGCACCTCCCAAATGTATTTTGGCATTTAGCTCCACCCATTTCTTGGTTTCCTCCTCACCTGGAGTGAATTTATTTCAGTGTGTGGCAGACAGCAGGGGTTAAGGCTCCCGGGTTACTAAACCAGAAGAGCACCTGTTCTGGTTTCAGTGAGCTCCTGTTTTGGAGAATTGTTTATTGATGGAAATAATTAAAGCTGATAGCTGTTGTTTAGTTTATATTATGATATTTATTAAATATCGGGTTATTGGTTGTTCCTGTTGGTTCTTTAAAAATCAATCTTATGTTGGATCAGACCTGGATTTGCTGTAGTTCTATGGTTAATCTTGAGAACTCTTCAGAATCCTTCCTGGGAACCGTTGTAGCTTTCCTCTTTCTCCATGGTGATGTTGACATTAATTTCTTTAAGTGATTTGATGTTTTTAGCTGATGTATTAAAAAAAGAAGTGATTTATATCCAAAAGCAGAATTAGAAATTGACAAAGACCAGGCAGACAAAGTTTAAATTACAGATCAAAATGATTAAAGGGTAAATAAAATCTTACAAATTTATTTCAAGTAGATCTATGTTTTTTTTTAGATATATAAAGTAACTTTGTTTCACTATTAATAGTTAAAGCACACGTGGGGACCTTTTTTTTTTTGCATTTAAAGAACATTTGTATGAACCATCAGATCATTAATGATGGAGGATGAGTAAGTGCTTTTTCATTTGTCACATTTTAATTTCCCCGCTGGAATCAATCAATGAAGTATTCTAGGATATGTATAGAAGACAGAGGAAAACCGCGTCTTTGCTTTCAGGACTGATCGAGCAGATTTGACAGTAAGTGGGACACAAGGATAAAAATAATTTCTGTTCTAGAATATTTTCCATCTCCGACACCCTCATTGTGTCACTTGACTGAAGGAAAAAGAAAGCTTCTTGATGTGGGTGTTGGAAGAACTAAACTGCAGCGGACTCGGAGCAGCAAGACTAAATGTGTGGAGAACACTGGAGACTTTTAGGGATGTTAGGAATTCATAAATTCTAATTTCAAAATGGCTTAATGCAATAAAACTAAAATTGTGTTCATGACAGATGAAGCAGCAGAAATGGAAGGAATTTTAGATGGAAAGTTGAAGCAGACTCTTGTGAAGAGAATGCCTTAAAGTTTGTTTGAGCAGACGTTTCTTTATCAAGAAAAGAACCCTCCATCAACACCCACGTCAGAGAACGTACCCGAGGAACATCAGATTAAAAAAAAAAAGAATACAAAGAAAGGTTTTCAGTCAAGCTCTCACCATGTCTACAGCATGTGGGTTTTAGTCAAGTTTGAAGACCCGCTCTGACCCTTTTTGGATCCATTTCAAAGCGTTCCCACTGGTCTTTTCATTATGAATATGCTGTCTTTAGCATGTTGAAAACACACGATTTTCATTGGAGTGGGTCTTTAAAACACTGGAAAAAATAACAGGAAAGCAGGTGAGACAAAAATATTAAAAATGTAAAGAGCTGCTATAGACAGAATTCAAGGATCACAAGGTTTTTGTTGCGTCAGAGCTACATATCAAACAATAAATGTGTCGCCACCATTGTTGTCACCATGTCACATGATCGGGGTGGGATTTTGATTGAGTGCACCTTTTAACCTGCAGGTTGGGTCTTCTGTGGTGATTTGTGTTTGGAGAGGGTGGGGAGGTGTTTTTATTGACCCCATCATTTAACAGATTCCATTAAAGATGTTGAAAACAACCTTTCTTTTGTTATTCGTATATTTTTTTGGTCAAGAATAACTACTGGATCCTCATTGGAGCCTTTTTATTTTTGCTCATTACAATGAACCAGCCTCAGCGTCTGGTCAAGCTATGAAGTCGCTGCAGTTTGAGTGAATCTCGGACAACACCCCAAGGATTCTGCATGGCAAAAATGAAGCCTAAAAGGTGTCGTCCGTATTGAGTTTACCCCGCCCACCTAAAAGATGTTACCAAGACAACAAGATGGGGTGAACAAAAGGGAGTTACTCAACTGCCAATTAAGGAAACGCAGCATTTATAAGCATACAAACCTGAATTCATTCCAAACAGCTCATTTTAAAAACTGCACCACCCAACCAGTAAAGAATATTGACATGAAAGAAAGGAAACAAATACAACAAAAGTATTTGACACCAGATATTTTTGGTTTAGGGTTAGACGTTTAAAACACTAAGATGCAGTTTTTCTAAACCAGCTTCTGGAACAGCAACGATTGGTAACTTGAGGTTTGCATGACATTTGGGAGTGCAAGGTAAGAAACTGTCCACACTGTGACTAAGAGGTTTATTCATTCAGCCTCCAAGACCTAGAAAAGACATGTCAAAGGGCTGTGAGGCTAAAAAAGATCAAGAACACTTGAAATCCACACATTTCTGCTGTCAAAGTACTCATAGGCACATGTGACTGCAACAGCTAGCTCTTTGGTCTTGGCTGATCGTGGCTCAACGGAAGAGATGACTGTGGCGTCTTGTTCTCGATTCTTCATTTTCCTTTGTAGATGTTAAGAGACAGACTGGAAACTGGTGATTTTATAGGATTTGCACTTGGAGCTGCTGCTTTTCTGTAACAAACCAAACGTTCCCACCAACACACAAGGCAGCATGTCTGAGACCCCTTATGAAGACAAGGATAAGACGCCTCCATTATTGGAAACCATAATGTCTCTACTTATGCTTCTGATGTCAACAGTAAACCAAAACCAGTTTTAGAAAAATCCACCCCAGAACAGTTATGATGGATGTTACAAATGCAGACAAAGAAAACCACGAGCCTAAACGTGTTTCCGATTGCAGGGGAACAGCCTAGAGGTCACTGGTGAACTCACCTTGCTGTAGTTACTTTAGTTTTTTAACACGCTTCATCAGAGAAGCTAAAAAATGCTTCTTGGCCAATAAATTTAGATTTTTTTTGGTGCAATTTTTGCTTTCTTCTTCCCCTCCCATTATGTTAGTAGGATGGTCCCATTTCATGACAAATCAGCTTCAGACCTCCCTTCATCTGATGTGATTTCTTTTCCCCAAATAGACCATAAACGAGTGAATTCATGTAAATGAGCAAAGAATTAAAAAAATGTTTAATAGTTAAATCTTGACAGTTTTTGATTTTTAATTTTTTTTGGACATTTAAAAATTTGACCACACTTCTGGCGTCTGTGCTGTGGAAGTTTTCTATAGAAGATCATGAAAGTTAAATTTATAAAAGTTTTCTGATGATTGACATTTTACACCAAAATAAGAGCAATCTAAGGTCTAAAACCGTCTTAAATGAGTATTTCTGGAACATCTGAAATTTCATAGATAAAAAATTTGCATAATTTAAGTTTGTTTCTCAAAACAGCCTTAATTTTTATATTACTACACTTTAAAACATTCTTGTTGCTTCGTCATCTCTTGGTCGTGTGGAGTAAAGATGGGAGGTCAGAGGATTTTAGATTTCTAAAAACCTCTTTCAGGAGCTTTTATGAAGCCTTCCTGCAGAGAACTGCCTCTAAATTCAGGACGTGTCTGCATGGCGGCTGCAGGTCTGGGGTTCGGCTGCTTCGTCACACCACTCCACCCACAAAGAAGCATGGGCACAGTCAGTCCTTCGTTTCAAGCTCCATTTAATGTCCTAGCAAAAGGAGAATGTGACTGAACGAGTGACTAAAATAGAAAGTGCATTTCTTTGATGATCACTGCAGATGAACAGAATAAAAAAAGATCAAAGCAGTTTGTCTGGTGTACGACGGAGCAGAGCTCGGTAGAAACCAACCAGTAAAGTGGCTCTGACGGAGGATTGGGAGGCGTGGTGTCAATCAAAGGCACGTCACAGCTTCGTCTCACCGTGGAAAGTTGCACAGAAACGCACACACACACACGCAGTCTGCCGCTGCAGCCGGGCCGACGGAAAATAGTCATGGAGTTCTGAGAGGCGACAAATGTTAATCCAGAGCATAGTGAAGCGTTTTAATGTGGAGCCTGTAAGAGGGAAAACAGAGCATCTGCCTTTATTCAAGTGGGTATGATCCGAGATTATTCAGAAAAGTGAGGATAACCAGAGGCGGGAGGGGAGGGGGCTTTAAAATATCCTTAAAGATGGCCCGATAAATCCTTGGTTACAACCGTGTCCGCTCTAACAGTCAAAAAGAAACCAAAAGAAATTAACATTCAGTAAACATTCTTCTCTAAAGGTAGTTTCCCTTATATAATCTGTAATTTTCCTCTGCATTTATGTATACATAAACAAGTTTAATAACATACCAATCAGTGGTTATTTCACAATTGGAAAAAAGACAAAATGTTTACACTCTTTTACAGGTAAATAAAAGATTCTGTCGACTCTTCGGTCAGGGCGAAGCGTGCTTCAGAGTCCGTCTGCTCCTTCTCGGCTATTAGATCTTTACATACAAATATGAACAAAGTGGCGGCTGGCGCTCTCCAGCCGGCGAGTCTTTTAGAGAGTAACTATCGGGTGATGCTGGGAGGGGGAGGAAATAGCTGAGGGCTGGAGGGCTCATAGCTGGCCCTCGCTGCAGTGGCCGTCCTGACTGCCGCCGGGCTTCTCAGAGTCCGGACCGGGCAGCTCTTGGAGGATGAGAGCGGCGCTCTTTGAGGAGAACTCGTCACCGTCGGGCTCCAGGTCGTCGGGGCAAGGCAGCTTGAGGAGCTCCTCCCTCAGCTGAGCCGTGTGCCTCTGTGGGGAGGAACAGAGGGGACAGGTTGGGTTCTGTCCTTTATGATTCTACAATCACTTCATGATGGTCAAGGAAAAAGCAGTTAAGGATTGATGCTTTTTAAAGGCCCACTCTGAGGAAAACGGTGAATTAAACATGTTCTTGTGGCATTTTTCTCTTGATGGAGGACATAAAGAAAATTAGGCTCAAAATTTCATTTCTGAGTATTCCTGTATTCAAAAAGTTGTGAATAAGGAGCATAAGGGGAAAAAAAATGCTGTTTTGAAAAAGCTTATTTGTGGTGCAGACAACATTCTGGACGGGCCAACAAGCTCTTAGCAGTGGGGAGGGGTGGCATGGCTCCATGGCAACAGTACTGCTCATACGCGAGAGTTTCTAATAAACTAATGCTGCTCTGCAGAAACTGTCTTAAAAAAAAAAAAAGATACATTTTTTAAAAAATTGTAATTAAAAATGGCATAATCATCCACTGAGAACTCTTTGGTTGTGAACGTAGCTCATGCCCCCTCAGAGCAGGCTGGACAGCATTTGTTCAAATGGATCTGCATTCAGCTAGACAGAAACTGTTGGTGGTTGAAGTGTCAAGTGAAACATCTGGAAATGAGAGGACCACTGAGCTTTCTAATAACAGTTCTGCCATCATCACATCCTTGACGCCCTGCTGGAGTGAATTGTCTTGTGGAGAGGAAGCTCTCAGCTGACATTTCTCATAGTGGTTTCCTTTTTTGTTTGGTGGATGCTGTGCATTTTATTGAACATGTGTGCTTTTATCATACTTAAAGAAACAGCTCAAACAAAACATAACAGTTAATTTGAAGACTGCTGCCGCCTTCATAAAGGTGTCGGAAAATTCTGAGGCCAGAAGGATTTCATGATAAACAATCATCAGATGTCGTCTCCACTCACCTTCTTCTGTTCATCTTTGGCCTCTGACCTTTGTTCCCTCTACTGAACACTCATCCAGAAGGACAGGATGTTGAAACATCCGTCATGTTCAGACCTGTATCAGGTCATTTACACACGTGTGTTTGTAACAGCTGCTTGCCAAATAATCTGTGAAGTATTCTCCTCCCAGATCCCCTCAGGGGAACATGTAGCTCTGGATGGGAATCACTGCTCTACACCAACACAAGCCCAGTAAAGGCTTATGATTAATGGAACAGGCCAAACATGGAGGAAGACGTGGGACTCGAACCAGTGGAGCTTCTTGTTCTAGACAGATGGGAGGGAAGCAGCCGGGGATGTTCTCAGCGTTTGAGTCTCAGAGGGATGTCAGATGGGTGAGGAGGGGAGGTACTGCCTCTGATTCCATCTGCAACCTGTCCGGGAGGGGCTCTGTTACCCGGAAGGATGCCCTTCCTTCACTCCCTCTAGTTTCTTTAAACTACATGGAGTCCCACTGATGCCACAGATCTTTGAATAGAACAAATGATCGTCTTCAAACATCGACTGTATAGAATAACTGGACCGAGTTAGTGTAATATCACCCACAGAAAATGCTTTTCTTCCAGCTTCAACCATTTTTTTTTTTGCAATAGGAACACCGCCATGGTGGAGCCAAACGTCATCAGCAATCAGTGATTGGTCCAAATGGGTCTGAGTCATAGTTTCTATGGCAACCACTCTTGCCAATCAGGGGTGAGCTTGTTAGAAAGCCACACCACTTGAAAGCTGGCTACACAAAATCTCCCAAATGTTTTCAACGCTTGATGTGGGACCACGTACTTTCATCTGATTGGGCAGTTTATTTTTTGAATAACTCACAATAAAAAATATAATGAAAGAAGTTAAAAAAGGTAAAGCAAAAAATGTTATTCTGACCAACAGAATGACTGAGTAACAGCTGTTTATTTCTCTCTAGACGTCTATGGAATTTTGGCTTCTTGGAGCCAGCTGGTACTTCCTGTTTGGAACGCCAGGGGGGAGGGGTCATTCAGTCCAGTTGTCTTGTGCAGTCAATGGCTCAAAAACATTTTTAGATTATTTTTATTTTTTTAGAGTCTGGAATGAGAACCCTGTAAATGTGAAGGACTAAAAAAAAAAAAAATTCTGCAGAGGTTTGGAGAAAACTTATTTAAACTTAATGTATTAGCTCATATAAGAATTCTTTTTCAACAAAATAAAAGTCCGGCAGTATTTCCTCTTTACTTTCTGCTGTGTAAGAGTACTGATGAGCCTTCAGAAAAAAAGGATCCATGTACAAATAAATCAAAGGGGCTAAAAAGGGTGGAGGTGTTCTGGACATTAGCACCTCGTCACACCTTTAAGGAATAAAGGAGGAGGAAGAGCAGAGCTCCTTCACAGCCTTTAGCATTCTGAGCTCATTCCTGCAAGGATCTTCACCCCCCCACAGACACACACTGAAATGAGGTTCCTGCTCCCAGAGTTCATACGTTATCTGCCCACGCTACGTCATGTTGTTGCTTGGATACAAACACAACCTAAAGACGTTTTTCCAGCTGACTGTTATTGATTTATTAATGTTGCTTTAATATTTTATGCTGCAACATCATCACTTCCTTTTGGGGGTTAATAAAGCAGAACATGGTTGCTGATCTGCAGATTTCATGATACATAATTCATTTCACAGACAGGCGCCCTTCGAGATATGAAGCTCTGACGTTACCTTTAGTGCAGCTGCATGATGGGACATGGTGCGACCGACCCTCTTGTCGTTGCTGTACTGCTGGATGTCAGTGATCCACTCCTCACACTGGGACATGATCTCTGCTCTCTTCAGGTAGAAGTGCTTGTGGATCACCTGCGAACACACAGAGGTTGATGTCAGAGGCGCACACACTTCTCTCTCCAGTTCTGACCCGGCTTTGATCGCTTTCGCTGCTCTGATCTCGATGTGGAATGCTGGAAGTGCAGAGATGTGACCTCCGGGTTCATGCCGTTTCAATTTTCTCTGACAGGATTCAGTTACGATGAAGCAGTTAACTCCAGTCAGTAGACTTCCAGAAAGTCAATAGGAACAGAGAAATAATCTTAAAAAAAAGAAGAATGAATTCTGTTCAAATAGTAAACTTTGGAGAATTGAACCCCACAGATGAGACAGACTCAAACGCTAAGGAGAGGCCCAGAGAGCCTGGAGAGTTTAGATCAGGCTCCTCCCCCCGCCGACACGAGTAAACCACATCCGCTCTTCCTTCTTCCCTCAACTACTGGCGCTCAAGGATGCTGAAGTCATCCTCGATGGATGGTGTCAATCATCCGCAATCGAGCCCCTCCAGTCCACTTCCTAGCAACAGTCGCCAGGGCGGATGATCAGTATGCAGGGAGCGCTCCGCATATCTGCTGCTCTGGTGCTGGAGGGAGGCGATTAGTTATAATGGCAGCTGCTGATGTGCTGTTTACCAGGAGAAGAGAAGCAAAAAGGCAGCAGAGGGGGTTGAGGCTCTGCTTTAATCTCTTCCTTTTCCTCATGCATCTTTCTCTGCTCTTTCCATCTTTGTCCCATCTACACGGCGTGTGTGCACTTCAAAGCCACACCCACGGTTGGGTTTGTGACTTCCAGAGAGGTGGGGCACGGAAGAGAGCATTCAAGGTCATGTCAGTGAAGGTGAAAGTCATCCTGGATGGATGCAGGCTAACATCAGAAGGCTACCGGATCTGATGAGGGCTTTCTCCTGTTGCTGCTGCTTCTGCTTGGACCAGCCACACTTTGACTTTTGGTTTTTGAGCTTTCCTCACAGCGCAGAGAGAAACTTCATGCAAGCATCCGTGTTCAGCAAGCACACACGGGACTGCAGAGTCCTGACAAACGACCTTTCAACAGGCGTGAAGACACAAGCGCATACAGAAATGTAGACAGAGACCTCCGTGAGCATTCAGGGACGAGCAGCTGGTGCCATGTGACCTTTGAGGGAATCCTCTCATTATTCCAGAGGAGAAGACGAGTGAGACCCGAGTGGGAACACCTGAATCAAAAGCTCAAGAGAACACGGGATCTTTATGGACTTCCTTCTTCCGTGTGCTCAGTGCTTCATCTGTGGTTTGTTACGGGGCATCGAAGTAGAAAGATCTGATCTGAGTCAAGCTCTGACGCTCAGAGAGCCAGCCCAAAGTTTGACACATAAACGTCTCACACCCCCTAAATACATTGTACTAACTGTTGGGCTTTCTTAGCAGCAAAAACTACATTTGCTGCTTGTTCTTTTTTTTCCATAAAGTTCCTTGGCAGGTGACGGAGTAGCACAAAACAAACCAACAATAGAGCTTCAGTTCTGATATTGAAATGGAAACACGGGTGAAATACAATCCTCTTTAGCTTTAAACACCATTTACATCTGTTGTCATCAGCATTTTAGCAGAAATCCAAAAATCCGGTGCCGTTTTCTAGGACATAGTTTCTGCAGAGCGGCAGCAGTTCATTAGAAATTCGTCTCCGAGTTAAGGGCAGGACCGTTGGCACAGCGTAAGCCCGCCACCCTTTCCATCTCCATTGCTGAGAGCTCTCTGTTTACATGCTTACTCGCTAGCTTACAGCCCCTCACACCACCAACCTAATATTACCGATACGACAAAAATGGGGAACAATTCACAACTCCTGATGCTCCTGAATCACTATAATTTGAATCAGAAATGAAATTCTGAGCTTAATCTTCTTTATATACGGTGTTAATGTTAATGTCGGGGGTTTTAACGATATGTACGATGTCCCTGGAACAAAGTGACTTAGAAAGCCAGACCACAGAACAGCTTTTCTTTTTTAAATTTACATAGCAAAGAAAAA
The DNA here is from genome assembly GCF_053564925.1 of Oryzias latipes. NCBI lineage: Eukaryota > Metazoa > Chordata > Actinopteri > Beloniformes > Adrianichthyidae > Oryzias > Oryzias latipes. Next base: position 11,644,221 of record NC_136251.1, read on the forward strand.
AGATTAATCATAAAATTGTTAAAAAAAAAAACAAGACTTTTTTCCTTGAAGAACAGCTCTTTAGCTGCCTCTTCCAACACTCAACATTTAAAGGACAAAAGCACAGGGACAGAGCAGTCAAAGACCTCAATCAAAACTTTTTTAATCGAGTAAGGCGAGACAGACGACGGATGAAAACTGACACGAGGATTTTACTGTCAGTTTGTTCTTCAAGCTCTTTCCTTTGACAGACGAAAAGCCGATCCCTGTCCCAGGTTGATGGAAAATTGGTCCAGAGCAGCTTCAGAACCTAACATACTAAAACCACAGATTGTGTTCTCACCTCTGACTGTTTCAGTGATGATCAACATGGAGGTTTAAAAACTAAAAGTAGTTCTGTATGAAAGCAGAGCTCTAAATTAAAGGGTGACAGAGAGCTTGTTTTAGGTTACGGCCCCCACATGAGCAGCATTTGGAAATGTGTGATTCAGTTCACTGTCAAGAGTGTGAAAGAAAAACCAAATAGAATTGTGAGGCGTGTCCAATCACAGCGTGCCGGTTACCTCTTTGAAACACGGGGAAGGGTTGCGCATCTGCTCCAGCATGGCCCACTTGACCGTAGCCTGCCGGATGTTGCCGTCGTATTCCCGCGAGCTCTGGGTGCCGCTGGGCGTCCCGCGGGAGCGCTCGTAGCCTGGCTCGTTGAAGTAGGGCTCTGCCACCAGGATGAGCGACTGCACAGACACCAAAACCTGCAGAAGAAAGAGGTTTGAGTCAGGAGACAGAAATCCATTGAAAAGTACAGAGGAGCAGAAAACTCTGGGGAGCAGAGTCACCATGAAAATCAAAGAATTCTGAGGAGTTTGACCAACAACAAATAAAAAAGAGTTTTGGCTCCAATAAGCAGCTGTGGTCAGATGATTTGTCTGAAGGAGACTGGAGATGTCCTCCCCTCCTGGCCTTTAGCATAACTAGTGTGCCTGCTGGCCTCACATACATTGAAACTGCTTGAAATGCAGGATCATGTGAACACCAGTGACCTTCAGGAAAGACCATCTGCTCTTCCTGGTTCCTGGGCGGGCGCTCTTCCAGGCGTCTCCCCAGACCAACAACCCCTCTTTTCCCACTATCGATCTGCAGCACACTAACTGGAATGATAATCAATAAAGGCGTCTATGTGTATTCTGCAGCTCTGGAAGGCAGAAAGAAAAAACAGAAGAGACTTCCACACACTCCTTTGTTCCTGTCGGATCAATAAATATTAGGAAAAATAAACACGTCTAGAAAAAAAAACCCGGGAACATCTATGGAAGTTTAGAGTTTGTTTTAAAACTTTTCAGTATAGTTGAGTAGGTTTTTTCTCCCAAAAAAATAATCTTTTTGAAAACAATGTCCAAATATGTCCATAATGAAATATTTTAAAAGGTTCTGCCAGACAATGGTGAATTTAGTCTAATTTAACATTTTTTTTAACCAGGTAGGCTATTAGGAATATCTTTTTACTTGCAATAACTTGTTAAAAATTGTTATTGACCAACAACAGAAAAAAATTGTCACTAAACTCCATGTTAGTCAGATGTGAAAAGAAAGGCGTATCAAGCGGCTGGTTCTGGGTGTCGGACAGAACCCGGAGGCTGGGATGATGGCGGCGTGCGCTCAGCTTGATTAACACACACTCGCCGTCAGCGAAGCAAAATAATGACTCCATCTGTCATGTCAGCTGTCCAAACACAAAGCTGTTAATGGGGCGCTCTGGGCCCGCGATGAACCAGCGATGGTGACATAAAGACTAAGCATGCACTGGTGCTGATCCGCTCGGACAGGTGCCAGCCAGGACAGATCTCCATCTCACCTGTAGGAAGCTGGAGGTCTGAGGGTTCCACTTCTCCTCTGGTCTGCCGTGCCAGGTGTTGAGGATGCTTAAACAGACCTAAAGAGAACACATTTGTGGATCAGTGTCACCAGAACATGAGATTCCAGCTACAGAACTTTGACCTGGTAACAGCTGGTGTCGGTTTTCGGTAATAACCTCACCTCTTCAAGAATTAGGAGCAATTTTTCATTACTGTAAAATGTTTATTTAGGCATCACAAAAGGATTTTTAGTGTTATACTGATGACACCATGTTCTATTTATTAAAACAGACTGATGACACGGATACTACAGAATTGCTGTTTAATTTAGGTTAAATAGAAATAGTTAATTTGTTCAGCCTTAAAAACTTTGTTGTGGAATTAAATTTACTTCTGATATTTCTGTGTGGAAACTTCACCAGAATCCATCTTTCGCCACACAGAGCAAACAGCTCTGTAGAGTAAAGGATTTCTTCTTTTTCCGCTGTGATTGAAGAACGGATTCTGTGGTGTGTGGTGTGGAGAAAATCCAATGAAGGAAATAAAAGACAAATAGATCAAATGTTCACATTACAGCCAGGAGTTTAAATAATTCAGGACAGCAGTGGGTCAGGTTGTTGAGCAGGTCGGCCAATGGTTAAAGGGTCGGCGGTTTGATCCCCCCCCGATCAACTGTTGTTGTGTCCTTGGGCACGGCACGTTACCCTCCCTGTCTCCAGTGTTGCACTATTGGTGTGTGAATGCGTATGAATGTACCGGTGATGGTCAGAGGAGCTCTGGGGGCGAACTGGCAGCCATGCCCCTGTCAATCTGCCCCAGGGCAGCTGTAGCTACCACAGTAGTTACCATCACAAAATATGAGAGAGGAGTGAATGAATAATGGACACATTGAGAGTACTTCGAGCAAAAGCGCAGATAAAGCATTATTATTATTAATTCCTTCAATAATTAAAAAGGACTAAATGTTACAGTTAAATTATTTACTTCAGATATCAGAGCAGTTAAAAAACATAATGAAACCCTTTCAGTAAACTGTGTAAATCCTGACTGGTCTTATTTTTCAGATCTGGGATTTAAAAGTTCTTTGATACAAGCTTTCTTGTGGTTTCGGTCCAAAGTGTGTGTGTGTGTGTGGGGGGGGGGGGGGGGGGTGTCAACGTCGATTCCTAGCTGTCAAATGTTAAGCACTGATATGAGGTCCAATCGTTCAAGTAAGTACAGTTATCTTGTTATATCGCAATTCACTTTTCATGCTCTTGCCATTTTGCAGGAAATCCTTGATTCACAAATCCAACTGGATTCTACATTTTAATTTGTGCTTTTTTACAGTTATGTTTGTTGTTTGATGTGCACTTTAGCATAAACTTGCTTTTGAAGAGCAACTTATCAATAAAGCAGAAAAGATCCTGCTTTTCCTTTGCTTGAATCGGTGCGGCTAAAAACTGCATAAATGCGAAGCGTCGCCGTTTGAATTCAACCATCCATCATCCATCCATGCTGAGCTGCAGCCTGCTTCTCCAGCTCTTCCACTGATCTGGGAAATCCCAGGAATTTCTTCAAGCAGCTGTCAGGGTCCATTATGGAAATGAGCTGCTGCCTAATGAGTTGGAGCTAATGTGGCGAGCTTCAACCTCTGGACCCCAGAATCATGGAGGAAGGGAAGCCAGCGTGGCGGTGTGGGAGCTCGCCGTGTTCCAACATGTCTGCCAGAGGCCTGGAGGGACACGTGCTTACAAATGTCACCTCTGTGCGAGGCCTGACGTCTGACAGACCTGGGAAGGTTTCTATGCACTCCCAGTCAAGATGTCAGAGTTGGGCTGCAAGTCAACCATCAGCTGCTTGTTGCCAATTGAATTCTATTTATAATGCAGTCAACACGCATAAGTCAAAGCAAACAAGTAACCTTACAGCTTTAGAGCAAGTTCTGCACTTCACACCACCTTCATTTTGAAAACTTTGTCCTTGAAAATAAGATTTGGTCAACCCCTTACCACCTACATTTATTTCCAGCAATGATAAAATTCACCTTTGTGTTTGTTTTGAAGTAGATTCTACATTTAGGTCGTTTTAGAGCCGACGTGTTTTGTTGCTTATTTGCAACATCAGGCATTTAAGGGTTAAAACTTAACTTCATACTCGTGTATACAGGAAATTCTTGTAATGTAATATAACCCGTTTACTTAGGAAGGCCAACATGTAGAACCCATGGGGTCACATTTGGTCACTGTGTTCTTTTCTAAATTTTATTTACATTTTTTTTTTTTTTTTTTTTTTTTTTAGAGGGCCAATATCATGATTTCTTAAGCCTATCAGAGTAAAGTATATCCATACATATGATAATGTATTACCTATGGCACACTAAAACATTATTTTTTAATGAAATAATTATTTTTCACAGCTCTTTTCCAACCCGATAGTGAGAAGACTCGATCTCTGAGGCTCCGCCTTTTTCTCCTTGTGGGTGGAGCCCAGTTCATGACATCAACCTAGAGCTGGCCTTGGCAGCGTGTCTGCGTCTCGCCCACAAAATCAAACATCTAAACTTTTGCATAGATAGAAATGAGAATGGATTAAAATACTACTTTGGGGTTTCTTCTTTAGTGGAATGAACATTACAACACACTTAAAAGCTAAAAGAAAAGTCGATTTTTCATGAAATAGGCCCTTTGACCTTTTGGGCACTTTTAATTGCTGCTAAACAAAATGAATGAACAAAAAAAGTCAAACTAACTTTTTTTGTCTCCTTAGAACTATTTAGAACGATTTAGTAAAATAAAAAAAAGTCACTAAAATCTATTTGGGTAGAGGACAAGAGCTAACGATCAACTTCCCATGGTTCAAAATAGAAGAAAAATCTCAGGTAATTCAGAAATCTTTAGGTTTTTGCCTTACAGAAATGAATAACTTTCAGTCTGACTTTAATTTAATATTTGTGGGAAATATGTGGTATTTCATGACTTGGGGGGGAAGTATGAATTTTATTCCTGTCTGATTGCACCTGCTGTCAGACTAAAACTGGTTAAAAAGTTTTAACTTCTGAACATACATCCTCAAAGTCAGAACTTTGGAATCAGACGAGTGAAGGAGGACAGACCCTGACGTTTGATCAGGAGCTGCTTGAACTTGCACCCTTACTTTGCCGTCGTTGTAGAGGTTGGGGTTGAAGCGAATGCTGTGTCCACCAGTGGTCTCTAGGTTGACGAGCGGGGGGGAGTTGGGGTAGTCTTGGGGGAAGTATACGTCGAACTCGAAGCAGCCGTTGGCGTACGGAGTGTCAGCTGGGCCTGTGATCAGAACCTGGAAGCACGAGATGAACAAGCTTCAGACAACAATGCTGGGCAGAGGAGCAGGGCTCTTATGGGCTTATAAAGGCCGTTTCCATGATGCACCTGACCCTCCAGAGTTATCTGTGGTGCCACATGTCTGAAGGCGATGGAGCAACAGCTCAACATTTCTGAGCAGTGAACTTCAGTTTTACTGCTTGATGCTGTTTTCCAGCTGTGAGACTTTTGTCCTTCAGGTGTGATCTGGTTTAATGTGTTCAGCAGTAGAATCAAAGAAGCAAAGACTCGAGATCAAATTCATGTTGGCAGGCTTTTATTTTACACCTTGAAGACCTAATAATCATTTTATCTTTTCTTTTTTTTTTATCTGCTGTAGAAGTATTCCTGGAGGTCTTTTCATTACATTATTATGCTGTTTGTATCCAAAATCCTTTTCCGTGATATAGTTTCTGCTGAGAGGCAGTAGCTAACTAGAAATGTACCTTTGAGTTGTGAGCGAGACAGTTAGCGTGGAGCAACACCACCCCCTCTTCCCCTCCCCATCGCTGAGAAATTTGAGCAGGCAGCTTGTGGGCCGCCCAGCATATGTTCTACTCAATGAGTTATATTGCTAGAGGAGACGTCACGTGATTCATCATGGGAGGAGAGCGGGTGCGGGTTTCAACTCCCAAAATCAGAGAAATGAGTCCACGAAGGAGGAAGGCAGAACATTTCACAGGAAAATATTATATTTTTTTCCTTTAATGCTGCAGGGGCATCATTAATAGTACACATGTTGACATGCGTGATGCTGCAGGGCTATCATCAACATGCTGTAAGATATACATATAATCTGCTGTCGACATAAATGTAAACTTTTTTGTGTTAAACCTATATACAGTGTACTAGGACTAGGCTATTATAGTAATATAGATTTATACATTTCTGACTCAGTGACTGAACTTTTCTTGCAGGTTTCCAATGGATTCAGACTTAAAGAAAAAGTGGGCCTTAGCTATCAGAAGACTAACGCAGATGGATCAGTGTGGTACCAACTAGCAATACATTCTGCCTATGTTCAAAACATTTTGTGGAAACTAGGGCTGCACGATATGAAGAAAACTCGCGATATGCGATATTAGTAATTAATATTGCGATAACGATATAATTTGCGGTATATAAACAATTAGCAAAACAACCAAAAATATTATTCCCATTCCATTACAACAGCTTAAAAATTATACTACAAATGACCCTTGTTGACATAGGAGGCGAACATACAGCATAATAGGGCGCCATCCGATTAGTTAACAACGTAGAGGGGTCCATCTGATTGGTCAAATGCAGAAAGGGATTCTTTCAATCCATTAAACACTTCAAGCTGCCATAAGATTGTTTGGCCACATCTAAGGTAACCATTTATTGCAAATTTGCTGTCTTTTGTGATATGCATATTGCACAGCTTGATATTGCGATAACGATAAATTTGCGGTATATTGTGCAGTAGGGTTGGGCGATGTCCCCTAATTTGGCCGTTGACGATGTTTGCTGTCAACCATCGGGATGGACGATGACATCGTCGGGGGGGGGGGGGGGGGGGGGGTATTTTTTACATTTTTCGTTCTTATATAACTGCTATTCGTTATTTTGCTTTTTTCCTTTTATTTCCCAACTAATGGTTAATCCGCGATGATCCAGTATAAACTGAGGGAAGTGACTTTTACAGAAAAAGTAACAAGCAAAATAGAAAAGAAGTAGTCCGCTCCCGCACTTAACTAGCGAAGTGGACCGGCGGAGGGCGGATTTACAGCTTTATGTTTGATGGGAAGGGGGGGGGGGGGGGGGGGGGTACATGAGCGGTATGTGTGGGAGATTTAAGACTGCGATCCGTCCCGCAGCTCTAGGGGTACGAGCTATCAAACTCAGAACCGGGTCTAAACGTGTGTCTGAGCACAGCTCGGATCGTCAGCACACACAGCGGTTTGAGCTTCAAAGCAGAAATGTCGCTCAGTCCTTAGAAAACATTCAATCAATCACGTGGATTTGTGTTTCCAGTCGTGTCCCGACTAAATAAAGGCTGATGTTATTCACAGGATGCAGCACCACCCAAAGCTAATGTTGTTAGCCCGTGTTAGCATACTGCTAATCCTGGCTACGTTCAGAAAAAGCACTGACCACACGGATTAAAATTCAAATGATGAGCGAACAGGTGTTTCATAATAACCGTAACATTATTAAAAGTACGTTTAGAAGATCGTCTCGTATTTTACCGAGCTGACATGTCAATGCATATAGCCGCTCGGCGCTGTTTAACATTGTTTTGTATTGAATTGTTACCTTCAATAAAGTTTGGAAAAAAAGCCGCTCGGCGGAAGTTGTATCCTCTTCCGGTTTTCAAACTGCGCATGTGCGAATCCTGCGCGTGTGCGAATGATTTATTCCGACCGAAATTGTGACCTTAGTGAACGTTTTTATATTCTGAAAACTTTTTTCTGGGCCCATGTACACGGTTGGATTCTAATCCGACCATTGATCCCATCAGGATATTTTGTACATGTAACCGCGGCTTATGGTGTCGACGCGCAACGTGGCGGGGGCGTGGCATCACGATGGTGGTCTCTCCATCGGGATGTCAGTCACCCATCACGATGGACGATGATATCGTCCATCGGCACAACCCTATTGTGCAGGCCTAGTGGAAACACATTTTGATAAGACTGGCCAGATTGTTCGCTTGAAACCCGGCACCATACCATCTGTGTTACACCAAATTGATCCCTTACATGAATTAGTAGTGTAAATCTATTGTTAACTTTTGGACTTTTTGTTGACTTATTTATTTATTCATTTATTGACTTATTATTTATTAATTGTTATTATTATTTTTTTTGACTTACTATTGATTTATTATCTATTATTATTATTGACTTTTTGTTGGGCTGAGCTTTCCGGCAGAGTTCTCTGAAAGAGACAATCCTGCATCACTTCCATCACCAGACTGAAGGGATGGAGGAGTTGACTAAGTAGCAGTTGGGTTCAAGTTCAGAGAGTAAAACAAAACGATGTGTTGCCTGCACAAATACAGAGCAATTGTGTAAAAATGTTTAAAGTTCACAGGAGGCTCTTTAAAAATGAGAAACGCTTCGACAAACGCAGAGGAAAAATGTACAGAATCATTAAATGGAAGCAGGAGCTTCGATGAATTCAGACAAAAAGGGGAAAGATGTGCTGACCCCTCACAGATCTGGGGGTTTCCACCTCAGCAGGCACCATTCTGCTGCTCGGGGGGAGCAAATACAAAATAAATAATAAATGTGGGTCTCACAGAACCAACACCGTGATGTTCACTGGGGACAAACATGCTCTTGTTTCAGCCTTCAGGATGTAGCCACAGCAGCATTTAAACATATGTAGTGTACATAAAGGCGTTCATTCTTCCTCCCTGGACTCTTGTAGCTTTAGTGATATTTGTTGTGGCTGAACTGCTCTCTGTGTTTTAAAGGCTCTCTGGCCAAAACCAAGTTAAACAGATGAGGACTTTGACATTTAGTGAAGGAGATGTTGCCATTAATCAGCTGGTAGGGGTTAGAGTCATTTTTTAAATGTCACTGGAGTCGTTTTGTGGTAAAAACACACATCACACACACACCAGAGTCCTTTCACAGGAGTTCATTCAGTGTCTGCAAACAGCTGGGTTGACAGTACCTTCATGATGTCCAGCCTCTCCTCGTCACAGCGGACAAAGACGCTGGAGGAGGAGGACAGGGGCAGCGACGTGGACAGGGTGACGGCCTCCTGGGCGAGCCGGCGGGATCTGGCAGCGATGTTCGTGTCGCTGGCGTTCTTCACCTGAGACATGTAGTGGTAGTTGACCTTGAACATGAGCTTCCCCTCCTCGTCCTCTGAGACCATCTCAAAGGTGTCTGGGTGAAGAGGAGACCATAGCACATTACCCTCACTGTAACCCCACACATCAAATTCAAATGTGTGAAAATGAGCAGATTCTATTTTAATGTTCTAAGCCCCTTTTACAGAAGTTTTTTCTCTTTTTAAAAACATCTTTGCTCAACAAGTAGATTCTACAAACATATTTTCTTTTTAATAGCTGTCAACGCTGTGACATTGGGTACAAACGGTGACTAAAAGGATGTAACAAGGTTCCAATGAAGATTTTAGTGCAAATCTTCATTGGAATGAGACTCTGGGAGCTAATGTCTGCAAATCAATCAGTCTTATGAGCTCATACTGAACCTTATTGAGCCTCTGAAACGTTTCGGCTTCTCTCCTTAGCAGCAGCTCTGTTCAGTTTCTCTTTCATCAACTCATTGTTGGTAAATTGATGTTTAAAGGAGCTCTGCAGAGCATTTTAGCTCAATGTTTGCCGTTTTGACAAACATCAACACTGAGGTAGCTGTTGATGTAATGTGAGATTGTTTGAAAAAACTAGAAGAAAGTAATGTAGAGCTGACAAGGGCAAAGCGGGAAAATCCAGCATGTAATTCAATTTTTGATAAAGCTACATTCCCACCGCCTTCGGCAAGGTGTGTTCAAGCGGACACTTCAATGATAAGTCTTTGTAAACCGGCGTAAATGTGCAGCTTGGGCTTCTGTGTTCAAAACTCTTGTGTTGCTACGCACATTTTGTAAGTTAGACCAATCAGGGGCTCTGATTTGGTAGTGACATGTGAATGGCATCCCTTTTAATTCACGGAAGTACCAACTGTTTGATAATTGATCATAAAGGAGTTTGTGTCCGGTCGCAATTCTATGACACCAAGTCTTTCATTTATCGGAATAGAGCTGTGAAAGAAAAAGCCTGGATCAAGATTTGCACCACTTCAACATTTCACACCAAGCTTCTTCCAGCTGTGGGCGGCAGACACGCGCTAGTTGTTCACCTTTCAGCTCATCACGGGTCGAATCAGCTTTCACTGATACGCACAGGTGGTTTTTACGCCGGATGCACTTCCTGACAACGCTGTATTTTTTTCCGGGCTGGGGACCGGCACAGGGAGACTTGAGCTCCCTTGCGGCTACATAGTTTGTCCGGTGTGAACACCCCGGGCTATACTCACATTTAAGAACCCGTGTTTAGCGTGTTCTGGATAGCACATCTTATGCCCAGAGTGTCCCACTGCTTCACAAATATTTAAGCGCAAATATGTGTTCTGTGGTTTACTTTAAGACTCCACAGCTGATTTAGGCACATGAGAATAAAGGAGGACGGACTGCAGCTCTGCTTTGATTAAGCGCAAAACAGAAACTGAAGGAGTCACTCTGGCTTAAAAAGAACAAGTATAGGAGTTTTTTTGTGCACGCCCATTAAACGTTGGTTTTTTATGGGATATTGTGAGCAACATTCGCAGAAACAATAATAAATTGATGTGCAAAATAACTCACCAAACTGCAGTTTCTTCATGGCAGCAACATATTTTTCCTCCAGAGAACGAAGAATGGAGAGAGGTTTGGGCCGGCTGGAGGCCTTCTTTGAAGACTCCACCAGCTTTCTCTCTGTGAGTCGAGTGAAGTGACAAAGAACAGAGAGAGAAAAAAACAGAGTGAATAACAGCGCAGAGTCAGGGATCAAACAGTGAAGAAAAAAAAACTCCAGCCATCAAAACATCTGACATGTGAACAAGCAGCAGAACTGATCTGACATGGAGACACCAACCAACAAAAATCCCGAGATGATCCCAAATACAAGGATTAGATTCCAAATACAAGGATCAGATTCCAAAGACAAGGATCAGATCCCAAAGACAGAGATCAGTCTTAGTGATCAACTTATGTAAACTTGTCACAGCGTAATGGTATAGTACAGTTGTCATTAGTGACTTAATATACTAATATTGGCATATCATCAGCTAGTGAATAGTCAATTAAAATGACATTCCACATTACATACAATAACAACAATCTGGATTACTTATTTCAATAATATGATTTTACAACATAACTTCCCTTATGAAACCATAAAGTGATACTAAAAGCCACTCCTCAGCCCTAAATATGACAACATCTTTTCTTATTATACTCTAATTTAATGAATATGTGAGAATTGTTTAAACTGCTACCCTAAACCAGTCCACAGTCTGATCGCACGTGCATTAAACTTTAGAGGAAAACAGACCCCAGCTCTTCAAAAATGAAGACTGTGCTTCAGAACACCAAAGGAGCTGAAGATGATCATCATCCAGTCTGCTCGCCGCGGCTGGTGCCTCCCTCGGTCGATACGGCCCTCCTCTCGTTTGCTTTGACATCTCACTGAGATCCTATCTGAAGCCTCCTCACTAATTACATGCTTATCCATCTGTCAGGCTCTAATCCTGCCAAATCTACACTGGACAACTGTGTATCAAGTGCCATTCCAGAGGTCTTTATCAAATGGATTTCTTCACATGAAGAGACATGACATTGATCTTTATCTGTGCCTTCTCTCTCACCTCCATCCCTTCTAATGGGCAGCTTCCCACCTTAGCCATCACTTATGAGTCACTTTATGTGGACCGAGCATACAAATCCTCTGGAGAGAGTTTGGAGAAGTGGGCGGGAGGAGTATAATTAATCCTGTGTACTGTGTAGCAACAAGGTAATGGGGGAGGAGTAATGTTTCATCATGTGGTGGACATTTTATTGATGCTTCTGTCTGTTCAGTGATTAATGGCCGGTTGGAAAGATCTCTTTCTTTTCTTATTACCTTGTGTCCCAAACAAGTTATGACTCGTGTAACTTGGCCTTAACCGTTTCTCAAATTCAGAATTTTCTTATTTTCCTTAAAGGCATTATTGGCTTCCTGGGGTTGAAGAAACAACTCAAAAAGATGAAAACGTTTGAAGCGAGAAGAGAAACTATAGAGGACACTTGGCCAATAGTCCAGATGAGTGAGTTTGGTCCAGTTTAACTTTCTAAAACAGGGTCAAAGGTGTCCTTGATTGGAATTAATTTGTCAAAAGTGCTGTCATTTACAACTGGGGCTCGTTTTTGTGTCCTTGATCAGAGAAGCCGGGGCACAGAACAGATGAGAACATCAGAGACGGATGGAGAGACAAAAGGTCGAAGCTGAGAGCTTCTGCAATAATTCACATCCAGCTGAGATGGGATGAGGTGAAGCGCGGTGAACGGTAGCTGGCTGAGGTCAGGTGAGGAAGGAGGTTTTTGTCATGTCACTTTGTTCAAATCAGGCCTCATTTGCTGTGTTTGAGTTAAATACTCAGTAAGGTAACAAGATATTTTCAGTGAAGAAGACAGTGCAGACATGCATACACACCCTGGTTGGCCTGCCGCAGGCTGGTTGTGGCGGCGCAGACGATCTCGGCCGTCTTCTGGATGTCCGGCACCAGAAGAGTCAAACCCTCGGGCTCTGGCTCAGAGCTGTCTGCTTTGATCACACCTTTACTTTTGTCCTTCTTTGACCTATACAAACAGAAACACAAATGTCCATGTCTGTGGCACATATGATAAATACATTTTTATAATTTAACCACGCAGGAACCACACTAAACCAGTATCCATTTTCTAAAAATGCCCCCCCCCCCAGGAAGCTGTTGACAGATCCTCGTCCCAGATTCCCTCCGCAGCAGATTATGAAGGTGTAGGTGACTGCCCTCCAAGCAGACCCTGAGATTGTCCTGAGTGTCTGCTGGACTAAAGTGCAGTTGACAGGCGGGGACGGGGCTGGGGGAGACCATCCTCCGTAATTAATCTCACTGCCGGGCTGTTTGCCCTCTGCCTCTTGAGTCAGAGTCCGCTGTGAGTTTCTGTGTTCAAAGTATTCAACCTTTAAAGTTTCAGTGTTCCAGTCTATCATCTTAAAAGTTTAAAATGTGACCGATGAGATAAAAATTCATGAAAGTTGACACACTTTCTAATCTCAGATCTGATAAGTTTTATATATTTAAATCCTTCCAATGAAAGACTGTCACTAAAGTTTAGGTGTAATCAAATCAAAATCTGGATAGTAATGGTGATTTGAAAAGCCCCAGGCAATGCTCTCCTCCAGCAAGATAAGCGCGTCTTCAGCTGGATGTCAGCTTCATCCTGAGGGCAATCTGCAATGAAGATGAGGCTTACGACTGGAGATGAAATGCAGAAAAACTGTCAGATTGAAGCAGCGAGGAGTCTGACAAGCTCCGTCTACTGACATCAGCTGATCGACATGGACTAGAGGAGGAAAGGACATCAAAGGGTCTCACTGTAGTTAGAACAAGGACTCATGGGAGTTCTAAAGTCAAAAACTCTTACCATGTGAAAAATGTTCTTTAAATTAGCCAAAACAAAATCTGCCAACAGACTAAGACAAATAGTCTTCCCAAGAAATCTTATTTTAAGAAAAAAAATTCTATTCACTAAAACATGTATTTTTAAACTAAGATTATTTTGCTATTAAAAAATGTTGTAATGTTGTAAGAGCATTTATTTTGCAAGACAAAAAAATTACAATTTTTCTAGAAACAAGGACCTTTTTACTTTCTTATCAACTTTCTTAAGATTTAGTTTTTTTAGTGTAGTAATGTCAAAAATCCTAATCCTGTTTGCCTAATCCCTAATCCCATGATGGTCACTGGAAAATATCAAGCAGCAACAGAAACGTCATGTGGTGAACTCTGCAGAATCAATGACAAAGTTCTACTAGACAAGTGCTTCACTTCATCCAGAACTGCTGCTAGTAAAATTAACTCCACAAGAAATGCGAGATCTATTAAGAGCGTTGTTTGGTACTGTATGTTCCAGAATAATCACATTTGTCCTCTCTGTTGGACATTAAGTGCTTTGGGTGAAACAAACATGGCTGACAGCTTCTGGAAAATTAAAGAGACCACGCCCTTCTCATCCCAATTTGGAAATAATATAACAAAACAAAATATATGTAAAGTTCTTAGCACAGTTGTGCCAAAAATGAACAATAATCATAGATAAAGTTAAAGCCCCACTGTGTGTGTTTCTGTGCTGAAAGGCTCCTATTCTACTGAGGTTAGCTGGGATGACCTGGCTTCAGGTACCTGAAAATGTCCAAGTAGACGAGACAAACAAGACTGACTGATGTTGGGAAAGGTCAAACAAAGGCTGGTTTATACCTCACAAGAGTCAGGCCATCAAACAGCACGCAAGGTTGCAAAATAACCACTTTTTTTGTCTAACGGCTGCATAACTTTCCAATTTCTTATTGACAAAAAACAATTCTGCTCTGACGGCAGACTGCTTCATCCATAGGCTGCCTTTATAGCAGCAGGGGAATTTAACCCCGTTTATACCAACATAGCAAGAGTTACACAGCAATCCCACCCACCTGGGACAGTCAGACTACCTTTATTTATTTCTAATTTCCAAGAGCTCACCACTCATGGAACGTGTGAAACCAACTGTGACAACTATTAGGAAGTGGCCAGCAGGGACTGACGCAGCACACAGACTGGAATAGGTTTGTTTCTCCAGCTACCTGAGGCTCTCACATGAATATCAACTCTCCCTCTGTGTCGGCCAACTGTTAATGCCACCTCTGACGGTGTAAAAAAATGGAAAGAGATGGCCATATATGCAACTCCAGGCCAGCAACAATGCCTTGCAGATCTGGTTATGCACAAACTTTGTCCAGGACAACCCTGGAGGGGTCGGGCCTAAGGAAACAGCAGAACAACATTCAAATCAGATCAAACTTTATTGATAAAATGTGCTTCTCCTGCCTTGCGCAACTAGAAGCGCTTTACATTTAAAAACAAGAAACAAAGACAGTATTACTATAAAAACCCAACCCAGCCTTCACCCTCCCCCCTTCCCTCCGTTAGCACATCCCACCCATGACCCCTATCCATGACTCCTTCAGTTCTGAATCCCAGCGCATAAGGAAGCACATCCCAGCCATCAGGCTGCAACCATCGACTGTATATGAGAACTGAACTGAGTGAGTGTGGCGTCACTTTTAAAAAAAATGGCTTACTTCTAGCTTCAACAAAATGAAGTAAATTCAGTCGCCATTTTTTCCACAATGCCGCCATGTTGGAGCAAGATGAGGTCAATAAGCAGGGATTAGTCTGAGACATCGTTTCCCAGCACTGCCACCAATCAGGTTGTTCCAACCACTTGAAAGCGGGCTACATGAATGCGGCGTGGGGGCCAGCAGGCACCCGATTGGCCATTTTATAACTTGAATGACTTGCAATACATAAAAATCACAATAAAATGAATTAGCAAGAACATGTTAAAAAAATAAAAACGGTAACAAAACAAGAGCTTATTCTGACCAATAGAATGAGTAATAGATGTTTATCTTTCTATAGATGTCTAAAGGATTTTGGCTTCCTGGAGCCAGCAGATACTTCCTGTTTGTAATGTGAGGGGGTGACTCAGTCCAGTTCTCTTATACAGTCAATGGCTGCAACCCAAACTTTTTAATCAAACAATTGCTACAGCGACTAAAACAAAAACACCTCCATGTGTGCTGTATGCTGGGCGGAATCACAAGAGCCTCTGCAGACCTGTGATCTTTCTGGAAGGCTGCTAAGAAAGTGAGCTGCTTGCAGGAAAAAAATAAACGCTGCTAAACTCGTGACAGGTGTTTTCTAAAAATACCCGTGGTCACTACGCTCTGACGTTGTGGGAAGAGTTTACATATGTAAATCTGAAAACAGCACGCCGTCAGCGAGCTGTCAGCAGCTGTGAGGGAATCTGCTGATGGTGTGATCACATCTGCTCCTCAGACTTTCACATCAGCTACTTTCACCACTTTCAACTGAAGCCTTGAACCAGCATATGATAAGACAAGACATTGGTGAACGTGTCTGTGAGCATCTTCAAATACAGCTCTGCTGCAGAATCTCAAGAAATCACTCGTGTCCTCGCATAAGCGTTTTTATGTTAAAGGGAAACCGTAATGATTCTCTGTAAAAGAAGCGCTGGAGGTCAGAAAAAAAACAGGGGTTTTCACATCGTCTGTCATGAATGAGGGTCTGCATTGACAGAACAAAAAAGGAGCTCCTATTTTAACCTCACAGAAATCCCGATGGTCTTTTGTCTTACCGGAGGCGATTAGTGTATGTGTCCACGCAGGTCTTCATTTTGGCCAGCAGCATCCCAACAGAAGTTTGTCCCTCAGAGTGCTCCTCATCCTCCTCCTCCTCCTCGTCCTGGCCGGGGTCTCCAGACAGAGGCAGCAGCAGAGGAACCAGGGCCGTGCAGGAGGAGATGGCCCTCAGCAGCTCCAGCAGAGCCCGGTAAAGGGGGACGTGGCGCGCCATATCCAGAACTGCAGGGAGGAGATGGGAACAGCTTGGTCAGTGACTCATTAAGACGACCATCGAAAAACTCCATATCTGAAGACTTTAGCCATAGAACTCAGGACACCTAACTCAGGCACTGTGACTTATTTCTTGCACGATGTATAAAAAGTGAGCGAATAAATTCTGATTATTTGTTGGGATGATGTTAAAATACAATAATCTCGGGGAGGGGGGTATGACCATTTTGTTTTTCCAATAGAAATCTAAGAGAGGAAAATACAATTTTTCTACCAGATTTAGCTTCAAGCTACATTCCATCTGCCGTCCAATAGTGGGGAAACCAAAATAGAACTTATCCAACTTTATTTAAAAAAAATAAATAAAATAAAATCTATCAGTTATTCCTTTCTGACAGAAATTCCCCACTGTGGGCTTACACATGGTTTCAATGGTGGTGGGTTTCAATCAGAATTTTAAGGAGCACTTAAAGCCTTAATAATGAGTAATAATGAGTGTGCCTGATAATCCAGAGCGCCTTACAAACCGATCCGTTCTGGTTGTACCTGCTGATATCAAAGTGATTTTGAGAGGTACACGGCACTCTGTGAATATGTTTTGTTGGGTGTTGTTGTGAAGATGCTAATGCGGCTGACGTGCAGAGGTGTCTGACTTTTTTTCTACGCATTACTAACAAGGTTGGGAGTTACAGGTGTTGTGAATACGCTAATGTGGCTAACATGTACCGTGTTAAAAACACATTCTAGAGTTAATGTAAACACAGAAAGTCTGACTGACTGACATACAGACTTATCTCTGACTCTTTTCTTGCTTAAAGGGCCTATACCATGCAAAATATATTTTTGGAGCTTTTAAGTGTATTATAATGTTCATTCCACATGAAAAGAAACACCAAAGTAACATTTTGATCCATTCACATATTTTCTTTGTATTCTTCTGTACACCTGCGCTATGAGCATCAGCCCGACCCAATCTATGAAAAACAAGTGGGTTCTCACATTGTGACGTAGATAAGTGAGAACAGCCCCTGCTCTCAAAAAAATAAAAATAAAAAAGTGAGAACAGCCCCTTCCAGGAAGAGTCTGTGCTGTCAGGTCACACAAAGAGCTAGCGGTGATCAACAAAAACGCTTTCCTTTTACATGCACAATATGTACATCCATCTTTGCAAAAGTTCAGATGTTGTTCGTTTTCATGGGTGAGACGCAGACACGCTGCTGAGGCCGGCTCTATGATGGCGTCATGAAATGGGCGGCTCCCACACGGAGTGAAAGGCCCTCAAAGATCAATCTGCTTACTTCCGGGTAGGAAAATAAGCTGCAAAAATAATTCATATTTCAATTTAAAAAAATATTTATTTTGTGTGCCAAAGGTAATATACTATCATATACATCAATATTGTTTACCAATAAAGACTTAAGAATAGCATGGTATAGGAAATATAATGTGCCTTATAGTTTAATGCACCATATAAATTACATAAATTCAAAAATAGACCATTCATTGACAGGGCATCTCATACTCCAGTACACCCTTAGAGAGCAAAATATGATAAACCCTTCGTTGATGCTTCATTTGAGGCTACAATGTGAACAGAGTCTATAGAACTGCTTGAAAGCAAACAGACCAGTCACAGTTTTGGTCTTTGAACGGACTATGACTACTATTAACCTCCTGAAGATCCAAACTTCTCTCCTCTGCCCGTTTATTTCTCAGTGCTTGTTTTGACACTTTCAAATGATTTTTATAGTGAAGAACACAGACATTTATGGGACTAGCGAAAAGCTAGAAGAGATATTCAAATTGATCATAAATGTTTTAGTTTGCACAGACAGGAGTTTGATTCACTTCAGAGCTCTGAGGCAGAAACTGCATTAAAGAGCGGAAAACCCCAACTAAAAAGAAGCCAAAATAATGTTTTATATCGAGCCTTTTTTTATACTGTAGTGGTGCAAAAATAAATACTTGAAAGGAACTAAGCATGGGAAGTTTTGAAGAATTTCATGCTTCGTAGTGTGATATCAAAATAAAAGATCAGGCAGCTTTAAAGGCTAAAGTTTAGCTTAGCCGTCCAATAATCACAGGTATTAAAGTTTACATGGCAGATTTGAGTTATAACTTTTGTAAGAACTTGATTTTAAAAACATTAAAATAAACCAATCTTTATGAAAAATGAAATTCTAATTAAAACAAAGTTCTATCTGTATTAAATTGGTACTGTGGCAGTAATACTCAGCCTTGATTGGTACTGAAACTTCTGTAACCATCCAAAACAATACATTACAGTTTCCTGGGACTTAACTGGACGTAGCTTGAGGATGGCTTCAACCACAGCACGTCTACAAATTTGGTCCGCCTTCTGTGCCCCCTTCCCTTCCATTGTCTAAGAGGTACACATATCGTGTGCTTAGGCAAACTTTGCTTCCATGCGTTTGACTCACAGCCTTGACACAAAGACAGAAACTCCCCAACTGCTTTACATTTAAATTGAAAATCCAACCTCCCTTTCGCCCTCCTCCCTAAAGTACATAAACATCCTCGTGCTTTAATCTCCTCCTTTAACCAGCATACTCCAGGCAGCACGAAACATGAAATTCCCGTCTCATCTGGACACTGACAGACGTTCTAGGAGCAGTTGTGTGAAATCATCAAAGATGCCCCCCTCCCGCTCAATGTCAGACTTGATTTTACAAAGGCTTCGGGTGGAAAAGGCACGAAAGGCAGAACATCCACAGACAGTTAACTAACTCACAAACAAACAGATGACAGGACTCGCAAACAGGGCGTTATCCATAAAAAAGAATAAAAAAAAAACGTCATTAAAACCCACCTCTCTTTTTCTTCTTTGAATGTTTGTTAAAAAGTGATGAACACCTAAACAGAAATTTAGGTCACAAAGCCTGAATGTTCTATATTATTACCCTCTGTCCTTCAAATGGCTCTATGATGGACATGCCAGTAACTATTAAATTAAACATTAACAGATATGTTGCCTTTAATATTAAATAGTTGGTTGACTGTCTTTCTGTCTTGCTTTCCTCATTGCTTCATACAGAGTTAATATGCGTTTATTGATAATCTGATTATTAAAAATAGAAGAAATTGTTGATACACAATTTATGATCAGAGTTAATGGTGAATATTTCTTGCAATAAAAACGATCTAGGGAACTACTTGCAGACTTTGATTCTTTGACAAACTTCAGCTTCATCATCTGGTCTAAAACAAGCAGTAAGAGGTGAACTTTCCCTCTGAAATGATGCATGTTGTAACTTCACGTGACCTTCAGCACATATATCAATGTCCTTCCTTAGCTGCAGCAGAGTGAAATTGGGGCAGGGTGTGTAGCCGTCACCATGACAACCCGTCAAACCCTGTATCAGATAGTTCATTTCTTGTGAAAAACGATTTAAACCTTAAAATAGTAAAACTAAAGTCATTGTTATTGATTTAGGATGTATTTCATAAATGACCATGGTATGAGCAGGATAATGCCCTTCAAGGTGTCTTAGCAGAAATCGATAGGCACGTATTTATGTCGTCTTTATGTCAGCCTAAGAAAAACAAGTTTAAAGGTTTTTAGAGAGTCAAAAAGCATCACTGGTTTCTTTAGAACTCTCAGCCAGCTTCACTATATATGTTCCTCTGTTGGAGGAATCTCAAGATCCTAATCATTATTGAAAGTTTGACATTAATATTGCATAATCACCAGGAGCAGCAGAGGGAAGAGCTTCTCAGATCTGCTTGCAGCTTTAATGACCTTTTTTTTTTTAAAATACTCTGGTAGTGCAGGTCGCATGAACTGAACCAATCAACCCCTTGAGGAATTTTCTAACTTTGATTTGCCACCTTTGGAGGTCAATCTGGGCTCTTCTTTTCTCAGTTTGTGAACAGTTTTCCTCTGGTTGAGACCTCATCCAGGAAAGGTTGTCTTCAATCCTGCGGACCTTAAACTTCTGATTAATCTGTGTAGTTACAAGAACATCAAGCTGCTTGGAGATGCGCTAGCATTTGTCATCTTAAACCTGCTGCTTGGGGATTTAAGTTCTAATCTTTCACTGAGAAGCCTTTGTTTTGATTTGTAGACTTACGCAATCTTTTTTAATGAAATGTCAGTTTCAGTGATCATTAGAGATTTCTTTCCTTTACTGAGGAGAAGCAGAAATTCTACCTGTGTGTCTTTAAACTCCCCCCAGATATCCTCTTGATCTGAATCAAACTGTGACAGCACCATGTTCATGACTGTACTCCGGCGTGCCTGCTTTCATTCATCCTCGGCTTCTTTAATATTAAATGAAACTAGCACTTTAAACATCCATGTTTATCTCTAGTCAGCTCTAGTCTTGTCATAGTGGTGGAGAAGGTTTCTGAAGTCTTGTCGAAGGGAAAAAAAAAGCTTTGGAAGTCTGATCACGTTTCAGCAGATTTCTGCCCCGTAGCTTCATGTTTGATCTTTATCTTGTCAACTGGTTCACAATTTTATGAAATTATAAAAACTAGATCCTCGTCTGGAAGCTGGAGGAATGGGGCTGAAACCCCGTCTCCGGCTGTGAGATGAGCAGCGGTCAGAGGAGGTGACATTCATCATCACCTCTGACCGTCCTGGTCACAGCAACCTGCAGCCATTGCTGTGTGACCGGCTGAGAGCCCCGACTCAGCATGATTTACAGCCTTTTTAAAGCCTGTACAGAGACAGTCGCCACGCTGCCGAGCACCACGCTGGGATGGATTCATGGTTCAGATGTCCTACAGAGCAGAAGCAGCTTTGCTGATGTAACAGTGGGTCTTAGGGCTGTTTAAGCTGTACGACTGGATTCTGTGTTCCCCAGAAAGAACACTGAAAGTCTAACACTGAGAAAATCTAAAGCAACTTTGAAAAACACCTGGAGATAAATGCATACGTGTGAGGAGAGTTAGTGAGCAGAGGATACGCAACAAACAAATGTTTTCCATCTTCTACTGCAGCTGAGAGAGCAAAGAGAAACTCCAAACCATTTTACTCTGATTCAGAATTCAGTTTTCATATGTTTGAAGCGTTCAAAACATGCTTGTCAATGGTTTAAGTCTCCGCTGAATAAACTGAGGCCATCCCTGGACTTTGATAGGAAAGAAATGGTTTTTGCATCACTTTTAGCCTGTGAGAGCAAGTTAAAACAGTTCAGAGTCTCTTCATCCCTAAAAATGTTTTTCTTTGACTTCAAACCAGTTTTTCACATTTAACGTGCAGAAAAGAGTGACTTGCTTAAAGAAACACTGTGATAAAATACAGTTGTTTTTTTTAACATGCTCTTGTAGAATTTTTCTGATGGACATGTTTAAAGAAAATGAAGCATAAAATTGCATTTCTGAATATTTCTTTTTTTTTTTTTTTTTTTTTTTCTCTTTTTTTTTTTTTAACTTGTCCTGTCCAACAGCTGGGCAGACAGACGAGAGCTGAGGGCCTCTTGTGTTGGACATATTTTGCTTTAACAAGAGGGGTTATTAATCTTCTGACAAACCAAAGGTATGTCTGAATAAACCCCTTTTGTAATTGAGGCCAAACTTTATTAATTTCAATCATGTCTGAAAATCTTTGGTGTTGGACCGGACGGAAAAGGAAAGAGGGGAAGAAGAGAGAGGGACGCTAGAGAGAGGGGGGGGGTAGGGGGTGATAATAGGAGGGGAAGGGGGATAAGACCATGAAGCAGCATAGAGCAGACAGGTTTACTGGTTGTTAATCATTATGGTAAGGTTCAAATGCAGTACAAAAAGGGCGGGGCCTGTCCACACACACACTCAAATGTTATAAACACACCTGCTAGCTGCAAAAATGTCCACCTGTCGACATGTACACAAAACAGATAGTGTTCACACGCATACTTATGCCTGATAACCAACTAGTGTGAAATATTTCAGTCATTCAGTCATGCAAGCTATTAGTGCAAAGGTGAGCTAACACCAGTGCTCAGGTGAGGTTTTATGTTCTTCTAAAATGGATGGTGGAACGTGAAAAGAAGGAGGGAGAGTGCCCAGCCATCCCCACCCCAAGACCCCCACCGCAGCAGCAGCGGCAGCCGGAATCCCCCCAACGCCACACGGGAACCGGCAGGGAACAACCGCCGCCCGGGCGACCAAGCCCGCCACCCAGGCCAGGGCCAGCAGGGCCGCCGCAAGGCCCCCAGAGCCAGAGGCCAGGGAAGCACGGAGGGAAAGAGAGCGCTGCCCCAGCCCAACCAGGAGAGCAGCCCCCCCGCCGCGCCGGGAGAACACAACGCAGAGCCCCACCGGAGAAGGACGCCCACAGCCCCAAACGAGCACCCCACCACCACCCAGGAGTTCCGGGCATCCCCCCGCCCCAACCCCAAGTACGAGCCAGGACCCCCCAAGGGAGACCCGCTCCGCACTCCAGGCAACCATCCGCCCGGCCCACGGTTGGTCCAGGGAGGAGCGAGGCAGGGGGCCCGCCGCCCCCGCCCAGGAGGGGGGAACCCCGGGGAAAAAAAAGAGGGCCCACAAGGGGTGTTATAAATATGGCCCGACCAGGCTCGGCCACAGTTGGAAATTTGGCGGGGCCCAGCACTCAGGAGCAAGGACCAGAACCCACCCCCCAGGGACCAGACACCCCCGGCTCAGATGTAATGTGAACTCCCCCACCGCGCGGAGAGAGCACCGCCGGGCCCAGGAAGCCGGCACCCCGGGGACACGGCCGCCGTTGCAAAGGGGGGCCCGCACCCCCCACCAGGGAAGAGGCAGGGGACAGACGGACCCAGGTCCCACCTTCCTTGCAAATTGTGTGTGCGTGTATGTGTGTTTGAGATGGTGTGTGTGTGCATGTGTGTGTGTTTATGTTGGGATGTATATATTGAGGGGGGAGGGGTGTGTGTACTAAGGGGGGTGCAGTTAAAATTGGCGGGTAGGGCACTAAGGGGACATCTCCTGATTACTCACAGTGACGTCCCCTCACCCTCCCCACCAAGGGGCCCTAAATGTCTAAGGTGCGGTTAAAATTGGCGGGTAGGGTGCTAGGAGGACATCCGCTGCTTGCTGGCAGTGATGTCCAAGCACCCCCCCTACCAAGGGCCCTACATGTCTAAGGTGCAAATAAAACCGAAAGAGGGGGGGCCCACTCCATATGGCAACCATAGGGCATTTCTGAATATTTCTTGATTCAAAAAATTGTGAATCAGAAGCAGATGAAAACAACCTTTTTAAAAAGGAGCTTATTTGTGACGTAGAAAATCGAAATGCGGGCCACAAGCTCCCTGCTCTTAGCAACAGAGAGGGGAAGGGGGGCGGGGTTGTTTTGCACCTCTGGTCAGGCCAAACCTAGAGAACTACTGCCACTCTACAGAAATTATGTCCTAGAAAACAACACACCCTTTTTGATTTTGACTAAAATCAGCATCCCGGTAATCTTATCTGAAAGTGTCTTTTCGCACATGATTTGTGAAATATATGCGGCTAGCCCTGAATTTTTTGACCGCACAGACCTAGAGGAAGGGGTTAAGGTTATGATTACAGGTTAAGGTTACGGTAAACCACCAAAAAGTTCCTGAGTGGGGCTGTTTCTACAACTCAGCGCTCCTCCAGGGGAAGGATCAAATGTGGAGAACACATCTGATAATGGGACTTTAACTTTAGGTTTCATTTTAAATACGTCCAGCCAATGGCTAAATGCAACCTTGGACGCACTTACGTGCGAGCAAGGCAGCAATGCTCATCTTGGCAGCACGTACTACGTGTGGCCAACAGTAATTTCCACCACTTTTTGTGCTGGTCGCACATAAATTTGCGCGAATGACATCAGCCATCTTAATTAAAAGGTTAATGGGAATGCTTTGAAAATAGCAATAACGTGCTGTAAAATCTCAATATTTTTCTCAACTGTTCATTTCTATCGATGGATAAAAACAAGAACCAGTTAAAACGTGGCCTTTTCCCTTCATCTTTTACCCCTTCTAACTCTTTCATTAGCTCGTGTCGTTACTTGAGGTCCACTAGCAGAGGAAGAGGAACTCTTTGTTTTCCTGTGTTCCTCTGTCATGGTGGGACAAAACGCATGGTCAGTGTTCAGTGTCTTGCAGGCGCAGCAGCATGTTTGGGGGAAACGGTAAAGCCGGACAAAGACAGCCAAACCCTCAGCTGCGTTTCCCAGGAAACCTCAGAGAGCCCTGAGCTTTGGTCTGTCTCACTGAGCTGCAGATCTGGGGAGTCTCTTCATCTATAGCTTCCACCTTCAGAGGTTTAGAGAGAAGAAAACACAACTGGAAGTGAGATTTGTAAAGATAAACAAATTGCAGCCCTTTACAGAACCAGCAGAGCTCTCTCGTGTGTTGCCTCCTTTACAGTGTTCAACATGAACTCACTGAGGAGCATCAGGGAGGATTTGACTGTGTTGTGCGGAGCTGACTGGGAGCAGCTTCCATGCAAACCCATGGAACCACACACCAACCATTGAAGCATCCTGTCTGTGACCTGTGACACACCATACCATCCATCAAATTACACTCAGCTTTAGCATAGAAATCACTGCACCTATTTCTATGTTTTCAATCAGACTTGGTGTTTTCTTTCCTTGTAAACCAATAACCATTCTATTTAGTGAATTCTACAGTGTGAACTCCCCCTTTTGACCTGAACAAAGAAAAAACCATCATGTGCAGAAAAATCCAAACTGTCAAATGTCAAGAAGAGGTTTTAATTATCCCCCAAATCCTGTTATCTACTGGTGACCCGCTTCCATTTTCATCCAATTTCCTGCCTGTTCTTTCCGTGTGGATGAAGGAATCGTGTAATTATGGGTGACAGACTGATTGATGATTGGTATTTCACTGTAAGGGGTGACGGGGGCCCCTACGTTTTGAACACATGTGGACTGAAACTCACTGAGAAACACACAGCTCACCCTTGTTCCTGCAGGACTGAGACGTCCAGAACCAAAAAATCAGCTACTTATAGAAACTCCATAAAAACTATATGAAGGCCCTCAGCACAGAATCAAATCTTCCAGCTCCTGAGACCTCAGCTCCGTTTTAACGAGGTCAGCAGAGACAGAGCCTTGCAGGAACAAGGTTGTTAATTGGCCTTAATGGGCTGTGCTGCAGTGGAGGGTGGGGGTCTTCCATAATGGAAATCTGTTCAAAAAGCTGCCAGAAGGCCATCACAGGGGCTCAGTCTTTTGAAATGTCTGATATCCAACAAAACAACCACTTCTGCACAACCATAAGAAGTTTGTGTGGCAAAGAGTTAAAGCAGCTTCTGAAAACCACACTGCAAGGTGTGCAAACAGGCGACTGTTGGCTGGAAAACTGTCAGAGCTGCTTTCTGCCAGCAGCTTCTCTGCCCAGAGTGGTCAAAAAAAAAGCCTGGATGTTGCTGGAGGTCCTTTCATGACACAATGCTGCTTTATTAAAGCTATCGAGTTAACACGCCTCGCGTTCCACAACTACCTCTCTGCAGGTGGGAGCAGAACACTGCTGTGAGCGGTGAAGGTAATGTGTGGGGGCCTCCTGCATGGAGGGATGCTGTATGGACTTTCAGAGCCAAGAAGGCTCCGAGCATGCAGGTCACACAGAGTGGGTGGCGAATAACTGTGAGTCAGGTTCATGGCTGGACAGCGGCGGGTCTTCCTGACCCCTCTGGGCCAACCGAGCACAACAGAGAGGAGGAAACCGTCAGACTGAGACATGTCTCCGCCAACACACAGCTTGCCTCAGTGGACAGATAATGTGCATCGAAGCGACACGACTTTGAGGCACCAGAAAGACGTCGCCTCCAGCACTTTGTCATTTTAGAGCAGCCGTTCCATTTCGGTGCAGATAGAATTTTATTTTGCTTTTTTTATATAAACTGTGGTTCTAAAGTGCATTATGTGTCCTGGGTCAGATTAAAGTTTCTCCCGGAGGATCGCTGCTCTCCAATAATAACAGAAGCAGAGTGGCATCACAATAACTTTCCTTTTTAACACACATTTCCTGACCCAAACTGGAGTTTCCTCATATTTTGAGACTTTGAGACAAAGAAGATTTGCTACACTAAAACATTCATTAACCTAAATAATCTCTAGGTAATTGAAAAAAATAGTTCATTATGCGTTTTCAAACTGCTCATGGCATGCTAATTAAAGCTTGACCCTTTTAATGAGCAAAAAACAAGTGGACGATTTTTTAGTCATTTTTAATGTTAGACATCTTAGACCAACAAGACAACTTCCACCTGATCCAAGCTGCCTCGTACCGATAGCTGTTTTATTGTTAACAACACAAATGTCATAAAAGCTGTTATGTCTAAAGATCCACGCCAATGAAAATTGTGCTTTTGGTGTATTTAGCATTTTTCTAGACAGGACACCCTCAATATCAAGTTTTTCCTATAGGTTTATTGCTCCCAAAATTAAGCAGGAAATCTGGAAATATCTTTGGAACATTGCAGGTGTATATAATCTACACAAGATCAGGAAGACCTGACTCTATTGCTATGTTTAGCAACCTTCCTATTCAGACACCCATCAAAGCTCAGTTACTGGATTTTGCTCTTTTAGTCCCAAACACGTTCACATCTTGTTTTGATTTGATAGCACAATGAAAAGCAAACCAAAGTGCCAGAAAACATCACGCAGGTACAACCGAAAACTGTTTGGGGGCATCAAAGGTAAAAAAGATCTCCTAAACCAAAATGAATAGGCAAAGAAGAAGACCCAGCCAGGTCTGCTGGAGATTCAGAAGGGAAAACCCAAAAAGGTTTATCCCTTGTGCTATCCTAGGGACTTTAACATTGGGAGTTGGGTCATCTAGAACCACTAGACAGTGCTCTGAACCTTTTATCTTCAATGATCTGTGATCTTCACTGGTGTCCATGGATTACATGAAATCTTTCCACCTTTATCCACCTTTATCATGGTAGGGAGAACACGTCAATGGAAGGGTGGGGTCATCTACGATAGCACAAGGGTTATGTCACTCTTTGGTGCATTTTTGTTAGAGGATTCAGTTCAAGTCCCACTCAAACCATCGTTTGATCTACTGTAAAATAGGCTAAAACGGAAAAAAAAACTTTGTCAAAGTGGTAAAATACACAATTTTATTTTTAAGGATAAATGGGTCCTAGTTCCTATAGATTTAGAGTCAAAGGACAACGAGAACTGAGCCGACTGCATGTGCTGCTCTATGAAACACATTTAGAAGTACAATCCAAGTAGGAGACTGAATAAAGCATCCAAAGAACAGTTGACGTTTTGAGTCTCGTTAACTCAAAACCTTTTAGAAGTGGTTTGAGGGGAAAACAACGCCTAGCAGGATGTCTCCCCTCTGACATGTGCAAAGATAAGAGTGAAGAAAGAGGCTGAATTAGAGCATCACTTTGCTGGTCTTTCTCAGCCACGCAGAAAGAAATACATAGGTTTCTGTACAGAGCCCCCCCCCCCCCCCCCCCCCCCCCCCCCATCTTCTCAGGGACGTCCTTTTTTTCCTTCCCACTGTCACATCCTCAATTCCACTGTTGCCTCTAGCGGTGGCCCCCTCCTCCTCACCCTCTTCCTCCTCCCCTCTTCCCTGGTCTGCAGGAGCAGCAGCAGCTTATGGTGGCTTCCACTGATGGGGATGCACTCGCCTCCTCTGGATTTCTTTCGTAGCTTTTTGCATTTGCCTTTTGTTTAGGTGGGAGCAGTGCGCTCCAGCAGCCCCCAGAGCGGCGGGAGAGGAGGAAACAACTGTAAGCGTGAGCGATATCATCTCCCCCTCCCTCCCCTGTCTCACCCCCTCCCTCTCGCTCTCGCACTCCTGTTCCTTCATTGCCACGGCCATCAGGACCCGTCCTCCCTCTCCCAACATCATTCTGCTTGGTTATGCAATGCACGGTGCTCCCCGGTGACTCGCTGCTGAGGCTGGTGGAAGACGCAGGCTTCCTTTGGCTCTGGTCCGTGGGATTTTTCGTGGCTTATGGTTTCTCTGGAATATCACCTGTCACACTCTCCTAATTTGGGAGCTGCCTGTTCTCAACCCCCACCCCCCCACCCCCACCTCTCAGAGGAGGCTGGCTGTCACCGAACGCCTGCAGACTCAAACACGCTCACTGTTGGCATGTGGGCTTCGGTGACGGGTAGGAGGCTTTCTGAAATGTTCAACTCCTGCTGATCCTCAAAGGAGGCAAAACAAGCGAGTGTGTGCTGAGGAACGAGGAGGAGGCACAGAGACGCTGTGGAGGGAGCTGGTGAAGATGAGCAGAGGAGTTTAGACAGAGCAGAAGAAAAAGGAACATTTTTTTCTAAAAAAGATGCGGAGGTAAAAGGACTGAAGGAATGGTGGGGAGGTAAGACAGAGCCAATGAGGAGAGGCTTTCTCCTCAGTAACAGGCTGAGTGTCTGAGCAGCAGAAACACAGCTTTGCTGTTAAGGACTGACTCTTTGGACGCAAGTGCTGGAACTTAATGTAAGGGGAAGCTGGAGGAGGGGGGGTCCTGAACTTTACAGGTGTCGCTTTTGACACGAAGGCTGAAGAAGTGACGTGAGGCTTGAGGCTTCCTCTCCCTTTCACCCCTTCTGTTGCTGAGGGAATGCGACTCTGTCCCAGAGTGCACCCTCTTCCTAGCCTCCAGCTCCATATGCAGCACGATTTTTAAAGCCACATTTCTTGTGGAAGGACTTCAGAAGCATGCTGGATGATGATGTGCACCCAAAAAGCCATTGGGTAAGGCTCTTTCTCTTTTCTTTCATTGTCCTCATGTCCCTGGCGTTACAGAAGACATGGAGGTGTAAGGGGAACACATTGGCTGCATTTACAGGAAAGGTTGGAACGATGTTGAGGGCGACAGCTGTGAAAATGTGAGCTGGAGAAACAATGAATGTTAATTATAATGGGTAAAAGGGTTAAGTGTGCTTTAAATGATGTGAGGAAACGCCACCAAGCGTCACTGTGCCGTTTTAAGCGTTTCACTGCTTGGGCCACCATCAGCTGTTAAGGAACTCAAACACAGAAACTAATTTAGGAGGGGCTTCACAACTGTTTACTTTGTTCATAAGTGCAGCAAGCTTCGGCTCTGATGAGGGAAATTTCAGCATGACGTAGCTCTATCAGGGGATGGAGTTTCAGTTACACCATGTAGATGACCTCTGCCTAACCAAGTGTCTCCATTTCTCCAGATGAATGTCCCTTTGCCAGGTTAGCTGAGCACCAGGATCATGGGCACCACTGTCGTCACTCTTGATGACGTGCGGGCTCTGGAGGTCAAGGAGGAACAAGAGGAGTCCATCTTAGCCCTGTTGGGCATCATCGGAACGTTCCTGAACCTTTTTGTGATCGTGTTTGTTTACATATATACCACACTGTGAAGAGGTGAGGCCAAGAAAACTAGTTGTCAGGTGCGACGTCTGGTAGAAGCAGGAGCGTGAGCAGCAGAGTGCAGTTGTCTGCAAAGACGGACAAAGAGCTGGCAGAGAATCCCGCCCGACATGAACCTTGACTGGAAACAAAAGACGGGTAGAATGGCCAGAGTGGCTGAGGATGAAGGAGAAGGAGCCATGCTGCCAAATCCCAGCTATGGGCTGTGGAGATAACGAACGGCTGGAGGACACGAGAACAGTTCTCAGCTGAAATCAGGCTGAGAGGAGCCCAAATGAAAACAAGCCTCCAAAAGGACTGACTGGAAATACAAACTTTCCTTTGATAGAATGTCTATCGACAGCTGGACTAAAGGGAAATATAACGGATTGCATTTAACTGTGCATTTCCTCAGACTTGGACTTTATGGTGAAGTTGGGGATCCAGTCATGGCCATCCAAGGACGGAACAAGCAAATTCAGAATTGAACCGAGCACAGACTATGCTGCTTTGAGGACAATGTTGGCCAGAAAGGTTACAAAACCTCAGACTTGCAGAGAAACGTGGCTACAACCCGCGATCACCTTCAAACTGGTTCATCACAAAACCACTGAGTCTTCAATAAAAATTATATAAGAAACCTTTAGAATCAAAAAACACAAGTATTGAGTTATTGTTACATTAGCAAAAACCAACCTGCAATTACATAATTTAGCCAATTTTATTGGGAAAAGGGAAAGTGTCCAGTGGTTTTTCTGCAATTCTATCCATCATTTGAAATTTGTGAAGGGTGTTTGAGGATTTTCTGCCTTCATTTATCCTCGTTCATCTCAGAGCAGTAACAGGAGTTCTAATCTATGTATTAAAAATGCCTTTTTAAATAAATATTTGAACTATGTCTAAATGTGAAATGTCTTTGAGTACAAAAAAAAGACTTTAACCCAAAAAAGAAAGGTTAAGCTTTCTCATTAAGATCAGGGAAGGGCAATACGCTCAGGAATACTCACCAGTAAGAAACGTCACAGAGGTGATTTAAATAAAAATGTGGGGGCTTAAATCTTAAGATACCAATGGTTATCAGGCAGATTGGAAGCAGAACTAAACCTCATGTGACACAGAGATTGATTCAGGTGAATAATTACAAACTAAACGAAATGGAGATGGATATCAAAGGTACATCCATTCAGCCTAAAAAAAAAATGGAGGCAGGGTGCATTTTGGGCTTTTTTCTAGTCCCTTTGTAGAGGTTTATTTGGTGTAAATGTTCTTGACTGAATGCCAAGTGGAGAAAAATTACAAGCAAATCCCCAACGGGCCAGTCAACTTCTAACTACACAGCAGCATCTGCCACTAAATAAGAGTGATGTAGCACAGGAGCTGACTGGCTCCACCGACTAAAGTTTGGAATAACCTGAAATCCTTGCAGTTTGATGCGAGGTAGGTTCTAAAACATGGTGGTGCCATTATCAACTAAGCTAAAGAAATGTGGTCTTCATTAAGAGAGCAACAAAACATGGGGCGCGGGCTTTCTCTTTGGGTAATTGAGAGCTGTGGTGACATTCAAAGGTTTTAGCTCTCATTAGTGGCTTAGTCCGTGGTGATGGAAAGCCAGGGGGTTGGCGGGAAAAGGTAATGTATCCCAGAAGGCTTTGCCGAGACACAGATGATTAATGTGGAGAGGCTCACTGGGCTGACTGGGCGGCAGAGCTCAGAAACTGGTGGAAAGAAGTGAGAGGAGGTAAACGCCTGCCTGCCCGTCAGAGAATTAAAAAGAACATTTTCTTAGTTTTGGGAAGAAGATTGAATCTGAATCAGTTACTAAGAGATGTTTTTGAGCCTGGAGTTTTGAAGGTGGGCTTCAGTTCTCACTCATAAATAGATCACACCTGCATCAAGAGTTCAAGGAGAAAAATAAGCACCATATAAAAACAGAGAGTAAACATCTACTTAATATCAACTGACTGGCCTCTATCTGTATAAATTGAACCATATTTGTGAGAACAGTTTTCATGCTAGCTAGAATGTTGGCATAATTGCTAAGCAATAGTTAAAGCAATTTGCTTGCAATCTCTGAAAAATGGCTGAATATGCAATTAACAACTATAAAAATATAATAGTTTAGAAACTAGTTAATTCACATTTTTGTACAGTTTCTAGCAATAAGTTTAAAAAAATTAAATTTGTATAAGAAAGAAAAAAATGAGAAATGAAGTAAAGCAGAGCGT
The DNA here is from genome assembly GCF_053564925.1 of Oryzias latipes. Taxonomy (NCBI): domain Eukaryota; kingdom Metazoa; phylum Chordata; class Actinopteri; order Beloniformes; family Adrianichthyidae; genus Oryzias; species Oryzias latipes. The sequence continues at coordinate 11,676,063 of NC_136251.1, forward strand.
ACTTGCAGAGGAAAATTATCACTGGTTGCTAGGCAACAGCCGATGAAGACAGTGGTGTGAGACTGAACATGAGCATCTTCTGAACACTGGAGACTTGGCGATCTATCGCACTGTGTTTTGTGCTCCAGCGAGGAGAACGGGAAAAAGGTTAAGCACACGCAGGACGGGGATTGCTGCTGTTGAAACTGAGGATTCTACGTCGTCATGGGAACGGACCGGGATGCAGCCAGAATGATAATCTGTGTAGCTGTTTCAGTAAGGGGGTGTGCGTCAGGTGAGATCATGGGGCTGTAATGTAGAACAGTTGACTTAACCTAGGAGAGCTTTTTTACAGACATCAAGGCTTCTAATATTTGCAACATTTTGTTCTAATAAAGAAGTTAAAAGGGATAAGGTGGAGGGAAAGAATGTACACGGTAATTCTATAGCTAAATATCATGATTACCATCTGCTAAGAGCTTTAAAAGCTTAAGAACTGGAAGTTAAGGGAAGTATTAGTAACCCTTGTGCTATCCTAGGTACTTTAACATTAGGAGTTGGGTCATCAAGACCCCATAAGACAGTGCGCTGAACCTTTATCTTTAATGATTTGTGATCTTCACTGGTGTCCATGGATTACATGAAATCCTCTTCACCTTGATCCACCTTTGTCATGGTAGGGAGAACACATCAATGGTCATCCTGACCACATAGGATAGCACAAGGGGTATTAATCCTTGGTTCTCCATAAACTAATGTCTTAGTCACAACTGTCCTTATGAGTGGATATGGGCGTCCTGCGAGTGAAGAATGGGTCATGCAGGTGGCCTACACAAAATATTAAGATTGTGAACCTCTGGGTGAGCCCGCAAAGTGAAAATGTTTCCCCATGTTTTTTTCTACATACATGCATGCTACTGATGAAAGGTCATGTTGTCACTTAAACACGTAAGTGCAAGTAAGATTGAAGTAGGTAAAACGCAGGCACGTCCTACAGATATTGAATTTTTTCCGACCCCCCTAAATCTTGCGCACTCTGCAAGGAGCCCGTAAACAAAGTATACCAGGGATGAGTCGATCCTCCTTCCACGACCGTTGTGTGATCCTTGCGTGCAGCCTGGCTGACAATATTAGACAACAGAGGGTAGAGTGTGTGGCCTTCCTATGGGCACTTGCCTGCACACCCTATGTGCACGAATTTCCACGCAGTCAGGAGCCAGTACTCACACATTACAAAAGAAGGGCTCCGTACAACAGCATCACCAGTACGTCATACATGCGTTACTTCACACGACAATCGTACGTTATATTTTCATGACATTATTTGAGGTGGGTTCTCAAGGGAACTGGAATCCACACCCGCGTGGCCCTGAAGATGTGGCCACGCCTGTCTACGACCCTCTACGGGCCCATACACCTGCAGCACCGATACGAGTCAACCCCCTGTATGGCTGTGTTTGACTAAGACATAAATCCGTCCAACAAAACATCCAACAGTGCAGATGAATATTTGGAGTAGGGATGGAAAATACTGGAAATATTGAAAATATTTTTTACTGTTATGTGACATGACAATATTTTTAAACAGGTGTTGGTCGATACAATTACCAATATGAGATTTTTAAATCTATTCTTTTCACAGATGTGACACCAAGTCTCTACTGTGTTAGAGTTAATTCTGAATGTGTAGATTTCCATAAAGAAGCTTTTCTTTTTAGCTCTATTTCACTCGTGTAACGTCTGGAGACACAGAAAGAAGATGAATCAAGTGCTCCGTGACTTGCAACGAGGAAGAGTGAAACAAGCCGTTCATCACAATGAGGCAGCTGTCATGTAAAGCCACGCTGCACTTTAGTTTCCATTGAATTTGTGGGAACAGTTTTCAAACTGGTGAAAATGGCTTCTGAATCAGAGCAGCTTGGATCCGACTCTGATGTGGACCAAAATGTCCTTCAGGGGAAACAAACTCACAGGCATCTGATGAGGGAAAGCTCAAAAATCACTGATTTAGTAATCTGCTAACTCAAAGAGAGAAGAAGAATCATCAAAGGCGCCAATTCCAAAAAGAGAAGAACTAACGGGTGAGTTTCAGAAACACTCATCCAAAACCTGCAATGAGAACGCTAAACATTTAGAGAAAGTTTCTTGAAAAAAAACTTTACTTTTGCTTTGACTGATTTGTCTTTAAATGGTAATTATGTCCATAGTTAAACCAGACAAGAAGTTGTTTTTTGTTTTTGTTTTACTCAAATAACCAAATAAGTCTTTGCAGGAAGATCAAGTTTTGGATCTACACTCCGTGCCATAAACAAACATGTCGTTTTCTGGTTGATGCTCTCGACATCAGTCTGTTATAAACCCGTCACCCCAGCTGGTAAAACAGTCTTAAAGGAGACTGCTCCATCATAAAGGCTCTGATTCAACAGACAGTGTAGTGACACAAAAATAACAAAGGGCTGTGAACTTACAAAGTTTCACCCACACACACACACACACACACACACACACACACAGGCATTCGAGTGTGTGTCAGAGGCATTCACCAGATAATGAGGAGCAATTACAGCCGCTTGCAATGCCTTTTATCTGCTGTTATTTAATTATGAGACCATCAGTGCACACAAAAGAGATACTCCTGCACGGCAAAGCGGGCGGCGGTGCGGGGCGCACACAGGATGCAGGCGCTCAGCTCCACCTGCTTCCTGGCTGATAAGCAGCAGCACAATGAAAAATGGAGAACACAAACACTCGAGCTAAAAATCCACACACCTCTTGGGGCAGAAAGTGCCCGCCGTCGCTCAACAAACCAAACTAAAGCCATGCAGGTAAGAGAAACGGTGGCTGATGCTCCGAGCCACGCTGAGCTTTCATTACCGTGTCACTTCAGCCGGAACAGGTTGCTGAAAAAGTCAATGGACTAAGTTCAAAGCTGGTGCAACTCCCAACAAAACTCATTTTCTTAATTCACGGCATTAAGATTGAACCCAAAAATCTTTTTTCATGTCCAATGGGACATAATATTGGAATATTGCAAAGAAGAGCTCCACAGAAACCCTAAACCAAATCTTTATTTTCCTCGTCTGTCCCAATTTATCCACATGAGCTTCTCTCACAGCAGGAATTATGTAAGAACAAGCTTTATACTTTTTCTCCAGTTCTTCATCTTTGATGTCTCCTAAACTCATTTAGATGTCAAACTGCTCATTAAGCGATCTTGTGACAGCTCCACCAGCTGCTCCTGCAGGGAAACAAGTCTCCTGCTGTAAAGGTCACCTGTGACAACAACACACTCACACACACCGCTCATGATTCCATGGTCTGACGTCAACCATGGGATCATGAACGCTGAAAATGAAGTGTGCGGTGAGATTACTCACTTCCAAAAATGGACAACGGTGCGAGAAAGTGAGCACATAGCAAAGTTCCCTCATAGGTCCACCCACCTGTCAATCAAAGAAACACACCCCTAACAATGCACAAGTCTGAGCTTTAAAAAAGTCGAGCTGTTGATTTTTAACCCCCTCTTTTCATCTCGTTGTTGTCGGGACCATCTGCTTCATCTCTGTTAAAGCTCTGTTTATCATCTTGAACACCAACACCTAAAAACCTGCATCCGTTTCAGTTCAGCGGTGAAAGCCGTTCTGATGATAGCTGGTGGCTGATCTGATGCCACCTTCCAGGCTCTGCAGGCAGCTCGGGGATCACTCTTGGCCCCGACTGAGAGGCTCAGGGAATTACCCGAGTGTGAGGGAAAGCCCTCCGGCTCTGAGCTGCACCACGTCAAACATCTGACAAACTTCATTTGAAACAATAAGAATGTGTAAATCTTAAAAAACAAACAAAAAAAGACTAGATTTGGATCCAAGTCTGGTTTCAGTCCTGGGAGCTAGACAAAGAGGTCTCTGAGCATAAAGCTGCAGCTCCATCTGCTGTCTTAAGATGACTACAGCACCACAATGCCGTATCAGAAAAACTCCCAGAACTGTGGCTGCAATACAATAACATGAAACGCAAATGTGATGGGGCAGATGCTGTAAACACATGCAGCGGGGAGTACACATCACTGACTGATGGCAGGTTGGGGGGGGGTTGAAGGTGTCTCTTAAGACAAAGGTTCACAGAAACACCCATCTGACCTCAGAGACGTTTCTGCAGAACAAACGAGATTCTATCCGACACCTTTCCTCTGCTCTACTTTTCCTGTTCTTCAAAGAGTCCAGATTTGCTGTTGGGGTTCATCCCTTCCTGCCCCCTCAGAGCTGAGGCTCTTTTTGAAGAAGAAGGAAGAGCTGGAAGTCAGTCCTCTTCTCTCAGAATCAAGTCAGAGGAACGCTGCAGCATAGGGATGCTCAGTTTCGGGGGCAACGTCGCCGTGGTCACCTGCATTTCCCTCCAAGCAGAGACACATTTTCACCACAACATGCATGTGTTGGAGCAGAAGCATCAACTGAGAGAGCAGAGGGGAAAAATGAGCCACGTCACTGTGAAACTGTGAGCCATTTCCCTGATCAGCATCTGTTGTTTTTAACATCCCGCTGTCCCCAGTGACTGCCGGGAGTATCAGCATAAACACCTGCATCGTTTGATGCTGACCAGAGGACAGAAACCATACAGGCCTAGAAGGATCACAGAAGGATTATACTGTCCATCTCAGAAAAGACTACATTTTAATTTGCAGACAACAATAAAAGATTGAACAGTTGTAAAAGTCCATTGTTGAATTTGCTTGATGTTCGTGTATGGCTGGAAAATCGCCCCAGAACGTACAATACGACAGTATGTTAAACAAAGTCTGTAAAACTAAGGCTGTGGGTCCAGGGTTTAAATTTAATCCTGATTGCATTAGTAAACCTCTGAAGCATGTAGACATTCAGGGGCAAAGTGGGTTAAAGTCTTGCTTGAGGACAGGTCTACATGCAGACAGAGACATTTTTCTAGAAATGCTCCCATTTTCCCCATTCTTGTGAATAAATGTATGATTTTGTTTCATTATTGAGCACTTAAGTCCCTCTGAATCTCTGGAAATTTGGCAAAATAAGTCATGAAGTGGAGCAAAAGAGACAATGTTTTCCTGGCTGCTCCTTCCGCCTGTAAACTTTCATATCTCTGAGGGGACAGAAAGCCACAGCCAAAGAACAGGACTTAAGCTCCCCGCTGGCTGTTGTTCTTCATCACTGCCCTCCAACACCCCTCTCTCTGCTTTTCTTCTTTTTCTGTGAGGAACGGAGCATCAAGGCCAACGAGCGCTTCCTTTCTAAGCCCCTCTGTTCAGAAGCTGCTGTGTTGTTTGGACTCTGGAGCCAGCGGTCACAGCCACTTCTTTCTGCTGCTTCAGCCCGGCTGAGGCAGCTTTGCCGAGGCTGCTGCAGCAACTTTGTACAGAAGGGAGAATGTTGTCAAGCTCGCACTTTTGTTTCCATGCATACCTGCTCTTTTATTGGCTGTTCAGTGCAGTTTGACAGGTGATCCATCCTGCTTTTTATAACCCAACACTTAAAGCCGTTTCCTGTGATGATGCGTGACCATTGGTATCCCTCCGAAACATGCAGCTTCAGAGCATTTCTAAAAGATTTTCCCTGCATGGGACCTACCGGAGTCGTTCCGCAGGTAAGAGGACATGGCTGGGATGAGGCAGGACTGGCTCAGGAGCTCCTGGAGGACTGCGGGAAGCGCTGAGCTGTTCTGGGCTCTGCCATCTGCAGACGAGGCGTCAGCACTGGGGCAGCCGCCAGAGCCGGCTGGGTTTATGTAGCTCGCCAAAACCTGGTAAAGAACAGAAAACAATCATTCACTAAAACAATGTTTGTTTTTCAAGTGTCCTTAAACAGACTTACTTCAGTTAGACAGTTTGCAGGTTTACAAGCATAACGGCAAACAGTCACTTAAATGTAGAGCAACTCTTTCTGAAGCTCCAACAAGATTTATTTTTTAAGGACCCACTCCGTTCATCTTTTGATCTATTTTAAATTGCTCCCAGAGTTCTTTTAATCATTAATATGCCATTTAAAGCCAAAACCTTAAAAAAAAGTGTCGTTTTCTAAGACAGTTTCTGCAGGAGTTCATTAGAACTTCACCTGGGTTGTGGGCGGGACTGTTCCAACTTGGTCCCCCCTCCCAAGAGTTCTCTGTTAACACGCTCTCCCGCTAGCTTACAGCCCAAACTAACAGTAGCAGTGCAACAAAATGTTGAGCAATACTGGAGCTATCCAGTGTACAGACTAGATCCAGATTCCAGTTCAGACGAGGAAAACAAAGACGTGCATGGATTTAGTTGTCTTCCAGTGGATGCATCTGAATGGAGCGGGGCAGGTAGTCTGTGGCCCTCCCAGCGTTGTTTCTTTGTCCCAACTACAATTAAACTGCATTTTTGCGTCTGCTCCAGATTTAGAGCAATTTGAATAAAGAAATACTCAGAAATGCCCAATTTGAACATGTTAAAAACACCAAAAACCCAACTTTCGTCAAAGCGGGTCTTTAATTAACATCGGCCTTTGTGATACAGCAGCTGGGGTTACCTGGAGAAGACAGGTGACATGCTCCTCCTCCAGCCGCTGTTTGGTGAGAGCCTGCTCAACATCCCAACCCGAGGCTGTGGATCCGGTACCAAACCCAGTTCCTTTAGCCCAGTACAGTTGCTGCTCCTCACTGGTGCCCGCTCCATGACAGCTGGAAATCTGAGGCTGCAAACACCAAAACACAAACGGCAACAACTTAGATCAAACGTATAGATGACAAAAGCTGGAGTGTGAGCATCGCATTTTTCTATTTTGATCATCGACAGCAAATGAGAACTGGACTTAGCCGCCCCTCCCCCTGGGGACATTCTTCTTTAGAGAAATAAACAGATATTACTGTCATTCTATTCATAAAAAACAACGTTCTTGCTTCGATACCTTTTATTCTTGCAAATCCTAATTTTTTCGTCTCGATATTTTTGCTGAAGTGCAAGTGATTCAAGCTATAAACTGACCAATCAGGTGCCTCCATTAAATTAGTTGGCCTCGCGTCAAAAGTTTGATAGATTCTACTGAGCCCACTTTCAGTGGTAGGGGTGGGGCCTCCTAACTCCTATTATTATTATTATTATTAACATGCTCACTACTGATTGGAAAGAGTGGTTGCCATAGAAATATTAACTCAAGATTGACGCGGACCAATCACGACTTATTAGGAGCATCTGGTTCCAACAGACAGATATATCGTGGAAAATGGCGACTGAATTGACTTAATTTGGTTGGAACCGGAAGAGAGTCATTTTCTATGAGTGATGTCACACGCAATCCGTCCAGTTATATGTTATCCAGTCAATTACTGATGCAGGAATCAACATCTCTGTTCCTGTAACATCATCAGGTAATGATCATAATGGTGTCAACACAATATCTTACTAACTCTAATGTTTGGTAATAAAACCCCAAATAGCTGAGTGTTGAGAGCACAGAAGAAACAAAACATTACTGTCAGGATTTTTGTCTGCAGTCAGGACGATCACCTCTTTCAGACGCTTTTATACAATGAAATCGTTTTATTCAGAGCTTGTCATTTGTTGTCTGGAGAGATGCAGGTGAGAGATGGAAAGAGCCTAAAGACTGGAAAAGCTCCAAATAAAGACTGAGATTGTTTCCTGAGATCTGCTGTTGCAAAAGGCAGAATAATAACTCGGGGACAATGACAGCAGCCGCAGCAGAGGGCAAAAGATTCTGGCTCAGCCTCTGAATAACTTATCTCAATAAAATAAAGTTTTTCCATCAGACAGACTCTTGGAAAGTTTTTACTGAAACTTTAAAACTCAGTAGGAAATTTTCACAAAAGCATTTAGCTAAAAAAAGAAGAACATCCTAAATCTACCAGAGGAACCTCGCACAAGCTCAGAATCTACACAAAGTCAGGTTTAAAATGGGAATATTGAGACGAATAAAAATGATGATTTAAGCAGTAACTGTTTATTTGGCATAAATAATAGTAAAACTATGATTTTTATTCAGTTAGTAACATTCCAAACTCTTTCAGACCCTGGTTTCTCTGACAGTTTGACGTTTCAGCTAAATCAGGTTTTTGAGGAGAAACAGACTTCAAGGAAGTGCTTTGATTTGCCCATCAGCTGTCATGGTGAGGGGCTCTCAACATCCAAAAGCAGCTCTCATCAGACTAACATCGTGCTCATGTCAGCCTCTTTCAGGCAGACATCCTCTAGTAAGTGTGTGTACCTCTGACACGCTGGCGTTGGCGTTGGGGTTGCGGGGGGCGTGGTGGCTCAGAGCTGACAGACAGGCCAGAATGAGATGGATTGCTCCGATCTCCAGCGCCATGCGGCGCAGCAGAACGCCGTCGTCTGTGGTCAGAGGGGTGCTGCTGAACAAGGCTCGAAGGACGTGGAACGGTAGCGTGGGTAAGACGTTGGCTGAGGGGGACTGGAGGATGTGACCTACAAGAAAGCAGAAGTTTTACATAGATCTTGTGCGCTGAACATGCTTCAGAAGTCACAGAACACTCGGGGTTTTGGGACTTACTGCCCTCGCCGTCGTCAGTCACGCCCAGCACGAGTCGCAGCAAACACTGCGCGTGCTTTCTCTCCTTCAGCAAAACCTCGGCGTAGCCCGGCAGGCGCAGGAAGAGGCCGAAAGCGGCCAGCGAGTGTGCTGGGATGGGCGACATGGTCTGCACTGAGGAGGACGAGGACGGCGAAGATGACTGCGACTGCTGTTTGTTGATGGGTGGCGGTTCTGCGGCGATGGACTCTGGGGCCTCGTACACCAGTTCTCCTGATTGCTCGATGGTCACCCATTCGAACTGGTCGCTGTCCTTCGGCTTCTCCTGTGTGGTAGAGGGCACCACCGGAGCGCTAACCTGTGAATCCATTTGGCTTCATTTAAAATTCAGCTGGTATTTTTGACTTCACAGTGAAAAACAAGGAAGTTTTTTGTTTGTTTTTTAAAAAAGGCCTAATAATCAGACTTCATGCCAGCCTTTGAGAGGTTTTAATCATTAACAGAAGGAGCTCATGAAATGTTTCCCTGCGACTGACCTGCTGGATGACGTCGGGATAGAGCATAGGCAGCCTTTCTGCGATCAAAGCCAGGCCACCCATGCCGGCGAAAACCTGCAGCGGAGACTGGATGGGGTTGGTCTCCAGCAGCGACTCGTCTGTAGCTGCCTCCACACATTCCTCGCCCCCCAGCATGGGCTCGTCCTCGCCACAGCTATTCAGCATCTCGCAGTGGTCCGCTTAAGCCAAACACAGGACAGATGTGAGTCCACAGCTGCAGACATGCAGAGTCCAACTTGGAAACATCAGAACTTCTGTGCTGAACCCTAATCATGTGGATCATATTGTTCTGCTGCGTTTTTACTTCTATAAAATAATTATTTCTGTCCATTAAATGCATCAGTTTATCGGAATAGGTCACATATGCCTTCACAATCTTAAGTCAGTAAAATGCTGCTCTAAAAACCTAATGATGGAAACCCACAAAGGGTTCCTACAGCAATCCAAAAATTCTACTTTTTCTTCTTTAAAACCATTTCTACAGGGTTCCCATTAAACAGCATTCCAGCCATTAAACAGATTACATTTTTTATTTACCGTCTTTTAATTACAATTCTAACTCTGCATCTTTCTCTTTTATTTGCTTGTCTCTGGATTTCATCTTTAGACTATTTGATTCATCATTGTAGCCGATAACAAAACAAGATTAATTGGGGGGAAAAAAATAACCTTTTCTTTCATGTGGATTAACATGTTCATCATTCAATTCAATTCCAGATGTTTCATTTCAAAATAAAAATGACTGAATTACAGAACTGAGATGAATTCAGTTGATGGATTGTCCATCTCATAACTCATGTTTTGTCTTCAGTTTTCACTTCAGCGTTAAAGCTAAACAAAGAAGTTAAATTGTCCCCGTCACAGCAGGTTCAGCAGACGTCATCAAAACGCTTGAAATGAAACTGACCTAATACCGACCCATGACTCTGCAGAATCTGCCAGCTAAATATATCCGGAAGTTGCTGCATCTCTGGACTGAGCCGACAGCAGAAGCAGTCGTGACACCTAGCTCTTTGATATTAATTTTAACCCTTGGTGACCTTTAATTGACCTTTCCAAATGGTCAACTTTATAAAAGAATTTAAAGATTGTGTAAAATGAGATGTGAAAAACTGCAGCTCTACTAAGGCTGCACACACAAACAGAGGAACTGGAATCAGGCATCTTGAGTTCAGAAACACTCATCAAATTTCTCCATTTTAAATGAGCTTTTAAAGCAAAAAAAGGGATATAAAAAAGCCACTCATTGGTTGCCCAGGTGATGTGAGGCTCATGTTAAAGACGCCTGAAGCACCACGAGGTTTGTTGATCCGCTCTTTCTGTGACAACATGTTTTTTGGAACCAGAAACACAAGTCTTCGTAAATGAACCTGCCGATTAGACAGCTTCACTACCTTTCTCCGTGCGCAGCCTCTTGAAGGAGTCCGTCTTGGACAGGCCGGGATCAGAGATGACTTTGGAACCCAGTTTGACTGTTAGGTTGATGGACTGGTATCCCTGTGGTAGCTTGCGATCATAAAGGAGTGTCAGCAGCTGAGCCAGGGTCATCTCGGGTGGGAGGGGCTGACCTGCAGGCAGGAACGGGACACGGATTAGGTTTAGTGCTGAAGTCTGACTGCTGAGCTTCACGCCTGGGTTTGCTCTCCGTGTCACCTGGAAGAAGCTTATGGTACAGATGGAAGACAGGGACACTGATGGTCTTCGCTGAAGGGTCCACACCAGAAGAAGCCGTCAGCTTGTCACTCATAACGCGACCCCTCCTGGATGGTGGTCTTGGAGGGGTTGAAAGGGCCCGCTTGGACTGCGACTTCAAACCTGATGGACACATGGAATCATGAAAAGAGTTGCTGGTTTTGGCAGCTGTAAACTTCAATGCACCCGATGGAGCTGTGCTGACTTTCATGGTTTTGGTGTGCATCATTTGAAACTAGTGTTTTCTATCCTTCAGATTAAACTTATTTTTATTTATTTTTCAACTTGTCCTGTCCAACAGCTGAGCAGACAGATGAGAGCTGAAAGCCTCTTGTGTTGAACATATTTTACTGTTACAAAAGGGGTTATGAAACATTTGATACACTAGAAGTAGATTTTAATAAACCCCCTTTTGAAGCAGCATAAGCATTGCTGGATGTTTACAATCATTACAGTCAGGTTTTTAAGTAATATATATCCAAAAGGGGGACTGAGAGTGTAAGCTCCAGCCCAACCAGGAGAGCAGCCCCCCGCCATCCCGGTAGGGGGGAATAAATTAATTCTTTGTTCTCCAAAGGGAAATTCTAATCATTTCTCCTACAACTAAAAATGTAAAAAATGTAAAAGGCTTTATCCAGACTCACTCAAAAACAACTTTCTTCAAGTTCTACAAACATTAGATAACCGTAATCTTTTCTGTTATGAGCTATAGAGCTATGAAAATATTATAAGTCCAACACAAAGTGGAAAAAAACACCTAAAGATCCTGGACTTTCTCAGTTATGAAACACCTTTATTCACCTGAAGCCACCACCACGCTGTAGTTGTCCTGAAAGCCATTGTCAGTTTTCATCTTCTCTTTCTCCTCGTGGTTTTTCTTTTCCTTGTCCTCTTTCTGCTCGTTTATCAGCTTTGCAGTTATGCTTGGAGTATCTATAAGGATGAAAAGCAGAAATGCAACACTATAAGACTGAGAGAGCGTTGGGTTATTATGAAAAAACCAACAAAAACGGGCAAGTTCACATTTTTTGAATGTGTGGGCCGGGTAAGAGGAGCTGCGTCTGCTGCAGACGCGTCTCTCAGACACACGACTGAGTTTTCTTCAAGGTCTTCAGAGGTGAACCATTAATCACACACACAGCTATGAGCTCAGAGGTGACTGCAGCTCCAAACATCAGCACTGTGCCGCTGACCTTCAGGTTTAGAGAAGGTCCAGTAAGCAGCACATCTCATGGCTGAGCCTGGGACATGCTGGCTTCAAGAGACAGATGTTAACTGAGTAAATGAGGTGAGAAGAAAAGTGGAGCTCTGACAAAAAACACGAGACCATCTACAGATGTGAAAAACAGCTAAATCATCTTTTTAAGGACTCTAAAATGAGTCAACGGTCAGTTTAAACTGTGAAACACAGCAGCTGCGTTGGTATACTTCAGGATTCCTTGGCTGCTAAATGAACTGGTCAGTATATGGACTGGACAAGACAATAAAGAGAAGCGTTGATAAAAATTGAAGACAAAATGTTTGCTAAAAGGCTGTTTAGAGGTACCAAACGCTTTACAAACTCAGGACTATGTAGACAAAGACAAGTTTGCATGTATGTATTTTTCCCGATTCCCCCCCCCCCTACTTAAGGAAAGCAATAAGTACAAACGGCAGACAACTTAAAGCAAATTTTGCTTTTATTTAATAAAACGCAAGACATACTCAACCCATTTCTGGGATGAATAATAAATAAATGAACACACTCTTGGAATCAAAGTATAAGATTTTTCTTCTTCTCAGCCATGCTGTCGCTTGCTGTTTCGTGTGAGTTATGTTGTTGTTTGTTGCTTGCCATACTGCCGTGTGAAACTAACGCTACGGAATCTCTGGGGAGCCAAAAATGCGCCATTCCACAAAAACTCGATTTAGTCATTTTTCGCCCGGAACAAAAAATTTGAATTAATTCATTCAATCGATTTTTCGCCCAGGCCTATTCAAACCAAATGCACTTCCTGTTGGAAAAAAAAAAGCCTGATGCTAAAAGTTACAGTTACTCAGGATAACATGGAGTTTCCTGCCTGCACAGTAACTACACACTGTGGATATCAAACTGTGCTCAGATTAAATTCAAATTTATATTCAAAAGTAGATTATATGGAAGGTGCAGGAAGATGACCTCTCTCATTCAACAATAAAACGGACACTTTTGGGCCAAGAATTTGTTAAAATCCCTCAGTTTTTAACAAAGTTTCTGTCTTCAAACACAGCAGACTGACTGATATGCCGGGACTTCATGTGTGGTGATGCTTGTCAGAAGATATTAACTTCACAACAGAGTTTACAGTTTATAGAAACAACCAAAAGGGATAAAAAGCTGGAACCACGCAGTAGGTTCCCCCTGTTGAACACTGTAAGCATGTGCACGCTAACATTCCAGCTAAAGGAAAGGCTGCAGGAGCAGCGTTTGATTCTGATTTATAGTGAAAATGGCTACAGTCACACTATTGGGATAAAAAAATTCACACATGTCGATGTAGATATATTTTACATTTTCTATCTTTTTAAACTCCACGAGTAAAACATAATTTCTGTTTTCAGTAAACATAAACAACCAAACAAAGGGTCTCAGTTTATTTAAAACTGCAGGAGATGGTGAGAACCTGACATCACTTTGAGCTTTTAGTTTCATAGAAAACCTAAGCTGAGCAGGTGGAGAAAACACCTAAGACCAGAAACTGTCAGGAAAGCATATGTGTAAGGAAGAGTCTAGAGGAATTTGATACTTGGAAAAAAATAAATAAAGATTAATGTGGATTACTGCAGACGGATGGGATGAAGCTAAAAACCCTTTAAGATGATTTAAAAGTCCCAGTCTGATCATCTTGAATCCGTTTTAAAAGTGTTCCCAGGGGTCTTTTAACTATGATTATGTCGTTTTTAGCCAAAATCAAGAACAAGTGTCGTTTTCTAAGACAGTTTCTGCAGAGCGGAAAGAGTTCATTAGAAATTCACCTCTGGTTTGTGGCCGGGACTGTTAGCCATGAGCAATTTAAAGCTTTCTTTATATATTTTTTTCCTTTCTGTCCTCCATCATCAGAAAAATGCCACAAGAACATGTTAAACCACCATTTTCGTTGGAGTGGGTCTTTAAGAAGACAAACCTACCCACAGAAACCTTACAGTACAATTGGTGACCAAATCTCTAGTTCTTTTTGATGAATGACCCAGAAGGAAGGATGGAGAGATGAAGAGCCCAGCAGCTTATGAGGCGGAAGCGTAAGAAGATGACTTTGATTATAAGGTATTCAAACATTTCTGTGGATTTCTTTCCCTTTTTGCTCCCTGTTGTGCAACGAGGAACAAAAGTCGTTCACAGCGATACGTACCGGACACACGGTCCAGAACTTCAGCCAAGCTGGTGGAGATGGGCTGGTGAAGCGTGCGGTACTTGTGGCCTGCTCCGTACATGGGATGCTGGATCATGTGACTTGTGGCGTTGATGCGTCCTTTGTAAAGCTGGACAAAAAACAAGAGAACTATAAACAGGTCTGACGACAGCATCATGGGTTTTCAAATGCCTCTCAGTTTGTATGGTGTGCAAGGCATTTTAGTCAAGCAGAAATAACAATTTACTTTCCTGAACTCTTAAAATCAACTCTCTAAAATGAATGGGAATCAGTTTGAGCTGTAAAATACGGAAAATCAGGATGTGAGTGGAGCATTTTCAGGTTATGGGGGTTCTGCACAGCAATGGGCTGCCACCATGTGGTCACATCTGTAAAGAGGAGGAAAAACACCAACCGGACATGGAGACTGGAGAAAGACGGTGACCTTCTCGTCCTCCAACATCAGCTGAAGAAAAAGCCTTCGAATGAAACCTGAGATGTTTCCAGAAACAGGAACGTTGCCTCGCTGAGGAGCAGACTGGAAGAGCTCACAGAGAACCTGCAGCAAACAAAGCAGCCCAAAATAAAGAAACAGCACATCCACAGAAATACATCATTTAACAAAACTACAGGCCATTGACAATTGATGCCTAAAACAGTTCAAACACGTCAGGAACATTAGGGATATGAAGTCATTTTAGGGCATATAGGACATATTTCTATCAATAGTAGAGATGCAAACGCAGACCTGCGCCATGAGTCGCTGGTTGTTTGGGTGGCAGGAGATGCACTGCAGAAAGAAGGCAACCGTTGCGTTCTCCAGAGCCGTCCTCTGCTGTGTGGTGAGCCCCCCGGTCTGCCCAGAGGATGCCAGCAAGAACCTTGACCCTGAGAGGTGAGGATGTGTTGAAGGTGGGCCTGCAGCAGCTCCGGCGCTTTGAGGCTGCCCGCTGTTTCCGGAGCCAGTGCTTGCACTAGAGTGGCACAGCAGGAAGAGCAGCGCCGTCCACAGTGGGTTCACCTCCGGCCCCCCCAGCCAGTCCTTCATGGCGTGGCTGCTTCCGACCTCAGTGAGGAAACGCAGCACCGGGGCGGCAAGCTCTCCTGCCAGAGGTGGCCGGCTCTGGGAAGACGAGTAGTAGTGTTGGTGGTGGCGCCTCTCCATCTGAGTGGCGGGTAATGGGAGGTCAGCGCTGACCAGGAGACTTGTGCAGAATTGGACTAGACTGCGAACCAGCAGGGAGGGAAGGCCTGACTCCAGCAACTGCTCTATTGCTCCTGGAGACTGGGCCGCGGCTGCCAGGGTGGTTAACTGTGACTCTGACAGATTCACAGGAGGCCGAGCGTGTTTGGAGTCGTCCGTCAGTCCTGCGGCATTCGCGTGAGCATCATGCTGCTTTTTGCCATCGTCAGTCATGGCGAGGCGGCGCTGCTGGGCCTGAGAGTGACTGGCGCTGGGCCCTGAGACGATGCCCATCCAGGACATGAGCAGAGAGAAGTAGCTGGGGTGGATGTGGCACATGGAACACAGCAGGCTGTCCACAGCCTTCTTCAGCACCACGTTGCATGGCAGAGACATGGACCAGTTATACAGCAGTCTGGAGAGAAGAACATGGAGCAGAATCAGAAACAACATGGCCAAAAAAAGGGGGGGCTGTGGACTCTTGTTGCTATTGAATGGAAACTGACTCAAAGAGCTCCCTGCTGAGCAGCGCAGGCAGGTCGTAGTCCACCGGCAGCTCGTAGCTGTGCCACAAGATGGCCGCCACACAGTGAAGGTGAGAAGGAGACGGCATGAGGAGGCCATACTCCCTCGAGGAGCCAGGGGTGAAGCCAGGACTGGCAAATCCCATGGGGCCGCTCATTTTATGAGCTGCAACACGGGAGGAGTCATTAACCCACTGCAGCAGAGCCTGGATCCTGGAGGGGGAAGATTCAGAACTTTGATCAGTCACTTCTTCTCAAGGTCTGGATGCTTTCTCCTCAGCAGAATTAGAATGCAACAGGCGGCACTGATGACAGTAAAAAATGACGAGGATGCTTTTTACGACTAGCGCATGGCTGTCTGGAATATCACCTTGACAGAGGACTAGTTCTTCTCCTCCTTTATTAAGTTTTTAAGGGGGGGCAAACAAACAAACAAAGAACACAGCGGGCTGATTTCAGGTACCTGTCTTTAGTTCCAGCATCCTGCGTGGTCCCAAGCTGGTACAGAATATCAATAGTGGAGTCGGAGGAGAGGCCGTTGAGACGCCCAAACAGAAGAGGACTGTTCAGATCTGCAGAGACACAAGCACAGCTTTACAATCCAGAATTTACACATAGAAATTAAGCCAAAGATCTGAGTGATTTAACAATTATCAATAAAAATACTAAGCGCAGCTTCAGGCTGATTTGTAACCAGTATATTGAAAATGTAGATCAGACAGTCAGTGAGCTCTTGGATTGATTCTGTTTTTTTCTTCCAGGAATCCAAACCTTTTTCTGATCTATACAGATATTCTTTGTTTTGTTCAGTTTAAATAGGCAGATAAAGTTTAAACTGCTTCTATTCCAGCTGATATGCAGGAGAGTAGAAGGGACAGAAATCCCTCCATAACCTGGAGGGATAAAATAAACAAAGAAAAAGGTTGTGTATCTTTCAACCTAGCTTTATTCAAAAAGCTCTTAAGGGAATAAATGTACGTGCTGGCGAACTCGTTCTTGATGGAAGGGCATCGTGTCTGTAATTAAATCTTGGCGGCGTGAGACTCACTGGCAGGGTCTGTGCCGGAGGCAGCGCAGTTTCTCAAGAGAATGTCGATGAGTTTCAGCCCAATTCTTGTGGACTGCAGACCAATTTTGACCAGCACCGCCTCGATGTTGGGAGAGTGCATGCCGCAGTACGGGGACATGAGCAGGGCGGCGCAGGTCTGCAGCAGGTTTGCTGTGGGGGCGGCAGCGCTGGCCATCATGGCTTCCAGGTCACCGACATGGGTCAGGCAGTGGTGGAGGAGACGAAGCCAGCCGATGCTGCCGACAGAGAAGGAGACCGTCTCAACACCAGAGCATCCCTCACAAACACGCTTCTTCTAAGTGAAACCTTTACCTGGTTTTGGAGACTTGGTCCTCTGAAGGGAGGAAGGGGTTATTCACCGTTGCAGAGGAGGTGTTTCCAAACGCCGTCAGACCCAGGAGCTTTATCTGGGACAGACCCAGGGTGCTGGCATCCCGAGGCCGGTGAAGCCGCAGACACACAGCAGATGCGACCTCAGCTTTCACCAGCTGGATCTTGATGTAGGTGAGCCCGCTGGTGATGACGGGCGTGGAAAGGGGCAGCATGTTGACCGCATCTGCACTGATCTCCACGGAAACAGATGATGGGCAGGCTGGTTGTCAGGAGACAGAAAAAAGCACTTCCTTTTTTAGAGACTTGAACTTAACCTTAGCAAAACCTGGCATGTCTGAAGAGGGAGGAACTTACTGGCAAGGGAAGCCAGGTGAGGCTGGATGTGGATCTCTTTAAGGAGCACGGCTGCTGGAAGGTGAATGGTGAGGTCACACCAAGCCTCCTCTGGCAGGAAGATGTAGGACCAGGCTGCCGAGCGGGCCCGCCGATGAGGGGGAGTGGCCTGGAGGAGCACCTCTGCTGGCTGTGCTGTTGGGCTGCTGGATGTGATGGTCCCTGCAAGACAGACGCAGATTGATGAAGACATTCTCTTTCAAGCAGTGATCACAATTTGATTGACGCAGAAATGAAATAAGTACTCAAAGCACCTAAAGGAGCAAAGTTGTGGAGTCCTTCTGCGTTGTCAGGTTCGGAAGTCATAACTCTGGCTTTAAGGTTTCCATCTGCCGTCTTTCCAGGACCTGAATCCAAAAACTTCATGATGGTGGACACCATGCTGCGAGCCGTGTTGACAATGGCTCTTGTGCTGGTCACCATGTTGTTGCAGATAAGCTGCACTCCACCTGAGAGAAAAATGCTCAGTATTTTTACACAGTTTTCTCTGAGTGTTTCATGAAAAAAAAAACTTTCTGTAAGTAATTAAGGTAAAAGTAATTTCACAGAAATGACTTGTTTGTTAAAGTAAGCATGATGATGATAAAAAAAGATGTTTAGTTTAAAAGGCGACCCAACAAAAGGCACAAAATCATGGACCAAAAGAAAAAGACATCCCGTGTCTCACCCATGTCATGGAAGGCCTTCAGAGCTTCGCTGGTGTCCAGCACTCGGAGGATGAACCACAGGAGAGGCTCGGAGAGCTGGCAGGTGGAGAGAGACCCCTAGAAAATAAAAAAAAATTTTGGTTCTGGTCTGTCAGTGTTCAGGGGGACCAAACAGAAGCAGACTGAAGCTCACCTGTCTGCCCATGTACCCACAGGCCATGTAAGTTAGGATAGGCTGCAGCATAACCTGAACCGAGGTGGCCTTCTTGCTCAGGGTGGTGAGGATGGTGAAGAGGCCATCGCCCACTGAGATGGCGTCTAGACCACCGTGGAAGTTCTCATGTTTGGTCAGGTGGAGGCCGCTGGCTCCTGCAGAAACATGAGAGCTTCTAGGTGAGAGGAGTTTTTTTTTCCATTTCCACTTTATCTCGGCACTGAGCTATTAATGAAGCCTCTGGCATTTAACAATGATAAGCTGCCATTATTAATGAATAACAAAAAGTGGTTAAATTACACAAAAACACAAATAAAACATGACTTCTTTTTCGTGAACTTCTTTTGTCATCAATGCTCCTCCTCTACTGCCCGTGCGCGAGGTTAAAAAAAAAAAAGCGCACGACATTAGAGACACCCCCCACCCCCCGGTCACTTCTGTGAATTCACGTCCGGATAGCGTTTAGGTTGGGCTGATGAGGCAGTGGGACATTGACGATTCTCAACAGGATCCAGACAGAACTGGAGGGTAAAGCTGCTGTTTTCCAAAAAGCGTCGATTCTCAGACAGCAGTGCCGTTACACACTGATGCCTTCATGCTAATTAGCTGCTCCGTATGTCACCTATATGTCATCACAGACTTCAAGTCAGACAATATCTTCCTGGACTGGAGTTGAAGACATGACGGTAAATAAAACAATGTGAATTTCATTTTTAAAAATTGTATTTACTGAATATATTAACAAAATTGAATCAACTGAGTATTAGCAGCATCTTTGTAACATTACAGGCCTGGTGTTGTCCCAAAGGGGGGGAACAGCGGGGCTTTTTCAGCACAGTGGTTAGCCGCTGTGCTAAAGAAAACAACTCATTTGTGTTCAACATCCAAAACAGAGAGCAAAGACTGAAAAAGCAATAAAAGAGTTCCATGAAAAAGTTTCTTCAGGAAAAAGAGAAAATAACAAAATGGAACAACTTTTAACATGTTAAAAAAAAACGTAAAATCTGTTCTGAAAACCAAAAAATAGCACCTGGTAGTACAAATATTGGATGAAATGGATTTATGATTTTGTATTTGTGGGGGATATAAATCCCTCTCTATCTTGAGTTCCTACTCTGTCTGCTTTGACTGAGCTGAATTTTCTCCCGCTTCATTGGATTTAAACACGAGTCTGTTGTTATTACCAAATACTTCAATCCTTTAAGCGACACCATTAAATTGTTTTTACTCTAAATTATTATTCATGTTGAAATTGTTGAAGATACCATAGTTGAAAGCTGCTGTGAAGATCACTGCATAACAAAATGAAAAGGTGCTAGAATCATAAACTGACTAATTTGACTGAATGAACTTGATCTGTCTCACCGATGATCATCGCCATGGCGCTGCTGTTGCACTGACCCAGGGCCGACAAGATCTGGCTCATGATTTGCTGGTTGGCCAAAACCAGGTCTGCCACACCTGCAGAAGGACCCTGGCTGGACGCAGAGCCTCCAGCCACGCTTTCTTTGCTGCCGCAGACCTTCTCCTCATCTGACACGCTGCTTTCGGCTGCCCCGCTGCCCACAGGTGGCATTCGGCCGCTGAACTCTCGGTCTCCGGACAGCGGCAGCTGCACAAGCACGTTCACCAGCTTGAGGAGGTTAAACATCAGTTGGTCCCGGGTGGTTTCCCCGCAGACAGCTTTGGCATCTCCAGGCCGTATTATGTTGGCAAAAAGACCCCCAAAGCACGCCCGGGCTCCCACAGAGCTGTCGGAGCCGCTGCGAGACACCACCTTGTCTGAGCAGGTGATGTAGTGGTGAACCAAGAATGTGATGGACTCGATGACGGAGGAGATGGTTGCCACGGACACCACCTCAAAATTTTGCTCCAAAGTAAACTCCAGCAGCTTCACCTGAGCATCCAGCGGGCCCAGGCCTGACTGGAATGGACCCCTGTAGAGTCAAGAACACGTCTTAGCTCCCATAACTTGTGCTAATACAGCCAACAGTTTTATTTTTCCCACAAAGTGAAATCCTACCTCTCAGTGGACAGGATGTGCAGGAGTTTAAGCAAAAACTCGCTAAACATCTGGGGACACGTGGAGGACAGGTGGACCTGCAGGCGGCTCAGACACTCGTGCATGGCCTGGGTGGCAGTGGGTCCCACATGCGGGCTCTGATGGCTCGTCCCGTTGGTGCTCCCGCCGGACAGGAAACGCACCAAAACATGAACTAGCGTGGGGTCAGACACCATCTGCTGAGCTGTGCTCTCCTGGGAGTTCATGCCGCTGTTGGAGGCTGGAAGATCAGACACATTTTGTAAGTCAGTTAACTCATCCCAAAGGGGGTCTGGGTCTTGAGACTGAGTCCTTTTGCAGCCAAGACAGATTTTTGAAACTCCCTTTTCTTGTATTTTTTTGTTAATAATTATACTAATGGATTAGATTTAGCTGCGCTTTTTCAGATGCTCAAAGCGTTTACAATGTATTTATTATTCATTTATTGTTGTTCTGTTGTTTGTTCTGATGTTTTATTATAGACTTGAGATTGTGCTTTGCTGTGTATTCAAAGACAACAAGCCCCCACCGCCTCCTCTTGACCCCCCCTCACTGGCTGAGCGGCCGGTACACGGCCCTTACGCTCCCCCCCTGAGTCTGCCACCTTGTCAGAGCTGCATGTGACAAAACAGCAATTTTTTCAAAATGACAGCTTTCCGGTTGGTTTTATCTCTATAGCAACTATTTTATGTTGTGGTCACCTGGAGGTGACAAACATCTCTTGCCAGTTTTTAGAAAAATTGGTAAAAGTAAATCTTCAGATTTCCTTGGGATGGAGTTTTTTTGTCAACCATGCCCACATTCCTATTCTGTTCTTATTGGATGCCATTTCGTTTTGATCAGCTTGAGTCAGTGATTCATGTTTAAAATTTTGACAATATTCTGGTAAACAAAAAAAGTGAGCAACAGGGGAACACTACCAAACCTACAAACTTAAAAACCAACATTTCTTACCAAGTGGCTTCCCATCGATGCTGAAGGAATTTGGAAATGATTGGAAATGATGATTGAAATCCCTAGGAGTTTAAATTTGCACTATAAATTTAAACTTTAAAATTTTAAAAAATTTAATATTTTTAACCCTTGTGCAATGATTTGTGATCTTCACTGGTGTCCATGGATTCCATGAAATCTTTCCACCTTTATCCACCTTTGTCATGGTAGGAATAACACGTTAATGTAAGGGTGGGGTCATCACAACATAGTAAAAGGATTAAGGAAAAATGTATGGTCCAAAGGTCAACAAAACTTCAGTTGTGGTTGTAGACTTTACCTGTTGCTATGTGTGTGAATCTTTTTGGAGACCACAAAAAGGCTTTCTTATCCGATATTGTACAAAAATGTATTGTAATTTGTAATGTAATTTGACTACTGTTGGTCGAAGAAAGAGGGGAGGCAGAAGGGCCCGTGGCCAGAGAGAGAAGGGAAAAGGCAGGAACATAGGTTTGAGAATAGGGACTCTTAACGTTGGCACAATGACAGGGAAAGGCAGAGAGCTGGCAGACATGATGGAGAGAAGGAAGGTAGATGTACTGTGTGTGCAGGAGACAAGGTGGAAGGGCAGCAAGGCACGTAGTATTGGAGGAGGATACAAACTGTTCTATCATGGTGTTGATAGGAAGAGAAACGGGGTAGGAGTGATTCTGAAGGGGGAGTTTGTAAACAGTGTTCTAGAGGTGAAAAGAGTCTCAGACAGGATGATGAGCTTAAAGTTAGAAATTGAAGGGGTGATGGTGAATGTAGTCAGTGGGTATGCGCCACAGGTTGGCTGTGAGTTAGAAGTGAAGGAGAGATTCTGGAGTGAGTTGGATGAGGTCATAGAGAGTTTTCCCAGAGGAGAGAGAGTTGTTATTGGAGCAGACTTTAATGGGCATGTTGGTGAGGGCAATAGAGGTGATGAGGAGGTGATGGGCAGGTTTGGTGTGAAGGAAAGGAATCTGGAGGGACAGATGGTGGTGGACTTTGCGAAGAGGATGGAAATGGCTGTAGTCAACACTTACTTCCAGAAGAGAGAGGAACATAGAGTGACATACAGAAGTGGAGGTAGGAGTACTCAGGTGGACTACATCCTATGTAGACGAGGTCATTTGAGAGAGGTTATTGACTGCAAAGTGGTGGTAGGAGAGAGTGTAGCCAGACAGCACCGCATGGTGGTGTGTAAGATGACTCTGGAGGTCAGGAAGAAGAAGAGAGGGAAAACAGAAAAGAAGACCAAGTGGTGGAAGCTACAGAATGAAGAAACTTGTGAGGAATTTAGGCAGAAGTTGAGACAGGGTCTGGGTGGTCAGGATGAGCTTCCAGATGACTGGGAAACTACAGCAGAAATTATCAGGGAAACAGGTAGGAAGGTGCTAGGTGTGTCATCTGGAAAGAGGAAAGACGGTAAAGAGACTTGGTGGTGGAATGAGGAAGTACAGGAATGCGTCCAGAGGAAGAGGTTGGCTAAAAAGAAGTGGGATGTAGAAAGGACTGAGGAAGGTAGACAGGAGTACAAGGAAGCGCAGCGTAGAGTGAAGAGAGAGGTGGCAAAGGCCAAACAGAAGGCTTACGATGAGCTATATGACAGGTTAGACACAAAGGAAGGAGAGAAGGACTTGTACAGGCTAGCCAGACAGAGAGACAGAGATGGGAAGGACGTGCAACAGATAAGGGTGATTAAGGACAGAGATGGAAAGGTGCTAACAACCCAGGAGAGTGTACAGAAAAGATGGAAGGAGTATTTTGAGGAGCTGATGAACGTGGAAAATGACAGGGAAAGAAGGGAGGAAGATGTGGTTGTTGTGGAGCAGGAAGTAGCAGAGATTGGAAAGGATGAGGTTAGGAAGGCTCTGAAAAGGATGAAGAGTGGAAAGGCCGTTGGTCCTGATGACGTACCTGTGGAGGTATGGAAGTGCTTAGGAGAGACAGCAGTGGAATTTCTAACGAGTTTGTTCAATAGGATTCTAGAGAGTGAGAAGATGCCCGAGGAATGGAGGAGAAGCGTTCTGGTTCCGATCTTTAAGAACAAGGGTGACACGCAGAACTGCAGCAACTATAGAGGAATAAAGTTGATGAGCCACACAATGAAGCTGTGGGAAAGAGTAGTGGAAGCCAGGCTTAGGAAGAAGGTGGAGATTTGTGAGCAGCAGTATGGTTTCATGCCCCGTAAGAGCACCACTGATGCCATTTTTGCTTTGAGAATGTTGATGGAAAAGTACAGAGAAGGTCAGAAGGAGCTGCATTGTGTGTTCGTAGATTTAGAGAAGGCGTATGACAGGGTGCCGAGGGAGGAGCTGTGGTACTGTATGAGGTCGTCTGGAGTGGCAGAGAAGTATGTCAGAGTAGTTCAGGACATGTATGAGAGAAGTATGACGGTGGTGAGATGTGCTGTAGGTCAGACAGAGGAGTTCAAGGTGGAGGTGGGACTACACCAAGGATCAGCTTTGAGTCCTTTTTTGTTTGCTATGCTGATGGACAGGCTGACAGATGAGGTAAGACAGGAATCTCCCTGGACAATGATGTTTGCGGATGACATTGTAATTTGCAGTGAGAGTAGAGAGCAGGTGGAGGAACAGCTAGAGAGGTGGAGGTTTGCTCTGGAAAGAAGAGGCATGAAGGTCAGTCGTAGTAAGACAGAATACATGTGTCTGAACGAGAGGGATCAAGGTAGAAGCGTTAGGTTACAGGGGGCTGAGGTGAAGAAGGTGCAGGAGTTTAAGTACTTGGGGTCAACAGTTCAGTGTGATGGGGAGTGTGGAAAAGAGGTGAAGAGGCGAGTGCAGGCAGGTTGGAGCGGTTGGAGGAAAGTGTCAGGAGTGTTGTGTGACAGAAGAGTGTCAGCAAGACTCAAAGGAAAGGTGTACAAGACAGTGGTGAGACCAGCTCTGCTCTATGGGTTAGAGACGGTAGCAGTGAGACAGAGACAAGAGGCTGAGATGGAGGTAGCGGAGATGAAGATGTTGAGGTTCTCCTTAGGAGTGACCAGGTTAGACAGGATAAGGAACGAGTACATCAGAGGGACGGCTCATGTTGCCTGTGTTAGCGACAAAGTCAGAGAAGCCAGACTGAGATGGTTTGGACATGTTCAGAGGAGGGATAGTGGATATATTGGTAGAAGGATGTTGGAGATGGAGCTGCCTGGCAGGAGGGCAAGAGGACGGCCAAAGAGGAGATACATGGATGTCTTAACAGAGGACATGAAGTTGGCTAATGTTAGGGTAGAAGATGTTCATGATAGAGTGAGGTGGAAAAGGATGATTCGCTGTGGCGACCCCTGATGGGAAAAGCCGAAAGAGAAAGAAGTACAAAAATGTAACAATGGCCAAACTTTACATTTTGCTATAAAATGTTCACCCATTTTCATTTTAAAACGTCCCTTTGATATCCCCGACATGTGTGTTTTGGTTTTGTTAGTGGCTTTAGAAATATTTTCTCTGAGCCCCTAAAGAGATATTGGCTTTATTCACTTTTTTGATAGTTTTGCAAACTGTGATGTTGTCATTTTTTTGTGACGTCATCATTTTTCGGGGGGGTTGTTTGTTGTGTCAAAAATGAATTTATAGCGGGTGTGTGCAAATCTTGGTGAGTTTATGAGAATGTGGCAGGGGGGTTACATTTTTGCTAAAAGGTGCAGTCAGAAAGAATAATTAGGAAAATAGTTGGGTCGTTGTCCATCCATGACGACAACTCTTGACAGGTTCAAGTGAAGCTTAATGATGGAGCATCATTAAGCATCAGAAAGTACATCTCTTTAATGTCTGAATCAAGAAATTTGAGTCTTTTCTCATCTCCTTGTCAAGCTCAGTGAGGTTCATCTCCGTGTTTATAAGAAGGTTTAACGAAGTCTAAAAACACATGGAAAGCAAAAAGTGGAACACTGACCGCAGGCTGGCATGTTGCTCATCAGGGTGAGGGAGTGCAGCACCAGACACCAGGTTCTCAGGGATGTGTTGGGGTACCACGCCAGCACCGACAGGAAGCTGCTGATGGAGCCTGAGAACAGACAGTAGCGGGAATGAGGAAAGCATGAAGCTGGATGACTGAACAGCCTCTGCAGCTCTAACCTACCCTGGTTTAGTGGAATGGTGGGTATGCGGCTGGCGTTGAAAAGGAAAATGTCCGACCCGCTGTCGTCACTGCCGCTGGAACACGTGTTGAGACTGAGAGTCAACCAAAGCTGCAACAGCGACTCCAGCTGAGAGCAGAGAAAACATGTTAGCGTTATTAATTTATTGTTCATCAGAACATTTTTGAATTAGTGCCATAAAACACAACATGCAACCTATAAACTAGTTCAGGTTTGTTAATCGAAAAAGATACACAAACACTTCTTTGAAACCCTTCGACACCAGAGATGTCGCCAGCACAAATATAACACACGCTCTTTGACATACTGTAACGACCTTTAAGCAATCAACATAATGCCATCTGATTCAGTTAAATCATCTGGAATGGGTAAGTGACTGAAGAGTTACAGTAGTTGAAAGAACACTGGAGCTCCAGCGTTAAAGAGTTAAGGAGCAAGTGATTCAGATTGAAATGCTGGTGGGTTTTTGGCTAATACAGTTGATGGATCCCCTTTGCACATCATCTGAAAAATTACAGCAACAACATGGAGGCCGGCCACTTCCAGACTGTTTTTATGGATGCTAACCTGTACTTGATGGACCTGCAGCATGGAGAAGAGCTTGTTGAAGCAGGAACTGAGGATAGGGATGGAAGAGGGCTGGGTCATCAGGGCACTGCCCGGAGGAGAGCCTCCACCTTGGAGAACTCGAAGCAAAGAGTCGTCTGTTCCGTTGGAGGATTGACTCCCTGAGAGCAAAAAGACCCGGTCATCAGACTGCAAATGTTGACGGGACAGGTTCTAGAACATCTGGTCAAACATCTGGAAGGTTTTCTGGTTACCTGGGGATGAACTTGACGTGAGCGCCTGCAGGATGGAGTCCGCCTGCAGGGTCGCCATCATTTTGAGCATCAGCTCGGCCTGCTGCTCCAGACCCACTTCAAGACGAGCGTCCAGAGCTGAGAGGCACAGAGGCAGAGACTTTAGGAGGGAAAAGCCGCTGAACGACCAGCACCGGGCTGAAACTGAAGCTGTCCTCACCCTGCGACACAGACACCGACAAACTGGTGGAGCCAGGCTTCTCAGTTATCGTTGCTGGTTTGGACACTGGGATCCCAACACCTCCGATGTAAGGGTTGTAACCATACGTGCCGTAATCAGCCCCCCAGTAGTCATACCAGGTGCTGCTTATGGGCTGAAAGAACAATGAAGATAAAGTTAATGAGGATTATTTTCTAGTTTCCACCAAACAAGTCAGTTTAAGCGGGAATTTCCTGGATTTTGATCATATTTTCATTACTAAAAAACAATTAAAACAGAGTTTGGACAAAACAAACTCGAGCAATGTGGCTTTTGTTTATCGAAGAAGATCACAGACAAAAAGCGGCTCTCCGTAGGAAGAAAATAAAAAGATGTTGGCATGTCATTGTTAAGACTCAATGGACTCATAAGCAAAGATCAAAAAACAACAAATGTTTCTGTCAAGCTTCAAAAAGCAAATGTTTTTTACATTGCAGAAGCAGCACAAACCTGGAAAACTGAAGAACATCAACACAAAAAGTCCCAAAGCTAAGTAATTGTTCATGGGTTGAATTCAAATCTCTGATGCAAAACAGTAACTTTGCTTTTTCCATTATGTTTTAGGCTTTATTCTCATTTATACTAGTCACAGTGGTACCTCCAAACTTGTATTTGCTAAACTTTTTTGTTAATTTAAAGATATTTTCCCTCAAACATTTTTTTTCCTAACTTCCTGAAAATGTGCTGTGTAATTACTGATTCCTAAACAAAAATTCATCTTTTTATGAAATTCAACTGTACAACTAGAGGAAGAACACAGAAGCTTGTCATTAACATACCTTAAAGACTTTGGCAGCGAGAGGATCTTTTTCCAAATCAATATCTAAAGGATCAATATCAACATCCATCAGGTCTTGTAGCAAGTCAAAGTCAATGTCTTTATCTTTTTCCAAAGATGACAGAGGTGGAGCACCTTTGGATAACGAAAACAGCTTTAATATTGCCAAGTAAGCACACTGGAATAACAGACAAGAAGATAAACTCCTAAAGCATATTTCTGGAAAACTTAACACCATTCCAGCCAGGCTGACACTCCTGCAGTCTCCAATCTAATCTTACACTTCATTACCGCCATAAAAAAGACGTGAAAAGCTGTCGAGAGAATGTTAGACGTGCATCTGCGGCAGAGGAGGAAAAAGCAGGGCATGCATTCATATCATGAGGTGTGGAGGACGGGGCTACCCACGCACTTTGGAAAACTGAGGAGGCCCCTGCTGTACCTGCGATGATATCAGGCACTAGGGCTTCGTCGATGCTCTCCACCAACGGGACCGACTGCAGCAGGGACTCGTCTGAATCCGCTGCAGCGGAGGAGGAGGAGGAAGAAGAAGCTGCTGCAGCCTCTTCGCCTACTCCAACGACCTCGTCTATCGCATCCAGAGAGCTCGGAGTCAGCAGCTCCCCTGGAACAAGAGCACGCTCAGGTCAGCGGACTACCCATCAGAACGGTTTTTGACTAAAAAGATCATTCTGATTCCATTTCAGACCTCCCAACTGTTCTATTGGACCAGTTGTCACAAGTTTATATCACAGAAAGATGAGAAGGAACTTCACCGAGCATCAGACTGTGTTTGGTAATAATTATGCTGGCAGCAAAATAGGTAGGAAGTTCTCTCTTTAGGGGTTTTAACATGTTGGCGTGGGTCTCTAGGGGTTTTTAACATGTTGGCGTGGGTCTTTAGGGGTTTTTAACATGTTGGCGTGGGTCTTTAGGGGTTTTTAACATGTTGGCGTGGGTCTATAGGGATTTTAACATGTTGGCGTGGGTCTATAGGGGTTTTAACATGTTGGCGTGGGTCTATAGGGATTTTAACATGTTGGCGTGGGTCTATAGGGGTTTTAACATGTTGGCGTGGGTCTATAGGGGTTTTAACATGTTGGCGTGGGTCTATAGGGATTTTAACATGTTGGCGTGGGTCTATAGGGGTTTTAACATGTTGGCGTGGGTCTATAGGGGTTTTAACATGTTGGCGTGGGTCTATAGGGATTTTAACATGTTGGCGTGGGTCTATAGGGGTTTTAACATGTTGGCGTGGGTCTAAAGGGGTTTTAACATGTTGCCGTGGGTCTTTAGGGGTTTTAACATGTTGGCGTGGGTCTATAGGGATTTTAACATGTTGGCGTGGGTCTATAGGGGTTTTAACATGTTGGCGTGGGTCTAAAGGGGTTTTAACATGTTGGCGTGGGTCTATAGGGATTTTAACATGTTGCCGTGGGTCTTTAGGGGTTTTAACATGTTGGCGTGGGTCTAAAGGGGTTTTAACATGTTGCCGTGGGTCTTTAGGGGTTTTAACATGTTGGCGTGGGTCTATAGGGATTTTAACATGTTGGCGTGGGTCTATAGGGGTTTTAACATGTTGGCGTGGGTCTATAGGGATTTTAACATGTTGGCGTGGGTCTATAGGGGTTTTAACATGTTGGCGTGGGTCTAAAGGGGTTTTAACATGTTGGCGTGGGTCTATAGGGGTTTTAACATGTTGGCGTGGGTCTATAGGGGTTTTAACATGTTGGCGTGGGTCTATAGGGGTTTTAACATGTTGGCG
The DNA here is from genome assembly GCF_053564925.1 of Oryzias latipes. NCBI lineage: Eukaryota > Metazoa > Chordata > Actinopteri > Beloniformes > Adrianichthyidae > Oryzias > Oryzias latipes. The sequence continues at coordinate 11,705,219 of NC_136251.1, forward strand.
TGGGTCTTAAGGGGTTTTAACATGTTGGCGTGGGTCTATAGGGGTTTTAACATGTTGGCGTGGGTCTTTAGGGGTTTTAACATGTTGGCGTGGGTCTTTAGGGGTTCTTTTAAGTCAGCAAGTAATGACAACAGTCACAAAGTGCTTTACAGAAAAACATTAAATAACAGCACATAAAAATATGTAAGAATACCATATAAAATACATCACAGTTAAAAAACAGAAAATTAGCAAAACAATACTTTCGTTACTTCTTTTTATGGTAAATTCATTTTGTGAGTATTTTTACTTTTCCATTAAGGTCTACTTATTCATTTGATTATTCATCTTGTTTTCCAGTTTCTTTTTATTATAATATCTTCCGCCATTATTTGGCACTTAAGTCCTTTAAAATTTGTCCTCCAGAATTTTTCACCTATTCTAACCATTTAACTGTTAGCTATGACTTTTCGTCCCCCAAATCCTTGAACTCTTCAAATAATTCCAGGATTTTTGCCTTCAATGAAATACATGAGGAATCCTTGGTGCAGAAACTCGCTGGTTCGATACCCAGCGCTGGCATTTTTCACAAAAATATATTTTTTGTTATTCTGCTGTTTTCACTTTATTTATGGTCAACTTTGATCATTTCTTTATTTAATTGTTTACTTATGTTTGCCAAATATTATCCTTTAAGTTTCATTTTCATTCAGCAATATAGCATTCAACCCTGCATTTTGTTCTGGTTTATCTTCTGCCATTGTGCTACTGTAGTATGAAAAGTGCTCTATAAATAAAGTTTGATTTGATGAAAAACTCAACAACTATGTGTAAAAATGCAGGCACGTACATGAATTTGGCAATAGTCACATTAAATGTGAAAGCCTCCTTACGGTAACATTTCATTAGATTTCACTGGTGTTTTTTGCTTCTAAAGAAAAACTTTACCAAACTCAAACAGACCTGCCATGATGTCCTGCAGCATGCATGTGAGGGAGTACTGAGCCCATGCGCCTCCCCAAGAAATGTCTCCCCGGTTGAAGTCTGTTCCAACCAGCAGCAGCAGCAGTCGCTCCAGCTGCTGCTCGGACACCACCTCACACAGGTGGATGGTGGGTCTGGTGGCGTTGGCTATCCGAGCCAGAACCTGCACAGAGAAAGCAGAGTCACCGGGAATTCTACAGAAGTCCTTCTGTGAGAGGAGGTCCATGCTGTGGATACCTTGCAGACAAACAGCAGCAGGTCGGCATGGCAGGTGAAGTCCATGGAGAGCAGGAAGAGGGCAAGCTTCTGCACCACGGAGATGCAGCGCTCGTGGGACAGGGTGAAGGGCAGAGGCTCCACTTCTGGGGCTTCTTTGGCTGTTGTGGACTCTGCATCCAATGTGGAGCGAGGCCATTCCGCTGTCCGCCGCAGACGGATCAGGTCCTTAAAGTGCTGAGGTGGCAGAAAAAACAGAAAGTATTATGGGAAAGGAATTAGACGTCTTTGCTCTTTCCCAGAGAACAAAACTGTAACTATATATGCCCTCCATCATCAGAAAAATACCACAAAATGTTAAAACCACCATTGAAGTGGGTCTTTAAAAAACAGTTTGTTGTCGTAAAATAAAAATGACATGGAGGGCCACATTTGGCCCGCGGGCATCGAGTTTGACACATGTGCCGTAAAGCAACAAAATACAAATATTACAAAAACTGAATACAGTTATCTCATTAGCAGTATGTGTCGTAAATATATTTACAGCCATCTTTTAGTGTCGTTGAGCCTTTTTACAACTCAAAGACATTTCCAATCTACCTGGATCTGGAAAGCTTCAGACAGGATTTTCTAATCTCTCCACCAATGCTGCCTTTTTTATGCAACTTTTCAGGCATCGCTCACCAACAGCAGCCAATGATGTTATAATATTAAACAGCTTATAAAAAAGGGCAACAGTGAACCAAGCTACGCATTTGTTTTGTTTTTTCTGTGTAAATCTCTGTGGGATCAGCAAAAACGACGTGAGGGGTTTCTGGTTTCCAGAAGGAAGCGTGAGACTCACCTTTGAAGTGGCTTGTTTGAGTTTGGCTTGTTCCACCAGCAGCTTGTAAGAGGAGCCCTTGTTGCTCTGGATCTTCTCCTTCTCGATCTGCTCGACCAGAGCTTTCTGTTTTACTTTTAGGAGATTTAACTGCTGCAATAAAGACAGGATGATTAATATCAGAACCAAAACCTTCCATCTTAGTATGTAGCATGTAGTATTGCGACGGAGGAGGCCAAGAATAAACCAGACACATTTACCTGCTTGTGGTGGACGAGCTGTTTGCGGATCTTGCGAGAGTAGAGGCGATCTAAGCTGCTGCTGCCTTTAGCAGCTCTGGTGGGGTTTTGGGTCTGGAGGTTGTTATTGATGAAGCTCCACTGGCTCCCTAAGAGACAAAAACAATGCGTCATGCAACAGAAGGAACACTACCGGTACCGCTGGTTTTCAGTGAAGACACAACAAGCTTAACCCATCAGTTTACAGCCGAGTTTACTGCCAGAGTCCTAAAGACATTTGATTCAAAGTTCAAATTTGGTTCAATTTACAATTTCAAATGATTTAAATAAAAGACAATTTGATTCATTTTTATTCCAAGTTTCTATTTCAAAACCAAGGTTCATCACAAAAAGTGTTCATTTAGCAGGACTCCTGAGAGAAAAGGAATTTTTAAAATCAACTATTACAGAAAACATGATTTTGGCCTTAAAATGCCACTAAGTGCATCTCCAAGTAGATTCTTTAATTTAGTCTTTTTCTTTAATCTTAGGTATACCTAGTATATTTATCAGATTTCTGTCATTGTTGAAAAAATAAGCTTTGGTAAAACATTTTCTGCACATTGTTTTTGCTGCTTGCAAAGAACCATTTTCTAAATTTGAAATGTAATTCCTAAGATTAATTTATTTTGGCAGAGTTAAGTGTTGTTTATTCATTTATAGCCTTACATTAAGTAAAAAAAAAATTAAACAAGAATTTAGAAGATTTTAGAACAAATATATATACTTGAGATTTGTATGGGTAAAGCAGCGAAAGTCTACTAAAGGATTCCAGCAATCAAAAGCCAAATTTTAAATAAATAAATAAACAAACAAAGCTGCAGATCTCCGACCAAACTGAAGTTCGGCTTTTGACAAAACGGAGCCCGACATACCTGATCCAGGTCTTTCCCTTTCTTTCCCTGCAAGGTTCTTCTTGCCGCCTGAGGCCTCATCTTCTATGGTGGACACAGAATCCAGCAGCCTGGAAACCAGCATCATCACCCAGCTAATCATGGGGATGTCCAGAACACCTGCAAAGCAAACACCCACCTCAGGTTTCTGCAAGTCTTCAGTCTAAAAAACATCACTCTTTGACATTATTAAGGGCTGTCCCGGGACTCATTTCACCTTCAGTCCTGGGCTGGACCACCGCCTGTGGCTGCTGCAGTGGGTTCAGCAAGCTGTCCAGTAAGTTCAGCAGGCCCTCCAACACTCCGCTGTTGCTTAGGGATCTTTGGCCAATGCAGGACAGGAGCATGAACACCCTGCAATGACAAGACATCGATTCAAGGCGCCATTAGAAATCTCACTTTTACCAAGATGTTTGTTAAAACTCAGAACACCACCATAAGATGTCTGAAAACAAGAACCAAAAACCTTGATTACTGGATGGAACACAATATGTTTAAAGACCCACCAAGAGGACTTTAGAAAGTACTCCATCACATCCCTAAGACATCTAGCAGAAACTCACAGCTTTTTGATGGATAAAAAGATTTTTTAAATTCTAGTTGTAATGCATTTTTGCAGCCAAAAGGTGGCAGCACTGCACAGAGCTTTAAATCTGCCTACTTTAAATCTGCAGACAGAAGCACTAGTTTCTGCAGGACTGTAAGGATTTCTCGAAAATCAAATCAACTTTTTGATATGCAAAAACATTTCAGATTTTTGTTTCCTTTAGCTGAAACAGAAATGAAGGAAGTTTCTGTGTTTGGATGAGACCAAACCTATCAACCAATCACTGCAGTCATTTGGTTTAGGTTGTAAGGTTAGATTAGACCTAATATATCACCTTTTAAATATAATCAATAAGTGCTTCATCCTAGACATGACGTGTTGATTAGTGAATGCAGAAAGTCATGAGTCCTGCAGAACAATAGTTCTCTGTGTGATGAAGGCAAATGACTAATAGAGGCTGGTGAGGGGAGGACAGCTTCTGCAACATCTTCAGACCACGACTAAATCATAAAGTACAGAGTGGATTTACTCAAGCGTCTTACAACAGAAATACTACAGTAATGGTCTCTAACTACTTGTTTTATATTTATTACGACTTCATCTTGCTAAATAGATTTACAGGTAATTAAGAGCAAGTGAGAAACAGGAGAAACTACAGAGTCATCCTCGCGGCTTCGAGTGATTGAGGAAGGGGCCAGTTGAAGAAAAGAGTTCAGGGAAAGACAGATGTGGCTTGGGCTTCATGAACTGACCCAGCATTGTATTTATGAAAGGGAAATAAGCATTATTATAATACATTACGCTAGATTACATTATAGTAAATTTTGATCCGCTGCTGTCCTGGGGACTCATTTATAAACGTTGCGTACGCACAAAAGAAGGCGTACGCCACTCTCCACGCAATAGTTGAGATTTATAAAAAGCAAACTTGACGGGAAAATGTGCGGTCCTTCACGCAAGCTCTGACCCAGGCGTACGCACAAAAACGGGTGAAATGAGAAACGGCGACGCCGTCGGCAGATGGAAGAAACGCGTGAAAGTGAAAATGACAATACTGCCTCTCATAAATAACATGAAGACTTCACAAAGCAAGTCTTACAATTAACAGCCTACACAAACACCCGTTGGACCGATCAGCAGTGAAACAAACAAAAAAATCAAACGAAAATTACAACAGAAATTCAAATGAACACTTATTTGCAAAAAGAAAAGTGAAATATGTTCTACAATATTGGCATGTTGTGCAATTCATCCTCATAAATAATATAGTTAACAGAACGAAATAATGTACAAAACTGAGATTCCCGTCAATGTGTCCGTCTGGAGGAGCAGACAAAGGTGCAATCAGACAGACAGATGGATAGATAGAGAGAGATGCATTAATTGTCCACTAGGGAAAGTTGTTTTCATAGTAAAACATTTCTTCATAAGCTATGGAATTATGGTATTCATGCATATGCCTTTAGTTTGTTTCATTTTTGATAAAACAATGTATGGCGTATGTCTCAACCATTCAGAGAGCAACAAGAAATTACATTTGCTGATCAATTTCCCATTTCCACGTTGATTATTACCGACATTTGTAGCTTGTCAGATGCAATTAAATGGATGGAAATAAAATCCCCCATCACAATGCGTAATGACGCACAATGGCTGATCTTGCGCTCTTAGAAGATGTGGCAAATGGAAGAATTCGGAGTGAACGCATCTGTAGACAGCAAGAAAACTTGCTGGCAAACGAGGACGAGTGGCTTATGAGCCGGTTCCGACTTCCTCTGCGGGCTTTTGGGGGTGTGTCACCCGGTGCATCTGGCGCGTCGGCGTCCCCCTGCGCGTCAGTCACCACTCCACTTAAGGGATTTCCCAATTATTGCCGCCAGTCTCTCATCAAGAGGGGTCAGCTCCGGTGTCCCCCCCACCCGTGGAAGACACACTCTGGCGGTGCAGCGCCAGACGTTTTTTTGCCTCGACTTCGATGTCCGACCATTTCTTTTTTATTTAACCACGGTCCGAGGTTGTGAGGCTACAGCATTAACGACGTCTGCCACTCACGTGGCTTTTTGGCATTAGTAATGCCCACACTGTGCCCTCCAAACAACATTATTCTCCTCTTTTCCACCTCGCCAACGATAACTTCTACTTCACATTGAGTGAAGTTACGTTTTTTTCCATTTCCTCTCTGTGTTCGCCATGGTTTCGCAAGCCATGAATATTCATTTGTGGGCGTTTCACGGACTATTTATGGTCAACTATGGGCGTGTCATGAGGCCGCAAAAGCTGCGCAGCATTTAGAATCGGTTGTGATTTATTAAGGGAAAGATGCGTAGGATGTGCGTGCGCACGGTTTTATAAATCCGAACATTTCTGTGCGTACGCACGTCCTATGTTTCATCCGTACGCCACTTCTGACGCAAATCCTACGCAAAGTTTTATAAATGAGGCCCCTGGTCTTCCTTCCTGATGCAAAGGTCCTACTGAAAATTAGGTCAAAGGTTCAGGCTTTTTGAAGCAAAGGTCCCTCAAACTATGGCCCGCGGTAGTGAATTTAATTTTATTTTCAGAAAGTGTTATTTATTTCCTGGCTTTTTTCTTTGAAGCTCCTAGAAAGGGTTTTTATTAACTGGTTATGTGTGGCTTTCTGGAAAACCATAAATGTTTACGCTTAGGCAATATTGCGACGTTTCTGTCACAAACACACATGCATCATCTTGTACAAACAGGAAAAAAGATGGGGCATTCCATGTTTCACTGTAGATTTGCATCTGCATTTCTCCTCAGTATCAGGGAAGACATGGCAGTAACTTGGGGAAAAAACTCATGGAATCTGAGACCACCCACCTGTCCTGAGGAAAAATGAGTAGCTGTTCTGAGTTGTAGAGCTCCTGCAGAACATTAGAGAGGAACTGGCCCCACCAATGCTCGCCTCCACAGAGCTGCACCAGCAGCAGGCCGGCATGGAGACGGATCTTGGGCGTCCCACTGATGCACAGGTGCTTGAAAAGCTCTTCACAGGCCTGGGCGTGGAAGGTGCTCTGGAGAACCGACGGCACAGAGTGTCCTGGAAACATGCAGACCGAAGATTCAAGTGTTTGCGCCCCAAACGACAGAACTCACACGAGCAGCACTGTGGCTGCGGCAGGTCTCCTCACCGTTGTTGGAGTGCAGCAGGCTGAGCAGCGTATCCAGCAGGTAACGAATGATGGTTCTCAGCTGCTCTGTGGAAGAGTTGTGAACCAGATCCTGAGCCCCAGGGGAGCCTGAGGTGAGAAGGGATTTGCGGCTGGCGCCCAGCGACACTCGCAGCCGCTGGACCGCGTGGTGAGCCAGGTTAAGCTGGAGCTGCAGTTGGATGCAGTCCTGATAGGCGGAGAAAACGCGCTGGTCTTCCTCCACCACCTTATCTGGCTTTCGCAGGAAATACTGGGCGTTGTTGGCACTGTTCAGAGGCGGCAGGTCGATGTTCTGAAGAAGGGTTTCCAGCCGATGACAGGCCAGATTGTACCTGGAGCAGGCGGGTCAATTTCATTTCATTTTCCACTTGTGCAGGTAAAGGTGAACAATCAGAATGACTTAAAAGATCCAAAATTAAAATGATGTCAGTCTAACCTGCACTGTATGTCCTCCTGCAGCGCCACCATCATGGACAGATGCTGGTCAACATCGGGCTGACTGGCACCTTCACTTTCTCCCCGCAGAGGATCATGCATGAGCTTCAGTTCGCTCTCCCACGGCAGGATGTAAGTGTGGCCGTAATAAAAGCCCAGGGGGATCTTAGCCCGCGCGTTGGTGCTGCCATAGCGGCCAATCACAGTGATCTGACAGAACAAGAACAACAAACCTGTCAGCTGTTTTGGTGGGATTGGGCTACTGTTTTCTTTTAGTTTGCAGAGAAGCAGACCTTCATAAATCTGCAGACAGGTGGCGGCAGCAGGTTGTGCAGAATGAGTGAATGGGTACTGATGTCAGTTGCCACCACCAGCCGGCGGCCGTCCACCTCCTCGCCCAGCGTCCAGATGTCTATAGACAAAGAGGCTAGGTCGCTGCAGGTCGGGATTAGAGCGTCTGTCAACAGGACTGGATGGCCAAAGTCCAGCGTGACAAAGCGGCGAGCTCCTGCCAAGAAAAGTTCTCCAGTTACCATAAAGAAACTTTAATAATAATCAACCATAAAAATTTATTTTTTTACCAAAACAGGACATCTACTGCTTAGAAATTATCTTTTTTGGCTTTCATTAATAAAAAGTAAATAAATACACAACAGCACATTTGCACAACATATTGCAATAAGACCTACCAGAATGCATCCGCTCGATGATGATGGACTGATGAGGAGGCGGCTGCAGGAAGTGAGACGCCTGGGAAATGGCCAGAGCCAGCCCACTGCCCATGGGACTCTGGAAGTGAGACAGAAAAGACTTCTGGTAAACAAACAAAAACAACAAGACAAAAGAAGGACCACCTGCCGGTAAAAAATGAGTCCTCTAATCTCAAATGTTAAAACTGTAACCTTCAACTGAGAAACATGAGCTTGATGTGGATGGGTCCAATAAAACGACACCAAGAGATTAGGACACAGCAATTTTGAAAATTCGTTCAGTTAGGTTTTGTTTATAGTGTTTCAGGAACATTGCTTACATTCAGGTGTCCCTAGCGATGCCTAAATTACACACGCTCTTCGACCTACCGTAACTCTTGGGCAGTTAACACGATCACCATAAACCAGCAGAATCTGATGCAAAGAAAAGCTCCTTCTCTTATCGGTGCAACATTTTATGTTAAAGCCGCTTTTCTCCCTGACAATCTGTTGATTTACGTTGGTTGTGTTAGAACTTTGCTGCTGTTAAGTGTTGCATGTCAACACAGAGCTGTTTTTCTCCACTTTACAAATTACGTTAATAGTGTAAACGGTTGAAGAGTCCTCAAAAGGATGTCAACACTGAGTCAAAAGGTTAAACACAGCAGAATCCAGGAGCCTCCGTTTCTGTCAAATCCATGTTTACCCGGATGCTTGCATTATAACAATAATCCTGGAAATGTTTAAAAGGTCTCGGACCCCCCCTCCCCGTCATGATCCAGTAATAATTAACAGAGAGGGGAGTGTGAGTCTCACCGGTTTGGACTTGTGTGTGTTCTTGTGTGCAGACAGGTTGACCGGTCCCGTATCCATCATAGAGCCGGGGAACAGGTGCGCCAGCTCGGCACTGAAGGCTGCCGACACGGCCTCATTGGGAGGTGTGAGGGGAGGAGTCATGAAAAGAGGCGTGGTTTTGGGTGTGGGCGGGATGACATCGGAGGGATGAATGAAGAAGCCCGGAGCAGATGAGGCATTGGAAGGCACAGAGTTGTGTATGGGCACTCCAGAGGCCACAGCTGCAGCTGCAGAGGTGGTCTGATGCAGCTTGGCTTCTAGCTTGGCCTTCTGCAGGTAGAAGGTGTTATTGACCCAACAGAACTGTGATGAGGATTTCCCAATTCCCCCTTATGCACACACGCAACCTAAGGTATGGATATGTTTTCTTGGTTTTGAAACCTTTAAATGACTTTTTGAAATATCAATTATTCTCTCCACACAAAATGTATTGAAGGATTGAGTTTTTGTAAGGAGTGCACATAAAAATTCTGCTGATAACAAAAGAAAAATCTGCTTTTCTTGTTTCTAGCTCTTGCCAGCGCCACACAAGGCAGTCATAGTTTACCTGCTGTTGCAGCTTTAGCAGCTGCTGCTGTTTATCCTGCAGGACCTGCAGCTGCTGCTCAGCTGACACCATGGCATGAGACAGCGACTGAAGGGCCACCTGAGCCGCGGAGCTCAGAGCTGTTGAGGCCTCACCAACCGTGCCAGTCGAGAGGCCGCCAACCGTGGGGGTCACACCAAATGTACTCACTGAGGGTCAAAGGCAAAAAGGTTCCCCAAAGGACGAGCATTGAAAGTTGGGCTATGGCTGAGTGACACAAGGAAAAGGTTACCAGTGAACATGCTGGCGTCGTCTCTTTCCACCCGTGTGCCATCACTGGTGGAGATGCAAGTAAAGTGCAAAGGTTCAACCTCCAGGAGTCCAGTTAATGCTGTGAAGCTGCCCTCTGCTGCTGCACAGCTGCTCACCTTACCGTTCCCTGCAAACAGTGACAGTCTAAACTTCAGGTTTATGTTGGGAGAATGCCGAGAGTCAGCGTGTTTTCTACAGGCTGTCAACCGAACAGAAATCCATAAAATTCACGTTTTATTTTAGGGAAGAACAAAGACTGCAGCGGTCAAAATGAAAAGCAACCCGAGTGATGAAGAGGAGAATGAGTGCAAAATTAAACAGAATCCTTTGACCCCTGTTAAAATGTGTACAGTGGTACCTTAGTTCTAACTAGTTTAGTTTTGCAAAACACAATTCCTATATTCTTCTTTAGAAAAACAGGTATGGGTAATGTTTCTATGTAGTCACATGAAAACAAACTATAAGATCATCAGCATAAAACAGACAGGGCACTGGTGAAAAGGTGCAACACCAGTTCAAAAAGCCACACATCACAAAGCAGGGAATGATGCTAGGAAATAATTTTTTGCAGGAAATCTTTGGCGTATTAGTTGGTTCTGTAAGCTAGTTTATTGGTTGTTAAAATGCCCAAAATAATAAGCATAAATTATTTTGGTTCAAACATGCAAGACCCACTCCAGTCACCTTTTTTTTCATTTTCAAAGCATTCCCAGTGATTTTTTATTTATGATTATGCAGTTTACAGCCAAACTTTAAAAAAAAAAAACATTTTCTGCAGAGCAGCAGTAGTATTAAAAAAAAGAACGAAAAATCGCCTCTGCAGGACTTTTTACTGTAAAGTGTAGTTATAATCATCAGCCTTACAGTTTCTAAATGCAATCAAAAGTTACATCTGCCTAAATTTAAACCCCCTCACTCTCTTTAACATGGTATAATTTATTCAGCTAAAAATGAGGGGGGGAATGGTAAATGGGAAAAAAAAACATTGTGTCAATCACAGAGAACTTGTATTTTTTTTAGCTGTTATGAGTCATTTGAACGCCATCTGAAAAACTGATCAAAACGAGAAGAGTTAATTTCTTTGAAAGTCACCAGAATTTCATTACCTGAGAGGATGTCAGAAAGATCAATCTCATCTGACTGAACTCCGATGCTGCTGTTGAAGGCATTCTTACAGGAGGATCCACTGACCTCCAGGTCGAAGAGCACCGGGTCAAACGGAGAGCTGTACAAACCGTACCTGGAGAAAGGCAACAAACCAGGTGAAAAAAGTCAAAATCCAGAAAGGTCCAGACAAACAACATCAGCAGTTTTAGGACTAAAAACCCCTCTGCTGAAAGACAGGTTTACCTGGTCTGCAACAGTGCCTCCAGTGGTGTGAGGCGGTCCTGCAGCTGCCGAGAGATTGCTGTAAGCAGAGAGGCACAGGAAGTGCTGCACGCCGCCAAGTCCTCCTCCTTCACGTAGTTCAGCAGTACGAAGTACCAAAACACAGCACCTGAGAGCCGACAGAACAGAATCTGGGTCACTGTAGGCCTCTGAGGGGAAGAGAGCTGCTGCTGCATTACTCACCGCCTGTTGCGGCAGCAGGCAAGTAAGGCATGTTATCCAACAGAGCTTTCAGCAGGCTCATGCTGAACCCCTGCTGACTCGGCTCCCCTTTTCCATTGCTGCAAATGAAACAGCCATTATTGTTCATCATTAATTCAGTACCACTACACCCAGTTCTGATTTACTGTCCCCAGGACAAAACAAAGACAAAAAAACAGCATCATTGTCATGAAAAGTGCCCATTCGTCAATGAAGAAATACAAAGATGTGGGACAACTCCAAAACAGGACAAAGAGATACAGACACACCCCGTTGTAGGGGAAAAGAGCCTACTGCATGTGTCTTACCTTATACAAAGTGCAAGAAAGCGTGCACACTTGTGTGCTATGCTGCGGCCAGCTTCAAAGAAACACATCCGCACAATCTCTGTTAGCCTCATCCGAGTCTTCACCAGCAGGCCCTCTTTTCCTTCTCTCAAGCTGAAATCCAGACAGGAAGGGTTTTGATGCTGAAGCAGCGCAGACATGGAACCTGCATGTGTGTCACCAGGCTGACCTGCAGGGCCCGTTGGAGAAAACCCCAGCCAGCCAACACAAGATGTCCAGGATAAGGCTCTGAGCATGCTCAGAAGCCACGCTGCCCTCTGTTCGCCGACACAGCCCATCAAGCAGCTTCTCGTGGAAGTCTTGGAACTGCAGCATGGCACATCGCTGAACCCTGGAACACAAAACGAAGTGACAATATTTGGATTAACAGGAGCTGCTTTCAAAAATTCGCTCGATCAAAATCCAGCAGTGAAGATTTAAGTTTTCAGCAGAAAATTTAGATTCAGGTACAAAGCTACGTTTACATCGCTCTCTGCACCATGCCGACTGACCACTTCCAATGAAAAGTCTATGTAAACATGTTTTTGCGCGTTTCAGGCTTCTGTATTGAAAACTCTCATACTTACATGAAGCAAGTTCTAGTTGCAAAATTAAAAGTTGAACCAGGTTGAACTTTGACCAACCATTTGAAAATTGATTATGAAGGAATTAAATTAATAATTGGGGTTTGTGCCCGGCTGGAATCATACGACACCAAGACTTTCATACATCAGAATAGAGCTGTGAAAGAAAAAGCCTGGAGCAAGATTCATGAGATCTGCACCACTTCAGCATTTTGCACCAAGCCTCCTCCAACTGTAGGTGGAGGGCATGTGCTAGTAGAACAGCAGAAAACGAAGAAGCCCCTCCGTGTTTGTCCAGTATGAACACTGCGAGCTGAACACACGTTCAAAACCCTGCACATAGCGTGTAATAGAACGCACATCACAGTGTCTGTAGCACAAGGGAGAGAAGGACCAGATCTGAATTAGTCAATCTGCAGGCTTCAAAGGCAAGAGCAAACCTTTCTTTTGGGATGGACGTCTTCTTGAACCTTCTGATTGTTACTGAAACTTCCTGCAGCAGGTCACAGCCTCGCAGATTCTCCACTTTTTTGGACTGAGCTGAAGCCTCCGTTTTCCCTGCAGACATCTTTTCCTGCACACGGAAGGAGAGGCCAGAATGTGACTGAGGTTCACAGTAGAAGGGGCACCAGACCTGAGTGACCTGCAAGGCGTGGGGTCATACCTTGGAGGCCTGAGCGCGCTGCAGCAGCGTGGTCAGAGAGTGTGCTTTTGAGCTGTGAGGTTTCACACTGGGTATCCGCACCACGGGCCTCGGGCTCTCCTCCATTGCACCCTCGCTGACCGCTTTGATGTGAACCAGGAAGGAACGATACTTCCCTCCTGCTATGCCTGTAGCACCAAGAAGCGTCTGAGTGTTTTACAACTTTTCATTGCCACAATATGAGGATGTCAAGTTAGAGTCAGATTTAAAAAGAAAAAAAAAAAGGGGTCTTCTTTAAAAATAATTTAAAGAAGAAAAAATCAGACAAGGATTTAAAAAAAGGGGGGGGGACTGCTCATTTCATTTAAAAAAAACAGATTCGAACCATGAAACAAAAGATGGTTTAAACAGCTGTGACCACATGATGAAACACTGGCACTTGGACAACAGTAACCCCATCCAGAAGGTAAATTACACCTCAGGCACAATGTACTGTTTAGTGAATAGTTGCTGAGCACAAGATGAAACGGTCTGGGACCACAATTACCTTTGACCAGTTTGGGGCTGGTGAGGCTGAGCATGCCAGAGTGACCGGAGAGGTCTAGCCCACTGGCCAGCCAAACTGGACCACACAAAATATCCTCCTTGTGATCTTCAAGGAATGGACACAGTACCGAGCCTGGAGGGAACAATTAAGCACAGGGAGGGTTAAAACGCTTCCAAAGTTGAGCTCGGCTGAGCAGCTGTGTGACGAAGAACAGCTGCGGGCAGCAGAGGAGATGGCCCTCACCGGAGGTCTCCTCAATGTCCATGAACTGGATGTCCTCTGTAAAATCCTGCAGCAGGGGTTGGCCGTTCTTCTCCCCATTGGCATGGAGGATGTTCGACAGAGGAAAGGAGATTTGTCTGTCTACAGGTGTCTCTGCTCGAAACACAGGAAACAAGAATCACAGGCCAGCACCAACTTTTCTGTGCACCTTGTTCCCAAAACTCTTTGAAGACACACTCCGATTTTTTTACATGTTCTTGTGGCATTTTTTTGATAATTGAAGACATATATAAAGAAAATTAAGGGTTATGTGTGACGGGAAGTAGGGGGAGGAGTTTCTGTGCCAAGGGCTCCACCCACAACTCAGACGGGAATTTCTACTCAACTACCATCGCTCTGACGAACCGTGTCCTAGAAAAACAAGTTTTTTTGATTTGGCTAAAAACCGCATCATCATAATTGAGGGACCTCTCTGAACGCTTTGAAAATGGATCAAAAGATGATCAGAGTGGGGCTTTCATGGACTTCAAAGTGGTTCTTATAGACTGAGAGCAACAGTACATGTGTGGCATCAGTTTTTTACTGTATTAACTACCAGCAGGTTTCTAAGTCTTCACAGAGTGACCAAAAACAATCATCATTTAACTGGTTTTTGTCTCAGTAAGACACCAGTGAGGTTTCACAGCTTCTGGTAAAGCTACCATGTTTCAGACCTTTCATAAATCTCACTATAAGAATAGAAAAAAAAAATCATTTTCACATAGATTAAACAAATAATGTGAATCAGGGTTAAAGTATTTTCTAACGATTTATTAGTGACTTTTTTTAACAAATAAGTGTGGCTTATCACATCATAACATAGTACCTTGAGACTCCTAACCTATAGATAAGTCACATAACAAACACACACAGAAATTGCATGAAAAAAAAGGCTAAGAGTTGGAACACAGGATGCTCACCACTGACTTTGCCCAGGCCTGGAGCTTTGTTCTTTAGTAAAGTGACCTGAATCTGAGGAATGTTGGTGATGTTGGCATTAAGGACAAACTTGAAGTCCACATGGCCCACCATGCATGCCTTGGGAAGGACCAGCTCAAACACATGCTCATCCCAACTGGAGCTTTGGACACAGAAATGCTCGGGTTTAGAACACGAACTGGTTTGAAGCCTTTGAATGTTTTGTTTCTAAAGCTTTGATATCTCATCTTAAGACATCTGACACTTCCTCTGGAATTAAGTAAGATTGAACTCTTACAACCTAATCCTTTTTTAGAAGCAGTTTCTCATTTTTTTTTCCTTTAGCTTTGGCTGTTTCAAATCTAGTAATCAATCATTTCTGCTGATGAATACCGCTTTCCACAAATTTCAGAATAAAGCTCAGTTGTCTCAGATAACAGCCATTGCATCACAGCAAAATAATCAGAAGAATAAGTAGATTAACAAGTTTAACAATAGAAAATGTCTGTTTCACTCAACACTACACAACCATGCAGTTTATCAGGTAATTTCATTGTAAATGATACACTATCTAAAAAAAAGACAGAAAGAAACCCATATGTGCCATTTAAAACTATTATGCCTCCACAAAGAACTTGAACATGCCAATCCTTACTCATAATAAAGGAGGTAGAAGCTACCTTTCACTCTGCAGCTTCCAGGTTCTGGTGTGCTGAGCTGCATCCCCATGATGCTGCTGGTGGAGATGCTGTGGGTGCCGCCGCTGCTGCTGCTCCTGCTGCACCTCCACCCAGCACGGCGGCACAGTGGCTGAGAAGCGGGGGGTCAGCGTTTCAAAGCGTGTCAACTCAACCAAAGACATGAGACTCTCTGTGGTCAGCGATTGGTCCACGAGAAGCTCCACTCCTGCAGCGGGGCCAGCCAGAAACATTTATGTACATGAAGGTGAGAACTGAGAACAGCACCAACCTCAGATGATGGAAGCATCAGGCTCACCTGAGACTCCAGGGCTGGAGGGGTTGGAGGAGGGCTTGGCCCCATCAGAAAGCAGTTCAGCCCCTTTAAAAAGGGGGCCATCGATAAACATGTCTCCATCATCTACATCGTCACACACACCTCCAATTTGAAGGAAATGAAGTTCTCCACCTTCAGAAGAGAGCAGACACAGAAATGAACCTCGTACAAAGATATGCTGATTACCCATCAACCCTCAGGACTTCACATTAGCTCCCCGGACCACATGAAGAGAACCAGCGTGGGTAAAAAATTTTTTAAAAAGAACTGGAATATTTTTCTTTCAGGTAACGACAGTGTGAAACCCAAACTTTTTAAAGTTTATCAGGGATCTACAGTCATGTATCAGCACTGTTTGGGCTGCAGGTTGTTACCAATACTAAAGAACAAAAGATCAATAAACTTCTCTGATATTCAGAGTTTAACATTTCTTTTGTCCTGCAGAACTATAACAATATTAAATGTATTTCCTTTTAACTTTGTCATAAGGTTTCCTGCTGAAATGCTATCATATTTTTATGGTGGTACCCAAAAATGTTGGTGTGGTATAATTAATTTGTTACCATCAACACTTGTTAAATGAATATATTTTTTTGTGTGGTTATTTTTGGAAGAAGAAGTAATTTAAGTGTCAAGCCCTACATTTAATTTTTAACTTAAAATAAATACACCAAATGCTGCAGTTTGTAAAATGATCACTTCAGGCTGGTTTTCTAAAGAAGCCTTTTCTATTCACTTCCATAGGGATCCTTTTACTTTTCGAAGTTTTGGATATTTCTTTGAAATGTCCTTTTTAATCCCTTTACCAACTGGTAAAGACATATGCACATAAAATAACATCGATGTGATTTGTAAACATTTTTGTGCTAAAAAAAAAACCCGTCAAATTAGGTTTAGGAAAAGATTTATGTAATGGTCATTTTTCTATATTATTATTTGCCCGTTAGTAATAGTCCTTAGTTGGTTACCAGGCCAGAAGAACAGGCTTAAGCCATTTAAGATTAACATTTTTTTGTTTTGACAGCGACAAAATCCAGATGCTCGTGCATCCTGCTGATAATTACTTTTTTGTATTTCTTCTAAACGTCAAGTATTTTAACTAATAAAAAAAATGAAAAGTTAGTAAAACATAACAAAAGGGCCTGACTATTGCTGATTGCTAATTAGTGTGCTATTAGCTGTAAAAGACACATTCAGGGAGAAAAGCCTTCTCCCTCACAAGGAAATGACATTAAAACTTGTCAACTGCACATGTGTTAAGAAACACATGAAAAGGGAGACAAGAAATCAATGCGTCTGGGTTGTGGTGCTGTATCCAAGGCAACCACAAATACAACTGAGGACTGCAGCATTCGAGAAGGTTACAAAGAAAGTTGAAAGACAGGGCATTAAGTACAACATAGATTATGGATTAAAACATGTCGGATCAGGATTTTCCAATGATCACATTCCTAGACTTCATCTATCGTCTTTAACAGCTGTATCCCCTTAGGGGTTGTGTAGCTGCCTGAGGCTGCCCCGGCTACTGTTGGGCGAAGGCAGAGAACACCCTGAACAGGTCGCCAGGCTGTTGCAGGGTCCCACACTCACATGCACACCTAGCGGCAATTTAGATTCACCACATAACCTATGAAGCATGTCTTTGGGCTGTGGGAGGAAACCAGAGTGCCTGGAGAAAACCCAGATGTGCAAGGGAAGGACATGCAAACTCCACACAAAGGTCCTAGTTGAGATCTGAACCAGGGCCTCCACCGTGATTTATCTACAAACTAAACCAAATGATTCAACCAAATATATTTTCAGCAGCATCACATACATGAGTGTGGTCGGAGTAAAACAGCAATCGTTGCTTTTGGAATATTTGTTAATAACTGACTAAGTGAAAAGTTAATTCATCAATTTCTCAACGACAAAATAACTGTTAGCTGTAATAAACTAAGCGCAGACAGACTGAACAACCAGGACATATTCTGAAAAAACATTCAAAGAAACTACACAGCAATTAACAGGACTCCATGTTCAGAGCATATTTGAATGCCCTTATTACATTGAAACTTCTGTCAAACTTTGTCTTTCCTAAGCTGCTTGAATGAGTTTTCTGGAAAAAAACACTAACTTTTAAAGTAGTTTAATAATGTCTTGAAAAGTTCAAATTTCTTTTAAGACTTAATGTAGATGAAGTGCAACAGTCGCCATCCACATTTTCAGCTGTGAACATAATGTCAGTAACACGGCAGAAAGGAATGCAATGATTACCTTTAGTGCAGGCACAAAGGCGGTCAGTCCCAGAGCAATATGTAACTGAGACAAAGGGGTCCGTTTCCTCAGGTGCCCCCTCCTTTTTATGCGGTTCCACCTTGGCGAGTACCTCCAATGTGGACAGGTCCAGTATCATAATATACCCGGCCTGTGTGGTGACCACCAGGTGGCCCAGGCCAGCCACCTCTGCTCGCTTGCAGTCTTTGTGGCCGGGGGCAGAGGTGGAGGGACTGGTGACGGAAGCACTGCTGATGGGTGTGGTTGCTCCACATGGAGCTGCAGTTCCAGACCCAGCAGAGCCCGCCGGAGCAGTTTCGAGCCCAGACAAACCGTTTTTTTGGACTGAGGGGGGAGGTTCCTCTGGAGTCTCCTCACTGTCGTCCTCCCTGCTGTCCAGCACATCTGGGGGCAGCAGTATCAGAGAGGTTATGGCATCAGATGGGTCCCTGATCTGCTGCACCTTGATGGGCTCCTCCTTCAAAGTGACAATGCGGGTTGAGTAGTTGAGCTTGTAGAGTGCAAGGTAACCTCCTCCGCTTTCACTGCTCTGAGACTTGTGTTGTTGCTGGTGCTGCTGCTGCTGCTGCTTGTCTCCTGGGGGTAAGATGAGAGGAGTCTGAGGCGGTGACGCCCCGGTGTGTCGGCCCTCTACGCCATTAGCCACTGATTGAAGGGAGTCTCCCTTGCGCTGGCTGCATAGAGCCGAGTGTAAGCGGTTTAGATTGTTGAGAGCCTCGACCTGGTTTGTAGCACTAAGAGACTCGGAGCAACAGGGCTGCAGCCCAACCAGAACGTGAAGTCCGTCCCAGCACGGCGTGATGGAGTCCACAAAAAGATTCTGATCTTCCAGCTGTTTGGGTAGTCTTAGGCATTGCACCAGCGCTCCAGGTCGAGGCGGGCTGTTAACCGCTGCTGTCCCCAGTGTGTTCCATTTGTTCACATGACCGTCCAACCCCCCCAGATTAGTCGCCGTATCAGCAAACTGTTGAATGTAGGTGATGGGAGGATCCTGAAGAAGCAGCTGCTCGTGCGTGTCGAATTCCATCTCGATGATCTGAGGCACAGTGAAGCCCTCCTCGTGCAGCCCTTTGCTCATCAGGCTGTTCATCTGAGTGAACATCTGTCCTGAGGATTTGTCATCTACCTCTCTGATGCTGTACAGCAGCAGCACAGGCATAGTCCTGCGCACAGGGGCCAAGGAGGAAGGGTTCGCAGCCTGAGGCCCGGTCGGGTTAGAGAAGCCCTGCTCCTGGGCTGCAGTCTGAAGGTTACATGATTCAATCTCCATGGGAGCCTGCTCCTGCAGAGGTCCGAGGAAAGGCTCGGGGCCCTGAGTTCTGAGTGGACCTCCTGAGGTCCTCCGCATTGATGTTGGTGCTGTGGCTGAACCACCAGCCACAGGGCTGCTGGAAGCAGAGCAATAACTAAGGAGGCCTCCAGCCAGCAGGCAGGGAAAGGGAATGTTATGGTGGTCAGGGACCTTGTCTTTTGTTTTAGCATGGCTGTGGGCCTTGGTTTGGTTTACTGACGGGTTTGCACCCAGCTCCTCCAGGTCCTTCACCGTGTCCTCCAACACACTCGCCACCACCTCCCACTGGAGTTTTTCTGGCTGCTGGAGCACGCTCAGTGCCGTCACCCCCAGACTCACATCTGTACTCTCCCACTGGGAAGGCTGGCCTGGAGTAGATAGAACAAAATGAGACACTTGCACTGTTTAAAAAAAGAAACATATAAAACAGGGAAGGGAAAAAAAGATTCTGCACAAGATGTTGAATGATGAATCACCTGTACCGGATTCTAATCGGGAATGCTCCTCACCGTCTGAATCCTCCAGCTGATCGTCACTGAAAAATAAGAAGGCATTTTAAAAAATGTCTAATAAGTTAGTCAAACACAAAGTTTCTTTTTAATCACCAGTTGTTTTTTAATCAGTGCAATTAAATTATAAACAAATCGAGTGTGTGTGATTTGTAAGGGCACTCTGGCTTTTTATTATAGTAAAAAAAGATGCTTAAATTGAAATGAGTGTGTGCAGGCAGGGGGGAGGGGTGTGCAATGAACTGGGGACCTGTCCAGGGTGGACCCTGCCTTGCCATTAAGCACGCAGGATAGGCTCAGGCACCGCTCCAACTAGGGCCTTCGTCACATGGACCCATTTGCAGGGTTGACCCATACGGGTGCTGCAAGTTGTCCAGGTCATAGAGGGTCCTAGAGAGGATCAGATCGATCTCGCATTTCCCTTGAGACTCGTCAGCCAACTCAAGGGGTATAATGAAAATGGAATGTACCATTGCCGTGCTTGTGGTACATTTTTGTGAAGTATTTGCAAGGATAATGTGCACTTATGACGCAGGTATGGAGCCCTTCATGAAGCACTTGTTAGTAAAGTGAGGGGGCAGTTGACACTAGGACTTCTGCCGTTTCTAGGACTGAACTCTTCTGGACAGAAATCTGAGATGTTGTTCCTGGAATCTGCTAGAGACACTTTGCAAATTGGGGGGTTACAGCTCTAACTATTCCAACAACCACAAGGAGAGTTGTTACCTTCCACATTTTTCCCCCCATTCTTCTTTCAGCACCTCTGTATTTCTGGATCTTACCTTTTCCCTGATGCTGCCTTCACTTTAGATTGCTACATCTATCACTATGGCTGTCTTCTAGTTCTTTTTTAGCCATAACCCTTTTGTCTGTCTATACCTGGATGTCACACATGGTCATAGCGTGGTCATTTTCAACTGCCATTGATGGTGTTCCTGTTCTTAGCAACTCCTTTTCTTCTCAGTTGTATCTGCTATATACATTTCAACAGTTTAACAGCTATAGTTTGAAGTTGACTGCAATTTTCTGTTAAAGGCTGAACCAGCAGATGTTTGGTTCAGTTAAAGAAAACTAAACATGTTTGATGGGGTTTTCTCTGTACTTACAGCCTTCCAAATGACTGTTTTAATTCATTTTATTTGTGGGTGAGAACCTGTGAAAAGTTAAACATTTGCTGATAAGGTGAGCTGCTTTTGTTTAATGTTTTTAATCAAAGATTCTTTGAGCCTGAATGTTAAGACTTCATGCGACGTACCTGTCCCCCTCGAGCTTGGGCAGGTCAGAGCAGGAAGATGACTCCTCTAACCAGTTCAGTGTTGGTCTCTGTGACTCCGTCAACGTCAAACCCTGCTCAATGCTGCACAGGATCAACTGCCTCAATATGACCGGGTCATAGGGGTTGACATCGAACTTTAAATACACCTGTTAGGCACACGGTTAGAGAGATCTGAAAGGGTTAACGTGGATTTTGACAGCTCATCCGATTAAACATGACAGGTGAGGAAGCCTAACAAATGAGTAGCATGGTGTTTTGACCTTCATCAATTTGGAGACATCCCAAATGCAGATCTTGCCCCGCTTAGTGGCAGCAGCCAGGAATTGTGGACAACTGCCGAAGCCATAGCAAGCAATCTTGTCCGAGCTGTCAGAACTGTTGGGAAACTGCGCCGGGCTGGTTGCCAGGGTCACTGACAGAGGCACATTCTGGGTGTGCTCTCCCTTTACAAAGGGACAGTTGGGAGAATGCCTCTCGTGTTCGGACCTGGAGGAGGAAAGGGAAAACGTTTGACGTGTCACAAAGAGAAGCCGAAACTCCAGGAAGCCAGATCAAGACTCCACCCACCAGGGCTCATCTGTGGGCTCCCAGCAGACCAAACACACACTGCAGGTGAAACACATGGCTCTGTCATCCCCCGTTGACGCTGGCTGTGGAAGACAATTTCTATTCAGTTCAATGTGAACTTAAACAGCAAAAAAAACTACCAAAAAGCTGGAGTTGACCTTTAAATCCAGCTCTATTTTCTGTGCAAAACTAACTTTACAAATGTTTACTGAGCAAAGCTACAACTCTTCAAAACGAGGCCACATTTTCTTCTGTTAACGCAAACTTGTTGAAGTCCAAATTAGCAAAAATTTGTTTGCCAACATGCAAATTTTACAGGCTAACTGTTAACAAACAGAAGAAAATTGCACTACTACAGTTTTTCCAGCTGTTTCTAGAAACATACCTGGTGGTAAAACCCCGCCTGAGCCATTGGATCAGGCTGAGCCCACCTGTACCCGGCATGTGGCCATGATGTGAACGTCTCCCGCCTGTTGGCCTCACTGTACATCAAGGATCTGTGAAGAAAACAAAAGAGTTATAATATTTTAATGAAATTTGACAAGAAATGAGAGACAAATGAATTATCTTTTAATTACACCTGAAACATCAGATTTGAAAAATCAATTCACATTAAAAATTAAGGTACAGCCAGAATCCAGCCTAAAAAAAATATTTAATTTCATGTTAAGGTAGTAACGTTTCTGCTCCTTTCATCTTGCCAAAAACAGGTTTGATCTCACCTGTCCACAGAGCGTCCAGGGCCCAACCCCAGCTCTGGCCTGGCGCTGGACAACAGGTAGGAAAGCCTGTCCATAATGGACGAGGCCACGGACACCGCCGCCACGTTCTGGTTGATTTTCTTGAGCTCGCCAACAATGGCACCCGCCATTAGCTTTAGCAAGTGATGGGGGAGGTGGAACGTCACTGTCGCCCACTAAGAGAACCGCAGAAAGACAAAGAAAGTAAAAGTGAGCATATTGAGAGCAAAAAAAATCAATAGGAGCTGGATACACAGAGGGGGATCTTTTTTTAGTGTGGCTATGCAAAGCATGACAAAGGAAGTATTCGTATTTTCTTATTTACACAATGTAATCAAGCTAAGGAGAGGAAATTGTTCAGCACCAAAACTGTAGCTGTACTTTAAGATAGAAGTTTCATTCAGTCACTCTAAAGTCTTTGTTTCTCCACTCAGGGCCTGATGTGGCTTTTTCTACAATCGTTTTTTGTCTGTCTTTGTCTATCCATTATCACATTTCTTACACCATTTGTGCAGAAACACATCTTCTCACATTATTAAAATCAATTTGACACGATAGCATAGAGTCCTTCCCCTCGGATTTCACGCAACACATCGTAAGGCAGCAACCCCCCCCCCCTTTTTAATACAAAAACGCTCCTTTTCTTCTGTTTATAACAGTATAGATTGTTAAATGCATACCATATTAATGCAAACTGAAAATCTTCCTATTTTAATAGGTCATGGTTGCTCATTCTACACACAGCAACTCCATGGAAATGAGACAATACTAAACTATAATAGAAACCATGAAAAGACTACTTGGTCAGTCATTTTTTTTCGTGAAACATAAACAATGGAAAAGTGTGAAACTCTAACATACACATTTGATAGCTTCAGAAGGAAGAGCCCCTAGAATACTGCACCTGTGCGGTGCACTAAAGACCCCATTAAACACCCAGCCTCATCGTTTGTTCATCTAAATGTTGTCGTTTTCTATGTGCGATGTGTATGTGGGCTGTGATGTGCTGTATGACAGCGGGGGACAGAAATCGTGCTGTTCACGATCAGAGCAGGGTGAAAGCTTCTGCAGCAGAGGTCAGGAGTGCAGCAACACGGTGTCGCTGCTGTGCGGTGCCGCCAGCAGCAGGAGCCCCTTAACTGCTGACACCTTAGTGGCCTAAAGCTGCATTTATCCAACAGGTGTGTTTGACTTTGTCCTGCCTGGAAGCTGCTGTTTTCTCAGCATTGCTGCAGCAGTTGATGCGGCAACGCAGCAATAGAGAAAGCAGAAAGCACTCATTCGTTAGATTACTAAAAATAAACAGAATGCAAAACTGACTTCTATTTATATTATCTATCATTACCTATCAATAGTTCAAAACTTTCACAAATTATTAGAATCTATTTGAAAATATATTTTTTAACAAGACGGACAGTTGGCATGGAGTGAGCCTCTCTTCATTTCCCATCATCCCTTTGTTTACACGCTCTCCTGCTACCTTACAGATCGTCACACCACTAATTCAACAATACTACTGCAACAACAATTGACATATCCAGACGTTTAGATCCAGATTCCAGCTCAGACGATGAAAACAATCTTACATGAATCTAGTCGTCTACCAGTAAATGCATCAGAATGGAGCGGAGCACGTCGCCTGCCGATTGCAGATTTTACGCAACAACTACTAACGGTTATAAACTGCATTTTTTTTCCATTGCTTCTGACTAGGACTGGGCGATAAAACGATACGCTTATTATAAAACAATACACTTATTATAAAGGGTCCTTAATCAACACCTACCATCCGCTATCATTTTAGGGAGTTAAAATTAGAGTGTTAGTCGCCACATGGCGAGTAAACGTCTGCGTAAACGTAGTCCTATGAATTAGCTTTCCTTTTGGTGAATTTATTTTGTCCTCTCCTCCTCTACAGTCTGCACGCGAGACACTGTCCACCCCCACCACCCAGGTTACTTCACCTGTGTGGTGTTTAGTATCAACTGGTGAAACCGCAGAACATGCAGCGATTTGTAAGACTGAAGAGTCAGATAAGAAATAAATACTTAAATTTATACAACCTGCTGATATTTACACTATTTTCTTATGAGCAGAGTGTGTAAAATTTGACAAAAATAGTTATTTGGATTATATAGTGATATATATCGTAACCGCCTGATGTGAAAATAACTATATCGTAATTTTTAAAAAATTCTATATTGCCCAGCCCTACTTCTGATTCACAATGACTTGGATAAAGGAATACTCATACTTTAAATCCTTTATCCATGTCTTCCGTCATGAGAAAAATGCAGCAAGAACATGTTAAAACACTATTTTCATTGGAGTGGGTTTTTTAGAGATGAGAGATGAGGCTCTGAATTTAAATGATCATAATGATTATTGTTCCTGACTACAGTGCATGTGTTCACCCTTTGTTTTTTGATAAATCTCATTAGTACCAACAGGTTTCATTTTTCTCCAAAAATACATTCAGTTTCAGGTTCAGAGATGGTCGCTTTGGATCAGCCAGATTCTCATTTTCTGCTCTGCTGTATGCAGTAAGTCTGCTGTTGATGTGAACCTTTTGTTGACTGTAAACAAAATAATGCACTATGTTCTATGGAGGATTGTTTATAGTTTCTTCTGTGGAATAACATTCTTTCAGACATTAGTGTTTTCTGGAAACAGTTTCATGTGCGTTCCTTCTAAGCAGTCTCCTTTTTAAGTTTCAAAGCACCACAACCAGAGCTGAAGCTGATGGCGGTTCTGTTTTCTGTCTGTTTGCTTCTTGTAAACATATTCTTTTCTTCAATTAAATTAAGAAAGTTAAAAATTTAAAAGTCGTCTCACATGTTTCTCATTTCTTCTGGTGCCTAATTCTGCTAAAAAAAAAGTGCCTGTCTGTTATCGGCCACAGTGCACTCTGAAACTGGTCAGAATACTACTAATCCTTAAATAATGGGTCGAACTTAAACTACAGGTTATGGTGAAAAGTATTGTTCAACACCTTTAAAAAAAAATTGATAAACTTAAGCTGAAGACCACATTACTTGGTGCAGGCTGCAAATGCACAAATTGTATGCCTGTTTTACCCCAAAAAAGTATTTTAGTTTAAAATACCACGTAAAATCATTTTTTGGACCTTTTAAATGCATTATAGTGTTGATTCCACACGAAAAGAAACCACACGAAAAGTGGTATTTTGATCCATTCTCACATTTTTGAGTATTCCTCTATAAACCTGCTCTGAGCATCGGCCCCTCCCAATCCACATAAACGAGTGGGTCCTCACATTTTGACATAGACCAGAGAAGAACAGCCCCTTCCAGGAAGAGTCTATGCTGCCAGCACCGCCCCCAGGCTAACACACACTTTCTCCACGGAGCTAGTGATGATCAGCCAAAAGTCTTTCCTATTTTACGCACATTCATCTTTGCAACAGTCCGGATGTTGTTAAACAGAAAAACGTATGAGAGTAACCCATTTTTTGTTAGTTACAAAACCAGATAGTTTCAACATAGTTGTTAGACAATATAAGACCAGATGATATTTGTTTTCATGTTTTAAGAAATGCTAAATCATAAAAACAGATTACAAGCAGTGTGTGAGAGTTTACGTGAAGTCCAGAGAAAGAGAAGGAATGCTCAGATGATTTAAAACCAACTCAATGTAATGACTGTAATCACTGTCAAGGGAGTGTCTGTCTGAGCTTCATCAAGAGAAAAGATGCTCCAGTTTGATTTGATTTTTGATTTGATTTGATTTGAAATGGTTTATTTCAAGCAATCAAATAAGAATAATACACAAAAACATTACAATCATCAGTTATACATTCATACAATGACCTATAAAACTTCAGATAATTATTAGTTTATAGAGGACTGCAGAGTTTCTCTTAATATTTCCCCTATGTACCAGAATGAAAGACTTTAAAATAGTTTAAAAAAGGTTCAATAATGATGCACAACAGCTGCTACTTCTCCTGGGGTTTTTTCCAGAAAGCATGTTTAAGCTACCCTGATTTTAACCCTGAACTCTGGCTGAAATCAACCTGAACTTGCTTACTCTGGGTATGTCGGTTCCAAAAGACCGGGTATGACTTAACATGATTACGCTTTACTCTGTAACCCTGGGTTAATGCGTGTGCACGGCAAGTACATAAAGGCATTCTCAACGCGTGGAGAAAAAAAGAGAGGGCTCAACTTTAGTGAGACGGAGTCTGAGATTTTAATCACGGCGTATGAAGATTATACGTCCATCAAAAAAGTAATACGGCTGCATCATCAGCAAAAGAAAGAGTTTCTGCTTGTAGTAGAATAACAGACAAAGTTAACACAGGAGCTTCTGATCTTATTTCCAATTACATTGTGATGTATATATACACAACTTATAAAACTTAAATGAATTGATTCAGTTTGTAACAAGTACCGGTAATTGAGTTAAATTTAATCAACCTAATTTCCAATGTACATCCAATTCAATAGTTGTTTATACAAATCAAATTTACATATTTATCTAACTAAATGTCATATTACTCCAATTCAATTAAATGTTTTTCCATATTAATTTACTGTACTTCTTGAACTCTCATATGTCTAACTTAAGGCCCGTACACACCGGGACGAATATTCGCCAGGCGTTATTCGCCAGCGTTTTTCGCCACGTTTTTTGTGTTCACACCCAGGCGATTTTCGCTGACGATGAGCCGAGTGAACATGCAAATTCATTCCCTGACATTAGATGGCGCTTAATTTAAACAGAAATACTCCTGTACACAAGGTGGCGCTGCGCAACCTCCAGCTTCTTAAAGTCGCTTTTCCCTCAGAAGAAGAGAGCAAGTATTTACGCGCTTGTCAGAATCATACAAAGAAAACATGAATATTTCAAGCACCAGTTGCTCCAACTGGTGCTTGGTTCGGGGATATTTTAGAATGTTCGTCATTATTTCTTCGTGGCTGTGTAGATGCAACTCGGCGTCTATCTTCTTCCCTGGTATGTGTGCTCAGAAAGGCAGTTTTGTGTTTGAGCGCCCCCAAGTTGTGTTTTACTTTAACTTCAGAAGCTCCAGACACGTGTGCAAAAGCGCCATTCTCATTGGTCAAATAGATTTCGACGCGACGCGTCAAAAAAAAAAAAAAAAAAACGAACCAGAGGCGTGTTTTTTTTGACGCTTTGACGCGTGGCATTTTTCGCGTCGGTGTGCACACTCACATTGGTGCCCTTTGTTTAGTCACGAGGCGTTAAACATCGGCGAAAATCGCGCGCGAAATTCGTCCCGGTGTGTACGGGCCTTTAGAGGCTGCAGATTTTCTCACTTTTATAACAATAAAATAAATGATACAGTGCGGACTTACAATACACACCATGCATTTAATTATCATGACTGACTGTAACTTCAGTTCCTATGCCTTACTGTTGCATTAGGGGTGCTAAATAAACTCATCATCCTCTCCCTCCCTCTCACTCATGGTGCAGAAAGAAGTAAACATAACAGGACAAATGACTAGGCAAAACACAGTAAAACAGCTACACAACTAAATATGTTTAGACAAAAACATACATTTAAACCCAAATCCTACAGACAGGCAAAGCGAATTGTATCCCACAATTCCTTGCGGTGCCGATCTAACAACAGCACCAAAGTTACACCTACTTAATTGAATTCATTTGAATAAAAGTAAAATAAATGTCTGATAACTACGTGTTATTTACAAGTTGACTGAACTCAAAATAATTATTTATCTTAACTGAAGCGAATAATTAAGTTAGAGCAATGTAAAAAAGTTTATCTTTACAACATGGATACGTGGTCTTATCACCCTCTCACGATGGAAAAAGTATTATCTGAGCTTCTTCATCCACTAAATCATCTTCAAATGGACACGCCATGCTGCTTCACCTCTCTGTAAACAAACTAACCTTCAACTAAACCTGCTCCTGACCAGGTTATATTCAGATCATGAGTTGCTATGGGAACTAAGCATACCCTTAAACATACCTCTGCTTTTGGAACTGAAAGCTGAGGTTATCCGCTTCCTTAGCCTCAAACTTACCGTGGTAACTAGCATAACCTGCTTTCTGGAATACCCTCCAGGATTATTGCTGAAATATTCAACACTTTTGAAGAAGAAAATTTGTGCATTTTTTTTATTTCTGAACCTCACAATGAGAATGAATCAAGCAAATTTGCAAAGCTTGGCTGCAACATTCCCTCTTAATTTGTTCAGGAGCCTGAACTCTAATTTGAGTGTACACTAACTTGAATACAACATAAAAAAGTAGCTTATTTTTTATATGACATGTTCTAGTTTTATTTGGTTGTTTATTTTTAAGCAGCTGCGTCACTCACCTTGGCAACTTTGTGATTTGCTGCCGTCTCGTGAGAGGTGTTCTTCAGGCCTTCTCTGAGCTGTGTGATGAAGAGTTCATAACCCTCAGTGTTGGACACATCAATCTTCTCTTGACAGGCTGACAGCATCTGTTGAGCCTGAAGGACCAAACAAAAGTAGCTTCATGTCAAGCAACATTTGAAGATCCTAAATAGAAACATTATCAATATCTAACAGTTACTTAATAAGTTTCCTCTGATTACCTGATTACACAGTAAATCAAAGTTTGAATGGCAAAGTTATAGGTGCAAACCTCATTAAGTGTCTCCTCGTCTTTAGCATTAATATCAGTAGGGCTGCACGATATGAGGAAAACCTGCGATATGTGATTTTAATGATCAATATCGTGATGACGATATGACTTGAGATACATGAACAAATAGGAAAACAACCACAAAACATCAATTCCATTTCACTGCAACACTTTAAATAGAGCTCGACATAACTTAAATTACACTCCAAATGACCCTCGTCTACATAAGAGATGAACATCTAGCATTAAAGGGCTCCATCCGATTGGTCAAATGCATAAATGGATTTATTTGATTTGTTAAATACTTCAAGCTGCCATAAAATGGTTTTGGCACATTTAAAGTAACCATTTATTGCAATTTTTACCGCCGTTAGCAATTTGCACATTACGCAGCTTGATACTGCGATAACGATAACTTGCGATTTATTGTGCAGGCCTAAGAATCAGTAATCACAGGTTTTAAACTGAGTTTTTCCAGACTTACAGTAAAAGAGATTCATCTCATTTGGAAACATTAAAGTACAGTCTGTACAAGAATATTTTTTTTAATTTTGGATTATATGACAACTATTTTTTATTCCAAATAATTAGGATATTAGTTTTTCTAAATTACTGCTCACTCTCTTGATTTGCAAGGACTTCAACAAGAAATAAAAGTCTGTCAGCACAGCTATGTAAAAGAATTTCAAACCTTTTATTTTGATTGTTTAGCTTCAGATTCCTTTTTGCTCTCATCTCTCATGTTCAAGAGTTTTAATTACTTCGTATAGATTGATCTTTGATTTCACGGAAAACTTCGACAAGGTCTAAAATAAACTGTTTTCTTTTTAAGAAACAAAGAAATTCTGGCTTTGATATGACAAAGTCAGAATTTGACAAAGATCAGAGTGGCTCCTAATGAAAACATTCAGTCCTCCCTCACCTCCGTGACCGGGAGCTCCAGCTGGACCATGTCCTCCGGTTTGCTCACTGGAGGCTGGAGGGCTGTGTCAAGGAGCAGAATGCCGTTCAAGTCCTTCCTGCATCCCACCGCGTAGTCGTCCACAAAAAGCACCTTGTCCACAGCGGGAAAGTATTGGCATCTGACACGCCCACCAGGTTTAGCTGGAGGAGATAGAAGAAGACAGGTTGAGGGGTTTCAAAAAGAAAAAAAAAAGGGATTTTTTTTTAGCTTTGGGTATTAATCAAACCTTTCAGAGCCACACATTTATTCAAATTAATACTAGTAAGACTAACTTTTCTTACGTGTACATTAATTACATTAAACAGAACTTTTGTTAAATATGCTAGTACTCTGAATTATTCTGTCCAATTTTTTTTTTTTAAGTTTCAGGTCTTTAAGGCTGTTGTGAACGGGTTCCTCTTCACCATGGTATTGATTCTGCGATCATCCAACGAGTCTTCCGTGGACGTCCAGGTCTTTTTGCGTTGCTGAGTTCACCCGTGGTTTCTTTCTTTCTCAGGATTAACCACATTGTTGATTTTGCCACTCCTAATACTGTAGCAATTTCTCGCATGTTTTTTTTTCTATTTTCTCAGCATAATGAAGGCTCCTTTCACCTGCATGGAGAGCTCCTTTGACCGCATGCTGTCTGTTCACAGCAAAATCTTCAAAATGCAAACAAGAGTCCTCTAATCAACTCCAGGCCTTTTATCTGCTTCACTCATAATAACATAAAAAGAGAATTGCCCACACCTGCCCATGCAATAGCATTGAAGTCAATTGTCCAATTACTTGAAAGCCCATGAAATGAAGGGATTGTGTTTAAAAATGCTCTAGTTTTTCACATTTTTATGCAAGCCTGCACTTCACTGGCATCTGAGTTTTTTCATTTAAAATTCACTGTGGTAATGTACAGATATACATATACCTACATATACCTACATGTATACACACACATACACACACATATACACACACATATACATACATGTTTACAAACATACATACATGTATACTAGGCCTGCACAATATACCGCAAATTTATCGTTATCGCGACATTAAGCTGTGCAATATGCATACCGCAAAAGACGGCGAAAATCGCAATAAATGGTTACCTTAAATGTGCTAAAACAAACTCATGGCAGCTTGAAATATTGAGCAAATGAAATAAATCCCTTTATGCATTTAACCAATCGGAAGGACCCGTTTACGTTGTTGATCAATCAGATGAGCCCTTTTATGTTTGATGTTTGCCTCCTACGTCGACGAGGGTCATTTAGAGTATAATTTTTAAACTGTTGCAGTGAAATGGAAATGATGTTTTTGGTTGTTTTGCTGTTTGTTTATATACCGCGAATTATATTGTTATCGCAATATTAATCACCAATATCGCATATCATATCGCGAGTTTTCCTCATATCGTGCAGCCCTAATGTATACAAACAAACATACATGTATACACACATATACATACATGTATACACACATATACATACATGTATACACACATACAGTGAGGTCAATAAGTGTTTGATCACCCTGTGATTTAGCAAGTTCTCCCACTTAGAAACATGGAAGGGGTCTAAAATTTTCATCAAATGTGCATTTCCACAGTGAGAGACAGAATCTGAAGAAACATTCAGAAATCACGTTGTACAATTTTTTTAAATCAATTTATTTGTATATTACTGTGACAAATAAGTATCTGATCACTTGAGTTAAACAACTTTAATATTTGGTACTGAAGCATTTGTTAACAATTACAGAGGTCAAACGGTTCCTGTAGTTCTTCACTAGGTTTCCACACCCTGCAGCAGGGATTTTGGCCCACTCCTCCATACAGATCTTCTCTAGATCTGTCAGGGTTCGGGGCTGTCGCTGAGCAACACGGAGTTTCAGCTCCTTCCAAAGATTCTCTATTGGATTATGGTCTGGAGACTGGCTAGGCCACTCCAGAACCTTGATATGCTTCTTACGGAGCCACTCCTTGGTTTTCTTGGCTGTGTGCTTCGGGTCATTGTCATGCTGAAAGACCCAGCCACGACCCATCTTCAACGCACTGACTCAGTTAAGGAGGTTTTTGTCCAATATCTCACTATACAGAGCCCCGTTCATCCTCTCCTTAATACAGTGCAGTTGTCCTGTACCCTGTGCAGAAAAACACCCCCAGAGCATGATGCTTCCACCCCCGTGCCTCAGATATCTATCTATCTATATGTGTGTCAAAATTGAATTAAGGCTTTGAATGAGTGAAAATATTGTGTATATGTGCGTGCATGCGTGTATATATATATATATATGTGTGTGTATATATATGTATGTGTGTGTATATATGTATGTGTGTGTGTGTGTGTATATATATATATATATATATATATATATATATAGATATATATATAGATAGATATAGATAGATATGTATATATAGATATATATACACACACACATACATATATACACACACACACACATATATACATACACATTTTTGTACACACATATACATATGTACGCACGCACGCACATATACACAATATTTTCACTCAAAGCCTTAATTCAATTTTGACACACACATACATATATACATATATACACACACACACCCACACATATAATTTTCTTTCCCACTGGCATAACAATAGCATAGCAAACGCTAATTTGTTCATTTTTGCAACAGCATCTAGTTTCCTAACATTGGAGAAACAAAAAACACAAGACCCACAAAACAAGTGGCAGTTAAAAGACTTCTATCAGGAGATGGTTTGTGGCTCATTAGAATAACTGGCAACAAGTCCATGACATAACTAGCTATGCAAAAAACATTTTAAAAGGCAGCATTTCATATGTATAGATAGAGTAGAAATTGTGGAACATATGTGAAATGAATGCACATCAGCACATTAGTTCAGGAATACCCTCCGAGTTCATTTATTCAGGAACTAAAAGAATAAAATGAATGAATGTTCCACCTCTATTGTGCAAAAAAAGCCATTTGTAAACATGATCTAGAAGCACTGTTGCCCTACGATGGGCTAAAGCAAACTGAGAAAAAAATCTCTGAAGTCAAACAAACCTAAATGTGAAAGTATTTCAGGAAATCCCAGCTAATGTGTGACAAGAAAGGCCATCCAGTGAGTATTTAACACTCCAAAGGCAGCATCTCTATGGTAAAAAGGGGATTAGTGCCTGTGAAAAGGACAGCTCACTCCTATGGAAGGACAAAGTTACCGCTGCGGAAGATGCATCAAGGTTTTAGCAGCATCTGCTCCGTCTAAAGGCCCGTTCACACCGGGACGAATTTCGCCGATGTTTAACGCCTCGTGACTAAACAAAGGGCACCAATGAGAGTGTGCACACCGACGCGAAAAAACGCCACGCGTCAAAGCGTCAAAAAAAAAAACCGCCTCAGGTTCGTTTTTTTTTTCTCGACGCGTCGCGTCGACATTTATTCGACCAATGAGAATGGCGCTTTTGCACACGTGTCTGGAGCTTCTGAAGTTACAGTAAAACACAACTTGGGGGCGCTCAAACACAAAACTGCCTTGCTGAACACACATACCAGCGAAGAAGATGGACGCCGAGTAGCGTCTACACAGCAGCGAAGAAATAATGACGGACATTCTAAAATATCCCCAGTTGGAGCAACTGGTGCTTGAAATATTCATGTTTTCTTTGTATGATTCTGACAAGCGCGTAAATACTTGCTCTCTTCTTCTGAGGGAAAAGCGACTTTAAGAAGCTGGAGGTTGCGCAGCGCCACCTTGTGTACAGGAGTATTTCTGTTTACATTAAGCGCCATCTAATGTCAGGGAATGAAATTGCATGTTCGCTCGGCTCATCGTCAGCGAAAATCGCCTGGGTGTGAACACAAAAAACGTGGCGAAAAACGCTGGCGAATAACGCCTGGCGAATATTCGTCCCGGTGTGTACGGGCCTTTAGACAACTGTCTTTTACAGAGAAGGCCTTGCATCTCCCAGCTAAATAATGCTGGACCCCTCACAGCGTTAGTCAGAAACTATGCTTTTAGTAGAAGAGTCTAGATGCTGAACTGGCTTGCCTGCAGTCCAGACCTTTCCCAAACTGAATAACATTTGGAGCACCATGAAAAGGATCATGTCACAAAGACAAGCCAGGACTATTGAGCAGCTGAAACTCAACATCAGACGCCAACAGGACATCATTCCACTCCATCTTTTAATTTTTTTCCACAATATTTTTCAACTGCTTTTTGCAACCACTTGCATTTCATTCTTCAAGTTCTCTGCCTACCATTCAAAAACTAAGTACAGAGACAGAACAAAAAGCAATAAGCGTTACCCTGTGGAGCACCATTGCTCCTTAACAACACATAAAATAACACTGGGCTTGTTCATGAGAATCAGCATCTTTAAACACTGCTGGCTGTTCATTCAGCTCAGCTGTTGGCAGCAAACACTACTAAGGAGAAATAAATGATCTAAAGACACTTGGCTCAATTGATTTTTCATTTCAAACAACAAGACACACCACATTCACACCTGGGATTTATGCATTATCCAGTGTTGGTAATTTAATTATTAGTCTGTATTGACTCTGCTGTTATTTTGGTAGGATCAAGCCAACATGACACATCAGCACAAACAAAGTTCAAAGCTCATAGGCAACTTTATTTGATTTGTTCTGTTTTGAGTGTTGACCTAATTTTAAGTCCACACAATCGAAAATGTATCATCATTGCGATATCAGCCTGCGCAGCATGTGTCGCAAAAGACGGCAGAAACTACGATTAATGGTTACATTAAATGTTTACAAACATGCTAAAAGAATCTCATGGCAGAATGAATCATTTAACAAAGCTAATACAGCCCTTTACACATTTGACCAATCAGATGGACACCTTCACGACGTTGACCAGTCAGAAGGAGCCATTTTATGTTAGATGCCCACCTGCTATAAAGACGATGGTCATTCTGAGAAAAGTTAGGTTGACTTTTATTTAATATGACTTCTGCAGTGAAATGTAAATGATGTGTTGGTTGGCTTTTGTTTTCCTATTTTTTTATGTATCAAAAGGTTATATCGTCATCACAATATTGATCACTAATGTCGCATATCGCAAGTTTTCCTCATATCGTGCAGCCTTACTGAAAAAAGTTCCACTCCAATCATCTTTTGATGTATTGTAGAAGTTTTCTCAGTGCTCATTTAATTATGATTATACCGCTTGAAGCCAAAATTTAAAAAAATACCTGTCGTTTTCTAGAACATAGTTTCTACAGAGTGGCAGTAGATCATTAGACATTCATCTCTGAGCTGTGGACAGGACTATTGGCACTCTCCCATTACCTTACAGTTGCTCACAACCTAACATTAGCGGAACGACAAAAATGGCGAACAATACTGTAGCTATCCAGCCATACTGTTTTAAACCAGATGCCAACTCCAACGAGGAAAACAATCGTACATCAATCTAGTCGTCTACAAGTGGATGCATCAGAATGGAGCGGAGCAGGGAGCTTGTGGACCGCCATAGTAGCTTCTGCGTCACACCTTCAAGCTTTTTCACCTGCCTTTTTGTGTCTGCTCCAGATTCACAGCAATTTGAATAAAAACAATACACAAAATGCACTTTTGAGCTTAATTTTCTTTCTATACATGTCCAGAAAAATGCCAAAAGATAATGTTAAAAACACCCAAAACAGGATTTTCATCTAAGTGGGTCTTTAAAATCCTCCCAAAAAATCCATATTGACCAAGTAATTCACAGTACATCTGGTGAGACAGAATCCTGCTGATTCTCAGCACCATCAGGTCAAAATATGAACTCTGGCCTTCAACAATTCGCTTCAGGATGCCCCCGGATGAGGACGAAGAGACATAACATCCTTTGTCACACCAGGAATTCAACTTAACAAATCAGGATAAAATGTGGGCAGTAAGCACTCAGAATGTTACTGGGCAACTCTAAAATTTGCATTTTAATGTGTTTGTGTTGTTTTCATTGGCTTTCTGGGGGAAACCATTGCTATCTGGGGCATGGATTTAAGCAGGAACTAGAAGAGGCAGAGAAGCGGTTAAGTATACTTTTACACGACAGGCTTAGTAGAGGTCTTGTGTCCTTTGGCAATGTTCCCTTCGTCAACATGAACTTATTAAAAAGTAAATGGGTGGACATAACCAAGTCCACGTCCCTACAGAAACACTACTTGTGCAGCATGGACCGAGTGTCAGCATCACTGCTCTCATCTGACAGAGCGCGCCCGCTGAGCTGGAAAGTTATGCGGCTCGCGAGCCGTTTGCTAACTCGCTAGCTAACCCAGTCTTTCACATTGTACAGCTTAAAAACTTTTAGACAGTCGGTAGTTTTAATGTTTACGTTGTTATGCTAGTCCAGGTGTGCAAGATATGTCTTAAACTACTGACGACACGTTGCGAGTGAGCGGCAAGACACCACAAAGTGTCGGGGAAAAAGCTGACCGGCTTAGCGGTGCAGTGCTAATTCCGCTTAGCGTGCCAAGGTTGAAACTACCCTCAAACAAACACAAACGCGGTCGTTTTTAAAGACTTTAGTGTCGTGACCATAAACTCGTCAGTGTACCAACACGGCGGCAGTGCCGTTATGAAAGCAGATGGGAGCTGAGTACATCATCCGACTAAACAACCCGAACAGGCCTTGACACAACTGCTAAGAGCAACTAAGGCGTAAGCTAATGCACCCGAGTCCGGTCCTCTGTTGACAGCATGACAGAAACGAAACGGCTACTGTCAACGGCAGGACAGGGGACTCAGCTACTCACCATGCAACGCCGAAGCCTGCAGGATGGCCCCCGAAGTGCCGTCAATAACTTTTATGCTGCCACGGCTGGTCACAGCCAAGATAGCGTTGAGGGCCGGGTGGTAGGAAAGGCTCCGCAGGCCCTCCTCGTCGCAGCGCAGGCAGCCGTCTCTCAGCACAATCCAGTCTGAGGTGGTTGACGAACCGGAGCCCGGCGAGGCCGCGGCCGCCGCCATCTTTCTTGCACCTTTCCCCCTTCCTTTCCCTTTTGTTTTCGTGAGGGGTCCGTTGATACACGTAATACTCCTAAATCTACGAGACTGACTCTGAACTAGCGCTGCCCCGCCACTGCTGACTCCTTCTGCGGCTTTCTCTCCCCCGCCCGTAAACGTAGCAGCGGCTATTCACCAACAGCACTACGCAACGGCCGCCTCGGCTCTTCTTCATGTCGCTCACACCCAGGCCAACGAAGCTAGCGTATCTCTAAACCACATCTCGCGATAATACAAAAACACGAGAACAACTGCTGAACAAACTTATGTGAACATAAAACAAACCTTTTACGGTGATTAAAACCAAAACTTTCGAGTTTAGCCATTAAAGGTAATCAATCTGCCAAAACGTAAGGGTTCATCCTCATGTTTTTCAGTTACGTTGCGATGTGATAAACCATTTAAAAACCATAAACACACATTGCAAGTTCACAAGAGGAATATTACGGTGCGCCTTAGTTTCAGTTGTCAAAAACAGGTTCAACTGCTCTTTGAGGAAATAAAGCACCATATTTTTCTGACTGGTTAAAAAAGCATCACCTTTACTATTACTAAGACGTTTAACCAATCAGCGCTGGATAAAATAAAGGATGAAATGAAACCCGTCTCTGACTTTCCAGATTCTACCGACACAATATCATGACACAATTGCTGACTGCTTGGGCCATTTAAATGTGCACTAAAGAAACTTTTATTTTACAGGGTGTAGTTTAAAAGCTCAACCAAATTAAGCTTTCTTAACATTATGTAAAATGCTATTCCTGTGTAAAAATGTGTAAAATTATTCATTATTTGAACTTTTTTGACTTTGTATCCCTGAGGTAATTCCACATATTTTTTTTTAAATAAAAACACAATTTGTGAATAAATTGATCTTTTATTGCAGATTTGAAGACCAAAATTCTCCAGTAATTAAGTGTAAAAATGAATTTGATACAGAAAGTAGGTTTTATAAGGTGTATGTACCTTAAATTGTTTAATAATTTGTTTTAAGAAAGCCTTTCATCAGATGAGACTTCTCCTGCAACAGAATCATTATGCAAATACATGTTTTTTACATAATAGGTGACTTATATCTGTAAAAAAAATCCCCAAACTGTGAAAACCTATGTTGTGACCGGTGGGAACTGCAGGTCTTCCATAGTTTCTGTTCAGATATTAAACAGCTGCTGATACTGTCAAACAGAAATTTTACCCTTTAAACCACATAGTTTCAACGTCAGAAGGCTTTGACAAGTCATGTTTACGCAATTCTTTTTTTGCTTGTCTCCTTTCTCTGGCTCAGAAACCCTGAACAAAAAGGAAAAGTGACACCAGTGCAGAACTGTTTTTTTTTAAAGGAAAATAGGAAAAACTGATTTTTTGAGTGCCGTTTGGTTAAGACCACTTTTCGTTAAGAATACTGAACACGGGAGGAACAGGTTAACGCTTTAAAGAGTCCCATCATTTTCTTATTTCTTCAATTAAGCATTTAGGGAAACTTATACTTAGGTTTATAAATGGAACCGAGTGTTTAAAGATATGGAACATTATAATGCAAAGTAATGTTTAATGTAAGAATGTCATCAGATGTGCTGACTGGAGACAGAAGCCATGAACTAGCAGAAACTCCTCAGATTAATGGCAGCTATCTAGTTACTGAAAACTCTTCTGAATCAAAGAGCAGACAAACAAGACGTCAAGAGGGAGAACAAGGCACCACATTCTGCAGACAGTGGTTCAACCACTGCCTCATTCCGCGGCTCCATCCATCGGCAGGTGGAGGGCATGTGTGGACATTACAGTAAGGGACAGCCCAGAACTGCGGGCGTGAACGCACACACCGACACAGACGTTTGGCACCACAGTGTGCGGTTTGAGTGTGCAGCTCTACATCAAGTCCAGCTTCAGAGGCAGCAGACAGTCGAGAGGAGAGGGTCCCACTGCTGAGACATCTGCATCACAAGCTTTTAGCTGCAGAAGATGATGTGTTTTATTGACCAGAGACAAGAGGGAAAAAACTATTTACAATGATATTTATATATATATATGTTTATGTATATATATCCCAAATCCCTACGGCTGAAGAGAGTTAAAAAGAAAAAGAAATAAACATCTTTTTAAAAACTTTCCGTCGACGCTGCCCAACTTTCTGCTCCCTGCACCGGGCTTACAGTCCATGAATGAGTTTGTCCCCTTAGACGCCAGTGTACAAGGACAGGAAGTAGATATACAAAAGGAAAATGGGGTAAATGAGGAGGGGCTTCTTCGTTTTGAATTCATCTCCAACTAGCAGCGAGGCGGCGCTGTACGCGGCCCAGAAAACGCCGAACAGCTGTGGAGTGAGGAGAGGAGACGCATCAGCACAAATAGTTCTGACAGAGGTCACATGCATGAAGGAGGGGGAAACTGCTGCCATGACAACACCCTTTGAAAACATCTTTACAATGTTTCTATTAATCTAGACTAATTCATGACCGTCCACTCAAGGAGTGAAAACTGAAATTACTTAAAAGTAAAATGTCAACTTACAACTATTTTAATGTTTTAACCATATAATGAAAAAGATAGAAATGGAAGCTTTAATTGAGTTTTTAGATTCAATGCAGCTCTTTGTTTTTTCAGCGTCATCAGATCATTTTCAGAGGGGTTTCTATTTTCACTGGCTTCTTCTGAAAAGTTAGCTGTACAAAAATGGCTATCATACTACAGCTGACTTCCCCTCAAATATGAAACCAAATAAATATCACAAAAATTCACCCAATTCAAGTTTTCACAAATAAAAATTAAGCCAGAAAAAGAAAACAATTTTTATTTTATTTTAAATCGATTCTTTTTGCTGTGAAGTTACTGGAACACAATTGTATCCCAGTAAATGAAGATATGAAAATGGGAATCTCTGCCCTCTCAAGAAGAGTCTTTGGCCTCTTCTGGTCTGAAAAAAACGCTCTAAAATCAAACAAAAATCAAAGTAATTTTATATTTTCAGATCCTCGGCTAATCAAACTGGACTGAAAATGATAGAGGGGGAGAAATCTCTGTTATAATCTTTTTTTTAGTTATTAAAGACAGATGGAGAATTGCTGATCAATCATGCTAAAGCTTCACTGCAGAACCACCAATAACTAAACGTTAACCTGATGATGCAACAAACGTCGCTGACACCCAAACCTGCACCTCAGACAAAACACTGCATCATGTTTGGCAAAGATACAAAAATACAAATTCAGTTTACATAAAGTCAAGTGTGTGGATGGTCTTTGAACAGAGATGGTGTTATCCACAGGAATGTTGTCCTTCATGTTTGATGTTTTGTCTTTTTCTTTTAATGTAGAATTGATTCATTTAAAAAAAATGGTTGTAATAAATATTAAATCAAATCTAAGCTTTGCAAAAAAAAGATAAGAAAATACTTTATAATAACAATAACAGAGCTCCTTGAGCATCTCCATCCACTGATAGATAAACATTATTACAACATTAGAGTATAAACTGCTGTTAATTTCATTCACTTACCTTGACTAAAGTAGAAACCACATCGAACCTTCCGATCACTAAGAGCAGCGGCGCGATGACGATGAGTGGAAGAAGGGAGTACCCAATCACTCCCAGAACCTGCCCGTATGAGACCTGCTCGCCACAGAAAACACAAGGCCTTAGAGAGGAGAGCAAACGCGCTCTGCTGTAGTGAGCCTTGATGTTCAGCTCTTACCTCACCACCAAGAACACGAGCCAGCAGGAAGATCGTCAGAGACCCAAAAATCCAGATAGTGAGAATCCAAGACACAACCTGTGAAAGAAAACACAAGAAGCCAACTGAGGATCCAAGAAGCTTTCTTAGTTACTTAAGTTTTTTCTGTGGAAATTCCGCTTTACAATATTTGGGGAACTACACACAGAACAGCATTTTTTTGTTTGTTTTTTGCTCACCCTAAACTGTCCGTAGATAGAGATCATGGAAAAGAACAGCACCACAGCTAGGGGGCCCCAGAAGTCCGGGTTGTCTCGCACCACCTGCCGGTTGAAGCCCAGCGATGGCATTGGCATCAGCACACAGCGAATTTTGTAGTAAATGTCCTTGACGTCGATGTCCAGTTCTTCCCTGATCATGAAGATGAACTGGAGGTGAGTCAACAGAACCAAGAGAAGATCCACAGAACTTTTTGTGTTGTCTTGTGTGTGCGTAACAATGGCATAACCTACCAATGTCTTTATATTTGCCAAACACAAACACAGAAAAACAATAAGGCCTATTTACTTTCTCAGTGCTCCTATTTAACAAGGCAAAGAAAAGAGAAACCAGGTTTAGTCACAACTGTGTTAATCTTTGGATGCATCTGTAAATTATAATTGTTGAAATCTGATAATTTAGACATCAATATTTTTACTTTGTTTTGTTGTTAAAAGTCCCACCCTGATCATCTTTTGATCTATTTTAAAGCGTTTCCCAGCGGTCTTTTAATTATGATTATGCCGTTTTTAGGCAAAAAAAACAAACAGCGTTTTCTGGGACAGTTTCTGCAGAGCAGTGGTAGTTCATTAGATATTTGCCTCTAAGTTGTGGGTGGGACCATTGGAGAGCAACCCCACCCCACTTGCTAAGATCTTGGAGCAGAGAGCTTGTGGCCTGTTCACAAATAAGCTTTTTTTTTCTAAAGGAATTTGTACATTTGCTGCTGATTCAAGAAAGAATTACTCAGAAGTGAATTTTTAAGCATAATTTTCCTTTTACATGTCCTCCATCACCAGAAAAATGCCACAAGAACAAGTTAAAACCACAATTTCCATCGGAGTGAATCTTAAAGCACTCACAGTTTAAACCTTTGTGGAAAATTAAGTCCATAATAAAATAGAAAAAAATTATAACATCAGCTCACAATTGAAAATTCATATAAACGTGAAAAGCTGAACGCATTTGGTCTGCAACATAATGCAGACATACATATTAAACTGGGCTGCACGGTGGCGCAGTGGTTAGCGCTCTTGCCTCACAGCAAGAAGACCCCCGGTTCAAGTCCTGGCTGGGGGACCTGAAAAACACATCAACGGGGACCTTTCTGTGTGGAGTTTCCATGTTCTCCCCGTGCATGCGTGGGTTCTCTCCGGGATCTCCGGCTTCCTCCCACCGTCCAAAAAACATGCTTCATAGGTTGATTGGCAACTCTATATTGTCCATAGGTGTGAGTGTGAGAGTGAATGGATGTGTGATTGAGGATATTCTACCCTGTGACAGACTGGCGACCAGTCCAGGGCATGCCTTGCCTACGCCCAAGTGGCCGGGATAGGCTCCGGCAACCCCGTGACCCCGAAAGGGAATAAACGGTAAAGAAGATGAATGAAAATGAACATATTAAACTACACACAAAAAGATCTGCAAAACAGGGAGACTGCGAAAGTTGAACCCCAACACAGCGAGGGACTGCAGTAATGAATGATAGATTACATTTTTCTGATATAAATTTGATACATTAAATTATTTACACATTCAAAGGACCTAATTAAAGAAGATGTATTAACTTCACCTACGAATGATCATTTTCAAAAAAGCAAGTCTATAATAAAACTTTGGTAGAAACTATGGACCTTAAATTGTACTTTTACACTCAAAGAAAAACAGCTTTATGGTAGATGCAGCAGTTTAGTCCTCTAAAGCTAAAGTTGGATTTCATTTCAGTTACTAAGACAGCTCAGTTAAGACAATCCATCCTGTTGAGCTCTTTAAAAAATACATGCCTTTCTCTCCACCTTTAAACATGATCAATAAGCTTGAATATTTTGCACTCACAGAAGAGGCTTGGACTCTTCATTGTCATCGTCATCCACCTCCAGCAGCCAACCGTAGCCCCGCTGCCTCAGGAAGGTGGTGGCGTACGGGTCCCTCCCGCCGTCAGCCCCCATGTTCAGTTTGACATCTGGAGTACTGATGGTCCCGCTCAGTTCTGTAGAATTTAAGGCTGCGTTTAGAGAGTAAACCATCAAATACTCCTTGCACGTGAGCAACAATTTTAATGTCAC
This sequence comes from Oryzias latipes, assembly GCF_053564925.1. Classification (NCBI taxonomy): domain Eukaryota; kingdom Metazoa; phylum Chordata; class Actinopteri; order Beloniformes; family Adrianichthyidae; genus Oryzias; species Oryzias latipes. The sequence continues at coordinate 11,748,060 of NC_136251.1, forward strand.
ACTTAAAAGTAGTTTGAGAAACTCAACAGACACATCAACGGTGATGGAATAGTGGAGGGTTTGTCTACCAGATATGCAAATTTTGTTGTTTTGTTCAATGGACATGGGAGGAAAGGTTAACTTCAACTAGCTAATTATTATTTGGCTAGTTTGATCAGAATTTTGTTTTTTATTTAACAATGAAATATGGACAGACTGAGAAAAGTTTGAGGTTTTTTTTATTATTATTTTTCTTTTACGCTTCCCAGTTTTCCAAACATAGTACGAACTGGTATTCGGCACCTACTGACTCTCCGGCTTAGGTGAAGAGATGCCGTAGCTTTTAAAAAAACTACGTAAATATAAGTTTGTAACTTTAGTAAAGGGGTCAAACTTTAATTCAAACGTCTCAAACCAAAGCTTAAACCGTATAAAATAACAAATAATCGGTGCATTTACTTCCCGGATGGAACAGCTACCTCCCAGCCACGTATGAAAGTTAGGCTAGGCTAACGCCCCTTCCTGAAACACTGGAATTAATATTCCATAAAAGTCACCGTGTCCAGACTCATGCTCAGTGATAATCCAGTTGCAAGTCAAACAAGCTTTATTGACACACTGAACTAAGTAATTATGTAATATGCGAAAAGACTTTGGCTGAATCTAACTTTTAAGGGCCTGCTAGCAGCATTAGCTTACCTTGAGCCTCCGAGGAGGACACGAACGTAAAGTCTCCGTTGTTTGGAGAAAACTGCATTGTCATTTTTGTCACGGTCACTGGCCTTTAAAGAACGACATTTAAATGCAAGACAGGCCGAGACGCGTCAACGGAGGGCTGTCAATCACCGCAGCGTCTTCACCGCATCTTGTTTTGGTTTCATCCGACAGACACTTCTGCGCTGGAAAAACGATACACGTCATAGGGTGCGTTCAAATACTGTTGTAATTGCGGGACACGAATTGATCACAATCTCTTTAACAAATAAAGTCAAAGAAATCTCTTTTAAACTTCTACACAGATTTTATCCAGCAAAGCATTACTTAACTAAATTTGAGGCTGACATAAACACCAGTTGTACTTTTTGCCAGAAACAACCTGAAACCTGCTCTCATTTATTCTGGTCTTGTGAATTTACATACAGATTTTGGAAAAACATTCACAAATTTATCACCGATTCTATTTTTGCTGACATACAACTTTATTACAAAAACATACTTTTTGGTTTTCATAGCTTTGATGTCAAAGACCGTGATGCATTCTTTTGTGTAAACATGGTATTATTTATGGCTAAATTTCATATACACAAAAGAAAATTTTCCAATAGAAACCCTGATTTCTTTGTGTTCAAACTGGAACTGCAGCATTATTTAAACTTAATTTCTGCTTCAAAAAATACAAAAGCTCAAAAAACAATTAGCATTTGTAATTCTTTTGGACTGCTGACATAGATTTACTCTCGCATTTTCTCTTTTTTTTTTGTTTCATTTTACTTTTTATTCCTTTTTGTGTTTGTTATTAATAATTAGTATTTTTTAAAGAATGTAACACGTTTGTTCTGTATTCAGAATTCTATTGTACATTATATGTGCATAATTGTTGTATTTTCTTGTTTTGTATGTTGCAATTGTTCAATTAAAAAAAAAAAAACGAATTGATCACAATTTCTTATCAAAAATCAAATTTTAATTTTAGGCTATTATTTATTTTAAGTACATTTATTTAAAATATATGACATATTCTTTTATTATTGTGTTGAACTTGATATAGTTTTAAATCAAATGGTTACAAAACCAACCAGTCTAAAATGATGGGCGGTCTTTAGTTTTTTTTTGTAATATTGTTTTTATTTTAATATTTGGTACATTATCAAACATAATCACAAGCTTTACATCCAATTTGTACATGTGAACTAAAATAGAATAAATAAAATAGAACAGAGAAAAAACAACTAAACAATAACAAGAAGAACAAAAACAGATCAACCTCTACTAATCAGGAAATTAAAGAAAAGCCATCTTTTGATACATTTTTCAAATACAAATGCATTTTTTTTTTAATTTTAAATACTGAAGGTTTACAGAGTATTCTTAGTTAGTCTTGGTCATCCACAGATCCATTCTCAAAATTAAGACTCCTCACAAAACTTTCTAGAGGACCCCACATTTCTGCAAACAGTTCGAACTTTCCTTTCCTAATACATGTAATCCTTTCTAATGGAAAAACTACGAGCATCTGTTTCACCCAGTGAGTCAATTTGGGCCTACAGGTTCTTCTCCAAAACATTGCAATGGTTCTTTTTGCTTGTAAAAAACATGTCAATCATAATTTGATCGCTTTTACTAAACTTGGGATTTGAAGGATATATACCTAGAATAAACATAACAGGATTTGTTGGAACAGTTTTTTAAACAATCATCTCCACTGCTTTTCTAACCACCTCCCAAAAAAGTCTTATTTCAGGGCATTGCCACATGCAGTGGAAGAGAGTCCCTGCAGAACCCTAAACCGAGTACTGATTATCTGTTTGTGAACTTTGCTAGGTCTTTAGTTTTTAAACCAATCAGAAATTAGACAAATAAATTGGCAACAGAGATTGACCAATGAGTGGCTTCGAATTCTGAAAAAGATGTGTTTACCATTAAATCAAAGTCCAATCAAAGTTAGTACGGAATTTAGCAGGCTTTGTTGCTGTTAATTACACGTATATAATTGTAAATATCTTTGTATAACACTTTAAGTAACATTCTGTATTCACAATCATTTCAAATGTGGCGGTTAGTATAATTCCAAAGAGATGACAATTTCTATTTTGTAATTTTGCCTCTAAATTAACTGCAGTTTATGTATTTTTTATTTTATAATGCTTTATAATGCACATATGAAATAAAAAATAGAATAATAAATGCAGTCCTACAAGGGAGTGCCACAGGTATGAAGGAACATTTTTAAAAAGTCCCACAACAGAGCAGGATCCCAACTCTGTGGGTCTCCATACCACTCAGGCCATTTTAGGATCTACTGTATGTAAAAGCATTCCCAGTGGTCTTTTAATTTTGATTATGCTGTTTTCCTGGAACATAGTTTCTGCAGAGTGGCAGTAGTTCATCAGTAATTTGCCTCTGAGCAGTGGGCGGGACAATTGGCACGGAGTAATCCCATTCCCACTTCCCATCATCTATCTGTTTACACTCTATCCCGCTACCTTACAGCTTCTTGCAATCCCAAACCTAACATTACCGGTGCAACAAAAATGGTGAACAACACTGGAGCTATCCAGCCGTACAGTTTAGATCCAGATTCCAGCTCAGACAAGGAAAATAAAGACCAACATGGATCTATTTGTCTACAAGTGGATGCATCAGAATGGAGTGGGCGTCCAGAGGAGTTTGTGGCTTGCCGTCGTAGCTTCCATGACACAATCACAAGTTTTTCAAACCACAATTTTTATTATCTGCTCCTGATTTACAAGGATGTTAATCAAGAAATACTTGATTACTTTATTACTTGAAATACAAATGCATTTGTAAACCTTATGTTCTTTATAAATTACTTCAATCATCAGAAAGATCCCACAATTTAAAAAGTAATTCACTACTTGTTCCTTTACTCCCTTTCCACTCACATAAAAGTGGAACAAAGATCCCCTTGTAAAATCCACAAAATAATTAAACAAGGGCTATCAGATTTTTTAGCACCACCTCTTTCATTTCCCCACAGAAACATGAGAAAATACTTTGACCAATCTCAAACTCTGCATTAGCTCACCAATTGATAACAAATTCCTAAAATGTTAAATGATGTTTAACACACTTAACTGAAACAGAATGATGAGTGTTAAGACTATATAGTTCCAATTGACTACATTTTCACTTTATGTTGATATTTCAGCTTTTTTGATGCTTTACCATCTAAAAATGAGTTGTTTTTTTTATCCACAAAGAGTTACCATTGAGTTTTATATCAAATACAAATGTAAATTTGTAAAGAATTATAAACTATATATACTTGGAAATCCTGTTTAAAGTGGGACATCAGGATTTGTGTGAGTAATTCAGAGATCAATTCATAAAAATGTGAAAGTAAACAGCCAGATCTTAGTTCTACTTCATGTTACATTTTGAATGTATTTTCTGAGGTATGAAGAAGATTTAAATGCTTTGGCATAACAGTGAGCTCCAGCAGCAAACATCTAAATACTGAAAGCCTTTTCCAGCCGGTCTTTTTTCTTCTTAGGTCCTAAAGGTTCCATTCTGATGCTGCTGATGACAAGAACGTATAGCTGCTGAACATGAATGATAGAGGATAGATAAGCAGCTCAGTGACTGATCATATCAGAGGATTTGGAAGCTTGAAGAAGAAATGTTGAATTCACATTGGTGTCCATCATGTAGTCAGTTAGCTGGCCTGGAAAAATCTCAGGGTCGCCCAAAGAAGCTGGAAGAGGTGGTCTGGGAGAGGAAAGTCTGGGCATCATTGCTTAGACTGCTGCCCCCACTACCCGGTCCTGGATGAGTGGAAGAAGATGGATGGACAGAAGTCTTTTGATTTTCTTCATTGGTATTTTCTGTTTTTAATGCTTGAAATGAACCAAATCCAAAATACATTAAAAATGTATCTCCAACAGGAAAACAATGAAGCAGCTTGTGACTGTGGTAACCAAACTCATAAAGATGTTAGAGGAGTTCAATTTGTGGATCATCTGTTCTTCAGTGAAGCATTGAGGAAGACTGACATTTTTTATCACAAGTTTATGCAAAAAAGGCTTTTGCTTCATAAATGTTCATACTTTTCTGACACTGTCTTCTCATTGAGATTGATGTATACTCAGTTTTATTTTTTAACTCAGGTGAGGCCTGATGCTGATCTCACCTGCAGCTGTCTGTTATTTGCTCGTTAGGCTGTGATTGGTCAGTATTGGTCTGCTCACATTTATAACCCCTCACTCACTAAGGTTTTCCATACTCTGGTGCTCACTATGGAGTCTGTGAGGTGCTTCCTGAGGTAGGAACAGAGTCTTGGCCCTAGTTTGGGTATTGGCATGAGTTTTAATGCTTTTCTCATTTCTAGGGTTTCCTTTCTTGCATTGCTGGTTTCAGAGTCCTGTGGCTTTCCTGCCAAAGGTAATGCTTCATTTTTGTGTTGCAGCTGTGGTCAGAAATATGCCAGTTTGTTTGTAAATGTATCTCTTGGCTTTTAGGCTCAAAGGCCACAGATGGCGGCAGCACAAATTCTGCAGGTTCCTACAGAACAGTGGAGAGGACCCACTCTGCACCTTTTCGGAGCTCCTTTGCAGGCGGTGTCTCTCAGCCAGTTTACTCACCAATGCAGGATCTGAACCTTGTTCAGTTTGTTCCTGCAGCTCCATCAGCTGGTCAAGGCTCTGTTATGCCTGTGGAGGGGTATTCTGTAGCTTCCCTGCCTGTCCAGACTGAACTTCCTGCTGCAGTGTTTTACAATGCTCCCGTCTCTCAGCCTGCAGTGGTTTCCCCACAGCCTGGAGGGGCTCAAGCTGGCATGCCAGGTAACTAAGCTAATGTAACTCTTGCACTGAACAAAATCTGAACTGATGTTCTCTTTGCAGAAACTAGGTGGGTAGTTGCTCCCCCAACTTTTTCTGAACAAGCCGAAACCATGGGACCTGGGGAATTTCTCCCACCAGCCCCTCAACCTCAGCCTGGACCTGTCCTCCAGTCTGGAGAGACCTCCAATATTGTGAAGGAAGCTGAACTTGGCAACTACCAGCAGCAGACGGAAGAGTTTGGTTACCCGGCTGAGCCCATGCAGCCTGGAGCTGCTTTCACCAGTGTGCTTGTTCCAGGCCAAGGACTTGGTGGCTTCTGGGGTTCTCCTTATCCTGGCTTTGACTACAGGCTCCTGTATGGTCTGTACCCTCCTGGGACCTACACCACCTTCAGCCAGAACCATGAGAAGGGCAAAGACTACTACCAATCCATCCACTACTTGAAGGAGCATGTTTCTGAAGACCAAGGTCCTCAGCAGCAGCTTCAGCAGAAACTCTACAGCTAGTCATGCTATGGTTGAGTTGTGTTTGACTCTAGAATAAAATGCTTTAACATAATCATGGCTTATGAATTAAATTTGACCCTGCAGAGTCTTGTGTTGTAGCATCTAACTGGATATAATCAGATGGCTTCTTCAATGGTCCCTTTTAATTTCAACTTTAAAGTTGAAGCGGCAAGTTTGCCTTTATTCCTACCCCGTCAAATCACATTTGCTTGGTCTTCCAACCCCAAGCACCAATAACTTGAGTGACACTGCTAAAATACTGGAAACTCTCTGGATGAGAAATGAACAGTCTCCTGCACATTTAAGATGTGCAAAGAACAGAAACCAGTTATCTAGCGGTTATACCATGATTTGATCACTCGAAGTATACAGTTAAGTAACACTGGAAAGGTCCACAAATCCTGTTGACGATGAAACTTGCCTGCAAAGTTGCTGGGTGTTTTGACTAAAGAAACTTGGATTGAATTAATCAGATTAGGGATGGTGAGTTAGCAAACAGAAGAGCAGTGGTTAGTCCTCTGGTTCAGCCAGAGTTGAACCCACTTGAAACTAGGGAGATGCCAAGATCTCATGGGATCTTGGGCTGACAACCCCCAAAAAAGGCCCAGCAGATGTTATACTTAAAAGTTCAATCTGGTCAAAGAGCTGCTGGTCTTTTCTTCACTTGACATATCCCTTCAGGGGTTGCCACAGCTAATCGGCTTGAACCAATTGGCACGCTTGGTTTGGCAGAATTTTGCGTTGGACACCCTTGACACAACCCAATATTTTATGGGCAGGGGACCGGCTCAAGGATGCCCACACTTGGGAGGGTCCCCTTGTGGCTACATAGTTGGGCATTAGCGTGAAGGGTCTTGCCTAGGGACCAACACTAGAATAAACTCATAGCGCCATCTGGGAAACCAACCCTGGTTTTCAATGCAGCCAACTGCAATCCAGTCTGTCCTGACATCAGATCTGCAAAGAGGATCATTGGTTCCAACCTCCCCTCCATCCAGTACCTTTACCGCTCCAGGGTTAGGAAGTGGGCTGATAAAATGTCAGCAGACCCCTCAAATCCCGGATGCAATTTTTTATTAGACTCATCCCCTCAGGCCAGCATTTCCGGCCTCTGTACGCCAAAACCACTCGCCACAAGGACAGCTTCTTCCCAGAGATGTCGTTCTGATGAACTCTGACCAGACAGAAAGCTCAAACATGAGAACTTTTAAACCACCTTAAATGTTTTTTTTCTTCAATTGTGAGACAATTCAAAATACAATACAGTATTACAAGTGTAGTATACATATCCAAACATTTTCTTCAAACAAATCAAAGCATAAAGCAGTTTATATATCTTATAACAAAATAACCATCCAAGACTAAACAATGAAGTAAAAAGAAATGAAAATTGAAATAATACACTGAACAACTTTAAATAGTCTAATTGTTTTTAATAACTTCTAACTACCTGACCATTTTCTCTTGAGTATATAATATTTTGACAATATTTGATTGCCATCAAAAACAAATTGAATGGATAATGGGACAGTTTTCTCAAAAAGGCCCATGAGTTTGTAGATCACTTCAAAACAGAACAATCTACAAAAAGATGTTCAATACTGTGTCCAAATCGACAAGTATCTTTTACTGGATAATATCTATGTATACCTTTGAATATAAATGATTTTATTATGGTAATATTTGTATTGGGTAATAAAAAGATTGTAGTCTAAAACCGGCTGAAATCTTGTATTTGTCTTGTTCTTTCTATTATTTTGCATCTATGCTTTGTCCTGGTTTGTCTGCATTGTCCTTTTTACATAAGAGCATAAGCCACCAAAGCCAAATTCCTTGTATGTTTGCCCTCTTACTTGGCTATTAAAGCTGATTCTGAAGTACCAGCTGCATTCTCAAGTCAAATCTTAGGGGAAATGTCGCCTTCGAGTGGTAGAGTTTTTTTTTTTAACACAATGCAAAACACCAGAACATTTACATAAAATTCACAAAATTTCAGCGTTGGATAGTGTTACAAAATGCAGGGGTATACAACAGATAAATAAACTGTCTCAGACACTGGGAATATCACTCAGGATATCATAAACTGTTATGGCTTTAATTTTATGGATTTTAAGTATAAATTGACCTCATCATTCTCTGTCTCTTAAACCCTCAAATCAAGTCAGAAATCTAGAGATAATCATGGACTCTGACCTGAACTTTAACAGCCATATCAAGTCAGTAACATCAGCGGCATTTTACCATCTGAATAACATTGCCAAAATCAAAAACATAGTGTCAAAGCCAGACCTGGAGATACTTATTCATGCATTTGTCTCCAGTAGGTTAGACTACTGTAACGGCCTGCTCACCGGCCTCTCCAAACGAGCCGTAAAACAGCTTCAGTACATCCAGAATGCTGCTGCTTGAGTCCTGACCAAAACTAGGAAGTATGATCACATTAGTCCTGTGCTCAGGTCTCTGCACTGGCTCCCTGTACCTCAAAGAATAGACTTCAAAGCAGCTCTGCTTGTGTACAAGTCTCTCCATGGCCGAGCACCAAAGTACATCTCTGACATGTTAGTGCCATATGAACCATCTCGTACTCTGAGGACCTCAGGGACCGGCCTCCTGTTGATTCCCAGAGTCAGAACTAAACAAGGGGAATCAGTGTTTCAATATTCTGCAGCTAAAATCTGGAACAGCCTCCCTGAAGTCGTAAGACAGGCCTCTTCTGTGTTCATGTTCAAATCTAGACTTAAAAACTTTCTGTTTAGCCGTGTATATGACTGAAAGTTCCTATCTGCACTTTTCTTTCCTTTCCTTCCTTTCTTTTTAAATCAATTTTCAAATTTTTTCTTTTATTTTAAAGTAAATTTTACGTTGATTATTTCTATGATGTATTGTGATTTTAATGCCTTTTTTCTGTTTTGTGAAGCACCTTGAATTACTTTGTGTACAAATTGTGCTATTTAAATAAACTTGCCTTACTTTGCCTCATTGTTAAAGAAGGTATAAAAAACTTGGCTAAACATAACACAGTATTGATAGATACATTATTTACATTGTTGTGTAGTGACAGGCCAAAAATTATTACTTCTTTTGAAAAGAAGTCCATATTGAATGGGAACTTATTTTTTAACCATTTGTAAACATCCAACCAGAAAATTTGTATAACTTTACACAGGAAAAATATGTGGTCGGTTTCCTCAACAGCAGTTTGGCAGAAGGTACAGCAGTTGTCATCAATGTTGAAACATAATCTAAGTAATTCTTTGGAGTGAAAAATATCATTCATAATTTTGAAGTGTGTTTCTTTAACTTTTGGGGGAATAGGAGGTTTCATGAAATCGCTTCATAATTTAGTAACAACATTTTGTTCAAATTTATGCAGTATATTGTTTTTGTTCTGTTGTCCAGGAAAAAACCTTTCTATGAACCAATTTCTGATAAAAGAGTTATTACATTTTTTGTCCGTAATAGGCATGCTTCAATTGATAATGTGGCTAACTGTGGTTTTATCATTACATGTGTCATTGTGTTCCTTGTTAGAAATACAAATTGTCGAGGAAGAGAATTACATACTTTTAAGAATTCTGAAATAGGAGGATTAAAGTTATGTTTTAAACAAAATTGCTCATAATCTAATAAATTGCCCTGCGTATCCATCAGTTCAGACACCGACCAGACACTTCTGCCAAACCATTCAGCACAAAACAAGGATTTGTTTCTGTGGAGGATGTATCTGTTGTTCCATATAATATTTGATTGTGGCGTGAAATTATGCGCACACAATATTTTCCAGTATAGCAGAATTTGTTTGTGGAACTCTGATAATGCTATAGGGAGCTTATCAATGTCAAAATCACTATTAAGCACCAACTTTAACCCGCCTAATTTGTTAAATAAATAATTTGGGACATAAAACCAGAAGGATTGGCTGTGTTTGATCCACTGTGTTTGATCCACGATTTCAGCCAGTTTATTATCGGGGTTCCGTTAAGGCAGTCAAAATCAACAAATTGAGACCACCATCCTTAAATTCTTTGAAGATATATATTTTTTTCATGTAATGAGGCTTGTTGGTAGAGTTTTAAACACATGCCGCTATGTAGTGTCGTGAGCAACAATCAGCGCAAATTCAATTTTGTTATACTGCCACCAAGTGGTGCGGAGGACACATTGCAATGTTCCAGCGTTCCGGGTTCACCATTTTCTCTTCCGGTCACCACGCCCTTTCCGCTAATCTGGCCAATAGGAAGAGTTTTTACTGGATGCACTGTGTTTGCCGCTAAAACCAAATTTTTTAGAGCTACCTACCAGCTTTTGTGTTTCGATACCGCCAAACAGGTACGTTTTTACATAAAATATTTGCAATTCCACACCATTTAAGTTTATTTCCGGCTATCGTCGTTAGTTGAGCCATTACCGTTGAAGCCAACGTTTGTTTGTGATCGAGCCGGAGAACATAAAATTGTCCTACCTAAATAATTCTTGCTTGTTTGTCCGTCGTTCGTCGTGTCGTCAAAAAGTCATTCTCCTCGAAAATTGTGTGCGAATCTATTTTATCCGACATAAGGTTATACTTCGGCAAAACAAACCAAAGTTGGGTTGCTTTTTAATCGTTTGTAAGAAAGTTTGACATTAAAACAAAGATGAGTTTTGTCTTTGACCTGGCTGGACGTATTTTGACTACTCACTAAAAGTTAAGGTAATTGTCATTTATCAGTGCCTTTTCTGTTTGGTCTGAATTTTAACGAAATAGGTTAAAGTTCCCTTATCTGAGTAATAATGAACGAGAAGGAAACACTATTTTCATTGCTTTCATATTTATTATCCCCAAAATTAAGACAGTAATAAATTAATTAAAGTAATAAAAATAACCCCTAAAAAGGCGGTAGCGGGTATGTCCAGCTTTTGATGTTGTCCTGAGGAAATGTGTTCCACTCTTCCACAAGTGCTGCATGCAGTTCTGCCAGGTCACTTTGGGGTGGGGTACGATCATCCAGGTCTCTGCATCAGCTGGTCCCAGACCTGCTTAAGGGGTTCAGGTCAGAGGTCATTGAGGGACTCCCACTTGCTGAAGTCCAATTCTGGCTCCATGGTATTATCATCCATGAACAGAAAGTTGGGGGTGTTCTGGTGGAAATGGGGGAGGATGATGGTTCTATGATGTGCAGTAACTGGACCATCTACAATAACCAAATCGGTTTTACGCTGACTGCTGATGCCTGTCCAGACGGTTGCTCCTTCCCCTCCAAAGTGAACGATCAGGTTGACCTCGGCGTTTCGCTCACCTCGCCTTCTCCAGCAACGCTGACGACCATCTTTTCTGTGCAAGTGAACAGGACGGTAGACCTTTGCTGCATTGTCCAGGTCACATGGTCTTGCACCCACTGCAAACGTCCACGGCGGTGTCTTGGTGTCAGTGGAGTCAGCTGTACAGTCGTCTGGTTTTCAAGTCAAAATGGTGGAGTCAGTTGTGATTGGTTTGTCTGGAACCCCTAGTACCCGTCACATCTGGTAAACGGGCCTGCAGATGTGTGGCGTTTGCCGAACCATGTCTGAGTTCAGAGGTCCTTAGGTTCTGGTCATGGTTCTGGTCTGTCACTGGAGGGGATTCACTCCTGGGTCTGAACAAACTCTGTCAGTGGTTCTGTGTCTTGATATAAGTCTGCTGATGACTATTTAAGACTTACTAAGATAACCTGCAACATCTGAATGTCTAACACCAACCTGAAAGCTCACTATGGTCAGGTGGTGCTGCTCTTTCGCTAAGCGCCGTCGTTTGTTCATAGCAGTTTGAATTACGAACTTAGAATGACTTACAGACAAGATCAGCTTTTTATTTCCCCAGAATGTTGAAACTGATGCCACATTGAACAGTTTTTTCCTTTTTAGAATTTTTTTTTAAAATAAAGCACACTGAACACAGGGAGACCATTATAAAGAAAACACAAAATGATGTGTCTATCACCCCAATGCAATTATCTCCCTATGTATATGACATTCACTGAGTTTCGACAATATCCCTATCTTATTGTGATTAGCGCTTATTCTAAAAGTATGTCCTCCCAAAAGAAACCAGACCCGATCCTGTTGGGAGTGGCGGAGCTCGGCTGTTGAAAATGGGAATCACTGGCCTGCTGCAGTTCATCAAGGATGCAGCAGAACCCATCAACGTGAAGAAGTACAAGGGCCAGACGGTGGCTGTGGACACTTACTGCTGGCTGCACAAAGGAGCCTTTTCCTGCGCCGAGAAGCTTGCCAAAGGAGAGCCGACGGACCAGTGAGTCTCTGTGTTGCCTGCGTGATGATCTGGTGTTTGACGGAGACGCTCTAATGCTCGCTTTACCCCGCTGCAGGTATGTGTGGTACTGCTTGAAGTTTGTGGACATGCTGCTGAACTTCAGCATCAAACCAATCCTGGTGTTTGACGGGCGCAATCTGCCGTCCAAACAGGAAGTGGAAAAGGCTCGACGAGAGTGAGTATCTTCCCCTCATTTCTCCTTTTTTGGAGACGGAGTGGGTCTGCAGGAGTCGCCAGAGGCGAGCTGCAGTTCCCCGGTTTCGCCTCAGCTCTTTCCCTCAGTCTGCTGTGAACGAGAGCAGCCTGATGGGCTCTGCATTCCGCTCCTCTGCAGATCTCACCAACTCTGTTCCTTTTCAGGCGGCGGGAAGCCAATCTCCAGAAAGGCAGACGGCTGCTGCGGGAAGGGAAGCTGTCAGAGGCCAGAGACTGCTTCACCCGCTGTGTGAACATCACACCCGCCATGGCACACAACCTGATCAAGGTGAGGATGAGCTGCATCACTCGCTCCATGACTAAACTAATCCTTGAGCGAAGAATTTAGCTTTTTTATACAAGTTAATCTGAGGTTCATTAAACTTTGATCTAAACACGACTGAACATCTGGTGATGTCATCATGTGGTGGACGAATGAGCACAGTGAAATACGGCTAGACAACAATCTAATATTCATAAATAAATCAACCATCTCAAGCAAATTCTTGCATTCTGTCAAGAACACTTTTTGTTAGTGTTTATTGTAAGAAGGAATCGTTTTACTAAATGTAGTTCCATCTTTGTTCAGTAAGTCACTCCTTGTGGGGTTTTTCGGGGTCTGGAATGTCAGAACACAGTTGCAAACACAAGTTGGTGAGGTTTTCTTCTTGATTGTGTGTCTTCTCCTGAACCAGGCTGCCAGGGCGAGGGGGGTGGACTGCCTGGTGGCCCCGTACGAAGCGGACGCTCAGCTGGCGTACCTCACCAAGTCTGGATTGGCTCAGGCGGTCATCACTGAGGACTCTGACCTGCTGGCGTTTGGCTGCAAGACGGTATGCAGTGCTGTGACAGAGGCAGTGATCCGTGACAGGCAGATGATTGTGTGTGTGGAAGTGAAGCAGCACATTAGAAACCAGGCTTCATAAAGAATTCAAGGATGTTAGCAGACGGTTTTTAGCCAAACATTAAGAACCATAAACCACGCAAACTTCAGGAAACCAAGAAGACCTTCTGCTGTCATGTTTCAGCAAAGGTACTCTCTTTCTAGGTGATCCTGAAAATGGACAAGCAGGGCAATGGTTTGGAGATAGATCAAGGTAACTTGGGTCGCTGCCGCTCCCTGGGAAACATTTTCACAGAGGAGAAGTTCAGGTACATGTGCATCCTCTCCGGCTGCGACTACCTTCCCTCGCTGCACGGCATCGGCCTGGGAAAGGCCTGCAAGCTGCTGCGGCTCGCCAAAGACCCGGACATCCTGAAGGTAGGGGCGGGGCCAGGCTGACCCCTGTCAGTCATATTATTCACCATCCGTGCTGTCTTTATCGACACAAACATCAGTTGTAATAAGTGGTAAAATCCTTTTAAATAAGAAATAATTAAAGACAATAAAAAATAAAATCTGTATAAAGTTTTATTTGGACTTGTTATAACGTTAATTAGGAGTTAAAGCAAACTAAATATATCTAAAAATATTTTTTAATAATGAGTTAAATATAACTAAAAGCATGAATTAAAAAATATTTGTCAAAAAAACTCTTAGGCACCCAAAAGCATTTTCTATATATATTATTATATATTATCACATAAAACTGTTCAAACATGAAAGTAATGACATTAATGGAGCAGAAAAAAACATGTTTGTTTTGGATCAGGAAATCAAAATGATAAGATTTTATTTTTTTATTGTTGATGTACTACTAGAATTAGACAACAGGTGGCAGCAAAGACTCCACATCTTGTTTAATCTCTACCTAAACAGATTCATAAGCATCAGTTTCTGTCTTTTATTTTGGTAGTCATTTTGTAAGTTGATTCTAATAATAAAATCAGATACTTTTTGCTTTCTCTACAGGTGATTAAGAAGATGGGTCAGTACCTGAAGATGAATCTAGTGGTGCCTGAAGAGTACGTCGAGGGCTTCATCAGGGCAAACAACACCTTTCTTCATCAGCTGGTGTTCGATCCCGTCCAGAGGAAGGTGATTCCCCTCAACCCGTACCCGGAGCACACTGACCCCGCCTCCCTCAGCTACGCCGGCCTGTATCCTGTTTTCAGTCGCGTTCTGATCTACGTCAGAAAACATGAAGTTCCTCCCCATCCAAAGTGTTTCTCCTTGATGTGAGTGACCTCAGGAATCCGGGAGATGACAGAGGCTTGGAGATGGCCCTGGGGAATCTTGATTTCAACACAATGGAGCGGATAGATGACTTCAGTCCAGATAATCCACAGGTGGGAGCTTCTCTCAGACCGAGGTGACAGAATTGAACCTTCACGTCTCAGAACGGGTTTGTCCTCGTCTCCTCAGCAGGGGAAACATCGCACCAACAGCTGGAAGGGCTCGCCAGCCTCCAGCGGGGGCAGCATCTGGAGCAGAGGCTTCACTCCAGCACCCCCACCCCAAGCTGCAGCCTCCCCACACAGGCCTCCGCCCACCAGGGGGCAGGAGCGGGTCATCAGCGTGGACAGGCTGCTGCAGGTGAAGAGGCCCAGAGAGGGTGAGCTGACCTGATTGGTTGATGGCGGAACCTCCTCTCAATCATGGGGGCAGGGATGAAGCGTCCAAGTGGCGTTATCAAAGATGATCAATGATCTTCATCGTTGCACATGCAACCAAATTTGACAAAGGATGAAGGTGAAGTTAAAATGACGAGATGCTGCAGTCCTGGTTCAGTGTGAAGAAATGCAGAAATGTTTTTGTTTTTAATTCATAGCTGTCGTTAACTACCACCAAAAACGGGCTTAGCTGTGGAAATAAAACACTTTTTAATCGTTTTAAATGTAAATCAATTGAAAACATTGTCAGACCAAAGTCTGGATTGCAATATTTCTGCCATCATCTGAATATTGTGTTTCTCATCCATGACTTTGGTGGCCCTGAAGTGCCAATCATACTAACATATCACTCAACGCCAAAGCGTCTTAAAGGTCAGAATGACGACTGAAAAAGCAAATCGAATGATGAAAAAATGATAATGTTACACTTTAGAAATCAACACTAAATTCCTAAAAAAAATAAACTTTTTAGAAAACAAAAGTAATTCCCAGATATCTAAATGAAAAGTTAACAAAGAAACAAAATAAGGAACCGTTAAAGGTAGGAATTCTGATGATGCTTGTTCACCTTTGATATGGCGATATGGTCCTTCAGATGTTATTGTAGCTTCTAGCCACTGCAACATTTCAGTGATTGCTCTATCAAGTATTTGGCACAAATCAGGCATGAAATTGTTCTGCTTTCCCTCCTCTTCAAAACTGATTATCTAATTAGTGATGTCCTATTACACCTACCTTTTTTGATTTCTTATATTTTTTTTAATATTTCATCTTGATTTCTGGAAACTACTTTTTTTTCTTCTTGCACTTTGCTTTCTGGATTTTTTTTTTAATTTCTAACATTTTTTTTCCATTTGTTGTAATCTTTATTGTCCTTTTTTGTTGATGTGATTTGACCTCCAAGGCCACCGTACCGATGCTCTATGAAAAGTGTCTTTCACTTTGGTGCTTTTTCTCCAGTTTGTGTGTTTAATTCTACAGTTTAGTGTTAGCATGTTCAGCTTTTCCCTCTGTTTTTTGCATACAGGTGATGTAACTCTGACCTCTGTTTTTTTTTACTTTATTACAATCGTTTGAATGTTTGTCTTACTGTTAATACTAAGTGTTAATGCAGCTGATTTTTCTCTCAATCCCACATATATGATTTTTCAATTTGTTACAATTTCTTCTAAAAAAAAATCACGAAACAATGTGCAAAGTAAGAATGAAGTTTATTCTGTAAACTACAGTGTTTTTACTATAAATGTATAACTTTATAATTTAATGCTAATGTGAAAAAACACAATTTGTTCCCAGGATTTACAGAAATAAATTCTTTCTGATTTGATTCTCTTTGTCTTCCTGCAGACTGCGATGTTCCTGACCAGGAGGTGCTGGAGCAATACTCCACATCTGTGCTGAAGAGGTCCAAGTCAGAGACACCGGACCGGCCCGTGGTCGGCGGCAAGCCCCGGACACAGAACCGCTTTGCCACACTGCTGCAGAGGAGGAACCGGGATGAAGAGGAGGATGACAGCCAGGCCACCTTCAGCAGGTCAGGCCTCACACCGTTTTATGAACTCTAATGAGAACGGATCTGAAGTCTACTCTGGGTTCTGAGTCATCACTGAAGCTCACACTGCTTGTGTATTTCTACATTTTCAAAACTTCCATAGCATCCTTTAAATCCTCTCAAATAAAAATTGACATCATCAAGTCTGAACACGATTTGAAAGAAAAATGACATTTCAGTTCTTTCCTGAGAAAAGCTTGAGTTCTGATTGCACTGCTGCAGTTGGAAACATGGATTTATTATTTTTAAAGCCTAACATTTAGCTGCTTTGAATGAAATCTTTAGGATTATTCTGGCTGATCCCACTGATGGCAACGTGGAGCTTCTAGAAGCTTCACAGGAGCTTCTTTTCAGAGTCAAGATCCTGATCCTGATCTGCTCTTTCCACCAGATTAATGGGATCTTGGCTAACATAGGCGGAATAATTCAAATCGTTGTTAACCCTCTGAAAGCCTTGATCAAGCTTTGGGTGGGACAACAGCTGGGAGAGTTCATCTGGAGGTAGGAAGACCCGTCCCACAACATTAGGGAGCAGCAGGAGCTTTTCACAGTTTCTTCTGGGTTGGTCTTGTGAGGAGGAGGAAAGCTTAAGGTGTTTCCTCTCCCTAATGCCTTTCTGTTCTGCTCCGTTACACACTCACTCTCCTGATTGAAGCTCAGCTCCTCCCTCTTCCTCGTCACCTGCAGGTTCTTCAGCAGCTCCAGATCAGCAGGAGGTCCCAGCATGGAGGAGCCCCCCAGAGAAGCACAACCAGCAGCTGCAGGTCCACCTGGGGACAAATCCTCGCTCAGCATCCAGACTCAGGACAGCGACGGTCCTGATTGGCCGTCTGTGGAAACCCCCAGCCCCTCTCAGTCTCCCACTAGCAGCCCCCCCAGTTCAGCCAAACAGGGGCTCCAGCTCTTCCAGTGGTCAGGTGGATCTTCATCGCTGGAAACAGCCAGAGCATCAAAGTCTGCCTCAGGTCTGGCAGCTCTGCAGCAGTTCCACTACAAGAGGGAGACTTTCTCCTCCTTACAGACTGGTGGGCTCCCAAGAGACTCGCCCTCCCCCGACAAAAAGTCTGAGGACAGCCAGTTGGACTCCTCGCCCTCCCAGGACAGCGCCTACTTTTCCCAGTCTCAGCCCCAGCTGACTCCCTGCGACAGAGAGGAAGCCCCCGCCTTTGATGCTGCATCGGTGCGTCCAAACAAACTCCGCCCCTTATACAAACCTCTGGGTTTGAGACAGACGCCGCCGCCGTGCCTGAAATACGCAGAACTGTTCCTTTAACAAAAACTTTATTCATGTTTTTTAGGAAATCCCTTCAAGCCCTGTAAAAGCGGAAAGTCCGGCCCCCCAAACGGAGCCAAAACCGAGCATGCTGGGATCAAAGGTATGTTTGTCCTGAAGTTTTTGTAAACACGATTCATTTATAAACTCTTTTTTTCTTTTCTGTTTGAAGGTTTCCGGACTGTCCAAGCTGAACTCCAGCGGTCAGCTCCAAGCGACGAAGACTCGAGCGCTGGGCCCCGCCAGAGCCAGCGGGCTCAGGAAGAAGCCTTCAGCTTCTGGGAAGAAGGACTCCCCCCCAAATAACGAGAACAGCCCGGGGGTCCAGGCCACCATCAGCGGCCTCTGGAAGAACTTCAGCTTCAAAAAGTGAGTCCTGCAGGTTCCTGGAGAGAGTTATTGAACATGTAACAGAACCGGCGTGGAAGCTGAGACGCCAGAGGCGTCCGGTCAATTTCACAAGGACCCGTTTTTCAAAAGAATGCAGCTCGTTTAGTCCACAGTTTTATGAAAGTCACCGACTGTTCATCTCCAACCCTTTATTCTGGTTGGATGATTTTCAGCTCCTATGAAACATCAGAGTTCCTTTACGAGATGCTTCATTTACTTAGTTGCCATTTCTTCTGTAATTTTCCAGGAGGAATCTTTTTTTTTCTCATTTAAGATGTTTTCTTATTGCATGTTCCTTCTTTTGTTTGTAGTAGGTCGTGTTTGGTGTTTCTGCATGAAATGTAAATTTAAGGAATGGGACCGATTAGAATCAAAGCTTGAACGAAGCAGCTTCTTCAGCAAAAACCTGCAGAGCTCAGAGCAGATGACTGAGAACAACGGGATGCTTTTTTTCTCTTTTTTTCTTACCCACTTGTTGGTCACAAGATTTTTTATGTGTGTAAACGCACAAAAAAAGGACTATATGAACATTTGTTCATAGAAATGAGAAATTAGTCTAACCTTCACTTTGTTTTTCTGCTCTCAGAGACGCCCAGAGGTTGAGTCCCTGCAGGAAAGGAAAACCAATGTCTCCAGTCAAAGACAATGTGGTGGCCAGCTGACCTGAGCTTGATCTGCAGCTCTGAGCATGCTCAGAACCATCCTGTGCTGCTCCTCTAGACCCAGAGAAGCAGCAAATCTTTTAAACATACCGTGTATGTTGATGATTTCTCACTTCTTATTGCGAATTCTTCAATAAAATAACATTTTTGTAGCTTGGGCTGTTGTCTGTCCGATGTGTCATCAAAGGTTTTCTTCATTCAACTGACCAATCGTGTCGATCAGTCAGGCATAACGAAGCATGCAGTAGCTGCAACCAGCAGAGGAATGAAAAGACTGCAGACATGTTTGTCCTCAGATGGTTTTCTGTCAACAGATTCAAAAATAAGAAAACAAATATAATCAGCTAGAATGCACTCTGGTTTGGACAGGCTTTTATTTGGAAGAAAAATGCTTCTATTGTGTTGCATGTTGGCAACGAAAACATTTGCATTTTTTTTACAAAAGCTTTCGTCATTAACTTAAATGTTTTGAAACTATAAAAACCGAAACCTGTTTTTTAAAAATTTAAAAGTGGTTTTATTTAGAAGGAAATCGCCTAAAAATTAAACTGACAAAGAAAAGAGCAAACTTTAGAGGAAGTAATTTTCTGCCTGTTGAACTGTGGGATATGAGGCTGGAAACTTAAAAAACTGATAGAATATTCCCGTCCTGGAAACGTCTAAAGGTCTTAGTATCTACTACGAATCTGTTTTAGGATGGGTGCTTTTGATAAAAATCTGTAGTGATGAGCTGAAAAGTTTAAAATAGACCTCAAAAGTGCTCAAGTTTGCCCTAAAGTTTCCCATCCAACCTTAGACCCTTCTTTTCCTTACCCAGAAGGACGGTCCAAGGGCAGTGATGCCTAGATTAGATTAGTCTGTTTAGCAATTACCTATTAAATGCTATGACTGATTACATGTTTACTATACAATTACTGGTATGAAGCCCATTGAGACGACTGCTGTTGTAATATTGGGCTATATAAATAAAGTTGAATTGAATGAAATACTGCTTGATGTTGGCAGATGGAGCCAGAAGCTCCAGACAGTAGATCTTTATTGCATTTGTTCAAGTGACGTGATTACACACTAAAACACATTTCTGAAGGTTTTCTCATAAGCATAGGTTAGTCATCATAAATGCAGCCCCAAACTCGACATTAAAAAGATAAAGTAAAAATGCGAATCATGCAGCCAGACATGCTTCTCATTCTGTGACTAATCTTATCCAACAAAAAAAATGCCCATTGCCCGACAGTAAAAGACCAAAACTTCCTGCATTGGTTGTTGTTTTTCTTTTAGTGCAGAAGAATCTGCAAAAAATCCCCAAAGGCCCAGGCATTTTTTTAGCACTTCGTAATGTCATTCCTCTTCTCAAAACCTGGAAGTGCGTCTACATTCAACGCATTTTTATGAAATCTGTTCTTTAAAGTTAAACATCCAACACCCAAACAAGGATGGAGTGTCTCCTGAAACCAGTCAATTTGATGTCAAGTTACCCTGATCGTCTTATGTGACCACATCTTCATAGATCCTTCTACTATCATTTACTCTGTCAGAGAAGATCAGAGCAAATATTTCACTTCAAACATAGAGCCTCACTCCTTAACGCTTTATATGATGTACTCTGCTAATTCTTGTCTCTTCTTTTTGTAAACATTCGTGTATTTGGAGAACACTTAACGCTAAGAATTTGTGTTGATAACAGTTTCAAAGAATTTCACTCTTTCTGAATAAAATGTACTTCAAAAAAATAAACATAAGCCTTTTCAGTGATGGCACACAAATAAAGAGATTTCACAGGGAGAATGATCCTGGAACTAACAGGTTTTCCCATTGAAAAAAATCTAAGGATAAATAAATTAACATACAACCAAGTGACCCTGAAGGATGAGGGAGACTGTTTTAGCTCCACAGAAGTTACTATGTATAGCAGAAATCGAGTGAACCTACTTTTTGCAAAAAGAAAACAAAAAAACTTTCAAGTTTCAAGTTCAAAAAAAGTAAGATGCAGCAAAACCTCTTTAAGTCTCAGCTCATAATTGTATTTTCATTGTATATCCTTCTTATTGATCATTTAAATTGTTGGGGTTTTTTTTGGTAGACAATTTTAACAACTGTCCAAGGACAACAAATGAAAAATTGCTGCTGGGCTGATTCTGGCTCATTGCAGTGATGCTTTTATTCTGCATTGTCATAAAAAAATGAAACTGGAAACTCTTTTCATCAAGTTACTAGTAAGTGTGATGCCTTTGTGTCTACCTCTGATCAAAAAGTAACAGTCAGTCTTGCTGGCAGTGTTAAGGTGCAGGTATTTCACATACACTCATTGATGCTGAGAATTTGGTTTGTTTTCACTCTGAATGCACCAAACCACATGAACATGGTATTTTCTCAAGCCTTCAACAGGAAACGACTTTTGCCCAATAAGAATTTCTGTGGATGTTAAGTGTTGGTTTCTATGCTGAAAGTGGCCTGTTTACAGTTACAAGGCAAGTTTCTTTGCGACCCGCCATTCCTAAAAAGGCTAGAACATTTCCTGTACAAAGACAATTCAAAGTGTTTTAGAAAAAAAACATTCAAAACTAAATGTTAAAGGAGTGGTGGTTAAAATCAAAAATGTAAAGAAAGTTCAAAAAGTAAGCTTAAAGTAACAGTGCGGATGTAAACTTTTGAATACAATCTAATCAAGTGCAGCTGAGAACAGGTGGGTCTTTTAAATAAACTCTTTCAGCGGATCTGAGGCTTTCTGGAAGTCTGTTCCAGATATGTGGAGCATAGAAGCTTCTCCACGTTTGGTTTTGACTCGATCATCTGCTCCTGATTCACAATCATTTGAATAAAGAAATACTCAGAAGTAAAATGTTTAAGCTTACGGTAATTGTCTTTATAAATGTCTCCCATCGGCAGATAAATGCTCCAGGAATGTGTTAAAAACACCAAAAACACCATTTTTGGTGTGCAGTTCTTGCTCTACTCACAGATTATTCTTTAGAGATAGCAAACATTTAAATATACCACCAGACCAATCATTTCCAAGTTTTAATTTGAGCAATTATTTGCTAAAATCAGTAAAGAAATGAGGGAGCTATAGCCAGATTTTTGTGGTTGATGGCTGCCTGTCCTAAACTGGAACAGCAGGGTTCAGTGATGTGACTCAATGCACAGCAATGGCGCCTGCACATGCACGTCACTGTGTAAAGCAGCAAATACACACAGGCCAATTACGGTAAAATATATCGATGGCAAAGACACTGTCACCATTAACTACTTTACTCCAAGTCAAGTTATTTTTTGCAAGATTGCTTTTTATTTGTATTGTACAGTATGTTTTGGAAGTATTGGAACTTGTTTTGAGTACTTGGATACTAAACCCCAGCGATCAATGATAGCAGTGTCCACAGGTTGACAAGTTCTAACAACAGGTTGATGTTTAGCTTCTTAAATTGTATCTTCTGGGCTTCAATTTTGGAAAAATCTATCACCTCCAGTCTTTTGTCCTGTGTTCACCGTATGAACACACACCAGATAGTTGATCTCTGACTCAACCCACTGCATGACAAAAAAAGCCTGAAGGTGGTTCACACTGTTGCTGAACTGAACCAGGACGTACAAATGACCTCAGTTTCAAGTCAAACTGCAAAAGCAGTTCCAACTCTTTTGATGTAAACACGTCAAAATCATGCTTGATGAGCAAAATTCAGGTCACCACCTTTGATCAAACCTCCAGTCTTGTTAAAGTCCTGCTCCGATCATCTTTTGTTCAATTGTTAAAGGATTTCCAGTCGTCTTATAACTACGATTCTGACGTTTTTACCCATTATTAAAATTTCTTTTGTACATTGTTTCTGCAGAGCAGCTGTAGTTCATTAAAGATTCACCTTCAGAGAGCAAGCCCGCCTCCTTTCCCCTCGCCGCTACTGAGAGAGAGCAGCGAGTTTGTGGCCCACTTATTGTGTCTTCTACGTCATAAATAAGCATGTTTTCAAACTGATTCACATTGATCTGAATAAAGAAATGCTCAAAAATGAAAAACGCTAAAAGAACATGTTAAAAACACCAAAAACACTATTTTCATTGGAGTGGGTCTTTCAAACGCAAGATGAGCCTCTCAGATGTGCTTCTGAAAGCAGTCGAGTTTTCTCCAGAGTCCTGTTCTGCATCGAAGCTGTCTTCAGGAACTGTTTAGAACAGGGGTGTCAAACTCATTTTCACCGAGGGCCACATCTGCATAGTGTCTGTCCTCAAAGGGCCATATATAACTTATACATGTAACTAAATGCAATGAAAAATAAACGTAACTACTCCTTAATGTTCAATAACTTAAATTATTTATTTATTATAACTTTTTAAAGTGACAATTAAAGTTGCATAGAAAACAGATGTTTGCTTGTTACTTTAGCATAAATCCTTTTAAATTTCATTCTGTCAGGTTAGGTTATATGGACAGTTTAAGTCCTAATTTATAGTTGCCCAATCAGATTTTTCAAGTGCGATTCCCCCTAGATATGAATAAATACAAACCAATTTTTATTTTTTATTTTAAGAAATTAAAAACTTTTATGCTCTCGAGGGCCACATAAAATGACATGGAGGGCCGCATTTGGCCCCTGGGCCTTGAGTTTGACACATGTGGTTTAGACTGTTGTTCTTGTTGCATTTTGACCGTTCCCAGCTCATGGGTGACGTGTTAGAGCCCATCCCAGCTGTCATTGCACAGAACATGCAGTTCATGCAGATCATAGGCCCGTCAAGGATTCCTCAAATGGTTTAATTCACTCATCACTGTAAACAAGGACACACGCAGATCGCCGTCAGCCTTTTCTGTGAGGATTACTTTTTATTAACAATTCAAAAAATGTTCTTGTTTCTTTAACCATAAAAGCCCTTAGAATAAACAATTTCAACAACTCAAACTAGAACACAGTATTCCACATTGTGGCCTTTCAGCCTCCAGGTTTGATAAAATTGTGATTTTTTTTGTTTATTCTAGAGGGAGAATTATGCAAACATTTTTGTAAATCTACAGAATCTACGGTCCCAGAACAGATGTGGAGTTTTCTACCCTATTTCAGGTCACTTTGAAGCTCCTTCCATTTCACAAAAGTTCTCAACATTGGGACTTTCTTAAAACGTCAAGGAAAAGATATGACTGAATAAAATTAAAGCAAATAAAAAATGTGATTTGACTGTGTTATGTAACATGTTTTTTCCTCAAAAACCTGAGTCCCATAGTGACTATCGTCAGAATGTATGTAAACATTTTTGTGCTCAGTATTGATCCTGGTGGGACCCCTTGGATTACAACTATGATGTATAACAATTTAAATTACCCAAAGAAAAGTAAAAGCGTAAAATCACAAATGTAATAGTCTTTCGCATTAGAACAGTCCTTCCTTTGAAATTCATTGCACTAAATATAGACATTGCAGAATTATTTTAATACGCTGATGAGCTCATATGCAATTAAAAACTTTATTTAGTCTAATGTTTTTAGATTTCTGATCCGGGCTGAAGGCTGAGGGTTAAGGCCTTTGTATGCTGTGTGTGAAATATTCCTGGGTGGATGACTGCAGGGAATTGTGGGCGCATGAAAGCAGTGACAGGACACTTGCTCTAACGTTTCACCATACCTCTCTTTATAAGAGCGATAATTATAAAGTATCGAGAAGGGAATTCCTTTGATAAACCAGATTTATGCAGCCTTCAGGAGCAACTCTTGCCAATGAAACAAACAATTCAGAAACGTTTGTGACTTTTTTCCACTTTAAAGCATCATAAAAATAACCATTTCAAGTAACTTTATTGATATTAGTTTCATAAAACTTGAAAATGGCCTTGACTGATTAGAAGCATACAAAGATGCTTTTTGTACTTTTGTACTTTGTACGTTGTACTTTTGTTGTGTTTATAAAGTCTGTTTCAATCTGACAACATTTGGCGGAATTATTATTTTTCCCAAAACACCTGTGAACTCTCTTTTACAGTTTTAATTTGTTTTATGTAAAAAAAAAGATCATTTGAGATCAAGAGATTTAAATCTGTTGCTGCCTCCAATGGAAAAGGTTTCAAAAGTCTAAACATGGTTTTTCCCCTGATCACTGAGCGTGGATCCAAGCTTTGGAGTCATTCAGAGGACTCCTTTGGGCCAAAGCAAGTTCCGCCTCTTAGTTCAAAATCGCTGGCTTTTAACTGCTGCCAACAGCAGAGGTGTAGCTTCAGTACCCTTTTATTTTGTTTTTGGGATTGGATATGAAACTGCTTTACATGTTTTTAAAATGTGCTATGCTTTCACAGCATCTGTCGGACTGTTTTCTCCTTTGATGTCAGCAGATTTGATTCATTTTGTCCCAAAGAGGAGCTCCCGTTTTAGAACCTTTTAATAAAACAGCTTTTCATCTTGACTTTTACCTCGGATTAGTTTTTCCTTTTTTTAAATTTACTCTTTGTTTTGAGTTAATTGTCTAAAAAGGAGAATGACAACACAATATTTTCTATTTGAAGTGTTAATATGACACACTATTTTAACCCACTCAGTCCTGTTCAGGGTCACAGGGTCACGGGGTCATGGGGGTCCAGGCTACTGTTGAGCAAAAGTGGGTCACGCCCTGAACAGGTCATCTCTCCATCACAGGGCCACACAGAGACGGTCAACCACACAACCACATTCACACTTAGTGGACATTTTAGAATCACACGTGACCTTATTGGAAATTGGATTAGGTTTTTTTGAAACAATCAAAACAAAAAAAATACTTAAGAAAGGGAAAAAGGAAATTTGCATCTGCACATAGACATACCAAACTTTGAATGGTTAATCGTGACTTGACTGGTAAAAATAAGTAAAAGATATATCCATATCCATATACATCCACCTTGACCTACACATGTAAATGATCTCATTAAAATTACTCTTATTCATACGTAAACATATTTGTACTTATACATACCATACATGACACAATGGATCCTTTAAAAATTAAGTTTGTCAGAAACAGTTAAAATATTTGCTTAAAAAAAGGGTGGGAAGAAGCAAATATATATTATCCCATTCCTATCAGGCTTTACCAAATTCCTTTATTACTTATTTCTTTACAGTTTGTAATTTCTAATCAGATTCATTCATACTTTATCAGTCCGAGTACGGAGCCCTACAGGGTACGGAATCCATGCGCACGGTTTTTTAGATCTTTTTTCTTTTTAACCACTTGCCCCTGGAGGGCTCCCTATCCAAATGCTGATCATTAAACAAATCCATACGTATTAATACTATCAAACAACAAAGAAAGTGCTTATTGATTCAATGTCATTGCAGAGATTATATGGCTAATCCAGAAATTAGTATACATATCACAAGTCAAGTATATAAATGCTTAATAAGTCTCATCAGAAAAGATTTCAGAATATTTAAAGGCATGTTTTTTGGGTGGGGAAGGCCGGAATGCCCAAAGAAAACCCACATATGCATGAAGAGAGCATCTACACACAGAGCACCCAGAGGGATTTGAACCAGCATGTGCACAACAGCATATTTTTGAACCAAGACAGATTTTAAAATGAGTAAGTAAACTATATTTTATTTTTCAGAACTCCAATAGTGCCTGCCTCAAACTTGTCTGAGAATGCTGTAAAAAAATCAGACTCTAACAAACACCCAAAAGATGAAATGATTCTGTTACAAAACAATATCTCCTTTAGCCTCCGTGTTCATAGAAAGTCTGATCGACCTCCGTCTGTAGCTTTTAACATTTAACATTCAGCAGGACAGGCTGGCGCTTGTCGACTGGCGTGCAGGACGTGAGAGTGACTCCATGATTTAGTCCACAGCAACGCTGCAGGCGGGATGCCTGAACTAATTCAGATGCCATGCATGTTTCTCTGTTGCTCAAGAAGCTGGGGGGCTGGTTCACCTGTTTCCTTGTTAGAAAAAAGAAACAACCTTTTTCTACTTTATTCTTTTATTGC
The DNA here is from genome assembly GCF_053564925.1 of Oryzias latipes. Classification (NCBI taxonomy): domain Eukaryota; kingdom Metazoa; phylum Chordata; class Actinopteri; order Beloniformes; family Adrianichthyidae; genus Oryzias; species Oryzias latipes. Next base: position 11,774,925 of record NC_136251.1, read on the forward strand.
ACCTTTGAAATACAAATGCATGTTTTTTTTTTTTAATTAAAGTTTGCAGAAACTTAGAAAAACTTGCAACACTACGATCAATGATAATTTCCTGTTTTAAGGCCTTCATCTCCAGTTGCTGATATTTGATTGCAACTTAGAGTGAAGTAAAATAAAAACAATGTGCGAGGCTTCATTTTTTAAGTCTTTTCAAAATTAAGGTTGTTTAACATAACAGGAAACGTTTTTTGCTCCTCTTTTGTACAGAACGATGAGGGAAGGTAATGACAGTGACTTTATTCTGATGAAGTTACTGCCAGGAGCGGATGTTGTTGCGCCCTCAGACCGCAGCAGTTTAAAAATGCAGAATGATCGCATTCCTGAGCAACTGTGCAGCCTGAGACGGTATCAGGTGTTCCCCACCATTGCTAAAACTTTTATCTTGTTACTGTTTCCGTTTGTGTGTGTTTCAGGCTCATGGTGTCTGAAAAACTGTGGGGGGGATCAAATGAAGAAAAGAATAATTTAACAATGTAGATTGTGCAAAAATGTTCACTAAAATCTAACAAGACGTTAAGAAAAGTCAGAAAAATAAATTTTCACCTGTCAGAAAATTCAACTGTAAGCTGTAATAGACTTTCCAGGGTGAGTCAAAATCTCCATGATCTATTTTTGTTTATCTAAAAGAACTATTAGTATTAGAGACTAACACATTGTTGCTACGGCAAGCTCTAATGACCAAAATACCAAAGTGATCTAAAACTCCACCTGTGGTTTTCCTCCTTTCAATGCATTTCAAAACTACATTATCAACATCACATGATCAATTCTCCAAATGTAATTGAAAAAAGAAACATGAAAAGATGCAGTCTCTGCAGTCTGCTCTGTTTGCACATTAAAACCTCTTCATGCCTGATTTTATTTTCAGCTTTAAGAAAAAGCAACTTCACCTTTGTTTTTGCTTTTAATACTAAATTAATGTCGTTTTTGGAGACAAAGTGGTTTGATTCCTAGTTGCATCGTTAGGCATCAAAGTCTTAAGTGCTGATCAAACATTTCTGCCATAAAACAATTTATTTGCCACAAATCACCTGACGGTGTAGAAATGGATGAGAGCAATAGACCCACATTGAAGGACGTCTTTCTTTTGGTTCACCGCATACTCAGTAGAGAGGTATTGATTGGGGGGGGGGGTCATCATAAGTGATTTTACCACTAAAGTGTGCACAAGCTTCAACGTTACGCGTCCGTTCTAAACTTAAAGTTAGGTCTCAATGCTCAGGAGTGCAGAAGGAATGGATTTTTAAGCCTTGAAGACAAGCCTGTAGCTTCAGTGACTAGATCAGGCTTCCGCTTACAAAAAACAATGTAACTGAAAATGATTCGGTTTTCTACAGGGAAGAACTGCCATGCCTGCATGAATGGATGGTCCGGTGTCGTTTCATTTCTTACTTTCTGTCTCTAAAGATGGAATAACGCTGAACTCAAACTGACACTGGATTCTTTGTTGCTGGATTGAAAATATAGTCATTTCCATAGGTGTTCCCACACACCATAATATTAATGCAGAACTATTAGACAGTAACCGGCTATCTAACGTTATGAGAATGCCACTAATAAAGTAGCTTAACCCTTGTGCTATCCCAGGCACTTTAACATTGGGAGTTGGGTCATATTGACCCACTAGACAGTGCGCTGAACCTTTTTTCTTCAATGATTTGTGATCTTCACTGGTGTCCATGGATTACATGAAATCTTTCCACCTTTATCCACCTTTGTCATGGTAGGGAGAACACGTCAATGTAAGCGTGGGCTCATCTAAGATAACACAAGGGTTAAACAGTGGATTCCTGTTTATGATCATTTTTAGAAAAATAGCGGTTCATGAGAGACTGGCCATTTAACATTACAAAGTTTAAGCAGCTGCAGATATTTTACAGGGTTGAAGATAAACTTGACCCTCAAAAAGTAAGGGAAACTGGAAACTACAAAAAAAAAAAAGTTCAGAAGCTGACTTAGGCTTCATACAGGCCACTCCGTGAAAATATTGTCTAACTTTAAACCAGTCTGTGGCCTGGAAAAGGGCGGAGACTCCTGCTCTAAATATATTTGTTTCTGATATTTGTCTGTTAAATGCTGCTGTCTCTTTTTTTTTTAAGTCAAAAGCATTTCTTCTGTTTCCTCACTGACTCTTTTCTTCCAAAAGAAACGTTCTTAATACATTTCTTTTTAATTAAGTTTGCGAGCTTTGGGGTTTTAATTTAGCGACCGGCAGAGCCGCTTTAAGAAGGTATTGTAAGCTGTCAGCAACAGAAAGAGAGGATACAACCTCCTGGGCTTTTCCCACCAGCTTACATTGTAGCAATATGGACCACATGTCCTCTGGCCAGTCAAGAGCTATTGCAACACGTTCAAAAGCTTTAAAGTAGGAATCCACCTCAGACTCACGAAACGTAGGCACAATCGCTATGTTTCTGTTTACATCAAACCCTCTTAATAAGTTACCAAGCAACTTGACATGTCTCAAGAATGAGTTGGATGTGGTGGAAGAATCCAGTAGTTTTCCAAAATAAAACTTCTTTCAGAGTCAGATTAGAAATAAAACGGAAAATTTGTAGGTTGGGTGCTTTTCCTCTGCAGCCCAGTACCAACTGATCTGGTTTGCAGCCCCAGGGGCTGTGAACGACTGATTTAGACCATCTGAGTCATCACAGCTGTACCTCCTGTCTGCACCTAAAAGGTTTCTGTTTAAGTGAACTTTCAATGGTAGATGCACAATTTTATGTTCTCACCATATGCACCAAAAAAATAAAAAAACTCCAGGGGTTAAGACTGATGAACATTCTCTGGTACTGAAGCATCAGTGGAAATAGACGGCTTTTCCTTCATAGACTTCCAACACCTATTGATGATCTTGTCAAAGGGCTTAAGCCCAGCAGTCCACTGTGGTGCCCTAGAAAAAAATGTCCTGAATGTTCCTGACTAAAAAATCTAATCTAGCTAATCTAGTTAAGCAAGGCAGCGATTTTTCAAAATCAAGCAGGGTATTAGAACCAGGTTTTGGTTGTCATGAGGCAGACCATTTTCAGATATTCTGTGCTACTGCTTTGGTTTTTCTGTCATCTGTCTTTTACCTTTCCTCTCTTTCTACTTCTCTCTTTCACCGTCTCACTTTGTTCAACTACAGTAGTGGTGATGCCCATGGTTGTTGGGTGATGAAAGGACTTATGGTCCTCTGGTTTCTGTCGAACAGATTTAAAGTTTGAACAGAGTTCTCTGACTGCCTTTAGATCTTGGCAGGATATGATATCACGTTTCAAAAATGGAAAATAACTCAACTCAACTCATCTTTATTTATATAGGACTTTCAATCAACAGCAGCCGCCTCAAAGTGCTGAACACGAGAAATAAAGAAAACAAACACTAAAACATGTTCAAACACAAGATTAAATATACAGAGATCAAAACAATAAAACCAGTACAGCAACACAGCAATAACAGAAGTCTCATGTTGTATCAAAAGCCAGAGCATAAAAATGGGTTTTCAGGCAGGTTTTAAAAATGGGCAGTGATGGAGCTTCTCTTATGGACAGTGGCAGAGTTCCAAAGCTTTGGAGCAGCGACAGCAAAAGCTCTGTCCCCTCTGAGCTTCCGTCTGGACCTCGGTACCTCCAGAAGCAGCTGATCTGAGGCACCGGGCTGGAGACAAGCTAAATGTTTGTTACATGATGCCCAGAATTAACTTTGTGGGAATTGACTTACATTTTCAACACAGGCACAATCCACTATTCCACAATGATCCAACCTAGTTGCCGTTTGCTTAAGAACTGATGGTTGAACTACTGTAACTCTTGAACCATTTATGCAACTAATGTAGTTCCAACGGATTCTGCAGCTGAGAAAAACGGCTTTGGTATGCAAAACTTTACAACAGTTAAGTACTTCTGCAATTAATGTAAACCAACTGATTCTGATGTTGAGAAAAGCACCGTTTTACCAATATGAAACGTAAAGTGTTGCATTTAGATGCAAAGCAGCTTTTTTCCACGTCAGATTCCGGTGGAATAGTGATTGTTTCTTCAACAGTCAAATATTTACGCTAGTCCAAAGAGTTTTATTTAGATGCCACCGGTGACACAAGGCGTTCAGGGTTAAAGAAGTCAATACTTGGGGTTAAATGAATGGCACGGACAGCCAGATTAAACACGTCCTTGATTTTTTCTGAGTATTTTTTTTATGGTACTGTTTGGCTGGGGGTGTGACTCATACTTAGGTGTGACCTATTTGTAATTTTTTTCGAAATGAAATGTTTTTTCTTCTTTATTTTGCATTATTTGGCGTCTGCAACTTATACTCTGGAGCGACTTATAGCTTGAAAAAAACAATTACAAAAGGTTGTAATTGGGGATTTACCAAAGTTGATTAGTTTGAAAGCTTAGTTGGTTAGGCGCAGGTCTGGACCATGAAAAATAAGGGTTTGATACCCATGATGTGCAATTATCCAGTGAGGGTCCTCTGTCGGTCCCCAGCCTGGATGAAATACAGAGTTGTGTCAGGAAGGGCATCCGGCAAAAAAAAAAGTCTTTGCCAAACTACCTATGCAAATCAGTGGAAGCTGCTTTGTTGTGGTGACCCGTGAAAGGATAGTCCAAAAGGTGAACAACAACCAAAGTTGATTAGTTCCGTGTCTTCATCTTCCATTTTATCTGATTTCTGATTTCTAAAGACCAGCGGAAGTCTCAGAGCATGACGTTTTCATGAAATGTTCCTTAGTCTTTAAATTTGTAGAGTGAGTCAACAGAATGGAGGCACATCGTTGACAGCTGAACTATCTGAGGTCACCAGCATTCTTGTGCTACAGTTTCCTGTTAGTCTCTTAGGCATTTTCCATGTTCTGCAATACAGTGGATTCTTGTGAATGATGTGATCACCTTGTTCTGAATTTCAGTTTTGTTGTTTCTCTTTCGGCTTCTCCCATCAGGGGTCGCCACAGCGAACGAGTCACATGGTAAACTTGGCAATGTTTTACGCCGGATGCCCTTCCTGACGCAACCTTCTCAAAGCAACCGGGCTTGGGACCAGCACAGGGGCGGAGAAGGGAACAGGGAGCAGTCCGGATTTGAACCTGGGTTTCCAGGATGGAAGGCGCTGCAAACCAGCACGAGCTAAACGGCTCCCTTGTTCTGAATTTCAGTAATGACTGCTAAAAATATGAACACGAGGCATAGAGGCCTGACACTATAAACTGTGAATTAGAAATCGTTTCAGTGTTGGTTTCAGCAAGAAGCAGCAGGTAACAGGTTCAAAATCCTCCACATGCTCTTCATACCATAATGCGGGATGACATCACTCAGCAAATGCTACAACAAACAACACCCAGAATGACATTCTCAATGCACTTACCTATCAACAAGCACACGTACCTCCCCCAGCCTGCAGCATATTACTGATAAATGGGGAATTTTGTTTTGAACAGACCTACAGGCTAGCAATGAGGGGAATGCTGTTCAGCAACTGGACAACAATTCTGCCACTGAAAAAAAAGAAGAAAAAAACGCACTTCAGTGGAGAAAGCTGGGTCAAAAATCTGAGCTTTTCCAACAAACCAAAATGTGTGAGTGGATCTTTGTTCTGCAGAGCTCAGTCTGCATCACAGCCTTCAGCAGGTATTTATTAAAAAGGCACAAGTTTCAACCTGAAGAGGCTGCAGCTAAAACGCCAATCAAAGAAGCTTTTTTATCTTTCGCTTTGGCTCTAGAAAAAGCAGCAGACATGTAGAAACAAACCCCACATGTGTGTGACACAGTGTGAGCAGATGCGTCTGTGTTTGACACAGCATGGTCATTTTACAGGAAAACACCCATCTACCATGATGGGCAGAGGAGATAACTTTCAAACAATTCATTCAATCCAATTCAATATATTACAATCCAACCCTAAAATGATCATCACTGTATTTTTTTCACGGCCCCCATAACTCACCAACACATCAAGCAGGTTTGTGTGTTTGTTTTTGTACTGATTACGTAACGTGGATGCAATGAAAAAGAATAGCTCCCCATCAAAAGATTAATTAGGGAAAATCATACGGACTACACTCTGGATCAATAATCTCTGATGTCTCCTATTAGATAATGAAGGGGAAGAAGCATAAAGTGGTACCACTTTAATGACTTCTGTTTAATTTGGCCTTAGTTGGTTGGGTTGTAGCAATGAGTTATATCACTAGAAGAGACATCACGTGGTTCCCCATGGGAGGAGAGCACCGCCATCTTGGTGAGGTCAAGTTACTACTGCAGTACATGCATGTTAACACATTTCTTGCATAATGCCAGTTCATTGTGCGGTTTTCAACTGCCAAAATCAGATAAATGAGTCCATGAAGGAGGTAGGTGTATCATTTCACAGGTAAGTATTTTAATTTTTTAAGGCTGCAGGGGCTTCATTAATAGAACACATGTTGACATGCATGATGCTGCAGGACTATTATCAACATGCTGCATGATGTCCATTTATTTTGCTGTCAATATAAATGTACGTTTTATTTTGCTAAACCTATATACAGCATACTAGGCTATTATAGTAATACAGATTTCTGACTCAGTGACTGAACTTTTCTTGCAGGTATCCAATGGATTCAGACTTAGGGAAAAAGTGGGCCTTATCTATCAAAAGAGTTAACCCAGATGGATCACTGTGGTACCAACTAGTAATATAGTCTGGCTGTTCAAAACATTTGTGGAAACAGATTTTGATGAGAGGCCAGACTGTTTTTTTTTAGGGTAAATCTATTGTTCACTTTTGGACTTCTTTTGAATATTATTATTATTAATAATAATAATAATTATTATATAATTATTGTTCTTATTATTTATTGACTTATTATTTATTTATTGTTTGTATTGACTTACTATTGATTTATTATTATTATTATTATTATTATTATTATTGACGTAGTGTTGGGTTTTTCTAAATAATTTAAATTACATGTCAAAGAGGTCTAAAACTTCTAAATTTTCAGAAATTAATTTTAAAAATTCTTTCTAATAATTTTTTCATTTGTAAGAAGTCCTGCAACAATGCATTTTCATTCAAGTTTGAGCTTTTAAGGCTGACTTTTTCTCTTCTTTAACAACAACAAATGATGTATCTATATTATATACATAAAATATAATATATTTATATAAATGTATAAATATATTTAAAACTAAAAATATATACAGTTTATAAAAGCTACTTAGACACCACTAAAATCAATAGAAATCAATGTCATGTGGGCGTCGTCGACCTCACCAAGATGGCGTCGCGCTCCGCCACCATCGGCCAGGCTTCTAAAGCGGGCGTGTCTCCTCTAGTGATATAACTCATTGGGTTGTAGGGCTAGGGTTCTCAGGGAGCACAAAGAGTTTCATTCAGTGTGGGTCCTTAGGTCTACTGCCTATTTATGCAGCAGTAAGCTTTCCCTTTGCCGGTCCCCAGCCCGGATAAAAATACAGGTTTGTGTCTGGAGGAAGGTCATCTGGCATAAAAACTGAAAGTTTAGAGATAATGGATCTGATGCAGAGCTGGAGGTAATAGAGATGAAGGTTCTCTTTGAAATGATGAGATTGGATAGGATCAGTAACTATTCAATCAGAGGAACACCTCATGGTAGGTGTTTTGGAAATAAATGCAGGGAAGCAGATTGAGATGGTTTGAACACGTTCAGAGGATAAAAACAGTGAGAATGTGGGTAAAAAGATGCTGAGGTCGGAGCTAACAGGAGACTAGAAAAGAAGACCAGAGGAAGACCATAGAGGAGGTAAACAAGAAAGAATTAGGGATGTTGGTGTGGACAAGGAAAACACAGAGGACAAGGTTAGACGGAGGCAGATGATTTACAGCGGCAAACCCTAAAAGGAGCTGTTAAAAGAAAAAGAAGACTCATTGGTCCAGCCACTGGCCCAACATTATGCACAAACACAATTATACACACATTTTAGCTCAACTAAAATCAGCTGTTAAAAAAACACTAACTTCTCTAAGAGTTGCCACCAAAAAAAAATCAAACTATTGAAAAACCTTTTTTTTCTCCTATTTTTTTTGAGTTTGTGAAACCAGCCTCCAGTGGTCATTTGCAGAACTGCAATATTTGGAACTTCGGCCTTGGCTTCAAATTTGGGAATGAAAGGCGGTGGCTTGGGAGAGACCACCCGCCGAAGCAGACTCTTGAAAGGCTACCAGCTGATGGATCAGACATAGGGTCAGACAAGACAGACAGACACAAGAACACTTGGACATCTGTTATAAGACCAAACATACATGTTCATAGATTTGACACATTGGCCTGGGAAAGAGAACCAACAGGAGAAAGGTCAACAGTGAGTAAGGAGAGGGGAAAAAAGCATTGATTCCCAAGAGGACCCCAGCACTCTAAGCTTACAAATGCATAACTATCATGGGTCAGAGCCCTTTAGGCCACCCTGATGACTCAGTATTGGTCAAGCAGTCTATAAGTCATGTCAGTGTCCCATCACAATGTTGTATTGGGAAAATCCTGTTATAACCCCTACTCTTTACATCCAAGGTACTGCAAGGTTCTCTGGTGTTGCCAGTCTAGTATATTCCCTTTTTCTGCTGTGTGAAAAAGCTTAAACCGGTCTCCCCTGGTGCAATGTTGAATGTGCTTTAGTGGGTTTTTGTACCAGTCCATTTTGACATATCACTCCATCCTTGGGCGATGGAAGATCATGGTAGGCTTCTGTTGACAAAGTCATCCTTAGTTCTGGCAACAAGGGCGTGAAGAATTTCCTGTTTTTGTGGTTTTCGTCTTGCAAACATCAGGACAACAGTTACTTCTCTGAGCAGAGACCACGAGAATGCACCGAGAAGGTTTGCATTGGTTGCAGTAAGTTACAGTGGAGGACTAATAGGAACTTTAACTAAATTTAACTGAAATGTTAATTGTGGTTGAACTGATATGAACCAAAGTTCAACTGATTATACATCCGAACACATGTACTTCGCATTGTCTTCCTGTATAAATAAACCTTTGTTCCAACCCATACACTGGCATGTAACTGCTGCTCTCTGAGGGTTACACAATTCTCATTGTACATCTTACATAACTTGAACACAAAAGTTCCCTTTGCTGTTGATCCTGCAGAGTTCCACAATATCTCCAGGAGTTTCTTTAGTTTAAATAATTACACATAAACACTTCCTTTTTTTGGATTCAGCTTCTCCGGGAGACCAATATGGCCTCTTCCCACGGTCCAAAAACATGCTTAGTAGGTTAATTGGTGGCTTTTAATCACAGGTGTCAAACTCCAGGCCTCGAAGTCCGGTGTCCTACACGTTTTCCAACTAACCTGCCATTGAAGCTCCTTATTGCCTAAACACACCTGACCTGGGTAATCAGCAGTAGATGAGGTTGAAATTCTTTTAAAAAAAAGGGAATGTAACGGGGGAGAAGGGAAGTACCCAGGCGCAGAGAGGAGAGGAGGCAGGAGGATGCAGGGAATGGGGGTTTAATAACAAAAACTACAAGAAAACCAAAACCACTGCTTCAGCAGGCTAGAATACTCGAAATACAGAAACACTCAAAACCAGGGAACAGCACAATTACAAACTATGGACCAGCACAGGAGGAAGGGAATGACAAGACTTAAATACATACAGACAAACGAGACACAGGTGAACACAATCAGGCAGGATGGGGAACCAAAGTAAAACTCACAACAAAACAAAACAGGAAACCCTACAAACTAAAACAGGAAGTGAACTGAAAACATCACAGAACAAAAAGGAAACAAACCACAAGGGCAAAGAAACAGAAACCGTAACATAACCCCCCCCTCAAGGAACCGCACCGAGGTTCCTCCTAGAGTCCAGGAGGAGGGGGCCCAAAAGGCCAATCAAAAGGCCAACAGCAGTCCGGCGAGGCGGGTCCGGAGGACGGCCCGGAGACCGCTCTGTCTGGCGAGGCAGTTCCGGAGGACGGCCGGGAGGCCGCTCTGTCCGTCCAGGCGGGTCTGGAGGGCGGCCAGGAGGCCCCTCTGTCCGTCCAGGCGGGTCTGGAGGGCGGCCGGGAGGCCGCGCCGTCCGGCCTTGATTGTCCGACCAGCAAACGGCTGGCAGCTCGGGCCCGGGATCCGCGGCAGGCGGCTCGGGGTCCGCGGCAGGCGGCCCGGGGTCCGCGGCAGGCGGCCCGGGGTCCGCGGCAAGCGGCTCGGGTTCGGGGTCCGCGGCAAGCGGCTCGGGTTCGGGGTCCGCGGCAAGCGGCTCGGGTTCGGGGTCCGCGGCAAGCGGCTCGGGTTCCGCGGCAAGCGGCAAGCGGCTCGGGTTCCGCGGCAAGCGGCTCGGGTTCAAGGTCCGGTGCGGGGGGCTCGGGCCAGACATCCGGTGCGGGGGGCTCGGGCCAGACGTCCGGTGCGGGGGGCTCGGGCCAGACGTCCGGTGCGGGGGGCTCGGGCCAGACGTCCGGTGCGGGGGGCTCGGGCCAGACGTCCGGTGCGGGGGGCTCGGGCCAGACGTCCGGTGCGGGGGGCTCGGGCCAGACGTCCGGTGCGGGGGGCTCGGGCCAGACGTCCGGTTCCCTCCGGTCTGCCATCCCCCTGTCCAGGGCCCTCCTGGGAGCAGGAACAGGTCGTGGTGGTTCTGGCACCCTCCTCGGAGCCGGAACGGGTCGTGGTGGGTCCGGCACCCTCCTCGGAGCAGGAACTGGAGGAGTTGCGTCCAGCAACCTCCTCGGAGTCGGAACGGGTCGAGGTGCGTCCGGGACCCTCCTAGGAGTCGGAACTGGAGGAGTTGCGTCCAGCAACCTCCTCGGAGTCGGAACGGGTCGAGGTGCGTCCGGGACCCTCCTAGGAGTCGGAACTGGAGGAGTTGCGTCCAGCAACCTCCTCGGAGCCGGAACGGGACGTGGTGCGTCCGGGACCCTCCTGGGAGCAGGGACGGGAGGAGATGCGTCCGGCAACCTCCTTGGAGCCGGAACGGGTCGTGGTGCGTCCGGCTCCCTCCTGGACGCAGGACCGGGTTGGGACGCCTCCAGTTCCACCTCCGGAACCAAGACGGGTCGCGGTGGTTCCGGCACCGCCCTCGGAGCCGGAACGGGTCGTGGTGGGTCAGGCACCGTCCTTGGAGCCGGAACGGGTTGGGGTGCATCAGGCGCCCTCCTGGACACAGGACCGGGTTGGGGAGCTTCCAGGTCCACCTCCGGAACCATGACGGGACGCCGAGAAGGGCGGCGGCGACGACGGCGGCCCCCTCTTACAGCCAGTCGACTCCCGTTGAAGTAGGAGGCGGGGAGCTGAAAACACTCCGAGGTCCACTGGGTCGCGGCCCCCTCCTCCTCCAGAAACAAGTCATCCCAGAGCCATAGGTCCTGGTCCAGGGGGTCCAGGAAGGACCTATGCCGGAAAACGTCCTGCTCCATCCAGGAAACAGGGGATGACTCAGAATGGGGGCGGCGGTGATGACGACGACCCCCTCTTACGGCCAGGCGACTCCCCTTAAAGTCCTTGTAGACCTGGGAAGACCCAGGGGTCCACCAGAGACAGGTCCCCTCTGCTGGGTACTGGTATGGCTGGTCCATAATGTAACGGGGGAGAAGGGAAGTACCCAGGCGCAGAGAGGAGAGGAGGCAGGAGGATGCAGGGAATGGGGGTTTAATAACAAAAACTACAAGAAAACCAAAACCACTGCTTCAGCAGGCTAGAATACTCGAAATACAGAAACACTCAAAACCAGGGAACAGCACAATTACAAACTATGGACCAGCACAGGAGGAAGGGAATGACAAGACTTAAATACATACAGACAAACGAGACACAGGTGAACACAATCAGGCAGGATGGGGAACCAAAGTAAAAGTCACAACAAAACAAAACAGGAAACCCTACAAACTAAAACAGGAAGTGAACTGAAAACATCACAGAACAAAAAGGAAACAAACCACAAGGGCAAAGAAACAGAAACCGTAACAGGGTATGCCAGCACTCGAGGCCTGGAGTCTGACACCCCTGCTCTAAATTGTCTCTTAGCTAGGAATTTAAGTGCTTTTCTGACTCTGTTTTGTCCCACAATGAACCAGTGAGCTGTCCAGGGTGTTTCCGCCTTTGACCAACATTAGGTGGGTAGGCTCCAGCAACCATTTAATCCTAGATAGAATTGAGTGGGTTTAGAAAATAAATGAATGAATGAAAGATCATTGAAAATTTTGAATAACAGGGCAGTTTGAACACCTCACACCAACTAACTAAAGTAAGAAATTAAAATGATACAAATCCAAAAAGTTCTTGCCATTAGCCGCACACGCCTTTAGTTATGCAATAAATCTGACTTTCTTAAAAGTCAAGAAAAAAATGTGTTCTTTTGCAACCAGGCTCCAGTGGTCTCTTGAGGAACTGCACCATTTCCTACTTTCTTCCTTGCTTGTATTTCCATATTTTATATTTATTGTATTTGTTGTATTACAGATATCTTAGGTCACATTTAAAAAAAAAATCTTGTCAGATCTTTAGTTGTGTGTCAAACAACCAGAATGTATATACCACAAACCCAAAGAGGAACGATTAAATCAAACAGCAAGCTAAATTCTGAAGTGGTCAGCAATGAGGAAAGTAGACAAATAGTATAACCAAGTTTTTCATTGTGAATAAAATCTTTGGTTGTGAAACTTGATCTTCTTAAAGATTTCATGGCCAAAGACTTATAAAAAGCTTTGATTTTTACCTAAATTCAGGGTAAAAATTAAACTTTTATTGTGAAAAGGGCTGGCAAAGGATATCTGAGGCAAAGGTGAGGTGAAGTTAATGAACCCTGCTGCTGACAATGAAAAACAAACATCTGTTTACACACACAGAGCTCAGGATAAATCAGACAGCAGCTGAGATTACAGTCTTCTTTCTGCTCTTTAGTAATAATATTAGAAAGTTGCAGATCCTTCAGAACTCTGCTGCCAGAGTTTGGATCAGAACCAGAAAAACAAACCAGATCTGTGCTGCTTTCAAATTTTACACTGGGAACACCTAAAAACAGAATTGATTTGAAGTGATGCTGCTGGTTTTTTAGATCACTCACTTGTGTGAGACCTGTAAGATCCATGAAGCAGGAAGCTGTCAGCTGGTATGACCATGGATCAGAACCAGAATAACGCTGCTTTGATTCGATCCCTGAGACAAATGAGATCCAATGAGTCCAAACCTAAAACATTCCTCTCTTCTGGTGCATCTTTGCATCAGTCTACTCTTTGACTCAGTGATATTATTCTATTGTGTGATTTATTTTATATTTTACTGTTTTAATGTTTACTTGTTTTAATCTTTTAGCTTTTGTTCTTACTGTTTTGAATTTTTAATGTATATATAAAAAATGCAATTTGATTTAGATTTGACTGTTCTGCTTCTGGTTTATTTTTTTAGAGTCTACTTCTACTAGTTTCATTTTAGTGTTTTTTTTCAGGATTGCAAAGCCATTTTTTTTGCCTTTGTGTATGGAAGGCAAAGGCAGCATTGACTAATTGGAAATGAGCCCAGGTGTAAACAATCACCCGGATAGCAGCAACAGGACAGCAGTCAATGCAGGACTACAGAAGCACAGCTACAGTCACATTTCAGGTAAATTGTTGAAATGAAAATATAGAAGTGGCAGATTTGAGTTACAAAATTTAAGTGGAAAGAAATTCTACTGTAATTGTTGGTTTTTGTGCCACACTTTCTCTGCTCACTCCATCCAAATTATTTTGGGACACTAAATTAGGTGAGTAAAACCAGCACTAGTGATAATTGACGACAAAAAATGACAGATTTTGCACATTAGTAAAACTTTAAAAAGATAATTTTTGATGAGCGATCTGTCTCATCTTCACGCCTCAACCACCTTAGATGACTTGTATGCCTGAATAAAAGACAGTGTTAATTAAAGAAGGTGTGGCAGCATATGGGGTTAGCAATGGAATCTGATCAGATGAGCCAGATCACATTGGAGGGGGGCCTGGAACCACATTCCAGTGAGAACTCCTCTCCTCTCCTCTCACTGCTGCCTCATGGAGGCATGTTTAAAAGACTGCAGTGGCAGGGGAAAACAATGACTGTCATGCCCTGAAAGGGCTCACCAGAGATGAATTTACTAGTAGGTTGCTCTAAGCACTTTTGGCAAAGTTACAAAAAGTAGTTTCACATAAAACATGGAGATAAATTCCTCTGAAGTTTTGAATGAGGCAACTTGGAAGTGCTTATCACCGCTAAATATTGAGATTCTGAGAGAAGTTTGCCTTCTCAAAAGAGAGCTATTAAAGTGAAATGTCACAAAGTCAAAAATACATGTTTAATTAAAAAAAATGGAAAAAAAATATTTTTTTTGCATATAGTTCCAATATGCTTTTTATCTTCTACTTGTTCTGTCCAACAGCTGAGCAAACAGATGAGAGCTGAAAGCCTCTTTTGTTGGACATATTTTACTTTTACAATAGGGGTTATGAATCTTTTGACACGGTAGGTGTATACTTGAATAAACCCCTTTTGTAATTTAGGCTAAACTTTTTCTCATTTTATATTTGTAACATTTTTTTTTGACTGGACGGAAAAGAAAGGGAGGGATGTCGGGGGGGGGGGGGGGGGGGTTATGCTTTTTATGAACTGTTATCTAATTTTCTGAATTAAGAATATATATGTTGATGTTCAAATGTTTCTCTTATATATATATATATATATATATATATAAGAGAAACATTTGAACATCAATTTTCATGAAAGGAGCAAATGAATAAAGAAAAAATGCTTCACAATTTTATTTTAATACTTTGTGTTTTTTCACACTTTTAAATTCTAGTTTTAATGTAGTCAGAATAAATAAATCATACTGCCTTTAGATGTTTTTTTTTTTTAAGTAAATTTGTTTATGTTCTAGTCTTTGAAAATGACTGTCTATTTGTTCAACACATTGTACACAATGTACATTTCAGATTTTTTCACTCTGATTTTCATGGTTTATTTACTAGTTTAATTTTAATTTACAATCAGAAGTCTTAAAGTCAAAAATGTACTGGAGCATTGATCCTCAACGAGATTACATAACTTCTTCTGAAATGCCCGTGAAGTAACTGGTCAAAAACAAAGCCATCACATCTACAGGCTTGTCATTTTTTTTGCATGCATCAGACTCGTATGGCTTTAATTGTTTTCCATCAGTCCAAGATGAGCCAGATTTCCTATAGTTTTTGTGGGCCTAGCACCTTGAAAACCCAATCCGATCCTCTTCTGCCCTATTTTAAGTGTTTCCAGTGGTCTCTTAATTTGATTACCCTTGTCCTTTTCTAGGACGTAGTTTCTGCTAGTCACTAACAATCATTTTAGTAGTCGATTAGTCAACGATTACTGTTAACGTAAAGTGATGGGCAATTTTTTTAACAAAAGGTGATAGTCCTGGTACTCAGTCTGTGAAGGTTCGCGTCATGTCTGGTACTGCTAATGCTAGGAGTATGGTATGTTCACAGAAATTGAAATTTTACATGTTCAGTTCAAGAATTTTAATTTAACCCTATGATAGATAAAAAAATTTCAAGGTCCCAGGTAATCTATATGCTAACACAAAGAAAGCAACAATTGGCTCCCAAGCTATAGGGTTCCTGATCCCTGCACAAAATTGTCTTAACTTCCTATTGAAATAAGCAAAAAATACCTTTATGAACATGGCCTTTACTGTACTGCAATTAGTGAACACTAAAATATTCTACAATAATTTTTCCTCCATTAGTTTGCAAAAGGGACTCAGGTGGTAGCCAGGGTGCAGCACCCCAATCAAGTCTTTGAATCCATCCTCTTCAAAAATCGACAGGCCTCATTTCTTTTAGAAACACGTTAATGATGCTCTGTGTAAGTGCTGCAGCCATCTTTGGTGTGGACCGGCTTGACGCAGACCAAATTTCGTGTTTCAGCGTCAGGAACGCCTGTGATTGTAAGTTTTTAAGTCTGGTAACGAGCTCTACGTGCGTTTGGGGTGTTCATTGCTTGGGTGCTGACAGTTCAACTGGTTGAACACTTTTACGCTGAATCGCAGCAACTCAGCACTGTGACCAATCGGGGACTCGGATTTGGTAGTGACGTGTGGGTGGCGTCCTCTTCAAAACACAGCAGTGCCAGCCGTTGTAAACACGATCATGAAGGAGACCTTAATAATTGTGGTTTGTGTCCAGTCGGATTAATGACTCCAAGATGAACATTTATATTAACAGAGCTGTGAAAACAAAACGTCTTTGCAGTGCTTTGACTTTGCACACGGAGCCTCTTCCTATTGTAGGTGGTGGATGAGCGCTAATGAACAGTAAATGCACAAAAGAAGAAGAATCTTCTCCCTGTTGCTACCTGCATATCTGGTGCTTGTCCAGTGTAAAACACAACCGGCTGTGTGCGCGTTCATAAAACTGAAATGACAACAAAACACAAACGAAGATGCTCTCCTGATCGCTTACAGTCTCTCATACCGCAAACTCAACATTATTGGCGCAACAAAAATGGCGAGCAATGTTGGCACTATCCAACTGTACAGTTTTGAGCCAGATACCAGCTCAGACGAGGAAAGTGTGCATGGATGTTTTTGTAAGTGGATGCATTAGAAGGGAGCAGAACAGGAAGGTTGTGACCCACCCAGGATATTTTCTACCTCACAAATGTTTCAAACTGCAATTTTTCTCCTTTGCTCCTGATTCACATTGATTTCAATAAAGAAATATTCAGAAATGCAATTTTGAGTTGAATTTGTCCTCCATCCTCATTTATGCTACAAGAACATATTAAAAACATCAAAAACAAATGTTTTATCGAAGTGCATCTTTAAAGAGAGGCAACAATTTTGAAGTGGTGTAACTGCCTACAACACTCTGTTTCCTAAACCTGGTTCCAAAGTACACCTGCCTACCCCTAAGCAGGAAATGGGTGGTATGTGAAGGAAGGAAGGTACATGAGGACTGGAAAATGGCACACGGTGTACTCTTGATCATGCCTCCTTTGGGATGCCACAGTTTAGACTCCATGTTGGGTCAGGATCCTTCTAGGCCTTAAGGAGCTGACAGGCTGGCATCAGTGGAAGCTATTCAATTCAGCTTTAATGTTGGCATCTATAACAAAATCAAACATGCATGGCTGATTGCTTTAGTTGTCAGTCAAAATAAGTTGTTTTTTTCTTTTTGTTCAAAGCCTTTTTCATGTTTGGAAGAATCAAAGGACGTCTCGCAAATGCAAACGCCACTCCTTTTGTGAGGCAGAAGAAGTCGATCCAGTTTACTTTAACACCCGACTGCTCTTTCTCCTTATTAAGTATTCTACCTTGAATTGCTCATGGCTTAACTATGTTCTGATACTGACTACACCCGTCCTCACCTGTAAACAGTCATCACCTTGTATTAATTTGTTGTCGGGGTTGGTTCTTGACTCATGCCTGTTTGGAATGCAATCTGCTCAGAACAGTGGAGTGTTTGAACAGAGATACGTTTATTAATGCACAATTGGATCACTATTCAGTAAAATTATTTTACAATGTGCACAGCTTTGTTGAAATGTTAATATTTGATCATTATTTATATTCAGATTTTTTATAATTGGTTCATCAGAGCTTCTTCAGCTGCTATAAAGCTTGTTTTGACTCCAGTCTTTGTAGCTGACCGCTTGCAGAGGAATGTGTTGTTGTGGTTGTTAAGCCACTAAATCTGACTTCTGAATCATAGAAGCACTAATAGTTCTTACTAGGGCCACAAACCATTGTTGTTGTCTTATAGCACTGCTGGGTGTTTGTTGGTCTTGTTAACAAGGTGTGGTGTGTTGCTGTGCGCCACATCTTGCTCTGTGGTGCTTTCTAGTCAGGTTTCGGCTTCCAAAAAAGTGCAGTTTCAAGTCAAGAGGTGTGTGGGAGTGTGTGTGTGTGTGAGAGCTGCAAATGAAAAGGTAGGCACTTGGAGAGGCGTTGCTGATGTTGCCTAACCTGTTCTTCCGCCTGCTTTCAGGCATTTATCTTGCAGACTCACACTGAACTGTCTGACAGATAAGCAGTGACAGTTGGAGGAGAAGAATCCCTGCTGGGACTTTGGTTCAAGTGCATCTGGTCTTCGGTGAGCCCTGATTTTTCTTACATTTATTTTTCTACCATTATTAAGGATATTTTTAAGGGCTATTGTAAAAGAACGGAAATATTTTGTGGATATATAACCTTTAATCATGTCAGATTTGAAGTGATTATATTTTTAAAAAATCCACAAGCTCAATGCTGTTGAAGCTGGGATTTAGTTGGATTTCCTGATATCGGTTTCATGCATCACAGAGGATTTCTGTAAATAGTCTGGTTTCAGCAGCTGCTCTGATGTAAAAGTAAATGCTGTGAAGAGTGTGTAAAGAAAACAGGATGTCTTATTTTAGAATTGTTTTGTCATCTGAAACTTGTTTTTGTGGAGTCGTTACACTTACACCCCACAGCCTCACAGTTTTTTGGAACCTGTGTTGCCGCCCTTTTTCAGAGAAAATGCCTATTTATTAAATGAACCTTATTTGAGCTTTAGGTAACTTTTTGTAATTTAGAGAAATACCAATATAGACCATGAACTCTCTACAATTTAATTAGCTTTATTGTTCATATCTGAAACACAACTAAGAAAAAAACCACTAAATTGTAGATTGCATTTGATTTATAAAATGGAAAACTGAAGGAAACAAATATTTTTAGTAATAGTTGCACTAGAGAGTCCATTTCCTTAAGTGTTTTGATCAAATCCATTTGCCATTAGCTCTATCTTTCTACAGTGTTTTTTTCTTATACCTAACAAAAGTAAATATTGGTTTTAATTTAGAATGTGACATGCTAATAAGCCAATCTGCTTTGTGACAAGTATGATACATTTATTTGAATGTAAACTTTAAAAAAAAAGTTGTTTTTTCCTAGTGTGGTCATTTTATTTCAGCATATTGTGATATAAAGCTAAGTAACACAATTTGATTTACTTTTTTAATTGTAACTGTGCATCCTACCTGACGTAATTGTTTTCTTAGTCAAATGAAGGGGTGAGTTGCAGCAGAAGTAGTCATCGGTCAGTTCAGTATTCAAAGCCTGCTTTAGTATCAATGCAACCACCCTGCAGGTGAGGACATTAGCGTTTGCATCTGAGAATGCTGGGGTGTGGTGGAACCGTGTGCTTGTGTCAGGCTGAATGCAGGCAAACAGACTGGTTTGAATGGTTGCATTCCACTTGGTGAAGCTGGCAGAAGTTTTGGATTCCTGAAGCTTGACACAACACGTTGTGTGGGTGGTGTTTTTGCATCCATTGGAAGACCTAAGGCTGGTCTGATGCCAATCAGTTTTGGCTCTTTATACTTTTAAAGGTGCCTTTTGTGCTTTTGCTATAACTCTGTTTGGCATGTCAATCCTTGATCTGGGGTGGGATGCCTGGCAGCAGTCTGGTGCTTTCTCAAGTGTCATAGTGACTAAACCAAAAAATGTGTCATGCATTCAATAAAATGGTCATGCCAGCCTGAGTTTGTAGCTGTAAGTCAGTACTTTAATGGCATCAAAGACTTTGACTTTTCGCCGGGCCACTGAGCTGCGTTTTTAAAGGCGTGACTTCACATTTTACAGCATTTTGTGTGGTATTTGGTGCATAGAACCAGTGGTCTTGTCCTTGAGATTTCCCATCCTGCTTATTTTCTTAACTTATATGTCCTATAAGCTGCTAATTACCTGGATCAATCAAGTTGAATCTAAACCTCAAATCATCTAATCCAGCAAATCAGCAGTGAGTGGAGCAGACTATAGCTGTAAAAACTGGCAGGACAGAAGGTCTCGAGGACCAGGGGTGAAATCCCTCCATCTGTTGTCTGTAGCAGCCATCTTTGATAGTTTAGGTTGGTTGATGCTGCTGTTCCAACTGTTTGACTTTAGCGATTATTAGTGCATGCATTTGTAAACTGGAAAAATCAAGTGTTCAACTTTCTCCTTCTGCATTGGTGCAAACTAGTTGATTAAAAAAAACAGGCCACTAACGTTACTTTACTGTTGTCTACAGGTAACGTTTCTCCTGTGTGGAGTTTCCAGGCTTTATTGCATTGAAGCGTATTGATATGTGGGCATAAACAGCCAGTAAAATGGTAAGTGTGACACAACCAACAAAACAGCAGTAGTTCATAGATTGCTTTGTAAGCTTCTCTGATTGGAAAAACATTGACCAAACATATTTTCCACTTAGAGTGGAGAAAACAAACTTTTCGGAGTCACTGTGGACGGCTCCGGGTCAGGAATCTCTGCTAAAGGAACTGCAGATGGAAATATTGCTGCGAAAACTGGCTTGCAAGCAGGTAGGTGATTTTTATTTTTATTTTATTTTTTATTATTTTATTTTTTTATAACTTAAAAAAATGATATGCATTTCTATTGCTGGAACATAAAAAGCATCATATTGTATTTTCCTTCTGTTTCAGATAATAAAATTGTTGCAGCCACTATAAACCTCACAGATCTTTCTGAAGATGAAGTGGAGAACATCATGAAGGTCCTCAAGCCTTATGAAAGCAACATGAAGGTTCTGACCAAGAAGGACTTAGGTGCCTCTGCTGACCTGGATGCATTGGGATTGGGTCTAAAAAACTCTGCTGGGGTAAATGTTGCAGTCTAAGCTCTAATGGAGTTTACATATAAATCAAAGAGAAAAACATTAATATCTTTGTCTTGTTTTGAACATTGTTTCTCTTGGAGGATTAAGCAGTTGAAATGATCTCCAAGCCTGGTCAAGAGCTACCATGCTTGCTTTCAAATGAGAATGATGGAAACTCTCAAAGGCCAGATTTGGAGATCACTAACATGAAACAGATGTTGGAGGGATTAAACAAGTTTAGCTTTTTGATTGAACATCTCAGAATTTATATTTCTGAACAAAGCAGCTCACGATTACCAGCTTTCACTGTACATATGTCATGTATGAGTTAGTTTTAAATGCTGGTGTTAGGAACATTACTTTTCAGTAGTCTGTAGAAAAGTAAAATCCTAAATATAACATTTATTTTTTTGTAATGCTGCAAACTTCATTGGCAACATTTTTAGAAAGTCTTTCAACATTTGGAACTTACTCACATGTTAATTGAATATTTTTTTCTTTTAAAATAGTATCAGCTGTCTCAAACTGTCTCAAACTGGTCTCAAAGTTCTTTTTCTTTCTCTCTCTTTTCAAACTGTACATAAGTGATTTTATCCTGTCAAACAAATACCAGTACATAAATTGTTAACCTGCCCCCCCTCCCCCTTGTTACTTTTTTACAGGTGTTGTTCGACAAGGATCTTTCACTTGACGCATCAGCTAAAGCACCAACTGTGTCTCTTGATGGCCTGACTGGAAAGCTCAAAGGTGGGACAGGGGGTGAAATAAATGGTCCTACTTTCAATGGAACCCTTCCAAAGCTTGGCCTGAAAACCCCATCTGGTGATGGTGGCGCTTCAGTCACTGTCCCTTCCGCAGATCTAAAAGCAGATCTAGGTAGTAATATCAGTGCACCCAATGTCAGCGTCCATACTCCCAAAATGAATGCACCAAAAGCGGCACTCAATCTTAACGTGCCAAATTTACAGACGGAACCCATGAACGGCAAGGCCCCAACATTTAAAATGCCAAAGTTCGATCTTCCTCAGTTTGACCCGCCAGAACCAGACTTGGATGCTAATCTAGATCTGCCTACCGTCAGTACAAATGTAAAGACACCAAATCTCAACATGTCTGCTCCAAAGATGGATGTCAAAAGTCCTGATTTGAATCTGAATGGGCCAAAGGTTGAAGTGAAAGTTCCTGATGTAAATGTAGAAGCACCTAATGCTGACATTAAGACACCTGGAGGAAAAGTTAACTGGCCACATTTGAAATGGAAAAATCAGAAGGTCAAAGGAGCAGACGCTGACATTAATTGTGACCTTTCAGCACCTGATGTCAGTCTTACTGGACCAAAGGTAAATGGGGAACTAGGTGCACCAGATGTTGACATTAACCTGCCAAAAGCTGACCTCAAAGGGCCAGATGTAGATCTTCAAACCCCTGATCTAGACATCAATTCTCCATCTGCCAAAATAAACTGGCCCCATTTGAAGTGGAAGAAACCAAAGCTTCATGGCTCCAAACCTGACCTCAGCATGGATGCGGACATCAATGCACCAAATGCTGATGTTTCTGTGCCAAAAATAGAAGGTAAAATCAACACTCCAGATGCTGACATTAACTTGCCAAAGGCAGAATTTAAAGGTGCTGATCTGGAAGTGGAAACCCCCAATGTAAATGCAGAAGCTCCTTCCGGGAAAATCAACTGGCCTCATTTGAAATGGAAAAAGCCAAAATTACATAACCCAAAAGGAAGCTTTGACATAAATGAAGATCTTGATGCACCAGAATTAAATCTCACAGCTCCAAAGGTGGAAGGTGCCGTTAACTTGCCCAACGCCGAGTTGAATCTACCAAATGCTGAAGTCAAGACTCCGGATTTGGATGTTAACGGACCTGATCTTGAGGTCAACGCTCCCTCTGGGAAAATTAACTGGCCTCATATGAAGTTGAAAAAGCCCAAAGTGCATGGACCAAAAGTTGACGTAGATCCAAATTTGACCACACCAGATGTTGATCTCTCAGCCCCAAAAATTGAAGGTGAAGTAAATGTTCCTGATGTTGATGTTAAATTGCCAAAGGCAGAAATTGGCACTCCAAAAGTTGATTTGGAAGCGCCCTCAGGTAAACACAAATGGTTTACCTTTAAGAAACAGAAGACCGGCTCACTGAACAGCCCAACACTTGACATTGATGCAGATGTGAAAGTTCCTGATGTAGACGTCCAAGGACCTGATGTGAATTTGAAAGCACCAGATGTAAATCTCTCAGGCCCAAAACTTGGAGGTGAAGTAAATGTTCCTGATGTTGATGTCAAATTGCCAAAGGCAGAAATTGGCACACCAAAAGTTGATTTGGAAGCGCCCTCAGGTAAACACAAATGGTTTACCTTAAAGAAACAGAAGACCGGCTCACTGAACAGCCCAACACTTGACATTGATGCAGATGTGAAAGTTCCTGATGTAGACGTCCACAGACCTGATGTGAATTTGAAAGCACCAGATATAAATCTCTCTGCACCAAAAGTTAAAGGCGAAGTTGAGGCTCCAAACGTCAAAATCAACATGCCAAATGCTGACATCAAAAGTCCAGATGTGGATCTTAAAGGTCTAGATGCAAACATTGAGCCACCTGATGCTAAAATCAAGTCACCCAAATTAAAACTTCCAAAATTCAAGAGTAAAAAACCTAAAGCTCCTGAGCTGAATGTTGATCCAATAGCACCAGAAATTAGCGCCAATGTTGACTTGCCCAAAGCAAATATAAATTCACCAAATGTGGATCTAAAAGCCCCAGACGTCTCTCTGTCTGCTCCAAAAATAAAAGGTGATGTCAATGCTCCAGATATTGACATTAAACTACCAAAAGCTGACCTCAACGGCCCTGATGTTGACATTCAAGCTCCTGAAGTTGAAACTGGAAAAGTCAAGTTCCCTAAAATTAAATTTCCAAAGTTTGGTGGGTCTGGACCAAAAGTGAAGGGACCAGAAGTGGATTCCAATTTCGCACCTCCAGATCTTGACTTGTCACTTCCTGATGTGACTGCAAAACTCCCTGAAGCAAGTGTAACAGCTCCTGACATTGATGCCAAAGTGAACCTCCCCAGAGCAGAAATAAATCCACCTAAGGTGGATTTAAAAACCCCAGACGTCTCTCTGTCTGCTCCAAAAATAAAAGGTGATGTCAATGCTCCAGATGTTGACATTAAACTACCAAAAGCTGACCTCAACGGCCCTGATGTTGACATTCAAGCTCCTGAAGTTGAAACTGGAAAAGTCAAGTTCCCTAAAATTAAATTTCCAAAGTTTGGTGGCTCTGGACCAAAAGTGAAGGGACCAGAAGTTGATGCCAATATTACACCTCCAGATCTTGACTTGTCACTTGCTGATGTGACTGCTAAACTCCCTGAAGCAAGTATAACAGCTCCTGACATTGATGCCAAAGTGGACCTACCCAAAGCAGATATAAATGCACCAAAGGTGGATTTGAGAACCCCAGACGTCTCTCTGTCTGCTCCAAAAATAAAAGCTGACCTCAATGGCCCTGATGTTGACATTCAAGCTCCTGAAGTTGAAACTGGAAAAGTCAAGTTCCCTAAAATTAAATTTCCAAAGTTTGGTGGCTCTGGACCAAAAGTGAAGGGACCAGAAGTTGATGCCAATTTCGCACCTCCAGATCTTGACTTGTCACTTGCTGATGTGACTGCTAAACTCCCTGAAGCAAGTGTAACGGCCCCTAACATTGATGCCAAAGTGGACCTCCCCAGAGCAGATATAAATGCACCTAAGGTGGATTTGAAAACCCCAGACGTCTCTCTGTCTGCTCCAAAAATAAAAGGTGAAGTCAATGCTCCAGATGTTGACATTAAACTACCAAAAGCTGACCTCAACGGCCCTGATGTTGAAATTCAAGCTCCTGAAGCTGATATGGGAAAAATCAAGTTCCCTAAAATTAAATTTCCAAAGTTTGGTGGGTCTGACCTATCCCAGCCTGGAGTTGATGCTAAGCTCCCTCAAGCAGACATAACAGCACCTGATGTGAGTTTCACAACTCCAAACTTAAACTTTTCACCTCCAAAAATGAAAGGTGATGTCAATCCTCCAAACCTAAATGTGGGTGCTGATCTCAAAGGAGGTGCTACTTTGAGTACTCCAGCCTTGGATCTGAAAAATGCTGACCTTAACCTGAAAGCACCCAACCTAGACCTGTCTTCTCCAAATATTGCTGGGAATCTCTCTGCACCAAGCATAGGAGCTAAAATACCAAAAACGGAACTGAAAGCTCCTGATGTCACAGTGAAGGCTCCAAATGCAGACATTAGCCTACCCAAGGCAGACCTCCAAGGACCTGAGGCACATTTAAAGAAGCCAGAACTTGAAGTAGATGCTAGTCTTGGGGACTTTAAACTGCCTCATTTCAACCATCCAAATCTTGATCTTTCAATTCCCAAAGTCCATGCATCGGGTGATGCTAAACTGGAAACACCCAAGGTCAGTGTGGAAACTCCTATAGCAGATTCTAACATTTCTGATCCTGCAATTGAGTTGGGCGCACCAAAGTTCAATGGAGCCAAGGTGGACACAGAATTTCCAAATGTAGATGTCAATGTTGAAAAATCTAAACCCCCCCATTTTAGCTTTCCAAAATTAAGCTTGTTTGGTTCAAAAACAAAATCCCCAGAAATGGATGCCAGTGCAGACCTTGAAAATGAAGATGAAGACCTTGAAAATGAAGATGAAGACCCTGAAACTGAGGCTTCAGCTACTGAGACAGCGATTCCAATGTTCAAACTTCACAACTTGCCACGAAATACCCTGAGTTCCATTGGGGAAATGTTTCAAACTTCCCTATTAAAAGCTGACACAGAGGAAAAGGAATATGTTGTCAGCAAAGGGATCCGACTGCCAATAGTGAATGCAACAGCAAAACCTGGAGAAAAGATTAATGTCATGGAAATGTTGAAACTGTCAAAAGAAAAACGCAATGCCTCACAGACTGATGGGAAAACTGATGCTGATCTGAAGGTTACCGCCCCAGATCTTGATATCAATGCCTCAACAGACACAAAGGATACCCCTCTGGTGAGAGGAGGTACTTTTAAAGTAGACAAACCAGAATCTGGCCTGGGTCTGACGGCTCCAGAAATTTCGACATCAAAAAAGCTGGAGCTGAGCCTCTCAAACATGCTTGGTCTGAATGTCGGAGATTCAGATGAGAAATGATATGAGGCATAGTGGTGCAGAAAAAAATGAGTCCTGTAACACTGTACATAAATGTAATTAGAGCAAGTCCACATATTTGTCCTAGTGAAGGTAGCTACAGATCATCTGCAGTGTCCAGATAGTGTAAAGATGGCAGAATGGGCAAACCGTTTTATTTTATAGGCTATGTGAATAATCCTGTTATTTATACAAGCTTCTTTTCTAAGCAAGTGTTGATTTTACTTATGAAACATCCAAACAGAAGAAATAAGCCGTCTCATTCCCTTAGTAGTATATTGCCTTTCTTTTAACATTTTAATGAGTGAATTGTGAGAGTGAACATATTTGTAAATTTATTCTTCAATAAATCAGTTTAATTCTGACATCTTTGTGAGTGATTCCTTTTATGAAAAAAAGATGAATGACAACTTCATCCAAAGTTCAACAGATGAATATTAATAGATGGAAATGGAGGTATTTACTGCTAACTGTAAGCCACTAGCAAATTTGTTTTGATTAAAACTCTAGCTTTAGCCCTACCCTGTTATGCTTTTGAGCATGAAAATCGAAAAAGTTGTAGAAATATATTAATCTGGGGACATCTGAATCGGTGTATAATTTGTTTTTCATCTTAAAATCAAAAGCAAAAAGAAAAATGTATCATTTTAAATGAAATTGAAAATGGAGCAAACGGATAATGGATGTTGAAATGTATGTTTTAAGGTTTTTGTCTGAAACAGGTCACCCGGAAGTAGTTTGAATGGATGTCCGAGCTGCAGGTGAAGGGAACAAAAGGATAAAACGTTAACTTAGACTATTATCTTGGAAGATTTTGCAGATGTGGTTACAAAGTTTTCAGAGCAGTACAACGCACCTGTAAATATCCACCACATTTTACACCAGTTTAGTTTAGAAAGTGTTCAGAAACGTTTGTGAGAGGATTCTGTATGAAGCAACAGCTGTGAACGAAAGGACAAGCAACCTAAAAAAGACGAGCAACCTGAGAACAGTCCCATCATCCACAGATGATTTATGGATGTTCATTTGTTTGATCCATACACTCATAAATAAGGTTTAACCTAATAAAGCAATCATGCAGCGTTAAACGTGATTTCTTGGTGGGTATTTACCAACAGGTCCATCCTTCAGTCACAAGTTAATGATGCTATCTGTCATCAGTCGGAGTTGTATTGTCTGTGTTTGTGTGGGTGGGGGTGTGGGGGGGACGTGGGCAGGATTCTCAGTTTACCTGACAACTCTGCATAAGCTGTCAGACTGCAGCAGTTTGTGTCTCAGAAACACTAATAACATTTATGAATGCTTCCTATTCACACCTATTGACATCCGTGACTTTAGAGTGTGGTATTGCACACAAACATGACTATAAATGTCTGCGTGTGTACATCACCAGACTGCTCCAGATGTGTAATGGTAGCAGGGCTCTGTAGGTTTTATCGTGTCTGCCACGTATCAAAGTCACATACTAATAAAGAAATTTACATTTTCAGGCAGAGGAATACTAAAGTGGTATAGAATGTATTTTAATCTGAGTTTGGTGTTTTCATTTGGAGCGGATCTGTTCTCAAGAGAGCATGACAGATGTGATGCTGAGCAGCGATGTGGACAAACCTTCCCTGACATGACTCTTTTTGATACAGTTGTTCACCACAAACAAGACTTTTTCCTGATGCATTGCTTCGTCTAATAAATGTGACTGACAGGTACGCTGTGTAAATGCTGATTGTAAATGTAACATTTGATTGAATGCATAAGGAAGCCCATAACGTAAAATCCACAATGGCCTCTTTGTTGTCTGTTATTGAAAAACATATTCATGTTAAGTTTTTAATAAATGAAACCTTTTTCCTTATTTTCATATCTATTATTAAAATACTCGTGTCACCATTAATTTTTTCATTAGCGAAGAAACATTTCTAAATTGCTTTAAAAATGTAAACATCAACTTTGTTAATGGAGCTTTAAAGCTCAAAACGGTAAACATGGAGCCACAAAAGACCAACACCTAAATAAAGCAAATCTAATATGAACATTTTAAACTGTATTTTTGATTAAATGAACTTGAACTTGTTTGGAGTTTTACAAATGTTTGATGTGATTCCTAGTAGATGTGGTTTTTCCAGCTCATCAGCTCGATGCTTAGGGCAGGAATCACGTTTCTTCTTCCACTCCCCAACACATCCTTCACAACCAATCAGGCTTATGCAGCAGGTCTAGAAAAAAAGGCTTTTCCAAAAAAAACTGCATTAGAAATATTTTCTAGAATTAATTGAAATGATTAATATCTTTCACATAAGTCTGTATTCCCATGTAGAGCTGCCATCTGTTCTTCTGGCTCTGCACAAACTTTTCTGGAACTTTGCTTCTAGAAACTTGACCCGCAGAAATAACAAATTTTAACTGAATCCAGTTTTTATTTACTTTTGAAGTTCATCACTTGTCAGTTTATGTATATGTTCAAATATCTACAATGCACTTTACTGATAGTGTTTCACATATTAACTTGTTCACTGATTTCAATCTTAAGTATATTTTCCCAACACTGATCCCATTTAATTATGGGATGAATCACAGAATCATCCAGGCTGGCACAGAGCTTCTTTTGTCATGTTATCACCGAAAATGGGTTGGGGTTCCTTTTTTGCATGTGTAGCTTTCAGTTAGCATTAGCAACAGTTGACTTGCCAAAGCTGCACTTCTAGCGAGTTAACATCGTCAGAGACATGTGACGGAAAAAAGTTCATTAAAACTGACAACAGTTATTCATTAAAAATTCCCCTTTAAGTTGTGGGCAGGACTGTTGGTGCCCCCTAAAATCCCAAACATAACATTACAGGTGCAACAAAAATGGCAAGCAAAATTGGAGCTCTCCAGCTGTACAGTTTTGAGCCAGATGCCAGCTCTAACGAGGGAAACAAAGATATTAATGGATCGTAGCTTCAACGTCACAACTAGTGTTCCCCCGCTGATTCGCATGACATGGTTTCACGTATTCGCAGATTTCTTTTCAGTAACGTGACTCCTCCAGTTCGTCACTAAAACTCAGACAACTCAAGACGTCTGAAGGAGGTGCTGCTAGAATTTCTGAGAAGGGGAAAGGAGATGAAGAGCACGCCAGCACATCGCCTTCCTTCCCGGCTTCCAAATAATATTTAAAACCCTTGTGGTATCTTAGATGACACCCCCTTGCATTGAAGTGTTCTCCCAACCATGACAAAGGTGGATAAAGGTGGAAAGATTTCATGTAATCCATGGACACCAGTGAAGATCACAAATCATTGAAGAAAAAAGGTTCAGCGCACTGTCTAGTGGGTCTAGATGACCCAACTCCCAATGTTAAAGTGCCTAGGATAGCACAAGGGTTACCAGTGAGCAACAGCTTGTCCTTCCGGTTCCTGAATCGCTGTAACCGAAGTCTGTGCCTGCATGGCGAAATGGCATCAGCCAACTCAGAAACGGACGGAGAATATCTGATTTGAGGAAGATAATGGCGGAGAATAAATACCATCTGGATGAATGAATGATGGATGAAACTGGCCTCTTCTGGAAGAAGCGACGCTCAGAACACGCCGCTGCTGGACTGATGCACCGTGCGGGCTCCTGGTTTTAAGGCGGAGTGACACTCCTAATGTGCATTATAAAGTACACAACAGTCCAGGCAAATGCTCTGAAAAAAGAAAATCTTTATGTTGAGCAATGCTCTTTAATAAATGTTTCACAAAGCATCAGAAATGTTTCAGAAGTGTTTTTGATAGGTAAAGATCGGTGACGGACATTTTTCTGCTGCTGGCTTGAATAAAGAAATATTCAGAAGTGCAATTTATGCTTGATTTTCTTTATAAATGTCCTCCATCATTAGAAAAATGCCACATAAACAGGTTAAAAACAACAGAAACGCAATTTTCATCAGAGTGGGTCTTTAAGGAATGGAATCATTTGCTATTGAGGACACACTAGCTGTGTTTCCATTACACATGTGCGCAAAACTTCATAGAAATTCTAGAAATATTGAAAAAACACACTTTTACAATTACACTGTTTCCATTAAATCAAATGCAAATAAATACAAACCAACTCACTCGACAAGTCATTCAAAAACATGGCGACATACTTTGACTTACAGCAGATACATTCAAGTTTCTGCCACAGCACTAGCGCTCATCATCTCTCCAAGGAGACGCTGGTGTCTTACTTAGGCCATGGAGCGGCAAGCTCCTCACATTTGGGAGCGGCTACGGATCAAACAATTTTGGAAAATTGTGGTTGGTGATTTAAAAGAGGCGCTTTGGATCCAACTATTCAGCATGACACAACGTTTGATGAGCTGTGTGATGCTGTAGGAGCTCCTGTGGGGGCGCTGTGTGGTGTCCATGGCAGCCATTGGTATCCGGTTGTTGGTCATGTGACTCATTTTAGTTTATAAAAGTGTTTCCATTGCAGTTTTGCGAAATATATCAATCTTGATACGTCTCAAAAACCACCTCTTCCAAACGCAAAAACGTTGTTTTTGATAAATGTGCGTTTTTTTTTTTTTGTCGAAATTGTGTTTCCATTAGGCAAATGTATGATCCCAAATGCAATTTGCACAATTAAATAGTCAATGGAAACGCAGCTAGTGTGAACTGACACCATGCCAGCTGGACCTTTATTACACAGCCGCAGTGAAAGGGCCGCGAATCAAGCTGTGAAGAATGCGGTGTCCGTCTGTTCACAACAATCTAAAACGACTGAAAAGAAACAAAGTGAGGTCAGAAGTATTTGACATTTTCTACTCAAATATGCCAGTTTTCCAGTGATTTGTACTAAAAGGTTTCTCAAAGAAATTTAGACTGGATATAAGAAAAAACAAACAAACAAACAAACAAACAAACAAACAAAGAATCCCAAAGAAAAACTGCAGAGAACCTAAAGGAACATAGAAATAAAAAAAAGTAGAACTGGTTTACCAGATGGAGCGCACGAGAAACCAGTACTAAGTTTTTATTTGTTCTATGTCTCTACAAAAAGAGACTGGAGAACTATTTAGAGGTTAATGAGTCTGCTGCCAGCGTGAGGGCCAGTCCTTTTCGATCCAGCTCTGCAGCAGTCGCAGCACGTCGATGCGCTGGTAAATGCGGCACAGTTCTGTGAGCTCGGTGACCGTCTTTTGGTTGTAGCGCAGCAGGAACTCCTGGGTGGGGCTGTGTGAGAACGAGCCCTGGGTCCTGTGCTCCAGCAGGGTCAGTTCATCATAGCTCATCCCCCAGCGACTCGCAAAGTTCTTCCAGTTTTTGATGGTGCAGTGGTTTGGGTCCAATTTCAGTCGCAGTATGTCCAGCAGGTCTTTGTCGTTCATGAGGTCACTGATCTTGGGAGGGGGTGCCGAGCAGCAGCATTTTTCACAGGGACTGCTAAACATCTGCAGCTCTTTGGGGCAGTCTGAGGTCAAAAATGACATGTTGGCTCAAAATCACAGCAGTTCAAGAGTTTTGACGATTTATGATTTATCTTCGTTCATGAGAGGAGCAGATTTACCTGGAGACGTAGATGTTGGGCAAGTGCAGTCTTCCAGATCTTCAACTGGCTGCAAGAAATTACACAGTACATTTAATTTCAAGAACTATAAAATCAATTATTTTAATCTATGAAGAAATTAAAGAGCAGGATGAAATGGAATAGAAAATTATGAATGTCATTATGAATGAATATTTTGGTAGCAGTTGCTCTGAATCCTGTGGTTTGAACATCAGCTACACATTTTACCTAGTAATGAAAAATGTCATGAGTTGTAGAAAAAAAACCTTTTTCTTTATCAAATGTCATGTAAAGATCTGAGGCATGAATGTGATTCTACCTCACAGAAACGTGTATTGTTTTCTTTTAAAACCTTCAAATATGTGAATTAAACAAAATAAACAAAAATCTAACAGAAATACAACAAAGATGAATTTTTAGAGCTTGCTCCACATTTTGACACTAAAACTGTTTCCACTGTATGTGCTGTCCTGCTTGCAGCACATCTTTAAGTCCCACACCATTGAAATGTTCATTAACCCTGGTGCTATCCTATGACCCCCCCTTGCATTGACGTGTTCTCCCTACCATGACAAAGGTGGATAAAGGTGGAAAGATTTCATGTAATCCACGGACACCAGTGAAGATCACAAATCATTGAAGAAAAAAGGTTCAGCGCACTGTCTAGTGGGTCTAGATCAGTGTTTTTCAACCTTTTTTGAGCCACGGCACACTTGGACCTTGACAAAAATCCCGCGGCACACCAGCATCCAAACAAAAAACAAAAAACAGAAATTCATGGTCTGTATTGATCGACAGCCCCCCCCCCCCCCCCCCCCCCGCAATCTCACGTGCATTTTTGTGATAATTGTGGCCGGAAAAGCAGGAAGTTGCGGCTGTTTTTTCTAAGAGATGAAATGAAAGTTAAATTAGAAAATTTAGAAACTGTTTGTTTGTTGTGGTTTCAAGGCGTTTCGCAAGGACAACTCATTGTGCGCTGGGACACTGGCCCTTAAAGCCAATGCATCATGGGAGATGTAGTGTGAAGACTGCCGAAAACTTGCAGAAAGACTCGCGTCTCTGAGCTTCATTGTATTGTCCACTTGTTTCACGGTCTGACACCGGACTCTGTGGAAAGCTACACCGCTAAAGAAGAGCTTTAGCTGGTATTTTTGTTAGAACTGAGCGACTTTATCAGCAGAATTAAGAACAAGGAAGTGAAGACTTTAAGCACTTCTGATTGGTCAGACTGATGACATGTGATTAAGCCTTCAAGAATGATTGGTGGAGACAGTTAAAGGGACGGGACTTTTCCGCAAACGTCATAGCTGCAGGTAAATCGCAGTAACGTCATTCTTATCAAAATTTCTTTAATAGAATTAAATAAACACAAAGAAAAAGTAATTTTAAGATCTTTTATATTCCTAACTACTCAGTGTTTTATCAGGGCCTGTTTGGATGAACAAAGAGCTGATATCCTGGAGATGGAAAATGTTTTTAGATCAGTTAATGATTAATGAGGGCAATTTCTCCACGGCACACTTGACCATCTCCCACGGCACACTAGTCAGCCGCGGCACACTGGTTGAAAAACACTGGTCTAGATGACCCAACTCCCAATGTTAAAGTGCCTAGGATAGCACAAGGGTTAGAAATTTGCCTCTGCGTCCTAGACCATTGGCCCGGATCGACCCCGCCCCCCTTCCCGTTTCTGAAAGCTTGGAGCATGGAGCTTGGGGTCCGGCCAGTGTAGTTTCTACGTCACAAATAAGCTCCATTTCCAAAAAAAAAACGTTTTTTTGTCTTCTCCTGATTTACAAAAGTTTAAATAAAGAAATACTCAGAAATGAAAATTTGACCCAAACCGTCTTTCTATATGTCGTCCATCATTAGAAAAATGCCATAAGAACATGTTAAAAACACCATTTTCATCAGAAGGAGTCTTTACATTTCTATAACTCAGTTCAATTGAGCTGAACTGATATGGACTGACTGTAGACTGCTGTTTGTCACATCTGGCTGACTATTAGAATCACCAATTAACCAATCAAGTTTGGGATTCATACACATCGACTAATTTACAACCGAGTGTGACGTCACCTATAGAAAGTAGTTTACTTCTAGCTTCAACCAAATGAAGTCAATTTAGACGCCATTTTTCACGAGTCAACATTACTATTACAACCACTCTTGCCAATCAGGAG
Source organism: Oryzias latipes (assembly GCF_053564925.1). Taxonomy (NCBI): domain Eukaryota; kingdom Metazoa; phylum Chordata; class Actinopteri; order Beloniformes; family Adrianichthyidae; genus Oryzias; species Oryzias latipes. The sequence continues at coordinate 11,808,413 of NC_136251.1, forward strand.
TGAGCTTGTTAAAAGTCCAAACCAGAACTTCCAGGCTCATGAGAATTTGTTAACTAAACGTTTCGAAACGCTCAACATGGGGGCCAGTGGGCACCACATACTATCTAAGGGTATCTAAGGGTCCCGTTATTACTTGTGTTTACTAGCAATGAAAAAAATATATTATGAAAAAAAAAAGTATTCGCGAGAGCATGTTAAAAAAGCAAAAATGGTCATTTTGACAAATGATTATTTCTCAGTATTTCTCAATAAAGACTTGGTTTCTTGGGACCAGCAGATACTTCCTGTTTTGAAGGGGGAGGGGTCACTCAGTCCAGTTCTCATATACAATCAATGCTTCATCCATAACATTTTATTCAGTTTCATGTAGAATGCCCTTCTAGACATAATCCTTTGCATTAATAATTGTTATTACTGTAAATTAGTAAAAAATGTGAACTTGTTTTTTGCCTTATCTCCCTAGATTTGTATCTTTGCAGCAGTAAGCACTTGTGTTTTTAGGAGTTAAGCAAATTAAAACCTTTGATGTGGGCTCAATAAAATTGTATCTATTGTTATCTTGCTCCAAGGTTTCAAGAATGTTAAGAGAACGATTTGTCCTTCCTATCAGGAAACTAACAGGGCTTGGTTATCATCAGTTGTGATGAGAATAATAATTTGCATTGCATTTCACAAATAATCCTGACTTAAACAGTTTGTGTGAATTCCCTTTGCACTGTTGCTAATATACGCACAACAGGAAATGTACTGTCAGACGTTTTGCACAGCAGACTGACAACAGAAAAACCAATGTGGACGACCACAAATTCAAAGAAAACAGAAAAAGAGAGAGCCTCTGTCTATCATGGAAAACATTTTTTGTGGTAAAAAGGTTTTCTTTTTAGCATAAATTTAAACCTTTTCCAGAGAATATTTTCAATCATAAAACTTTGGACTAATCAATAACTTTCCAGTTCTTCCAAGTCAAAGAACAATAGTTGAATACATTTGATCATTACTACAAAATTAGAATGACGCAGAAAATATAAAGATATTTTTGTAAAACAGATTTAAAAAGCAACAAATTGCAGGATTTAAACATCTCAAACAGTCCTGAAGATTTTCTCCAAAATGCTTGGATGTGCAATTTCAACATAAATCTCATATGAGCCCTTTGACATGATGAACATTTTTACCAGAGCAGGAATACTGTAAGGATTTAAGTCTCTTCTTCTTTAGTTTCAGCTAACCACCCTTTTCCATACAGTTCACCTAAACGCAGCAACTATTTATGAAAATGCTGCCTATGAGCCATTGATGTTCACTCTGTTATCACAAAGCTCACAGCTGCAGAGGAAAGAGAGACCACATCCTGTACACTCATCGCTCAAATTAAAGAGTAATCACAGGCGCTTCATCTTTTCCAGACCTGCAGTAAGATGATGATGGGAACTGGCTGTTTGACCGTTAATAGACAAGTTGAGGGAAAATTGAAGAAGAATTCAAAGACACACTGAGCTAAATTGGCTTATCACACAACTATCATCTATTGCAGAGCATTAAAATTGTCTACAAAGATATGCAGACAATTCAGTTTTTTTTAATGAAACTGGTGTTTGTCTCCTTTTTCCTGCTATTCTTGTCTGAAATGCATATAAAGTAATTCTACCATATTTTCCCTTATAAGCCCTTAAAAGCCTTATAATCCGGAGCGCCTTAGAAATAGAATGATTCTGGTTGTGCTTACTGATGTGAAAGCGATTCTGAGAGGTGCACAGTGCTGTCTAAATGTTGGGTGTTATTGTAAAAACACTAACGTGGCTAATGTGTAGCAGACTTTGTTTTTTTACATATTACTAACAAGGTTGGGGGTTAGGATGGTCACATTAACATCTGTTTTGGCCATATCAGTCAGTTTTTTTATGTTTTGTTTTTATGTGTTGCACACAGGGTTAGGAATTGCAGGTACTGTGAATATGTTGACGCTTCGGACATGGCTAACGTGCAGTATGTAACGAACAAATTCTAGAATTACCGTAATTTTCGGATTATAAGCCGCTACTTTTATCACACGCTTTCAAACCTTCGGCTTATTCAAGGATGCGGCTAATTTATGCATTTTGCCGCTAGGGGCACTGGAGCAGAAAAGGTAAGCATGAGACAGGGGGAATGCAAGTTAAATGTAAATTCCCACTTTGAGAATGAATAGCCTGAACAGATAATCACTGGAAATTCAAAAAGAAGAGCAGATGCTTCTAGCTGTCAGTCAACTGAACTGTCACTCAGATAACTGACTGTAATTGTCAACTATCCATGAACCATAAACCTCTGGACTCTGAACAGTCTCAGGAAGAGGCTATGAGAGTAGCTGAATGCATACTCTCATTTCTGACATCAAGTCCATTCATTTTGACACACCCCCAAGCAACCAAAAAGCATGGAGGTCACTTCTGCTCTTAGACCCCTCAGTCATGGTGCAACAAAAAGAAACATCCACGCTCAGCCGCATCCCACAATCCCATGCTGCCATTAGACCCAACGTGCACGTGACCGCCACTACAATATGACGCAGCTTTCAAGTTAAAAGCAATCATTAAAAGCAGTATGAAAAAATCCACCATCACCAACGGGTCTGGAAAAGCCGGTCTGCTGCGAGACGGAGAGGATAGCGAAGGTCAGAAGGGAATTTGCCTCAGGATGAGAGTGACACTGACATCTACAACGAAGGAGAGACTGAGAGTGTGGCAAAGAATTTCTGACGCTATTCCAATCCGACACTGAGGAGGGAGACTTCCGTTGTTTCAGTGCACAGGAGGAAGATGAAGAAAGCTCTCAGTGACTTTTACGCTCATGTTTTTTAACCAGCCCTGTTACTACCTTATTGCTGCCGTGTCACAGGCACTGTTTGGAAAGAAAAGCTCAGGTATGTTATTCAAACTTTGAAAACTCTTTCTGTGTGCCATCTTTCTTTGTAAATATATCATGTGTTTACCTTTCCTGCAATTACTTTTTTCTTTCTTTCTTTCCTCTCCGCTGAAGGCGGATCTTCCTTCAGTTGTTCACTTCCCCGTTTGGACCCCCAGAACCTCCAGAGCGGGTTAATAAAGAATCATTCATCTTCTTCTGGGGGAAACCTTCTTTTATTACAGTGCTCTTTCACTCTGTATAACAAACATAAACACACTCCCCCAACACACTTTCACTGCTCTTGCTCTCACTCCCTCTTGCGCTGCACGCGCTCCCTCCCCCTTCTTACACATGCGCGCGCGGTTTCAGCACATACACATCCTCAATCTACATCACAGTGTGGTGACCTGGAGGTTAGCCCCACCTTTAGCCCCTAAGACTCTTGGGAAGTGGGGAATCGTGGGTGTAAAGTTCATCACCGTGACTGAGGTGGCTGTGAGCAGAAGTGACATCCATGCTGTTTGGCTGTTTGTGAGTGTGTTCAAATAAATAGGTTATAATGCCAGAAAGGAAAATATGTAATCTGCATTTGCTTTTCCCTCTCTGAGACTATTGGAGACGTGCATAACATATGCTGCAGCATAACGCACACTGCAACATGTATACGTGGGTGTATTCAGTTAATATGCAGGTGTGGCTCGTTTGTGTATAAAATAGTTTACCTTTTAAAAAATGAAAAGGGTGCGGCTTGTAGTCAGGTGCGTTCTATAGCCCGGAATTTACGATACTAAATGCACTTAATAAAGTTTGACCAACTGACAGACTTATCTCTGACTTTTTTGTCTTGCTTAATGTGCCTTGTAGTTTGGTGCACCTCATACTTTATATCACATACTTTTGAAAATAGACCATGCATTGAAGGTTTGCCTTATAATCTAGTGGACCCTATAGTGTGGAAATACGGTACATACTAAAACACACAAAATGTGCTCCTTTTTTATACATTTTTTTGGTGCCAATAACTGCACGACACACCTAGGTCTCATCTACTTCACTCTTACTTATCCTTGGCCGTAGTAAAAAATGTCTAGAAACATTTTGTTCTACCTGATGGTCTAACAACAGATGTTTCTGTATATTTAATTGGACCTTCCATCTTCACATCTTCAACCATTCACAGCAGATAGTTACTCTAACTGTGTCTGGTTCTGCTGGAGGTTTTCTTAACCTTCAATTTACAGTTTTTGTCTCCCTTTTTGCTTGCTTAGTATGGTAATTCTGCTAAAAATCCTTCATAGTAATCTGTAGCTTACTTGGTAGGTTTTCATTATTAAGTTAGGATAATCTTCTACTGACTTGAACTATAACAGCAGTAATTCATAAAGCAGGATGTTTTTGTTTTTTTATTGTAGCTTTTTGAGATATTTCTCTGTTGTGAGCCTGAGTTTTATATATAAACCTTTTCCTTATGCACCTCATTGTACAGTCATCCAGGGTCCCTAAGGATCAAAACGTTTTTTAAGGCGCTCACCTTCTAAATATGACATGACTTTCAAAACAGCTATGGTAACAGATCTTTTGTGCATGATAAAGTATTATATAAAGTTTGAGGAGATGCCACAAAGCGCAATCTGCCATTTTTGAAAATCCTTTTAGATTGCTGCTTCCTTTTTTAAATGTTCTTCATTGGAAAGCCTGATCTGATGGGTTGACAAAAGTTTACACATGTTTTAGTCTATGTGCAGGAAATTATGCAGAGGCTTGTGTGGGCACATGCTGCTCGTGGTTTTGGCCCCTGGCCCTCTTTAGCAAATCAGTGAGGAACTGACTCACCTGCCGTATCCTACTTTCTGGGGAGGGGTTCAGGTATCTGGAGGGCATGGAGCTCAGGTGCAGTGTTACAGCATCTGCTGAAGACAAAGACATTTTATGTAATTTATGTAATGTTATTTCATGCAAATACATCAAAATATAAATATATTACAGATTTTTTCCCATCAGTTTAGCATAATCATTCGTAGAAGAGAAAAATGTTTCTTAAAGTATGAATATTTCACAGAAGCAAATCCATCATTATGCTGGTAATTTTCACCTTTTATATGACATTAATTCAAGATTTTGCAAAGAAGGTTGTTTTGAGTTTCACTAACACAAAAACAGACCTCAAATTCAAAGATGCTTTACCAAAAAGGTGCAAAATCATCAAATCACTAAATCCAATGTTCTTTAGCTATTCAGCAAAAAATGTATCTGAAGCTGTAAATAATAATATAACTTTCAATTAAGTCCAAAAATTAAGTTCAGTGTGTATTTTGTCCTTTTTCTTTTTTTAGTTTTAACATTTTCATTCCTAATTTTCAGTAGAAAAACCAAGAAATGCTTTTAGGAAAACTAAAACAATTACTATCAGATCAAAGGACTGCATTTTTTGAATATTTGTCGCGTTTTTTGCATAGTTTGGCAGTGTTTGCGACTTATACTCAGGTGAGACAAATGTGATTACCTTTAAAATAAATAGACCCATGTGTTCATTATTTTCCCACTAACAACCACTAGAGGCCACTGTAGGTGTGTGCATCAGTATTTGCTACTGACAGCAAAGCAGAAGAAGAAGCGCCGCTCAGTCTTACACCGGACTTGTGGAATTGGTCAAAAGTGACACAAAGGATGAAGAGTTTAACACATTTAGTTATTATAAGTGACAAAAAAAGTTTTAACTTTTTAGCGTGTTCTTTATTTTATGGTCATCTTAGTAATAGTTCATAGCTTGCACTAATATATTGGATTCCTCATATTTTTCATGGAACTAAATACGGTTACGGTAGTGAAGCGTACAGATATTCAGTCTGTCTTTTTTAACTTTTCCGTCCGTTCTTGTTCCAAAAAAAAAATTATCCCAAAAGTATGACTTAAAGATTATTTTTTTTTGTCTTCTTTATTATGTCTCTTTTTGCATCTGGAACTTATAGTCTGAAAAATATGTTAGAAACAACTGGCTAGAAGGTTGTTACTGTAGAAAAAATATTAGATTTTCAAACCCTTTTCATCTCTAAATCAGATTTACAGCAGGAATATGGAAAGAATCGTTCCACGTGCGATTTGTGGAGAGGAGGGCTCTTTATTTACCGTGAGGATCCGTGACTTGGACAGGGTAATTGGTCTCCAAGGACTGTGGGAGACAGACAAAGACAAACATGACAATGTAACATGTGAACAGAGCTGAGGGGAAACCTGAGAAAGACAGGCATGTTTGCTTTGTTGAAGCCTCTTTAAAAAGCTTTATGTTCTGTCTCTTGGTAAGAGTGGCTCCACCGCTGATGAACAAAACCACTCTGTTCTGTGCTAAGACAGAGACGAGCCTGCTGAAACTTGTACTTCCATGAGCCCTTGGGCACTAGCAATCACAGCCCTGTGTGCTCAGTTATGGTACATTTCTCAGCAGATTACTGTAAGACTCTGACTCTTTTTAATTAAAAAAAATTATCACAAAGCAAACCGGACAGACAGCAAGTCAAGACAGCATTTAAATAAACAGAAGGCTGGAGGAAAGGATAAAGAAAAAAAGTTTTCTCACAATCTCTGCCACAAAGCTGGTGGTGTCTGTGTCCTCCACAGGCTCCGAGCTGCTTCTGCCTGCTCCAAACAACAAGCAAGGAGAGAGTCAGTCATTTGAACGACAGTTCAACTCTGTCCATTCCTAGAAAATGTCAAAGTCTCAACCACATGGACATGCTGAACAGCCACATGCTGGTACGAAAAGCAAACATGTCGATGTTCAGATCAGTGATGGGGCAAACAAAATATTGTTCATTTTGTGATGAAGAGATTTGCACATTAACTATTGTTGTGTGTTTTTCCTGCCAAAAAAAAAGTCCATAAGACTGCAGCCAAACAATGGAAATACTGTTCAGCACAAACAAAATGCTCACCAATCCAGAGCTGTTTGTCCGTGAAGGTATATTTTTAGCAAGAGGTTTTTCTCGGATGAGCTGGAACCGAAGCACAAAGACGGCTTTTCAGCTCCAGAAAATACCTGGACGGGGCCTTCGTCAGTCCACGTCACTAGAAAGCCATCTTATCCAAAGGGCTTCATATAAGGACCAGCTCTGGCCTTTCTTGAGTTACATGACAAGAAGGAATACTTTCACCTGAGCAGGAAACCAGCATCAAGATGAACTGATCCTACATGTAGCTTTCCACAAGCATTAAACTTGCATTCTTATGGAAAAAAACAGCTAGTTCTTAAGTTTGAAGCCTGGATTCTCGTCATGTCTCTTTAGAGAATATTGAGCTAATTTAGAACCTGGAAGCAGATATGATAAACCTCATTCAGTTTATCTGCAGATCTGTGAATCACAGACAGATCTCAACAGATCCCTGGAAAGACCTCAGACCTCTCAGTCCAGAAAAGCGCAGTGCTAGGAAAAGCTAAGATACTGCGCAGGACCCTCAAGCTCCCAGGCCTCTGGTAGAGGACCCGAGCTTGGAGGAGAAACCACCCGCATAGGACGAGAGTTTTTTTAAAATTTGTTTATATATATATATGTATCAATCCATATCTATCTATATTAAGCCTACACAATAAATCGTTGAATTTCTCGTTATCGCGATATCAAGCTGTGCAATACGCATATCGCAAAAGTTGGTGAAAATGTAGATAAATGGTTATCTTAAATGTGGTAAAACAATCTTATGGCAGCTTGAAGTATTTAACAAATCAAATTAATCCCTTTATGCATGTGATCAATCAGATGGAGCCCTTTTATGTTAGATGTTCGCCTCCTATGTAGACGAGGGTTATTTGGAGTCTAATTTAAGTTATGTTGACTCTTATTTAAATTAAACTGTTGCAGAGAAATGGAAAGAATGTTTTTAGTTGTTTTGCTATTTGTTCATGTATTGCAAGTTATCATTATCGCAATATTGACAACCAATATTGCAAATTGCAAGTTTTCCTCACATCGTGCAGCCCTAATCTATATCAAGGGTTTTTATTATTCTATTCTTTTCTTGCTATAAATAAGTGATCCCAGTCCCAGAGCAGGTACCGGTCCGTGGTTGATACTGGATAACAGAGAAAAAAAACATAACCTACATTTTTTTCCGCTTTATTTAAGGACTAAATCTAAAGGAGGTCTTATTTTAGAAACCACCGGATTCTCTCCACCACATTCGACTCATTCTTTACACATGTCAAGTTGCTCAATTACATGTTGAAAATACATCCACTGCTTCCTAAAGCGCCAAACGCTAAACTGAAACCCCCAAGCTAGCAAATAAAAAATGAAAAAACGTATTTGGAACGTTTCTTTCAGCAGAAAAGAGCCAGGGAGATAACAGAAGAGGAGCCTTTGACTTCAAAATAAAATAAATCTGCATTTAACAAACCAAAACCAAGAGTATTTACTCCACATATGGATGTATTGCCAGTTGTTCCCAGGCAATACTCAGCAACCAACTGACTCATGTTACGAAGTTGCTTCTAATAAAGTTGCTCATGTTTATGTCTATATTCAGAAAACACCTGCTTTTACCTGTCACACTTTTTAAAGTCGAACTAGTTTGAGTTGCCATCTTATATAGCTTCCAGTTATGGGTTAATGGAAAAATCTATATCACATTTTAATGGTTCCTACACTAACTGTAGTGTAGAGGTAAAGCGGTCGACCTCTGAATGGAATACTGGAGGTTTGGTTCTTGCCCTGCGCGCCATCCGTGTGGCATCTGAATGGAATCAATGTGTGTGCATGGCCGTTGTACAGGCCATTGCGTGACAATATTGTCTGACATTAAACCAATCACAGGACTGAAAAAGGTAGTAGACAACTGCTATAAAAAACCAGCATGTTGAGAACTACACCTGACAGGATCACATTCACTGCTTTCAACAGATGACGGACAGAAAAAATACTTTAAAAATTCTTAGAACTCCACTAAATTTAACTACAAAACTCTGCTTAATCAAAAAAACATTTTTAAAGATGTTTTAAAAAAGCCATATCTACTGTAAAAAAAGAACCTTTGCTTGCTGGAACCAAAACATTAACACAGTAAAGTCAGATCATACTTAAACACAAGTAAAACAGCAATATGTGAGGATTCTGTGGTTAAGTTAAATTTTTAATTTGAGTTTTTGGTCATGTTCTGAGTTGTCCCCTGTCAATCACTTCAGGTTGAAGTAAATCATCCACAGCTTCAAAATCAAAACTCAAAAACCAAACTAAACCACAGAATCCTCACAGAACAGGGTCTACCTCAAAGTTGGGTCACTTGTCTGCGTAAATAGAACTTTCCTAATGGCTATTGTCCACACAGGAACTCAACACTCATCCCATTATAAAAATGCTTCTCACCACCAGCCACAAAAGGTCAGCTACAGGGTAAACTGCCAAAAAGCGCGCCAGAATACAGAACCCCCATGTCCTAACAACAGGGGCTGCAACATGACGCTTCAGAGCCACGTGTAGCTCTTAGACTTGAAAATAATAGGTTAGCAAGTTAATTGACACAGGCTGTATTTTATTTTGTAAGTAACTAGAAAGTGCTGCTGTCTAATGTGAAATAAATCAAGTTTGTTAAGCATATAGAAAAGTACAACGTTGGTATAATTGAATCATCGTATATAATTAAAAGCTACATCTTACAAATAAAAGGCTTAATGGTCACAAAAAGTGGGGCTTTCCGGGTCTCGTTGGGTTTTGGTCTAAGAAAATGGTCCTAATGGCTCTTTTAGCACCTGGATTAGTAGGGATTTCTTATCACGGATCGACAGATTTTGAAATGGTTAATCCAAATAACAGCCCAGCACATTCCAGGACACAAACCAGCTCAATGTAAAGAGCCCACCATTTATGGTGTTAGGGAATATTGAATCCTATATAATCATTTTAACCATTTATATTATATTTGATACACACATTTCTGTGACTCCCATCTTATTAGCATGATCCAAACTGTCCTTAAAAACCCATTGCGTATATCTTTGTCCATGTTTTCTGCCCTGGAGTAAATCCATCCCACTAGGAGCAGTAATAGGGCCTTTCTTGGTCATTTCAAAACAGTTGTTCCATGAAACTTTAAAAACACCTTTACGCGGGAAAAGTTTAGCTCCGTTCCTAAACATTGGTGAGAATAACTCATCCTTTGTTTTTCCTTTTTTTGCTTGAAAGAATCCAAAATTTGTTGATAATTTTAATAGTTAATTCTTTATAATACAGTTACACCATGTTAAAAATGTGTGGATCAAATTTAAGACAGTGGGTAACTATGTCAATATGTCAATATTTGTGCATCTTAACTTAACAATGTGGAGAGTAAAAACTTACCAAATCACCCAACGTATCATAATTGATATTATCTATATCTAATAAAAAACAAGTTTTGTGGAGTTCATCAACTAAACTAAAACATTTTTAATTCCAAACCATTAGACTTTTCTGTCAATTCTTTGATGTAGTGGGCTTTGCAGGTAAAGGGATGACATTCCCTCTCTTGATCCCGTCCTGGGATTAGTGTGTAAGACGGAGGTTGGGCCTTTGTGGACAATTGTAGGACTTTTCATACAACTGGTGTTAACAAGGCTAGAAGATTATAATTTCTTCATGAATGTAATGTTAATTCTGTACTATGCCATTAAGGAGAGGTGGAGGTACCTTCTCTGAAATGTGAACTATGTACTCCTGATGTACAACATACAACAAATGAAACTGGCTCTGATCCTTGTTTTTCTTTAAAAGATTTCCTGTCACCAACTCTGTCAGACCACATGTAGGTCAGGGTTAGTCTGAATCCACAGTTAGTCACACATTACTTTCCTGTGGCTGTCTGAAGTAAGCAGACGGGTAAAGCCTGGAAAGACACTTTACTTTTTTTTACAGAACTAACTAACACATGTATAATGTCTGGAAGAAAATGCATCACTTTAAAAAGGTCGCATTTCCTTTTCCCTTCTTATGAATAAGTCTAAAATAATCAAAGATGTCATCAGGAATAAAAATGTAACAAAAAACTGACACCTCCTTTTACTGAATTCACTAAAAGGCCAATGACAACAGAATGTCCACAATATCAAATTCCACAAAATGTTTGTAACTCATAAACAACAAATTAATGATGGCTCAGTTGGTTGGGTTGACTGCTCAGTTGACTGTCATGCAGGAAACCTGGGCTTGCTTCCCAGGGCGTGCAATGAGCTTAATTTGGCGTGGGTCCTTTGGTATCTGGAAGGGCATCCGGCATAAAATCTCTACAAAGCCACCCGTGTGAATCAGTGAAAGCTGGTTCGCTGTAGCGACCCCTGATGGGATAAGCTGAAAGGTGAAGAACATGCACGTGTGTAAAAAACAAATATAAATTTTGTTTCATTAATTTGCCTTGAATCAACAGTTACAAGGAAGAGATCAGATCAAATAGTCGAATATCTGTTGAATTTCTTGCTTGACAGCACTCTATCAGCAAAGGATGTTGCACTTGTCAGTCACAACCTCAGAAAGTGACAACAGAGGGCCAATATTAGAACGCTAACTTTATTTTTTTGAGGATGGAAAACGGAACTGTGGCAGACAGAGAGCAAATTTCTAATGGGGTAAAAAAAGGTAATCCCCCCTCCTCTCCTCGCCGCAGCAGTAGACCCACGCAGACTAGCAGGAAATGTTGAGAAGTTGCTCTTTGCTTCCACTGCGATCTTATCTATGAGCAAATATTGCCAGCTTACTCACCTGGTTACCATTATAAACAGAGGAGGGGGCTTAGAATATCCTCGAATTACGTCAAAAAAGACTGTGGTGTGAAACACAGACCATTACTATGCCCACTACTGTTTCACTACTAAACAAAACAGATGACATCTATATCCTGTACAAAAATCAACAAACTGTTTTAAGGAAAATAAATGTGATTTTATCTGTTCAAAGAACAGATCATTTTGGGGTTAAACTGAGTTTTTCATATATACAAAATATACAATTTCTACCAACTCTAAAAGAGACCCACTTCAAGCTTCATGTCAAAATTAACATTTTAATAACGAAGGACAAATGCCATATTTCAATCTGCTTCATTAAAGGGAGAAGTCCTTCATTTGAAACAGAAGTTATAGCACTTTAACAGTGATTTATTTTATTAGCTAGTAATGTTGACTTTCGGTTCTCCATTAAGCTTTCGTGTGTATTTCTGTTAACTTTAACTTTTGTCTATTAATACATTTATTAGGTAATGTTGACAAACTTTGCTTTGCTATTCTTTATCCTAAATGAGCAGAACATTAGAACATTAAAAAACAATTACAGCTTGGTCTAAACTCAGATTGATCACAACAGTTTTATTTATTTACATTGAGTATTCTTATGGTTAGGGGTTAGCGGTTAGGGTTTTTTAGATTTGTCATTATGAATTGAGATAGTGGATATGTGTTTTAAAAGACAATCTGAACTGTGTACTACTCAGTCTTGTGGTCTGTGACAACACATCAAGTCTGATTTGATACAGAGTTGTGAAAACCAAAAAAATCTGTCTTTCAGAGTTGTGTTCAGCTGATTCATAGACATATCAGAGGAGAACATTAAAGCTTTGTGCAGGTTTTACTGGTCTGGTGAAAATTCTGTTTTTAATTCAGATACTGTCAGACTAAGGAAGCTCTGTGATCCTCTGCTTTTCTACAACAAAAATACACTCTTCAGTTTAATTTTTCCCTTTAAAAATAAAACAATACATTTTTAGACATAAAGCCAAGCAGCAAGTTATCCAAAGTAAGTCGAACCCCAGATCAGTTGAACATTGTTTCTCCCTCCCAGGGAATGCAGGAGCATGTAACTGCATGCTCTGGATAAAGTTCAAGAGATGAAATATAAACCACATCACAATTCATTGCTTAGGGGCCATAATTCCATGCAGGTGAACCAGTCTTTTCTCTATTCTGACCACCCAAGTCTGCCATGAAAGGATTAAGCAGTTTCTCAGCAGCCTACTGGGCCCGAGCTTTGTCGTGAGCCTGTTTCCACACATGAATGGAGGCGAATGGCATGCCAATACCTGACCCACACCACAGTGCTCTCTACAGATAAGTTACTTTAGAGGGTTATCACAGTTTTTAGTGTATTTGAGCTGCAATGGATTAGCCTGCTCTTTAAAGATTTAAGAACAAGTAATCAAAGTAAATAAAAATCACAAGCAATCAGCAAAGACTCAAAGAACAGCTTGGTGTTCACTCGTGCAGGGCCTTATGCTACGTTCACACTGCAGGGCTTAATGCTCAATTCGGATTTTTTGAAAAAATCTGATTTGTTTGCTAGACCGTTCACATTTCCAAGTAAATCCGAACTTTTGTGATCTCCAGTGTGACCGTGACACGACCCAAACGAGACCCGCATGCGCAGAAGCCAGAAGAATACTCAACGGTGAACGACGTCACTTGTTGTTTGCGGAGCAAACGTTAACAATGGATGTCAACAACAGTGTTGTCAAAAGCCGAGCTCTTTTTGTAATATTAAATTTATTTTCATGAAGGAGCAGCACATTTACAATCTTTTCATTTTAAGAAGGCATTGGAGTCGGGATCGTCTGTAACCACTGTACTGTAGTGGAAGAGGAATGTGTATGTGTTGGGGCCCACCCCCGCGTGTGTGTGTGTGTGTGTGTGCAAGCGCGTGCCGCGATAGAGAATAGGGGGGGGGGGGGGGGGGGGGGCAGTGTCGGCGCGCATTCATGTTGTGTGTTACGGAGGACGGAAAGAAAAGAAGGTTTCCCCCAGAATAAATGCTATGGACTCTTTATTAACCCGTTCTGGAGAATCTAAGGATCAGAACAGGGAGGAGGATGATCGCCTCGGGTCCCCCGCGCTTGAGCACGGTCGGAAAGGGGAGAAATAAAAAAAAGTTATCGCGGGAAAGGTTCAACACCACGCTCTGCCATTTAGCTGGAATTTTTTTCAAAAACCGCCCAGTTGCGATAAGAGCCCTGGAGTTTGGCTTGAAAAGAGCGATCAGCCCAAATATTAATCCAATCAGTGACCTCCCTTCCCTTACACTGACTGGTCTCAGCAGCATCGTCCACCATGGTTGATGTTTACGTTCTCGTTCCCGCCTACTTCAACGCAAAATGATGACGTTTGTTGCGTGTCGATGACGTACAGTTCGGAATCAAGTCGCCTGGCCGGTCAGACGGCGGTCGCACTTGAAAGGAACGGCTACAATTCGGAATCAGGACGGCAAACCCACGGGGCCTGGGTCGCAATTGAAAAGATCGGATCTGTGTCATTCAGACTGTCATGAAAAGATCGGAATTGGGCCGCTTAGGGGCAAAAAATTCGGAATTGGGTCGTTTCAGCCTGCAGTGTGAACGTAGCCAGCAACTTGAACTACATTATTATCAGGAAAAACACATTCAAACTTTCTTTTGTGGAAGCTTCAGTTTGACGAAAGTGAAGTTCATAGATAAAAATTGGTGGAATTTTAGGATAAAGTCTGAAAACACAAGAATAAATCTGTTAGTAACGGGTTAAAAAAAATTGCAAACACTGACCAAATTCACATCTACCTGATATTATCCATATTATCAGTCCTGTAATAGTAATTATCAGAATTAGCTGATGTAAACTGACTTGATATTGAAGCAGAGACAAAGCCACCAAAAGAGCTGTTATCACTGCGGAGGTGTTTGAGTCACAGAAACATACATTAAAGTGGGTGTTTGCTCTGGTTGGAAAGCAGAAGTGATGCATGGGGAGCATTTAAATAAGTCAAAAGGTTAGAGAGACTTGAAATTATTTGCTTGATTAAAATCTAAGGTTTAGATGTGGATGCTGGTTACAGGAATTGAACAGTATAAAATACAAAATTATAATCACTGGGTGATATTAATTGCTCACCATTGATATGGTAATAGTTCATTCCCTCCAGGAATTGAACCCTGGATTCCTGCATGGCAGCCTTCCACCTCAACCACCGAGCTACCCAGCCACCATAGACCAGGAAAGTCAGTTTGTTTTGTCAGGTCCACTTGCTTAGTCTGGATAGAGTCCAGATTTTGGTTTTTTTTCCGCTTGGTTTACTGTACTTTTAAGTATGTGGAATAAAAATTTGTAAACAGAGAGATGTGTGAGGATGGCTGCACTTGGAGCAGCTTTAGGAAAGAAATCATGGAGGTCTTTTGGGACGATAATTATTTAGTTACTTTTAGAAATGTTTAAAAATACAAAAAGGGGTTTATACAAATATACACCTTGTGTGTCAGAAGATTCACAACCCCCTATTGAAACTGTAAAATCTGTCCAATACAAGAGACCTTCAGTCTTATCTGTTTGCTCAGCTGCTAGACAGGACAAGTTAAATAAAATAAAAAAAGTTTTAAAAAAACATTTTGAATTTTGAAAGCATCTGTTGTTGATGTGATGAAGCCCCGGCTGTGGAGTTGTTGGACTCCCCTATGACTATTAGACTAAAAGTTAACTGGACCATAAGGATTTGCTACATGCTTCTCAGACCAATACCTGGATTGGTCTTTTTTACACTTTAATGGAGACCACCTCTTTGGACAGAGCTAAGTCTGCTTATTTGGTCTGGAGCAGAACAACATACTTGGTCCAAACAAATATGGAAAACAAACTGATCCCTTTCAACCAAACTATGTTGAAGTGTACTTGGGCAAGACACTGAACCCCCAATTGCTCTTGGTGGTAATAGGTTGGCGTCAGTGTTTGGCAGCGGGGATGGATCATTGTGCGACTGTAGGAGTGCATGGGTGAATGGAACTGTGACTGTTGAGTGCTTTGAGCCTTCTAAAAAGGTAGTAAAATGCTATATAACAATGCACCATTTACCATCTAATTTACCAATCAAAAGCACAGCTTCCATTATAAATCAAGTTCTATTTTGAACATGAAATGACACCAAAGTTGATAAAAACTCACCTCAGTACACACTCACAGGTTACAACCTATACCGACCAATAACTTAAACCAAAAAAAATGTTAGAATGATTTTCAACAAGCTTTTTAAACATTTCTTTGGCCTCTAACAGTACAGTTGAAACCAGTTATTTACATACGCCACAGAAAAACACACATTTTTTTCTCACCGTCAGACATGAATTACAAGAAAATATTTCCTGTTTTAGGTCAATTACAATTAACGAAATTGTTTTACTTTTATCAAAGTGAAAAGTTTACATACTTTTCATTAGTATTTGTGCAAACTCACAAATATTTTCAAATATCCTGACTGATTTATTTTTTACTGTCCCATGATGTTTTACAAACAAGCAAGTGTGTTTCAAATGTGCCCTAATATATATTCATAAGTGTGTTTCAAATGAACTCGAATGCTGTCAATAAACACATCAGAAGCTTCCAAAGAGATGAGAACATCATCTGGGGTTTCCCAAATTGTTTAAAGGCATAGTGATCTTAGCGTAGGTAAACTTTTGACATTGACAAAAGTAATAAAAACCTGTCTAAAAAAACTCTAGTTATTACTCTGACATTTAGCAAATAAAAATAATTGTGTTAATTGTAATTGACCTAGAACAGGAAAAGTTTACTTTTATGTCATGTCTCACAGTGAGAAAAAATAGCATATCTGTGTTTTTATGTGGTGTCTGTAAACATGTGGTTACAACTGTATAATAGGGTTGTGCCGATGGACAATACCATTGTCCATCGTGATGGGTGACTGACCTCACGATGGAGAGACACTATCGGGATGCCACCCCCCCCACGCTGCGAGTCGACACCATAAACCGCGCTTACATGTGCGAAATATCTTGATCAGATCAATGGTCGGATTAGAATCCAACCGTGTACAATGGCCCAGAAAAACTTTTTCCGTTTATAACAAATGTTCAAATGGGGCACACATTCGGTCGGAATAAATCATTCGCACATGCGCAGTAGTGTTTGAAATACCGGAAGGGGAAATGAGTTCCGCTGAGAAGCTACATACATAGTACATAATAATTGTATAAAAACGAAAAATTACAAATAGCCGCCCCCCGCCCCGACGATTTCATCGTCTACCCGATGGTTTACTGCAAACATCGTCAACTGCCAATTTAAGGGACATCGCCCCACCCTACTGTATAAGTAACATGCCTTCACTCTGACACCTGAACTTTTCTACGCAGCTGTTGCACAATAAAGACCTGTTTGATTTATATCCTCATTCCAACTCAGCTGTTAAATCAAACAGTCCCCTTCTAGGGGCGAAGAAATCCCACACTTGTGTACCTATTTATACACCAACAAAGAACAAAAAACTGTATAACCAGAGGAGCTCCTTATGTTAAAAACATTTGATGTGCAAGATGCAATCTGAAAAAACATTGCATCATTCATAGCAACGGTGACAGATGATACAGCGGTTTGTGGGTGTTTTTTTGCAGTACATTCCCAACTAATGTTGCAAACTCACAAAGTTGTTGCATCAGAAACATGAAAGTCAGACTGAGAACAAAAAAAAAAACAAAAACAAAAAAACTGGAGACAAACTCTCGAGTCTGTACGCTCCACTGTGTAAAAACTAGATTTATGTATTGATATCCTTTATGTCTGGCCACAGGAAAGTGGCTCCAAACATACAGACACATTAGTTTGAATGGATAGAATGGACACACAAATCTCTGGCTTGATGCAATATAAAATGTTACACAATAAAAGTCTTAGTTAGCAGGAATAATTCAAAAAACAATAGAAATGCTTCATTAAGGATGTTATTTCTTTGTATAACAGGATACTGTCAGCATCATCTGACTGATGTTACACCATTTCTTCATACTTTCACTCCAACATTACCACAGATCAGAAACATAATAGAAATTAGAAAGTAGTTTTTTTTTACGAACACAGTAAGAGGCATTGAAGACACTTCAAAGGGACCAGACCAATCGCTGTTATGCATAAACACAAAGCAGGAAGTGAAAGTCTTGAAACCACATCAACAGTAGATTGTCATGAGTTTCTCTGGTCACCTCTCAGCCTTGTTAGCAGATCGGTCTAGTCATTAGTAGCTGTTGACTCAGTGTTTTATTAGGAAATTATGAAGGTAGTCCTTTCTCGGTCTGAACCATCTTAAAAGCTTTGAGATCAACGGTCCTGCATGAAAGTCATTTATAAAAAACTTACTTAAAAAGTGTGAATTTTTTTTCTATTTTAAAAGTTCCTAAAAAAAACAAAGTTGATGAGAGGATTGCGACTCAGTTAGCAACATTTCCCTGGTGCGTGACTGTGTGCAGATTGAATCTTTGCATTAAAGATCCACTCTTATGAAAAGTGTTTTTTTGGTGTTTTTAACATTCTTGTGGCATTTTTCTGATGACTGAGGACATATATAAAGTAAATTAAGCTCAAAATTGCATTTTGGAGACATTGCCGTTTGCATTTGTGACGTTGAAAATACGCTGGGGTGGCCACAAGCTCCCTGCTCTGAGGGAGGGGAATTGGGGGGCGGGGCTGACAACAGTCCTGCCCACAGCTCAGAGGCAAATTTGTAATGAACTCCAGCTGCTCTGCAGAAATAATAATGTCCTAGAAAACAGCACAGGTATTTTTTAATTTGGCTAAAAATGGCATAATTATAATTTAAACAAAAAACACTGGGAAGGAACACTTTGACAATAAATCAAAAGATGATCGGAGTAAGACTTTAAGAGGGATGAAAGGGAAAAGGCTCTATGGTTATGTGTAAAATGGCAAAGAAAGGCTTGCCTGAGGTTCTGCCTGCAGCTCTTGAACAGCAAACTTCACTCTTTTTAGTCTTCCACTTTTTCCTCTTTATTTTTCCACTCCTCTCTTCAGCAAATCTTCAGCCTTCATCTAACCCTTGTCCATTGCATCTACCCCTCTCACACCAACCACCCACATGTCATCTTTCGTCACACTACAGGTGAAAATAAGGACAATTTTACAAGTGGCAAAGTTTTGTTGTTTTTAATGCTCAGTTCTGTCACCCATAAAAATACAAACGGATAGGTGTGAATACCACTGTGTGACTGTGCAGCTGTGGCTTTCCTGGGCACTGGTGCAAACGCATATGCATATTTAGTTAAAAAAGGTTAGTACTACTGTGACTAATAAGCTGTGTGGGAAAAAGTCCAAACAACTACACACAGAAATGCAGTGAAGTCACTTTGAGACCATCATGAACATTAAACTCCGCTCCCCGAGAACTGCAGTAAATTACAGATCAGTGACGGTTATGGGAATGACATTGTATTTATGGATCACACAGGATTCCAGGCAAACAGAAATTAACCTCCCATGTTTCTAAACACGTCTTTTTATCCAGAGTCACACGTTTGAAAGCGGTTTCACTAAGTAAAAGCCGCACGGTGTTGGCATTGAAATCTGGGGAAACACATGTAAAACATTCTTAAATCCAATTTTCATTTTTCAAAAAAGGCGATAAGGATTACACGGACCCATCTCATCCATTATTCAGTAAATTAAAAGTACAAACATACTGTAATTTCCCATTTGAAAGCTCCCTGTCTTAAACTTTAGTTGTTTTAAAGCAGCTCTGTTCATTTGTACAGAAAAAAGATTAAACCTACATCAAGCCTGTTTAGGTATAAACTTTGTTGAATCATTTCACGGTTTCGCTTGTGCATCCTGTTTTTTTTTTTAACAAATTGACTAAGTTTCCTGAGGTTGAAATAAATAGTCTGTAATAGGGCTGCACGATATGAGGAAAACTTGCGATATGCGATATTAGTGATCAATATTGCGATAACGATAAATTTGCGGTAAATAAACAAATAGAAAAATAAACAAAAACATCATTCCAATTTCATTGCAACAGTTTAAAAATTATACTCCAAATGACCCTCATCGACATGGGGGACAAACGTCAGGGTGGCTAACCCTGGTCCTCAAGAGCCTCAACCCTGTCTGTTTTCCAATTCTCCCTAGACTGCTCGATAATGATAACCAAAATCAGGTGTGTTCAGTCAATCAGGATGTGAAATCACTTGAGTCAGCCAATCAACAGCAAGCTGGTTAAGGAGAGCTGGAAAACAGGCAGGGTTGAGGCTCTTCAGGACCAGGGTTAACATAATAGGCCTCCATCTGATTGGTCAACAATGGGAAGGCGTCCATCTGATTGGTCAAAGCATAAAGGGATTTATTTCATTCGTTAAATGCTTCAAGCTGCTAGAAGATTGTTTTAACACATTTTGGGTTTGCGATTTATTGCGATATTCGCCGTCTTTTGCGATATGCATATTGCAGAGCTGGATATTGCGATAACGATAAATTTGCGGTATATTGTGCAGGCCTAGTCTGTAAGAAGCTTTAGTCGAAATATCACAAATAAACAGTGCAACATATTCATCGTTACCAGCTGCTGCTTTTATGTATGTTAGCGTTTTTATGTAATGAAAACTTGAATGTGTTTTATTGTATTTTTTAGCATGTAAACATGTCAAATATGATCATAAATCGACATTCCCCATGGTTAATATACTGAATAAATATAAAAAATGAAATAAAACGGGTCTGGAAGTCATCTAAACTGCATTTCTTATTTCCTTTAATGATTTAGCGACATATGTTAGAGCAGATGACATAAGCTCCGACTTCTATGGGACGTAAACAGACAAAGACCAGTAACAGAAAGTGAATGGATCCTGTCATTTGAAACTCTTTGCATTGATACTCCTCTCTACTTTTGTAGCTCAAATGAGTCGTTGAAACACTGAGAGGCGTTTAAAATATTTTGTAGCAGTCAGATCTGTGTATCTGATGTCCTGGCTCCACTGAGAAGTGTTCCACACGCGCTCATCCATCATCTATCACTACAAAGTCAGTTCCTTTACCTTGGATATGAGAAAAAGGAATTTAAGCGGTCCGGGGCAGCAGTGGGAAAAGTCCCCCAATCATAAAAGCTCATATTTTAGGATTAATTCCTCTAATCTATATAAAGACTTCAAGCAAAACTAATCTGTATTTGTCTGTCGTAGTTTTATATTTAGGGTTTTTAAGGCATAATTTAAATAAACATTCTTTCTAATGAATGTAAAGGTAAATAAAAGGGTTTAAAAAGGTATTTTTGTGGGAAAAACGCAAACTAAGGTTCACTGCTACTGAATCGCACCAAAACGTCCTTCTAATCCAACTAACCCGATTGTTGCTTTCATTCTCTGTGCACTAACACTTCATCAGTGCAAACCCTAGTTTAAATCATTTTTTAAACATGGTTTTGACATTTTTACCAGACTCCCCGGAAAAGAGAAGATCTTTCTGCTCCACCACCTACACGTAAAACTAACATACCACAACTGCAAAAGAACAAAACCTAATGACTTAATTCCTGGAAAGGTCCCCTTTTGCGTCACTGTATATTCATATTGGCTACTCCTCCAACAGTCAACAACAATTTTAACCCACCTAACGGTTGATCACCAGCATCAACTCATTTATGGGAGACATATTACACTTGAACTAATGTCAGGAGCTCAAGGGGATGGTGTTTGTACAACACAGTCCCTAAAAAAAATAAACGCAAGTGAAAGTAATCGTTCTACCTGTTGAAATGACTCGCTACTACTTAGTCATGTTGTTATGTTGTGTTTCAGTATTTAAATTTAACCAAGTTTTGTTGATGCAAGCCTTTCCAAAGTATGTCAAAAGCAAAACTAAAAAAAAAAAAAAAGATAATTCACTAAAAAATGATTACAGCTCCAGATCTGTGTACGTTATTGAGTTAAAGACAAGCTGAATAAGACAGGTTGGGAAAATTGTTGAAAACTTTTTTCTCGTTTGTAATCTGTTAGCAGATCTGCATGTTTTCCACGTGCATGTGTGGGATTTCTCCGGGGACTCCGGCTTCCTCCCACCGTCCAAAAACCTGCTTCATAGGTTTATTGGTTACTATAAATAAACGTATCTTTAAATACAGAAGCAGTAAACCCAAATTGTAAAAAAAAAAGCATTAGTACGTATGCTTCACATTAAGATAAGCGGATGTCTCCAGCTTCCTCCTTATAGTAGAAACTGTGTCGATCCAATCAACATATTTGCAGGAAACAACACAACTGTCAAAACTTGACTCATAAGTGTATGCATGCATCTAAAGTTTATATCTTAATAGATGCAAAGAAAAGTTGCATATTTTTTTAAATGAAGACTGATTCCATGAAAAAGCGTCGAGCTGTAGTTAACAAGTTCAAACTGATCCAGCTATTAGGTGATGAAAAAACGCTTCCTGTTCATTAAACTGAAACACAGACGTGTTGCAAAAGGTCCTGCTCTGCAATGATGTCATTTTTGTTTCTGAAGCTGCAAAAGTAAACATCCAGATGTTTGATTTAGTCTCATCAACTCTCACTGTGTCTTAGCAAAAAGTAGTGGATTTAAATGTACTACAAGCATACCCAGTGTGTACTAAACGTGAGGCAGTATACTAGAAGTTTACTTTACTGACTATCTTTATATTGTAAACTTAAAATGTTTCAGTGTAGTCTGAAGAAGTATTTACTTATTATACTTCCTTCACTAAATGAACCTGACTAGTATACTGGTACTAGCTATACTTATACTCAAGTATACTTATTAAGTTAGACTTCAAGTGTACTACTTTTTGTGCACAAAAACAAAAAACAAAACACACACACACTTAGTTTCAGGGCAAAGTTGAGTCATCAGGATTACTCTTTACTACAATTATTTATCATTTTTAATGATAATACATGTTTTTTATAAGGATACTTTTTGGTTGAAATGAACTTTATTACTTCAACAACTAAAAATTTCGAGCACATTTGTCTATTTGTAACTCTTGTGCTTATTTTCATTTTGTTTTTGAATAAAAAAAGTTAACTTCGAATACCTAAAGTAAGAAAAAGTTAAAGATAATCTATGCAATCTAAAAAGAAGTCTAAAAAGAACTGAGGAGATTTTTGGTTCTATGGTCTGCAGGTGACGCTGAGTGTGAGCGCGTGGCACTCACCGCATCGTCCGGCTTTACACGCCATCAAGGTGCTCATGGTCGAGGCTCGTGCGCGTCGGGACGTAGGAAGAATTATTAAAGTGCGTTGAAGGGAAGAAAAGAGCAACAACTATCAGACATCCTCCGCTGGGAACTCTGCTCAGGGTTCGGCGCCTTCTCGCCCGCCGCGGAGTCTCCTACGAATGAGACACCTGAGTGATGACGACGACGGCCTCAATGAATGCCGCCTTCAGGGGCGACTCGTTCATTACGACACTACCACACGCAGGAAAAACTACTACACGCAGGAAGACAGAGTGCTCTGATAGTGACAGTCAGTGGCGGTTCTACCCTGAATTACTCCCCGGGCGAGACCCTCCTCTGGCGCCCCCCCCCCCCCCCCCCCCCCCCATCAAACACAAATAAATAATCTAAAATAAATATTATAAACTACAAATCACACTAATAACACACTAGAATAAATGTAACTGCAGCACTAAGAACAGAAAACACTAACTAAAACCTAACCTTTGTGGCCTTCCTTTTGCAAGCTTGTCAATAACGTCATCATATGAAATCTGCTCCCCTACTGAATGATTGATACTAACAACAGCAGGTTAGTGAGTTGCTCCTGAGACATTGGTGACCTCAGGTATGACTTGATCAACTGGAGTTTTGAAAAGCTAACAGCAGCAGCAGCAGCAGCAGCAGCAGCAGCAGCAGCAGCAGCAGCAGCAGCAGCAGCAGCAGCAGCAGCAGCAGCAGCATGCTACCATCACAGCTCATTTAACATTATGAACTAATATACAACAGTAAAACACAAAAAAAACGTTGTGTTACAGCAGAGCAGACAGACACACGAATCATAACTAATGTTACAAGTTAAGGCAGAGCAAACATTTAAGAATAAATATCTTAAAAATGACGTTATTTGCAATATTTGGGCCTACTTCAGTTTTGGTCATGATAGACCAAACAAGAGATTTTTCCTCTGCAACGTTGTTGATGTTGGAGGGTAGATAGCATTCGAATTTAAAAAACGTGCATCTAGCTATGCTATATTACCCTTTTCTTTGTCTCTTTTCTCCTCTTCTTCTCTTTTCTTTCTAAATTGGGCACCAGTTTTGACCTTTTTTCTCCATATTTCAGATGTTTTTTGCATTTAGCATAAATGTCCTGACATAGGCATCAAGTCTGTCGACTAAACCAACTGTCATCTAAGTGAAGAATTTTTTTTGTTTTCCCATTTTTTATTTGGGCATTTCACACAAAAATAACCAAAAAAGCATGATTTTTTTTATACCTTTTTTATACCCGCAGCCCCCCCCCCCCCCCCCCCCCCCGTTCGTCAAACATTTCCAGCAGGAGCGCGTGCAGCTGCACCCAGGGGCGCCAATTCGCTACATGGGGGCGCAATTTTTATTTTTATTTTTTCATCAAGCACTGAGCCGCGGCCCGCGACCGTTGCCCCCCTGGAAGAAGATCCAGCCAGGTTTGCGCATGCGTTTTGCGCTCCGTGCTCACCTCTCAGCCTGTACCCTTCACCCCGCGCCCCCTCCCTTCTCCTTCTTCACCCCGCGCCCCCTCCCTTCTCCTTCTCACACACATTTGCGTCTACTTCTCAAAGACAGGAGGGAGCGCAGCTGCGGGGCGGGGGCGCCGCCACGTTTCAGGCTGTTACAAACTCAGTGATATAAGTAAACCAAAAGTGGTGCATAAAGTATTTTACAAGAGCTGAGCCGCTGGCGCCGCCCCTCCGTCATTTTTCCGCCCCGGGCGATCGCCCGTATGGCCCGTGCCTAAAACCGCTACTGGTGACAGTGGTTACCAACAGATGAAATCCTCTCAAACAGAACATACGTTTTTTAATAAAATAAATTTAGCGTCAAAGTACCTAATTTAGTTTGTTACAATTAAGCAGATACCCAGAATAAAAAGAGCGAAATGAGGATCAGTAAAGAGTTTCCTGAACCACAAAAAAGCGTCATAAATGACATATAAAACATATATAAAGATAACCAAGCTTAAAATTGTGTTTCTGAATATTTATTTGTTTAAATCATTGTGAATCAGCTGGAAAAAGCTTGTAACTGTGGGGTAGAAAAAAGTATGCTTGGCAAGTTGCAAGGACCCTGCTCCACTCCATTCTGATGCATCCACGTGCAGACAAATAGATCCATGTACGTTTTTGTTTTCCTCGTCTGAACTGGCATCTGGCTCAAAACTGTATGGCTGGATAGTCCGATACTGCTCGCCATTTTTGTTGTTAGCTTGGTGATGTGAGGGGCTGTAAGGTAGTGGGAGTGCCCAAGAGAGCTTAGTTATAAGTCATGGGCGAAGCGAAGGGGGGCAGGATTGCTCTGCACCAACAGTCCTGCCCATAACTTAGAGCTGACTTTGAACTTCTGCCGCTCTTCAGAAACTTTGTCCTAAAAAACTACACGTTTTTGGGCTTAAAACGGCATCACCCCAATTAAAAACAGCACTGAGAACACTTTTACAATACATCAAAACAGGATGGAAGTGGAACTTTAACATTAACATATCTTATACCATTCGTCTGCCATTAACCCTTATATATAACACATTCAGAGAGTTTGTTTTATTCTGAAATACAAAACATTTTTATAAAATATATTTATTGTCTTTTCAGGTAAAATTTCAGAAAAAAAAATATGAGTCAACAATTCAATGAGGCAGAAAAAGAATCGTTAATATTGACCACATTTCACTTAAAAAGGATTTGGAGCATTTATTCTACTCTAAACATATTCTAAAAACTCACCTTTCCATAAATTAACTCTAGTAAATGTAACCGGTTTAATGTCACCTGTTGATTACACAGCTCTGGTTATATAATACCTATAAAAAGCGCCTCAAAAGACCTCTGCATTGTTTTGCAGGAGTGCCCTGAGTCTGAAAACTTTCACATTAGGATTCTGGATTTGATTTTTGATCAAACTGATGAAACAAAAGTAAATGCCTTTTTGTTTTCTCATTTTTCTCAAATTTTAAGAAGTTCTACAAAGGTCTGATGACCTTAGGTGCACAAACTCTGACGTTTTTGAGATAAAATGGCAACAGACCTGCTGTAAATTATAAGAAAGGGGTAAAATGAAACTGAAAATATTGATCATTAGTGTAAATTATTCAGAAAAAAATAAAGATTCCCTGTAGCTGTTCAATCATTGCAGTGCCTGTTGAAATTCAAAATTCCCTGCTGGGATTTGTATTCTCAGAAACAGAAACCACACTAAAAAAAATCCATATATTATCATCCAAGAGACCCTTAATTGAGTTTAAACTTTCTCAAAGTACTTTATGTACTTCCTTATTGTCCCCAAGAGCTAATTTAGATGATTTTCTAAACCCACTCGATCCCTTTTAAGGTCACGGGGTTGCCGGAGCCTATCCTGAAGGCAGGGTACAGGGTTTCTTTCATTCAGACTAAGTTTTATTGGTTAGGGCCAGGGTTACTGTTGTCCCTCTCCCTTTGTTAAATGCATTTTATGGTTTCTTTGCTAGTTTTTATCCAACACATGTAATTTATCATAAAATTTATGTTCACATCGGTTTTATTTATACTTCTTTATTATTTTTCTGAATTGCTTTGAAATCTCAAAGCTTGCATTGGTTTTTCTTATTGTTTTGTACCCACAAAAGTCTCATGTTTTAAAATCTGGCTCTTAAAAAAGAATTGATTAGAATTAAACAGAATGAAATAACATAGAGTAAAATAAATGTCAGGATCCATTAGTAAAGATCCCAGAAAGCATGTTTGAATGCAGAAATTAAAACTTTAATAACTTTTGACAAACCCATGAAAAAAGTGAGAACTAAAAGGGTGTCAAAGAAAATAGAAGAAAATTATTTATTTATTTATTTATTTATTATTATTTTGTTAGTAATATGAGGAATAACAAACAATTTTCATAAAACACAGAATGCCAAAATATAAAAAAACAAGTACAATTCTAGGCAAATGTGACATTTGGAAGTTCAGTTTATGGCCATATTATTTTATTTTAAGTTTGTTGACGGAAGTATTTCCATTAGAGAAAGTGAACTTTTGAGAAGCAGAGGACACTCTTCAACTCTTTCCAGACTTTGGAGGCTCAAACTAGTCAGAGGGGGTTGGTAGAGATCTGCTGAGATCTTCCATGATGACCTTCTTTTCCTCTTCACACAGGAGATGATCAGGGGCTTTTAGGGTTTTACCCAGAGGTTTATTTATGTCCATGTTTTGCTAAGGAGGTGTAAACATGCATGGTGAATGATCAGGACGTGAAGTGAGAAATGAGGATGGTCTCAACATGTACTCATGGACAACAGTTTATTCCAAAAGACCATAAAAGCATTTTGAAAGTGTGTATCTGGCAAATAAAATAAAATGAAATAAAACCCTTAAAAGACCAATGTTATGATCTTTGGTGTTTGTTTTGGTTTTACTATTTCCAGATGTTTCGTTTGTGTTAACCCTTGTGCTATCCCAGGCACTTTAACATTGGGAGTTGGGTCATCTAGACCCACCAGACAGTGCGCTAAAACTTTTTTCTTCAATGATTTGTGATCTTCACTGGTTTCCATGGATTCCATGAAATCCTATTCACCTTTATCCACCTTTGTCATGGTAGGGAGAACACGTCAATGTAAGGATTGGGTCATCTGGACCCCATAGGATAGCACAAGGGACATGAGTGTGGTAAGAGTTTGCCTTCTGCTGCCATCTAGTGTCACCAAGCTGCTACAGCAGCACCACTGCTCTATTGAAAAATCCAAAATTTAATTAGGAAAATTTTTAAAAACAAATAAAAATACATAAATGAATGTTCAGTGTACTTTCTGGATTTTTCCTCCCTTTAACCATTGCAAAAATGCATACGTAATTCCACCTTTTAATGTGTGTGGTGCTTTGGTTTTGGTGGCTCAATTTTTTTTTTAAATCATCTGATTTAACTTAGAATAATCCAACCTTCAAATGATTTCTAACAATGAAAGATTAAGTTGGGTAAAATGATAGATTGCTTATATCAAAACCTACTACATTACCTCAGCCACAGAGACTAGACATTACTCCCAGGTGGATTTACTCAGCAGATTCATCAGCATCTTATTGATTAACTCAGAGTTAATCAAGAAAATAATCACAGCTAGTTAGATTTTACTTTGCACCTCATTAGATCAACAAAGACAGCGACAAAGACGATTTTTCATGAACCACCGAAGAGTCTTAAAATCAATCATACGGTGGCGGAGAACCAGTGGAAAGACTGAGAAATCGGTGTAATATGGATTCTCTCAGATCTGAGGTGCACCGAGTCTGGCAGAATTTTTTTTTTGTTTACTTTTCTGAGGAAAATTAGACAGGGGATTCCATCTGTGCTGTTCTCAGAGAGAAAAAGACTCATCTGGGGAATTTCTTATAAGATGTCAAACTCTGGGCCTCAAAGGCCGGTATCCTTATTTTCCAACCAACCTGCCGCTACAGCTGGCAAAACACACCTAATCTAGGTGATCAGCAGAAGTTAATGCAAGGTTTCTAAAAAAAAATAGCAGGATTCTGGCCCCCTAGGCCTTGAGCCTGACACCTCTGAACAATTGTTGACATAAGAGCGATGCAAGTACCAATGTCCAACAACACTTCTTCAGCCTAAACATTTTAGTGTTATGGGAACATAGGGCTTTTGTGCAGACCCTTTTTCAGTGAGGTTGCAAACCAATTTTGCCGACGGTTCCCTCAGTCTTAATTTGCTATTCTGAGTTGGTGTCCAATATTGCTTTTCCAATGGGACCACCAAGAAAACATTGGTTTGAGAAGAATCCTTCGTCTTTTCATCTGGTGGGTAAGACTGAAGATCTGAGCTGATCACCAGTGTGATTAGGTCAGGATTGGGTTCAGAAGCTGCAAAGCTCCGATCCAATGTTTCCGGTTTCTGTTCAGCATGAAAGACAGATTTTGGTGTAAATGAATTGACACTGCAAACACTTGTCTTTTCATTTTTCCTCTTTCTTTTCCCACTTCTTCAAGACCTTTTTAAGATGATCAGTTTCATCTGCACTGAGGCATGCAGAGTCATGATCAGAGCATGCTTTTGGTTTCAACATGTCTGGGTTCTGGGTGGAACATGCATGGGGAAGATTGTGACCCATTCTTTTGACCATGTTTGTCACCATGTTTGTTGTTGTTTTGAACCATAGGTTTGTTATACTCACATGGTAAGAATTTATCTCTTACTTTCTTAGCATATGCCCTATGCTTGTTTCGTTCTGTCAATGTCTGGCATTGTGTCGATTCAGATCAGAGTGTTTTGGACCGACCAAGGCATTGGATGACATGCCGGAATTCAAAGGTTGGGTGACTTTTGTCAAGTTGATGAAGAAAGGAGTCACTAGTCTTTGTTTAGGAGACGCCTTCTAGCTCCATTGACACTGAGTCTGTGCTCGTTGCCAGCACAGTCTTTGTGATTTACAACTTGACTCTTCTTGTTTGTGATAGCTCAAAGAGGCCAACACGTGTAGTTGCTATAAAGTTGGGGTTAGTAGAAACACCCAAATGTTGGCCTGTCAGGACAGAAGTTCTGAATGAAAAGGGTTTTGAAGTTCAAGTCTTCTTCCGTCCCAGGTTCATTTCAAATTCCAAAGCAAGCTCTCCAGAGTCTGTATGCTGAAGATGATCATGACTTCCCTGTTGACTGTAAAGGCAACAGTTAAACCAGACTGAGAAACATGATCAGATCATTCTTTCTTCAAAGCTTGGTGAAGAAAGTGGAGGTCATTACTCACACGTTCAGGTTGCCATTCGATGAATTTGCAAACTTCACGACTTTAAATTACTTTGATCAAGTAGATTTTACCTACAGTAGTGGCAATTGGAAACTTTTGCAGATAAAAGTCAATGCCATTCAAGTTTAACCATCTGGAAATTGGTTCAAACTTAGAAATATTGCAGGCAACTTTGTTAAGTTCTCTGTCAGAGGGAACAAGTTCAGTTGAATGATCCAAATCAGGACCAACAAGGCATGACTTGCTTGAACCAAGAGATCACTCCTGTGTCTGGAAGATTCAAGGAAGCTGGTGGACACGGCTGCAAGTCAGCTCCACCACAAGATCTTTAAACTGTGAAGACTTAATTGTTTTCTTCATTTGAAGGATGAGGTTGAGTGTGCTCAACCTGCAAGGACTGTTGAAGTCCTCCTCTCACAGACACTAATTCTTCAGCCAGAGCTTCACAGCGTTTGTTAGCCTTTGCAAGTTTGTTCTCAGCCAGAGCTAAATGTCCTTGCAGCACCTGGGTGTACTCTTCTTTAACTTCGTACTGTTTTCCAAAGCTTTGCTCTCTTGTTTCAGCTCTTCAGGACTCTGTAGTATTGACTGGATGACACCTTAAGGACTTTAAGGACTCATTATGGATTACAGTCATCTCTGTTAATGATGACGAGTCAAGATTTTTGTGTCACGAGCTTGGATCTGCAAATATAAGTTCTTACATTCATTCTTAAAACGACTGTTCTCTTCATTAGCTCTGCTGACATGAGCTGTCAACTCAGTTAAGGTGATCATCAGCTTAGGCTTCCTGTCAATTTGACTTTTCAATCTAGAATTTCAGGAATTTGTTTGCTACCTGAAGATCCATTATCTTCTGCAAATATGAGTCAGAATTTCCTTGAATTTGACTCAATAGAGGATATTCCTTTTAAGGGGTTAAGACAATCAAACGTTTCTGTTAGAAACACTTTGTTTCTCAAAGTTTTAGTCAGGTGCTTGCAGTTAAGAAATGTTTCCATCTCTGCAGTTTCAAGACTCTGAATGGGCCTCGGACAATCTGATTTGAGCTTTTCAGACTTTCCAGTCAAAGTAAGATTGTTGCACACATTGTAATGTTCCCTCCTCGTTGGCCTGGGATGTCAATGGAGGCTGTCTTTCTAATGCGATTTCTTCCACGATGTCTGCCTTTTGCCATCTTGAAATGTTTTTTAAAAGGATGTGCAAAATGTTTGAAATCGTGTTTAACAATTTTGTGTGCAATGAGGTAAGCAATGACATAAAAATTAGTAGTTGCATGATCGATAACTATTCTGCCTGCACAGGTATAGTTTATATTGACAGACGTGGGAAACACTAGGTCTAAACTATGATCACAGGTAAGTCAGAAGAGATCATTTTGCAGATATTAGTTCTTAAGTTCTTCATCTCCAAAAGCTTCTGCTATTGGATTTGAAATGAACATGAAACGACGACATGTTGTGGAGGTTGCACTATGGTGTAAAGTTTAGCCCTGTTGTGAGAAATGCACTAAATGTACATCAAAGGTTTTTGTTATGTAAAGCTTTTATTGCATTGAGAGTTTTATTACACTGACAATCTTTTTGTACCGTTGCTTCTATCATAAAGTTTTATTGTTGGTTTAATGTTATCAAGTCTGTTGACCACATTCAATTGATGGATAAAGGTTCAACTTAAGCAGGTAAAAAGAAAACATGGTCTGGATACAAATAGTATACAATAAATAACAAAATACAAACTCCTACAACTGCCTAAGCAACTAAAATTTTTTGTAAATGCAATAATATAGAAGACATTTTGTAAGGGTGTGCAGCGGATTTTATCTGTTGTCACAATCCTTTCAAATATTATTATTATTTATTTTAAAGAAATGTTGTTTAAATCTCTGTATAAACTGTTTTCAGACTTATAGATACATGTGGTGAATTATTTTAAATTGTATGAATCGTAATTTGTCGGCCAAAACCTTAGTAAGAATGTGAGCACGCAGTAAAGTTAAAAAACAAAAAAAACGAAACCAGTTTTCCGGGAAGTGAAATAAACCGACACGACCCGAACGTATCAGGACGCGTCTGCTTTCGTCATGACGCAGCGCGACGTCGGTCGTTCGTCCAATAAGAAGCGGAGAACGGAGCTGAGAACAGGAGCAGATGATATGGCAGCTTCGAGCGCGGCCAGGTGGAACCTGCTTTGTTAACACGACTGGACATTCGGACATGATAGCCGCCTGAGCCGGCAGCGTCAGGACGGAGGCTCGACATGCTCTGCCTAATCCTGATCTCCGCCGTGTGCGGGGCGGTCCTGACGTTGGTTCTGGAGTTCCTGCTGATCTACAGGAGGAGCCCGGAGCCCGTCGGCAGGACGGTCCAGTATGTCAAAGTGCTGCCCGACACCTCGCTGAAGGATTACTTTAATACCCCGCAGGCTGAGCCCAGCCCGCTGCCGCAGGAAGGCTCAGCCTCCGCTGCCTGGAAGCAGCCGGAGGCCGCGCTCTCTAAGCCGCAGGAAGCGGCTGTCAGCGGCGGCAGCCCCAAACAGCCGGCGCCGCCGGTCGCTCACGGCGAGCCGGTGGATTCTGGCAAACCGGAGACCTGCCATTTCCTGAACGCGATTTTCCTGTTCCTGTTCAGGGAGCTCCGGGACACCCCCGTGGTGAGACACTGGCTCACCAAAAAGATCAAGGTGGAGTTCGAGGAGCTGCTGCAGACCAAGACGGCCGGGCGGCTGCTGGAGGGGCTCAGTCTCCGGGACATCTCTCTGGGGAACTCCCTGCCGGTCCTCAAGAGCGCCAGGCTCATGAAGCCCGTGCACCTGAACGAGGACGGCATGCCCGAGGAGCTCAACTTCGAGGTGGACATCGAGTACAACGGCGGCTTCCACCTGGCCATCGACGTGGACCTGGTCTTCGGGAAGTCCGCCTACCTGTTCGTGAAGATGAAGCGGGTGGTGGGCCGGCTCCGGCTGCAGTTCACCCGCATGCCCTTCTCCCACTGGTCCTTCTCGTTCCTGGAGGACCCGCTGGTGGACTTTGAGGTGAAGTCGCAGTTTGAGGGAAGGCCGCTGCCGCAGCTCACCTCCATCATCGTCAACCAGCTCAAACGAGTCATCAAGAAGAAGCACACCTTACCCAACTATAAGATCAGGTAGACTCCTCACAGAAAAAACACTGGGAAATGTTCAGAACTTTGACTAGAACGATAACACCAACTCTAGGTGATGTAACACTCAGAACAACCTAAAATACCTATTAAATTATAGCCATTGCTGTTGGTGTAATACACCTCCTGTCCACCAGGGGCAGACTTATAGAAATGCAAAGTTACTTTTTTACATAAATCAATTTAAAATATAATCATTTCATTGGGTATATGTGTCCTTCGACTGGATTAATACTGGTAAGTCGGTTGGATTGACAAATTTAGCAACATTATGCACACTAAAGTATGCCAAACATTTCGGGGCCAGCCAGCAAAAATTGACCCGATTCCTGGTCATTGACTGTATATGAGAACTGGGCCGAGTGAGTGTGACATCACCCATAGAAAAATGTCTTCCTTCCAGTTCCAACCAAAGGAAGTCAATTCAGTCGCCATTTTCTTTGCAATAGGAAGGCCGCCATGTCTGAGCCAGGCAACGTCAGTAGGCGGTGAATAGTTCGAGTCGTTCTGATTTAACGTCTCTATGGGAACCACTCTCGCCAATCGGGAGTCACTTAGGTGGAAGTCCACACCCCTTCAACTGCACGCAGGCATGGGAGAATCTGCCAATGAGACTTTTAGAGCGTTTGACACAAAATCACATGCTTTTATTGAGGCACCTGCTTGGTCACTTTATAGCTTGAATAACTTGCAGTACAGCAAAAATACCAAGAACATTTTAAGAAAAGATATTGGAGCCAGAATGGTTATTCTGACAAATGATATGCTTATTTCCCTATTGAAGTCTATGGGATTTTTTTGGCTTCTTGTTACCAGCAGGTACTACCTGTTTGGAATGGTCTCGATCACTTTGTTGCGAACGCTAAACATCCCAGAATGCTATTCTCCAATGTCGGTAAAGTAACCAAACGCTATGCGACATTTTCAAATATTAAGAAAAACAACAAACATTTGGTTCTATAAGAATAATGTGAAACCCTTCTTTTTTTTCATATAATGGTGGATGGTAAGCTAACGAGCAGTTCATACTGCCATCTAGTGGATGTTTGGGTGAATTGGCGGCTCTCGTGCTTGGCCTGGATCATCTGATGATGTGAGAGCTAGAAGTAGAAGTATTGCACCCCAGCACGGATCTGTGAAGATTCCCTGATGAGTCAGCCCTAAATCTCCATTTCCTTTGTGTGGGTTTTTTTAACTTCCACAACCACTTTCAACCCATGTTACATTTATGTAACAGCTGAATATTATCTAACTTTTAAAACAGATTATTTTCCATCTTTACTCGTTTTGTGACAGTATTAAAATTTGCTAAAGCTTCATTCTGTTTAGGGGGGAATGTTGACTGTTCACTTTAGTATTTTTTTTAAAATATGAAAGTGGTCTTCTCCCTCCACCCCACTGCAAAAACAGCTTCTCCAACAAGAGAAATAGCTTGATGTTTGGAGCGTTGTCTCAAAGTTGGAGGTTCTGGAGATCAAGGCTCGTTTTGCGTGCAGCTTTCCTGTGTCTGTGCAGAAATTGGCTTTAAGGTCTTAGTTTGTGATGGATTCTCACCCTCATGACTGCTGGAACAAGACTGGATGCAAACCAACACACTGCAGAGCCTCTCCCTACAGTTTCAGCCTCCTCATGCCTCCAAGCAAACACCAGTACACATGTCATATGAGATCTTTTTCAATGCCGTCTTTCTCTTGGTTTTCTGAGCCACAAGCAGCAGCAGCAGCAGCTGAGGCTGCTGTTAGGAGCTCACCACAAACTTCCTGAAACAGGAGCATCCACCACTATCAGACACATACACGTTCCTAAATCGATAAATAACATGAATCTTTTTGAAATGTTTATTTTGTGAAGAAAAAAGTGCATTTGAACGAAAAAAGTGGTCAAACAGACGAGTGAATTCAATCAAAGGTGGAAAAAGTTTCTTACGTGAGAAGGTCTCGCCCTAGAGCGAAAATCGATTTAGTTTAACACAAAACATTTCAACAACCTCACAACTAAGAGAACATGTTCTTCAGCAGCTAAACAGTGGATCTACAATCTGAACACCAGTGTGTTGAAGGTGTGACAGCCTGCTGTCCGGAATAGTTTCCTATTGGATATCTGTTGGGAATTCCCACACTTTTGAAGTCCGAGTGACCTCCTGCGGAACGCGGGTTGTGTTCAAAGTGCGTAGCATTAATCCGCCCTGCGTGTGCCGACAGACTCACACAGCCGATGAAATTGATTACATGAAGATATGGCTGCAGCCCATATGATGGATTTGGAGAGTGAAAACAGCTGTCCAGACATGCTCTCTGCAGCTTTTCATTATGTCACATTCAGGCTCTGCATCCATCAAAGAAAACGCTGCTCCTTCCTTTTCTGCTATTTATTTACTAAACGGAAAAACACATGAGCCCAAAAACAGGACAGTTCTTTTAGACCACAGTTATACTAATCATGAATCAAAGTGAGAATATTTCATCAAAATACAGTCTTGTCTATGGTCCGGAATATAAATTAACAATAACATAATTAAAGGAAAGAGTCTAATAATATCATTTTAAGGATGTAAAGATTCTCACAATTACTCTAAAGAATCCTAATGAAAAACGGAGAAACAAATACATGATTTTAACTACATTGTTGTTCTGCAGTGTATTAAGTTCAAAATGAAATTTAACTTATTCTTTATTTTTTCTAGATTACTGAGAATATTTTCTGAAATTTTACTTCCTTTATTTAATTAACTTCAACTAATTTAATCTCTAGTTTTATGTTAATTCTATAAAAAAATTTTAGGACGTTTCTAGAGTCTGTCTCATAACTGAAGTCGTGCCCAAAGAAGGTTTAAACCAAAACAACTAAAATTACTTTTCGGTCCTTTTCTAATCATTTTAGATTACTGGGATTCCGTTCAGCCCAGAATATTCCAGTAAAACGGTCTGTAGATTACATTTAGCACTGTCTAGTGTAATCCTGAATCAGTAAAAACAAAGAAAAACATGTTTCAAAGTTTTATGGGAATTTTGGCTTTAAAAGATTTTTTTTCTCGTAACACACTCATTTTTTTACATGATGTGTTTATTCCTAAAAA
This sequence comes from Oryzias latipes, assembly GCF_053564925.1. Lineage (NCBI taxonomy): Eukaryota > Metazoa > Chordata > Actinopteri > Beloniformes > Adrianichthyidae > Oryzias > Oryzias latipes. The sequence continues at coordinate 11,844,229 of NC_136251.1, forward strand.
TAAAATTAAAAAACGGTTAAAGAAAACTAAACAACTGAATTTAGTAAGTTTAAATTTTTAAAATTTTCTAAAAAATACATGTGTAATGTTAATGTTACTAATTAGGAATGCAGTATTTATTATGTTATTGTTATAATAATAGACTTCAGTGGATATTCAAAAAACATCCTCTTCATTTTTTCTACTGATATAACCAAAATGCTTTCCACACACATTCACACACTGATGGTGGCGTTCAGTGTCTCGCGGCAGGACACTTCCACACGCAAGCGGGCGAAGCAGGAATCAAACATGCGAATCCTCCTATCAAAGGTCAACCACTCCTCTCCTGTATCACAGCCGCCCCAAAAGAAGGAGAATTTTTAGGTGCTCTGTAAAAGCTTACACGAGTTTCCTTCTTGTCTGAGAGCAGAAATCAACAATAACTATCAATAGTTTGTATTTAATAAAATATTACTTACTAATATTAGCAGAAAAATCTCCCAGCAACTTTAAATTGTTTAAAAAAGTAAACATTCTTATCAACAAAAATGTCAGTTTTTTGTAAATGAAAAAACTTAAGTTTGCGGTAAAAGATTTGAAAAAAATGACAACAAAATCTTCATTTAGTTGGTAGTGCAGGACTGCTGAAGTGTCTCTTTAGCCTTCAACACACTGTGTGAATGTGTATCATAATCATAATGGGTTGTTAATTGTGGCTCTAAGCAGACCGTGGTTCAAGATTGCTCCACTTTACATCAACTTAATCCGCCTCCATCCAGAATCATGGTAATCATTATTTCCCTAATTCTATTATTTGGTAAATACTTCAGTTTATGTAAGAATCAAAGGTTTTAATGGACTTAAGCATGTGCATGCCTTCAGAAAGCAAACAAAATGAAAGCCTGCAGCCTGCTAAAAGTGTATATCCATGCACAATCAGATAATAACTAAAGACCCACTCCAAGAAAGATGGTGTTTGAGTGTTTTCATATGTTGTTGTGTCATTTTTCTGATTATGGAAGAAAAATACTACGAAAATTAAGCTTAACACTGTATTTCTGAATATTTCTTAATTCAAATCATTGCTAAAACATTCATCTTGCCCATAAATCTTTCCAGTTTTCTTTTTCTAAGTGCAACCGCATGTGACACTGAAGCCCTTTGTAAGCTAACGGAGTAATGCTGCACAGACAGAAGGACTGCAAGAACAGCTCACTGCTTACCATTCCATGCAAACCCCTGAAACTGCAGTCACACGGACTGTCAAGCAGAGTAAGGAAAGCAGAATGCCAATAGAGAAAGTTAAAGTCAAAGAGAAGGACTTCATAAAACTGCTTGCTCCTTATTCTACTGTGTTTACCTTTTATCCTACAAATGAGGCTGGAAGAAGGAAAGCAGCAGGCATTTTGGCAAAACTCTGCAGAAATTCAGCAGCTCAGAGGAAGTATTTACACACGCCTGTGATGCAGGTTAGTGTAACTGGATCTCCAGCTGTCCTCTGGAGAGCAGCAGCAGCTTCCTCACATCAGCGTGACGCCACATGATAAATGGCCTGATTCTCTCTGTGTTCTACAACTGTGTTTCTCACCCGTCCACTTACACTCGGGCGTCCGTCCTCCAGCGACTCCGTTTTTCTGCAGTCACATGGTAAAGGGCTCATCAGGGTTTCTGGTTGTAGTCATTTCTACGTCTTCAGTCTGACCTTGAGCCGTAGGTTTGGGTTGGAGCTCCAGTGTTGTCATATGGGAGCATCCATAAGCTTTACTCTTCATGAGGGGGGAGATCATCTTCTGGAAAACATGCTCACACTTTGCTGCAAAAAGAATATTCTCTTATTTTTTTCTAATACTTAGCGTGACTATCCGACATCATGATGGATGACAAGACAAAGCTTGATGAAATTACAACCTTTTGGTTTTTCTGATATTCCTTGAAATGTGTATAGTTTTATGTCAAATAGACCTTTGACACAGTTGATTGTTCTGGATAAATCTATCCATCCATTTTCTTCACCCACTTTCTCCCTTTCGGGGTCACAGGGTTGCCAGTTTCTAACCTGGCTACTGTTGGGCGAAGGTGCGGTACACCCTGGACAAGGCTCCAGCTGGTCGTTGGACCACCCACTCGCACACTCATACACACTCACAGGGAAAAATTGGAGTAATCAATCAACCTATGAAGCTTGTTTTTGGAGTTTGGGAGGAAGCCGAAGTGCTTTACTAATTACTTTTTGTGTCCGCGCAAAATTCTATGACACCAAGTCTTTCGTATTGGAATAGAGCTGTGAAAGAAAAAGTCTGGAGCAAGATTTGTGAGATTTGAACAAACTGAGTAGATGTGCTAGTATCAGGTAATGAAAGACCAGTGTGAACACTATATGCATTCAAGAACCCGTGTTCAGTACGTTCTTGAGCACCCCACGGCCGGTGTGTACGTAGCAGATGTGGTGAAAGGCCTATCATGACCTTTTGATCTGGCAGGAACGTCCTAGCAAAGTTCACATAAGATGCAGGCATGAAGAGGAGTTTCTCGTGACTTCCTCAGAATGTGCTGTGGCTGCCACTCTCACCAATCAGGAGCTTGTTGGAAGGCCACAGTCCTACTACACGGAATCCGTCAACGAAACATTTCAAACATTCAACAGAGAGACTACCTACTTTTATTGAGGCCTCTGATTGGTCAGTTTATAACTTGAATACCTAACACTACAAAAAATGAGATCAAGAATATGTTTAAACAATGTATCAGAGCAAGAATGGGTATTCTGACAAATAGAATGACTGAGCAACAGCTGTTTATTTCTCCATAGACGTCTACGGGATTTTGTCTTCTTTGAGCCATCAGGTACTTCCTGTTTGGAACGTGAGGGGGGGAGGGGTCACTTCGTACAGCTCTCATATATAGTCAATGGCTGAATGCATTTTATTTTCTTAAACTCTTGAGACTGATGGGTATATTTGCATCCATTATTGTGAATTCTTAGTATTTTTTCCCCAGAATCTGTTATTTCTATGTGGATGCGCTGGGGCCGGATCAGAACTGTCCGCTTTGAGTCATGAAGTGGAATGTGCTGCTCTGTGGCCTGAATCCATAATCTCTTCCTGCTCTTAGCAAACTGACTTGATCCCCTCAGAATATTAAGCATTTTCCGGTCATCTTTTAAGAGGTCAGTGCGTCTCCTGGAACAAAAACTCTGTCTCTTCTCTGCTCTGGAGTCGTGACTCTGCAGGGGGATGCAGACCCTGTCTTTCTTCCAAGATGCATAGAAGCCAAACTTTATCTCACTTTAGTTCTTTTGTTTTGTAAATGAATGTTGAATCACCCATCGGTATGTTTAACTCTTTAAAGTAATCTTTCTTATTCAGACTTTGAATAAAACAGAGCATTGTAGTTAGAACCTGGATGGAACTGGACTAGAACAGATTTTAGTTTATTTTTTCTTTTCTTGCTTGAGTTGGGTGTTTTTCATGCATTCTTCGTGTAGCTGCTTCACCTCAGGACTAAACTGAAGCATTAGAAACCAACTCAAATGAAATGAAAACATTTGGCGAGACTTTTTGGTCCTCTTTTTGCTGGTCTTCCTCTAACGCCCCATCTTCCTCCTCATCAACTTGCAGTTTCACACTTCATTGGTGTTCAAACTTTTTGCATTATTTAAACTATTTTAATAGCATTAAGTGGAAATGTTGTATGTAAACATTTAATTGCAGTGGCAGACATTTCATTTGAGCAAATAGTAAATTAGTACATCTTAATACCAAGAAAGGTTTATCAATTTTGGTCAATTTTTGTCACTGTTCATTCTCAGTTAGCTGGTTGTAATAAGCATGTGCCTCTTGATACTGAAACTTTTGAAAAAAAACAGCCACAGTCTTTTGGCTTATTAGGCAAAGTTGTTTTATATTTGACTAATAAAACATGAAAATCTTTACTTGTCCTGGAAGCGGCGTACCTCACTGTCAACTTTTCCCTTTTATTTACTGTTGACATTTTAGAAAAGAGCTAGAATGCGTTGCAGAAAGGTCGTGCAACAGAGTTGCCACAGATTTACAACAACGGCTTAAAACGTAATTTAGCCAACCACAATCAAAAAAATCACACAGAGTTATTTTGTATATTGGGATTTTTATGAAAGGAGCCTGCTGGCCGGTGGAAATTTGAATGTGGGCCTTATCTAGTCCATGAGCCGGACTTTGGACATGCCTGCTGTGGCGAGTTTTTCATCCATTTCAACCAGCTTTTGGAAACCTCAGAGAATTATGTTCTTGAACTTTCATTCATAATAAGGCTTTTATAAAAATGAACACTTTGTTAATTGAAGTAAACCCTTCAAAATAAAGCTGTAAAGCTGTTTGGGGGGCATGAACCTATAAATAAAAAGAGGATTTATTCCTAGAGATTTTGAAAAGCAAGTTTAGGATCAAAAAGAAGTGAATGTCCATATCACTGTGGCCTTTCTTAGACATTTTATTATCTGATCATATAAGATTTTGGATGTGTTTTCAAACCTGAACTAAGTCTTCTTATTTGAGGGATTCAAATGGTGGCGTTGGAGCAGTTGGGCCTCCTGTGACGCCTCCTGCAGAGCAGGACGACAGCCTGAGAGGCTTTGCTGTCTCTCTGTGGAGCCCAGCATCAGTGGTGTGGGAGGTTAAAGAGGCGGATGTGAATGCGATGCATTTTCAGAACTGCCTGTTGAACACAGGCGTTTATTTCTCCGGCGGAGCTATGTGTGTAGGAGAGCACCACAGCCAAGAAAAGCTCTCGGAACGGGTGTCCGTGAGCTGCCATTGTGCAGGATGGGATGATGTAATGGAGCCTAAGATGCGGAGTGCCGGGCCTTGGGATTCGTTGAGTGGCACAGATGGTAGTTCAGTGGAGGGCGGGGCAGGGAAAGCAGCCCTCTGGAGCTAATCCAGGCATTACGGCAATCATGCAAGCAGCTATGAGGGAATAATAACTGGCAGCCAAATCTGGGATGGGTTCTCTCATGCTTCTGCAGCCTGTGCTGATTAATATCCTTGACACCATAATGATTGAGGTTATGAATGGTTAAAACAAAAACTGCTTCCCTCTGCCGGGACAGGCATCTGCTTCTCTGTTTGTGACACTTGGGTGAGGGTGAGAAACCTCAGCGTCTAAACTAAGTCAGGAGCAGAAGATGTAGCAGTTCAAAGGCGTCAGAGCTGTTGTCTTCGTCATGCTTTGTGTCACATAAAACACCTGGTTTCCGAGGGACACATTCATACTTTTGGCTTTAACTTCCATACATGAACAACTAGGAGTGATCGAGCCGTTGTTATGGTCCAGTGTGTGGAAATACTGTGAAATTTACAAAGACAGAGAAGTTGTAACCCTTGTGCTATCTTAGATGACCCCACCCTGTCATTGATGTGCTCTCCATACCATGACAAAATAAAGGTGGAAAGATTTCATGTAATCCATGGACACCAGTGAGGTTCACAAATCATTGAAGAAAAAAAGTTCAGCGCACTGTCTAGTAGGTCTAGATGACCCAACTCCCAACGTTAAAATGCCTAGGATAGCACAAGGGCTACACAAGTCACTTGTTTTTAAAGCCTTTAGTAAAATCCCAAGACAACACGACTGATCTCTCCAACTGCCTCTTGAGACATCATGGCCAAAGATCGATTTTAGGTCAGTGAATCAGAATCATTCAGTAACGATAACCTAATTATGATTTGAATCGAATCCTTGTTAAAATGATTCGTTACACCCCTAGTGATTAAAAAAGGAGACGTTAACTCTATAGGTGAAATAAAAAGCAAAGAAATGTGATGAAGAATTCTCCATTTATCCTCAGTGTAGTTGGCCATGAGGAAGTTTCTAGTTTTGTTGGTCTTTTACTTTAAGGGCGACTCCCATCAGATAACCCAAACAGGTCTGAGCACAAAGCCCGGCTAGTGTGGCTGCTGTGATCCATGACCAGATATGAAAGAATGAAGTTTAGTGGCGCTGGCTTGCAGAGGTGAAGTAGAGTTTAGTTGAGTTGTCTGTGGGGAAAAACTGCTAACTTCAAACACCACCTATCTAGAACAGTGGTCCCCAACCATTATCAGGCCTCGGACCGGTTTAATGTCGGACGATATTTTCACGGACTGGTCTGAACGGGGCCAAAGTCTACGGCTATGCCGGAATTCCTTCACTATTCATCACCATTTTGTAGTGCTGTCCGGATCTACAATTCTAAAATCAAGTGCCCTAGAAAATTCCAAGAAGTCTCTGCAAAAAAACAATGTGCATTGATGCTCACTAGATTGGCAAATATAGACCACAATGCATTGCGTTTGAACAATTTTTGCCAAAGAATTGTATTTAAATGTTTTTTTTTAAATAAACCATCAATGTTTCATCTTCAGAGCACATTGCATATTTTTTACTCAGGAAAATTTTCTGTGCTCATGTTTCTTAAGGATGCCTGCATTATTTTCCCTTTCTGTAGAAAAATTCATAAACGTCATTTTTACAAGTTTACACAGATCAGAGGCAACTGTCACAAATCAGCAACTTTATTTGATTGTATCTTCATTTTCTGGAAAAATGTTTGCGGCTGGTTTAAACTTAAACTTTGTGGTGAAGAGTTTCCTGTTTTATGTCAAAGCGGATGCTAAAAACTGGATGCTAACTTTAGCTGTGTCTGACTTTTTAGGTGCGATAGATAAATGAAGCAAAATACAATGACCCAACGTAAAACAGTTGTTTTCCCAAAATTTATTAATAAACACAAATCCACCGTATCTGCTTTTATCTTCTGCGTGTATGAAAGATTCAAAAGTTATACAAGCTAGCAGCTTCTGGTACGTAACGACTGTCTCAATAAATCCGTGTGTTGAGAAAGATTCCCTGTTTTGCTGGTAAATAGCAGCATTATTTTTCTTTTAAGTCAAAAGCTCTTATTCGGTTTCCTCGCTGACTTTTCTCCCTGTTTGAAAAAGAGCACATTTGTGACATAGAAAATACATTGGGTGGCCCACAATTTCTGCTCCATTCTGATGCATCCGTTTGCAGACGAGTAGAGCCATGTTTGTCTTTGTTTTCCTCGTCTGAGCTGGAATCTGGATCTAAACTGTACGGCTGGATAGCTTCAATTACTGCTCGCCATTTTTGTTGACTTGGGTGGTGTGAGGGCTCTAAGCTAACAGGAGAGCGTTTAAACTGAGGTAAAAAAAAACAAAAACTCAGAGGTAAATATGTAATAAATTCCTGCCACTCTGCAAAAACTATATTCTAAAAAGAAGACACAGGTTTTTTGTTTTTTTTGTTTTTAATCTTAATGAAAAGACCACTGGGAACACTTAAAAGATATATCAAAAGATGATCGGAGTAGGACTAAAAGCCTTTTCTCTCATCTGCAGGCTCTTCATCTCTCCATTTATTAATGGTTGGTAAACAAACAAGAAAATAATATACTGCCACCTAGTGTATGGGGTTGAAACGGTGCCTCATTTATTTACGAGTGTGATTGGCTGTACTAAATCTTAAAAAATGATCAATCAGTTCCAGTTACCTTGTTTTATCTTTGAAGTTTGAGCTAAAATATCTAATTTTTCTTATTTTCTCTGTGGTTTTGGAGCAGAATCTAGAAGCATCACCCCCCTTGACCCTACAGTTTGTTAATGTTTTCTGTGTTCACCATGAAGGAGCGATGCTCCAGCAGTGAAGTAAAAACTAAAGGTGCCGGCTCCTCAACACAAGCTCAGACCGTTATACATGAGCAGTTGAACTGTTGTGTCCGCTCTCACACAGATAATGTGCAGCTTCATCTCTTGTTATGCAAGAGCAGCGTCGATACGAGCGCCGCTTTTCCCCCTCTGTCACTTCCTGTGTGTGTGTGTGAAGGGGGGGGGGGGGGTCCGGTGCACTGGGCCATTTTAGAAGTGCTCCAGTTTCCTTTCAGCTGTCCGCCGGCTGCAGGAACGCTCATCGATCGGACGGCTGTTTTTGGCTGAAGGCCTGGAAGAGAGGCCTGATGATGTTTGTAGAACAACAAAACTGTAATTGCCTGCTGCCTGGACGGCTGCAGTTTGAAACTCTCCGTCAGCCGCTCCGTAGTGCCATTCCACTTCTCTGTTTTATGAGCTTCTCAGCAGATTAACAGCACTGCAGTAAATTCTGGTCACTGTTGGGTCTTCTGTATAAACTGCCACACCTATAACTGCCGGACAAACTATGCTGTCAAATTACATCAAATGAGTAACTTCCGAGGTGGGAAGACGAGTTTTTTTTTTAAAACAAAAACCAAAATTTATATATATATATATTTTTACTTATTTATTCAGAAGGTTCAACTTCAGGTCATTTGTCTCCATCTTCCTCTTTTCTGTTGCTTTTCTTGTCTCTTTGGGACAGGAGCTTTCTGCTTTTCATCTGATCTTTAACACCAGAGGAAGATTGAACGCAGCTTTACGACAGAGTGGATTTCCATTTCTAAGGGAATAGTGAGGGGTGGCAAAGCACAGCAAAGAAATGATGATCCAAAACTTGTTATTGTTTCAAATCTTGTCTTTTTGAAGTGTTTTTTTGTGTGACATTTTTATTGTTTCAAATCTGTTTTTAGAGACTTTCTGCTGCTAATTCCATATCTCTAAATACTATAAACTGAAGATTATACACACAACCTTTCAGGAAATGTTGTCTAAAACCTGTACACAAACTGCAAGAAACATGCAACCAAGCAAAACTAAAATGCAGATTTTCTAATCAACTATTCTAGATCATTTTATATATCAGTCCAGATTGGTCAGGTTCTTTCTCAGGGGAACCAGCTGTGTGATTTACATGCACAGAATGTGGAGACGCTGCTCACAGCGAGAAGTCCCTGGTTTGGCTCAACGGTTCTTGGGAATCCTTGAAGTCAAGGTGTGTCAAACAAAAAACAACAACAACAAAAAAAGTCACAGTGTGTAAACTGGTCCACTCCAGGATGCAAAGTTCCGACTTTTGCTTCAAATCTCAGTGAAAGTCAAATGTCCTGGACCGTTTCTTTGCTCTGAGGATGAAAATCAGTTTGCATTGGGCGTTTCTGTGGATTCAGCAGCTTCCAGAATTCATGAACAGAAGAAACAAATGCAGCACATTTGAATTTTTTTTAGTTTTTATGTGGAAACGTTTGCCTGACTGGCAGCAGAATCATCAGAGGGACCTGAGGCTCTCAGGCTGCAGACGTCTAAATGGTTCAATGTTTCTGTGATCTGTAGAGCAAATAATCACCCGTTGTCACTTTTGATCCCCTTTTTTAAATTTTAGCCTCACTTCCACAAAGCCTCTGTTTGGACTCTTTTTTTTTTTTTTTTTTTTTTTTTTTTTTGGTTTTGCTAAAGTTCTGAAATGCAGAAACTTTTGGATACTTCAGGCCTGAAGCAAAGTATCCGAACTTGCTGTTTTTTTTTGTAATCTAACAGAAAAGTGTTCAAAGTCAGTTTCAGAGCAGCACAGAGGGATCAATAGAATACAAAACCTGCAGTTCGACTGCTTAGTCATGGTTTCCTTTTATAGAAGTGTTAACAAGTGTCTGCGTTAGAACGCCATGAGAGAGCCTCTTATCAGAGCTTGGCTATAGCCAGATGCTGGTTACATAATTAACAGGCATGATTAGTCTGAGCAAAGTCCCCAGGGCCAAACGGGAGCAGCAGGATCCCAGAAAAGCCCAGGCTGGGTGTGTTAGCTGATAATTCATGACGGTGGTGGGTTTCGGTCCAGCTGAGGCCAAATCCCTCCCAGCAGTCACCAGGAAAAGCTGTGTGGATGCTCTCCTCGCTCCCGTCAGTGCTTTCCTGCAGACCTGCTGCCGCTTTTCCACTCCAAACTAAAAAATAGGAGCTCAAAATTGTGTTTTTTCTCTGATTTAAATGACATTTTTGTTTCAGCAGATTGTGCGCTAACAACCCCTTTGGTGTGTTTTTGTCTTTCTCTCTGCAGATACAAGCCCTTCTTCCCATTCCAGGTGCAGCCCCCCCAGGGGTCCCCCTGCGAGCTGGACCTGTCTGTCCAGGACAGCCGGCTGGTTGAAGGCAGGCTCAGAGTCACCCTCATCGAGTGCAGCAGGTGAGACTCCAGTTCATTCTGGAATTCCCCACATTCCTGATTGATCCCGACATTCCCATTCACGCACTTTGATCGGAAGGTTTACCCCCCTTCCTCTTATCCCCGTCCTGTTCCGAGGCGGTTTTCCAACATTAAAACTCAGCCTTAAAAAAAAAACATTTGGTCTCATAAATGTTTCATGGAATAAGTGTTTGTTTCTGCCTTTTTCTGAATCTGGAATGTTTAAATTTTAATCTGGAAAAGGCTGGAATCAATTTCCCGAAGCTTCTGCAGCTGCAGAGGCCTGGCCCGGGCCGCCTCGGATAGGGTGGTGCGTTTGCTCTGCACGTGTTTCTGAGCGCTCACAAAGCCTCAGTGAGGCTGGTTTTATGGTGCATAGGATGATCGGATCAGGCTCATCTATTAATGATGAGCCTTGGCCATTATAATCATCTGCTCTTTCTGCTCTCACTGCCCCGTTACATCACACTGCTGTCGTGTTTTTTCCTCTCAACACGGTGGGGCTTCGTGGGTCATTATCTGAAGTGCATGAGGTTGTCCAGCAGGGGGAGCCATATGCTTTTTAAAAAAAAAAAATATATTTCTTTCAGGATTGTGAATAAAAATGACAGTTTAGAGTTTCATCCCGCGTTTATTCCTCTGCAGGTTGTTCATCCTGGGCTCGTACGACAGAGAAACCTACGTTCACGTGACTCTGGAGCTCAGCAGCTTCCAATGGAAGGAAAAGACTCGCAGCTCCATCAAACAGGTGGGTATCCTTCTTCTCCGCCTCTGACTCTGCTCTTCCTCTAAACATCAATTAAAAAAACCTTTAAATTCATTGTCCAGAGTACCTCTTTCTTTTAAAAATAACTCTTTTTTTTCAGTGTTAGGGTCACTTTTGTAAATATCAGTTCCTGTAATTATTAAGAAAAGATAATTGAATGATAAAAAAACTCATTGTTAATATGACCAGGCAAAGCAGTTTTAACAAAACGTTCAAACAAACAAAAGAAAACAAAATTCTATTGTTTTATGGGCCAAAACGAGTTCTGAGTCACAGTATATTATTTGAGTGTACAAACAACATTAAACATTCAAATCTACTGATAGTAATCTTATGGTCCTTGTTTAAGGTTAAAAATGGCATTAATTTTACAAACAAAAACATTCAATTGTTGTAAGGATTGAAAACTTCCACATCATTTCTAAAAATGTTTGAAATTACTCAACATTCACTTTTGAGAAAATATTTTTGATGCTTTTATGGTGTTTAAAAAAAAAAGATATTAGGTCTTTTGCCTTCCATTATGCAGTTGATCTTTTTTGACAGATTCATCAAGTCTGTGGACATTTTTGGGAAAATTGTATTTGTCTTTCTTAAGAAAAAAATGAAAACCTCTTTTTAGCTTTGGGATAGGTTTTTTACTTATGTATTAATTCGTGTCATGGACTGATTCCTTTGGTTTTTATTGTGTGAATGTTTGTTCATGTTTTTTTAATAATAATTTTTTTTAATTTAATGTTAAGTGCCTCGAGTTGTCCTGCCACAGAAAATACATAAAGTTCAAATTTGAATTCTTAAAAAGACTGTACGACCGCTGTCAGCCGCTTCTTAAGATGCAGTGAGATGGTGTGTGCTGTCAAACCAGGATCGGCCTAAAGTGAATGAAAAACCAGATTGTAAATTTGAAAAACAAACACTGTAAGAAAAAAAAGAACCTAAAATGAAAAATAACTTTTTTTTTTTTTTTAAGCGTCTGCGGTTTTGTGTTTTTAAATGTTGTTTTTGTTTCTCTTCCACTTCGCTTTCAATCCTCAGTTGACAGTTTTATTTCAGGCTTCACGCTTTTGGCGTTGACCCTGTTATTTGATGGGGCTTCGAGCCCATTAGACACGATTGCCACCAGGTGGTAAAGGTTATGGTGACATCATTTCCTCCCATCATATTTAATTTGTTCTATTGACGCTGTTTTTTTCAATCACTTTAGACTGATCCTGATTTGATACTATAGAAATGAGGAGCCGACAGCGGAATAAATGCAAAGAGGGCGCCAAGAAACCTGACATAAATACTCTCTACTGATGCTTCCCTATAAGAAATAACAGAAGAAAAGAGGCATGTCCCGTGTTAAAAATATAAGAAAAAACATGAAAGGACATTTATTAGAAACTCATAAGATCAAAATGAAAAAAAGAACAAATTTCAGACCAGAAATATCTGAACACAACAAAAAACAACCATTGAGCCAAGGGCTAGAATATCAATATTTCCGGATTCAAATGTCAGCTGAGATTCTCTTCCAGAGACCCCCTTGAGCTGGGGGGCTATTAGAACAGATAAATGAATTAGTTTTCTTTTTTGACAAGTAGATACAATTCAGATAAATCTCCCTGTTGCAAAAAAACGGTTTAACCACAAAAATAAATAAATTTTTGTTTAAAAGTTGCTTAAGTACATTTACTGCAGGCAGTTGGTTAGCGAGACTATTTGTGTCCAACACGAGACGTTTTCTCCTTCTAGTTTTCCATAAAATCTCTTTTTCTGAAGAAAAGCTGAATTAAAGATCACCTATACCGTGTCAGTAGTGCCGTCAAGCCAGCAGGGGGCTCCACCAACCCACATTTAACAGTGCAAACTTCAGAAATGTCAACTATTTTCATTTTTTAAAGCTAAATCCATTTTCAGTTTTTTATATTTTGTGGTTTGAGCACTAAAGTAGACGGAGGTTGTGCTCTTGATGAAGAACACGTGCTGCTTCCCAATCGGCTGTCAGGTACAGCTATGCTGCACATGATGCATATTGTCATCATAACAAATTAATGATGGCGGAGTTTCATCTTCCTCGTGCTGATTAGATTGTCCCAATGTTGACATTTTGAACAGCAAAGAGCATTTCGAGGCCCCTCTAGCAAAACCTTTTCTAATTGCTGCAATTTGGAGATATTACAGGCATGGCGTCAGCCCGGTTTGGAAGTGATTAATGAGCGTTTTACAGGCAAATGTCAGGCTTAATTATTGCCTGTCGCTGCAGCAAAGCTTCCCTGCACACTTTTCTGTGACATTTGCAACAGTTCAAGGATTATCTGTGATATCCTCGGACAGCTCAGGAGGTGGAGGAGCCATCTGCCAATTGGGGAAGTTGATGGTTTGAATCCTAGGGTGTTTGTCAGGAGGACACCAGGGCCACATTATGAGCGAGGAGGAATACAATCGTTAACGATCATTGGTTTGTATGGTGAAAGCACTGTGATCTGAAAGTCACTGTTAATGTGGTTTACCGTCTCTGCAGTTCGAATCTCTTCCAGCAGGGGGCAGTAACACAGCAGAATTTGACCATCATGCTTTTTTCCATTTCTCTGATTCAGATCAGTGTTTGGGGGGGAAATGTTTCTGTGATATAGAAATTAAATGTGCACCTATATTTATTTACTTTAGTTCCAACCTTGCAAAAGGATTTGTTCTTTTATGTTTTAGTTTTCCAAACCAAAGTTTTTTTTTTCCACAAAATGTGTATAGTAAATCATGATCAAAATGCTTTATTGATGTCCTGGAGGCCTTTAGAAATGTTCTGATTTTTTTTTTTCTCGATGAGCTGAAAGAATAACTGAATTTAAGTTTTTTTCTTTTGGGTTTGTTCTTGCACTGCAATTCAGAAAAAGTTCTAAGGGAGCTCCAGCTCTGAAAAATACTCCAGTTTCTCTTGATTCACCTGCTTTCTTTGGAGCAGACATATTGTCATACTGACTAGAAAGAAATAAGGACTCAAATATTACAAACACTATGTTCTATTTATCAGCTTGACCGTAGTTTGCTCCAAAATTCATTTGGTCAATATTTTTTTACGGTTGGTGCTCTGTGACACATGGATCCAATCATGCTGCTCAGTTTTTAGAGCAGTCTCTGGACTTTTAGGTTTACTTTACGCAACAACCAAGTTAAAGTTTTGCTGTTAATCTACATGACAACAATAAAAAATATTGTCATAGTTCTCAGTGTTTTGTCTTTTAGCATCTATACTTTTTTCGAGACCTTTAAATAAAAAATTTTAATCGGTAAATCTTCTGCAGAATCCCTTAAATTCCGGTGAGAAGCTGGATGGAAAATGAGTGAAACGCAGATGAAAAAAGATATTTTGTGCCTTAAAAATATATCGGAAACCTCAAATAGGTCAGAAAACATTTTTTAAGAAAAGATTGATGCAATATAATAGATTTCTATTAAACTAAACCCATCACTCATTTTTTCCATTTTCATTTTCATTAATCTTTTCATTTTAATGAGTTGGAAGGATGAAAATGTTTCTACACAATAAAATTCCTTACTTCTAATTAGAGTCTTTTCTAGTAGTTTAATTTCTATCGGTCAAATGAAGAGGATGTCTACAGTGGAAATAGCTTTCTGTCCCCTTTAGCTTGTTTTTTGATTGATTTTAATTTTAAGTTGGTTTATTTACTAAACCAAAATCAATCAAGTGGAAATAGTTTCTAAGTCCCCTTTAGCTGATTTTCTGATTGATTTTGATATTTAGTTGATTGATTAACTAAATCAAAATCGATCAAGTGAGAATAGTTTAGTGTTCCTGTTTAGTGTGTTTTACTAGTTAGTGAAAAGATATTGGAACGAACTCTTCTAACTAGTGAACTGGAGCGCTGAGCTTCACCAGAGCAGGCAACGGTGCTGTCAGCTCTCCAATCAGTCATGAATATCCAACCTTCATTTCAGCCTTTCCAAGTGGACCCACTTCAAAGCGCTCGAGTCTCCTTTTTTGTTGATGCACGCATCCAAATGCAGATTCACGGTGGCATTTCAGGCTGATTTATCAGACGTCTCCAGTCTGCATGTCCTCAGCAGGACTCTGTAGTCAGGATTAAAGGCTATACCATCTGGAAAAGGTCACTGTCCATCCCCCTCTTCTTCCTCCCTTGATGGTTTCCAGATATGAGCCTCCATCGCTGGCCTGGTGAAAACAGTTGCTCTCTCTGTGTATGCTAATAGCTTTGGTGTCATTTAAATATATTTGCAGTGGAAGCTTCTCATGTCTAGGCGCCCGTCCTCCCTTACAGGCCAGTTCAGCCTCTAACTGCATGTCACTGCACAGTCTGTACTGAATGTGCCTGAATCAGTACTGCCAAGGATCTCTTAACTTCTGTTTTGGTCTCACTTCTTGAAAATATTCTGGATTTTTTTCTGTTATTGAAGCTTGATTGTGTTGTCAAACCAGAAGAAGATTCTTTTTTAACGGTTTCATTCATCTGCAGTCTGGACCGTGCTCTAGCTGCAGTAGTGCGAGTACTTGACCTTGACTTTGTCATTCTGTCTTTTTGAGTTTATATCAGCTGTGCTGTGCTAAAGAGGCTGCCTGCCGTTAATACAGTTTGCTTCTGTGGACCGCAGGCTCAAATGATTCTGCTTAAAGTTGCTTTATCGTCTTCACTGTTGAGGCCAGGCTGCAGCAGACCTTCATCTCACTGCTGTGTCTTCAAAAGTTTTTACCTTGTTAACTTCTGGTAAATAGTTCAGTTTAAGCTAAAACCTCCATGTGTTTAAACTGTAAAATAATTTACACGCAAAAAAACTAGTGTGCTAACAAGATTGGCAAATAAAAACCATAATGCATTGTGCTTGAAACTCTGTAAAAAACAAAAACAAAAAAAGAACTGGCTAAGTTTTTATCAACAGAAAACAGTAGATCCATAAATAGTCTTCGTAAAATGTTCATATTTATTAGGTTTTTACTTTTAGAAATGGGTGACGTCACTTTTGGCACATCCAAATTCAGTTAAAATCCAGGGCTATAGACAGTCCTGTACTATATAGTCTCTTAGGGGTTAGGGTGTAGTGAGGGAATTCAGATATAGCAGGTCTCCAATAGGTGCTAATTTGAGGTCGTTATATACACCCATTATTATATTATTTTGAGTTCGTGTCACTCCGTCAGGCTTCTGACTTTGGTAGCCGCAATCCTCCACCAGTCCATGAAGTGGTGTGACTTTGTAGATAAATAAAATAAAATAAAAATAACTTATTCTTATGGCCCTACAAACAAACACACACACACACACACACACACACACACACAGAGGGTTGTCTTTAGTAGAAAATTAAGCAATGCAGAGAAACATATTTTGAGGCCCACTTTTATTTTTTAACGAGGGAGTCGATGAGAAATTTCTCCTTTGAGACCTGCCAAAAGACCAGTGGTGTTAGAGGAATTGCAATATCTGGTCATCTGTTTTTTGTTAAACTTTAAAACAGAAGCTAGGGTCTTTACTGGAAAGAAATGAGAAGAATAGTGCAGTTCATTTCAGGGGGAAGAGTTGAATTCACACATTTCTGCCTCATTGCAGTAAAGGCATCCTTAAAGCTTTACACTAGCGATTCCAGGTTCCCCTGTTATATTCAGAGTATGTTTCCTCCACCTCCCATTGGTCAGGTTTATTGTTCATCCCTGACGTCTCTGTAGAGGTGAATGGGAGTCTGTTTCTTGAAATATGACTGGTGGCTGTTGTTTTTTTTTTGTATTATTCATTCATGGTGTGCTGAAGTTGTTGGGCGGGTTTGCACATCTGCCTTGTCGACTCTATGCTGGGATGGTTGTGCTGATGCCTGCTGACAGTTTGGCTGAGGGGCTCAAAGAGGTGCGAGTCTGTGCGCACACATGCCTGCCGCTCAGTACACTGTAGAGGGAATCGAACCTGTTTGCAAATATTTCAAAATGAAGCTTATTGGCTGTGACTCGGACCACCATCCCTCTATTTTTACCAACATCAGCCACAGTGTGTATTTTCTTAAAAGCCACTGCCCTGTCTCATCCTGAGTGATTGTGGGTGACGTGTATCTGAAAGTGTTTATGGTTTTGTTTGTTTCTCCCTGGAAATTATTGGAGTGTTTGTGTGCACAGCCTTCAGCCTCTTCCTGTTCACTCACAACAGATACACTCCTCTCATACATCACTCTAAAAACAACATACTCCTGACATCAAAGCTCTAAATTTAATTAAATAATACATTTTAAATTTTGCCTAACTTTTGGGAGAATATATTACTTGTTTATTTTATATAGAAAATGGAATACAAATTATGGATAACTTTTGCCAGTTGTTGATTTGGAAATTCAGATCAGAGCTGCACCATAAATATTAGTTAGGGTTCTTCTGAAGAAAGAGTAGCTTGCGAAACAATAGATTGTTGTTTTTCAAGAGGCTGCAGCAACAGGGATTCTTTTATTTTCTGAACCAGGATGGGATCATTTGAAGCGGTCAGCATAACCTTTTGATATATACTGTAAATATATGTGTAGGCAATCTACCTGGGGCGTGTGGTGGGTTTGCAAAAATCTTTAGAAGTAATCAAAATCAATTTGACATAGTCATGGACGGCACAACACAGAGCAAGCTTGCATGCTGCTGGGTTACTGCTCTGTGGCATGCATGGCTGACGCGCACACGAATAAAGAAAATACCAATATTTGATAAACAAAAAGAATGTAAAGTCCAGCTCCAAATCAGAAAATGATTTGGTCGAAAATAGAAACACAAGGCGATAGCAGAAAAAGCTGTTTAAAATCCGCATTCTAAGTTCTACAGTGTGTCTCACAAATGTCAGATTAAAAAAATAAACACCCTTCTACATCATCATGAGCTCTGGTTCATGATCGAAAGAACGAGGTCCCGAATACAAGCGGCTGAAATGAACTTCCTCTGTAGGGTGGCTGGACGCTCCCTTAGAGATGGGGTGAGAAGCTCGGTCACCCGGAGAGAGCTCAGAGTAGAACGGCTTCTTCTCCACATCGAGAGGAACCAGTTGAGGTTGCTTGAGCATCTCGTCCGGATGCCTCCTGTACGCCTTCCTGGAGAGGTGTTCCGGGCATGTCCCACTGGGCGGAGGCCCCGGTAAAGACCCAGGAAACGCTAGAGAGACTACGTCTCTCGGCTGGCCTGGGAACACCTTGAGGTCCCCCAGAGGAGCTGGAGGAAATGGCCGGGGAACTCCAGGCTTCTTTGTTAGACTGCTGCCCCCATGACCCAGTCCCGGATAAGTGGAGGAAGATGGATGGAGGCTTCCACCTGGTTTACTAGTATAGCGCTTTACAACCTTCTTAGAAGGCCCAAGACCAATGCACACACACATTCATACATTGATGGCGTCTCAGCTGCCCAACACTGGCGCCAATCTAAAATCACCAGGAGCAAAGTGGGGTTCAGTGTCTTGCCGAAGGACCATTACATGGGCAGGCAGGAACCCATGATCTTTCGATAAGGGGTCAACCGTTCTACCTCTCCACCATCCACATATCAACATGAGCTTGTGTTCTGGAAAAACACAAACACCTAAACCAAATGACATCACAAAACTTGAGAGCAGAAAACAGCAGTCCAACATTTCCTGTTTGGATATTAACTGCTTTTAATAGTGTTCAATGTGACCACACTTCATCTATAAGGATATTCCTGTTAAAAAACAAAACAAAAACAAAGTTGCAAAATGATTGAGATCTCAAACTGATAAAGTCCATGCTTGATTTAGTTTATTTGTTTCATGTTTTTATTTGATACAACACCACTGCCTATGTAAAACTGTAGTTACAGTTGACTAAAGGGCAGCTAACAGCTTAGATACACATAATCACATGTTTTAAGAAAACTGACAGAACTGGTGGGGGCTTCTAAAATTGGTAGTTGCCCCCAAATTCTCGATGCAGAGCAAACTCTGTAAACATGCACCACATGACACAAGTACACCTGATGGCCCCTACTAATTTAGCCATATTTGACACACACCTTGTAGCAGGTGACACATTCATCATCTCTTTCCACTTTGGCCTGCCGGTAAATTGACCCGTTGTTATTCCCGTATGGCAACGGCTGGCTATATGGAGAAAGGCAGATTAAAGGCATGAGAGGTTGGTCCCACAAGTTGTTTGTTTCTAATCGTTCTTCCACTGATCAATTCACCTCTAAGGAGACCCAATAAGCCGGCAACCATGTGCATGATGCGCTGAAATGCAGTCATATTACAGATCGCCGTCCATTTTCATTTGAAGTGTTTCTCTCCTTGTTCTGTAGCTGTGCTCTCATTACAGATGGAATGACCTGTTAATGGAAGCTGAATGCTGTGAGCGTTCATAACCCCAAATAAAAGCAGTCCATAGTCCACAACAGCAGAATTATTGCAGTTTAAAACATAAATAGGGTGTAAATTCTATTAGAAATTTAGAAAGAATGGGCTGCCTTAATGTACTCCTTATGTGGGCTTACATAAAAAAGGCATATGTATCAGATTTGGTTTTTTTTGTAGCAAACAAAGGTACACATATTTACATTGGAAACACTTTCTTTGTCTCCTTGCATTTTTTCTAGGAAAGTTTCCCATTTGATTTCCATAAACCACTGTCTTGTCTAACACTTATGCACGCCAACAACCCTGCGACTATCTGGCTTCTTGGTCCCTTCTACATTACCGCTTTTAGAAAATGTCATGTAACAAAGTCTGACCCATGGTTGCTAGCGGTTATCATGGAAATGATGGAGAGAAAACTCATTCTTAGTGGAAGACCAGAAGGAAATCTCCAGTGGAACCAGACGCAGTAAGGATGACTATCTACTGGAGTCCAAGAAGGCAGGAAAGAGTCGGACAAAACAAAATTGAAACATCTCTTTTAAGACAAACATGTTTGTTATTAACTGCAACAGAGCGGAAAGGGCAAGCAGATACACACACAAAACCAATGGAACATCAATGAAAAGACAAAAGGAGTAGTGTGGTCATTGCAGCAGTTGGAGGTCAGGAAACAAATTAGCACAATGTCACAAAAACTAAAGTAAGAGATCTGGAACATCTCTTAGTAGACTGCTGACACACACAATAGGAGAGATAATAAATTGATAGAGGAGGAGTCGTCAGTTGTGATGGTGTGGAAAAATGCCCAGTTTAACCTAAAACGACCCCCAGATTTACCAAAAAGGACTGTGACGAAGTTATTTATCCAATTTGAAATTTCAGAAGTCATTCGATTTTTTTACTTTTCCACTGATAACATCCAGAGGTGTAATCCAGACAAAGTCCCCGGTGGTTTAACAAACTCGGAGACAACATAGCCTTCTTAGTGTTAAAAAAAAATACTCAATGAGTTTTCTCTTCCATCTACAAAGATCTGACAGCTGACATGACGTAGGCACGTCTGTTTATGCTCTGTTCTGTTAGTGTCATTTACAATGATACTAACCACCACATATATTCATCTGTATAACCATAAAAGGATGTTATGGTAGATTTATTGGGTTGCAGTAGATCCAAATGGAATAAAAGGGCTATTTGTGGAGCTTTTCCTCCTGAAGACAGTCTTTTTTTTCCAGAAGTGCTTAATTTTTCTGGGAGTTTAAAAGCCCAACAGATAAAATGTAAATGACATGACAATCTTTAGACTGTTTGCTGGTGTCTTGAAATTAGCTGACAAAATGTAGGAATGTTGAATGACTGATAAGTGAATGTGGCTCTTAGATTGGGTGTTTAGGACCCTTGTCTTGATGACTGAGAAGCTGTACTGCTCAGAGGAGAACAAACCAAATGCCAACTAGATAACTGAGTGGAAATGGTGTTTTCCTCCCATCTAGGCTTGTGCTGTTAGTTGAAACTGTATTTATCATTTAATTAAGCAGGATGATGCAACAGTCACGACAGATCCTTGTTTTTTAATAGCAGGACAATGACAGAGTTGCGTAGGCGACCGAGCTTCATACAAGTGCAAATAAGCCGGAACGCCTTTTTTGTTTGACCATGTTTCCATAACGACTGCTTTGTTCTTCAAGCTTTGAACTCTACTTTCAATGATAAAACCGCAACTTGAACATTCAGATTGAGCCTCGCAGCCTTAACAAGTGTGAACCAAAACTGCTGGAAGATTAGACATCACATTCACTTCTACCTTCTAAAAGTTGGTTTCTTATTTATCAGGTTCGCTTTGAAATGGTGTTTCCCAACTGTCTGCTTTTTAGTGCATGCAAACAGCAGGTTCCACCTCTGAACAGTAAGCCAATAAAAAGAGACTCATTCTAATGCTATGTTCACACTAGCTATGTGATGCATTTAGCCCCTGCTGTCCACGCTAGACCGTCGCTACTTGATACTAGCGCATGTCCACCGCCTACAGTTGGAAGAGGCCTGGTGCAAAATGTCCAAGCAGTGCAAATCTCATGAATTTTGCTCCAAGCTTTTTTTCACAGCTCTATTCCGATAGGTTGAAAGACTTGGTGTCATTTATGGCAGGACTCAAACCACATTTATGGATTTCACCTCCATGATACATTTTTAAACATCTGGCACTTCCGTGAATTTAAAGGGGGTCGCCATCAATATGTCGCTACCAAATCAGAGTCCCACATTGGTCAAAGTTTACCTAACCTAACCCTAACCTGGTTTAGCTTTCTGTGCCTTTGCCTTGTGTTTTGTACGAATAGAATAAAACGTTAAAAATGTGCGTGAACACAAAACCCAAAACGCACCTTTACTCGCATTTACATAGACATATGATTCAATCAAATCAATCAAAACTTTATTTGTAAAGCACTTTAACATCAACTAGAGATCCAAAGTGCTGCACAGGTAGGATAAAATACAATTACAAGTTAAAAAAAAATAAAATAATAACAATTCATTGAAAGTGGTGACTTAAACTGCTGAGTTTATGATTTAAAAAAATATAATAATTTTTTTTTTTAGAATTAATTTTTTCTTTTTTACTTATTCATAGTAATGCTACTGTAATGTATTTTTTTAATTATGCTTCACCGATAATGTATTTGCTTGGTAAGAAGAATTTAGTGTAAGGTATAGCATGGAAATATCTATAGTAGATGTGGCCCAAACAAAGCCTTGTCACTGTCCACAGTAGGGTTGGGATATAGCAACCAAAATACTAAATCGATTGATTTATTTGTTTCAACATTTCTTTCAAAACTGGGAAATTCAATAGCAAGTAGGCTTGTTTGAAGTTTATTTTATTTTTTTCTTTGAAGTCATCGTGACAACAAAAAATTCTGAAGCAAATACAAAAGTTAAAAGATTTCAATAGAAATAATTTATTTCACGAATGTATCTTCACAATCCTAAATTTCAGAACTATATAGTATTTAGAACCCATTTTCTAATTTAATGATAAATCTCAAGATGTATTTTAAACAATGTACATAAAAATGTTGCACCTAGATCTGGTTAATGTTGGTTATTTTTAATTTTCCAAGTGAGTCAAAACACATAAAATATAAAGTGATTACTTTTTGTCTCTGTTACTAAAGAGCTATGTTTTTAGCATACTGCTATTTAGTAGTCTTAGCATTCAGTATAGTCTGTCACATAAACTGGTAGATAAATATTTCCAGAATAGCAAAAACTGTATTCTGCGCTGACCTTCAGTGTAATAGAGTGGAATCAGATTTGTGCAGCGTGGACTGAATCTCATACTGCATTTGTTCTGGCTGCATGTGTGCTTAGTTACTGTGGGAGCACACTCCTTTTGTGTTTGACACACTGTGAATTAATTTAGTGGTGGAGGTTATGAGCTGCTGGGAAAACCAGAAGTGCACATGTGGTGGACAGAGATTTTACTTTGATCCAGACAAGCTGACATAGTCAAACTACCGCCAACAGCTTCCCTTTTTATTTGAAATAACGTAGTTTCACAAAACCAAGTATTTTAAACCTTTATTTTGATAGATCAAAGTCATTTATTTACAGTTATGGATTCCCACTCGAGAGCTGACCAGATCAACCATAGATTAATCAATAGCCATTGGGGAAATTTGGGTCTTGCTCAAGGGAACTACAGTAGGGTAATGAGGATCAAACACCACTACTGTCAGTCCTGGTACTTTACTAAGCAGCTCTACCAACCAAAGGTTTATGTTGTTCATCACCACTCCCACAGATGTATTGGTGCTGTTAAATACAAACCGGATCCAGCAATATTCTGTCTTCTTTATTCTTGAGGAATTTTTGACAGCATGTCCCTGTCATTGAGACGGTCCCTTGCTATCAAGGAGGACGTCTTCATTCTTCACATCCTTCCTCAATAGTCAGTTTGATGAAAAGTTACTTAAAAAGTCCGGATGCCTACCTCCAGCTGGGCTTCGTGGAGGAAGCATCCAGTTGTCTTGGTAGCACTGTTGTGTACAAGTGTGTGCCGGCAGTTTAGCATCCATCTCCGTTTGTGTTTCTGGGAACGTATGCTGCCTGCCCAGTAAGCGCCCACATGAACACCTGTGGAGCTACCAGCCGTGCACTCCACCCCGTAGCCCACCCCACCCCATCACCACCGGGGCTGCTAATTGGATCTGGCAGGGAATTGCTGCGCACTTGCCTTGCAGCGACTTGTACCCTATAACCATACACAAATCGATCTGACATGTGGTATTAAATTAAATTACCAAGCAGCCCAGTGACAGGAAAAAGAATTTGCTCTACCCCTCCGTCTCACAAGCACCCGGCCAGACCTGCTGAAGACCAGAGGGATGTTTGGTCAAGCAGCAGGAGATGCTACTTAAACCATCTATCATGCCCATATTTCCGACCAGCCCCCCAGCTGGTTCAAGTATCCACACAACCGTCGGATCTTCTCTAGAGCTCGTGTGCTTTTATTCTATAAAAAGTTCATAGTAAGACCCTTCCACGGACACACGGCTACACAACATATACTAAGCAAATAAAAATAATAATAAAATTTTTAGGACCTTCTGTTCGGCATGGTGTGTTGAGAAAAAGGTAGCTCCTTGTATTACAATAAATAAACCGTTAGGATTTTGTTGCTAAAATAGTTCACTCCAGTTACTATGAGCACTTTGATTTTAGATGTCCTAAGGCATACTAACCCTTTAAGACCGGAGATGTTGCCACCTAAATAACACACACTCTCTGACCTACCTTCGACCATTTTTGCAGTCGACGTGAATCGGTTGATTCTGACGTGGAGAAAAGTAGCTCTTCATATAGGTTTTGAATCGATATGCAACACTTTAAGCTACGACAAAATCCATTGATTTAAGTTGATTGTGTAAACACTCCACTACTGTAAAGTGTTGCATATCAGCGCAAGGCAGATTTTCTCTGCTCAGAAATCTGCTGTAATTATGTTCATTGTATTAAAGGCTCAAAGCAGACGTTATTGCAATGCTTTTTAAATGACATGTTTCATTGGGTGTGTTGCCACATTTCAAGAGTGTCCCAGAAGCAGCATCAAGAACTTCTATTCTGAAGATCGCCATGTGGTGTAGTTTCCTACCCTGCTGTGTATAAACTTCATCAATTTATATAAATATAACCAAACGGAGAATTTGTTTGGTCTTTTTCTTTGATAATAAGAGACTCCATTTTCAAAATTAGGTTAGTAACGTTGCAAAACAAATGCTCAATATAACATTTTGATATTTTTATGCCAGTACAATAAAACCTTTTTGCCGATACTAATATCAGACATTTAAGCCTTTGTTGTTTTTGATCACCAAGTCATAACAGCTCAAAACTAAGTCAAAATTTCTCCTCTGGATTTACCAAAAGTGGCACACACAATAAAAAAACAATAATTCAATACTAAAATTGAGCAAAAATTAAATCCACTTGAGACTGAAAGTTCACTTTATGAGACAAGATTGGATGGAACGATCAAATAAGACTTGTGCATTTTTAGAGTTCTACTCTCTGCTAATGAGTGACGACTGGTTATTTATGCAGCATTTTCAAATTCTATGATCTATGATAGTTGAAGAAGCTTTCCAACTCTACAGACACAGCGACCTTTATCACAAGTATCCCCAAAGTGCTCGAATCTTAAAATTAAAATATTTAAATTAAACATTTCTACTCCATGACATTTCTAATGCCTGAAGTTGAAATATATTGACTTCCGATTAGCTTTTACTTGCTTTGTACTACATTTGCAAACTGCTGTGGATAAATGCTCCCACTAAATGGTTAAACCTACACCTGAATGTACTATCCTGGTATTTAGTGGATCAGATGGTTGAATCCCGTTCGTTTTTTTGGTGCACGGTTGCTTTGATGGTCAACGTGCTAAACAGGTGAGGCCGACGAAGAAAATAATCTGGAGTGGTGTTGGCGAGGGTCATTTCCCGAGGTTTTTCTCGCACACCTGGTTTTGTTTTTACCGTTGAGCTGCACTCCGCCTTGTTCTTTGAAACATCTTCTCTGTTACTGTTGGCTGTTACGTGCTAAAGTTATTACTTAAAAATGGAGCTCAGTAGGTCGAACAGGCACTTGGTTGGGTTTACTTGCAGTCTTGTCCTTGAGAAAGACACTTCCAGATGTTGGCCGTCTGTAAGAAACCTCTCAGTTGCTTTTGACATTGGGGTTTGTTAAATGATGTGTGATGTAAAAACATCTAAAAACTAAACCTCCATAGATGTTGACGAATAAGTCTCTGTCATGGAGGTTTGTCAGAAAAAAAAGTGTTTTTCCACAGTAACTACACTGCAATGCTTGCTCCTGTGCTTGAATCTAATTGGCTTAGCATGCTCTGGTGTTGATTGACGGCAATTATTGCTAGAGTAACAAAAAATTTGTCTAATTTCATCCATTGTTGTAAAGTTTTGGTTCGATTGAAAGAGGTTTGTAATCTGTGGAAAATTCAGAGAAGGAAGGCGAGAGGTTTTTATTTTTTTAAGAGATCAAAGGGAGGTCTGTCTGGGACTCTGTCCCCGAGGTAAAGGAGAGAGATTTAAAGCTGTGATAGCTGCAATTTGAACACATTAACCTTTCATTTGTTGTCTGTGGCAGCCCAGATAAAAGAGTTGGCTGTCTTTGCGGAGATAGATGGGGAATTGCAATTTACATGTAGCCACTTAAGGGTTGCACTGTTCCTTGTTTGTCTTTTTTGCTCAGATACATGAAACTAGGAGCCGCTTGTTGTCTTTGGTCAATGCAAACACGGTTAGGACCATTACTGCCTCGGAGGAAGCACACAACAATTACACCCTGCAATTTTGGGAAACACCGAACTTACAATTTATCAGGATGTTTTTATTGAACTTTGAACGTGTAACAAATGTTAAAGGGTTAAAGTGACTTTATGAAATCCAAATATTATACACCTTTACACTATCATTACATTCTGTTATGGTTTAAAATCTTGATATATCTAAGTGAATGAAATTTTCTTTGCTCTCCTCTTGGTTTTATTGTTTGATAAACAAAAATGGTATTTGGGGTGTAGCTCTCCCTCCACTTATCAAGGTGTCTTCTGATATATTAACTTTCTGTCCAGCCCTGCTATCTAAATTATTGTTCGAAGGTTAAATTTACTCTAATCTCCGATTCACAAGAACATAGATGTGTGATTTTTAAGTTAGTGGTGAAGCTATTCCAGCTTTGTGAACCCTGTCAGACTGTTACAAAATATTGGCATTAAAATGCAAAATGTTGAAGTAAGTTTTTGGTATGTTATATCTGACTCTTTCCATCTTCATCCATGATAAATTTAATCAAAATCAAATGTTGACTGTGAGGAAATGACAAGAAAACAGATTTGCTAGTGGCTGCAAATAGAAAAAAGACAGATTTTTTATTTTATTCTGTTTTTTAAAACTAAATCAAATGTCCTCCCATGTTGTTAAAATTTTTATTTTTATTGTTTAATATTTGGATTTCATGTTAAACAATAACTAACTAATAATGAAAAATAGGATAAAAAATACTCAAAACATAGAAAAAATATTGTTTATGTACGGTACAGACCAAAGGTTTAAACACACCTTCTCAGTCAAAGGAATGGGAAGGTGTGTCCAAACTTTTGGTCTGTACTGTACATATATATATATATATATATATATATATATATATATATTGTAGAAAAATTCTATTGGCTCTTACAATAAATCTATTTAATTATTATTTACTTTATTTATAAGATATTTGCATTAGCTGAACTCTAACTACATTTTGTCATGCCATTTTCTTTTAAGCAGATTTGGTTTGATCTTAGATATTTCCTTTTAGTTGATCACAAATCCAAAAGTTACTGCTGTCATGAAGAAAATAAAAAACTGATATTAAAAAGGGGACGTTTCAAAATAAAATGGAGAAAAAAACATTACAGCATGTTTCTGCAGGAAGACAGTTCTTACGCAAAACCCTCAACTTAGAAAATGAAAGTGAGACAAAGCGATGACGGATGCAGACATGGTGCATCCTCAGACTTCTGGGGCCAAACACAGATCAGCCTGTTTCCTCTAAATGAGGTTGGCTGGGTGATAAATCTTTTTGGACATCACATTGTGTTTAACCTCCTCATCTCTGTGGTCTTTAGAAGTGCGTCTACGCTGGAACCAGATTCCCTCTGGACACGAAGTCCAAAATCACAGATGCTTTGTGAGTGCAGTTTTCCAGTAGAGCAAATGCTTTTCAAGTAGAACTTAACATTTACAAACTGAAACGGCATAAAATATTTTCTTCAAACTGATATGTATAGTAATCTTAACAATTCATAGAAAATCATTATGTTTTCAAATGTTTTAATTTCCTAAGACATTTTGATAACAGAGATATTTTGACACCTTTTCTGCTCAGGAAGTCGTGAACAGGCAGATAAGCGGGAATCAAAGTCACTGCAGGTTGATTTTTCTGAACCTGCAGCTGCTGAAACCTTATCATTGTGGGTGTGTGCCATTATCAGCTACATATGAGGCTCCATGACTGAGCGTGTGCCTGTTTGTAAAAGGGAGATTGCCACTATTTGCACTTGAGCAGAATGGACTTGCAAGCTTCTCTGTAAATCTATTATAGGCACAATGGCCAGAGGGAAGCCAGTGATGCAGCTGTACACACACAGCTACAACCAGCTTCCTCAGTGACAGTCAACACCTGTTCTCACCTTTCATCTGTTCCCACTCAAACGGCTAAATAAATCCCCGTCCCGATAGTCTGACAGACGCAGAGCTGATCCACTTCTCTGCGGGGCTGTGGATCAACAGCAGTTCTGGAGCATTTGTCTGTAACAGCTCATCAGGGATGTGTCTGTTGATGTTTAGGAGTTCAGCTGCTTTCACACTTGGATAGTCACGCAGAGTTGGCAGGAAAGACTGAACATTTGACATCTTCACCAGCTTTGGTTTGGTTTCACACATTGAACAACTAAAGTAGACCAAACCACCTGAATTTAGGGGAAATATTGTTGACCATGATGAAAACGGCAGCACAATGAGTAGGCCAGTCTAGCTAGTTGTAATGGACCAGCACTTCTCCATTCTCCATGTTCATCATTAAAATATTTTCCTTCCCCCCCCAAATTCAATCAGCCAGTATGCCTTTTATTTATGTTGTAAAGGCAGTAAGGTCATTCAATGTAATGCTTTGCCCTCATGAAATACCCATCAGAAACTTTGAAAACTAAATGAGTTGCACAACAGTACAGTTAAACTGTTGGTTTTGGCAGAAAGTTGCCTTTAATTCCTTCATGTGTTCTAAACGACCGCTTTTTTCTCTTTCATCTTTCTTCAGTCTTTATGCATCAGGCTAAAATATGCCCATTTGAGCTGGCAGACTAGAGTTTAATGTAAAATCATGTCAAAAGGAAAGTATGTATGTAGCACATATACCATTTTCATCAAAAGAGCAAGTCATCATTGTACGGATTAACAGGGTTTCTTCACCTGGGATATTTATATCAGGGTGTGTATATATATATATATATAATTGACTATGATGTCAATAAGTGATCAGAGCAGGATCAAGGCACTAATGCTTGTATGCTTGTTTTAGTTTGTCCTTAACTATTATAGATGGTTTTGCACTGAACTAATCACAATCTTGGACTGCTCCTTTGGTAAGGCTCTTAATATATCTCAAAACGATGGTGATCCAACTTTATTTTAAAAAGTATCCCATGAAGTATCCCATGAAGAAGAACTCAGTATGCCAGGAGTCCTAACATCTGAAGTATTTATGTAGTTGAACCTATATTTACTGCTAACAACAGTGTTTACTTTCCTGTACTTCATAGCACAGCAACATGGACCAGTAGCTAACATTGGGAGGATTGGGGGAATGTCATGTGGTCAGATGAGATCAAGATGGAACTCTTTGATATAAACGCCACTTCCCACTTATGTTGATAATTTTTACAGACTTGTTTTCTTTTTAATTGTAAAAATGTACCAAATTATTGACTGGCAATTTTTATTTTTTTTATTTGCTACAGTCAACTTTAATTCTGTTAATACTGTAAAAATTAGAAGATCAATTTTGTAATGAAACAATTTTGCTGCAGTCCAATAATTTATGATCGGCAAATAGCAGCATGTATTTCATAGTTCACTATTTTTACATTACAATATTACAATACATCCATCCACTATTCACAATGCAGCAAATTAACCACATCAGGGTGCTATTCAGCTAATATGGTGTTTGACTGCCTTTGACGCCACATCAACACACTCTGTTCCAAAAGTACAGACTTACTTTTTGAACAAAAACTTCACTACCACACGATATAAATCTTCCGCTTATTTATGACCATGAATGACTCACTCAGTCTTCCAGATGAGTGGTAACAAATGACAACAGGGAAAATTATAGTCATTTATCTCGGTCTACCCAAATCTTGTTGGTCTTCTGTCTTTTCTTTTCCTTGCATTTTCCTCCATCTTCTTCATTGTCCATCGCCCCTTCATCATTAACAGCCACTGAGCTCTATTCCTACTTGGAAACCATCTCAGTGTCTTTTTCCTAATAAACCAAGATAAAGTTGATGAGGCACTTCTGAAACGCTTTCAAAATTCTTCTCTGTCAGTTCCAGTGCACTGATCTTTTGTCCAACCAACTCCTTCTTTGTAAAAGCCGGCTTTAAAAAAGCTTGTGCTACCAAACCAGCCACATCATCTTCCATATCTATCAGCAGTGAACAAAATGAGGTTTTCCATGGTGCTTTGAAATTGACACAGACCTTAATAAATGCCTGACAGAAACATACTGTAGTCCTACAATGATGTCTGAGGGAAAATGTTATCAGTTAATTTGCCTGTCTCATCTAACCAAGTGTGGAAAAAAGCTTGATCCAGATTTCTCTTCAGATGAGGAAATCTCATTATTTTATGAACCAAAAATCATGATGACATTTTTGATTAGATATTTTCTGGTGCTTAATTAATAGACAAAATAATCTTAGGCTGTAGAGAAATGATTGATTGTGGGATATTGATCCACTTTTTCTTTAGTACAAAACCTAAAACGGCTTCATACGTGAACATGTGCTCATCCGTCTTGGCGCTGCAAGAATTACGTGTTGTGTGGTTTTGATGAACAGGTTACCCCCGCACCACCACAGGGGTGTGTTGTCAGGTGTGTTATTTAGGCTGCCGAGGAGGGTGTCATAATTGCAGTTCTTTGTCCTTCCACAGAATCACCACTTTTGTGTCTCATCATGAATATGCTGATAATTTCACAGTCTGACGTGCAGATATTTTTTTTTCTGACACCGCTAGAAAATCTTTACAGTTTAATCTTTTGAAATTGTTTATATATTTTTTGCTGCTGTTGTAATATTTGTTATAGTTTATCTTTTTGAATTAATGGGCCAAGAAAATGCTAATGGGTTAAGGCTGGGTTGAAGTCACTAAACACAAACTTTATGTTTCAAATTTTCATTCTAAAACAGAAGTGAAGCTTCTTAAATTGCTACCCCAGTCAAAAGTTCCTAAACATACAAAGCTGACTTGCTTTACCATAACAGTATTTACAGATTTAAATTGAAAAAAAGGTGCAACCTTATTTGTAAAATGTTTTTTTTTTTTACTTTTAAAAACTAGCTGAAAAAATGTATTTGCCAGACAAAATAAGGAAAGAAAAAAAGTTCAAGTGTTTTTAAAATTTGTCTTTTGTTTAAAGAAAATATTAGGTTGCCTTCCATTTTTCTGAAGTTTGATTAATCACATTTTCAAACTCAACCCTTATAGGGCTGAACCTGAGTGCACACACTTCAACAGTTAAATACTGTTGAAGTGTAAAATCATATTTTTTACATGTTCTTGTGGATTCTTTTCTGATAATGGCATTTCTGGGTATTTCTTTATTCAAATTGTTGGTTGCGAATCAGGAATCAATGAAAAAAATGTTGTTTAAAAAAATAGCTTAGAAACTTTCTTGCACCAATAGTCCCAGAACTCAGAGGCGAATTTTTAATAAACTCCTGCTGCACTGCAGAAACTATGTCCTAGAAAACAACACAGGCTTTTTGTGTTTTGCCTTAAAACAGCATAATCATAATAACTAAAATACCACTGGAAACCATCAATTTAGCATCCATCACATGCACCTCTTTTCAAGAAAACAACAGCTTACAGCATCTGTAAAGAATTAAAGGTTACACCACTGTGGCTCCTTCTGTGACACCAAAAACGATTGACCATATAAATAAACCATATCTATTTCTATATACATCTCCTGAAAGGATCCTCAACTCACAAAGCCACCCTGATCCAGTTCTAGATCCTACAGGGCTGACAGAATTTGTATCACCAAGTATGAAACTCTCAGAACAACTTATGTCCACAACCTGACTTGCCACAGATCATTTTGGTAGACAAGCTACTCAAATTAAACCACAGGGTGTTGATAACATGTGCCTTTTAATAACAATAGCCCTAACTGTTCTGTTTTTTTGTTTATTTAGGATTTCCATTAGCTACTGGACATGCCAGTAGCTATTCTTCCTGGGGTCTCCCCTTCTTAGAGCCACAAATGCAATACATAAACAAACAGATATACATACATGTTTTGTGTCTGCTTCAGACGGAGGTTATCAAGGGCATTGGTGGCAGCGTGGGGATGACGTTCAGGCAAGTTCCTCCGTCTGAGGGAGATGCAATGCATGTCAGCATCGAGACGGTGACACCCAACTCTCCCGCAGCTTTGGCGGATCTACAGAAGGGTGATCGCCTCATTGCTATTGGAGGTAAAACAACAAACAAACTATAATTCCTTATGTATAGAAGTGTTATTGAGAAAAGTAGTGTAGAAATTGTTCCAACTATTTACAGATGTTCTTGTAAAGCATAATGTTCTTGTCTGTTTTCAGGTGTCAAAGTGACATCTTCTGTTCAAGTGCCCAAACTGTTAAAGCAAGCTGGAGAAAAGGTGCAAGTACTATATGAAAGACCAGTTCGCCATCAGAATGCCTCCCTGGGGAGCCATGGAACTTTTCAGGAAGGCTTAGGGCAGCTGGAGGAAACGGCTTTCATTTCCCATCCAGTAAGCTATGAAGAGGATCCCACTCCAATCACCACAATCTCTGATTTAACCGACAGCAAAGACATGGACTCTGAGTTTGAGGAGTTGATTGTGGAGACGAAAACTAGCCAGGCAAGTGGACCTAGCAGCAGTACCACAAACACCAGTGACACCAAGGAGGATTTTTTACTTAACGTAAACCAAAGTCCCAAAAGGACGGTTGCGAACTTGGCTGCTAAACCCCTTGGCACCATATCACCCATTCTCAACCGCAAGTTGAACCTAGTGGGTTTGCAATCACCACTAAAACCCCAGGCCAAAGAATCGCCCAAACCCTCACCAAGTAAGGCCAGTAGTGATCCAGGGGAGGGTCTGCAACGACCTGCTGTTCCTCCCCCGCCTCCTCCCTCTCGGCCCCCAGTGCCCCCAAGACCTCAGATAAGATTGACATCTGCATCCTCAGAGACCAGTCTTTTAGAAAGTGCTGATTCTGTTACTACTACTGTTACTTCTGTTGCTTCAACTTTGACTACCACCATCAGTGCTTCTGAGAAATCACCAGAAAAGGCTCCATTAAGTGGAGCTGGTGACGAAAAAGCTGAAGCTGAGAAGATAAGTATCAAACAAGCTGAAGTGAAGCAATCTACAAAGCCAACAGATTCCAGTGATGAACTCCTTGCTCCTTCCTCTGTGACAAGCAGCAAAGCCGATCAAGCAAAGGACAAAACTTCCGAGAGCTCTTGCAGCACACGAGACAGTCTGGAGGAACACTTGCTTTGGGAATCCCCAGAAACCTTGTTTAAAAATCAAACTGCACGTTGGTCTAAGACCTCGGTTGTCTTTGAGGTGGAGGCCAACCATAAGTACCTTAATGTGGCCCTGTGGTCCAAAGATCCCTTTAAGCTCGGCAGTTTGTTGTGCCTGGGTCATGTGAGCCTTCAGCTCGAACATGTAGCCCTAGAATGTATGGCTACATCGTCTGCAGAATATCAGAGCACCTTTAGGTTGGGGCCTCCAGAGCCTAGAGCTAATGTCAGTCGCACTGCACTGCGCAGCCTCGGCACCCATAAGGGTTTCAATGAGAAACTGTGCTATGGAGATGTAACCTTAAACTTCTGCTACTTGGCAGAGGGTGAGCCGGACAATGCAGTGGGGCTGATGGAAAGGGAGCAAGAGGGTAGCCTCCAGGATGAAGAAATTAAGGACAAGGAGAAGGAACCCATCCCCTCGGTTCCACGTGATGACTTGGCCTTTAATACCATGCAGTTAACAGAAGTTCGTCACAACTTTCAAGACACCCAGTTCCAAAACCCTACCTACTGTGAATACTGCAAGAAAAAGGTCTGGACCAAGGCAGCCTCTCAGTGTATAATTTGTGCTTATGTCTGCCACAAAAAGTGTCAGGATAAGTGCCTCGCTGAAAATCCTTTCTGTGTGGCAGCAGCTGAGCGCCGTGGAACTGACCCTGAGGCTAAATCCACCATTAACCGCGCCACTGGCCTGACGCGACATATCATCAATACCAGCTCCCGCCTGCTTAGCCTTCGCCAGGTGCCCAAGACTCGACCTACTGAACAGATGTACATGGCACCTGGAGGGGTGGAACCCTCACCCAAAGAAACGCCAAACACGTCCGACAATGAGAGCAGTGACACTGAGACGTACACAAGTGGTGCCAGCCCGTCAAAGCAGCCCTCTGGTGGCAGCAGCAGCAAACTTGCGCCAAAAGAAAGCGGGTTGGACGACAGCGTGTTCATCGCAGTGAAGGAGATAGGTCGTGACCTGTATCGAGGGTTGCCCACGGACGAACGCTCCCAGAAGTTGGAGCTGATGCTGGACAAGCTCCAGCAGGAAATCGATCAGGAGCTGGAGCACAATAACTCCCTTCTGATGGAGGAGAGGGAGGCCACAGATGTCCGACGAAAGGCCTTAATCAGTGCTGCTCTGACCAAGTCTGGGGAGAGACTCCAGGCCCTTACACTGCTCATGATCCACTACCGCGCCGGAATAGAAGACCTGGAGTCTGTGGAGAGCATGTCACCTTCTGAACAGCAAGGCTTCAAGGCCAAAAGGGTGGGTCTGGAAGAGGAGGGCCTGATGGGAGCAGAGGTCTATGACAGTGACATCTCCAGCCCTGTGGATGGAAATCTGCTGGATGACATAACCGAGGAGCAGATCTGTGTGGAGGCACTGCATTAGACCAAGCCTGTAAATGAAAAGATGAAGTATGCATACACTGGGCCTGAGCTTTGCAGAAAAAAGTGATTTTGATATTGAAGAACTTCAGCAGTCCTTTTTCAGATATTGGGGATGTTTTATTCACTTTTTTTTTTTTTATTTCAGTCAGAAATGGAAGGATCCTAAAAGATTTCCTCCTCTGTTGTTGACGATCTGATTTGCACACCGTGATGCTTTTTCCATGCTGACGGTTTGTTAAAGGGAAGCTGGAAATCGACAGCATCACCTGCCCTCAGTTCTGCTGCGTGTTTACCCTCCAGTTGTGCTTTTCCTTGTCTTTCAAACGTCACATTTTGGTCACTTAGTTCTCCATCTGTTGCATTGGAAAAACGATGGAAAACGCACCTTCGTTTGGTCCAGTAACCTGAACAAGAAATATAGTAACAGACTTTGACACAGCTTCTAAATATAGTCCTCACTTTGGTCTTTTAGTGTCAGCTTCGCATGACGATTATGATGATGAAGTCACATTTCGCTTTGCACCTTGCAAGCATTCATGCAGAACCTTTTTGTTTTTAGCACTTTTTTTTACTGCAAATGTTTGGATTTTAAGGAAATGCTGTCTACTCTTCTGGACTTGAATCCCATTGTAATAATTAATTATGATGCATAATTTGTCATTTGTTTCGTTATGTTTAAGAATATCTAATTAACTTATTATCTTTCCAGGGCTGAGATTTATTGTCATTATTGATCGTTGTGAAATTTTTCCCTTATTTGCCGTTTTTTATTATATACATTGTTCTTCTTTAAAAAAAAAAAAAACTATTTCCAGCTTTTAAAGTTAATCCATGGATTGTTGTGTCTTGATAAAACCCATAAAAAGGTATCTGGGTGAATGTTGGCCCTTGTGACGTTATCATTTTGGTGTTTTTTTTAATAAGCCCTCCAGTGTGGAGATGATCTCCGTGCTCTTCGGGGTGAATTCCCTGGAGATGCAAATGCCTTCAACAGGCGTTTGTCTTGCTTTAATGAATGTATGTTTAGACTCCGCCTCCACACTTTCCACACAAGCTCCACCGTTGCAATCAGCTTTAGCTGTGACGCTTTTTTTTTTCTTTTTTCATTGATCTTTTTATCCAGAGGAGCACAGCTACAGTGTAAAGCTTGAAGAGGACAGATTTGTTTCTTTTTACGCCCCTTTAGTGCTGCAACTTTACCTGCACAAAATAAGAGCAAAATTTGGGTTCGATGAAAAAATTTCAGACTGGTGGTCCTGAAGAACTGATTTCTCCACCTGCAGAGTAAAGGATCCACTTTACAAGATCTAAAACCAAACTAATCTGCATCTTTACATTAATTTCTGACACTTGTTGCTCTTAAACAGACCAGAAATTCCACATGATTGGAGTGAAATTTCTCCTTGTGGATCATTGTTGCTCGTGTACATATTATCTCACTGGCTGCTCTCGTCAATCTTTAAAATCCAGATTTTTCTGTGCAATATTTTTGTAGGAAAGAAGCCGATAATCAGGAATGAGTTGCTGTGTCTGTGAATTTTCTTTAGTTTTTGTTTCTGTGGATAAGCGTATGTGTATCCGTCTATGCTCATGTCACCTGTGAGGGGGGTGGGGGTTGCGGACCAATGAACTCTTCGGAGATGGAGGGGTTTGCTTTCTGCCACCAGTGCACCTTCTGGGCTGGTTTAAAAAAAAAAAAAAAAAAAACAGCACGCTTGGATTTGGTTTTCTAAAAGTTCACCTGCTTCTGCCCCCTCCGTCCTCGCCGAGCTCTGTAAAAGACTGTACATGCTGGCAGTCAGCAGGTCAAAATGCTGTCTTTGTGTGTCTGTGTGTGTTTGAGAGTTGCTGTACAACAATTTTCAAGAAAGCCTTGTGACGAAGCTTTATTGTACATAACGTAAATAAACGAGAACAAATGGATTTCCATCTCTAAGCCTCAACTGTTTTATTTTAACATTCAGAAATCTACATGCAACAGTTTTTAAAACCTGTTATATAATAAATAAAAATGTTCTGCTAGTTGTTTTGAATTCATCCCTAAAGTGTCTTTTTGAGTAGGGTTGATAATAATCGAATGCTTAAAGCAAGTTAAACAGATTTTTAGACTACCCAGATACCTAGAGCCCTTTCTTGTCGGACTGTTTAGTTACCAAACCTGCTGCTTTGATACTAAGCAGCTTATCCTTGATTAAATTTACAGATGTTTTGCAGAAGAATCATCTTGTCCCCTAAAACTTTGCTTGACATAAGTTGGACATAGCACAGAAAAAGTAGAAGTGAGGATTTACTGTAGTCAACAGACGGCACCACACCAATCTTCTTTCAGAAAATTCTGAAAAGTGCTGCCGTGTCTGAAACCAGTCACTCTTCATGGGAGATCAAGGAAACAGGAAGTCGTGAACAGAGACTAAAACATCCATCCATCCATTTTTAAGAACCAGCTGAATCCTTCCTGGGGTCACAGGGTTGCTGGAACCAACCCAGCTTCTGTTGGGCAAAGGCAGTGTACACCCTGAACAGGTTGCCAGTCCATTGCATGGCAGCACTCACACGTGCACACGTCTGGACAATTTAGACACACCAATCAACCTATGAAGCATGTTTTTGAAATGTGGAAGGAAACCAAGCCCCCAGAGAAAACCCACACATGCACAGAAGGGTCCCAGCCGAGGTTTGAATGGTTTCTCGCTGTGAGATGAGTACCAACCACTGCTCCTGAAAGAGGTCTCTGTCCACAACTTCAAACAGTCACACTCCAAACTCCACTATGGCAGAGACCAAAGAGCTGTCTAAGGACAGCAGAAACCAACTTGTTGACCTGCACCAGACTGGGAAGACTGAATCTGCAATAGGTAAGCAGCTTGGTGTGAAGAAATCAACTGTGGGAGCAATTATTAGGAAATGGAAGACATACAAGACCACTGAATCTCCCTCCATGTGGGGCTTCCAGCAAGATCTCACATTGTGGTGTCAAAATGATCACAAAAACGGTGAACAAAAATCCCAGAACCACACAGGGGGATCTAGTGAATGACTTGCAGAGAGCTGGTACCAAAGTAACAAAGGATACCATCAATAACACACTACGCCGCCAGGGACTCAAATCCTGCAGTGGCAGACGTGTCCCCCTGCCAAAGCCAGTACATGTACAGGCCCGTCTAAAGTTTACTAGAGAGGGTTTGGATGATTCAGAAGAGGATGGGAGAATGTCCTATGGTCAGAAGAAACAAAATAGAACTTCCAGGACGACTGATCCGTGTAAAGGAAAGAATGAATGTGGCCATGTATCGACAGATTTGGAGTGAATACCTCTTTCCATCAGCAAGGACATTGAAGATGAAACATGGCTGGGTCTTACAGCATGACAACAATCCCAAACACACTGCCCGGGTAATGAATGAGTGGCTTCATAAGAAGCATTTCAAGGTTCTGGAGTAGCCTAGCCAGTCTCCAGATCTCAACCTCATAGAAAATCTTTAGAGGGAGTTGAAACTGTGTTGCCCAGTGACAGCCCCAAAACATCACTGCTCTAGAGGAGATCTGCATGGAGGAATGGGCCAAAATACCAGCAACAGTTTCTGAATACCTTTTGAAGACTTACAGAAAACATTTGAGTGCTGTCATCAAAGGGTACATAAAGTATTGAGTTGAACCTTTGTTACTGACCAAATACTAATTTTCCACCATAGTTTACGAACAAATATTGTAAATTTTGGATTTTTATTTCTCGTTTTGTCTTTCATAGTTGAGGAATACCTAGGATGAAAATTACAGGCCTCATCTTTTTATGTGGGAGAACTTGAACAATTTGTGGCTAAAAAAACCTTTTTTTTTCCCCGCTGTAGCATCACATTTGCCAAACTGCTAACCTGTTTAATAAAAAACCCAGAGTTGGTGATTAAAAACATCCATGAATGTCTAAAGGTTGAAATATAAACACAACTTTTAAAACACACTGAATGAATATAAATTATAAATTAAATTTTAAGCCAGGTTTTAAGAAAGTATTTATAGCAAAATTAAAAAACAAAGTCAATTTATTCTAAAAGAAGTCCAGCACATTGGTGGCTCCCTTGATGGCTGCATTACATTGTCATGAAAACTTTAAACCCACCTACACTGATCCGTAACACAACACTGTGTGGCTTCTTGATGAGGAAGAGGATGATGAGGAGGAGGCATTTACTGCGTGAGCATCTGCAAAGTAATTGAAGGCCAGCGATGAGATGGACAGGCTGATTACAGCATGTCTGCTCTGAGATCTGCTGCACAAGCTTGCTGTCCTCCACCAGCAGCATCTGTGTGCGACCACACTAAATGTTTGGCCTCTACAAACCATCAGCTGTAATGGAACCAACATGTGAAAAAAAACTCTGTGAACGCATATTTGATGCATGAACAGCTAACAGTGCCGAGAATCCATCTGTCACAGGGTGTCGGTGGCATGAAGAGAACAGCTTTTCCAGAGTAAACTGCCTTTAATAGAGGGTATTGTGCTCCACAGGTATGAAAGAAAAGACAAACAAGCGGCCAGTGACGTACAGGTTCAGCCGCTGACAGACTGAAACCAAACTAACAAAAACCAAAAACGCACGGCAACATCAAGTCACAGAGTAAGAACAGTCTACTGTGTCCAGAATCATTCCTGTTCCACGCCGTTCAAATGATGTACAGTCAGAAAAACAGGAAGAAGTGTAAAAACGGCTGTGCGCACCACAGTCACTAAAAACTCAGAGGACTACAGCACAAAGTAAAAGAAACAACAGAACAGACTTGTTGGAACAATTGTGCAATATACATTTTTTTTTTTTACAGACATGTGAAAAGTTCTTTTTTTCTAAAGCAGACATGATGTTCATCCATCAAAGCTCATCAGGGGTCGGGGCCAAAGAGACATTGAGGCCGTTTAGCAGCAAAAACCAAAGATGTTAGTTCAGATGAACATAAATAATGTTTTTTTTTTTTACTAAAACATCTCCAACTTCATTTCAGAAACAAAACAAAAACAATTGCAAAAATATATGACCAGATTTAAAGCAGACCAAATGCTAAAATAAACAATGGAGACAAAGTTGAGCACAGATAAATGTTTTTGTTAAAAAACAATGCAAATCTGTACGTACTGAGCATACCAATCCTCGCATAACTTCTTTCATTTTTTTTTTCTTGTAATATTTGAACATTTTCAAATTAAATCCAAATTGTTTTCACGTTCTGAGGTGAATCAAGTGAAACCAAAGCCTATTTTAAAAATGTTACGCAAAAAGACATTTCTGCAGCTTTGGGTCTACAGAGAATCACAGTGAGAGCCACCATCTATTTGACCAAAAAAACACAACAAGAACTCTGGTTGTCATAAAGTAGAACATTACAGAGAGAAAAGAAGTCTTAAGTTATCCCTCTAGTCTCCACATTTGAGCTTTTTTTTACTCATTTCATAGACATAGTCCATAGTGCCTAAGATAGGACAAGGGTTACAGTGAACCAGAGTTCGTTTCCCCTGATAATCCGAAAAACATTTTTAGTCTGAATACACCCAAACGGGTTTCTGGTCCGAGACCAGGAACTGCTATTGGATCCATTTTTGAAAGTGGTCTAGGTTTGTTTCCAATTGGACTGAGCTTCGGTTCGTTTTAAGATTCCTCAGTCTGAATACAATCCGTTCCTGGAGCGGAACAACTGAACCAAAACGGTCAACATAGTAGACGTAAACAGAGTAGGAATGAAGCAACAAATATAAAGCAATGTGTTTTGTGTTATCAAAGACGAAAAAAGGGTCCAACTGTTTATTTGTTAGTACATTTATTTTAACACCACTAAAATCGCTTCTCACATACGGTGT
Organism: Oryzias latipes; assembly: GCF_053564925.1. NCBI lineage: Eukaryota > Metazoa > Chordata > Actinopteri > Beloniformes > Adrianichthyidae > Oryzias > Oryzias latipes. The sequence continues at coordinate 11,884,531 of NC_136251.1, forward strand.
TAATACTCTAACACCTCAAAAATGAGACACAGCAACTCATTGAAATGTGATCGGATGAGTTCAGATACATCAAAATAAATTTTAACGTGAGACACACGGCTTGTCACTATTTTCCCGCCAATCTATATGTCATAAACACTTATCAGTGGACCTTCTTAGCGGTCTTCTTGCTAGTAACCGCCCTGCAGGACGCCTCCACCGAACCAAAATAGCAAGTAAAAAGTGTTGAGCTTGACGTTGATACAGACATTTAAAACTTGTGACCAAAAAATAAAGTTTTGACTGATTTAGTCACTTGGTTTTGTTTACAAGCTTTATTCAGAAACCGGAAAGTCTCCTTGAAGGAAGTCTGAATACAGCCCAAACACAAAGTTCAGGACTCGATCCGAACAAATTAAGCGGACTGGGTCTGGACTGGCTGGGTCCACTCTAGGAAATAATGAACTACTGACTGTGTTTTATTCAGAATTTGCAGAAAAGCTTGTAAAACAGGAATATTCCTGCAGCACTTGAACACAGTTAACTCAACTCTTCCATCTGACATTATGCTATTTCATATTTACCAGTCTTTCAGGATTTAACATGGTTGATTCAAAAAGTTGACTAGCTTTGACATTTTTGGTTTGAAACAAACATAACAAGAGTTATGACACATAATTGTGATACCCCTTGGAATAAATCCTTGGAACTTTATATGTAGTTCAGTGGAGCTTTGCCTGTTTTTAGGCCATTTCTCACATTTTTTTACCTCGTCTTTGCTTTGTTTGTGGTTCTATGCATTCTTAATGTGTTTGACTTTTCTGTTATACAATATAAAAACCGTTTGATGTCACTTTTTGGGGTAAAAAATGACCAGATTTACCACACAGAATTGAGGTTTTTTTGGTAGTTTCAGGTTCATGGAGGAATTATTAGGTAATGAAATCAAAAATATGTCTGTAAAAAAAGGAAGCTGTGGTTTTACTTAAAAGATGCACGTAGATCACTGACACAAACAACTGTTTTATCAATCAATAAATAGAGACGAATGTGAAAGAAACTCTACAAAGGGTTAAGGCTTGACAAGGTCAGACAGATTATGGGAACTGTAAGCAGTAGAGCGTTAACATCCCCACACAGGTAAACAACAACAAACATTTGCCCAGTGTTGTCTTCACAAACCACACATTTACCCAATCACTAACTTGAACACAGAGTTCTGCTTTGAATTCTCCAGACAGCCTTGTTGACACACAGCAGACAAAAGTCAAACAAGGATGAAGACAAAACTAAACCTAATATAAAAGGTTCTTGTCGCTCAGGACCTTCCTGCAGTTTCAAAAGTGCTTTTGAACACATCTCCCCACAGAATAAGGCTGTTGGCTACAAATACCTGTCACACAATGCACTTGTGACCACAGAAGAACAACTTTGGTTTCTCCAGTACAGCTACATTGAATAAAGACGATTAAATAGAGAACATTCACATGGAGACATGTCTTTACAGTTTGGTGATGAAGTTTTTGTTACTTTTCTTTTTTTTTCTCTTTTGTACAACAAAATAGATCCTCTGAAAGGTCAACCTGCATGGCTGGTGTCCTGTTAATCGTAATCATCATACTCTGGATCCATGCTCTCCCCCTGGTAGTACGTCCCCTGCGCAGAGTAGGACCTCGTCTTCATGGAGCAGTTGCTGTCCATCAGGATAGCCTGACATAAAAAAAATGTAGTTTAAGTCAGTTTCTGCCAAAACGGGAGAAAAATACTCATTTTTTATGAGTGATTCTCATTTAAATGTGAAAAAAAATCTTTTTTTCTTGACATTCTTGAAAATCTCTTGACGGCTGAATTTTTTTTATAATAAAAAATTTCACTAATGTTTCTGCTCTGAGGTAGATGCTAAATTAATTTAAGGTAGAAACAGAAAAGGTTGGATGTGTATTTAAATCAATCAACGTCAAGAGGTTTTAGCCCTGTTTTTTTTGTTTGTGTTTATCACAGCTGCATCTTATTACTTTTTTGGGGGCATTTCTGGATCAGTCCTGGTTCATTCCAGTCTTGTTTACATTGAATTGTTTTTTTTATCATGTGAAACTGTATTTACCGGAATATACTGATTCTCAGAAACAAAAAGTTTTCGAAGCAATAAAAACACACACACAAAAAAGCAGATATTGCAGCATGTCAAAAAAATAAAATAAGTTGGGGTTAAAGACGGATTTGGGGGTCATCATTAAGCTTCTTCCTTATACATGCAGCTGAAGCGGATCCACTCTCTTTGGTTCTGATTCCAGGTTCTACCAGCTGACTTTGAGTGCTTTATATAAGTCTGAGATTTTAATGACGGCGGATAGAAATTATAAGTCCATCAAAAAAGTAACACGGCTGAAAGATAATTTAGTTAAATTTATTCAAACTCAATAATTGTTTATACAACTCAAATTTACGTATTTATCTAACTAAATGTCACATTACTTCATCACTACCAGTAATATTCAAAGATCCACTCTGATGAACATTTTTAACGTGCCCTTTTAACATTGATGACAGAGGACATACATAAAGAAAATTGGGCGTAACCCTTGTGCTATCCTAGGCACTTTAACATTGGGAGTTGGGTCATCTAGACCCACTAGACAGTGTGCTGAACCTTTTTTCTTCAATGATTTGTGATCTTCACTGGTGTCCATGGATTATATGAAATCTTTCCACCTTTATCCACCTTTGTCATGGTGGGGAGAACACATCAATGTAAGGGGGGGGGGGGTTATTTAAGATAGCACAAGGGTTAAAATTACATTTCTGAGTATTTATTTATTCAAATCATTGTGAATCAGGAGCAGACAAATGCTCGTTGTAAAAGATCATTTTTGGGACGTAGAAAGCATGCTGGGTGGGCCTCAAGCTCCCTGCCCTGAGCTTTCAGCAATAGGGAGGAGAGGGGAGGGGGGTTGCTACGCGCCAAGAGTTCCACCCCCAATTCTGATGAGATTTAAAGTTTCCATTACTATCTCCGGTGAAGAAAACAACACAAACTTTCTTCTTATACATTTTTAGTTAAGCTGACGCGGCGAAATCAGCTTCTGTTAAAAAGAAGGTAGATACTCCTAAACACAGAAAACCTCTTTGATTCAACATAAAACAAGCAATCCAAAAAATAAATAAATCACAAAAATGTGTTTGTGTGATAGAATTTTTTTTAAAAGATTGCAGTAGTCACTGCAGGAATATTTTGCATATATTTGTTTCTTAAACATGAAAATTATGGAAGAGCTCATTTTTCTTGAAAAGGCCAAAGAGCTTTCTTCCTTGTTTTAAACTTTTTTTTTTTATTCAGATTTAGCAAAAAAAAATTTAGCATTTAATGTTAGAAAAATAAAACAAACTTTTTTTTTTTTTACAGATTTATAATGTTAATTGGAACTAAAACTAAGTGAAACTAAAAAATATTAAGGACTTGTCAGTCAAGCTAAAATCAAGGCCTCTTTGTGTTTGTTCAGCTTTATGTTGTCCACACAGAATACATTAGTGCTTATAGCAGCTTAAGGGCATTAAAGCTTACGATTTTCTCTTCTTGTCCAGGTGGATTCCTGAGGAAGATACAGAGAGGAGCAAAGAAAATGTCCACTATTCCAATGATGGTCATCAGCCAGGGGAAGCCAATGTTCTCAGCTATGGATCCGCCGATGGAGGGACCTGTACCGGAAAAGCAAAACAATTTGAAATCAATGTGAAGCTGAAATCAAAAGAACCTGCAGCACACCTTTGTGCTGTGTGGAGTGTACATCCTTCTGTTTGCTGTGTTTAATAGCGGCTTGCATGAGTTCTTTGGTTAGGGAGGGAGGATGTAAATCTTTTCCGGACTGCATAAATCCATAAACATGGATTTCTCCTGTTTTTAAAAAACAAACTCTGCAGTGTAAATGTAAAGGAAGACATAAAGGTTTTTGTTCTGTGAAAACAACATTTTGCTAAATGTTGAATGTTTCATTGAATGCTGTACATTGTACTTCTGTCCTTCATTGTATATTTTATTTTCAACACTTGTAAAAGGATTTTAATTTAGTTAAAGAAAGAAAAATGCAGCCTTGATTAGAGCATCAGACAAATTCTCTAGAAATAACACCAATGCAGACTGATAAAGATAATAAAATTATTTCAAATTGAAAAACCAATGCAACAAAAGTGGTGTTTTGATTAAACAATGCTTTTTTTCTTAAACAAAATCAACCCAAATTTTTACTAACATTTTTGAATAATTGTTTTAAGTGAAATAATTACATACACTCCATACTAAAAAATATTCCAAAATATTAGGAATGACATGTAGATTTAGAGCAGAGGGAATATTCCTGTTTACATGGTTCTGAGAAAAATCCCAACAAAGGAGCATCAGCTGATGATTAGGAGATTTCCACCAACAATATTCATCCCAGTCGGAAAAATGAACAACAGCTGTTCATTGGGTTTTGATATTTGATAACTGTGTTTGAATTTCAAACCATAAACATGTCTGTAGTCTTTCCCTCCTGATTACATCTTATCAGAAATCTGACCTCAGGCTGGAAAGGCTGATCAAACAAACATGTTTACACAGTTTTGTCTTACAGACAAAGCTTGAGTGAACTGGGATTAGAATATTGGCGTTCATGTGGTCTGTGACTATTTTGCTTTTAAATTCAGAGCTCGCTCACTCGCTCGCTCACTCATTCATTCATTCATTCGTTCGTTCATTCATTCAATTCAGGACCTGCTGAATCCCTGTTGGGGTCATGGGGTTGCTCTCACATGCACACCTAGAGGTAATCCATTGGGATTCAAACCAGGGCCTTCTCACTGTGAGCTGTGGGGACTGACCACTGCACCACCATGCATCCCTCTCATTTTCTCATAAGCAATAAAATGCTCAATGATTTTTAAATGACATTTAATCCCAAAATATACAAATTCCCTTTTAGTTTGCCCTTAAAATCCACGATAAATTTTATGTTAACATCAATTTTAAATTTAACAGATTCACTAGCATCACCTCTGCTTTCAATATACATTTTTTGTGACGTTCACTCCTAAAAGGGAATCTAATGCACAACAACGTCTCACATGTTAACACTCAGACAAGTCTGGAAATAATCTAAACTTCATAAAAGTTCCATTTTTATTTTATCAGACTGCCTCATTTGTGTCAATTAGTGAAAATACATGGTTAAACATTTTCACTTAAAAAAGTTAAGCTCTACTATTTTGTATAAAAAGTACATCATTTCAGTGAAAAAAAAAGTTAGCAAAATCAGTTATATTTTAGTCTATTTTTAAAATGATAACTTTCTTTTTAACTTGGAAGCACAGGTTTAAAAACATGATATAATGATACGATTTTTAAACAGTAAAAAGTTATTGGTATAAAAGTAACGTGTTTTTTTCCGTTTGCGCTCACCCAAAGCAAACCCCATGCAGAAGGCCACGTCAGCGATGGCATACACGCTTCCATAAACAGAAATGTGCCGCAGGTCCACCAGGTAACCCATGATTGGCATCATGGAGGAGTCCACCATACCTGCAACACAAGACATCACATGACTGACTCTCTGATTAAAAGAAGCCAGGATCTGCAGACTTAATGCAGAAGAAGAAGAAAACCACATCCACATCTGAACATACAAACAGACACTCCTTGTTAGGAGAACTTAAAGGGAGGAAATGAAACCGACTTACCGATGGCGAATCCAACACCAAAGTTTGGGAGAATCAGGCCATAGATGTCTTTGGCAAACGGGACCTGAGGAAGAACAACCATAGCTTCAGTTCTAAAGTCCGCGTCACACAGCAGCTACCTACATTTTGCTTATATTGCAGGAATGAAACTGGTCATACTTGAATATACGTAGTTGTGGTCGTTACGTGAAATTTTCACAGATGTATCACGAATGAACCCCGTTAAAACCACTTTCATGGCAGCTTTAGTGAGCAGTCATCCTATTCTCATCTTACTTGCACCAGAAGATAAGAACATTTTCTTTAAACCTGATCTAATAAAGCAGATGATGGAGTAGATTACATCTTTAACCATCATAAGTGCTTTTTGGAAGAATGATGGAGCCTTTGGATTCACTGTTATATTAGGAGTGGTCTAAAAATCTTAATATGATTCATCTTACTTTTATAAAAGCCCCACAAAAATCAACTTTAGAGAAATATAAATGCTCACAAAGTAGTCCTTATTTATTTAAAGAAGCATTAAGTTTCTTTCAAACCCAGAGATGGAGGATGAAAGAGCTGCATGTGGCTCCAGAGCTTCTGTTGGAGAGAAACATCTGCTTCCTGCTAGACGTCTGTTTCAGAGTGTTTCAGCAGCTTTAAAGCAGCATGGCTTCGCCAAACGGACGTGCAGCGGTCCACAGCTTTCATTTACGGAGAACATTTAGTGCATCTATGAACTAAAAATACATCTAAAGACAACTTGTAAACCTATAAGGCAAAACTGGGGGGCTAATTCTACACCAGAACTCCAGATACTCCGAACCTCGACTGGCCAGACATCTTTAAACTGCTTAGAAAAGGAGAAGAGATTATGGTAACTATGGTAACCATGCCCCTCTCCGTCACATTTAGTCATATAATTTTTTTTTCTAAATTTGTTACTTTGCTCTGCTGTGAATCCCTTTTCTTTGCCATCCTTTCCAAAATGTGAGTGGTAGGTATGCAGAACATATTGTTACAACAATTCAATACCTGTTAGCCTAGAATATAATCTAGAATGTTTCTATTGCATTTCATTTTTCCAAAAATCCAAGAATTGGCCCCTATTTTCGTGGGTGTTTCATACTTACACATATGACACTGAATCCAACCAAGACCATCCCAATGAGAGCGCAGAGCCATCTGCATCACACAACAGTGACTGTCAGTCCGAACATTTGAAAAGAAGAACTTTGGTTCACATCAATAAAAGGCAAAGATAAAAGGAAAAAAAAAACGTGTTTTACTTTAACCCTGTAATGCCAACTACATAAAACAATTGACAAAAGAAAAAAATCAGTTTTTAAATTAAACGGTTTTTTAAACCCTTTGATGAAATCAACATTTTTTATTTATTTTTGAAGTATAATTTTTTTAATGAGATCTAATATCAATTATTATACTTTAGGTGATTTTTTAGTTTTTGATCAAAACAATGTAAAAAAATCCAAAATATTGACATGAGTGTTCAGGAAAAAAGCACCTTATTTATCTGTCTCAAATTTCATCCACACATTTTTAGCATGGTGCAAATGTATACAAATGCTGCTTTCTTTCAGTACAGCAAGTTGGCTTTTAAACGAAAAAAAGAACATCAATAGATGAGTTATTTTTTAACCATAAAGTTAGGGAAATTGCAAAAACTTTTTCCCAACACAAGTGCTTTTGAGATTTCATAGAAACAGCCATTTTGAAACGAGCAGGAAAAGTCTTTCTATTGCTCCTGGTGGAATAATAATAAACTACAGGGCAGAAAAAAGACCCAGTCGTATACAATGGCTTTTTAAGGAAAGTGTGGATCATGATAGTGAGATATAATGCACAGACATGTGCGTTACAAATACAATACGAATTGTCATATAGGGTTTACTCTCATTCTCAAATTTTAGACTATAGGTCACATAAAATGAACCCAAAACTTCAATTTTTGCTGGTATTTATTAAAATATTTTATTGCTACTGTAAGGTTGCCATAAACAACCATCTATACCAGAATTATCTGTAATATCTATGAAGGACAAATGATGTTATTCTCTTTGTAAATCTGGAAACCATATATTTTTATAACGCATTAAATTATCTTCGCTACACAGCAATTTTGCGTGATTTGTTTTTTTTTTCTTTTTTACTGTGCGTTGTGTTTTGCATCCTGATTGGCTATAGACCACCGTCAATCAATGTCTTCCATGCCATGTCCTGTACAGAATGCGAAGGAGTTTTACAGCTTTGAAACATATAAAAAAATTGTAAAAAAAATAAAAAAGACTCCTTGGTGGATTTCACTTCTGCAATAAACGAAGTGACGCAGTATAAAGCTTTTCTCGTACTCAAGTATTTTAACTCAGCTTCTCATCTAAATCTCTGCTCACACAAATATGGGAACATATATTTTTGCTTATTCTAATGTACCAGGGAAAATTAAAGGCTGCAGGGTCTCACCCAAAGGCACTTTGAAGCTATGAGAGGTTGGCCCCGCCCATTGCTAAAGTCGCAAACTAGTCCCCTGACTCTGTTTCTGTTAACCAGTGAGCGCCTTCACCTTCTCATGACAACTTGATCACCCAGCGTTTCTTTAAATGCAAGCTATGGCCTGGTTTGTAGTCCTGGTCATACTGCAGAGATAACGCCACTTCCTCCCTTTTGGTTCTCTTTGCTTTTTTGAATAGTTTGCATTCAAAAGATCCACACCAGAGTTCATCTGCAGGTGAACTAAGACGCTCCTTCTCAAGAGGACCAGATTTCTCTTGCGTGGTTCAGATGAGCTTTCACGTCTGAGAACCATCTAAAGAAACAAACTCTGGCATGTACCAAAGAGGACCAGTGTTAAAAACGTTTAGTTTTTCATGACTAAATGAATGGACTTAGCATCTCTTACTCTCTGCAACCTCTCCTGATCAAAGAAAAAAGGCAGCATTTGTTCCTTCAGGATACAGCAGCTCTCTGGCATTATGTAAACAGAATTATAATCAAATTGAGTGAATTGGATCAAATTAGAATGTAATTAGAATAAACTGGGCAGTGATGATTTCTTTTTTACTCCTCTGCTTTCTCAGTAAAGTTCTCTGAGATGAGTTTTAAATGGAGACTATAAATACACAAAACTAGATTTACAGCAAAAAAAAACAACTTGTTCATTTCCAAACATGGTTATCACTAGAAACTGTTGCAGATGACAGTGCCACCCACAGAAGATCTATTGATGTCCGGTTCACGCTGGAAGCTTGGATAGCTCGTATCAAGAGGCCTCCAACATCAGAAGCAGCACATTAAAAACACTGGAAACTCATATGCAGGAGCGGAAAGACGGCAGATAAGGGTAATTTCCCTCCTTACCTCCCCATCTTGTGTGCCAGCGTGCCAAAGATGTTGGTTCCAATAAGGTAGGAGATGGAAGCCGGCAAGAAGGCGATGCCTGGGCCACAAACAGACACACAGAGACATGAGGGCACAAAGGTGTGGGCAGGATTTTCCAGATAAGCAGATCCATATCTGTGCCTCATCTCTGAGCTGCTGGGCTTCTCACATTGTGTGTAATGAAGACTCCTTTCCACCTGCCAGCATCTGACACCCTAATATCCTGTTCCCCTCCCGTTCTTTTTATCTGACTGAGACTTCATATACACCCGAGTGCAGATCTGAAATAATAAGAGTAAAGACTGTGTGGCAGCCTTTGTGTTTGCTTTTGTTGCATGTTTGTTAAATATTCTGCAAATCACAGCTTGAAAAACACCCCTGCGTACTTCTAATTCAAATGTTTTAATTTTTAAAAACTTTTAAAAACAAATCTGCATTCTAATATTGAGTTACAGAAGGAGTTGTAGCCTTCAGTCACTTTGTTCCAGAAAACCAGAAAAAAAACATCATTTTTGGGAGTTACTTTTGGTCAATCTAACGTGTGTGTTTTTGACAGAAGACCAGCATATTTGATCAACTAATGCAATGCTGAAATTTTTGAACGAAATGTTTCACAACCTTTCAGCACTGATGAAATGTCATTTAATTTATTCTTATTTTTTATTTAGTGACTAAAAGGCAAAGATTTAGAAAAGCGGATCAAAGTTTTCCAACTGGTTGGTAATGAGATTATCTCCCCATATGATGCGACATTTTTCCCCTTTTATTTTTTCATAGTTTTCTTCATTCTACTGAATGTGACTGAAACTGTAAAGCACTTTGGGACTTGAAAACCTCTTCATTGCTATTTACAAACTATATGTGAGTCACAAATTCTGCTATTTGTCCCACTTTTGTCCGTAGTGCTCATCATAGATAAACTTCAACTGTTACAGACCAAATGTAAAGAAATCCAGGAAATGTTTGAATTCATTTGCATAATGGTGCAAAGAATAAGTAGTTGGTTGAAAAAAAAAGTTTATCCCATTTTCAATGTAATCCTTGTTGCCAATGACAAAGGTCAAAGGTTTTCTGTAAGCTTTTATCAGGTTTGCATAATTGCTTCTATTTTGGTCCATTCTTCCATGCAGATCTTCTCAAGAGCTGTGATGTTTTGGTTTTGTTGCCGGAAAACAGACAACCGTGTCCTTAGATCAGTGTTTTTCAACCTTTTTTGAGCCACGGCACACTTTAACCTTGACAAAAATCCCGCGGCACACCAGCATCCAAAAAAAAAAAAAAGCAGAAAATTATGGTCTGTATTGATCGACAACCCCCCCCCCCCCCCCCCCCCCGCAATCTCACGTAGATTTTTGTGATAATTGTGGCAGAAAAAGCAGGAAGTTGCGGCTGTTTTTTTCTAAGAGATGAACCACCAGCTAAAGACGAGCTTTAGCTGGTATTTTTGTTAGAACTTAGCGACTTTATCAGCAGAATTAAGAACAAGGAAGTGAAGACTTTAACCACTTCTGATTGGTCAGACTGATGACATGTGATTAAGCCTTGAAGAATGATTGGTGGAGACAGTTAAAGGGGCGGGACTTTTCCTTACACAGTTATAGCTGCAGCTAAATCGCGGTACCGTGATTCTTATCAAAATGTCTTTAATAGAATTAAATAAACACAAATAAAAAGTAATTTTAAGATCTTTCATATTCCTAACTACTCAGTGTTTTATCAGGGCCTGTTTGGATGAACACAGAGCTGAAATCCTGGAGATGGGAAATGTTTTTAGATCAGTGAATGAGGGCAATTTCTCCACGGCGCACTTGACCATCTCCCACGGCACACTAGTGTGCCGCGGCACAGTGGTTGAAAAACACTGCCTTAGATTCTCTATTGGATAGAGGTTCAAAGACTGACTAGACCACTACAGAACCTTAATAAGCTTTTTATGTAGCCAGTAATTTGTTGCCCCAGTGATGTGTTGGGTACCACTGTCATGCTGGATGATCAGGCCGTGTTTCATCCTCAGTGCTCTCACTGATGGAAGGAGGATTTGACCAAAATCTCACTATACATGGCTCTATTCATCCTTTGATTAATACAGATGGGTCGTCCAGTCCCCATTTAGCAGAAACACAACCCTAAAGGAGGATGTTTCAATCCCCATGCTTCACAGTGGGTATGATGTTCTTGGAATGCAACATTTTCTCCTTTCGAACACAGCGAGCGGCGTTTATACCAAAGAGTTCCATTTAGGTTTCACTTGACCACATAATCTTCTCTGAAATCTCCTCTGGTTCATTCGGATGGTTTCTGGTAAACATCAGATGCCCTAAACATGTGCTGGCCCTGCACTGCGGGGTCTGAATCAACAATGACGTTGTGTTACTATGTTAACCGTTGTTACTGTGATCCCTCCTCAGGTCATTGACCAGTTCCCCCGTCTAGTTCTGTCCTTTTTTGTAATTGTTCTCAAGATCATCTGAATCCCACCAGGTGAGATCTTGCATGGAGCCTTAGGTGGAGTGCTATTGCAGTAATCTTATATTTCTTCCAATTTACTATAATCGATCCAACAGTTGATCTATTCTCATCAAGCTGTCTGCTTATCGTACATTTGTTCATCGTAGTCTTGTTCAGGTGAACAACCCTGGTTCCTGGTGTCCTTCGACAGTTTTTTGGTCTTGGTCATGGTGCAGAGGTTGCAGTCTGGCTGTTAAAAGGTGTGGACAGGTGTCTTTTATTCAAATAACCAGTCAGAACAGGTGCCAAAATGAATACAGATAACAAAAGGAGGATAGAAGAACTTCTTAAAGAAGTGAGAGGTCTGTGGAATCAGAATTCTTGTAGGAGATAAATACTTATTTTCTGCATCATTATGCAAATAAGTTATGTAGATATCAAATAATTTACTGGACTCTTTGTTTACATTCTGTTTCTTACAGTAGAAATGTTTCTTTGATGAACATCACAGACCAAACTTTTCTATCTTTTTTATCAATTTTGCATAATTGACAAATAATTATTTGCCCCACTGTTTTACGTCATTTCCCAATATTAGCGGTTAGGTGTTAAACTGCAGGCACCTTATACTTAAAATTGGAATAAAGAATAGATAAAAGCAAAATGTTTAGAGGCAGACATAAAATAAAAAGTGCTGCACAAGCAGGGTAAAACCGAGAAGCAAACAATTTAAACATTTCTGCACTCCTACAGTAAATTACAGTGAATCTGTTTCATAAACACTAAACGCACCAAGTTTGATTGAGTTTAACAAAAATATTTTTAGAAATTTTTAGCTTTATTGTTTATTCATGCTAAAATATTGGTGACCTGTAATGCTGTGTTTACATCAAACGCGATTTGTGCAGCGGAGGCGGCCAGTTTGGTCCTGCGGCGCCATTTGAGCAACATGACTTGGGTGGTGACGGGCCAGGGTTTTAAAAAAAATCTGAACTCTGAGGTCGACGCGTAGCATCAACCAATCAGAGACTCAACTCTGTGCATGTGATGTTTTCAGTGATAGCAGGTAGAAAACACATCCAATATAGTGAATCGATTCATAGTTCTCCCGAACTTCCATTCATTTTCTCAACCTGCTGGGTCACTTCGGGGCAGCAGGGTTTCCGAAAAGCGGGGACACCCTAGACCAGGGGTGTAAAACTTGATTGCTCAGGGGGCCAAATTCCAAAACATGCTGAAGGCCAAACAGAATGAACTTTTACTGAACACACTAAAACTAAACCTTTTAAACTTAAACTCAAATAGACTAAAAACATGATTCTGGAATATATCTACTTAAACCTTCAATAACTTGTATTCTTTCCTCAATGAAAAAGATGTCCTGTCAAATTGAACAAGTTAGAAATAAAGTACACATTAAAATAAACAAACATTGACATATCTTCACTCTTATATCATTTTATATAAAAAAAAATAAACTTACATTTAAAATATACCGTAGATCTGTATATTTTATCATAGAGAGATGGAAACACCATGAAAGCGGCCGTCTTTCAGACACAGCAGCAGAAGAGAGGATCACTGAAGGGGGGGGGGGGGGGGGGATTTGAATGATCCCAAACATGGTGATCAAGGCATCAAGCTTATGAACACATTTTTGTTCAGGCGGCGAACAGAGAATTTGCAGCGCAGCAAAAGAAAGGGATACCTGCGCAAATTGGTCGCACAGATTGCATTCGGTGTGCACACAGCATCAGAACTGGAACAAAAATTTGGACCCTCTTTCTTTAAGTCAAACAGAGATTTATTGGTGACCTCATCTAGTCCAGTTTGGATGTTACATGTCCAGTAAAAAAGATAAGGGTAGGTCTGAGAGGGAACATGGACCCATTGGCCTCAGACAGAATTCATCATCTACTCTGAAATTCACACAATGGGATGAAAATGTCACTTAACTTCAGCAGGAAAAAACATAAAACACGGCGTGTTTAGCCATGTCAGTGCATGTTTGTTGCTACAGTGTGAGTTGTATTTAGGTGCTTAGCTTTGTAAATACCGAGCTGCCACTTCCTGGTACACATGGTCTCCATCATCCAGATTGGCAGCGTCGGCTCCATCATGGCGATGGCCATGTTTCCAAAACAAATGGCACCTGTGGATGAAGATTAAAGATAAGTGTTTGCAGGGTCATTTATGTTCTTTTTTTGTTCCTTTGTCTGCATGTTATTTGCCCCGCCCAACTTCCTGCTCACAGGCACAAGCACAGATCACTCCCTTTGTTACCACCTGCACGTGATAGATGCAATTTCACAGCCGGAAACATCTGCGGTCCTCTACCTGTGAGGACCGGCCGCTGAAGTGTCTCTGACATGATTAGATTTGGTCTCCTTTGTAATCGCATACTGTAACTGAGTATTTTGTCTCTACTCAAGCAGGTGAGCCTCCTTATGTGTAAACGCTACAAACTACAACAGCAAGGCTGATCGCACCAAAAAACATTTTGATCAAACTTACAGTTTTTCCTGATAAAATGATAATTGATCACCGATGCAAACATTAAATTAATCTCTAGGGATTTTTCTTATTGGCAACAAAAACTCAACCAGCACATGTTTTCCCCGGGTCTGAGAGTATTGTTGATAAAATGATTTGTAGTTTAGGAGTTTTATGTTTTATTTTTCCTATTTACTCAACTTACTAAAGACAGCCGCGCAAATCTAATAATAACTCAGATTTGAAGATTTTGTCATTTAAATCTTGTTTGGAAACTCCAAAGAAAAAACTGTGAGGAACAGTTGGGTATTCCCACTGACACATTTATAGAACATTCCTTTTGTTTGTTACATCTCGTCAAAGTACAGCAGTAGAAGTCAGACTTTCTTGGCTGTATGCTTCATACTTCCACATTTCCTTTTGCAGCTAAAGCCATTATTTTGTAGCATTGCCTCAAATCATTGGCATTATGAAATAGTGTGACGTTTTGGTGCAATTGTAATGAGGTATGCTGTGTTGTTACATCACTCTACACTCTAGCCCACCTTTTTATCAGCCAATTACTGTACAAGATGCAGCAAAGGACTCAAGATTGGTGACTGGTGACATGTGATCTCAGTTGGTGGTGTCCTGTTGACGTCACTGACGTACGACTCACATTTACTGGGGAATATCCGATTTATTACCACATATGAATGAGGCCTTTATCCTATCTCAGAAAATCATAATCCATGCGTTTTTTTCCTGTTTACACGTTCACCGGTCATATCCGATCTGTGCCACATGAGAGGAAAAAATCGGAATTGGGTCAGTTGAACCATGCAGTGTAAATGCGGTATATGTGTCTCTATGTTCATAAATGGTCTCTCTTTACATTCTAGATGATTTGCCAGCCCTCCACCTTGTTCTCCACTGAGAGCGTTGCTTTGTAATGGTCTGGCCTCTATTTCTACATTCACACCGAGCATGTGACGGGGGTTCTTGAAGGCGCTAAACAAGCATTCTTGAAGATGCATTTAGCCCATGGTGTTCACATTGGACAAGCAGGGGGGGCTCCTTCTTCCTTTTCTAATGTTTACTAGCACAATGTCCGCCTCCAACAGTTGGAAGAGGCTTGATGTAAATGTGGAAATGGTGCAAATCTCATGAATCATTCTCCAGGATTTTCTGTCACAGCTCTTTTCCGACACATCTGTCCAGTTGTGTTTTTGTGTAGGTTTTAATTCGCTTCAGAGCTGAAAATATCCGCTCGACAGACACAGTGGACATGGGGATTGTCAGCGCCAAACACACAAATTCTGTAAAGCTACTTGATGCCCTCACTCAGATTTTTCTGATGAAGGAAGTCAAGGAGATCAGTGGGAGATTTTCCTGTCAAATCATCCATGGCGTACATTACAGTCAGCTCTGTTTTTAACTGAGACAGATCAAAAACTGCTCCATGGCTCTGTGTCAAATGGGACAAGGCTGCATGTGACTTCTTGAAACTTCTGTCCAATCAGAAGGTCTGAATACCGTGACGTTGTCTAAGCCTGCTAGAAGGCCCTGCTGACGCCAACTCAAAATCTGATTGGTTGAAAGAAATAAATCACTGACATTGACTTTACATTACAAGACCTTCAGAACTCATATTGAAGGCCTCTTTAGCTGTGACTCTGCTTGGCAACAAAGGACAGCTGAAATGCGATTGGTTAAATGCTACAATATGAAAATACATCTGTCTGGAAGCAGCATAACCATCAATTACACCAGAGGTGGGCACTGAGGGCCGCAGTCCTGCATGTTTTCCAGCATACCCTGCTCTGGCATGTTCTGATTGGCTGGACACACCTGAACCAGGTAATCAGCCATGAGTAGGGCAAGAGTATCTGGAAATCATGCAGACACACCGGCCCTCGAGGCCTGGAATTGCCCACCCCTGAATTACACAATAAAAGGGAGTGGACAGACCATGATTTAATGAGTATGCATCGACAAAATATAATTAAGACTTGATTCAGATATTTATTTAGGCCTTCAGAGAAGGCCTTGAAGGCCCTGACGGCCAACCACTAGTGACATGTCATCCACAATTATGATTTTTCCTCCATGATCAAGTTTCAAATGATTGGCACTTCCATGACTTAAATGGACACCTTCCATACATCACTACAAATTATGTTAGTACGTTGGAAATGAGTGAAATACAGCATGAAGGGGTTAACAGGAAATTGAAAGAAAAAAAATGTTATTTTGTTGGCTGAAAGAATATGGAATAATTTTTAAGTTTTGTTTCTTGTTGTTGAAATATAGCAATATACAGCCATGAAAAGCTGTAATATCAAATTCTGTGCTGAAAGGTTTCTGCTTTGGAACCCTTAATGAAAATAATAAACACTAAAAGCAATAGTTGATGATTACAATTTGTTTTATTTTTAGGTTTTTAGAGTTAATATAAATTTAATTGATAAGGTAAAAAAGTTCAGATAATTCTGAATATTTAACAAAACATATTTTTGCTTCTAAAAGTGAGACAGAGTTTCTTTCTAAGCTTATCGTCCCTTTAATTTAGCACTCATGGCCCAACACACATCACAGTCTGTTCTTACAACCAGCAAATCAATTTGGAGGTTTCCCTTTGGCTGATATGTCCAAATGATCAAAAACAAAAACATGAGTCTATTTTTTTTCTTCTGTTCCACCCCTTCACGTTATCAAAAGGCAATATACCACAGATGCTTCTGCAGGCTGGACTCTTCTCACATCGGCTGTGTGATTGTTGTGTTATTGTCTTACCAGCGGCGATGAGAATGTAAGGATCCTTCATAAGCGTCAACAGAGGGGTTCCTTTCTGACTCTGGAAGAAAAACAGTAAAAACTTTTGTTTTAAAGTAAAAACAGGTACTTGTAAATGAAAAAAAATGTAAACAAAATTCCCAAGACAATCCATTGGATTGCTAAAATGGAGATGTGTCCTTTAAAGTCCCACTACAATCATCTTTTGATCTATTGTAAAAGTGTTTCCAGTGGTCTTTTAATCACGTTTTTAGCCAAAATTTTTAAAAGACCTCTGTTGTTTTTTTAGAACTTTTACTATGTTTCTGCAGAGAAGCAGTAGTTCATCAGAAATTCCCCTCTGAGTTGTGGACAGGACTGTTGGTGCACCCCAACTTCATCCACCCAAACCCACAGAAACTTAAAACAAATTGTTACGATCACCAATCTGTTTGCACTCTCTCCCGCTAGCTTCCAGCTCCTCTAACACCCAACCTAACATTATCAGCGCAACAACAATGGCGAGCAGTATTGGAGCTATCCTGCCATACAGTTTTGAGCCAAAGACCAGCTCAGATGAGGAAAATTAAGACAAGCATTGATATAGTCTACAAGTGGATGCATCAAAATGGAGCTTGTGGCCCACCCACTGTATTTTCTACGTCAGAACTACGCTCCCTTTTTAACAGCATTTTTTCATCTTCTCCAGATTCACAAAGATTTTAATAAAGAAATACTCAGAAATGCAACTTGAAGCCTAATTTTCTATATTCGTGTCCTCCAATGCCACAAGAAAATATTAAAAACATCAACAACCCAATTTTCATTGTAGTGGGTCTCTAATTCATAGTTCCACGTAGTAAAATGATCTAAATGTATTTCAACACCAAGACCTCATGCCAAAAGGATCAATTTGGTGGCAAAATACTAAAGGTGGTCCCAGGTGACCCTCATAAGACTAGACTTAAACAGAGGATTTAGTTCAGAAAAATGGGTATTGGAGGATTTGGGACTAAAGAACAAAAGAACAAAAAGCAAAAGTGTCTGGTTGGCCACATAAGGGGGTAAAATCCAGCTGGTGATGATGGAATCCCAATCATCACTTCGCTCTGCCTAACTTTCTGCTGATTAGAGTCCGGTCCAAAGGGAAGCACTATGTGTGTATAATGCAAACGCTTGTTTCATATTGTTCTGTAACATTGAATTCCGCTTTTGTAATGACTCTGTACTGCCTTTACAGCCAGAAACAGTTGGCATGTCTGTGCCCCTGCTGTCCTTGGCTGTGGACCTCATCTCGCGCCCCCAGCCCCTCCCCCAGTTCCATCTGGATGAAGCCCATCTGCTACACTATTTAAACATGTAGTTGTAGAGTTAGATAAGTTAATTCTTCTCTAAGAGTTCTGGCACATCGCCTGTCCGTCCCGGGAGAGAATCCCTCCTTCATGTGGACATTCCAGAGGTTTCTTGTTTTTTTTCCTAGAACCGTTTTTTCCCCTTCAATTGACATTTGATGCATATTTCTAAACAGAGTTTTAGTCTGAGGTAATCTGAGGTAATTAAAGAAGCCACACTCACCTCTGGTTCCACTTTGGTGGGTTGCAGAACAACAAGCTGCAAAGCTGACACGAAAAAAATTAGAAATTTCACATAAATCTCAGTTAACATCAACTATGCACAGAAAAAAAAAAATCTTTATTTATTTTTATCTAACCTTTATTTTACCAGGAAGTCCCTTGAGATAAAAAAGCTATTTTTCAAGAGACACTTCAACAGTAATCAGTGCTTTGCTCACAGTCTGCTGGGTGTGTGGGAGAGAAATGCAACTGTACCTCCATCAAACACAGCCAGGAAAGCGAGAATCAGGAAGGGAGCTGTTTTCCCGACAAAGTCGTACATCACACTGCCGAACGGGGGTCCAACTGAGAAGGACATGCAGGAGGGGGGGGTCAGTGCTGCCACTTAGTTTAAAGCCGTGTCACACAGCTACGTAAATTATGCCCATATTACACAAATGAAAGTTGGTCTCACGTGGATATATGTGGAAAAATGGAGAAAAGTTGTGGTCTTTTCTGGAAATTTTCACAGATGTATGACAAATGAACCACGTTAAAATCATGGAAGAAGTACGAATAAGCCACGTAAAGAACACGTAAATGAACATAGAACATGAACCGTGCGTGATTATTGCGCTGTTACATGTAATTCAGTGATTTGTGCATCAGTTACATAACTTTAACGTGATAAATGTGTGCCCCATACGTGATATAAAAGTTTTACATTGGTGGTATGTGCATGAAAAGTCAGTTAAACAAACGTGTAATGGTTGTTGAAAGCCACAAAGTTGTGTTTTTATCTTGCAAAAACTGACACAGTTGCGAAAGATTTTCGCAATAATCGCTTCTAAACTGCGTAAAATACTTGTAAACTGTGCAATTCTCAACCGACTAAAACTTGTGAACAGCAGAATTCATGTAAAGACCCACTGGCCGAAACACTTATGAATTACGTACATCACGCATGAATCAGAAAAAAACAAAGACAATACCTAGAAAATTGGCAAAATGTAGGTAGTGGCTGTATGACACGGCCTTTAGACATGAAAATAGCTTAACCCTTGTGCTATCTTAGATGACCCCACCCTTACATTGACGTGTTCTCCCTACCATGACAAAGGTGGATAAAGGTGGAAAGATTTCATGTGATCCATGGACACCAGTGAAGATCACAAATCATTGAAGAAAAAAGGTTCAGAGCACTGTCTAGTGGGTCTAGATGACCCAACTCCCAATGTTAAAGTGCCTAGGATAGCACAAGGGTTAAGGACTGGCAGACATATCAAAGAATTTATGAATAGTGTGCTTTCACATTCACAAATCAAGCTGTCCCTATGAATGTGCACATACCCAACACTCCTAATGCTAGACCTCCCAAAGCAATTCCAATGGCATGACCCCTCTCTTCATCATCCGTGTACACGCTGGCGAGCATCCCCATACCTAAACATACAGCATATGTCGATACAGACACAAAGAAACCCTTTTAGGTCGGACAGTAGAGTTTAGAAAACTTAATAAATAATGACATGAGTGGAAGCTAAAGCTGTAACAACATTTAATTCAAGTCAGGAGACAAAACACATACTTCACAGCAGAAACTCAGACCAAGGTCAAAAATGAAAGCCTAATACTTTTGGGATTGTCCAAATGATCTTCATTGAAGGAGTTAATGAGAAGTGCAAACTCTAGATGCGCATTTTTCTTACCTCAAATTAAGGAGAACAGATCCTTATGTACCTTATTTACAATAGAACAATCATAAATCTGTATAAAAACAGAACATTTGTGAGAACTTTGCTGCACCACAATGACCTGATTTCACGTGTCATTTAAAATCCAAAATTTAGCATTGAAGTCCAGCTAGGTTCTGTTCTTTATGCTCAACTGAACTAATCTTGGCTTCTTTTTTTCATTTTCTCTTCTGGCACTCCTCCAGACTGTCTTCTTCCACTCTTTTCCAGGGATAACTGGAAGTCTTTCATTTGAAGCGGTGCCTGATTTAAGATATACTATGTTTGATTTTATTTATTTTTTCTCACATTTAGAAAGTTTTGGAATTTGAGGTTTATTAGTTTGTTATTCTGTCATGTTCATATCATTATTATCTTTTAACTTACAGCAACTGTATCTGCATTTAGGGCTTGGAACCAGAAACCCAACATATTTAGTGCTTTAGGTGAGATTTCTAAATGTCGCCTTTTTTTCCGCACTTCTTTTATGCTTCCGTTTAGTCACTCTTTAAGTTTTTGTTTGTTTATTTATTTGTTTGTATTTGTGTTTGTATTGATTTTCAGTTCCTTTAGATGCCATAGCTGGCTTATTTTTTTTTTAGTTCCAGACACATTAGAGAATAGTGCTGCTAGTTTGGTTTTTAGAAGAAATAGCTGATAGAGTTTGATATTTAATAATAATTCCCTTTTTTGGACATAAATGCTTATGGTTTAGACATAAATGCAGCATTTACCAAAATACACACTTTCTAGCATCATGTGAATGCATCATTGCTCAAACACTGGCTGCAGGAATTTTTGATGTAATTTTACAGTTTGGGATGAAGTGTGTTTTTCTTAAATCTTCCAAATACACAAACATCTAAACTGAGTATTTTATTTTTGGAAGAGGTCACTTTCAAGCAATAAACATGTAAAAATCAGTGAAATAAATGTGTTCAGATCCTGACAAGTGAGCAGCTAAACAGACAGAATTTGCACTGAAAGTCCCAGAAAAAGATGAAAGAACCTGCGACTGAAGAACAGGAGGAGCCCACGCCTTGAAGTGATCTGGCCAGGAACAGCAGAGTGTAGCTCGATGAGAAAGCGAACACTTTACGACAGGAATAAAGAAACCATCAAACATGAGGAAACACTAGGAATGACCGACCCCTCAGATTAATGTGGAGAACTTACTGATGGTGGAGAGAAACATGATGCAGAAGCCAGCGAAGATCGGAAGCTGATATCCAATTCTACGTAGACATATTATGAAAAGATACATTTATTCAGTTTTAAAAATATCTATACAAATGCAAATAAAGCACCTGATGGCCACCTTAAATTTCCTCGTGCTCCATATATGATGACAATAAAGCATTCTATTCTATTCCTTTCTACCGTAGCCAGGTACGATGCTCACAAACTATGAACTATGGACAAACCAGAGCGATGAGGAGATCCAGGTCCTCCGTGATCATGGTAGACGAACAGATGCCGGAATAATCCTCTGCTTGTGTTCTGGCTCCCAAATAAAGGTCCAGTTTTTCAAGAATGCCCACAAACTAAGGCTTTTTTTTAAGTACCGTGAAAGAAAAAAATCTGTTCCAATTTTTCCCCCCAAATGTTTTTCATTCATAAATATTTTGGATCCAAATTTGATTATCTTTGTGTCAAAATGTCCATTTGGATAAAGTGATCAGACATAACTATACAGTTTTAAAGACCCTCACACCTCTTGTGTCACACATAGTTAATCCAGCTCTGGCTGAGCGGGACAATAAAAAACAAAAAGAGCATTTTTGTGTTTCAGACTCTGTGCTTTGAGTTTAAGATGATGTTAGATTTTGACATACAACTGAAACATTTGTTTGGAGTTTGTCATTATTTTTACAAAGGAACCAGAAACTGCATCCAATCTATGTTTTCATAAATGGAATAAAACCTTGAATGCAACTTCTCAAGGAGCAGCAGCAAACCAGCAACTGAAGGGAAAACATAAAGAAATCAGTGAATCTGCAGAGAAACGTCAGTTGTTCGTTTGTGAATCAAAAACACTAGAGGGGGAATCAAAGCTACAGTGCAAACAACAAGCTGTTGTACTCCATGTGGATTGGTGCCACGCTCGACTTGCCTTGCTTTGTCCTCTTTCAGGAGTGAAGGTGACTAACAGCCAATAATGGGACTGCATTCCTTGCTTCAGTTGCTGCTTACATGAGTGTCCATCTGAAACGCTAAACACTGGCTTTAAGGATAAATGCCAGCAGCGATGGAAAAGTCATGCTTTTTGTCTTCTATAAAAATATCTCCCATCCTATATTCCTTAGGAAAAGCTAACAAAGAGAGCGTCATGACTCAGATTTCATTTTCTGAGATCATTTTAACAACCTTTTTAAACAGCAGTTAATGCTCCTCTTGCAATTTACACTCAATTTGACAAAGCAGCTGCAGATCATTTCAACTGAGTCTTTAGAAAAAAAATGACAAAAAAGTCAATCGCTATTTTTTTTCTTTGTTAATCCCAAACTATTTTTCAGATAAAACAGCAGCTGATTCTTCATGCAAGACGCTGATTCAGTCACACACTAAACCATATTTTTAAATATTTCTGAGGATGTTGGTAACCTCAATCAATACTGATAACTGAGATGAAGGAATCTGATGAAAATCATTTACTAAATTTGTAATGATGTTCAAATCAATAAATAGAAAGATAAAAATCTGGGTTGGAAGTTCAGATTTAAAAAACATAAAGGTTAGGCACATATCAGACTGTAACTATTGAATATTTTGACCTTTTTTTTAGCTTAAGCTGCTCTTTTTCCTTGATGAAATCACAAGGCACAATAGCAACTGATAATAAAAAAGAAACTCTGTATTCTGTTTTAACAAAATACAGACATTTTTATCTAGATTGTCATAGGTTGGTGCCAGTCCAAAGGTACGGTCACTCCGGATGATGAATGAAGATGAGGCTATGTAAACACGCATCAACCCAAATTTTGGTCTTCCCTGTCCAGAACCCTCACCTATGATTTGAGTTGTCTTTCTACTCTGTAAAGTTCTGACATGAAATTGTATTGGAAACTTAAACAGATCTGATGACACAAATTCTCTGAGCTCATTCGTATTTGATTCCTGCTTCCTGCGCTGTCAGGTGTGTTTGCTGACGTTAGGTCCTCACGGTGGAGCCGTCTGTGCACAATCACACCAGACTGCATCCAGACATGACTAATCAGGAATTCTGCTTTGCCTAATTCACACACATGCCAGCTTTTACTGTTAATGTGACGTATTTCCACCTGCTACCTTTTCCTCTTACTAACGACAATTTAAAAAGGAAGTCAGCTTCTGTTTCATCTGTTCAGCTTTTCACAAATCAGACAGTAAATTGTGAATTCTGGGAGAAAAATGGACCATAAAAACCAACATTTTTTTACTTGGATCAGGACACTTTGAAGGGATTTCATGTGACACATCACTGAAGGACAACAAAGTTTTGCTGCAACTTTTTTTTCCGATAAAATATTTGCAGGTGTTGGATAGATAGAAGACAAATAAAAAACAATTTTCAACCGCAGTCTTCTTGGTTTGATGAAGTTGACAGAGGCCGTCACAGATATTATAAGGAAAAGAAAGTAGACCACAAAAAACAGCCACAGCAGTAACCTAATGCTCTTTACTGTGGCTGCTATGACAGCAGATTATGCAACACTATTAGAAAAAAAGACCATCTTTTTCTTTAAAATAGGTTGGTTGCAGTTCTTGGCTGCCCTATAGAGTTAGACCTTGTGAATATTTCTCCTTAAATCTCTGAAGCTTTAGTCATCACTGCCCTAACAGTTGAACACGGGCTGTCTGCAGGCAAAAAATGTGCAAACATGGAAGCAGGTGGACCGCATGAAATGTCAAAGTTGTAGACAGATTTTATTTCTTTTTTCAAGCCTTCGACCCCTGCGCAAGGGGCCCGTTCAAGTGATAAGTGCACGCTCTGTGCTTGCAGCCTGACGGTTAGAATAAAAAAATTATATAATCAATCAGGGTGTAGTTTGTTTGGGCATTTACATATCACAATATCACATACACAGCCCGCATTAGCACACCGTCATTAATCAAATCAAATCAAATCAAACTTTATTTATAAAATAGCGCTTCTCATGCACTTTGTGCAGCTCGAAGCGCTTTAACACTAAAAACAGTAAACACACAACATTACAATAAAAACCCCAACCCACCCTTCACCCTTCCCACTCCCCTCCATTAAACCACATGACCCATGGCTCCCACGTACAATGAAATATGACTATGTAACTGTAAAAGAATAAATAAATAAATAAATAAACAAGTATGGCTTAGCTCTGCTGTGAGGAAACAGTATCTGGGAATCCTTTCATACCAGGAGCCAGCCCGGCCACCGGAACATCGCCACAGTGCCCACCCAGACCGGGACAACACCGGGGTCCCCCTCACAGCCAAAAGCTGTAAAATTAGACCCCAGCCGCCCCAGCAAGGGCAACAACTGCAGCAACAACCGCTGACCAAGCCGGCAAGCCCTGGAGGAAAAGATCCCCTCAAGAAACACTGGGGCTAAAATCATAAGATGCTAAAATTAAAAACATAAAAAAGAAAAAACATAAAATTGAAAATAAGATGCATAAAATTAAAATAAATACATAAATAAAATAGCCTATACTAAAACTAATAGAATAAATTAGCAGTTAAAATCAACTAAAAGCTAAATTAAAAAGGTGGGTCTTGAGCCTCTTCTTAAAAACCTCTACTGTCTCTGCGGCCCTGAGGCTCTCCGGAAGGCCGTTCCACAGGCGAGGACCGTGATGGCAGAACGAAGCCTCACCATAAGTTTTGGTCCTCACCTTGGGAACAACTAAGAGGCCAGTACCGGAAGACCTCAAGGTCCGCGAGGGCTCATATTTTAAAAGAATATCATTTAAATAAGAAGGCCCAAGACCATAAAAACATTTATAAACCATTAAAAGAATTTTAAAATCAATCCTGAAACGCACAGGGAGCCAATGCAGCGATTTTAAAACCGGTGTAATGTGTTCCCGCCCTCTGGTTCTCGTCAGAACTCGTGCCGCTGAGTTCTGTAGAAGTTGTAAGTTTGAAAGAGACTTTTTGGGTAAACCAGAGAGCAGGGCATTAAGGAGTCACTGCGCACCTTACCAACAACTAGAGTGCAGCGTAGGTGCACTGAACAACAGCATCACCCAAACATACCACACGTATGACAATGGTACGTTCCATTTCCATGAAGTCCCTTGAGGTGGACATATGAGTACCATGCCTCATAGGACCCTCGTACACATGCATATACAACTATGTCTTAAGGAAGGTGCGTGATTGATGCAAGTAAATATCCCTCACTGTGAAAGGGTAATTTCTTTTTTTTTTTTCAACTTGTCCTGTCCAACATCTGAGCAGACAGATAGGAGCTGAAGGCCTCTTGTGTTGGACATATTTTACTGTTGCAACAGGGGGTTGTGGAACTTCTGACACACAAGGTGTGTATTTGTATGAACCCCTTTTGTAATTTAGGATAAACTTTATTTATGCTGATTACATTTGGGTCATTTTTTGGAAAGGAAAAGAAGATGAAAGAAGGGAGGGATGTTGGAGACAGGGGGTAAGGGCACAGAAGAAAGGGGGAAAAGGGGAGCTCAGGAAATCTGGAGGATGACTACAGAGGTGATGGGGGGGGGGGGGGGTTAAAATCATTAAGCAACAAGATGCTGGATTATCATCATTACTGTCTGGTGGGAATGTTAGTCAAAAGGGGCGGGGCCAGTCCACACACATTCTCAGGGGTTGCAAACATACCTGTTGGCTTCAAAAGCCTTTACACACAATCATGTCAACATGTACTACAGTTCACACGCACATGAGCATGCAAACCAACACATTTAAAGCATTTCATTCTGTCACACACACTATTTGTGCAAAAGTAAGCTGACACCTGTGCTTAAGACCCCTGCTGAAGCGGTAGCGGTAGCCAGGGCCCCCTGAGACCGGCACGGTACAGCAGATAGAGGAAATCAACATGTACTCTTTTTTTGGTTGTGTTTCCTGGGATACTGTTTGAATTTAGACTAAATGAGGTTTTTTCTGTGGCGAAACAGAAAATTTCTTTGACTAAAGTCCAGACTTTGAGCAGAACCTTCATTTATGTTTTTGATTTATACAAATGTAAAATTGCTGCAGAGTTGATAGAAAACATGCTCCTGGAGTTTGTAGAATGAATGGCTCCAGACCAACACCATCACACTACTACCACCATTTACTAGAATTATTATGATGTTTTTTTCTGGATGGGAAAACTCCCCTTGTGTCTTCTTAGTTCCTTGTCTATTTGCTTGAAAGTTTATATGCCAATGTTTCTATTAAACGTCAGATGAGACTTTGTGTGATTTCTTTATGGATCCATTTTAGTTCAAAAGTCTCTTTCTGAATATGTAATCATGAACTCTGACTTTACATGAGTCGAGTTAGGCTTTTTTCTATGTCCTATTTCTTTGAAGATCTTCTTAATGAGTCTGTCATGATTTGAAGTTGTTGTCTTGTTTTTGGTCCTTGTTCTGTCTTGTTTCTGTTTCCTGTTTTATTTTGAAAGTCTCCTGTCTTGTCTGGTTTCTTGAGTTTTACTTCCTTTGGTCCCCATCAGCCCTGATCGTGTCCACCTGTGTCTTGTCTGCCCTGTCTGTATTTAAGTCTTGTCTCTGCCCTCCTCCTGTGTTGGTCCATTAGTATTCCTGTTCTGGTGTTCATGCCATGTCATGCCCTGTTCCTCGTTCCTTGTCCCTCGCCACGCCACAGTGAGTTTTCGTTTGGTTTTTGTCATCCTGCTCTGCAGCGCTTTTTGTTTGTTCTTTTTGTGCATTAAAACCCACTAGCCCTGATCCTTGCCTCCTGCCTCTGCATCTGGGTCCAACCGGCTCTCGAGCCACCTCACCGTGACAGAGTCCTTGTTATATTCTTGGACTGATATTCTTGTTCTTACTACAAAAGTTCTTCAGTTTTCCAAGTTTTATTGATGAGTGGATATTGACTTGTATAGTGGTTTTCTGAACTCTCAAAGAATTAAAAATGGTTTTGTAGCTCTTTCTGATGAAAACATGTCATGAACCTTGTTTTTAGCTCATCTTAAACTTCTTTGGATGTGTTGTTTTATATTTATCTTTTTTTGTTACCATAAGGCTGAAAGATGTCCCTTCAGTGTTTTCAGAGAAATTCACAAAAAAAAGGTAAACAACTCTGCTTCAGGATGAAAATGAGGTAAAAGCCCACCTGTTTGTGAGAGGTCCGATGAAGGGGTTGGTCACAAGTTGCACAGTGGCTTTGGAAGCAAACAACATTCCGACCTTGACGTTCTCATTGAGGAGCCTGCTGCTGGACTGGGGGCAGTCGGAAGAGTTCTGCTGCAGCTTTGTAACCACTAGAGTTGGAGGAACTGGGTCAGCAGGCCTGGTTGTGAAGTTGGAGCTTGACAGTCTGATGGAGTTGTCATACAAAGACACAATCGTGTGGAAAGATCCCTCTGGACCCTTTTGTGACAGGCTGTCGTTCCTTAGCGCCACATCCGCTGACTCATCCAGATTGTACAGATAGCTGGGAATGATGGGAACTGGTGAACATGTGAGAAAAAGGAAAAAAAAATGTTGTGGTAAGGAATAGGTGGCACAGTTTAACCACAAACCATCATTAGGTTTTGAAGAAGATCTAAGAAGATTGCGGGCCCCAGAACATCAAAACATCCAAGCTGTGACTGAATGGTTGGACCATAAGAGGCGCTACGGCACACATCAATATTTCAGCAAAAAGCTCCAAACCTTTACCAGCTGGAGCTATAAAAAGTCATCAACTATGGATAACGTGTTACAGCAGAACCTCTGCCATTAGCATGCTTTACCTCTTGTCTCATAATTTAAGTTAAGTTTAAGTTACCGGTGAAACCACCCACTTCTGTCTACTTGATCTTTCTTTATTTTAATTTTTTGTCACACTTTTAGTTTCCTATAGATTACAGGCCATCTAATATTTATCAATCCTGGTCCATGCCTAATGAGTACACAACAAACGTAAAGGTCTCAATCATTCTGATGAATCTTTAAAACAAATTCCAATTTATTTTAAAGTCGCACTCTGATCATCCTTTCATCTATTCTCACATTTTTTCCAGCTCTCTTTTAATTGGAATTATGCCAAATTTAGCCAAAATCCAAAAACCTGGGTCATTTTCTAGGTCATAGTTTCTGCAGAGCAGCAGTAGTTTATTAGAAATTCACATCTGAGTTGTGGGCGGAAGCGTTGGTGCAGAGTGAACCTGCCACCATTTCCCATGATCCATTAGTTTAAACACCCTCCCGCTGCCTTACAGCCCATCAAAACCAAAACCTAACATTACCAGTGCAACAAAAACGGCGATCAACATCAGAGATTTCAAGCCGTACTTTCAAGTCAGATTCCCCCTCAGACGAGGAACGCAAAGGCGTACGTGGATCTGTCTGCAAGTGGATGCATCAGAATGGAGCCGAGCAAGGAGGTTGTGGCATGTCGATTGTAGATTTATGTAACTACAGGCTTTTTCAAACAGGCTTTTTTTGTCTGCTCCTGATTCACAGCAATTCAAATACATACCGTACTCAAAAAACACAATTTTAATCTGAATTTTTTTCATGCATGTCCTCCATCATCAAGAAAATGTTACAAGAACATGTTCAAAACAGCAAAAACACAATTTTCATTAAGTTGGGTCTCTAAAGGCTTGTGTTGCAGATTAAGTGAGTGGGACTTTTGCAATTTCATAATGCTTAAACAGAATTACCTTAGTTCATTACATTTTTGCTAATGAGCCAGAGGCAACCTATAAATGTTTGCTCAAAGTGCCATTAAACAACAGGCATCTCTACTAACCTCAAGCATTTTTTTCTTCAATTTATCGTGCCGGACAAATGGCAAGACAGACTGCATCCTTTTACTACAACTGTTGGAGAATTTTTTACAGCAGTGCCAGAGAATCCTAATACTTTATTTTTCCCAGGGGAAAATTGTGTTTTTGGCAGAGGTACGACTACCAAACATGAATCAAACAAAGAAAAAGCTACCTATGGTCCAGTTAGAGTGCTGTGCAAATGATCAGTGTGTCTTAGTTTAGCTGTCCATGTGCTCCTGTATTGGACAAGGAGCTGATGGAGAGGACAGGTGGCGTCAGTTTTTAAAGAATCCTTCACTCCATCACTGTCTACAAGTAAATCCAGTTTCACTCCCACCTCACAGATCAGTTTATTTGTTCCGTTTGACTCTGCGGCATTCAGCCTGCTGCCTCAGCAAATCACAGCAAACAAGATGAGGTTAAAATGCTGAAAACGTCTGAGACACCTACCGACCATTTTTCTACACAGGTACTAGTTACTAGTGTAACAGAACCATAGAAAACTACAAAGACACAAAAAATATCATCAGCATGCTTTCAGCAATCACACATTCTAGTGTTGTGATTTGTCTTGTTTGACTCTGTTTTTTCAGTTAGTAGTGTTCCTTGCAGGTCTGCTCTCCCATCAGACCAGCAGCCGTTTCCTGTCACAAATTCCTGCACGTGTTCTCTGTCAGCTTTAGCTGTTCGCTAACCTGTTTGTTGAATGTTTTTAGTTGGGAGTATGGGGTCTGGGGAGCCTTAGGGCTGTCTGGTCTCTGTATTGGTCTGGTCTCCTTGCCTCTGGTGGTGGGCGGGCGCCTGTGTTTGGCAGCGGAGCCGCCACCAGTGTGTGAATGTGTGAGTGAATGTGTGTGTGACTGGGTGAATGGGTCTGTGACTGTAAAGCGCTTTGTCCTTGTGGGAAGAAAGGCGCTATATAAGTATACGCCATTTAGCATTTACCATTTGTATGACCGAAGCAGGAGCTTGTTTTCTAACAGCCCGCAGTAAGTCACCGGTTCTGTTCATAATCTTTACCGACAGACTTTCTAGACGCAGCCAGGGCCTGGACAGGGTCTGATTTGAGGACCACAAGATTTACTCTCTGCTCTTTGCCAATGATGTTGTCCTGTTGGCTTCATCAAGCCAGGCCCTCTACCATGCATTGGGGCAATTCGCGGCTGCGTGTGAAGCTATGTCTGTGGCCATGGTCCTCTACCCGAAAACGGTAGTTTGTCCTCTCTGGGGGAGTAGAAGTTTAAGTATCTTGAGGTCTTGTTCGTGAGTGAGGGAAGACCAGATCGTGAAATCAGCAGGCGGATTGGTGTGGCATCCACCATTATGCGTCCTCTGTACTAGTCCGTTGTGGTGAAGAGAAAGCTGAGCCAAAAAGCAAAGCTCTTAATTTACCAGTCGATCTTTGTTCCAACACTCAAATATGGTCATGAGCTACGGGTCATGACCGAAAGAACGAGGTCCCAAATGCAAGAGGATGAAATGAGCTTCCTCTGTGGGGTGGCTGGGCGTTCCTTAGAGATAGGGTGAGAAGCTTGGTCACCCGGAGAGTTTGGAGTAGACAGGAGAGGGAAGTCTAGGTATTTTTGATTTAGACTGCTGCCCCTGCAACCCGGTCCTGGATTAGCGGATGTGATGTTTTAATGTAGTTACTATTTTTAAGTCCTATATCAGTGACTTAAGTAGCAGTTCACCCTTTCAGAGTGGTTCTCCATTTTTAATCCTGGATGTTACTGCAGTCCAAATCAAGCCATGTTCAGGTTACCTGAAGCTTCCACCTGTCTGCTCTAAAGAAAATGTTTCTACAGTTGTCTGTTCCAGTATGATCTCCAGAACGCTGCTGTTCCTCTCTGTCTGTCTTAGTGAACTTCTAAGATGCTTCTCTGCCAACCTGACAAAAGAGCTGCATCAGAACTGCTTCCTTAGAGCACACAAGCAGGAAGAGGATTGTTTCAGTGGAGGTGAGTCATGCTAATGAGCAGGATGAGGAGCATCACAGTCATTCTTCCATGTCTTTCAGCTGCTCCATTCAGGCGTCGCCACATCCGTTGAATCACTCTCCACCATCTAATCCTCTCCTCCGTGTCCTTCTCACCGACATAATCATGCGTCCTCCTTGACTACAACCATGAACATCCTCTTTGGTCTTCCTCCACTTCTTGTTGTTGGATCTGCAAACCTCAGTGTCCTTTTGCCAACATCATTATCGTTCCTCATCTCAGTGTGTCCAAATCATCTTAATCTACCTCCATGCATTTTTCTCCATCATTTTTTCCTCTGATGGCTTCATTTCTGATTCTATCCATCCTGGTCACTCCCAAAGAAAATCTCAACATCTTCATTTCTGCTACCCCCAGCTCTGTCTCTGCATCATAGTCTCTAAACCAACAACATGGCTGCTCTCACCCCCTTTACTTTCATTCTTGATTGCACTCTTTAGTCACACATCACATTTGAAAGCTTCCTCCACCCGTACCTACCTATTTGCACACACCTTTTCACCTCTTTACCAAACTCTTTGTTGCTCTGGACTGTTGTCTAAAAGTCCTTTACCTCCTTCCCTCTGCTCCCTGTAACCTCAGTTCCACTTAAATATCTCTTTTTTACACAGATAATCTGTCTTGCTTCAGAAGACCTTCATTCCGCTCCTTTTTTTGAGGAAAACTCCACCTCTTTGAATGGTCCTCCACTTGTTCCTTGTCATCAACATTATGATCTACTACAGAGAAAGGTTAGAGGAGGATGACCGTACCAGTGATCAACTCAAAACTAGCAGTTTTAAGAGAATTGCTTAGACAATCCTCTTCCTGTATGTTTAGTGATATCTCTGGAGGAAAGTCTTTTTTTTTTTGCTTTTCAGACTTCACTCAACATCATCACATTAGATTTTTCCACAC
Organism: Oryzias latipes; assembly: GCF_053564925.1. Taxonomy (NCBI): domain Eukaryota; kingdom Metazoa; phylum Chordata; class Actinopteri; order Beloniformes; family Adrianichthyidae; genus Oryzias; species Oryzias latipes. The sequence continues at coordinate 11,916,401 of NC_136251.1, forward strand.
CACAGAGTATGTTTGCTTTATGGTAATCAATTATGCAAAATATTTCGTTTTTTGTCGCTCTGAGTTCCTTAGTGGACTTTTTTTTTTTTTGCCAGAAATGTTTTTATAACTTTATCGACTTAATCAATTAATCTATTTTTATTCCTACGATCTAACCAGATCAATCTGTCTGAGGAAAGTTGTTAATGCAATTAAATCAAATCAACATTCACCATTGAAATTAATTTATAATTGTGACAAATTGATTGGCTGTATTGGAAAATATCATTTGGACTGAGGCATTATATATGTTTATTTTACTGTTACATGAAAATGACTAAGTGCATCACAGCAGACAACACACATAAGTGCAGCCAAAACTGAGCATCATTCAAGTTCGTGTGGAAACAGTTTGAATTTAACAAAAACTTTTTATTTTACACATGTCCTCCTTGTTTATTTATGTTTATCAAACACATGTGACCATACAGTGTGGTAGAATGTTCTAAAAATTCAAGATTCTTTATTTTCATTTCACCACAGGGATAAAACGAAATTTGTGTCTCTGGTCCCGGGCCAGCCGTTTACAGTGGGAAGGACAGAAAGTAAGAGACAATATGATATATTATGATTCCTATTGAGTTTTCCACAGAGGAGAATGTGTCGCACAGTCCCATGATTATTTCACGGTCCTATAATTATTGCACAGAAATGAGCACAATTAGCGCTTTGGATTATTTTAATGTGGAAACCAACAGTGGACTAAAATGTGAATGGATTTGCCATTAATTTTTGTTTACATGTTTGTTTGTACATATTTAAATTTAGACTTGATTATCTTGCAAGAAATACAATGAATCTGGAATCTTCACCTACACTGTTCAGTATTCAAGTATTTATCTCTGAGTCACACTGGTTGAATTTTTTTATTTTTGTTTTATTTTTTTCAACACTGGTTGAAGTTTTGACTCAAGATGTCCTGGATCGAATTTAGTTCAGTGAATCAGATCGATAAAAATGAACCAATACCATGAATCGGATCCTCGACCACAAATTATGATATGAACTGAATCGTCGTTAAAAAGAATCGCTACACCCCTGGTTTCTTTTTAACATTTAAATTAGAACGTTTCGTTAATCAAACATTTGCAGTTATGAATTCCTGAACTGATATGCATAAATATAAACGTTTAAAGATTTTGAGTTTAGTGTCAGCAAAAACAACAAATGTAAATGTTTGTCAATTCAGTCATTGGAAATATTAATATTTAGCTAAAAACAAGGTCCTTCTTTAAAAAAATGAGCTGGCAAAGCACACTTATGCATTACAAAATACAGAAATAAAGAGCTAAAAGGAAAGAGACATCTTTAAAATCTAAACTGGCACTTGAACTTTCTAAGACATATTAGCTACTCCATATGATTTGATTTGTTTTGTTAAAATATGTTATTTTATTCAAACTATGCGTGTGTTTTTTTTACCTCATGGAATCAAATTTCGATTCGTATTAAAATATGCTTTTATGTTGGATTGAATAAAGCAGTTTGTTTGACTTTGTAAATGATACCTGCCTTTTATAAGCCTTTGTTTGCAGAACAAAAGAACCTAAACGCAGATGCATCAGAGCGCACTGGACAAAATGTCCACTACTCTGCACCAATACATCACCAAAGTCTTCACTTTTGCCGACTGCGCGGCAGCTCGCGCGCTATAGGTGCGCAAAGAGGAAAAGTTGAGGAGCGCACCTACCAACCACAGTCAGCAGCATGTTGTCCAGCAGCAGAGCCACGAAAACTATGAAGAGAATCAGCTTCCGAGACTGGCGCTCCTCTCGGAGCCACTGGATCAGTCTGAACTGGCGCAGCGCATCCAGGACCCCCATGGCGCGGTCCTCAGAGCCCAGGGAGGTCCTACAGGGTCAGAGGGGCCGCTTGAAAAATCCTGCAGGAACTGGGGGTTTAAAAAAAAAAAAGCTAAAATGAGCGCTTTACTGATGAGGAGCAGAGAAGCGACGTCCTACCTAAGGCGCAGACGCAGCAGCTGAGCGGCCGCAGCGCGGATGAAGGCTTTCTATGGCACGAGCCGCCGCTGACGTCACAGCCCCTTTCTTCCAGTCAGTGCCCTCTCCAAACAGACATACCACACATCCCGCATGAGACCCGCAACAATGGACCTTAGACAGCAAACAGGAGAGTCCTCACGACAACCGGATGAGAACCTGACCCAAACTAGATCAGAACCAGAGAGGGACACGAGAATCAGTCGTTAACATTGAGATCAAATGGATATCAATCTTCTTCTCTTTTTTTTTTAGTTAAAAACAAAAAATAAATACATTTATTCATATTCAGATTGCCTAGAAACCAAGCAAAAAAAGTAGTTAGTATTACCGCGGTGCAGTTAGTTTTAGGTTGGAAATTCGACAGACATTCAGCCCAAATCCCCGGCAGTGACTTTAGGGACCGTCAACAAACTAACGAGTGCATGATTTAGTGAAGATAGTAGTTGACATCTAATATAAACTAAATGCTTTGCAAAATGAAATGAAATAAAATAAAACATTTCCTCGTGTTGTGCTTAAACGACGAGGAATGTTTCTATAAGAAAAATGGTTTAAAGTTAGTTTTCTGATTTCTTTTCAATAGCTTCCAAACGATGATCAGAGTGGAGTTTTAAGAATTATAATGTGTGATGATGCAAATTTTCTGTTTGTTTTGTTTGAACCAGAAAACAATAGCTGCTGAGCAGAAGGTTGAATCTATATTATGATCCATAAATTGCATGGCTTTTCTGTATTATTTTAATCTTCTTACTCATTGTATATGTCTTTCAGAGTCTAATAAATTAGTCAGTCTGAAGTGTGTCAGTAAAGGTTACACAAAAGGTTTCTGATTTCAGCTTTGCTCTCACGTCGATCCTTCAACTCTTTTTTTAAAAAAAGCGCACATTTTCAAACTAAAGTTCAGACTAATGAAGCTTTTCAGATTGTTATGGCTGCTTACACTGCCACCCCATCAGGGTAGTAACAACTGCACCATACTACAGATATTCTCTCAGTTCAAATTGATTATTTTGCAAAAATAAGACCCATATAAAACATGCAACTGTTTGATTTATAACATAACATTTGATAACACATATTTCAAGATGTATTTCAATTTACTTTCATTTATTTAATGTTATGTTGTCTTTACATTACCGGTGCTGAGGGGACCCCTGTGACTGCTGATGCTGCTGCTGCTGCCATCTGCTGCTGGAACATCCAGTCAGGCCTGACACAACATTGCATGCCAGTCAGCAAAAGCCTTATATTCAGCAGGCAGCTAATTGGACTGTTCTCTCCCAGAGGAGAACAAAAAATGTTTATGCCTAAAGTTGATTTACTTTAAATTTTACTTGATGTTCATTAGCTTCGTTATTTTCGTAAGTTTATTTACCATAGGAAATGTTAAACTGTTTGTTTGCTGTATTCTGTAGGTTTTAGCTTCCCAGGCAGCAAAGCCAAGTAGCCCCCTGTGCCCACTTTTCTTCAAACTTTTGAAACCACATGGGGCACTTGGCCATGCTGGCTGGGTTGTCTTAGTCTTTTTTAGTCCCCCCTTGTTTGTCTAGTTGTTCTGATCAGCCACTGTGCATGTTCCCTTGTGTTTCCAATTAGGTAGGTCAGTCTAATATCGTTTGTTTGTCTCTTCAATGTAGTCAAGAGGGGGCCCAACCCAGGATCTCATTGTGGTGAAGAAGATGAAGAAAGAAAGGGCAAAGGCAGAAAACAGGACAAACTGTTGGAAGCTGAAAAAGGAAGAAAATAAAAAGCCAGACAAGGGGTTTATGATGGCTTGCATGCTATGGTTGGATAGTGCAGTGGATCAGGCGGTTGGTCCTGATGATAAATACCTGTGGAGGTATGGATGTGTCTAAGAGAGATGGTAGTGGAGTTTTTGATTGGGTTGTTCAACAGGATCTTAGGTGGTGAGAAGATGCCAGAGGACTGGAGGAGGAATGTGATGGTGCCCATTTTTAAGAATAAGGGAGATGTGCAAAGTTGTGGCAACAACACAGGAATAAAGTTAATGAGTCACACAATGAAGTCATGGGAAAGAGTGATTGAAGCTAGACTAAGAGCAGAAATGAACATTTGTGAACAACAGTATGGTTTCATGCCAAACAAGAGCACTGAAGATGCAATATTTGGCATAAGTGCGTTGAAAAGTACAGAGAAGTTCAGAGAGAGCTTCACTGTGTCTTTGAAGATCTGGAAAAGGTTTATGACAGGGTGACAGAGAAGAACTGGGGTATTGTATGAGGAAGTCTGGAGTGACAGAGGAACATGTTGGTGGTGAGGCGTACTGTAGGGACACTATAGGGGTGATAGAGGAGTTCAAGGTGTAAGTGGGATTACATCAGGGGTCTTCTCTGAGCCCCTTCCTGTTTGCAATGGTGATATGAAGTATCTAGGGTCGAGTCCAGAGGAATGGAGAGTCTGGAAAAGAAGGGAAGACGCGAGTGCAGGCAAGTTGGAATGGGTGGAGAAAAGTGCCAGTTGTGATGTGTGATAGAAGAGTTTCAGTTCAAATGAAAGGAAAGATGGGAAAAAAACTGTGGTGAGAGCAGCCATGTTGTTGGGCCTAGAGACAGTGGCACTAAGGAAAAGACAGGAAGAAGAACTGGAGGTAGCAGAGATGAAGATGCTGAGGTTCTCTTTGGGATGGATCAGTAATGAGGACACCAGAGGGACAGAACATGATAGAGGTTTTGGAGATAAAGTCCAGGCGGCCAGATTGTGATGGATCAGACCTGTTCAGAGGAGAGAATAAATATAATGTAGAAGGATGCTGAGTCTAGAGCTGCCAGGCAAGAGGTCTAGAGGAAGACCAAAGAGGAGGTTTCTGGATGCAGCGAACGAAGACATGAATGTAGCTGGTGTTGGAGTAGAGGATGCAGAAGACGGGGTTAGATGGAGGAAGCTGATTTGCTGTGGTGACCCCTGAAGGGAAAAGCCGAAACGAAAAAAAATTGTTTTAGACGCAACCCTATTGCCTAGACAGTTACAAAATTAAAAGAAACCCAGGCATGCTGTGCTTTCTGTGGAAGCCTGAAGGCAACCTGTAATAGAAAAAGATTCTATTAAACAAAGATTCTATACATTAAGTAAAACCAAAGAGGGAGAAACAAAACAGCAGCTGTAAAAAAACGATTTGGCAACAGTTCTAGGTTTAATTTCTCTTTTTATTCAAGTTTCAAATTAATTTTCCAAATCTTGCACTGCCTATTTTTGAAATATACTGGTTTTTATTCATTTCAATCTGAAACCGTTTTGACCCCATAGTTTCTTTTAAGGTTTAATGTCTAGTAGCATTATATTTGGATTAACCACTTGGGGGCGACATTTCCTCTCAAATTAAAACTCGAGGATGCAACTGGTACTTCAGAATCAGCTTTATTGGCCAAGAACTAGTCCACACAAGGAATTTGGCTATAGTGTCTTATGTAAAAAGGACAGTGAAGACAAAGACAGAGACAGGACAGAAGATAACAGCAAGTTTTGGAATACAATCTTTTATCAAATAAAAACAAATTTTTGATCTGCAAAACTCAAACATTTGGGAAAATGTAAGATTTTCTAGAGATGGATATTGGTTGGGTCTTTACTGATCCAATTTCCCATTCCAGTGAAACAAAAATAAACAGAAAGCCATGATTATGTTAAAGCATTTTATTCTACAATCAAGCACAACTCAACCATAGCATTACTAGCTGTAGAGCTTCTGCTGAAGCTGCTGCTGTTGAGGACCTTGGTCTTCAGAAACATGCTCCTTCAAGTAGTGGATGGATTGGTAGTAGTCTTTGCCCTTCTCATGGTTCTGGCTGAAGGTGGTGTAGGTGCCAGGAGGGTACAGACCATACAGGAGCCTGTAGTCAAAGCCAGGATAAGGAGAACCCCAGAAACCACCAAGTCCTTGGCCTGGAACAAGCACACTGGTGAAAGCAGCTCCAGGCTGCACGGGCTCAGCCGGGTAACCAAACTCTTCCGTCTGCTGCTGGTAGTTGCCAAGTTCAGCTTCCTTCACAATATTGGAGGTCTCTCCAGACTGGAGGACAGGTCCAGGCTGAGGTTGAGGGGCTGGTGGGAGAAATTCCCCAGGTCCCATGGCTTCAGCTTGTTCAGAAAAAGTTGGGGGAGCAACTACCCACCTAGTTTCTGCAAAGAGAAAATCAGTTCAGATTTTGTCCAGTGTAGGAATTACATTAGCTTAGTTACCTGGCATGCCAGCTTGAGCCCCTCCAGGCTGTGGGGAAACCACTGCAGGCTGAGAGACAGGAGCATTGTAAAACACTGCAGCAGGAAGTTCAGTCTGGACAGGCAGGGAAGCTACAGAATACCCCTCCACAGGCATGACAGAGCCTTGACCAGCTGATGGAGCTGCAGGAACAAACTGAACAAGGTTCAGATCCTGCATTGGTGAGTAAACTGGCTGAGAGACACCGCCTGCAAAGGAGCTCCGAAATGGTGCAGAGTGGCTCCTCTCCACTGTTCTGTAGGAACCTGCAGAATTTGTGCTGCCGCCATCTGTGGCCTTTGAGCCTAAAAGCCAAGAGACACATTTACAAACAAACTGGCATATTTCTGACCACAGCTGCAACACAAAAATGAAGCATTACCTTTGGCAGGAAAGCCACAGGACTCTGAAACCAGCAATGCAAGAAAGGAAACCCTAGAAATGAGAAAAGCATTAAAACTCATGCCAATACCCAAACTAGGGCCAAGACTCTGTTCCTACCTCAGGAAGCACCTCACAGACTCCATAGTGAGCACCAGAGTATGGAAAACCTTAGTGAGTGAGGGGTTATAAATGTGAGCAGACCAATACTGACCAATCCCAGCCTAACGAGCAAATAACAGACAGCTGCAGGTGAGATCAGCATCAGGCCTCACCTGAGTTAAAAAATAAAACTGAGTATAAAACAATCTCTATGAGAAGACAGTGTCAGAAAAGTATGAACATTTATGAAGCAAAAGCCTTTTTTGCATAACTTGTGATAAAAAATGTCAGTCTTCCTCAATGCTTCACTGAAGAACAGATGATCCAGAAATTGAGCTCCTCTAACATCTTTATGAGTTTGGTTACCACAGTCACAAGCTGCTTCATTGTTTTCCTGTTGGAGATCAATTTTTTATGTATTTTGTATTTGGTTCATTTCAAGCATTCAAAACAGAAAATACCAATGAAGACAATAAAAAGATTTCTGTCCATCCATCTTCTTCCACTCATCCGGGACCGGGTAGTGGGGGCAGCAGTCTAAGCAATGATGCCCAGACTTCCCTCTCCCAGACCACCTCTTCCAGCTTCTTTAGGGCGACCCTGAGATGTTTCCAGGCCAGCCAAGACACGTAGTCTCTCCAACGTGTCCTGGGTGTTTCCCGGGGCCTCCACAAAGTGGGACAGGCCTGGAACACCTCCTCAGGGAGGCGTCCAGAGGCATCAGAATCACGTGGCCCTTCTCAGTGTGGAGGAACAGCGGTTTTACTCTGAGCTTCTCACCCTATGTCTAACGGTGCGGCAAGCCATCCTGCAGAGGAAGAACTTTCAGCCGCTTGTATTCTGGACATCTTTCTTTCAGTCATGATCCAGAGCTCATGACCATAGGTGAGTATTGGAATGAAGATAAGTCAGTGTTCAACATCTGTGATTTATTTAGGGAATTTTTAGGAATTTGAAGAAGTCTTTTTTAAATAAAAAAAAAGACACACACTGGACCAGATGACAGATTTGAGGAAAAAATGACTTGTTCAGTGGTCTTCATGTGTCATGTTGACACTGTTGTTTAGCATGGCCTTCTAAGTGAAGTCCTAAAGATAAACATAGTCATTAATGAATGATCATGTCTGAGGGAGGCCTGTGAGCCTCTGAGCTTCACCCAAAACAAATCACATTCACATGGACACAACCCATTCAGATTACCTTAAAAAGCTCAGAGCGAGGCCTAGTGTCGTGTTCTTTGACTGTCTTTGTTTAAGACTGTGACAGAACGTGATAAGGAGTCAGCACTGATGAGCACTTCTGTTCAAATGGTGCATTTCAGAGTGGCAACATTCTTGGAAACTCCTGTTGTGCTCATCATCCTTTAAAAATGGAAAATAGCTTAAGTTTGATTCATTGAAGGATAAAAACAGTCAAAGATTAGTGTTTGTAGAAAGTATTAATTAGATTAGTAGAAAGTATTTGAATATCCTGTGATTTTGCAAGTTCTCTCACTTAGAAATCATGGAGGGGTCTGACATTTTCATTTTAGGTGAATGTCGACTGTGAGAGACATCTAAAAAAAATCAGGAAAATACATTGCATGATTTTTTTAAAAGAATTTATTTGTATATTACTGTAATGAAGTATTTGAACACCTGAGAGATTCAATGTTAACATTTGATACAGTAGCCTTTGTTTGCGATTACAGAGGTCAAACGTTTCCTGTAGTTTTTCACCAGGTTTCCACACACTGCAGGAAGGGTTTTGGTCCACTCCTCCACACAGATCTTCTCTAGATCAGTCAGGTTTCTGGACTGTTGCTAAGAAAAACAGAGTTTGAGCTACATCCAAAGATTTTCTTTTGGGTTGAGGTCTGGAGACACACTTGGCCACTCCAGAACCTTGATGTGCTTCTTGCATAGCCACTCCTTGGTTGTCTCAGCTGTGTGCTTCGGGTCATGGTCATGTTGGAAGACCCAGCCATGACCTCCAATGCTCTAACTGAGGGGAGGAGGTTGTTCCCCAAAATCTCGAAATACATGGCCCTGGTCATTCTCTCCTTAATACGTCCTGTCGCATGTGCAGAAAAACACCCCCATAGCATGATGCTTCCACCCTCATGCTTCACAGCAGGGATGGTGTTCTTGGGATGGTACTCACCACCCTTCGTCCTCCAAACATGGCGAGTGGGACTTAGAACAAAAAGTTCTATTTTATATACACTGTGATTTCCAGATCTTTTTTTAGATTTTGTGTCTCACAGTGGACATGCACCTAAAATGAAAAGGTCAGACCCCTCCATGATTTTTGAGTGTTCAAATACTTATTTGCCTCACTGCATAGAAATTCTTCTGCGGCTTTTTGCATCTGACGGGTCAAGAGCAACTGATCATGAGGGGTTGTTAAAGTGATGCATGGCTCATTTCCAGTTCTTCAAATTCTTTCATTTTCAGAAGTAAAAAGTTTGGAGCTACTGTTTAATTCCTGAAATCTATCTCTGTCTGTTTTGGCTGAGAATGAATGTGATGTGGATGATAGGAAGCCCACAAGTTTGGATTCAGTCCATTCATGTAGGACCATCTGAGGTGTTTTCTACACATTTTAGGTTTAATATGTCGTGTATCCCGTCCTGTCATCCTATCCTTTCAGCATCTGAAACAAAGTGGTGATCAAGAAAACTCTGAAAGCTGTCAGCTTCTGATCTTTCATGATCTTTCTATCTCTTATGACTAAAAGGTTGCAGATATAATAAATGAATTCCCATGATGCCTTAAGAGAGGAGGAGGAGTGGCTTCTTCCTCTGAGCTCTGTCCTCAGTAATGGACCAATAATTGTAGCTTAGGGTGTTAACAAGTTCTGAAAAGTTGAATTGCAGGGTGAGTATCAATCACTGCACATTACAATTACTGTGAATACATTCAAGTTCAGCAGTGTAAGTTCTGCTAACTTTGGATTTTTGCAAGGTTTCAGATTTGCAAACATTTTTCAGAAGTCTAAAGCTTCTAAAGACCTGTGAAGCATGAAGGAGTCACCTCTGCTGCAGCTACAGCAGGGACACGGCAGTCAAAAGGAGGCTTGCACCATGAACCAAGACTAACACAAACTTGTTCTCCGCGCACCAGAACTCCACTTTATTAGACAGCAGATTGACCAAAAAGCAAGCATGAGCAGGAGTGGAAGCCACAAAACCCCATTTTAAACAATATGCCAAAAATGAATAATTTACACTGCATCAGTTTTGGGTTTAAAAGGTCCACAAAAAATGTACAGGCATTAGTTTGTACACTCAATACACCAGCCAGTTTATTTTATTTTATTGTGCTGCAGAAATTTAAAAAAAAATTAGATTGCATGTCCAAGAGTTTTTGCAGAATAGACAGCTCATTTTTCAGCTCATCATTTTTGTCTTGCACTACAACTATTTTAATCATCGCATGATGGCTTTAATCCCTGAGAACAAGACATTTTACTCTGAATGATGCTCACTCCACACACCACACTTCTGTGTGGAGACAGAGGGTAAATACAATGACAGTTCCTTTTAAACTTCAGCACTTCAATGGAAGCTGCCTCTTTGGGAGATCTCTTCCATTCCTATTCAAGCATCAGTCCATTTGAATCGGTTAGTTCATTTTGGACCCGAGTGCAAAGAGGTTTGTTTTTCCAGGAAATGATTTTAATTGCATAGCTTAAAGGGAGGCTACACCAAATGATTACTTTACCCAGATTTAGCACCAGTTCATAGTTTACAAATGCTATAATATGAAGCACCTCACTTTTATCATTTCAGAGGACTAGCAAACTAAAATCTCTGGACTTGCGCCCTTCTTGAATTTAACAGGGGCGCTGCCATATTGAATAACTAGTGCTGCCATCTATGGGATGAAGCAAAACCTATTCAAGAGAGGCCCAAGTCCAGGAATTTTGCACTTAATGCATTTTAAATGTCAAGCATAGTCAATACATTACAACAGATTTGGGCCTTTTTTGCACATAATCCGATAGCTTTTCCGTTGAGGCCCATATAACATATAATATCTCTATTTTAAAAAAAATTGTGGACTTGGGTCCCTTTTAAACTAACCGATTCATTTGTTAAATGAGGAGGATGAGAGCCAAGCACAAGATGGCAAATAACAGTTTGTATTTTATTGATGGTTAAAACAAACCAATTCACAGAAAAGTGTGCAAAAATGAACGTAAATTCATATAAGCAAGTAAAAGCTGTGAGGGGAGAGAGGGACGTAGATCAACCTTTTTTAGTAATGATAAGACACTAAAAACGACTAAAATGATGAGATAAAGTGCTGCCTGGTTCAGAGTTTTAGCAGCATCAGCCTGCAGCTGCTTTTGAAGTGTTAAAGCAGCACGGAGCCGCCACACAGCTGACCTTCCAGCCGGTACCTCGTAACTCCGCCAGATCTTATTCTGGTACATAGTACGGGGCCGTATCGGCTTACTTTCAACCCTGCTATTAGATAGAATAATTCTACAGTTTTATCACATGAATCAGATATTAAAAATTTAGGGCAAACAGTTAAACTCAAGTGACAAAAAACAAAGGACCTAAAGGTTTCCAACATTGAGCCTTGAGGAACTCCATACCAAAGTAAAGTCATTGAGATAAAACTGGCCTTAACTCTCCTTTTTGACAAGTGAGATTGGCGCCATTTAAGGATTGTTGCTGGAACACCTCGCTCGCGCCTGGATGTGAAAGAAGTATGTTGTTATGTTATGTGTTAAAAGCATTGGCAGGTCAGCGTAACCTTCCCCTTCTCCTGCTGATCTAAAGCTCCACTGATGAGACTGATGAGAGGACTGCAGAACAAACTGTCACTTTGAGGGAGTGGGCAGAAGGTGTAATGTGTGGGGGTGGATCCCCTTATTTCAAATCACTTAATTTATGAACACTGCTTTCTTTAAAGTCTTATCCGCCAAGGCTGAACACGAGTGTGACTAAGAAAGGTACAAAGGATCCCAGATTTGAGAAACTTTGGATGGAGTTCTCAGTTACCAAGGATCAAGTTGTATTGAGCAGATGTGATTTCATGGTTCTAACAGTATTTTCTTTCTTGTTATTTTTGTTTTTAGAACATTTCAGCTCCACAGTCCTACTTTAAAGGCCTCATTTCATTTTGATTCAATCTTCTAATAGGAGGACACAAAACTCAAAGGTAGGCTACAAGAAGTAAAAGCACAGAAGCAAACAGGATTCCTTATTGTCATTTTGGTCTTAATTTTAAAGACGTTGTACATTTCTGTGGTCTCTGTGCAGCATAGAACAAGCTAGAACTAAACCAAATAAATAGAAAAAATACATGAACAACAAACCAGCAGAATTTAAAGTAGTAAATAAATAAACTGCAGAATTTGTGTGTGCAAAAGGTCACAGAAATGTGCAGTTGTGCGAGAGGCTGTCACAGTGTGCCCAGATGTGCAGACAGGAACTAATTCATGTCCATGCAGAGAGGTTATAGAGCATCACTGCTGCTCAGCAGTCTGATAGCTGCAGGAAACTAACTGCTCCTCCGTCTGGTGGTTCTGCAGTGGAGTCTCCCTCCTGAGTAAAGGCGGGTGAGGAGAGTGTATGCAGAGTGAATAATCTCTCTTGATGCGATCAGCTCTCTTCCCGGATTTGTTGATGTTCGTAGTGGTGGGGAGACTGCTTCCAACAATCTTCTGTGCAGCTTCCACAGCCCTGTTTAGAACAGCTGATGTCTCCCACGATGATGCTGGAGGTGACAAGGCTCTTCCCCACACATCTGGACAAACTGATCCTCTGAGTCTAACAGCTCTCAGCCTCCAGAGAAAATAGAGGAGCTCATAAGGCATGATGTGACTGTAGTCCATGTCAGGCTCCTGCTTAGGTGAAAATCCAGGAATTTGCTGGGGACCACTTGCACAGGGTGTTTTCTGAAAAGCAAGGAGGAAAGGCTTGTTTATAATCACTTCCTTTCTCATTGATGTTGAGGTTTTGCTCTCTCCTCCACCTCATTTTAGACTCACTATTAAACTACAACCACCGTGTGACCTGAAAAAATAACTAAATGACCTTTAGCTAGAAACTTTAGGTTTCTAGCATTACAGTCAAAAGACAGCAGGGTGAACAGATTAACCAATGGTGTTGATGGTGTTGGCCAGAGGTTGGAACAGTTTGACAAGAAAAAAAAGCAACACAAAATAAAAACACAGTGAACAATAGCACACAGGGAGCTGTTTCACACCAAAATGTGGGCTTCATTTGAGAGATAAAATAAAAAATGTAGAAAAGATATTACAGTTATGATAGGAATCATCTGGACTGCAATTGAGCATACATTAAAACATAAATAGTTTTCGTTTTATTTATTATTATCATTATTTATTAATTTTAAATCCAAAACTAACTAAAGGAACAAAAATTACAAAACATTACAACCCGAAGAATACCATAGGGGTGGATGGACAAATAGAAAGACATAAAAAGAAAGAAAAAAAGATAAATGCAGCCTGAATGGGGCACAAACCAGTGTCCTGTTTGTGCTTGTCCCAAGCCCGGTAAACACGGAGGGTACTGCAAGACATAGATTAATGGATAGACGAACTGATGGTTTTTTCTATGTATTTTAGGAGTTTGGGAGAATATGACACTTCCAGGCTTGCCTCCCTGATGTTCTACCTTTGCCTCATTGGGGCTGGCTATCTTTGGGCCCAGTTCCTGGTCAGATTAATTTGATACTTTCTTTTTTTTACTTTAAAATACACATACATTCTTTTTTTGCAGACAATGCAAATGACAAAACACTCTTTTATCAATGAATTGGTACCTGCATCAGACACAAAGTTTGCCAAATCAAAAATTAAATAGCTTTTAAATATCTGGATAAAGTGAATTAATAGAACATGTTATTTTGACAATGGCGAGTTAGTGTTTTTTTCTCAAACTGCTGTATGTATTAATATTAAAGTTTTTTATTCTCTATGTGTTAGTCTGACAGGCATGCAGCACCTAACTGTTCTCACTCTTCCTCACATGCCATAGCAGTTTGCGTTTCAGCGGCGCGCGGTCTCGCAGCTGGCACGCGCTCTTGGCCAGACCTCTGCCTTTCTCTCCAGTGACGCACAGACGCGCGCTTCGCCCCTCAAGCTTCTGTGAAAAAAGGAGCAGGTTGTCAGTGAAAAAGAGGATGAGCGCTGGAAGCGGGTGTGGGAAATGCCTGGCGCCCCTCTGGAGAGTCTTCCCGCACCTGGCGCTGTGCGGGACGCTGGTTGCGTACGCAGTGCTGGGTGCGCTCATCTTCCAGCGGATCGAAGGGGGAAACAAGCCCTCCAAGATCCAGGAGGACTACCGCGAGTTTCTAGGGGAAATTGTTGATATTGTCCGGAATCACAGTCGTAAGTTTCCACACAAGTTCTTTAAGGATTTTATTTTATTTTATTATCTTGATTTTAAATTTTTGTGTTAAGTAATTTTAGTTTTTTCTTATTCGTAGAGAACACCTCCTGCTCTCAAAGCTGCATGGTAGATCAGGTGGAAAAGAAGATGAAGACATTTAATTCCATTTGGTTCCAGAATCCCGACAACTGGACGTTTTTTGGCTCAATGTTTTTCTGCTGCACAGTTTTCACAACAGTAGGTGAGTCAATAAATGTCTAATTCTTTATGCAACAGAAGTTTATTTTAATTCATCATTTGGATCTGAACTGCTGCACCGAGAATTTGTTTTTCTGCTTTAAAAGTAAGAGAAAAACAAAAAAACATAAAGAAAGAAAAGACGCAAATCACACAAAAAAGTACATTTTCTGTTTGAGTCTTATGGATTTTTGGTACAGGTGCTATTAGTAAGGAGTGATTTTAGTGCCATAATTCCATGTGCAACACTCACTGTTTTGAGCATGAAACTTTCAAAATTGTATGTGCTCAAAAAGTTATTTTGCACTTAAAACAGAAAAAATGTACTTGAAACTCACAAATGTATGCAAACAAAACAATTTTCACTTGAGAGAATGTCTCTCTCAACAGAGCAGGGGACCTTATTACAAATGTGCCACAAAAGCCAGCCAATCCCAGACATGGACACGAAGGTTGATGCTGATTGGTCAGAAATTCTTCCAAACGCACACAAGCCTGATCAGCCGAGCTGGCTCAATGAAGCCAACAGGACAACATCATCTGCAGAGAGCTGTTCAAATTCTGTTCATAGAGATTATGAACAGAACAGGTAAAAAAAGTCAGCCCTGCTTGAGTCCAACGTGCCCCAGGAACAGGTCTGACTTACTGCCGACAATGCGAACCAGGCTCCTGAGACTGGACGTCCTTTGGTAAGGCTCCCCGGACCCCATACTTCTAGAGCACCCTCCACAGGACACCATGGGGGATGCGGTCGTACGCCCTTCCAAATCCACAAAACACATATGGACTTGATGAGCGAACTCCCACGAACCCTCCAGCACCCTAAAGAGGGTGTAGAGCTGGTCCTGTTTCACGAAACCACACTGTTGTTCCTGGATCTGAGGTTCGATTATCGGACTCTCCACCCCAGTACCCTGGCATAGACTTTCCCAGGGAGACTTAGGAGTGTGGTTTGAACCACCACCCCGTCTGCCAGTCTGGTACAGTTCCCGACTGACATGTGATGCTTCAGAGACTCCTTATTCTGTCACAGCTGAGCAAAAAGACAAATATTTCCTTCATGTTTTGTGCTTGAACGTTACTTTTTCATTTTATGTTCAAGTCCTTGTTGACGTCTTTTGTTCAGTGAACTTTGTTCCCACCTCATCACAAAAATCTGTGACGCCTCTTTTCATCATGACGTTCTCTGTAGCATTTCAAGTGAAGGCATAGTCTTTCGAGAAGTAACCTCTAATCATCTTAAGTGAAGAACCATGTAAGTGGTTGAAGGATGTCAGTTAATGGCTAATGGCTCAGGAGATGACAAAGCACTTACAGACTGTACTACTTTCTTCATCACCACAGAAGCAGAGAGGTTATCTGTTGGTTTGTTGACTGGATTCCCACAAACTCAACCAATTAAGACCTTGTTTATACATCAGCATTTTTGGTCTGTTAAAGAAAATGCTGGGATAGTTTGAATATTGTGTTTCATTTATTCTTTTCTTAACTCCTTTAGAGGGAATCCTAGAAAAAAGTCAAGTTTATTTGTGGATGTCATTCATAAACAGTCATCCCTTCCTTTCCGTTTAGCAGATGCTTTTATCCACAGCAGTTTACTGATTTTTTTTTTTTTTAAATTGGAAGAACAATCAAGGATAAACTTTTTTAACTTGGTTTTGTGTGAGCCAGAATTTAATTTTAGAATCTCCAATTTTTAAGTATTGTGCTTTCTTAGGTTGTCTTCAGACTTGATCAGTCCAGTACTCTCGTTTTAAATGAGCTAGGAAAGTAGATGAAGGATGGCTGGCCAAACAATAAATTCTCAGATTTTTTCACATGCAATTCGAATTTCAATTTTCAATCTTAATCTATTTGTTCACCTCCTTTTACTTTTATTTAGCAAAAACTATTTTATTTCCAAAATCTCCTTTGGAAATTGCCTAGAACCCAAAGGTCAACTAATTATAAGCTGTAAAAATGTTTGAAGAGCAATGCAGCAGATGTTTTGTGAGCTACCGCTAGCTTGAGCATTTCACTAACCACTACACTTTTGGTAAGAACAGCCTTCAAGTTGCCCAGTAGACAAAAAATAGTCGACCAGCCATTTTGTTATTTAAACAAAATGATATTATGTTGAATGCAAACAGAGAGGAAATATATTTTCTAAGGAATTCCTTCATTGATTTCTAATCAATCTTTGCTCTCTGCTTTTGCTGTTTTTCTCGCTGTCCATGAAATGTATTATTTTCAGTCACAAACAAGTTGTTTCTGTTTTCTTATTAGAAAAAAAATATCACTAAAGTGGGATAAATTGACAGAAAAAGGTTCTTCATTCAATTGATTTTATTTTTATTTTTATGAAATCACAACAAAAACAGCCTAAAAAACATTAAGCTCAACTTTGCATTTCTAAGTATTCCTTTATTCATATCGTTGTGTATCAGGAGCAGATGAAAAAATGAAAAAGAGAGCTCTCAGGTATTGGTGATTGGAAGGGGGCAGGGTCATGCCAATGGTCCCACCCACAACTCAGAAGTGAATTTCTAATGAACTACTGCTGCTCTGCAGAAACCGGGTACTAGAAAACGATGGAGGTTTTTTTTTTTATTTTGTCACAAAACGGCATGATCATAATTAAAAGACCACTGAGAGTGCTTTAAAAATGCGTTCATCATGCCGGTTCTCCTATTTGAAAAACTCCACTTTTACTTCATCAAACAGCTCTGCAGACGTTTGGTAATCCTTTAGTGAAGTCGTTTTGCACAGAGAAACCCTAGAATAGTAAAGGACAGGAAAAGGCAGAGAAAACCTCTTGGTCACGCAAAATGAAAACAATGTAAAGAACAAGCAGCAGCTTTGATTCAGAAGAAGTAAACAGGTCATTGAAATCTGAAAGAGGCATTTGTTCTCCATGAAGGCTGGTCTTTTTCCTCTTCCCAGGTCTGCATCTGCTCACACTAATGTTCTGATCCCCAGTTTGAGCCCCCCTCCTCTGCATTCACACCCAACAAACCTCTGCTCTGGAGTGTTTGACTTCAAGTTCGCTGAGATACCATCAGAACTCCCAGGATATAAAGAATTTAGAGTGTGATTCTGACACTGCTGCTTTCTGGTGGTCACACTGGCCTTATTCCACAGCGTCTTCTACGGACAATAACTAAACTGACACCAACAGATTTTAGAACTGAACTCAAATTAAATCTGTTTCCAGTTTTGGAAAATGTCATTTTAGAGGTAACTCAATTTAATCCTAATTGTAAGCAGTCTAATATATTGCAACTGAATCAGTAGTGATGGTGGTGCTTCTGCTTTCCTAACAGTGGAGGCCTTTTGCTCAGAGGTCACACATGAATGCACCTGTACAGTTTTTCTTTTTTATTTTGATGCAAAAACTTACAGTTTCCTTTGTGCTTGCAGGATACGGGGAGATCTACCCGGTTACCTTGTCTGGTAAGGTGGTGTGTGTCTTGTACGCCATGGTGGGCATCCCACTCATGCTACTGGTCATACTGGATGTGGGAGACTTTCTGGCTTTGCTGATGACCAAAGCTTATGTTCAGGCCCATGCTTTCTTTAAGGATCTGCGCTCCCAAACCTGGTCACCAGGGAAAGCCCAGGACAGAGCATCGGACTCACGACGCCAGGGTCTCGACGATGGGACCTTTGTTTTCAGCCGCGATGTGGTGGCCCTCGAGCCCCTCGATATTCGGCAGGTGCTGCGCAGCCAGGCGGATGTCCGCCACAAGTCCATCCAGCTCCAAAACAACAAAGAGATATTTGAAAAGATTCTCGCCAGGGACAATTTACAGAGGAAGGGCCCGTTGCTCAGGACCTTCTCCTGCCCAGAACTGAATCAGCTTCCAACCCCCCCCAAAGGATTTATCGTGTGGGACTTCACAGGATTAGGAGATGGAATGGACCAGCTCGACGTTCCCTTTGTGCTGATTCTTTTTGCCGTATTTGCCTACATTTGCCTCGGTGGTCTGATTTTGCCTCTGTGGGAAAAAGACTTCACAGATTTTGATCCGTACTACTTCTGCTTCATCACTCTCACCACTATTGGTTTTGGCGACATCATACCCAAACACCCCAATTACTTCATGCTCATCTCGCTGTTCATCATTGTGGGCATGGCCATCATGTCCATGGCTTTTAAGCTCAGCCAAACCCGCATTGTGACTTGCTACCGCAAGTGCATCAAATTCATCACCAGGGGAAACTATGAGGTTTTCAGCAGTAAAGAAAAAAACTAGAGGACAACTGAAAGCAGCATGGAATGGCCCCTGCCACTGAATAACTTAATTTTCTTAAAAGTAAATGTGTGTAGAAGTTTGGGTAAGCTTTTAGTTCATGTTGAAATGTGACCTGGAACTTGGTGGAGGAAAATGATAACCCTTATTGCATAATGGCTCTTCACCCACTTTTAGACGGCCTGGGCCTCAATTGTTAGATAATCTGTTAAAGTTCCATCCTTTCATTCCACTATTGGCTTAGATTTTTTAAATTTACTTTTTATTGTTTTTAATACAAAGTTGAAATAAACAGAGACTGCACCAACCTCTTTTTTTTTTAATTGTCACAAAGTTATTTTAGAAAAAAAACACCTACTATCATTCCTCCTTAATGATTGGAAAACTTGGTTGGAAAACTGAAGAAAAAGAAAGATTGAAGGCAGGACCATAGCTCCTCCATCTGCCAACCACATTCAACCACCAAGACCAATCTGTCCACCAATCTGTATGTCAATCCATCCTTTTAGTCTGTCCATCCATTGGTCCATTCATCCATCCATCCATCCATCTATTCATTTGTCAATTTTTCAATCTTCCCACCTGTTCATCCAACATCCATCTATCAATCCATTGTTACACCCATCAACTAATCAGCCCTTCCAACCATTCATCTGTCCACCCATACCTTTGTCCATCCATCCATTAGTCTGTTCATCCATCCGTTTAACCACCCACCAGTTTATCCATCAATCTGCCCATCTACTCATCTGCACCTCAAACCGTCCATTCATCCATTCATCCATCCATCTGTCCATTCATCCATCCATTCATAATTTTCCTTTGCCATATCCCCTATCAATTGTTTTGTCTTTGTCCATCCTCTTCATCCAATCATGAACCCATTCCTTTTTTTCTACATATATCCCTTTCTCTTCTAATCCTTCCTCTCTTGTTTATTCTCCTGCCTTGTCCATCTCTTTTTGCCTTTCCTTAATTTTTCCAGGCACCATCTGGGTGTGTGATTGGAGCAAACTCATAAGTTCATAAGGCAGAACTCCATAGAATCTCCTGCTCTACCATGTGTTGAAAGTTATCCGGACAATCCTGTCAAATTCCCAACCTGCAAAGAAAATCCTGAAAATAAAGACTTCCAATTGCATGTGCAGTCTGAACAGTTTGCCTCAGCTTGTTATCGGTGCTTCATCTTTCGATTCTTATACCTCATGTGTTACTCTTCATTAATGTAATTCGTGTGTAAAAAAAAAAGCTACACTTAGTAAAGATTGTGAAGTACCAATAGAAGCTAAATGAGAGACTGAAGACCTGATCATGTGTAGGACGAAGAAGGGACCTGTGTGTGTTCTGTCTGATCCCATTGCATTGTTTATGGTGCATCATCTCTAAACAAAAAAAGATTTCACATTAAGCTATGATAATATGCTAATTAATGTTACAATGAACTTGTCATGACTGCCATGTGCTATATTTATGTTTGTTTTTAATAAATTGCATCACAGTTTTGTGTGGTCGTCTCTTGCATGTTTGAGAGAAGTTTTTCTTTACTTCTGTAGCTCTTCTCATTATTGTTCCCTCTGCATATTTTCACCTCCGTTATTTGTTTGTTTATGTTTTTAAAGTAGCCATTAACATGTTTAATACTGAATTAGCTTGTGTAAGTGTAGAACGGAAGAAGCAAATAAAACCACTGAAAGCACAATGATTTCCTCCCTGTGGGATCTCAGTTGATAGAGGCCGGTTCTGGATCAGAGAACCAAGATCCATAATGAGAGAGGACGAACAATTGATTGTTTGATGAGCAACAATAACTGCCTGAGTGTTTCACTGTTGATGTCAACAAACATTCAATCAAACATGAAACCAGGAAGAAAGGCAGAGGCTTCAGAGACAAAGAATGTTATGTGAGGCAGGATTGGGGACTTGGACTTGTCATATTAGAGTCCCACCCACAGGGAATGGAGACTTAAGCTTGGGACAGAAACAATGCAATTTGTCTTTTTAAATTTGGATTGTAGAAACAACCTTATTGTGTCTCCATTAGTTGATTTGAAGTAGCATAATGATAATTGCTAATAGTAAGACATGAATATTAACTGTGCGTAAAAAGACTAAGGCATTGACTTGAGACTGGAGTTAATTTTGAAGCCAAAGACTAGAGATGGACTTACCAAAAAGAGCTTATGAGAGTCTCTGATGTAAGGGCATCTGTCACCAAGAATGGAGTTACTGTAGGCCCTGTTAAAGTCAAAGGATACTTCAATCTAAACATGTTACTGTTTGGCTGACAGAGTACACTCAGAAGCAGAAAGGATATGGCACAGTTCCTCGAATAAACGTATGATTTAATGTTCCTTAGGTTCAGAACAACAGAACTCAAAAACCTTGGAATGCACAAGGACACAGACACAGGTCACAAAGACCACCCCTTATATAGGAGCCTGATGAGATATTGATGGCATCTCTTACTCTCTCATGAGACCTCAGAGTAGGGGAGGGCATCCAGAAGAAGTAAAAGTCTGCCTGACTAAACTAAACACAAGATACAACAAGGAGCATTTCATGACATAAACCCCTCCCGTTTGGTCTGGCTACCAGACAGACAATGAGTTTGGGCAGGGTGTTACCAATGGAAACAGGTGATTAGGTCCTGGTCAAGGATGTGACAATCTGGGACCTACTGATGATCTGCAGGGCCATAACCCTCCCAGACCCAGAAGTACTTCAATCCCCCCCCCCCCCCCCCTTCCCCAACCCGTCAGGAAGAAAAGATTTCTTTCCCAGTTTAGACTGGGCCACCATCCACACGAAGAGAAACAGGAGGGGATAAAAGAGCGGGTTGGAGAGATGCTTTGGTATTTTCTGTTTTGAATGCTTGAAAGCAACAAAATCCAACATACATTAAAAATTGATCTCCAACAGGAAACAGCTTGTGACTGTGGTAACCAAACTCATAAAGATGTTAGAGGAGCTCAATTTGTGGATCATCTGCTCTTCAGTGAAGCATTGAGGAAGACTGACATTTTTTATCACAAGTTTATGCAATAAAGGCTTTTGCTTCATAAATGTTCATACTTTTCTGACACTGTCTTCTCATAGAGATTGTTTTATACTCAGTTTTATTTTTTAACTCAGGTGAGGCCTGATGCTGATCTCACCTGCAGCTGTCTGTTATTTGCTCGTTAGGCTGGGATTGGTCATTATTGGTCTGCTCACATTTATAACCCCTCACTCACTAAGGTTTTCCATACTCTGGTGCTCACTATGGAGTCTGTGAGGTGCTTCCTGAGGTAGGAACAGAGTCTTGGCCCTAGTTTGGGTAGTGTCATGAGTTTTAATGCTTTTCTCATTTCTAGGGTTTCCTTTCTTGCATTGCTGGTTTCAGAGTCCTGTGGCTTTCCTGCCAAAGGTAATGCTTCATTTTTGTGTTGCAGCTGTGGTCAGAAATATGCCAGTTTGTTTGTAAATGTGTCTCTTGGCTTTTAGGCTCAAAGGCCACAGATGGCGGCAGCACAAATTCTGCAGGTTCCTACAGAACAGTGGAGAGGACCCACTCTGCACCTTTTCGGGGCTCCTTTGCAGGCGGTGTCTCTCAGCCAGTTTACTCACCAATGCAGGATCTGAACCTTGTTCAGTTTGTTCCTGCAGCTCCATCAGCTGGTCAAGGCTCTGTCATGCCTGTGGAAGGGTATTCTGTAGCTTCCCTGCCTGTCCAGACTGAACTTCCTGCTGCAGTGTTTTACAATGCTCCTGTCTCTCAGCCTGCAGTGGTTTCCCCACAGCCTGGAGGGGCTCAAGCTGGCATGCCAGGTAACTAAGCTAATGTAACTCTTGCACTGAACAAAATCTGAACTGATTTTCTCTTTGCAGAAACTAGGTGGGTAGTTGCTCCCCCAACTTTTTCTGAACAAGCTGAAGCCATGGGACCTGGGGAATTTCTCCCACCAGCCCCTCAACCTCAGCCTGGACCTGTCCTCCAGTCTGGAGAGAGCTCCAATATAGTGAAGGAAGCTGAACTTGGCAACTACCAGCAGCAGACGGAAGAGTTTGGTTACCCGGCTGAGCCCGTGCAGCCTGGAGCTGCTTTCACCAGTGTGCTTGTTCCAGGCCAAGGACTTGGTGGTTTCTGGGGTTCTCCTTATCCTGGCTTTGACTACAGGCTCCTGTATGGTCTGTACCCTCCTGGGACCTACACCACCTTCAGCCAGAACCATGAGAAGGGCAAAGACTACTACCAATCCATCCACTACTTGAAGGAGCATGTTTCTGAAGACCAAGGTCCTCAACAACAACAGCAGCTTCAGCAGAAGCTCTACAGCTAGTAATGCTACAGTTGAGTTGTGTTTGACGCTAGAATAAAATGTTTTAACACAATGGTGGTTTGAATATAAATCCAAATGAGCCTGAGGGGTTATCATATGTCAGACTGGATGGAATGGACTTCCTACTGCCTCTTGAAGCAGCAAAAAGTTAATTTTTAAATCCCTTTGTACTTTTTGACTTGCCCCTTATACCCTAAAGGGAGCCAAGCTTCTGCTCCTTGTGGGTCCCTATCAGGTCATGACTTCAATCTAGGCAGCTTGTCTTGCCCACTAACACCAATATTCTTACAGAATTGTGGAGCCTTGCACAATCACTGCTAACTTGCAGAAGGTAGGTGTGGTTGCCTGGGGCAGTGCTGGCAGATTCCTTGGACGCAGCTGTTACTCAGAGTCAAAATGAGAACCTATGTGGGTTGGCAGGGGCTTATAAGAGGAATTCATCAAATGTAAACGGATGCCTTTTAAGGAATTGACATTTTAATTTTTCCATGACCCAGGGCTGGGCAAACTTGACTTGTGGGCCACTCAAGGCTCTAAAATTTGACAAGTGTGGGAGCAGATGCATAGTTTTGGAAATGAGAAATGACCTAATTTTGAAAATTAAACTTTAAAGCAGAACATTATGGGGGTTTATTTCAAACACTCTGGCCTTATTTTTGGTGGCAATTTCACAAATGGGTTAATGCCCTTCCAAGGAAAAATGCTAACTTGGAGAAATGCTGCATTCATGTGGTATTGGAATGATCAGAAATGTGACTTTCCAACTTGAAACATGAATGCCAAATAACTTTCTGGACATCAGCAAAGGTCAACTTATTTGACGCCAGAATTACAGGGAAAAGGTAAATAAGGATTATCAATATAATGCCTTCCAACTAGGCAGGCCAGATTAATAAATTTAACGGGCTGCGCACGCCCCACTTTTAACAAACATCACAGAAAAAACATGGCTGATCTTTTGTGTGATAATATAACTTTATACATTATTTTTGTTTTTGTGGGGTAACATTCCCAAACCGGCCTAAATGTTTTTTTTTTTTTTTTTACATCTTTTTATAGTTTGCTTTGTCCTTCATAAGAGCATTATACACTAAAACCAAATTCTTTGTATGTCCACACATACTTGGCCAGTAAAGCTGGTTCTGATTCTAAAATACCGGTGGACTCTTCAAGTTTTAATTTTAGAGGAAATGTCGCTCCCCAGTGGTAAATGCTAATAAACACTGGCCGTCGCTGAAGGGAAACCAACCTTAATCAGAATTCGAAGCCACTTATTGGTCAATCACAGTTGCCAACTAATTTCTCCCATTTTTGATTGGTTCAAAAAATAAAGACCGCCCATCTTTTCAGTCTTTTCGATTTGTTAGCTTGTGTCTTTGATTCGGACAATCAACAGGTTAGTTCTGTAGTTAACACGCTTTGCTACTGTTAACTACACTTATATAATTGTCAACACCTTAATCTAATACTTTATTGCTTGTCTTTAAATAACCCGTAATTTACATAAAATCTCTTTTGTTGTTGTACTAGTGTTAGCACTTGCTAATTAGCATATAGTTAGCCGCATTACAGTTATTCCACTGTATTAGTTGTCCGCAGTCATTTTTGGGGCTCTGAGCGTCCTTTTTGCGTATTTCTGTCTGGTTTGTAACGACGGGCGTTTCTCTGCCCAATCACAATCATTTTAAATGTGGCGGTTTGCATCATTCCGATGTGACGACGACGTGGGAGGCGCAGCAGTAATGGCCGAGGAAGCTAGATCTCGTTGCTTGGCAACAAAAAATTAATTTATATTTTAATTTTTCTTAAATTAACTTCAGTTTGAATTTTTATTTTATTTTATAATGCTTCTGCATACGGAAAAAACCCCCAAAACGAATAAATGTATTAGCCAGCTATTACTTCTGGGACGGTTGTCGCCGTGGTAACAGGCTGTCAAGCTCCGTTATTATACAATTTTGTGTGGTATCAAGCTGTAAACACATTTCCCACCGCTGATTTTCGCAGATGTAGGCGCCGCTCATGATCCTTGTAAGCGCATCAACGTCTGTGATCAAACACCTGCGCTGCTTTGCAGTTATCAGTGCTTTTATTGCCGATTCCGTTAGCACGACAGCTAAGGTCTTTTTCCGTCACCCAACACCGGCTTACAGTAACCAGATCCTATATGCATTAATGCCGCGTCATATGCACGACACATAGTATTTCAGTCTCTGTGAAACCCCTGCGAGACAGCAAACTACTGTCCCGAGTTCCTGACAGGTTTCTAATCCGCTTTGCGCGTTTTATTTTAGGGATGGAGGAGCCGTCAGCAGTGACCCCCCCGTGCTGCAGGTGATATAGGAAGGCAGTGACGGCCTGGCCGAATCTAGCACAGGACTGCCTCAAAAAGATGAAGAAAATCTTCAATTTTACCAAGAAAAAGAAGCATGGCACCCCTGACAACGGGAGCGTGCTGTCTGCCGGCTATGACCTGAAAGACAAGGACCTCGGGAAGATACATAAGGCAGCTTTGCAGGCTGACCTGGCAAAGCTGAGGCAGCTTGTAAAGAAGAATGATATCAACCAACTGGACAAGGACAACAGGTGAGGAACAAACCCAAAGACAGCAGCTGGGAAAACTACGTTTTGAATGGAGTAAAAAGGAGTGAGGCCATAGCCTTTTCCCTCTATATTGTATTTTGTTTTGAATTTATTTTGTTAAATGTTGATTAGAACATCTAAATAATTTCTTTCTGTACTTTACTTATATGAACATGTATTAACATTGTTGTTGTTGTTGATAATGAGGATTTTTAGGTGTATTTTTAGTGTTCTTTATAAAACATCCTCTGTTTTAAAGCTATAAGGTAATTTCTCCTTTGTGGGATCAATATATAGTTCTATTCTGTTTTATTCTATTCACAGAGCTGTTTTTCCATTTCAATTACATTTCTATTTAATATTTTAGTTGTATTTCCCTTTTTATTTTTATTTTTTCAAAAGATCAAACTGAATTCCACTTGTGAATTTTAATGAGCAGAAGGAAAACAAATCTTGTTTTTGGTCTCTTTTCCATTAAAAGTTAATACATAACAGTTTTTAAGCTTAACAACCAGCATTTTACAAGACTGTTACAATATCACTCATTTATTTTCCAATTTACTGTAATCTTAGATTTTACAGATGATTCAAAATTGGTATTAACTGTATTTATAGTAAATTATAATTTATTTCCTTTTTTCTTTCCATTTTTTGACCATTTCTATTCCTTTTTGTGTTCCAGGTCTTATCAATTAATCTGAAAAAATATGAAAAATGAAAAATAATATGTAATGTTAGAGAGGAATGTTTACACATAACTGCTTATATAAAGCGGCTGAACGGTGGCGTAGTGGTTAGCGCTCTTGCCTCACACAGCAAGAAGGCCCCCGGTTCAAGTCCACCAATGGGAGATCTTTCTGTGTGGAGTTTGCATGTTTTCCACGTGCAAACTTCAATAAATAGAAGAAGATGAATGAATGATTATGGTATATAAATAGAATCAAGTTGAAAAGACATTAGTAACACTGTTGTCACTACAAAATGAACATCACAAATCACTATCATTTAGTATGAATGGATGTAATACATTTTTTTATGTCCTGTTTTTTTACATGTTAAAGTATTTTCAGAAAAGCCTGTTTAAAAATACTGTGATTTCATGAGATTGACTTAATTTAACTTGTGATTGAAAATAAGTTATTCCCATGGAGCCTTAACTGAATTATTAAAATGATCTCTATAAGCCTTTCAAATGTCAGTGATATATTTACAGTAGAATGTTACAATTTTTGTTCTATTAAAACGTGAATTTTTTGTTGTTTCAGAACTGCTCTTCATATCGCTTGTGCCTCCGGTCATGTGGAAGTGGTCCAGTTCCTTGTCGAGAATAAAGCCAAGCTTAACCTATGTGACAATCAAAACAGATCCGCCTTAATGAAGGTAATCCTGGAAGATGGAACCCTGCGATGCAGAGGAATCGGAACTGGAACCCACCGTCCCCGCCTCTTGATTTTTTATATTATTTTTTTCCTTGTTTCCATCTTAGTTTTGGTTGAGGTTCTGCGTGCTTCTGTCTCCAACAGGCAGTGCAGGGCCAGCACGAACGCTGTGTGAGCATTCTGCTGGAGAATCACGCAGAGCCCAACGTGGTGGACGTCAATGGCAACACAGCCTTGCATTTAGCTGCAAACATCCCATCCATATCCACAGCGGTGTTACTGCTGCAGCATGGAGCTGAAATCGACGCACAGAATAAGGTGATTCTGTCCGTCTTTCCACTTCAGTAGACGAGTTATTTGATATGGACTCGGCATCGTGTTACCAGAGATGTTTAATTATGGGCGCAGGGACTGCAACCATTTGTTGCACTGAAGGTTTATTATACCATTGCCCATTGACTGTAAATGAAAACGAGACTGAGTGACCCCTCCCTCCTATAAATAGGAAGTACCCCCTGGTCCCAAAAAGCCAAAAACCCATAGACTTCTATAGAGAAATAAACAGCTATTAATTAGCCATTCTATTCCTTGGAATATCCATTTTTGATCTGCTACCTTAACTTGATATATTCTTGCTAATCCTATTTTTTTTTTCAAGATATTTTTTCTTTATTGCAAGTTATTCAAGTTTCAAACTGGCCAATCAGATGCCTCGATAAAAGTATGTGGCCTCACATTCGAAATGTTTGATTGACAGAGGTTGTGTCCGAATTCCTGCCCTTCTTACTACATAGTGCACTGTATAGTTTGTTTGCGATTTTGCAGTGCTGTCCGGATCTACAATTACAAAATCCAGTGCCCTAGAAATTTCCCAGAAGTCTCTGTAAAAAACCAGTGTGCATTGATGCTCACTAGATTGGCGCATATAGACCACAATGCATTGTGTCCGAACAATTTTTGCCACAAAAAAGAATTTAAATGTATTTTTTTAATAAACCAATAATGTTTTTATCTTCAGAAGACAGTGGATTAATGAATGATCATCCCAAAACACTCGTATCAATGAGTTTCTCACTTTGTAAAATCGATGACGTCATATCCGCCGTTTAAAAAAAATAAAAAAGTAGTAAGCATGGTGTCTGAACTGCTTTTAAACTTCAGGGCACTATATAGTGCCGCACTATATAGTTTTTTTAGTAGTTAGGGGTTAAGGTGGGAATTCGGACACAGCCAAGTTTTCCTGAGCCTGCTTTCAAATGGTGGGGGTGTGGGTTTCCAACAAGGTCACTTGGCAAGAATGATTGTCATAGAAAAATGAACTCAGACCAATCCAGACCAATCACTACTTACTGATGACGTCTGGATCCAACATAGCGGCGTCTGCATCATGAAAAAATGGCGACAGAATTGACTTCATTTGGTGGGAGTCTGAAGTATGCCATTTAATATCGGTGACATCACACTGACTTGGTACAGTTCTCATGTAGAATCAATGGCTTCACCTCATCATACAAGTAGTTCAGTTTGAAAATAGGATCAGATTCATTTCTGCCCTCAGAACAAAGACTTTGTGAATGAAACCAAAATCTTGTGAATGCATTTGTTTGAATGTATCCTCTGTTGTAGGAGGGCTTCACCCCTTTGGCTGTAGCAGTCCGTGAAGACCACATAGAGATGGCAGAGTTTCTTCTGAAGGAGAGTTCTGATGTGAACTCTGTGGACCAGGATCAAAGGCCAGTTTCAAACAGTAAAACCTTGTGTTGCATCATTTATAAACTGAGTCGGGCGAGTCCAACAGGCCTTGAGGCCTGCTGTCTTACTTACTTTTCCAGATGTCTTTGCCCCAACTCTTTTGCCCATCTGCTAGTCAGAAGCTGCAGGGCAGCTGCTTTGTAGTTTAAAGTTATGCTCTCACTGATTTTCCAGATCACTGCTGATGTTAGCTGCTGGAAATGGACAGATCAGTATGGTGAAGCTGCTGCTGCACTTTGATGCAGACATCACACTCAAGGACGCCAAAGGACTTTTAGCAGATAACTATGCTGCGATGAACGGCCATCATCCGTAAGCTGCCCTTGTGTCTGCGCTTCCCCATGCGCTGCTCCACACCGCACCACCTTCAGCTGTTTGCTCTCTGTCTCTTCGCAGCTGTTCCCTCCTGATCATAGAACATGGAACCCAGAAGACCAATGGGGCTTCAGCGTCTCAACGAGGTCAGAAGACAAAGAAGAGAACAACGTTGGCCAGCTCCTCCCACGATGTAGAAGCAGGCTTCTCTTTGGGAGGACCAGCCATTGACAAAGAGGGTGGGGACTCTTAGACTAATAGACTTGAACGGTGATGTGTTTGCTAATTACTGATGTTGACCGTTTGATTTGTTCCTCATGCATTACCTTTGCCTGGATATAGAGCATGGAGCAAATGAAGCAGGGGGAGGTACTATACCGAGAGGAACTTTGTTCAAAACATTAGTCAATAGTGTCTGTTTTTTAATTTTACAAAAAAAGAATTAAAATAATCATATATGATGAGCCACTTTTTTATGACAACAAAACACAGTTTAACAAATGTTTAAGAATTTTTACCCTTTTATATACTAAATTTTCATAGCTATAAGTAGGTAGGGTGCAGTTGGTGTTTTCAAAAAACATTCATTTTCTACTGTTTTATGCCTTTCGGGGTCAGGGGTCTGCCAGAGCCTATCCCGGCCACTTATGGGCGAAGGCAGGGGACACCCTGGACTGTTCGCCAGTCTGTCGCAGGGTCACAATCACACACCCATTCACACTCACACCTATGGACAATTTACAGTTGCCAATTGACCTATAAAGCATGTTTTTGGACAGTGGAAGGAAGCCGGAGTCCCCCGGAGAAAACTCAGGCATGCAC
The DNA here is from genome assembly GCF_053564925.1 of Oryzias latipes. Lineage (NCBI taxonomy): Eukaryota > Metazoa > Chordata > Actinopteri > Beloniformes > Adrianichthyidae > Oryzias > Oryzias latipes. The sequence continues at coordinate 11,946,138 of NC_136251.1, forward strand.
GGGGAGAACATGCAAACTCCACACAGAAAGGACATTGATGTTCTGTTTCAGGTTGGGACTTGAACCAGGGGCCTTCTTGCTGTGAGGCAAGAGCGCTGTGGTTAGCGCTCTTGCCTCACAGCAAGAAGGCTTACCACTGCGCCATCGTGCAGCCTGTTTTCAAAAAAATGTTCCCTGAAAATGGCATCATCGAAGATCTGCAATCATCTGCATGATGGCGTCAATGTGGTCACATTGTGTTTCTAATAATCTATGTGCATAAACACAATCCTCCTCACCTGAAGATGAAACTAAAGCTGGATCAGGCAGGAAGAAAGCCATATTTGAACATGGTTCAGAAGATCCAGGATGTCCTGTGTACCAAGACTCCTTAAAATGGACTGTTTCAGAACGGGAAAGAGTTCTGCCATCAGAGTACTAATATGAGCTACATGTTATGTATCCAACAAAATTTAAATGAAAACTAACCCACCCCTTTGCCCTCCCTCCAAACCCTCTGTTGCCACATACATCCCACGACCCCAACCACAGTGAATATTCATATTTGACTCGATGTCGTCAGGGCTATAAAGAGAGACCTTATTTTTTTACCCTTTATTGAATCATTTGTTTTCTTTGTTTTGCTGATCATAAAATTGTGGCTCTTGAAATGTAAAAAATGTTTTAGTTTGTATTCTTTTAAAGTCCCACTTCGACGAAAATGGTCTTTCTTTTTTTAACATGTTGTCTGCAGAAACTATGTCCTAAAAAACAACATTTAAAAGAAATTAATTAAAAAAACCCACTGGGAACACTTTTGAAATAGATCAAAAGATGATCGGAGTGGGACTTTAACATATGAAATGCCTGAGAACCAGACATTTGATGCTGAGAGTTTAAATTTACTAAGTAAGATTCTGATTTTTGTTGCAGACTTTGAGGATAATTCTCAGTCAGAGTCCTTAAGTCGGTCAGTAAAATGCTTTCAGCATTTCAGTGTTTAGAACAAAAGTTGATCAGCCTGCCATCAACGCTCTTCTTCCCTCCTCAGACTTTCAAAAAGTGCTGCTGATGAATGGCCCTCATCGGAGGAAGAGGATGAATCTGCTTTAGTTGACAAGGTGGGTGCTGCTCACATCTACTTTCACACCATTTTCTAATTCACAAACACTGATTTTTATTTTCTGAATTTCAGAGAGGGCTCAAAGTAAATCTGAGCAAAATGATTGAATCCAAAAAAGGGAAAGGTACCAACATTTCTGCTTTTCATTGCACCCATCTGCTGCCCGTAGGTTGTAGTTTTGGTAGTAATCTGCTCTCCTGTCTTTACTGTAGCATCAGTCCTGCTGGAATCGTCCTCTAGTGAGACTGAATCAAAACCAAAACCTGAAAGTAGAATCCAGAAAGACCCTGCCCTCCCAGCGGCTTTTTCTTTCAGCAAACCTTCGCAGCCCCCTGTAGACCTTCCCTCTGCCTCTTCCCTTCCCAAAGAACACCAAATGTGCTCCACTCCTCTACCAGCCTCCAGAAAGGTAAAGGCTTTTGTTTGTCGGCTGCTTTCTGTGACGATATTCTCTGCTTCTGTTCTTCTGAATCCTGAATGAAGCTGAGAAAAAACGGCAACATTCAAGCTCCCAGGAGGACAGCTCAGTCGGGGAAAACTCTGAGGAAGAAGAGGATGAGGAAGAAGAAGAAGAAGAGGAGGAGGAGGAGGAGGATGAAGAAGAAGAAGAAGAGGAGGAAGATGAAGAAAGTGAAGAAGAGGAGGAGAATGAAGAAGACGATCCGGTTGTTGACAAAGTCAATGATGCTGCTGTTGTCCACGGTGACCCCAGCACTTCTGAAGGACTAACAGCTTCTGTTTCTGGGGTTCTCGACGTCGGTCTCGGTCCTGAGCCATCAGGGGGGGGCAAGCATGAAAGAGATGACGAGAAAAAGGCCAAAGCAGATGCCGAAGACACGGACCTCCCTGGATTAGGTAGAATTTCTGTTGTTCCAGCAACGCTCTCTGTCGTGGGGGACTGCATCGTCTCTGCCATCAGAGTAGAATCCAAGTTTTCTGATGAAGATGAGAGCCCCGGAAAGGACATTCTACGATTAACTGGTCAAAGCATAAACCCTCAAGGCCCTTTGCTTAGACATGTCACCGAGTCTCAGTTTCCCCATGAAGCTGAAGATGAAGAATCTGAGAGAGATGTGGAGAATGATTCCCAAAACAGCGGAGATAAATCCTGGAACGACAGTGAAAGAGAAGAGCAAACTAAGCCAGAAGGATTGATGAGCAGTTTGATTGATTTTCAAAGAAACCTGTTGGAGAAAATTGATAAAGAAATTACAAGGAATCCATCAGATGAAGAAGATGTTCAATCAGATCAGGTACGGGAGGAGAAACAAAAGTCGTCATGGGGCTCATCATCGGAGGGCAGCGACGCCGACCTGCCCGATGAGAGTGAAGGAAAGGCGGAGCTAAAGACTGAAGCAGCAGAGGTCCAGCTACAGATACTGTCACTGCTTTCTACTTCCCCAGTGGATCCAACTAAAGACCAGCTGAGCCATTCTTCTCCTCACTCTACAAACAGACCCGGTGTAGACGGTCCAGATGATTCAGAGTGGGATTCTTCCAAAAATAATGTCGGTTCTGTTGTAAAAGCTCAAGCAGCGTCACAGGATTCAAATGTTGTGACGTCCAAACAAACCGAAGAACGCTCTTCAGCAGATGATGAAAGCCTTGAGAAAGAGCCAGATGACCCCTCTCCTGTGGTGTCAGAGGCACCTGAGGATGATGAGACCACCAGAAACCAAGTCTTAGATGAGGACGATGCAGAAATGGAAGAAAAATCCCACTCTGGGGGTGAAAAAGAAGACAGCTGGAATGATGAAGAAGAGGAATCCCTGTCCAACTTGAACAAATTACCTTCAGGACAGGTTGAGCCCACAGTGGAAACAGAGGGATATGGGGCTGAAGGCTGTGAAGGGAACCAAGCGTTGGCCCCCTCAGTCTGTGTCAGAAAGGACGGCTCTGCGGCGGGTGTAAAGTCTCAGGAGTGGAGGGAGGACTCGGACAGCAAGCATCACATACTGCAGAACGACTTTGGCGGGGCCTCGATCGAAATGCTCTGTGACAGAGAAGATCCTCCTCCTTCAACCGATGGATGCACAGACCTCCCCGCCAAGCTGACAGCTTTTATCCCACTCAAATTTAAAGGAGCCGAGCCGTCAGCGGATGAAAGGGAGACAGGAAGACACTGGTTTTCAAGTCCTCCCTCAAATGATGTCGACACCAACGGTTCAGAGAACGATGAGGCGTTACCTCAAACTGACATCGATGACGTTGATTTGGACTCACCTGGTGAGGCTGATATTTCAGAAGCCCACCAAGTCAGAAATATTAACGAAACTGGCATTCAGGTAAAACGGTATCACCTCCTGTTGTAATGTAGAGCCTCATTCTATCTGTCAGGACTTTGATGTTTATTCGTATGCTTGTTCTGGGATTTTATTGTTTTTTTGTAGAAGTACAACTATTTCGAGGTTTTAGATGTTTTGCTTTTGATTTTTTGTTGAAAATGTTGTTGTCAAAGAAATTACCAGTGTTGTCAGTAAGAAACAAGACAACAGTAAAGCAAAAGTTATTCTGCAGGTGTAAATAAAGATTTGGTGTCAATCAGGAAACCAAAAGTTTAAATATCAGTACGGGCAAGTGTGTTTAATGTCCCGCACCGATCCTCTTTTGATCTATTTTAAAAACATTCCCAGTAGTCTTTTAATTATGATTACCGTATTTTCCGGACTATAAGTCGCACCGGAGTATAAGTCGCACCAGCCCAAAAATGCATTATAAAGTAGAAAAAAAAACACAGATAAGTCGCACTGGACTATAAGTCGCATTTTAACTTTCACAACCTTATATGACACAATCATAGCAGACTGTTTATCTAATAATTTCACAGTAATTTTTTCTCAAACTTATTTATTAATTCCTTTCATGAAGCATCATTGGCTAACTAATACTCTGTTTTCATCCTGTATTTGTAGAAACAGTTTTCACTTTTATTGCATTTCTGAATCTATGAAATCATTGGAAAATAGAATATTATGTTGTTAGCCTTCAAGATCTTACTGTAAAAAAAAGTTTGCTGATTCTCTTGAGTCACTTAACATCCTCTTAACACTTAACATACCTCATACATCAAATTGACCCAGAAACATCATCTCTGTTCCTCACAAATGAACATAACAGGAGGGTTAACAATGTATTTATTTCAATTTATTTCTAATATAAGTCGCTGCGGAGTATAAGTCGCACCCCTTGCCAAACTATGAAAAAAAGTGCGACTTATAGTCCGGAAAATACGGTATGCATTTTTTTAGGCAGAATTTAAAAACCCATGTCGTTTTATAGGGCATACTGAGTTGTGGGTGAGACTGTTGGAACAGAGCAACCCCTTCCCTATTGCTGAGAGCTCGGAGCAGTGAGCCTGTGGCCCGCCTAATGTATTTCCTACATTACAAATACAATCATTTTGCAGCCATTTTTAGCTTTGTTTTCTTCTTTTCTGAAAAATCCCATGAGAACATTTTAAAAACACAAAAAGCCTAATTTTCATTGGAGAGGGACTTTAAAATTGTTTGCACATCGGATATCCGCAAAACCCCGTGAAAAACTGAGTGTTCCAACTGATCTGATGGAAAAAGGGTCAAACTATCAAACAGTTACTGTGTCCAATCTGACGGCTGAATAGAGTGACAACTGACCTGACGTGCTTGTTTGACAGAGAGACAATTCTAGTGAAGATGAGGATGATACTGACAAGGCCAAGGGAGGAGACGAGGAGGAAGATGTTGAAGACATGTCAGAAGAGGAGCCCGGAGGTGATGGGGGGGGCCCTGAAGCCACTGCAGCCCCTCCTGAAGAAGAAGAGTTCAAAGAGAAGAAAAGAGGTGAAAGTTCACCACAGGAACTTTAGATGTTGCAAATTATTTTTCTCAATTTTCAAATCAAATGGACTTTTTAAAGTTGAAATAAGACAGTAACTTACTTACCAGATAACATTTCATTTTGATCACATATTTATCAATAGTATGTCAGTTTAAATAACGTGAGAGAGAAAAACAAAAGAATTAAAAACTCAACTTTGGTTTTCATTTATTGAGTGAAAGTAGAGGATTCCTTTCATAGTCGGTTCCACAGAATGAGATTCTGATTATAACCTGAATGAATGACATCAGTCCACGGAAGTAATCAAATGGATTCTAAACACTCTGACTGAAACCGAAAAGCTGCCTGACTAGGCTCTGACTAGAAGACCATCAACATTCAGCGTGGTTAAAGGGGGCAGCAGCTGGTGTAAAAATCTACACACACAAAAACAGCACCAGTCCACCTTTGTGCTTTTTTTTCTGGGGAGTTAACTTTACTTGAGGATCTGCAGGGTATCTGCTGGTGCACTGTTGTCTTTACAATCTTTTCCAGCAGGTTCCTATCAAAGTGGTGCTGTCATTAAACAGAGATTTACATTTGCTCCGCAGACAGAAGCTGTGGATTAAAGAAGGAATAAGCTCTTTTTCTCATTCCTTTGGTCTAGAAACCTAAAAAGCAAACTGCTCATCATTAGATAATTTAGTCATTCATCATTGTTACCTATAGTCATAATATATCTCTCTTTTCTGGAGCAGATTTTCTGTCAGAGCTGGGTCTGGAGAAGGATGAGGAAGAGGAGGATTCCTGGGACTCTGAGGTTTGATGAAAACCTTTTTATTCTAGAGCCCCATTTGTAAAACTGCACAGATTTCATCCTAAAACATGTAAAAAATATCCACACAAAACACATGATACAGTATAAAAAAACTGACATTGTTACCCCATCATTTTATACCTACCTTTCAGAAATGGGTTCTCACACATTTGTCTCAGTATCTGCTGCATTTCAATTATTTAACATCCATGTTAATAAGAAACAAAATTGCTCCGATGAAACAGAGCTTTTCTCCAGTTGGGAAACTGAAAATGTGTGTAGACGTGAAAAGAGAAGATGAAGTTCTTACAGAGAAGCCAGGAGTTTTGTGGACATTTACTGCAGATTTGAAATTCTACGTTTTACTATAAGAGCTATTAATTTACAAAACTTATGGAAATAACAAAAAAATGAAGACAAAGGTTTCTTCGGTTCAGACCATTGTAGCTGAAGGAGAAAGCCATGATGCTGAGACAATCTGTTCGTCTTTTGATCTATTTCAAAAGTAGTCCCAGTGCTGTTTTAATCATGATTGTTTGTTTTTAGTAAAAATGAAAAAAACCTGTTGCTTTCTTGGACAGTTTCTGCACAGTGGCGCAGTGATTAGTATTCCCACCTAACATTTAGAAGGCACTTACTCCAATCCTGGCTTGGTGTAGAGTTTGCATGCTCTCTCTGATATATGTGGGATTTCTCTGGGCATTCCCACAGTCCAAAATCCTGCTTCATAGAATCATTAGTGACTCTAAACTTCCTCTAGGTCTGTGTGTTTGTGGGTGGGTGGGTGGGTGGGTGTGTGATTGTGAGGCCCTGTGACAGGTTGCCAACCTGTCCATGATGCCTTCACCCATTAGTAGCCAAAACATGTAAAATCTCATTTTAATCTTAACTGTCTTTCTATATGTCCTCCATCATCAGAAAAATGCCACAAGAATATGTTAAAGACACCAAAAACACAATTTTCTTGGCAGTGAGTCTTTAAACCCCAAATTTCAAAAGAACCAATGAACTTGCTGGGTTCATACTAGATGTCTAGCAGTAGCTGTTGGTGGTTACAATGTATCCTCACATATGCTCTGTTTCTGACTCATCTCTCAGCCACAGGGTTTATCATTTATGGTTTATCATTTCTGCACCGATATCTAAAAAGCCCCTGTTTTTCAGTCTCACTCTGAAAACTCTAACACCCCACACAAAGAGGAGCAGCGTTTACAAGCTCTCGATCAGGAGACGTCCTCCACGGGAGCTCAAGAACGTGAGTCACCCTCCGTCCTTCTAAACCTTTTCAATGCAGACCAGTCATTCCAAGCACCATTCCACGCAGCAGAAACATGACCTCGTTTTTCTACTAAACTGAAGTGTAATATCCTCCTTGAAGACTCAATGCAGGATGTGCAGTGCAGCATCGGTTATGTAAACGGAACTTAAATGAATGTGTGCTTTTCTTTCGTAGACTTGTTTTACATTCCTTCTTTTTTAAGAGGGAAGGAGGGATGTAGGAGTGTAGGCAGGACCAAAGGCAGCAAGGAAGAGGGTACGCCAGCCTTTAACCCTAACCACCGCCTTGTGACCACCAGCAGAGAGTTCACTTAGCGCACGCCGCTACATCCTGCCTGCTGCCCATTAACACCATTTAGATGGAATCGGAGCGTACATGTCATCCTGCTTCAGTCTGAGCTGGGCTAAGTGCACGTCCCAGAGCTGCATGACACCACTGGCAGTACTTGTTGGAACGTTTGTTTGGTGGTTCTGTTGTCTTTGCAGAAAGACCCTCATCTGGGTCCTTTCTGTGCCTTCTTACTTTTATTGCCCCAACCCTCATGATGTTTTCCTTCTCAACATATAACACTAGCCTAGCCAGAGATGACCCTCCTAGCTTCACCCAAGGAAGATTTTAGGAAATAAAATGAAATATTTGGATTTATTCTAAACCACTGAAAGCATTTCTCATGGATCTAATCAATTGTTTTGCAGTAAATTACAAATGATCAACATTACACAAGATGCTTTAACTACAGAACCCATAGGTTTTGATGTTTAGACACTGTATCTGCAGACCTTTCTGTGATGGTTTCTGACCATTCACCTTTATGATGAGATGTTTTAATGAGGGGTCAGGTGTCAGGAGACTAGGCAGAGTGCAAACCTGATCGGTGCTCCTTCATCCTAGCCTTCACTGACCCAGCCCTGTGTCATTAACATTGACTGGATCTTGTAAATGTGAACTCCCCAATCCTTGTCCTCTGGGAGTTTGCTGCGTCTGTACTGTTGCCACGTTGATGGATCTTTCTTGTTTCTTCCTGGATTGTGGCCCTTCCTTCTTTCTCTTTGGTCTTTGGCTGGAAGATGCTGGAGTTAACCACCTTGGATGCTTCCTAGGAGCTTCCTGCCCTTGAAGTCATTGGCTTATGTGATCTTGTTTCCATGCGCCATGGTTTGAGTAAAGAGGATCCACATTTCATGATAGCAGTATTCCTAAAGGGGGCACCTCAAAGGGCTTTCAAGGACCGGACTTTGGTTATCTACAGCTTATACAATATAAACAAGGAAAAATGCTCAGACACGAGCATGATCATTTTCTGTGGGAAACACTGTGTCCTGTGAAGTTTGTGCTGGTCTGATGTGCATGCATGCGCCTGGTGTACATGGTGACTAACCTTAGCTCATTTGCATGGGAATGCTTCTCACAAATGTCTCGATAAGACCGTGTTGTTGTTCAGCAAGAATCTAACTGCATCAAAATGAAAAAACCTTTTGTTTTCTTTCAGCTGGAAAAAGCAGACATGAGAAAAATGTGGAGGAAACTTTTGATGAAGATGTTCCCAAACAGAAAGGGGTAAGCTAGGTGCTTATTTCATTCAACTCTGAATGACATCTTATCATCTATGCTCCAGCGGGTAACTAGAAATCCTAATAGACTGGGAGCTGGAAACTCTAGCTGATAGTTAGAGTCCCATCTTCATGGTCTCCATCTCAAATTTAGAAAACACCAAAATATTTATTCCACAAAGTAAATGTGAGTGTACTGTGATCAGCTGGAGGCTAAAAGATGCAGTTTCTGATTTTTACCAGAATGGGAAGGCAAACTGGCAACCGCTGAATGTGCTACGGAAACTTGAGATCGATCAGAAGAAAGGTAATTAATAAAGCAAAGAATTGGAATGTTTGTTTTAAGGAATCATTTGCCTGCAATTTATATTCTTCGCTTTTTTTCCACAGACCTGATGGAAGAGCTTGGCTTGGGTGAATTCGATGATTTTGAAGGTTAATCAACTAATGGATGTCTTTCCTTTTGCTACTATTTACCACAAATGTTTTTGTTCCTCTGTTTGGTAGCTTTTCTTTATTCAACTATTCAGTCTTAGTTTTTCCTTTAACTTTTTTTGTCAACGCCGCTAATATTCTTTCCCTGTTTTTTGTCAACACATCACTTTTTGAAGCACAAAAACGAGGTCAGTAAAAGGCAAAAGCAAAAAAAAGCGGTAGTGTAAATGTAGGATCCAGCCTCGTAGTGGTCCATCCATCCATCCATCCATCCATCCATCCATCCATCCATCCATCCATCCATCCATTTTCCAAACCTGTTTTATCACCTTTGGGCTCATGGGGTTGCTGGAGCCTATCCCATCCTCTGTTGGGTGAACACATGGGCAGGTTGCCAGTCCATTGCAGTGCCTCATAGAGGTCAGATGTTTAGAAGTGCAAATGTTCTTTATCTACGTTTTTTAACAGCAGTACATATAGACAGAAAAGACTGTCTCAGAGGAAACTACTGTTTGTTTGTAGGAGCTCTAGCTTGTTGTGTGAATGCTAAGAACCAGGCTGTCCCGACTCTTCCCTACATGTTTTTGCTGTTGATATCAAATCATCCAACTCCTTTTAGAGATTTTTGCTCAGAGTATTTGGTATTTCTTTTCTTATGTCATTCATTAAACATTAAGTTAGTCTTATTCCTATAAAATGAACAGTACAAGCTTCCCGTCCTTCAGTGTCTGAGGAGTGAGTGAATTTAGCATTCAAGCATATTTAGCAGTCATGCTAGCACTTCTTCCAGCTTGTTTTAGTTCTTTGCATTTATACGCATGATAGAAATTTTTTTTTTTTTATTTATCATTAAAGCTGTTTTAAAAAAAAAAATCAAGTTTCAGGTAATATTTCACTTCAACACTTTTCTAAATTGTTCTAGTGTATAAGCTAACTTCTGCATCTTTAGTGACCAGTTGCAGCTGTCAGGATTTAGAATCATTTTGACAGGAAGAACGATTTCCCATGTAGTTTTTTTTATTTGTATTTCTTTTTTTCTTCTTTATTTTCAAGATTCCTCCGACTGGGACTCTACCAGTACAGCCAGTAAAACGGCCCTATCCGCCCAAGGAATGGCTTCCGCCGGGCCTAGAGACCCCGGAGCTTCCAGTCCAGCTCCTGATGACTCCCTTCCTGCCGCAGAAATGACACCTCAGAGGAGCTCTGAGAAGAGACGGCCCAACACGCCATCCAAGTCCGGCCCCCAGCCGCAACCTCGTGCCAGAAAGAGGCTTCTTCTGAAACCAGACAGTGAACAAGGTAAAATGTTGTCCCAGGTTTTAACTTGAGTCATTCTAAATCTAATCAAAGATGGGATAAAATTCAGTCTAGAGGTTGTTTTTGTTCTTTTGTCCAGAATCAGATTGGGAATCAGACAAAGGGACCTCCTCCTCCCAAGCTTCATCACCTGACAGGAACAAGGATCAGCCTGTCACAGCTGTGAAACACAGTGAGTCTCCATCATATTTGTGAGCTGGTCTTTGCTGATATTCTTCATTTCTTTAGGTAAAGCCTCTGCTTTCTCCTTAGGTTCCTCTGGAGATGAAGAGAAGACAACTGACACAAAAGCCACCAGAGAATTTAGAGAAAATCTGCAAAAGGTCAGAAGAAAAGATGTTTTCTTCCTAAAATTACAGCTTTTGTTCTTTTTAACGAAACAGCTTCAACAGTATAAAAAAATTCAAAGTTAAACCATGAGGCAATATTTTATTCCCAACAGAGATCGGATAATCTGACAAATATAGAGACCAGAAAATCGTTTTTTTCTCTACATCAACTCAGTTTAAACTTTACCTGCAATAGCTCTTTGAGACAGTAGAAAGAAAACGTGGGGGAGTTTGAGATCATCCAACAACAAAAAAAGTTCATTGTTTCCAGAAACCTAATCGGGTCAGACAAATCCAAACGAGGCAATCCTGTTGGTCATTACTGGGAACGAAACGATTCACTTTCCCAACGATTCCATTCAAAGTTTTAGTCACAGATTTGTTTTAATTTCTATATGTGTTTTGTGTATTAGAAAACAACAACAACAAATTCAAAACAATCAAGCAAGTAATGGTGACGAAATCACTTTTATCTGGCTAATACTAAGCCTGGTGTAATGACTGATTGATTGATTTCAAGCATCGTAGTCAAAGCAATAAAGAATGTACACAGATTTATCCAACTCATTACAGAAAGGATGAAATGCGTAAATAAAAAACTGATCATTTGAGTCTGGAAAGAACTCCTGACAAATGAATCTGTTTTAATCAGTCCTTGAATTTACATTGCATGTTATGGAATGCTAACTCTCCAACAGGCTACATGAGAAGTTTCTTCAAAAAGATGGTTTTGGACAGAGTTCTGTGGATTTGATGTCACTGTTTTTGCTCGTTTGTTCGCTCACCCCATCAAAGGAGAAAGAGGATGCCGATGACAGACTTGAGTTAGCTCGGAAAGGCGTCGATGGTGATGACGGCTCTGCCGTGGAGGGCGTTGCCGATATCCCGTGGGAGAAGCGCTATGAGAAGCTTTGGGTGGAGGTGGAGAAAAAAGAAGTCAAGTCCACCTTCAAGAGCGTTGCAGGTGAATTGAAGGAGAGGTTTGGAGAATTGTTCAAATCGAGGCGCCCTCCAGAAAACACCACAGCAGAGGAAACATCTCCATCTTCCTCTGCTGAAGAAGAGTCTAGTGATGAAGATGAAGTCATTGTTCGCCCTGCAGCTAGAGCCAGAAGCTCTGTCCTCTTCACCATACCTGAGCAGAGAGAGTCTGGCCAGGAGGACTCTGCAGCCGAACATCCTGACAGCCAGTCAGGTGAGGAGAACCTGGAGGGCGGTGAGGAGCCGGGAGGAGACGGCAACGGTCGAGGGGGGTCAGACCTGCTCTCCGCTGCCGCTCCAAACTCTGCGTCTCTGCTACTGACGACCACAGAGAAGGAAAGTGAAGACGGCTTCAAATCTTTTAATGATAAGAGCCAGGACAATCACCTGCTGGAGAGCATCCTGAAAGACCAAGCTGCAGATTCAAGTGAAGGGAACCGGAGTCCTGACGGCACAGACCACAGAGCTGAAGAGCTGCAAGAAAGAAGACGTTCTCAGCTTGATCCTGCAGCTTCTGAAGAGCTCAAAGGGTCCATGGGAAGTTGGAAACTTGAGACAGGAAATGGTCTTCCTCTTTCAAGAGAAAAAGAGACCAAATTCAAAACAGAGGTAGAGGGTTGCCCCTCCTCGCTGCTGTTTTCTGGGTTGAATAGCTCTCTTTTTTTTCATAGCATTTCTTTCTTTTCAATCATTTCTTTGCTTCATTTCATGCATGTGAATCTAGTGCATGTCTGCCATTTCTCTTTTCATAAGGTTGGGGGTACAAATCCAGTTATCAAGGAAGCATTCAAACAGTTTAAATTCTTCACAGCTGTGGCTAAACCATAGAGATTTCCAATTTATATAATCAATGAACTGACTCAGATGAAAAAGTCTAAAAGAAACTTGTGAAACACTTCCTAAAACAGAGGAGTCACGGGAATAATGCCAGCCTGTTCCGATTCAAAAAGCAAAAAACAGAAAAAGAATTAAAATGACCTTTTCCTGATTCCTCATGGAACAATCTTTATTCATTTAAAGCAACGTTCACAGTGCTGAGTCAACGAATTTTCAAGGCCCACTCTGATCATCTTTTCCTCTATTTTTAAAGTGTTCTCTGTGGTCTTTTATTATGATAATGCAGTTTTGGCCAAAAAAAAAAAAAATAGTTGTTTTGTATGACCTAGTTTCTGCAGAGCGGCAGTGGTTGGTAAGAAATTTGCCTCTGAGTTTTGGGTGGGACTATTGGCGTGGAGTAAGCTTCCCCCTATTTCCCTTCATCCATCTGTTTACACTCTCTCCTGTTAGCTTACAGCCCCCACACACACACACACACACACTCACACCCCCAACCTGACATCAGCGGTGCAACAAAAGCCGCAAGCAATATCAGCGCCCTCCAGCTGTACAGCTTTGAGCCAAATGCCAGTTTGGATGACGAAAACAAAAAGGTGCCGGCTACCAGCATCAAAATGGAGCTGAGCAGGAAACTGGTGGCCCACCCAGCATATTTCACAAATACACTCATTTTCGAATTGCATTTTTTTTTGTTTGTTCCTGTTTCACAAGAACTTGAATAAAGAAATACTCAGCTTTGTATTATTTAAATACGTCTTCCATCTTGAGGAAATGCCACAAGAACATGTTTAAAAAATATCAACAACACAATTTTCATTGCAGTGGACCTTTTAAAGATGTTTTGAGTTTAAGATAGAAACAGGTGCAGATTATCCCTTGTGCTATCCTAGGCACTTTAACATTGGGAATTGGGTCATCTAGACCCACTAGACAGTGTGCTGAACCTTTTTTCTTCAATGATTTGTGATCCTCACTGGTGTCCATGGATTACATGAAATCTTTCCACCTTTATCCACCTTTGTCATGGTTGGGAGAACACGTCAATGTAAGGGTGGGGTCATCTAAGATAGCACAAGGGTTACATGAAATCTTTCCACCTTTATCCATCTTTGTCATCAAAATCAGAATCAGCTTTATCGGCCACGTACAGTGCATGTACGAGGAATTTGGTGTCTTGTGCTCTCGTGCAAACTAGCAAGGATATAAAAAAAGTGTAAAGGGGTAAGATAAAAAAAGGATAAATAATAAAAAAAGAAAGTAGTATAAGGTAGAAATGTCTATGTCTAGATATAGGATTAAATAAACATAACTAAATAAAAAAAGACTACCGTAAGTAAAAATGCTACAGTAGTTCCGGTAGTCCAGTAGTCATGGTAGGGATGACACGTCAATGTAAGGGTGGGGTCATCTGGACTCCATAAGACATCACAAAGGTTATTGAAGCGTTTTCAGTTTCTCTTCAGTGGTGGTTTGTAGTCTGCGTGACCTTTGAAGTTGTGTGGGTGAACTCTGGAGTGAGATCTGCAGTGATGCTGTGATAACTGATGCAGTTCCCTGCTGGTTTTGAGTTTCTCCTCCGCTTTGTCATGCAGCAGGAATTCCTCTGCACAGTATCCCATTGACTCTAATTACCTGGAGATGGTTGGTCTCAAAGTGTCACAACCCTCAGGTGTTGCGTCTCCAGCGGGAGGGGCGGGGCTAAATTATGTATGACAAAGTGGAGAAGTCATCCAAAACGCATGTTGGCTGCTGTCTTTCAGGTCGAGCTCACAAACGCTGTTTCATCTGGTCTTTCAGGCTGACACAGATACAGTTCTGGCCAAAGCGAAGCTTCAAGAATCAAACGCTTCCTGTGAGGCTGATGGAAAACCATCAGAGGAGAAACCTGAGTCACCTGACCTATCCGGTGAGGCGGAAGAAGCTGATGAGGAACAGCATCCTGTTGCTCCCAGCAGGTATGCATGATTGCTTTTTTTATTTCCTTTTGTTCCTTTTTTTCAGAAGAACTCCATATTTCAATCCAGCTTTCCCAGAATAATATTAAGTATGGAAATGCTCTAATCCTTTTTATCTGTATTTTTATTTTTTTTAATAAATTGAGAATAGATTCAAGTGTAAAGCTGCTTTTCTCCATTTGGTTGAGACCTGTCTTCTTCAGAAAGGCTCCCATTGACCATCAGCTTTATCACTCCCTGTAGCACCAGCCTGGCTCCTCTGCAAATGCACATCCCGGTCCAGCAGGCTGTAGACGCAGCGTTACGTCAGGAGCTGGTCGGGGGGGCCCGGCACAGCAGAGCCCCTCAGACCAGCGTGGGCGTTAACGGGAACCCGCTGTCTGTGTTTGACGATAGCTCTCTAAGTGAAGAGTCGGACGAGGAAAGAAGGTATAAATGCAGTATGTCACATTTGACCTCTGTCCACTACTAACAGAGGGGGTGGTAATGACTCACATTTACTCACAAACATTCCAGTAACTAAAATTCATGTACTCCTAAGAGTAGTCTTACTACACCAGTGCTTGTCTTTCCAAAAAGACTTAAAAACCAGGTAATGATTCTGTGTTTTCAGAATGTTTGTAAATGTATTATGTGATTTTTTTAATTTAAATTAGACATTTATATTTATTTTAAAATAATTGTATTCATTTTACAGTGGAGGAAATAAGTAATTGACCTCTTGCTGATTTTGTAGGTTTTCCCACAGTCTGTCATCCTAATAGTATGTTCATTTCAACTCAACTGGCTCACACAGACCTGTTAGACTCTCCTAATCAATCTGTCACCTGAATTGAAAACGCCGGTTTGAACTAGTCACCAGTAGAAATGACAGCTGTCCACAGAATCAGAGCATCAGTTAGACTCCAAAGTCTCCAACATGGAAAAGACTAAAGAGCTTTCAGTGAATTTAAGGAGAAGATTGTAGACCTGCACAAGACCAGAATGGACTGCAAAACCATGAGAAAGAAGCTGGGGGTTACCGTGACAACTGTTGGTGCAATTGTCCAAAAATACTGGAACATGACCATCAATCCACCTATAGGTCTGGGGCTCCAAACCATATCTGACCTGATGGGGTTTCCACGATCATGAGAACAGTGAGAAATCCACCTAAAAGAACACAACAGTAGTTAATTGTTGATCTTAAATCAGCTGGAACCACCGTCACCAAGAAAACCATTGGAAATACAGTACTTTGCACCGCAATGGCTTAACATCTTGCAGTGCTTAAAAAGCCCCCCTGCTTAAGAAAGAACATGTGCAGGCCTGCCTGAAGCTTGCCAATGAACATTTCAATGATTAAGAGAGTGATTAAGAGAAGGTGCTGTGGTCAGATGAGACTAAAATGGAGCTCTTTGGCATCAACTCAACCCGTTGTGTTTGGAGGAACAGAAATGCTGCCTATGACCCCAAGAACACCATCCCCTCCTGTCCAGCATGGAGGTGGAAACATTATGGGCACAAGACTACTTCACCATGTAGATGAGAGGATAGATGGATCCATGTACCGTCAAATCCTAAGTGAGAACCTCCTTCCCTCCACCAGGAGGCTTAGAATGGATTGTGGATGGGTCCTCCAACAGGATCACGGCCCAAAACACACAACCAAGGAATTGTTAAAGAAGACGCATATGACGGTGATGGAGTGGCCCAGCCAGTCTCCAGACCTCAATCCCGTAGAAAACCTATTGAGCGTGCTGAGGTCAGAGGTTTCCCTCAACAGCCACCAAATATTATTGATTTAAAAGTAAAGAAGAGTGGACCAAAATTCCTCCTGATATGTGCAGAAACCTGCTCATCAACTGCAAGAAACTTCTGGCATCTATGCTGCTAAGAAGGGTTTTGCCCCAAAGTACTAAGTCTTTCTGGCAAGACGGTTCAAATACTTATTTGCCTGGATAAAATACCAATACACTTATATAGTTTCTTTAAAGTTTTTTTTTTCCCTCTCTCACATTGGGATGACAAACTTAATTTCTTTTTAAGAAGACAAACCTGGAAACTCAGCAAGAGGTCAAATAATCATTTCCTACATTGTAGTTACAAAAAAAGTATTAAAATCACAAAAATAAAAATAGTTTGGAATCAGATGCTTTTTTACGCTCCTTAAGTCATTACTTGGACTAATTTTTTGACTTTTACTCTGGTATTATTATTTTGAAGTAACACTACTCTTATTTGAGTATAAATTTTCCTATTTGAGTCTTTTAAAGAATCATTTAACTCAAAATGTATTTTAAAGGGCAGCAGATTAAACAAAACATTTGATGGAGATGAATGACAATAAAGAATATTATCCAAAAACATAGAAAACTCATTGTTCTTCACAGTGACTTTGATAGTCAAAGTGTCATGTAACCAAATTTGCTGCAGTAAAGACACTTTGTATTCAGCTCCTAGCATTTTGTGGTGGAGGGAAAGAATCCTGGAGTTTTTAGTCTTTAAATCATTTCCGACTCATGGCTGGCCTCTGAAGCGGGTACTGCATTTTACCTTTGCTCTTCAAACGCTGTTCCCGTTTCAGTAACATGCGACCCGTCTCGGGTAACTCTCTGTTCTTCTCTGTTCAGGCTGCAAAGTGCCGAACAACAGAAAAGCAAGGTAAAACTCACAGTAGATTTGGGTTTGAATTCATGAAACCGAACCGGAGAACGAATGCCTGTTTTCTATCTAGAACCCTGAAGAAATGGAGATGGCGGAAGATTTCGATGAGCTCACTCAGTCGTCAGACACGGCCACAGACGACATCGACTCCTCGGGCTACCATCATGCATCACTTCTCGTTCAGAAGCTCGACTCAGCCACTTTGGGTACGACGCCCTGTTTTCTGAAAGCATAAACTTTGGCTAAGTCAATGGTGGAACGTCTCTTCTATGTTCTTTCCCACAGACCCGACCAGCATTGCAAAGCTGCAGAATATTTTCCATGAATACGAGCGCTCCATCCAAAAGGTGAGGAGTCGTCATGGTTACCTGTCAGACAAGGTGAACCAGCTAGATGCGGAGAGGGCGGAGCTAAAGAACTCTCTGGAAGAAGTCAAAGATGCAAAGTCTGCTCTGGAACGAAACCAGCTGGAGCTGCAGACTGAAGTTACAAACCTCAAGTACGAATGGCTTTTTCTTTTACTTTAAAATAGAAGAGAATAGAATAGAACTTTATTGATCCCACAATGGGGAAATTGATCAATGCATTTTATACAGCTGTTTTTTTTACTTTAATAGTTTTCCTGCATGTGTTGTGACTTATCCTAAATATTCTGTCGTGAACTTGGCTAAGATTCCAGCTGAAACAAGAGCAGGAGAACCGGCGCAATTCCGAAATCATGTACAACACCACCAGAGATAAGCTGAGGAGAACGGAGGAGCAGCATCAGCTGGATCTTCAGGACAAGCAGCAGGTGGAGCTGACGCTAAGAAACCTGGAGCTGGAGATGAGAACGCTCATAAGTGACATGAAGCGGGTTTGTCTCATCGTTTCTGTCCACATGTGGTGAACAGTTTTCCCGTTCTGGGCTTTGGTAAAAAAAGCCTTGTGTTTGACGTTTGTATCCCAGCTGGAGGAGGAACACAGCGAGACTCAAAGGTTGCTGACTCAGGAGCGCAGCGCACGGACACTGCAGGAAAACCTGCTGAACGGCCATCTGAGAAGACAGCAAGAGATGGAGGAGGAGAACAAGAGGAGCATGAGCAGAAGCAACGAGGTCTGTTTGGGCTTTAGTTACAAAATGCACAGATTTTTTAAAATGTATTTATTTAAATGAACAAGTTAAACAGGAGCATACAAAATTAATAGAACAGAATAGAATTTATTGATCCCACAAAGGGGGGAATTACCTTGTTACCATAGTTCTGTTAAAAACAGTAATAAATAACACTTAAAAATACATTTAAGATATGAATAACAATAATAATTGTCTATGAGGCCTTATAGAGTCTAATAGCTGACGGTAGAAAAGATCTGTAAAAGAGCTCCTTCCTGCAGCGAAGTGTTAAAGTCTCTGACTGGAGGAGCTCCTCTGTGCACGCATGGTCTCATGCAGAGGAGGATGATGATGAACAGGATTGTCAGTGATGGATTCCACTCACCTGCCACAATCACAGACTCATCCCAGAATGGAACCAGGTCTCCACAACAGTTTGTTGATCCCCTTGCTGTTTCTGTCATAGCATCTGTGCACCCCAGCATCTCACTCTGTAGGAGAGGGCAGATGCAACACCGCCAGCAGAAAAATACTCTGTAAGAGTCCTGCAAACTCTGGAGGACCTCAGTCTCCTCAGCCTCTCCTGTGATCTCCGGTTGTTTCTATGGCGGTATTTTGTTGTTGCCCAGCAACAAGAGCTGTTCATGTAAACAATGGACTTGCAGACCACTTCAGAAGTGGTGGAAAAGAGTCTAAGAAGGACTAGTAGGCATACCACTGCACTCACTACATTTAAGAAGAAAGTCTTTGTCCACAAAACAGGCCAACAACAAGAGATGAACTGAACAATAACACAAAAAACAAGTAACACAGAGATATGGTAACTGGCAACCTACCGAGGCGCAGGTTAGAAAAAAAAAAGCGCAGGAAGCCATATAAACAAACATGAGCTTTGTGGCTTAGTGGAAGTGTCCACCTCCTGGGTTCAAAACCATAGTTGGGTCAAACAAAAGACTCCCCCAGAGGATGATGGGTCCGGTGTGGAGGTATATGACACCTGTTTGGACTTTAGTTTTAATTGGATTGTGATATATATTTATTTATTTATTTATTTAAAAACAGAGAACGGTGAACACACTATTCATCTAAATAAGTTTATTCTCTTTACACCTTTTTTTACAAACTGATTCATGTCTGTATTTGTTTTTCTACACAAAACCAAACTGAAAATACAGTAAGTTTTACATGTGGGCTTAATGTTGGTTCATGTTCATTTCCATGTTCAATTCCTCTCTCTCCTCCCTGCCATCCCTTTTGACTCTTTCTCTCTAAATCATGCATTCTGTTTCTGTCAGCCTTCTGATTCCAGTGAAATTTCCTCCCTCATCCCCAAATCCAAACCTTTAACCTGACATCTCAATCCCCTCCCAGCATCCCTAGTTATAGCTTATAGCCATCACCTCCACCAAGCTGCACCCAATTTATCCAGCTCAAGCTCTTTGAATCCCAGCCCTCATCTGCTCATCTGTCTCTTCTGGCACACCGCATGGTTTTGTCCTCGGCCCTTTTCTTTTCATCACTTACCTCTTACCCCATGGCAAATATTTCCACCAATTTAATATAAATGTTTACTGTTTCGAGTATGACACCCAGCCATATTTATCTAGTACACCTGACTCCTCTTTTCCACCTTCCTGCTTCTCCTCATGTCTGTTTGAAATCAAAAACTGGTTCTGAAACTTAATAGTGATAAAACCGTACTTTTTCTCTTCATTTCAAATCCACACTCTCCAAAGTTACAAGTTTTACTGTTTCCATTGACTCATCTTCAGTCTCCAGCCTCCTGGTGTCATCCTGGACAGTTCATTATCTTTTCAGTTTAATATTAATGACATTGCTCTGTCTGCCCATTTTCCTTTACGATCGCCTTTGCCCCTCCCACACCGTCCACTCTGTTGCTATTCTTGTTCAGTCTGGTCACTTCCTGTCTCGATTATTGCAATTCCCTCCTCTTCAGTCTTCCTCAAAAAACCCTCAATAAGCTCCAACTGGTCCAGACCTCCGCTTCCCGCATCATCTCTAGAAACCCAACCTTTGGTCTTATCACCCCGGTTCTCCGCCAGCTGCACTGACTTCCCAAAACCTCCAGAATCGACTGCAAACTCCTCCTGTTTACCTTTGAGGGCCTCCATAACCTGGTTCTTCCTCATCTTTTTGACCATCTCCAAATCAATACCTCCTCCCGTTCTGTCCAGTCCTCTTCGTCTGTCCAGCTCTCTGTTCCAGTGGCCTGGCTCATTACCATGGGGAGTCAAACCTTCAGCCACTTGGCTCCCAAACTCTGGAATTCTCTCCCTCCTGACCTCCGTAACATAGACTCCCTCCCAACCTTCAAATCCAAACTCAAATGTAATCTGTTTAGATCTGCATTTTCACTGCTTGTTTTCTGTCTATATTTGTTGTGATTTTTCTGGCTTTTGCTTTTATGCACAATGTCCTTGACTTTTTGAAACGGTCTAAAAAAATTGATTGTTTTTATTATTATTATTTCCTCCTATAAACAGTAACCTCTTTTTCTTCTGAAAATGATCCCGGTCAGCGATCAGAATCAGACTTCATCGTGAAATTTGTGTAAGAATTTGACAGAAAATTGGAAAATTCACGACGGTTTCTTTCCTCGTTTTCCTCGTTATAATCATAAAGTTGTCAATCATAAACTTTAATTTAGCAATGAATGTTGTTTTTAATGACAAGAATGAAAAAAAGTACACAAAAGCCATTTCTGCATAAGTTAAATATGAATAAACCATAAATAAATTGGTCTAAAAACTGGTTGCTAAGTTTAAAAAAATACCTGAATGTTTCACATGAGAAAGAATGTCTAGGCCTGAGCCTTTTTCTGTTCTGACCCGGTTCTCGTAGGCTTTGTCTCAACTCACTGAGGCCAGTGACCGGGAGAGGGAGCTCCTGCAGCAGATCTCTGCCTTACAGGCACAGCTGACCGTCCTGAGGACCGACCTGGACAGGTCCCAGTCCAACGGGAACCTCAGGGAAAACCAGCTGCAGGAGGAGAACGAGGCCCTCAAGGAAAAGCTGGAAGATGTCCAACGGGATCTCAAACTTAGCAATGAAGCCGTGACCCAAACGATTTACAGCTGCAATAACCAGCTGACTGTGCTCAAGTCTGAGCTGACCAAGACTGCAAACCGTCTGGAAAGTGAGCGTCAGGTCCGCGAGTCTCTGGAGGCGGAGGTGGAGTCGACCCGGAGCCGCCTGACTGGAGCGTTGAAGGAGGTTGATCTTCGGCTGGCAGCTCATTCTGAGGCGGAAAAGGCTTTGCTCCGGGAGAAGGAGGAGCACCAACGTCTCAAAGACAAGCTCAAGGGTTTGTGTCTGCGATGCCATAACTCTCAAGGTTGTTTTTTTTGACTTGGAAGCATTCTTTACCTGGAGCACGATACTTGGCCCCTCGCCCCCCGGTTAAAAGACCCATGCACTTCAATCACCTTTTGATCTATTTTTAAAGCGTTTCCAGTGCTCTTTTAATTATGATTATGTTATTTCTAGCCAAAATCAAAAAACCTGTGTCATTTTCTGGGACATAGTTTCTGCAGAGTGAACAGTTCTTAAGAGATTCTCTGGGTTGTGGGCGGGGCCGTTGACATTGGAGCAACCCTGCCCCTCCTTCCCCTTTCTGTTGCTAAGAGCTCTGAGCTGGGAGCTTGTGGCCCACCCAGCAAATTTTCATTGTCACAAATCTGCTTTTTTTTTTTGTCCGCTCCTGATTCACAACGATTTGAAAAAAGAAATATTCAGAAATACAGTTTGCAGCTTATTTTTCCTAATATATCAAATATAAAACAAGCAACACTTTTGATTCCCAATGTAACACAAAGTATTGTCTACCAAAATAAATAAGAAAAAACAAGCACAAAAACTTAAAAATGTATCCCCCTTCCTTTCCTCAGACCCACACAACCTCCAATCCCCTCCTATACCCCCCCCCCTCCTTTCCTCCATCAGAAAAAGGTCACAAGGACATGTTAAAAACACCTAAAAACACAGTTTTCAGCGGAGTGGGTTTTTAAACAAGTTAGACTCCAAGCAGGTGTTTTTGTGGAGAAGTTCACTCTGAAAAGCTCCGGTTTGTTCCTGCAGGTGAAGCAGCGAGTCAGCGCGATGCCGTCGGCAGCCTGTCCCAGAAGCTGGCCAAAGCAGAAGCTCACGAGAACAGCCTGGAGAACGAGCTTCACCGGGTCACGCTGCAGCTCACAGAGAAGAGCCTGCTTCTGGATGTCCTTCAGCGGGAGAAGGAGCAGGCGGCCGCACGTGTGAAGGAGCTGGAAGCGGCGCTGCAGGCGGAGAGAGAGTCGGGCAGCCGAGCCGCGGCACGCCAGGAAGCGGCACAGGAGCGACTGGCCCAGGCTCAGAGCGACGCCATGCTGCTGAGGCAACAGCTGGAGGAAGCCCAAAACAAAGGCTCTGCCAAGGAGCGAGCTGTGACCGATGCTCAAGAGCGCTTCAGCGACATCCTATCCAAGCTGCGCTCCGACTGTGAGGAGAGGGTTCAGCTGGTGGAGGACAGGAATAAGGAGCTCGCCAGCAAAGCTGCTGACCTCTGTGACAAGATTTACAAGCTGGAGGAAGAGAAGAGTGACAGAGAGGTGAGACTAAAAAGAACAGTAGTCCAGCAACTTCTCAAAGTCTTCTCCAACGTTTAACAAAGCTTTGGTTTCCATCTGAACAGACAAACCTGCGGCAGCTGCAGCAAGAGTTAGCCGACTCTCTGAAGAAGCTGTCGATGAGCGAAGCCTCTCTGGAGGTCAATACTCGCTATCGCAGCGACCTGGAGGAGGAGAAGACTCGGCTTCTCAGAGACCTGGACAGGCTCAAAGCAAAGGTGGTGGCAGGAGCTCAAATCAAGCTATTCCTTCCTCCATTCTCCTGATGTCAGCTCACACTGCACTCATGAGGGTGGATTACTCCAATCCCTAAATTCATGTCCAAAAAGTTTTCCACTATAACAAAACCTAATGCCTTAGTCACAACTGCCCTCCTGGGTGGAGACAGACTTATCTGCAGGTGAAAAAAGGCAAACTTGTACTGGGCACCCAAGGTGGCCCACAAAAGACTTTAAGATTACAGAGCACTTGGGGAGTCTGCAGAGCTAAGATGGTGATGCACATTTTTCCTACGGGTATGTTGCGGTCGTAGCAAAGACCTATTCAACACTGAGGGGTAAGTTAGAGGGAAAAAGGTGAGATGCAGGCACATCGTACTGACTTTACGATCCCTCCGAACCCTGTGCACTGAACAAGGAGTCTGTCACTGCTGTTCAAGTGATAAGTACACGCTCCTTCTATGCAGCCTGATTGTTAGAAATTAGGAAATTAGACATTGCTCTTTGTGGTTATAGTTCGGCTCCAGTGTTCAGCAGTGGAGCCACCATCAGTGTGTGTGTGTGTGTGTGCGCGCGCATGGGTGAATGGGACTGGAACTGTCAAGGGCTTTGCGCCACAAAGCAATAAATAAAATTACCCCATTTATCGTTTGTTCAGAGGAGAGTGAGGCAGACCCGGACGCAGCAAAAACCTTACCAAGTATTTGTGTTTAACTTTGTGTAATTTGCATTTTATTTACTTACTCACTTTTTTTACAAGTTAAAATCTGTCGACACTGCTTTTTTATTATTGAAACCATTAATGTAGGTGTGATCAGCTCTGATAACTTTGAAGCAAAAATGATTGCTAAAACAAGGAGCAGGTGCTGTTTAAAACTCTTCTGCAGTTGTTGCACACATGATAGAAACAATAAGGCACACATGTTTTCTCCAGATTCAATTTCAGAGTTTTTCCAGACATTGCAGGGATTCATAATAAACAATGGCGTTCCGTTTTTCTTGAATAGAGACATTGAGCTCAGTCTAACTTGTGCATTCATCGTTTGTCTGTTCCACAGCTGGAGGAAAGTGAAGACCAGTTTGTGCAGGCGGAGAGACGAGTCCACAACCTGAAGAGCAGCTTGAATGAGAAGGAGCAGGAGCTCGGCACTACCGCTCAGAAACTGCAGGAGGCGCTGTCTTCCTCTGCGGCAACAGCTCTCACCATCAAACAGCTGGAGGAGGCACTGCAAAAGTACGGGGCCGTGTGGACTCATCCAAGTCTTCCATGTGGTCACGTAGAAAGAAAACCAGCAGAAAACATTATTTTGATGTGGGACCGTTGACTGTACATGAGATCTGGACTGAGTAACCCCGTCCCCCTCATGTTCCAAGCAGGAAGTACCTGCCTTTTGTCAGAATAACCATTTCTGCTCTACTACCTTTTTTTAAATGTTCTTAGTAATCAATAAAAGGATGTGGTCTCACGTTGAACATTCAATACGTGGAGCGGCTGTGGCCTTCCAACAAGCTCATTCCTGATTGGTGAGAGTGGTTGCCATAGAAACATTGACCATTTGGACCAATTACTGCTTACTGACATCGTCTGGCTCCAACACTTGATTCAACACTGAATTGGCTTCATTTCACTGGAGCTGGAATTAAACCATTTTCTCTTTTCTCACTCGGTCCAGTTCTCATATACAGTCACTGTGTGGGACGGGGATTTTCATCCATGAGTGTTGTGGAATAAACATGAGATGGCCGCATCGCTCTTTTATCTCACACCAGACTGGAGATAGAAAATGCCAAGCTAGAAGCAGCTGCTAAGCAACAGACGAGTAAAATCGAGGCTCTGCAGAAAGAAGCTGAGGAAGCTGTGAAGGTGAGTCCTGAGGAGCAGCCCCCCCCCCCAAAAGAACAGCGACTATGCCTGCGGAGCCTCATATGCTCATTGCAGTATGTTATTGTGAAATTCAATGTATGCAATCTTTTTCCAGCTAACTGACTGCTCACCTGGAGGAGGGGTTAGTATTGTCAACATAGATTTAGTCTCTCTGTGGGGTTTCATCTTCTTTTTCCCCTTTTTTAAAATCCTCCTCCAAAAGTTTACTTTAGTTCAAGCAAACATGGTGCTTTTGGGCTTTGTGGGCGGCAGGACAGCAAAGCTAAAACTTCAGAGAAATGACTGTCTGTGTGTCGTTTAGGCTACTCCTGGTGTCACTTTTCATTATTCGATTTCCGTGTGTGTCTTTCTTTCTTTGATTCTTCACGTCCGGAGCAGACTTTTGCATGTTCCTTCCTGTAGTTTGTCCTCTTTGAGGCTGCGGCAAACGTTTGGATCATTCACCGCTCTCCTTGTTGTCGTAGGTCCGTGGTCATCTGGAGGGCTTGGTAACAAACCTGCAGACCAGTAAGATGACTTTAGAGGAACAGCTCAGCAAGGAGGTTGGGCTCGTGTTTTACTGAATCTAAACTATTTTCTCTACAACAAAACCAAGTTATGAACTGATTTCTAACAAGAGCACCCACAGACAGTCATTGGAGTAATGTCTATGTTTTTCTTTGCTGGTTTAACTTGTGGTTTGTGTCTTGATTCCAGGTCCAGAAGCAAAGCTTGATGTCTCACACAGCCCAGGACTCTCAGGCGCTGTGGGAGGAGGAGCTAAAGAGCCGCTCCAAGTTAGGATTGCGTCTGGCAGAGCTTGAAAAGGAAAAAGGGGAACTGAGCGCCCAGGTGAGCTCAGACTTTCATCCCTCTCATGAGTGCAGTCACTTTTTCAGCTTTGCTGATGACATTCAGCTTTACATCGTGTTCCTGAGGATACAAAACCCACGCATGTTATGTCTTCAGGGTGATATTACACAAGAACATTACCAAAATGGTATTATCCTAATCCAGACCACCAGAAGAAACAAACTATGTGTGAAAAACAGGAAAAAACTGAGATAAAATCAAATCTTTTTAAAGTCAATGCAGGATTTCCTTGAATCCTCTCTGTGATGATCTCTGATGAGCTCTCTTTGGACCAGTCTCTATTTTCTGGTTTTTCGAAAAATATCTCCTCTGCCTGCTACGATGGTAGCTGAATGCCTCAACCCTGCCTGTTTTCCAGCTCTCCCTTGACAGCTTGCTGTTGATTCGCTGACTCAAGTGATTTCACATCCTGATTGACTGAACACACCTGGTTTAGGTTATCAGCATCAAGCAGTCCAGGGAGAGCTGGGAAACAGGCAGGGTTGAGGCTCTTGAGGACCGGGGTTGGCCACCCCTGATGTAGGACATATACGAAGAAAATTATGCTCAAAATCGTAATCCTGAGTAATTCTTTATTCAATTGTTGTGAATCGGGAGCAGACAAAAAATGCTGAGGTTATTTGTAATGTAGGAAATACACTGGGTGAGCTACAAGCTTGGAGCTCTCAGCTATGGGGAGGGGAAGGGGAGCGTGGTTCCTCCTCCTCATCGGTCCCGCCCACAACTCTACTAATGGACTACTGCCACTTTTCATAAACAATTGTTTTGATTTTGGCTAAAAACGGCATTGTCCTAAATTAAAAGACCCACTGGAAACACTTTTAAAACAGATCAAAAGATGTTTGGAGTGGAGCTTTAAATCCCTGCCTTTGTTTCTTTTGAATTTTAGGGTCAATTTTAGATTTGCATGAAGGGTTTTTATGGGTCCTGCTTCTTCTTCTTTTGCCAGATTGGCTTCTAGTGTGTGAATTTTTATATTTATTATTTTTTGTGGACCCTGAGGTCCTCAGGTCCAGTAAGTAACCTTTAATGGGTTCACAGTGGAAATGCTACAGTGAGACATTGTTCCTGTATTTTGTCTCAAGTTCCTGAGGGCTGCAGAAAATGTCAAACCTTCTAAAAGGAAACTCATCACCCACCTTTTTCCAGTTTTAAACATGGGTTCTTGTTATGTTAACTGTATAATATAGTTTTAGTGAGTTACATGTTGAGTACTTTGTGCTGCGTTTTAATGTATAATGAGTTTGGTGTTAGTAAGAGGTTGCTGTTTGCAGATGGAGGTGGAAAAGAAGAAGGTGAAAAAGGTCTCTGAGCAGAAAAAGGCTGTGGACACCCGCCTTGATCAGGAGATGAAGAGAAACGCAGAGCTTCAGAAAGAAATGTACAGGTGACTCTCTGGCTCCCCCCTGTGGCTGGTGGCAGACACTCCTGGTGTTTAGACTCAGCAGATCCTGTAGTGTCCAGATCCTTTCTGGTTTATGGGATGTCCCCGCAGTCTTTGAACCCTTGCGGGTATTTTGATTTTGTTTGTGAAGTTTTTTTGCCATGTGATATTTTAATTATTGTGTCAAATGTGTGTTTTGTGTGTGTAACATTTATATTTTTGTGTTTGCGAAATGGGGTTTGTCGTTTTCATGTGTGTGACTTGTGTTTTGCATATTTGTGTGCTACATGTGTCATGTATGTATGTGTGTGTTCGTGAGTGTGTGTGTGTGTGTGTGTGTAAAATGTATTTTTGCGTGTAAGATATTATAGGTGTGTGGCATCAGTTTGTGTCACATTTGTATGTTAGTGTGTATAACACATGCTTGAGTGTTTTTTTTGTGTGTGTGTGTGTGGAATGTGTTGACGGTGTGCAATGTTTGTATGTTTGTGTGTAAAATGTGTTTTGTTTGTTTATGTGTGTGTTTCTGGGCTTAACAAGTGTAATGGGTGTGTGATATTATAATGTTTGTATGTGTTGCATGTTTTTTTTGGTGTGTATGACGTGTTGTGTGTTTCTAGTTGAGTCTTTTTGAATGTGTTGTGTGTGTTTGTGCTCCAGGCTGAGGACTCTGCTGAAGACAGCGAAGAAGAAGCTGCGGGATCAGGACATGGGCGCTGCAGAGTTCCTCTCTCCGTCCAGCAGTCTTCGGATGGAGCACGGCAGACACAGCCAGGCTGACGGACGAGTGCAGGACAGGGTCTGTTCCTCTGATGCAGAGACGCGCTCTCTTTACACATGTTCAGTTGTATATAGACATTATTGTTGTGTTAATAATAGCCTCAGAAATGCATCTAAAAGTTAGAAATGTTACAAATTGAGAGTCTAGGCTCCGTCTCTTCTATCTATTGTGGCTCTTCTGCTTTTAAGACAAATGCAAACAATCTGAATAAATAATAAGTTAGTAAACACATATTCCTATTTTCAGATAAACAACAGGGCCTTGTTCAGGGGTCACCACCACAGTGCCTGCAAGGTGGCTCTAAAAATATCACAGTTCACAATGGAATTGACACTGATTTAAAAAACTTTGTTCATGTTTGGAACTAATATGGAGTGCAGATGATCACTACGGATCACCAGCCACGGATTCCACACATGCAAAGTTGCATTGCAGAATTTTTTCACCAGACCTGTGAAAAAATCCCAGAAATTAACCGAAGCTTCGTTTAGGGCTGCACTTTTTTTTTGGGTAAAAAACAAGAAAGCCAGTTAGGCCTCTATGAAGTCCTCCCAGCTGCATAGTAAATGAGCAGACAAATCAAATCATGTTGATAAAACTAAACGTATGAAGCTGAAAATGTTAAATATTTATTAAGTTTTCAAAAAACTAGTTCTGACAACAAGATTTATGATTTTCTTGACTTAAAAGATTATTAAAGGGATTTTTTTTTTACCACCAATACACCTAGCGTCCCTCCTGACTTTTAAATGTTTGAGCGGATAAACAGAAATAAATCAATGTTTCCTGTTTATACATGTTGTTCTTCTTCTCATTACTGTTTGTCAATCAATGATTGGAATTGAGGAAAAAAAATACTGTTGATAAGTGAGCAATCAATGCATAGTGTTAATATAATTACTGCAAATAATTATCATTACTAAACTAAGAAATTTACAGTCCTTCATACTACTCAGACCCCATATCATAGCTCTCATCCTCAGAACGGTTGGTGGTCTCTGGTCTTTTTGCTGTTCAGAGGCAAAGTTCTTGAGGTTTTTCCTCATATTTACCACAGGATGTGTTTTATTTTGAAGGGAATTTGTGTGTGTTGCTGTCTAAAATAAATTAGTTATTCGTAAAATTAAAATAAATATAATTCAGTATATTTGTAAATATGATGAAATTATTCTAAATATTAAAATCTACATTTTATAAACAAATAGAAAATGGTGTATACTTATAAAGCACTTTTCTACCTTCCACTCACCATATGTCAAATATACTGTTTTAAATCAACACACAAATATATATTTTTTTGTTTAAGTGGTTCAGTTGACATGTTGCATCAGGAGTTTGCGAGCTCTCACAACATCCAACAAGTAGAAGAATCTGTGCTGATTTAGAGCTCCGCCTTAAAGTTCAACGCTTTTTGGAAAAGGGAACAATTGAATGCAAAGATAACATTTATTCTGTTCTTTGAGAAATCAAACAGGCTAAAATTGTAGATTAAAAAAAAGATTGTTTAGGTACAAAGTTCCCTAAAGGTCAAACAAAAGCAGAGAGAGACAGTACAGTGCCCTTTCCTAATTTGTGCAGGTGGAGGATTTGCAGGTGCAGCTGCAGAGGGAAGCATCTCGATGTAACCAGCTGGAGCGAATGAACGGAGAGCTCAAGAACCAGGTGGAGTCCCTGAGAAGCACGAGCCATCACAGCGAGCAGCTGGAGAGGAGCAAGCATCAGCTGGAGGAGGAGGTTCTGAATCTGAGGCGCCGCATGGAGGCCACCCAGGCTGAGCACAGCCAGGTGGAGCAGCTCCGCCGCGACGCGGAGGAGCGGATCCGGCAGGAGGTGCAGCACAAGCTGGAGCAGGTCAACCTCTTCCTGCAGGTACAAGGCAGACGGGAACGTCCGGTGTAGCTCCATTCACAGACGGGCTGCTCGTGACGCCGCTCTCTCTCCATGTTCCAGACCCACGCCGCTTCTCAGGAGGCGCTGGATCAGATCAGAGCGGCCAACGAGGCCAGCCTGCGCTCTCAGCTCGAGCAGAAGATCCGGGAGCTGGAGGCGGAACTGGGGCGGGCCCGTAACTCCCAACAGGACAGCCTGACGCAAAGAGACTCCACCCGCTCCGAGCTGGAGCGCTTCAAGCAGCTGCACTCGGAGGAGCTGCGCCTCCGCAAGTCCCTGTCTGCCAAACTGGAGAGGTTCGGGAGAAAACACAGTCTGCATGCAAACCCTGAGTTCTTCAGCGTTTGGGTCAAGACTCCTCAGATAACCCTGTGGAACTCTGGGAAAAGTTCTTATAACCCTTCTTATAACCCTTATAACTTCCCTGTAATCTTTGAAGTATTATTATGCTGTTTTTAGCCAATGTCAAAAAACCTGGGTCGTTTTCTAGGACATAGTTTCTGCAGAGCGGCATGATTTCATTAGAAATTCCCCTCAGCTCTCCCTATAATCCATAACTGAGCGCTCTCTGTTTTTTATGCTGTCCCACAAGCTTACTGCCCCTGAAGCTACGTTCACGCCACCCTCAGCAACCCATGTTCAACTGACCACTTCCAATAAAATCGCACATTTTTAATTTTCCATGTTTAAAGCGCTCGCGTTTTAATGTTGCTACCCACGTTTCTACAGCTGTTTTGGAAACGCGTGAAACGCTTTGAAAGTTAAACCTGTTGAACTTTGACCAATCAGGGACTAGGATTTGGTAGCTGTAAAAGAAAAAGCCTGAGAGAAAAGAACCGCTTCAGCATTTCACGACAAAGCCTCTTCCAACTGTAGGTGGTGGACATGCGCTAGTAAAAAGAAGAAAAAGCAGAAGCCCCTCCCTGCTTGTCCAGTGTGAACACCATGAGCTAAAGACCCTGCGTTTAGCGCGTTCCTGAACCATTGCTTGTCCATTGCTTCAGACTCCCACGCTAACATAAGCGGTGCAACAAAAACGGCTAAAAATATTGGAGCCATCCATGCGTACAGTTTAGATCCAGATTCCAGCTCAGACGAGGAAAACAAAGACGATCATGGAATAGATGCATCAGAATGGAGCAGGGAGCTTGTGGCCCGTCCAGCGTATTTTCTACATCACAAATACGATCCTTTTCAAACAGCATTTTTATAATCTGCTACTGATTCACAACGATTTAAATAAAAAAATATTTAAAATGCAATTCTAAGCAGAATTTTCTGAATTTTGAGAAAATGCCACAAGAGCACCTTAAAAACGGCAAAAACACACATTTTCATAGGAGTGGGTCTTTTTTTAAGTTGTCCGGTCCAGCAGCTGAGCAAACAGATGAGAGCTGAAGGCCTCTTGTGTTGGACAGACTTTACTGTTCCGATTGGTGGTTATATTTGGATAAACCCCTTCTGTGTTTAAGGCTAAAGCTTTTTTATGTTGATTATGTTTGAGAGTGGGTCTTTGGATACCTTCACAACAAAACAAAGAAAACGAGCATTAAGAGTGCTTTCACTAGTGAAACATCACACAGTTTCAAGTTTCTTTTTAACTGTGTTTTGCCATGAATGAAGGAT
Organism: Oryzias latipes; assembly: GCF_053564925.1. NCBI lineage: Eukaryota > Metazoa > Chordata > Actinopteri > Beloniformes > Adrianichthyidae > Oryzias > Oryzias latipes. The sequence continues at coordinate 11,977,535 of NC_136251.1, forward strand.
TTGTTCACGTGATTTCGCCAGGGTTGGGGTGTCACAGAAGCTGCTGTTCTCCTCAGGGCCAACAGCCGGCTGGCAGAAGCCAACTCCAAGCTGCTGAACGAGCGCAGTAGGTCTCTCATCAGCAGCAACATGGCAAACGGGAGCCTGCTCGGACCGCCGCTGGACCTCAGCTCTTTGGCTTCACCAGCAAACTACGGGCAGCTGAACAGGAACGCCAGCCTGGGGCTTTCCCTCCTCAACCCTGCGCCTGATGGCCAGCGCAGCGGCGTGGACGACTATCTGGCGAAGGTCTGCCGCGGCCTTTACTTTACTGTTTGTGTGAACGCTGAAGCTCTTCTCGGCTCTTTTCCGCTGAACTTTTCCCTCTAACTTGTCTTTATTTCTCACCCTTTTAGCTTCTAGCTCAAAAGTCTGTCTGTCATTTCTCCTCTCTTCAGCCAGACTCATGACCAGGTGTGTAGCTGTGCGACGGCTCTCAAGCTGTGGTGTCAGTCCTCACCGGCCGGACTTTACCTTACAGAAATGCAGAGCTTGGCCCGCAGATGGCTCATCTAATAGAGAAGAGAACATGTTTTATTACCAAGAGTTTAAAAAGGATCTCTGCTGTTTTCCAAATTCATGGATTTGTCAGGAAAAAGTTCCTTTTCACTCGTCAAACCAGAGCAGATTGTGACTCACCGCCGTGCGTTCTGTCCCTGTGACACAAAAACAACCCGGAGCCCAAATACACTTTATTGTTGCGGCTTAAAAAAGAAAACTCAATGTTGGGACATTGTATAAAATAACTGGACTAACTGAGTGTGACCTCATGCATAGAAAAGGCCTTCCCTCTGGCTTCAACCAAATGGAGTCGAGGGGAACTGGCCTGAGTGACTCCTCCCCCTTGGCGTTCCAAACAGGAAGTTCCTGCTGGTTTCAAAAAGCCAAAATCCCACAGACTTCTACAGAGAAATCAACTACCTTGTTCCTGCTAATCATCCTTTTTTTCATGATATTTCTTTGTGCAGAACAGGTTATCCAAGTTATGGACTAGTCACATGTTTTAGTGGAAGTCGGTGGTCTGAAAGTTCAAAATGTTTGACAGATTTGAGCCTGCTTCTAAGTGGTTGGGGTTTCCTCTCAGTTTTAAAGCTAGAAAATCCATTTTTGTGCAAAGAAACTCATCCGACCTTCAACAACTTCAATGCCCTTGTCAAATGTTCTCCAAAACTCGACCTTTGACCTTAGTTGTACTTTTTTAGACTCTCCTCTGAGTCGTTTCTCTGCATTAAAGCAGCGCTCCTTCTTTTGCAGATGCTGGGGGAGTTGGACCGCAGCATCTCCAAAGAATTAGGCAAAGGTGAGAAACCCGGAGCAGCAGTATGCCTGCATGCATGCGGGGGGGGGGGGGGGGGGGGGGTCTGTCCCGTGGGAGGGGCTGACACCGACTGTTGTTAATTTGTTTCCTCAGCCAACACGGAACTAGACGCCGCCTGTACGCGCATGTCATCTGTAGGCTCCGCCTCCAGAGGGGAGCTGGACCCCCTGAGCCGAGCGACGCAAGAATACCTGGAGGTCCTGAAGAAGAACCGAAGCCTCTGAGTCCACGGCTCAGCTGCTCACACGCATTCCTCTGGAAACAAACAAAAGCCAACACTAATGTGTTTTGACTGAAACTCCCTTTGTGGTTTATTTGGTTTGTCCTGAACTGAACCAGATGACAGCTCTCTGCATCGGAGAGCAGAAGTCTGGGATGTCCGTGATGACCATGAATGCATCATAGCATTTCGTGCATCCCTGACGCTAACGCACACCACACTTATGCACTCAGGAGGGAACGGCACAAGGATTGTCGATTTCAGCTGCATGTTTGTAAGTATTTCTCATTGTTTCGCCAACATATGGATGTCGGTACGTGCCATCAGATGGTGCAATATCCTCTCCCCTCCAACCTGTAGTGTTTTCTTATTTTTGTTATTTTATTTATGAATTAATCCCATTGATATACTTGAATTTGACGACTGGAATCTTCTCCAGATGAAGAAACGGTTTGTTTAAAATACTGTAAGAACAGCAGCTTTTACATGTCATGTCAGGTTGGTGCCACTAGGTGGCAGTCTCAGAGATTTGTGGACTATATTTTGGGGGCCAGTTATTGGTTTGTTTTTCCGAGTTGAGGTGTGATTCTTATTTGTGATGCCCCAGTCATAGGAAGTGATATTTATGCCACCACATTGTAAACAGAACGTTTTAAGTAGCAAATGAAAATATTAAATATTTGTTTTCAAAAACTGTTTTTTGTTTGAACAATATTATTGCGTGTGCAACACAAATGTTTTCACATGCGTTGTGTCTCATTTCGCTTTCTCCCTGTCTTTGATTTTGTGTTTCAGTTTAGCGCCGTGCTTCTCAAATAGTGGGGCGCGCCCCCAGGGGGGGGCACGAAGCGATGCCAGGGGGGGCGCGCGGTGGTGGCGGTTTTAGGCACAGGTTTGTCCGGTGCGCAAATTTAACGTGGGGGCAGCGGTGACAGCGGCTCAGTGCTTGGAAAATAATCTGGTCCACTATTCGGTTCCTATTGTCTGTTCTGTCTGTCCGCGGCTGCGCGAGTGAGAACGAAAGGGGAGGGGTGGTGTGGGCCCTGTCTGCCAGGGGAATCGGGGCACGCGGACCACTGCTACCGCTGCCTGTTGCCCAAGATCACCGCTGCCCTTAGATTCCTAAGCTCATGCTAACAATGTCATTCTTTATGAACTATTGTAGACATTTTGATGACGTGTCTTTATTTTCCATCCATGTTTTCTTTGTCTGCCTGTGGTTTAGTTGGTTTCAGACAGACAGAAAGACAGCAGGTAATGCAGAAAAACAGCTGCACTTTTATGAGATCAGAAATAAACAATCCGTCATTTAGAAAAAAAAAAAATCAGCACGTTTTTACCTATTTCTTCAGACTAAAAACGTTAAATATATTGGTGCTGCTGTGTTAATGTTTCAGATCAATTTAGATTTAATATTATTTATTGATTGAATTATTTTTTTCAGCATCAAATGGTTCAGTTGGTCAAAATGTTTCTAGTTTAAATAAGGAATGACAGATTTTTTTTTATTTCAGGTACTTTCAGCTTCTTTTCTGTTTTAGACTAGAACAGGGTTTCTGTGGCTAAATAAAGTTAATATTTGTTGAAAGTGGATTTATTTTGCTTTTTTCTTTTGTTAGTGTTAAAAGATACAATTTTAGGTATACAAATTTTATAGATACTGACCTGATGTATTGTCACCGCGCGAGTGTGTCTGTGTGTGTGTGTGTGTGGGGGGGGGGGGGTTATGGGGGGGGGGGGGGGGGGTCAGGGGGGGCGCGAAACATTTTCTTTTCCTAGGGGGGGCCTGGCAAAAAATAATTGAGAAGCACTGGTTTAGCGTGACATAGCTGCCATCAAACAGCTGCTGATTGGTCCAGATTCTAACCAATCAAATCGCCATATTTACTTAACATGGCGTCTGCTATCGAGGCTCAGACGCCGAAACAGGTTTTTTTGCCCTTGAGTTTGTCTCTTTGGCTAAAGAAAAACTCTTTTCTTTTCTTTTTTTTTTTTTGAAAAATTATTCCTAATTTCTTTTTGTATTTGGATTTTTTTAGCAATAATTATTTTATATTTTGTCAGATTTGTGAATTTTTGGCTGAGGGAGCAGACAATTATAAGAATAGTGTTCTTCAATTCTGCTCCTTTCCAATCGTGAAAATGTTCAATAATGTGCAACAAACATGTAAACATTTTTGACAATCAACTATTTTCATGAAAGGAACAAATAAATAAATGAATGAAAAAAGGATTTCCTGAAACTGTAAATAAACTGTAAAGTTTATCTGCTGACATCACACTAAATCCACAGCTCTGTGTGTGATCTGTGAAGAGCAAAATATTGGTAAAAAGTTTGATTTTCTTAAAGATGTGTTTGTTAAAACTTAACTAAAACATTTATGTAATGCTGCACAAAGGTTTTGGAATAGAATAACAGCAGTAAAAAGTAATAGAACGATGCTTCACCATAAGTAGACCTGATGTATTTAGCAGAATAAGAATTTCTAACTTGTAATGTTAATTTTCACAATGTTTCTTTTTTAAGAATTCCTTTGCTTTTGTCCAAAGTAAAAAACAAAATCATTCATTAAAAAAAAAAAAAATTTATATGAAACATTTTATTCATAAAACAAAACAACAGTTCAGATACAAATCTTAATTGCACTCAAATGTAACTTTAATCTAACTGAGATGTTTTTTTTCTACTGCAGACATTTTAAACACGCTGGTCACTACACTAACATAAATAAATGCAGAACCCGGTTGGATTCTGGCGCCTGATGGGTTTTACTCAGAAAGAAACGGGCCAGAATGATAATATTTTCATTTCGTTTGCAGTGTGGTGGCAGATATGTCACTACAAAAATGAGTCAACAGAACTGGAGCAGAATGGATTAGGATGAAGAAGAGCAGAGAGCAGCAGAGCACGAGTTGGCGTTGAAGTATCACTACAATCAGACCTTCGTGTTTGCTTTTACTTTATTTTTTCTTTCTGCTCAGATCTTCTAAAAGAAATCAACACTTTTCTGTTCCGTCAACTTAATTTGACAAATTTCCAGACAAATGAGCATTTTTCTCTGGTAAATGCTGCACAAACCTGCAATCCTAGACCAGTTTTTTTTCACCCTTAACTCAAAATAACTTGGAATTTTAAATGAGCAATTCCATTTGCTATTTGATCATGCAAGTTAAAAATGCATTTTGCAGTTGATTTCAATAATAAATTCAGGCGTGTACTATGTGAAAATGTATTTTGAAATGTAGAATCGAATATGAAAAATTACAACTTAATATTACAAATAAAAATAAACTCATAAATGAAAGCAAAATCAGTTGCATTTTAACCCTTGTGCTATCTTAGATGACCCCACCCTTGCATTGACATGTTCTCCCTACCATGACAAAGGTGGATAAAGGTGGAAAGATTTCATGTAATCCATGGACACCAGTGAAGATCACAAATCATTGAAGAAAAAAGGTTCAGAGCACTGTCTTGTGGGTCTAGATGACCCAACTCCCAATATTAAAGTGCCTAGGATAGCACAAGGGTTACATTGTCATGGGTTATTGGTACCATAATTGAAATGAAAAGGCAAGTTGAATTTTGAAAATGCAGCTTCCACATTTAAATTGACGTTTCAACACTAAAAGATGACATTTCAATACATGGTTTGCTTTAAATTCCTTTTAAATTGATTCCATTTGAATTTACCGTAGTGTTTTTGTAACAAAATTCACATGACATTGCAAAACAAACTAAAAATGTAAGATTAAATTGTCATTTTTCATCTTGAAATCTAAATTACAAAATGGTTACAAGCCTGACTGGCATATTGAAATGTCAATTGAGAATTCCATATATGTAGCTTTGAATTATGGGTGGAAAAAAAACTTCCAACTGATCCTTAGAGCAAAGACAGTCACTGATTCTAAGAAATAGAATCAAATAAAGTTATAAAGGTGGAGGCACTTCTCCAGATTATGATCATGTCTCATCCTGAAGAGGATCCACTAACAGATCAGTTTCACTCAAAACTATGAAGGCAAAGAAATTTCTGTGGATTAAAAAAAAAGATTTGATTGCATTTGTTATAATGAGGATAATTTCTAACCGTTTATGTCTTTCAGAGTCCATTAATGAGTCTGAAAGGTCAAAAGTGAGTCATTCAAGGCTCCACAGACGGTTTCTGATTTCAGCTTTGCTCTCAGGTGAATCCTTCAACTTTGCTGAAAAAGCACATTTTCAAACTGAAGCGACTTTTTAGCTTAAAAGCTTGTAAAAGAAATAATTATACAGTTTTTAACTACAATACAAAGTTGAAGAAGCTTGCAGAGGATAATAAAAAGTTACACATAAAAATTAAGCAAGAACATTGTTTTGTTTTCTCTCTCTCCGCTGTTAGAAGGTCTTTTCTTTCCATTGTCACCAGGTGCTGCTTGAAGTTTGACTTCTCTCCAACATGTGGTAGAAAATTGTCTCAAACATTTGCTTTCTTTGAAAAGAAAATGATTGCACACATTAAAAATAAAATCAGTAATAGATACAAACAGTGATGATGGTCAGATCTCATCATATGTTGTGAATTTAAAAACCTCATTCATTTACTGAACATTGTTGTATTGGTGCCCTCTGGCGGTCGGTTTTAAGAACTGCATGCAATTTTTACAGCTCCTGTTTTTGAGAGCTTTTATTTTGGTTATTGATTTAAAATCAAAACCTTTCACCAAGAAAATTGTTTTAGAGAATAAATCGACTGAAAAGGTCAATTAAAAAGCTATAAACAGCATAAATCATAGATGTATAACCATGTAAATTCTAAAAAATAAAAGAAGATGATGTCAGCTGTTAAAGGATTTCTGACATTGTGAACTGCACGATAGTAATGCAGATATTGTTTTTCTTTTAAATAGAGTAACAAATACTTCATGTTATAGCTAAAACAAATTCATGAAAAGAAAAAAAAATTGGGAATAAATATAGGAGTGAACGTACAAAAATCACCTGAGACAAGCTTAAAACCTCCTCTTGTTCAGTGATGTGTGAAGGTTTTCATGGAGCCGATGTTCTCGGGACATAAATCCCTGCAGATTCAGATGAAACTGCTTCATCTGGACTTTGTAATTCTTGTGGTAAAAACTTTCTCTTCAGTGGATTTGTTCCCCCAAAGAGGCACAGACGCCCCTGCTCTAATGTTGATGACTGATAATCGCCCTTTATCTGCTGTCACATACGTGGATAGTCCCGCCCCCTCCCAGCACGCCGTTAAGCTCACGTGACGGGGTCAGGGAGTCATTTTTTATGGAATAAGTCAATGAGAGCTACCAGTAAAATGATCTACATGTGCTTGGTTTTTCAGCTTTGACTCACTTGGACTCTTTCATTGCTCTGCCTCAGAAGTTTCCATAAGTACAGATGTAAATGAGATGTCTTATATTTAGTGAGGCTGAGTAACTGAATCTGTCAGTGGAGCTTCAGGTTCCTGCTCCTCTGCTGCCTGAGCTGCTTCTGGCCCAGGCTCGCCTCCAGACGCCGCTGAAGAAACGCTCAGTCTTCAAATACAGCTTCATACAAAGAGGTGGTTCAATAAACGTGTAAAAAGAACAGATTTTCAGAAAAGTAAATGGATCTTCAATTAGACTAGTTATTGTTCCTGCTGTGTTCTATCAGTTTGGATTTAATACATCTTTAAAATAATTTGCTGCTCATTTTCCAAGAGATTTTTGATCCTTTTTCTTTCTTACTTTAAAAACAGAAAACCCTTAATCCCCCATTAGGACACATCTAAGATCCAACTACAAAACATCAGAACCAAAAAAAGAGGAAATATGCACAAATTGTCAGACTGTTTAAAAAATTACATGGTTATAAATAAATGGTACGCTTATAAATTCAAATCTTTAAAAATGAATACTTTTTAGTCAATAGCAGAATGCTAAAAAAATACATATTTACTCATTCTGAGTACAATTTGAGTAAAGTTTAAGATAACGAAGTGCAAGAAGAAGAAAACTCTTCCTTATTTTAACCATGAATGCATAACTAGAGTTCTAAGAATATAAGGACCTAATTTAAGAAAAATGATCAAAAAGTAAAAACATTTCCTGATTCTGAGTCCCAAATTTGTTCTTTAAGGCCTGAAACTTTGAGTATTTTTATTCAATTTGATATGGTCATGTTTTTAAAATGTTGTAACAGTATTACCGTAATGAAAAATATTTTTATAGTGCTTAAAAAGCTCTTGTAGTCTGGTAAATATCAACAATTCTCATTTAAAGTTGTAAAAATGTGATATTTAACAAATAAAATGGAGATTTCTATTTAAAACTTAATAGCCTCAAAAATAATGTTACATTTTTCACATAAAAAGCTTTTTAAACCCCAGGCTGTGAAAATACTTAAAGACATGTAAAACATGTCATATTTAATAAATTAAACAGGAAAATGTTATATAAAACTTGACTAAGCTCTAAAAACTGTTGTGTTTTTAATAGAGGAGGCATGCAAAACCCCAAATTGTGTATAGAAATGTGGGGAAACACCTTTTTTATTACTTTACAATACAAATAAAAACATTTTCAAGAATTTTTTGAATATTTGTAACATGTGGAAGTCACTGTTTAATGGTGACATGTTCCTCAAACAGCTTTGTTTTATTTCCTGTCTGCCTTTCTAAGAGAAAAACTCCCTCCAGTTTGGTGTTTGCGGATGTCCTGCTTTTGAAATATTTTAAGAACTTGAGGAGCACAAGTGTCAGGATTACAAGTTACATGATACTTTGAGTACTGCTCTAATATGCGAGCAAACGCGACAACAGTGATGCAACACAACTGTTGTTTAAGTGAAATAAAGCGTGTCACAAAGTCTGAACAAAAACAAGAAGTCAGGTTTTGTACTTTTGTGAAATACTTGGGTATTTCATCAACCAGAGTAAATAGGGGTAACAGTTTTAGAGAACTTTAACAGCTCCTCCCACATTTATGCAGTTCACATTCGCCACGCCCCTCTTTGTCTGCTCTGATTGGCTACGGACCATGTCACTCACGGGTCAGGCTTCAGGTCATTGGTCAGCGGGGATCCCACTTCTCAACCTGGGCGCTTCCATCTGAGACTCGGGTCCGACGCCGTGGCTGTTGTGGCGTGGCGCACTTTTTCTGAAACCAGTCCGGTATTTTTTTTTTTAACACAAAAGATTTACCGGAGGGACTCACCGGAGCGGGCCTTTATTTTCCTCCGTGAAACTTTGTGACGGGAAGCGCTGGAACCGGGTCACTGCCGCGACGGAAAGTTTGAATCCGACTGAAAACTATTTTAGGAGGAAGGAGTCATGGCAGACAGCGAGGAGCAGCACGTCTCTTCCACCACCCCTCTGTTCAACGACGAGGTCCATCACTACCAGGCCGAGCCGGAGCCAGAACCGGAGCCGGAACCAAAGCAGGAGCATTTCAGCCTGGATGACATAGTGGACTTGGTCGGCGGGGCTCAGGATGCCTTGGAGCGGCACATGGCTGAAGACAGCGGCCCGCAGGAGCTCACGCAGACTTCTGTGGAGGAACCGGTAACGTTATCCGAACCTGTTGTTCACATTCCGGAACCGGAGGTAAAAGAACCAGAGCCGGAGGCAAAGGAACCAGAACCGGTGATAAAAGAAGCAGAACCAGGGGTAAAAGAACCACCGTTGCTACAACAAACAGAACCAGAAGTAAAAGAACCAGAACCGGTGATTAGGGAACCAGAGCCACTGGTAAAAGAACCTGAACCAGAGCCAGAACCCGTGCGTGCTGCTCCAGACTCCACGAGCTTCACCTTTGTTGCCCCAGAGCCGAGTGTTGTCCCCCCCAAAGCCGAACCGGAGAGTTCGAGCCTCGCTCCGGAGCCACAGGCGGAACCTGCCCCCGAGAGCGACGCCCTCCCAGCGGCCGAACCCCGGAAAGCTGCGCCAGCCCCCGCAGAGGCAGCAGAGCGGACTGCGGTCACACATCACCCACCGGCTCCCACATCGGGTAAGTTTCTAGAGGAAAATGGCAGATTTTGGAGGCGCTATGTGGCAATATTTTTAAATAAATAATCCAAATAAACGTGGATTGATCCTAGATACGTTTTTTCATCTTTTTCTGTTTACTTTAATGTTCGTGCATCCGACCCGGTTTAGCATCCATCGCCGTTTGGTCCACATAACGCCGATTAGAAACCAGCCTCATCAACTGTTGTCTTTTAAGCACTTAGTCGACATAACTCGTTAAAATAATGAAAATAGTGATTTTTCGTGTATTTTCTCCATATTTGTGTTGAAAAGCCGCGTTAGCCGGCTAGGGAGGATGCTAGCATCCGGGGAGGATGATGATGGAGCCCATCCGCCGCCTGACACATTCGGTTGGACCGCGGATGAAGGAGGCTCATCCTTCAGCATAAGGGGGCATTAGGGGGGAAATAAGAGCTTCCACGGGGGTTTTTGGGGGATGTGCGCAGTCGGAGCCGCGGCTTAGCTCGTGTTAGCTCTGCTTTTGCCGTGTTGTCATGATGCGGCCCACCTGCTCGGACACACAGATTGCAGAAAAAGCCGAAATGTTGAGCTGTCGACTGGGCGAGGCGCTCGGAGAAACGGCAACCGTGCACCCACTACAGTTTAGATTTTCTTCCTGACATTCAAATTTACCCGAATATGTGAGTTTTATGCTCAAGTGTCACCAACATCAATTCAAGTCAAACTAACGGGGCGCGCGGCTCGGTTCTCTCATGATGCTAGCGGCTGTTGCTAGCAGTGGAGTTCCATTATCGGACACGCACACCCATATATATATATATATATATATATATATATATATATATATATATATATATATATATATATATATATATATTCCTCTGTCCTAACGTGGTTTATTATGGGGACGTTCATCGTCATATTTCCCAGGTAAATTCGCATCATCCTCGCTCTCTCGTTTTCGTCAAGAGATTATTTTTGAATTTAGGGTGTAAAAAAAAAAAAAAAAAGCAACCAAAACGTCATCTAAAGATGTGTCCGATAATGGAAGCGGCGGTTGCCGTGTACCACCGATCAGTTGCAACAAAAGAATCCGCTGGGCGTCCACTCCCTGGTTTCCCAGCATTCGCATGTCGCTGTCAGCCAACCTGAGCTGCTCTCAGTCGGTATCCACCACTTGTTTTGTGTCCGTCTATGTTATTCTTTACACTCCAGAACCTTAAATCGGTTCCGGTCCAGAGGCTTAGCTCGTTGCTCTTCCTGTGGCCACGCGCTTGAGATGTCAGGGCAGTTTTATTTGTTATTTTGTGGGTGTTGCGCCGTGGCGCGCGGAGATGTGGCAGATTGCTGGTGAACAGGCCTGTGCTGGATCCTCCAGGAGCTGAGAGGCAGGGTGGGGCTGCCTGGCATGGCTGCGGGTGGAGGTGGAGAAACATGGAGCTCCAGATGAAACTGGAAGCCTGAACAAAAGAAAAGCAGAAACCTGGCATTTAACTGGAATACTGTTTCAGCAAAGATGCAGTTTTTACTGTTTTTGAACATTATAGCTTTTTTTTAAATTATATTTTGTTATATCCACAAGTATGGATTAAAGTCTTTTTTCGGTGCCTTCTCACTATCCAGAAACATAAATGACGTCACTAGAAGTTGTTTTTAGTCAATAAAAAGTAATCATGGGTTGGGATCTCCAAAATTTTCCAAAACTGAGATAAATTTTCTCCGTCTCACTAAAGAAAATCCTTCATGGTACCTTAGGATACAACCAAAGAATAAAAACAGATAAAATGTTAATATTTTACAGTTAATGTTTCCATAAACTCCTCCAGACCTTGAGTAAGCAGTGGCACATCCCTGTGTGTACTCCTGAACCCTTTAAACAGCGGTCATGAACTCTCTGGCACTAAAATGACTCATGCAGGCTCAAAACCATCAATCATTGTTTGTTTTTTGTTAAGAAAATCTAACAATAACCTTGTAACCTTTCTGTGGTCGATGCAGAAATCACAAGGCCTTCTCACGCATTTACTATTCCTTCATATGCTGCCCTGTTTTAGAAGAATGTATAAATAGAGGCCAGCTCTGAATCTTAGATTTCCAAAGGTATGTTGCACATGAAGAAGCATAGCAGTGCTGAAAGCAGCTGGCAGCTCATTAAAGCCGTGCCCATCTGACGTAAAAAGAGCCCAGGCGAAGCAGAAACCAGGCAGACTCAGCATTAAAACGAAAACTCTTATTTTGCTCAATTTGAAGATGAATCTAAAACGATTTAACCATTTAGCAAAGACAATTTTGATGCCACCTTATGTTTTACAAGAGTGATTTAAACATGAGTGTTGGTGTAAAGATGATCTAGTTGCCTTTTAGGTACCAACCAGTTTTTCTGTTTTTAAGACCCACTCTGATGAAAATGGTGTTTTTAACATGTTCCTCTGACATTTCTCTCATGATGGAGAACATACATTAAAAAATTTAAGTTCAAAATTGTGATTCTAAGTAGTTCTTTATTTCAGTCGTTTTGAACCTGGGGCAGAAGAATGAATGCTGTTTGAGAAAGATTATATTTGTGACGTGGAAATACACCACAAGCTCCCTGCTCTGCTCCATTCTGATGCATCCACTTGTAGACAAATAGATCCATGTTCGTCTTTGTTTTCCTCGTCTGAGCTGGAATCTGTTTGAGAACTGGACATCTCCAACATTTCTCCCCCTTTCTCGTGCACCACTACTGCTAGGTTGGGGGATGTGAGGGGATGTAAGCTAGTGGGCGAAACAGATGAGTGACTGGAAGTGGGAGCTGGGTTTAGACCTGGAGATTTTATACGTGTTATTTGCTAATCCTTTCCCGTTTTGCAGGAAGCTTTTCTCTGCCTTCAGGGGAGGAGGATTGATGGATATGAATGAAAGCATCTTGTTTGTTTTTTGTTTTGAACAGATGAACCTGCCGTTGGTTTAGTTTGAGTAGAAAATGTCCTCTTTGGTTTTTGAGCATCGCAAATTACGGGCCTGCTGTGCCTCCATGTGTGCACGGTCACGCCCTGCCCCTGCAGGATCACATGACCGGCTGCATTGATGTCTTGCCTGGCGCGGTGGGGTGGATTACACGCTGGTGTCGGTAGCTTTAGATGTGGGCGCAGGTGGAGTGTTTGTGGCAGCAGCAGCCCTCGTCTGTTGTTTTGTCTCTGCGAGCGCAGCAGCTGGATGTGTCTGGAAGCTCACCTTAATCTGCTCCAAATGTCTGAAGGCTGTGACCTCTTTCACTGAGCTGCTGTAAAAGAGGAGGCATGGCTGAGTGCAGAGGTATCACACTCATCTGTTTGTGCTCATTCTAAACATTTTTCTTCCCTTTCACACGGTTTCTGGGTCACGTGCTGTTCCTTCCATGAAGCGACAAAGGCTTCATTCACCTGTGAGGAGGTCGTCTAACTTCATCACGTCGTCCTTTTTAGTACACTATCAGGTTCAGGAAGAACTGGCTGGGGGAGGGAAATGAATGACCCGCTTTCAGCCGAAGTGATGGATTCACTAGAGATCAATTAAAGAACTAAAATTTCAAAACTTGTTGACATTTGTTTCTTAGAAAATGTGCTTAATAGATGAGCTTTATGAAAAGTTTCAAAGCTATGTTTGTTTTCCTCTTGCTAGCATTTCAATCCGTGAATTCGCTGAGATTTCACAGAGTTGTATTTTGAAGCAAATTTCTTTAAATATTCTGTTCCTTTCAAAATGTTGTAACCTAGAAACATCCAGAAAATATGCAACATCTACGAAAGCATAAACCTTTTAAGCTGCAGACACACCGAGCATGTGGCTCCACATGCCAATAGCGCGTTCAAGAACCTGCGATTGCCACGTTCTTGAACGCGCTTTTAATATGTGGCATTCACACTCTACAAGCAGGAAGGGGCTTCTTCTTCCTTTTCTGCTGTTCGCTGGCGCATGTCTGCCACCTACAGTTGGAAATCTTGCAGCGCAGCTCTATTCCAGTACATGGAAGACTTGGTGAAACAAAATAGACCTTTTGATTTGAAGCTTAATTATAAAAAACACAGCAAATTTATCGTTATCGCAATATCCAGCTCTGCAATATCCATATCACAAAAGACGGTGAAAATCGCAATAAATTGTTAACCTTAAATTTGTTAAAGCAATCGTATGGCAGCTTGAAGCATTTAACGAATCAAATAAATCCCTTTATGCATTTGACCAATCGGATGGACGCCTATTATGTTAGATGTTTGTCACATATGTCGACGAGGGTCATTTGGAATATAAATTTTAAACTGTTGCAATGAAACAGGAATGATGTTTTTGGTTATTTGTTTATATACCGCACATTATATCGTTATCTCAATATTAATCTCTAATATCGCATATTGCGAGTTTTCCTCATATCGTGCAGCCCAGTAATAGGGATTGTTTTTTTTCTTGCAGCGCTGTAAGAGTAACACACTGAACTACAGGTAGAAATGACAGTTTAAAATGGAGCTTAATTACTTATTTAGCTTCTTATGGGGACTCTAAATTACTGCAACTTTGATTTACTTGGTGCTGAAGTGATGGCAGCAACACCCACTTTAACAATCTCAGTTTAATGCCTTTAAGGCTCATAAAATGAGTTCTGTAACTCTAGAGGAAACTTTGTATTATGCTGTGGTTCTGTCAGTAGTTCAGAGGAGTGATGGACAGACTGGTCCTGGTTCGGTTCTGCTGGAGGCCCCTCTCCTTTACTTTAGTTTAGTTTTCCACAATGTGTCACAAATAACAAATGCCTTCACACTTTCTGCAGAGATGGTTAGTCATGAAATCCTGTAAACCCGGTGGCTGGAGTGCGGGTGTCAGACCGCTGCGTGTTTTTCTCAGATTATGCAAGAGTCGGGTCAGTCGATGGGCAGATTGCAGCAGAGACCTCAAAAATCAATTCACAGCTAAAATCATCAGCACAAGCCGAGCAGTTAAAGGGAAAGAAACGGAGAGGAGGAGGCGCTGACAGCGACCGAACACGTTACGAGCAGGCAGCAGGTGAGGCTGCAGCCTGAAGTCATGTTTCAGCCACACGCTGCGAGGAGACACTTATAGACCAGGGAGGTGGCTTAGCACGCAGAGCTGCTCTGAACACGTCAGGTCAGGGTTCAGCTCCTGCAGGCAGCTCTGCAGATCTGAACAGGATCTGCACGGCGGCAGTTCATTTCACCAAGCTGCGGCTCTCTCAGCTGTGAGGGACGAGTTAGAAAGCTCACATGTTGGTGTGAAACGAGGCACATTGATAGGGTTTGAACACCTGATCCGAAAAAGGTTTTGCACTGTTTCCTCCATGATGTTGATCCTCAGAAGTCTGACATGTATTGTCTGTCTGAAGCATTGATTGTATATGATAAATAGAGCGAGTGACTCCTCCGCCCTGGCATTTCAAACAGGAAGTACCTTCTGGCTCCAAGAAGCCAAAATCCCATGGACTTCTATTGAGAATTAAACAGCTTTTACTGTGAGATGACAGGTGGGCGATATAAGCGAGTGTCTGTGGATGGAACGTGAGCGCGTGCGTCAGTGGGAAAAGCATGAAGACGATCCGTGATCTGTTGCACATGTTCATGACTTCACAGCTGTTTTTTTTTTTTATCCTGTTTTTGGCGTCGCAGTGGCTGACATTTATCAAGTCATAAGTTCAGTTTGTTGAAGAACCAAGCACAAAACAGTGCAATACTTTTTCAACTTTGGATATATTTGCTATATTCTTATGAAAGCACTTTTTTGAGTTGATGCTTAAATATTTTTGAAAAAGCTATTTGAGCTGCTGTCTATGAATTAAATTAAATTTCAGATATATTGGAAATGTTTTTGTATTTCTATGAATTAGTTTGCATTATAGTTGGTGATGTCACCGTTGTTATAGAGAAAATTTTGGAATTTGGCCCTTCATCTTATTAACATTGCTGACCCCTGACAGAAACAATGAAGATTCTTTCTCTTAGACCTCATCGAACAACTGAATCTTTAAATAAACTCTAAAATAAACAGTTTCAAATATACACTGCAAACTTTCCTAAACCTTTGCTTTATGTTTCAAATACACATTTGTTTAGCTGTTTCTTCTGGTAGTTATCTAAATTATCTATAAAGAGTAAGTCTGCTGGCCAAACTGTTGTTGCACTTTTCAGTCTTGAAGAGACTGTAGTCAGAATAAAGGAATGCAGTTTAACTGCTGCTCCTAAGATCCTTCCCTGAGTAACTCCCTGATGCTTTATGAGACTTCACTGCACAACATCTCAATGAAATCATGGAAGCCATCAGAGTTCTCTTACTGTCCCATGCTTTTTAGTCATTACTCTTTTATTAATTGTTTATTTATGTCCAGGTCTAAAATGGTGGACGGTACGATTCAATCACATGGTCGACTGCCTTTTGCAGTAGCGGCAAATTGCTCCATATGTCTTTGCTGCACCGCACATTTTCTTTCTTGCACAAGAATCCAGTTTGTCTGTTTTAATAACACGGATCAGACCACTGATGTGTCAAACTCTGTAGCTGTGCAACAACAGAAGCTTTTAGATTGAAGTTCTTCCATCGGTTGGTTTTGTCTCCTTTTTTTTTCCGATTTTAGTGATTTCAACCTAGAGTTAAAACTGTCAAGCTGATAAATTTCTTGAACTACTGGAAGTTCCTTAAGTTCCAGAGTTAAGTCTGACGTCGCACACTTAGTCAGGCCTCCCCACCCCTGACATGGGTCAGGTGAGCGTTGTCTCACAGCAGATCTTTGAACGAGTGAAACGTCTTCCTGTAGTCCTTGGTAGCACCGCTGAAATCATGTTTCAGGCGTGGCTGTGGCATCAGTCCAGTTTCTATGTGAATCTGGAAGATGCTGTGTACCACTACCTCTTCTGGTGTTTTCTCTTCCAGCCTTCAAACTCACTCTCTGCTGCTTTCTCCTCTTCTTTCACAGATGTTCCTCCTGCTTCTAAAGCTCAGCCTCCACTTCTGATGCAATTCCCTACAGGCAAGTTCTCTCTGTTCTGCTGGGCTTCCTGGTCTTCGTTTGTCTCCCTTCTCCACTTTCTAGCTCAGTCTTGACGAATGTGTTGAGTCTTGATTAATGTAGTTGTCAAAATAACCCTGCATGTCAGAAGGTGTAGATCTGTCACCTAGAGCATTTGCATGGGAAGCCTGTGTTCTTAGACATCTGCCCGTTTGTACTGCATCGTGATTCACGCTGGACTGCCGCTGTAGAGTAGACTGAAGTGAACTGGCACTGTAGCGGGTAGATAAATAATGGTCCTTGTCAGTGATTGATGGGTAAATGGAAATGTTTTTAACACTCTTTGGGAAAAATCATTATTTACCATCTCTGAAGTCTGTTTAACCCACTGAGTGTGGTTTTATTGGCACCAGACCTGGAAAAAATGATTTTACCAAAGTGTGTCTGTGCACAGGGCACTGGACCAAAGCTGGCAAATGTTGACCTTTTTAGACGGGCTGAGGGTTGGTTTGATCCAGAAGCCTTAACTGACTCAACAAGCATCAAAGTACAAACAGAAATTTGTTTCACTGCCTAACTGATGTGCCCTTAAACCATGTTTCCATTTGTTGGTTGGTTCAGTTTTCACCAGATCCAACTGAACTTTTTTTACTGCATCATTTGTCATATAGGTCCTCACTTGAACTTTTATTAAAACATGCTGGACAGCCAAAACGAACTCCTCATGTCCTTTAACACCCAAAAACTGTAATTCACAAACTTATGTTAGCCATATTTAAACATTTTTTACATTAAGAAATTGTATAGCAAAAGGCCTAATTGACCTTGCATGTTACTGTTACCGTTGAACCATTCCAATGTAAGAATGGGACAATTCTTTTTTGAATCTTTGACAGTTTCAAATTTTAACAGCCCATAATGTCATTTTGTAAATTTTGAAAGTGTAGTTGCCCAACTTTCCAGCTCAGTGTGAAGAGAGTGTTTACATTTTATTTAAAATAAAGAAAAATGCTCATTCTGCCCTTTTTTCCCTGCCAAATGGCCAAAACGTCTCTCTTAAGTTCAGTCAATAGAGGGAGTTATGGATACCACAAGCTTTGGTTAAAATGTATATTTAGAGTTTATGCAACAAATCAAAGACATCAGCATAAAAGAAATGTGATGGTTGATAATAAAGAAGCACAGTAGTAACAGAGAACATGATTATGGAAAGGGAGCACCATATTTGACAGGTTAAAATAAAAATAAAAAAACTGTAATATTCCAAAGTCCTACAAGTAACTATCAGCACAAATATGAGAGGTTTGAACAAAAATATAAACGGATGCTTTTTTCAATCTTCATTTTTAAAATTAGATATTTAAGAAGACCCAGCTTAAGATGTGACTGATAAAGAACCGAAAATAAAAAGCAAAAGGAAAGGCAGCAAAGGGATGCTTGAGGATGGGAACAAACATTCAGGTTAAAATGAAATTGTCATTACATCAACTGACAGTTTAACAGTTTCAAAACACTCCCTTCTCCTTAATTTTTAAAATGTAACCGTTGTAACTTAAAAATACATTTTTAAATCTTTTAACATGGTTAATATTTACTTCTTTAATTAATTATGTTTTAAGGACACCTCTGTTTAGCGCCTTCAAAACGCCAACTACAGGCCAGTGCTTAGAGCTGGATATCAATCCAAATTTTACTCCACCAATTTGATATCGCTTACCAAATGATGCCTTTGTTGTTACAGATTTGAATGATTTTTAATAAGATTCTATTAAAAGTTGTTTCACCTTTTCATTTACAAAGTGTTAACACGTTCTACTGATTTCCTAAACCAGTATGCAAAGAAACAAAAGCAACAGGAACAAATGTTATCAAAACTGTGTATCAGTGCGCAAATCTTTAATAGCGTCTAATCAGCACTGAATAATTTGGTGTATGGGAGGCTCACTCCTGCCTAACATAACCTGAACCATTTAAGAAATTTGGTGTTGAATAAAAATTAGTCTTTAAAAGGGATTAATATTGAGGCAAATCAATCAGTTTTAAAGTATTTAACTTGGTATCCAGCCCTAATACCAATGCTAAAAACTATTTTAAATTTGAGTCCATGTTTGTAATCGTTTGAGAGGCTTCTGGAGAATCCTGGGCTAAAAGACATGTCAGCCCACAGACCTTTCCCAGCTTTGACCCTCAGTGTATAGTACCTGTTGTACCCAGGTGTGGTGGGCACTCTAAAGGAATGGAGTTTGTCTTTGATATAAGCTGTATTGCATTTTCCCTCCTCCCTTTCTACTCAAGAACTTGGGCAGAAGGGTGACTCCCCTGCTCCCATCTCTCCTCTCTCTCCCCTCCACTCACCCGACTCTCTGGAAGAGCTCTCTCTGACCGAGAGTCCCAACCAGCCCTTCCCTACGGGATCAGCTCCACCATTGGGCTCCTTCTCCAGTGAACCCCACAAAACACTTTCCAAAGACATGCCTTGGGAGGGAAAAGAGGGTGACTCTGGACCAGCCTATAGTTCAGATAAGGAAACTTGTCCTTACCTCAGTTTAGGGAAATACCCAGGGCCTTATAATCCATGTGAAGACAGCGGCGTTTCCTTTTCACCTGAAGAGAAGCTCATTAGCTCAGACAGGTCCTCCACTGGCCCCTCCCCTGTGAACCCCCAGATGATGGTACCTGAGTCTCACCTTGCCTCCTCTAACCCAACAGAACACTGGGATTCACCATTCCTAGCATCTCAAGACAACTCCAAGGTCTCCATGGATCCCTTCTCTAAGGACACAACCTCTGTTGGCTCATCCAAACATGTGCCAGACTTTCACGATGACCAGTCTGATGACGAGGATGACCTAATGTATGAGGTGAAGAAGAATAATAACCCATTTGAGAGTTATTCTTCAAAGGCTGCGAACAGTTACTCTCATTTTGGGGAGGCCCAGTCTGATAACAAAGCATCCAAGATGTCAGAGAGTCCAACACCCGATCTGGTCCAGTATGGCCAAACTGAAGAATCCCAGGAGAATCTGTCATCCTTCTTAGACGAGGGGAAACCATTTGAAGGCAGTGAGCTAGCCTCTGATTCACCCATGCATTCAATGAACCTGTTCTCATTGGGTCTCAAAGATAAAGAAGAAGAGCATTCTGTTATTCCAACCTCCCTTCCTGATATCCTGAAGTCTTCCCCCCTCAACCCTGAAAAGGCTGATTCTGGCTCCTCTGAAGGAAGTCCTGAGGAGCAGAGCCCCCTCTTTGAACGGAAGATGATGGAGTCTCCCAACCCGCCAATCAACCTATCGGCTAACAATCCCTTCGCCTTTGAAACAAAAGTGTCCTTGCTCAAGGAGATGACAGAAGAGATGGAGGCACTGTCTACAGATAAAGAAGACGATGAAAAAACTTTTGGTGCATTCGATCTGGTGAAAGAGGCCGAAGAAACGAGCCCAACTAAGGTCAGTGAAGAAGAGCCTGTCAAGATTGAGCAGAAAGATTGGTTTTCAAGCCACGATTCTCCCAAAATGATGAGCAAGTTTGAGCCGCTTGATTTCCAGAGCAAGAAGACCGACATTCAGGATTCTGATTCCGAGTCCCCAACAGCAGACTCCCTGTCTCCTGTCTTGGAGGCCATGGCCAAGAATCCCGCCAGCTTTCAGATAGAAACAGAGAAGGAAGATCTTAAGATGGAGATGGAAGAGCCCGAGGTGGCTGAAGAAGTTTCTGAGCATGAAGTTTCTTCAGAGGAATTTGAGTTTATTGAGAGACCACCAAGAGGTGTTATTGATGAGTTTCTTGAAGCCCTGGATACATCAAAGTTTGCTTCCTCCAAGGTCCCAGAAGTTCCCATTGATGATGATCTAAGCTTTGGCCAAAAGGAGGCAGGTGCTGCCATGCCTCTCACTAAAACCACTCCCCCCCTGGAGGCTGAAGAAGAGGCTTCAAGCGAGAGCTCCTACCACCTCCTCACTCAAGCCTCCCCCCAGAAGAGCAAAGCCGACCTGGAGAGGCACAACAACCAGCAGCTCTCCACCCAAGCTCCCACTGTTTCCCCTGCCAGCAAACCAGGGGACACACCCGCCAAGAAGAGTGTGGATGGGGTCACGCTCTTTAAGATGCCAAACCTGAACATAAGAGCAGGTAATATAAACCAGTGCTGGCATGGAAACCACCCACACATCCTCTTCAGTTCCTGCAGGCTCCACCATCTTCGTCAGTTTCCATCATCACTCTTTTTTTTCCCCTCATCCGTTCACTTTCTTCTAGCCAACCAGCGCATAGTATTTACTTTACATCCCTTTTTTTTTTCTTCCATGCAGTCTTCCCTTTGCATCATCCAGTTTTGCATTTTGTTGAACATTGGCATTTTGTGTGTGTTTGTGTTTCATTGTGATCAAACATTTGGATCTGCAGCATTTTGTGTTTTTGTCTAACTACATAACTTGTCTGAGCATTTGGCTGTTTCGTCTTTCCAATAATTTTGTACACAAATCCACGGTAAGTATAGTGAAGTTATCTGTTTTAAAGTTGTGTTGAATATGTGTACTACCTGATCAGAACAGTGTTTGTGACCAAACCTTCATTGTTCAACATTTTGCTCTCAGAGTTAATGCTCTGGTTTGAGCTCCTCTTGACTCTGGAAAGACGTCGAGATGCCAATCTGCAACCTAACACCACCTGAGGGAGCCCAGCGCCCATTACAGACTTCAAATGCAGATAGGCCTCGCCACTCCTTTAGAAAGCTTCGCGATCACACACACCCACCATTAGAGCACAAAGATTTATGTTCCTGAGTGTAGATTTCTGATAACCTCTGCGTTTTTATTTCTTTCGAAGAAACATTCTTAACTCCACCCACAATTCCAACATATACTGCCTTTCCTGTTGATCACAAACACCAACCCTAAGTTATCGACAAAAAATAACTGCACTGGAAAAAATGTCCTTCTCAAAACAAGTAATCAAATATAGAATGTTTTTTGTTGTTGGTAATTAAATCTACCAATGGAACTAGTAGAACTCGTCATGGTAAGTAAGATTTCTTAAAATGGGTTGTGATGTCCTGCCCTTTTAAGACAAAATTTAATCTTAAAATTTGCTTTTAGCATATTCACAATAACTCCCAACCTTTTTTGCAACTTGTGAAAAAAAAACAAAAAAAACAGACTTGACAGAGCGTTGTGTACCTCTCAAAATGGCTTCAAAATCAATACGCACAACCAGAGTTAATCCATACAAGGTGCTCTAGATTGTTAGGCCCAATATTTTTGGGGAAAAAAAAGACTTGTAAGTGTGCCTTATTGTGCGGAAACTAGAGTAGAAAGTGGACAAAAATAGTTCTTTAAAATCCAAACTCCCTGTTAGTCTGAGAACGCAACTAATATCCAACATTGTTTCTAAATAATGGGATTATTCGTTAGGACGGAGCAGGTTGTTTCATTCTTATATATATATATATAGGAACTCACCAGGACGGCATGCTTTGTGAAAAACCTTGTTGCACAGAAAAAGTGATTAAAAATCACAGACTGAAACTTTAAAACTTGTATGTTCAGGTTCTGTTGGCTCCTTTATGAATTCATGTAAGCTCCTGACATCATCAGGTGAGACGTTTTCATGGCTGTTTTCCTGGGGCAGCAGATGTTGCAGATTTACTTCTCTGTAGTTTCTTGGTTTCAATCCGATTCATGCGTTTATGCAAAGTCGGAGCAGACATGTGTGATCAGCAGAGGGATTTTGTTATTTGGAGCTGCTCAGCCTTCTCCCTCCTACTTTTCCTTCTCCTCCTCCCTGCATTGCGACACTGGCACCCCACAAAGGGTTCTCCGACCCAGAAACCACTCGGCAGACATTCCCTGTTATGCAATCGGAAGTGCGGGGGCTGCAAGCAGGGATCCTCTGGGATCGGTCCTCTCCTGACACACCTTGCTCTTCGTCAGTCTTGCTGATGTTGTTTTGGCTGAGTTTGCTACTGTGTCTTGTTTCGATTGACAGCTTTTGGTTGTAGCAAAAAAAAATCAAAAAATAATTCCTGTATTTATTAGATATTTGTTTGTGTGGAGAGTGAAGGAGGAGCTAGTCTGTCAGACACGTTAGTGCATGAATGAATCAAAAATAGCAATCCTTTGCGCACCTTAATGTTTGAGTACTGGGACATCTGTTTGAGATTTGTCTTGACCAAGTTTTGGCTAAAACAAATTTCTAGTGTTTTTAGATTTAAGCCTTGGTTTTATCACCTATAAGCCCTTTAGTGTTGATAATTTAGAATCCATATTTCGAACACCTTCTGCAGACCATGATTTGTCATCACTCGTGATCAAATTAAAATCATATCTGGGAGATTTAACAACAGAGGTGCAGAAAAGGGTATTTTTATGCTTTTGTCTTCTGATGCGATTGTTAATTCTTTCATAAAACCACGGCTGTAAAGATTGAGGTTTGCCCTGCTTTAAGTTGGCTTTGGTTGCAAGTAATTGTACAAAACCTAATTTGCCCTGAAGTGCAGGCAGTGCAGTTGAAAACAAAAACATAATGTGAACATCCTCAGTTTATTCTGACCAATTCTTTATGCGTTTTTCATTTTTAGTTCGCAGGAAGCCTCTGATCACCTCTGATTCAGTCGCAATTTTATTCACGATGTGGACGTCGCCATATTGGAGCCAGACATTGTCGGGAAACAATGATTGGTCAAGTCCGTCTGAGCCAACATTTCTATGACAACCACTCTCACCAATCAGGAGTGAGTGAGACATCTGATTGGTCAGTTTATAACTTGAATAGCTTGCAGTCCAGAAAAAATATAATGAAAAAAACAAAAGTATTGCATCTTTCAAAAGGTACCAGAGTAAGAATGGTTGTTCTGACCAATAGCCTGGCTGAGTAATAGCTGTTTATTTCTCTATAGAACTCTATGGAATGGGGGGGGGGGGGGGGGGTGTCACTCAGTCCAGTTCTTATATTCTTATGCTTATATAGTTGTTAGGGAAAAAAGCAACAGCTGAGACTGAGTGGGTGAGGGGTTTTGTATCATTAGTGAAATAACACTGTCCAGCATGACAGGCTACTTTAATACTTAAGACTGATATAAACGTAATAAAATAAAATGTCATTAATATTCCTGAGTAAACATAATTAGGCTCTTTCAGATAAAAGCTTAGCTCTGCTGGTTTTTTCTTCTCTTGTGCCTTTCTGTATAATGACCCTCAGAGCATCATCCTGAAACATCCGTTACTATTTCCACATGTCTGACTGATAACACGCATCATAAAGTGCATGCATGTTTTTATAATGCAGCCAGAATCAACAAAGGCTAGAAGCTCAGTCTGTTGTCTCTGACGCCAGTCCGTTTTAAACGATCTTAAAATCTGTTTATAAGAGAATCCTAATCAGATTTGTTTAACAAAGTCACTTTACAGGTAAATGTAAGGATGTTATCTGCAGGGAGTCCACATCCGCGATCAGCCAACATCCCATAATGATGCTAAAGAAGCTCCCAGAAAGCCCATGTCTTGTTCCAATAACTATGGCTGTGATGAAAACCTAAAATCCAGTGTTTTCTGTAAGAATATTAAAACTTCTGAAGAAAAATAACTACATTTATCCGTTGGAAAAAGATTGAAAACCCCAGATGACCTAATATAATCATTGTAAAGAGAAAAACCAGAAAAAGATCGACGGTTCTGGCAGCTGAATAAAAATCCCAAACATTTGCAATTTAAAGACCAGCCCTGATAAAAATTAATTTTCTTGTGTTTTTAACATGTTCTTGTGGCATTTTTCTGATGGAGGACATGGGACATGTATTTCCCATGCTTGTGGGAGAGCGTGTAAACAGACAGCTCTCAACAACAGGGAGTGGAGGGGGTTGCTGCCCGCCAATGGTCCCGGTCACATCTGAGGGGAATTTCTGATGAACTGTCCCTCTGCAGAATCTGTCCTAGAAAATGATGCAGGTTTTTTTTTTGGCTAAAAACTGCATAATCATAACTAAAAGATCACTGGGAACAGTTTTACAACAGAACAAAAGGTGACTGGAGTGGCTTTTTGTAGAAATCCGTCTCCAGTTTGGCAAAATAAAAATCCTGTAAAGAAAAGGAGCAGGAATCAAATGCATATTTTTGTTTTCTCTCTGCTTCACCTGTACCTCACTATGACTAATTTCCTTATCTCTGCATTAGATGTTGATCTGTTCCTCAAAGGTTCAAACCTGTCAAACATCATTGGGGCTATTTTTTTATGTTCAGGATTTCTGTTTGTCCGATCCTTTCAAAGAAGTAAGTTTCTACTTGGAGTGAAGCTCAGATTGCTGTGTGTATCTGCTGCTGATACAGAAGGTCCATGTGTGTGGTTGAACTTTGTTGATCCTGCCGGTTTGCTGGCATCTCTTGAGCACTGAGCTGCTCTCTTAGATTTGAACCTGCATGAGTCTGGCAGGTCGCCTGCTGATGCTGCCTTTATTCAGGTTCAAGCAGGTCCTACGGCGCCTCCTGCTGTCCACATGCCCGCCTTCACACAAACCTAAAGTTGACATTTTTATTGAAAATGTTTAATCTATAAATAAAAAAGCAAAGATGTAGTATTTTTACCTAAAGCCTTGCACTCCCCTGGACAAGAGCACAGACTACACAGAAAAAAAGTGTAAATTTTGAAACCCAGTGAACCTTGAACGCTGACTAAGCTCTGTTACAACATGTGAATGTGGGTGAAAGTTCACTGCATCACATGGAGGTGAAGAGTCACTGCAGCAGTCTGAGCAGCAGCAAGAGCTCATCATCCTCTCTGCCGATGATCTGAGAGGAATCTGCATTGACAGAAGGCCAGGTTGGCGCCCTCTAGTGGAAGGAGAGGGCGTGTTTATCCTGCTTCTGGTCTATCCCTCAGGTCCGTGTTCGTATCTGGAAACACCGCGGTTTACAGGGTGGTGATGAGTTAACATGGCGACACCTGAAGGTGCCACACAGGTGTGTGGTCGGTATTTACCATAGACTGGCAACATCCAGGACTACTTTTGCATGTACACCAGGGTGTGAGAATGAGTTTGTATTGAAGACAGAAATGGTTGTTCTGTAGTCAGATGGGGAGGGGGTGTAGACAGTCGCTGCGTCAGACGAGCTGCTGCAGACGGTCACCTGACTCCAGGCCACGCCCCCGTACCTCTTCCTCCACCTCTTCCTCACCCGCGGAGCTCACACGTTCCCAGCGCGTGCCGCGGCCGGTCGTCTTTGCGTGGAATGCGCGCGTGCTGATCGGACATGGACAACTCCGTGGTGCACGAGAAGCCCGCGAGCCCGCAGTGGAGGGAGCAGGGTACGTGTCACTCCCCGACCGCGTGCGTGTTCGGTTGTATGTTTTCCCCGAACTCTGTTCTCGGAGTTCGGTCAGCGGGTTCGGGTCGGAGCAGCTGTTATCATTTCCAGCTGGGGGGGGGGGGGTACTTCTATTGGTAACACTTTCCGACCGGTCCGGTTTGGTTCTGCGCTAGCAGCTGCAGGACCTTTGGACTCTCTCAGCTCACAGGAACCAAAGGTGGTCGGGAGGGCGGTGACGTCAGCTGGTAGGTTAATGATTGTCGCGCGTGTGACGTGCTCCAGAAGAGCGGCCGGAGATCCGTGTTCCGAGACCCTCAGTTGGTTGTTCATGTTAAAGTTGTAGCTGTGAGTTTAGGTTAGAGGCACGAGGCTTCTCGAGCGTCGCCCTCGCGCCTGGAGCGGGCGTTTCCAGTTCTGCAGCTCCAGGTTGGTGTCGGTTCTGCACTGAGGAACCGAGCGCTGCAGGTTTGAGGCTCAAACCCTGATCTCATCAGAATTACAGGTGGAGTTGCGCCTCTCTGATTAGATCAGATCGTTGCTGACCTTTCATCTGAAGGTGCAGCAGGTTGTTGATCTGCTACTTCAAGCTCTTGGCTTGACAGTCTTCTGATGTGAAGATTCTGAAGTCTCCAGGAGAATTTCACCATAACACACCTATCAGAAGTGGTGGTTCAAGCACTGATCATTACTATTTGGACTAAATTTAATATTAAAAAGTCCTTTTGATGTTATTTAATTTTAGACAGAGAATCTCTATGAAATGAGCTTTCTAAAGTGAAATATTAGTTTAAAAATAAAAACATATGGCAATATCTTTTATTATCTGAATCACTTGCAGCTTCACAGAAATGGAATGAGAGCTAATATTAATTTGTAACACTAGAGAGGACTTAAAATGGCCAGTTTAATGGTAGAACATGAAGTGAAACAGTGTTCCTAGAGGACAAAAGTCATCTGTCAGCAAAGTTGGAGCAAAGCTGCAAGCCGCACTGTGACTAGGCATTATTTTTGTGTGTTTGTGTGTGTGGTGGTAATAACTCTTAAATCTGAAGTCAGTTTGCTTCCGGAATGGGCAGCAAGCTTGGTTTTTGCTGACGGAAAACAATGAAAGTCACTTATTTTTTGATTGGAGTTCGGCCAATCCCCGTGGCTTTATTACATGTGTGTCATGTTGCATTTGAGTCTGTGCAGGGCTGCAGGACACTCCACCAACAGCTCATCCTGATGAGTGAGGCTGCCTTTTTTGAGCATTAGTCTTATCACACATTGTTTATTCAGTTTTCAGGTAAATATTTCATCAATTTTCTGATGTCCTAAAATATATTATTAATATACATTAATATTATTCCTCTAAGTTCAGGTTAAGATAGTTCAGCTTTTATTCTGGTTTGTTTGTGCTTTAGTTTATTTTCCATCAGTCTGGTAAGCAGCTCATTTCTTTTGAATTTTTATAATCTGAACCAGAGCAAAGATGTTTGTTTCAGTGATGGTTGGGTCTCCCTGTGTCAGTATTGACCTCCAATTTCAAAAACAGAAAATGCTGTCTGTATATGATCATGAAATGGTTAAGTCCTCACTACTAGACTGAGTGAGCCCTCACCCTTGGTGTTCCAAATAAGAAGTACCCGCTGGCTCTTACAGGCCAAAATCCCATAGACTTCTATTGAGAAATAAACAGCTATTGCTCATCCATTTTATTTGTTAGAATAACCATTCTTGCTAAACCAGCTTTTTTTTTTAAAACACGTTTTTGCTAATCTTAATTTTCTTTTACATTTTCTTTCTGTAGTGCAAGTTATTAGAATTATAAACTGGCCAAACAAATGCCTCAATAAAAGTATGTGATCTCATCAAGAACGTTAGAAATGTTTGACAGATTCTCCCAAGCCTACATTTAAGTGATAGGTGTGTGGCCTTCTAACAAGCTCACTTCTGTTTGGCAAGAAATGTTCCCAGAGAAACATTTACTTAGACCAACTCAGACCAATTACTGACGACTTCTGGTTTCAACATGATGGTGTCCGTATTGAGAAAAAATAGCAACCGAATTGCAAATGGAAGTAATTTTTCTTAATCCAGTTCTCATATATGGTCAGTGGTCAGATAGGGCAATGGTCCCCAACCTTTTTCAGGATAAGAACCGGTTTATTGTCAGATAATATTTTCATGGAACGGTAAGAATGAGAATCTGGTATTTTTCCAAAATAAATACATTCTTTCAGGAATGGATCAGAAAATAAACAACATAGAAATAATTAAAATTATAGAATGCTTCTCTTTTTTGGGCCAGGGGTTGGGGACCACTGAGATAATTTACAGGAGGTGAACTTCAGAAGTCTCTGCTTCTTTGTGAGAAGTTAAATAATGATGTCAATAGTTTAAATGTGGATGAATAACAAACACTCATCATTGTTAAGACATTGTGGGTCATTTAATCAAAGTGCAGTTGTAGTTTCTGAAATAATTCAAGAAGTCTTGGGTTTTTGATAACAGTCTGTTGAAGAGAAGCTCCTCTGTGAGGCTGGTGAGACTTTCCTATGGTACACCTGGACTGCCCAATCCTCCTTTTATGGATTTTGAGTAGAGCCGATCAAAAGTTGACTTCTGTTCTAGCTGGGTAGATTTGAATTCCTGCTTATCTCTAAAGCCTTGACTTACATTTACAGCCCTGTTATGCAACACCTCCTCTTCATCTTCACCACCATTAGAACAGCCATCTCTTTATAATATCACACAGTTGAATGGCTCCGTCACAGCACGCCATACTTCTTTCCCATCCCTGGTAATGTTTCGCCTCAGACCATTTAGTCTCCATCAGCTGAGTGAATTATGAAAACTGGTTCCCAGCTGGACATGAAACTTGACTGAACCTGTCAGTAGACAGTAGAAACGCAACAAATATTAGGAATAATCATAATTTACCCACTGTAGCTTTAAATGTTGATTTTAAAAACTGATTTAGTTTAGTCAAAAGACCTAAACTTCTAGTTGTTGTATGCAATGTTTACAATCTTCTGCTGCTGATCTGAAGTGGCTTCCTCGACGAGAAAATAAGTTTGATCATTCAAAAATTCAATGCTGGCTCTAGATCAGGCCACAACAGAGTAAATGCATCTGCCATTAATGCATCATCAGTCTATTTTATTTTCCTTTCATTTGAACAACCATTGCATTTTTACAACCTCTATAGGGACTATAAATTCCTGTATAGTGATCCCTTGCTATAACACGGTTTACTTTTCACTGTTTCGCTACTTCACGGATTTGCATCGTGCATTGTGTTCTGCATTCTGATTGGCTAAAAAGTCACTCAGCTTCTTCTCTACCTGTGCGTCAATAACGTTGCAGTTTAATATGTACACGTACGTAAAACAGCTTGGCAAATTTACATTATGTACGTGCAAATTCTCTTGACGTTGGCATGTCGGTGTATAAGGATGTTTTTGGGAAGAAGAAAAAAGAGCGACACCAACTGCGATCACTATGTTCTTCTTCCCCCGAACAAACACACCTGCAGCTGCACCGCGGGCTGCAAAAGAAGAAAACACTGCAGAGTAAAGTCAGGATGCAGCGGCTCAGTCTGGACTTAGAGCAGTTACATACACCCGAGTCACTATTTGTCCCACTGTACTTTTTTTAATCACTATTTTATAATGACAATTACTCGGGTCGCGGTGGGCGGGGCTAATCTCCGATTTGAAGCCTTCTGTTCACATTGATGATTAAAATTATTATTTGACAGTACAGAACAGAAGTTATTTGTAGAAAAAAACGTTTCCAAGGTACTTTTATTGGTGAAACAAATGCTTGAGCCTGTAAAATGGTTTGTTCTGTCTTTTCAATGTATAATAGAGTATTTAATTGTATAATAATTGTTAAAAGATATAGAGGTTTCTACTTAAAGGTTTTTGCCTATCACGGGTTCTTTCTGGAACGTAACCCCCGCGAAAAACAAGGGTTTACTGTATTGAAAATGGCGGCAACAGTTCATACATTGCACATTTTGAGTTGTGCTAGTTAAACCAGATTTTAAAGGCTGAGATGAGGCAGACATGATTATAGTTGTGCATTTGAAAATATCCCTGATTTGAGAAAAAAATTCAGTTTCAGTGAATTTATTATTGTATGTAGCAAGTAACTATTCATTTTTAATCCCGACAACTAAATCCTTGAATTTCCCTAACATAAGTAGCAATAGCAGTTAGCACTCAACTTCATTTTTGCAATAAAGATTTTCTTTCTCTTTACTTCCCAAACTTATGGAGCCTGTGTCCTGACATGGATATAATAACATATATCTTGTTCCCACAAAATTATAACTTGTTCCCACAAAATAATATTCTGTTCCCACGAATTAATTAATTTGTGCGAACAACTTAATTATTTTCGTCATAAGTCATTCATAAACACGGATTGCTGCTTCGCCTACCAGACTTAGCTCCTAGCTGGATTCACGGCAGATACTTTCACATTTCTGTCTGTTTCTCATTACATTGCATGGAAAACACAGCTGATATTTAGAGCTCAGATTTATTTATTTTAAAAAGCACAAAAGCATCGGTAATCACGTTTTCATGTCTGGGTTCATTCACATCCCGGTATGGTCTCCCTCCTGCCGTAAAAATAGCTTTCTGCTGCTACTTCCGTGTCTCTGTGACCCACATTCGTGCAAGAGGAGAAAAACAAAAACAATGATCAATTTATTATTGTCTATCTTTTAACATCCGAAGTCTACATGCTACGTATCCCATCATGCATCACACACATCCCATTATGCATCTGAACCAATCACCGTGGCCCTTTAACTGTGATGCTTTCATAGACAATGGGACAAATGTTAGGCTACGTAGCGTGTAGCTTACTAGCCTACAGATGTAAAGTGACTGCTAACGAGTATGTTAATAAAAGACAAGTCCTGAATATTATTATTCCTATTCGACCTTAAACTACAATATCCCATACCGCAGCTGGCTGGACGTTAGACGGCCTGATTGCCAGCATGACAAGCAAAAGAGCTCTGCAGCGGAGCAAGGAGCTATGTCCAGTGAATTGCTGCGGTATGGCGAAGCACAAAGCGTGAGCATCCTAAATCTTATTATATTTTTCTTATATTAATTGAGACAATAATAAATTGATCATTCTTGTTTTTCTTTTTCCTTTCTTGAAAGAATGTGGGTCAGACCGCTGAAAGCGGCTTTTGCAGCAGGACGGGGAGCATATCGGGGAGACCCCGAATAAAACCCACGCATACATGGGGAGAACATGCAAACTCCACACAGGATATTTCACAACTTAGCTTATTAAGCAGTAACTTAAAAATGTCTACAATAATTTTTTTTACTTATGTGTTGCCTTGTTGCATTTTTGCTTTTGTGATTTTATTATCATAGTCTTATTTTTATTTATTTTTATTTTATGCTTTCATTAGTTTCTGCCATTCCTTTGACTCGTCGGTGTAAATTGAACAGGTCAACTGCGCATGTGCTTACCCCCTCTCCGCGTGCGCGGAGTGGGCGGAGCCTCCCAGCTACCGCAAGCTGAGGTTCAAGATGGACGCCAAGCAGGGTTAGTCTGGTTTTAATATTGTTTCTCCCGGCGGCCTTTTTGCTGGTTTCCATCCCCGCGTGCGTGGCGGTGGATCTTTAGCGTCTGTGTATA
This sequence comes from Oryzias latipes, assembly GCF_053564925.1. Classification (NCBI taxonomy): domain Eukaryota; kingdom Metazoa; phylum Chordata; class Actinopteri; order Beloniformes; family Adrianichthyidae; genus Oryzias; species Oryzias latipes. The sequence goes on from NC_136251.1 coordinate 12,009,003, forward strand.
TATTTCTCTGCATACGCCTCGTTGCTTCTTTCGGGCCGCGAGCTCAAAAGCTGACAGGGCCGCCTGCGGAGGTCATGCCGGACTCTCTCTCTGACGTTCGGTGCTTAGATGCGAGCTCCCGGTCGGGTTGGGGGGCCTGGGAGGGTTGTGGCCATGCCAACCAGAGAAGATTAAAAGCTGGTGGGCAGTGAAACGAGATCAGCGGCCAGGAGGAGAAGGTTGATGTGATGCTGCTCTATTTTTAGCGGCCGTCGGCGCTGCTCGTCTGCGCGCTACCATATGTAGCCAGGGGGCCACATTTGGACCCTCAGAACCCCCTTCTCTCTCCACTGCTCCGCTTTCTAAACAGACGTTTCCCTGTAGCTTGTTTTGACATAAACACAGTAGCTTTTTGTTCGAGCCGGAGGCTGCTGGAGCACACTGAAGCTAGCTGTGAGCTAACGGCGCCTGCGCGACCGAATCAGAGCCGACCTGCTCGGTTCTGATCCTTCATATAGTTTAAATTAATACACATTCATCTGTGTGCCGAAACAACACAGACTGGATGGGCTGTACCATTTAGTACACTTATCATTAATTCTAACAAATATATATATATATATATATATATATATATATATATATATATATATATTTTTTTTTTTTAAAAAAAAAAGGTGTTTAAATGCTTTATTTAGCTTAAGTGCTTTTAGGAGGTGGTTGATGGTTTGATTCCTGCCTCCAGTCCTTTGGCAGTGTGTTAACGATAAAAAAAAAGACAATCCAGAAACAAATGTATTTGTAGAAACAGAAAAACAAACGACTGAATGACACATTACATTTTTTTGTGATGAACAACATAACTGATTTAAATGTTTATATTTTAAATTTTAGAGATGCAACCTGAATAAAGGGATTTTGGAACACGCCAAGTCCCTGTCCCTACCTTTATCAGCATTGATAAAAAATAACGGGTTTTAACATGCATAGAAAAGCTGGAGGAAAATGTTTTGTTTCCTAATCGTAATCCCTGAGTTGGTATAGTAAATAATCTGTTATCTGCTGGCCTAAAGGGAACTTTAAAGGCATTTGCATCTGTAACATAATCAACGGTGACTCTAGTGTGAATGAGTTACGGGCTGCAATAAAAGAATGAAGAGATGTTGTGTAATTGACACTGCGTTTCTTTGTTTGACAGGATGTCAGAGCGACTGCGAAGCCCAGAAGACGGCTTTACCGCAGAAAATCTGATTACAGCTAATCAGCCTTATAATCTGATTTATTGGCCGTAAAGCCATTTTCGCTGAGTGTTTTGATCCACCGCCAGGCGTGTTGTTGGCAGTCTATAGGTCACCTGCTTCCCCTGCCGTCGTGCCTTTGAGCATTTAAAGGCGGCTTTGGAATGTCATAGTTCCCAATGTGAATGCTGAGGCGTCGAGCTGTCCTAGCGACGCATTCCTTTCAGAAATACAACATATAGGGGTTTCAGCCCCACAGGACACAGAGACTTTCTTCACTTCTAATATTGTCCCTTGACCTGCCTGGTATTCTGCTGAAATCTGAGCATGCTCAGTACAGCTCCAGAGTCATCTGTCAGTGTAGCTCACACGTTTGCCGCTGTCCTAGCAATTAATCACTCGTTATATCTTCAGGAGAAATGAATGCAATTAAAGGCCGGACTGTTAATAAACGGATAGATTTAAACTTAAGATCAAAAATTGGTCTTAAATTGGTCTTAAAAATTTGATTTTGATTAGAAGGCAGGAGAATATCACAACAGCAGAAGAAAGGAAGCTGACTATCTAAAGAAAGATAAACATTGACTGTAATGTTAAGACATCTTGAAACTGAATTCAGTTTTAAATAGCTTAAAGAAACTTTATTTTACACATTTTTGTTGCTTAATGATTTCAAATTCTGTTTTTCTGACTTGTAAGTAATTTTTTAACCCCTGCATAATGTCCGTGACCCCGGTCTGACGTGCTGGTCATCATTATCACTGTCTGTGGTGACGCGTGTTCATAAAAACTGGGGGAACAAATCAGAACACACTGTGTTCTGTATGTTTGCACACTTCATTACGTCTTTAATTCCAGGAAAATTCCGAACAGTTTGAGTTCCCCACTGGTTTGTTAATCGAGCAAACATGTGGACACTTCTGTGTGTCTGAAACAACTGAACTGCAGAACAATTCACCAGTTTAGTCGGTCCATTCTGGTGCACGGTATTAGAACAAAATGTGGGATTCCTCCTGTCGTCTCACTTTGATCTTTCTGGATGGAAAATGGTTTGGCGTGTCAGCAGGAAGTCCACGTCTTTCATGTCTGTGGATTTGAGGGGGATTTCTGAAATCAGATGGGAAAAGTCCAGCGGTCCGGACAGAGTCCGCTTAATTTGGTCGGATCAAGTACTGAGCCTTGCGCTTGGTCTGTTTTAGACTGCCCTAAAACTGGACATTTCTGTTTCGAATGAAAGCTTGTAAACAAAAGCACGTGACTGAAGAGGGAGGGGCAAAGCAACAAAAGAGTAATGGAAGTCCTACGCTTTGTAATCCTTGTTGTGTTAGTTCACTTATTTAAAATTCTTAGTCCTTTTGCTTTCATTTCTCATTGAAATGAGTTGGTGTGAGGGACAAAGGGAAGCTGGTGTGTTTTAAAAGGGAAGGCAGTAAAAAACAAAACCGATTTAAAGAACAAGTGAAAAGGGTTCTGTTGGTTTGTGCTCCTATCCTGCCTATCGGGGGTGTTGGTTGCAGCTCTGGGTCTGAAGGAACCGTCTGATCTTCTTCATTTAACATGGATGAACTCAGAATTGGGCTGAAGCCTCCTGTAAAAGCTCTGCTGGTTTAGAGGATGTCGTGACTGAGTTCTGTTGGTCCTCCTGCAGTGGTGGATCTCCTGTACTGGCGCGATGTGAAGAACACAGGTGTGGTGTTTGGCGCCGCCCTGCTGCTGCTTCTCTCCCTGACCATGTGCAGCATCGTGAGCGTGTGCTCCTACATCGGCCTGGCCCTGCTGTCCGTCACCATCTGCTTCAGGATATACAAGGGAATCCTGCAGGCCATCCAGAAGTCTGATGAGGGACACCCATTCAAGTGAGTACCAAAAGAACCACCCACATGGATTAAGCAGCTGGCACTGACTGGTCATATGGATCCTGTTGGTCATTTTGATCAGGTTTTAAGGGTAATTAAAGGGGTAAGTAATGTCAACTGAACTTCCTGATGTGGTCAGTGGCTGGCTAAGATGGAGGTTATATAAAGAGCCACCTGATCAAATAATGAACAGATCCAAACTAAGAAGAAATGATGCTTCAGCTCTCTGAAGTTTTTATTGTAGCTTTTTCAGATTCCGGTCTATTTAAAATAATAAAAAGCAGAAACACATTTCAATCAGATTAAATAAATCCGTAGACTTTTTTCTGAGTTTGTGCATCACACTATCTTAATGTTCTGTACTGTGTTTTAATGGCAAATACTCAAAGATTGAACAAAAATAAGATCTGTTCATCCCTGCAGGCAGTACCTTGACCAGGAGGTGGCGCTGTCTGAGGAGATGGTCCACAAGTACAGTGATGTGGCTCTGTCCAAACTCAACAAGACCATTGGTGAACTGAGGCGTGTGTTCCTGGTGGAGGACCTGGTCGACTCCATCAAGGTGAGGGCTGACCGTGGTCCTGATGATGTCATGATGGCGTTCAGTCATCCCGATCTTCTGTTTCATCTCTTTGTCAGAAGCCTGCAGACGGGTTTTCTGCACAAAACCTCACAGCTGAATGAGCAGAAGCGATGGTTCTGCCTGGAGTTTCAGAACATTGTCCTGAAGCTGTTATTCTTCAGCGTTTGATGTCATGACCTTTGTGGTGTTCCTCTGCACAGTTTGCTGTCCTGATGTGGATCCTGACCTACGTGGGCGCTTTTTTCAATGGGCTCACTCTGATTATTCTAGGTGAGGAACATTTCCCACAATGCCCAAGGGTCTAACCTGCCTCTCTTATTGCAAGATTAGCAAAAAGAGAAGACTAATTCCTGTCCTCTTCGTCCCCAGGCCTGATTGCTGCATTCACCTGTCCGATTGTCTACGAGAAACACCAGGTAAGACGCAGCAAGCATTTAAAGCTGGTTTCTATGAATCCTGGTTCAGACAATTCAGTTCAGCAGCTGAGCTGTCCAAATGAGACGTTGTCCAAACCAGTTTCCAGCCGTCACAGAGTCTAAACAGGTTTCCTCTGTAATTGGGACGTTCAGAAGAAGAAGATGTTTGAGAACTTAATGGATTTTTGCAGAGTCATGTTTGATCCTGAATCTTTGCGTTCCAGGCTCAGATCGATCACTACGTGGCTCTGGTCAACAACCAAGTCAAAGACGTCGTTGGAAAGTACGTTCTGGGGGGGTGAGCTCTGTGTGGGACAGATGGTGCGTTCAGGTGTTCTCATTTTCTTCTGGTCTTCTTGAACTTGCAGGATCCAGGCGAAGGTTCCTGGAATGAAACGCAAAGCGGAGTGAAGAAAAGCAAAGTCAAAGTTTGGATTCTGGAAGTTCGGATCGGGATGGTTTGATGGAAGGAGGGGGGGAGGGAGGGGGGCAGGGAGAGAGGAGGTGTGTCGGACATGAAGGAAGGCTGGAGGAGGGAGGGGTCTGGCGAGGACGCGGCCCTTCTTAATGTATTTGTCCGAATAAAAACAGATTTTTTTCCAGTTCAGAATTCCTTTTTTCGTGCGTATATTTCCTGGATCGGTCCGGACTGCGAGCTCGGCTCGTCGGCGTTCGTCTCCCCGGTTTATTTTTTGAAGCTTTGAGATGTTTTCAGTGAGGTGCCAGCACCCAGATGGGTGTTTTAGACTTGAATAACCCCTGCCCACCCAGTGCATTGTGGGAGGTCAGGATCTCCTCCAGCCGGATTTTTTTTTCTTCCTTTTCCCGCTCGTGAACAGTAGCGAGGAAGATGAGCTCCTCGCTACGTTTATCCTAGGAATGTTTTTAGCTGTATCGTGATTTTTGTTTTTCTTTTTTTTTCTCTTCCTTCTCTGATCGTACCTGAAGCGTCGAGCTCGTTTTCCTCGGGGATCTGGTCGTGCCCCCACGTCTGAGGAGGGGGGAGGGGGGTGGGGCTGTACTAAAAATCTTCATCGCTTCTGAGTAACTGTAGCTAGAAACATCTAGGAATCTTTCAGCAGACAAAACTCATTAACCACATGAACGTCGTTTACACTCTTCATCGGAACATGTGTATTATTCTTCAGCAGGCGGAGGGAAAACAAGCGTGCGCGTGGAGCCCACGTCTTCTTGACGCTGCCGCTCCATGTGACTTTGGAAAACTCTTCAAGCATTTGTTTGTAATGCAAGTTTAATTGTGAATGATCAACTTCTTCATACTTCAATTGTGACGATGAAAAGCTCCCAGCTGGGAGTCGTGTTTGTGGAATGCATTGTGAGATGTAAACAGTTATCAATAAAGCTTCTAGACGAAGACGGCCCCGCCTCCTCGTTCCTGTCAATCAAGTTCAGAAATATTGACGTGAAGAAATACCATCAACTGGTCATGAGAACCGGGCAGAGTGACCCCTCCCCGTTGACGTTCCAAACAGGAAGTACCTGCTGGCTCCAAGAAATTCCCATAGAATAAACAGTAACTCAGTCAATCTATTGGTCAGAATAACCATTCTTACTGAAAACATTTTTTATAACATGTTCTCGATTTTCTTTATTTCAAGTCATAAGCTGACCAGATGCCTCAAACGTATGTGTTGAATGTTGCAAACGTTTAATAGATTTTGTGTAGCCTGCTTCCAGGTGGTCGGGGTGTGGACTTCCAACAAGCTCACTCCTGAATTCAGTTTTCATGTCCTCCTGACCACCAGCATGGTAAATGAGCCATCACCTCCAAAACATGAGGGCTTTTCCAAATGTGAAGGGGTGGGGCTCCGGGAATTGTAGTGATTGGACTTTTTAAAAAAGTTTAGACAAAATGTGTGTCCTCTGGTAGTTAGGACGGTATTAAGCCAATGGATCAAACATGAGATGTTTAACCCTTGTGCTATCCTAGGCACTTAACCTTTTTTCTTCAATGATTTGTGATCTTCACTGGTGTCCATGGATTACATGAAATCTTTCCACCTTTATCCACCTTTGTCATGGTAGGGAGAACGCGTCAATGGAAGGGTGGGGTCATCTAAGATAGCACAAGGGTTAATGCATCAAGCAGCTGTTGATCAAATAAAACAGTAAAGCCTCATGGATGCCAGATCTGAATGAGATCCAGATGTAGAACTCAGCGCTTCAGAAAAAGTAAGAAGCAATCCTAGTTTACCAAATGGCAACCTTTGGTTCCCTGTAGGAGCGTTTGGCATCCAACACCTTCAGACGAGTTCTGCAGAACTCTTTCCCACAGAGAGATGTAAACGGGTGTGTGACGAGTCAGATTTATTCTTCACAAACGGACACGTTTCACAACAGCTAATATTCATCGCAGAAATCATCCACACGTCACATCAGGCAGAAATGACACCAATATGTTCCTTTAAATATTCTTTTACCATCAAAGCTTTGGGTGTTTTTCCAAACAAAAAGCAGCAGCAAAGCAAAACACGTTCTTTTTTTCCGTTCATCCAAGATGAACAATCTCTCTTTGTAGCACCAGACAGAGTACAACATAAGTCCAAGAATGGCTTCCAAATAAAAGAACCAATTGAAAATACAGAGTATGAAATCCCCCACAGCTCGGAGGTAAATTAGGAAACGAGGAGAACGATTCAAAAAGGCACTTCTGTCTGACGATGATCAGATGCAGCAGTTCTCCAGCAGAGGGAGCTGCAGATTTGCTTTCGACAGTTCAGGAAGTTTCTGGAAACATGAAGCTAAAACAGTCAGAGCTAACTTTTTTTCTTTTGTCAATGAAGATGCTGTTTTCATCAAACACAGATCAACTTTTCTGAGGCAGCCGGATCAGTCCGTCTTCAGTGTTGGCGGGTCGTCCGGTGAAACTTCTGGATTCTTTCTAGGGAAGCGGGAGTTTCAGAGGTTTTCAGATGAACCCTTGTGCTATCCTATGGGGTCCAGATGACCCCACCCTTACATTGACGTGTTATCCTTACTATGATAAAGGTGGAGAGGATTTCATGTAATCCATGGACACCAGTGAAGATCACATATCATTGAAGAAAAAGGTTCAGCGCACTGTCTAGTGGGTCTAGATGACCCCACTCCCAATGTTAAAGCACAAGGGTTACATGAACTGGACCTGCAGGTGAAAGCTCAAGAGGGTTTTTTTAATCAAACAAAATATAAAAGTTACATCTATATAAAATTCCAATAGTAAAAAAATATGTATATATTTTTTAAAGTATATTTTGTATCTTAAAACTACATTTTATTAAAAGTAAATATGAAAATGGGAGTTTAATCCAGATTCTGGTTGGATTTGTAGAAAACAGCATCTTCTGGAGAATTTTCTAAAAAGCTATGGTAGCAGGAGAGGATGGGAAGTGTCCTTAATATCTGTTTTTTTCCCCCGCATGATCCTGAAAGGCCTTTCAGGGTTCAGGGAGCTGCTCTTGCTTTCTCGCCGTCTGGATAGCGGTGAGGCCTGCGTGTGATGGGTGGGGTCCGCTGTGTGCTTGTGGAATAGCAAACTAAAGGAACAGATTTGTAAACAGTAAAGACACAAAGTGTTGAGGTGAGCGCTCGTGTTGGCGCCCCACTGTGAAGGCCTGTTTGAAGGTCAGAGTGTGCAGGGGTAGATCCGCGTCATCTCCAGCCCTTCCCTCTGGGGGGGCGCTGCAGTTTCCCCGCTCTGTCAAAGTTGAAGCCCCCGGAGTGGGTTGTAAACATTTTCTCAGGCCGTTTGTGTTTGTTAAACCGTGGAGGCTCTTTGTGATGACTCTCATTCCGCTTGGCGGTGCTGTTAAGGCGCTTCGGGTCTCAGTGTTTACAGACATTTCCACACAAACATGCTGGAAAAGAAAGGAGAGAAAAAACACACTTGGATGGAGTTCAATTTGTCATGGAGGATCTTGCGTTCTTGAGAAGGATTGTACCTGCAGTCGTCGAGTCCCGCGCTGATCACAAACTTGTCATCGTGGGAGAAGCGGATGTTGGTCACATGAGGCGAGTGGCCGAGGTAACGCCTGTGTTTGGCCTGAAATCAGAAATTCTTTGGTATCACACTTAAATTTTAGTAAGATGACTGTCAGCTTAGGATTTGAACTGCAGACCTACCAACACACAGTTGGTGTTTACAGACCCACCACAAAGAAAAGCGTGTTTTGGTGTTTTTAACATGTTCCTCATGGAGAACAAATATTAAGAAAATTAAGCTTCAAATTCCCTTTGTGAGTATTTCTTTATTCAAACCGCTGTGCGAAAAAAACTCAGAGGTGAATTTCTAATAAACTACTGCCGCTCTGCAGAAACAACGTCCTAGAGAAGAACACAGGTTTGTGGATTTTGGCTAAAACCAGCATAATCCTAATGAAAAGACCACTGGGAACGCTTTAACAACAGATCAGAAGATGATCGGATCACTTTGGTCGGATCTACGATTCCAAGCCATGGAAATTTCCCAGAAGTCTCAGCGAAAAACTATTGTGTGTCAATGCTCACCAAATATTGACCACAATGCATTGCGTTTAACCCTTGTGCTATCTTAGATGACACCACCCCCCTTGCATTGACGTGTTATTCCTACCATGACAAAGGTGGATAAAGCTGGAAAGATTTCATATAATCCATGGACACCAGTGAAGATCACAAATCATTGAAGAAAAAAAGTTCAGCGCACTGTCTAGTGGGTCTAGATGACCCAACTCCCAATGTTAAAGTGCCTAGGATACCACAAGGGTTACATAATAAAAGTAGGGAGTTATTATTTTAAAATTCAGGATGCTCCCACACTATATAGTCTTTTAGATGTTAGGGACTAGAGAGGGAATTTGGACATAATCCAAGTGTTATGAAATGTGACGTAATGGCCGTCGTGTCAGGCTAAATTGCTGATGCTGTCTGGGAGGAAGCTTTAGAGGACCGGACTGGGCGGACCTGCTCTAGTGTAATGGTGCCTTTCAGCTTATAGTGACATTCATGCTGAGATTTTCCCCTTCTTGTGGTTTTAATCCTAAATACAATTATTTTCTAGGTTTTTGCAAAAGCAATTTAAAAAAAAAAAAAAAAAAAAGGAGGTGCTCTTTATTTAAGAATCTTATTATATAATTATTTAAGGTTACCAAATATCCGAGCAGTTTCAACAATGGTGAGAAACGTACAAACTTCTCTGTGCACGGAAAGTCAAAGAGTTTGACCAATCCAAAGTCGTCTCCGGTTACGATGTTCTGGCCGGCGTGGGACACGCATGCGCAGGTCACATCAGTTTTTTCTGCGTTACGTGGCCAAATTCCCCAAACTTCATCTCCCAGAATGCTGTGCACACAAACAGAAATCACAGTCACAGCACTGAACTGGACCAACAGACGCGATCAGTAATGACTCGGACTCAGAGATCAAACTGTTACCTGGTCCACGTGGCCCAGGTGATCCTGTCAATGGCCCCCTGATCGCTGATCAGCTTCCCTGAAGGAACCTCAAACACCTGCCGCTTGTAGGCTCCTGTGGACACCTGAGCGCACAGAACTCTGTCAGCGTGGGCCACAACTGTGACCTCCGGCAGACCCGACACCTCACAGAACCAGAGTGAACCCTGTTCTGTTTGGTAGATTTAAGATCATGAATATGAGAAATAATTAGAAAAACATATGTGTGACATAATCACTGCCTCCTGATTGGTTGGAGACCTTGTCAATCAATCTCTTCACTGCAGATTCTCCTGTACAGAAACATGCAGCTCTCCAAATCGACACGTCTTCCATCACTATCAGATCTTTGTTTTAGTCTATAGAAATATTTTTCTATGAAGGTTTGAACTTTGAGTTTTTAAACAAGAGAGAACAAGGGAACGCTGTGTTTTAATGATTAAAAACACAAACAAGGAGTTTAGGAAATAGAATGAATATGGTGGTGAATTATTACTACCACATAAAATTGTAAATCCATTTGCACTAGATTCTGTGTAATTTAATTCTGATACTATGGATCTAACCTTTGACAACACAAAGTGCTGAAACCCCACCTAAGCGAATGCTGAGTCATTTTTCAGGCCCAGGAGTACATGTGACAGGAAAGCGGCATTTAGTGTGTGTGTGTGTGTGTGAAGAAATGCCGGTGTGTGTTGTGTACTTGTATGTAGGAGCTGTCTGCAGAGAAGTCCAGCTGCAGGATGAAGGCCGGGATGTCGCTGCAGTAAACCAGCCGGGTCAAACTCGGGCCTGCGCTCATGTCGTACACATCCACCGTGTTCTCCACAGAACCCACCGCCATCAACCGCTGGTCTGGACTGAAGCTGCACACAAAGCCAGATATGGATACTGTCACTCCATCCATCCACCCACCTAAAACCCCCCCTTGGGCTCATAACAGACTGCTGACCTGTAGCTGGGATAGGCTCCAGCGCCTATCCCAGCTACAGGTCAGCAGTCTGTTGTGAGGCCACACACACACATTCACAGCTAGGGACACTATAGAGACATCAATGAACCTATGAAGGATGTTTTTGGACAGTGGAATGGCCTGGAGTGTCCAGAGAAAACCCACTTAAGCATGAGGAGAACATTCAAAGTCCACACAGAGACGTCCCAGTCGGGATTCAAACTAGGGCCTTTTCGCTGGGAGGCAAGGGCGCTAGCCACTCCCCCGCCGTGCCGCCCTTCTCATCACTCCTCCTGGTGATTTTTCTTCACTTCAGTTAAACCGAGACACGTCAGTGCTTTCCCTCTCAGCCGTCTCCTACCGGATGTCCTGAAGGGCGACGCTTCGATCCCGTTTTTTCGTCCACATCTTGAGAGAGTTGGCGAGGAGGATGAGAAACTCGCCGTTCTTCATCCCTACTGCCAGCATTTCTCCATCGGCGCTGTAGCTGGCGCAGCGGGCAGGATGACCAACACACACTTTGTTCAGCAGTTTCTGAGCAGAGCAACAGAAAAGGTGGTTTTGTTGTTTTTCCGTTTCGTTTACTTTCAACAGTTGTGTTGTTGAGTTCACCAGATTGTTTTCTCTCTGTCTAAAATAGTTGGAACTAGCTGAAGTTGCATTTTCTTCTCCCTCAGATCCCATCAGAGACTGCGGTCTGATGGAAGAGATCAGAGGCGATGGGAGCAGATGAGGCTGCAACACCGTCATACCTTGTCGGCGAGGTCCCACAGCCTGATGGTGGCGTCGTTGCTGGCGGTGACGCAGAGGTCTTTGGCGGGATGAGCAGCCAGACCCCAGATTCCTCCGGGGGCGTGGCTGTCCAGGAGCAGATTGGAAGCCGCGTTCTTCTCCCCCACTTCGATGATCTCCCCGTCCTTTGTCCCTACCAGGATCTTACCCTGAACGGATGAAGAGGTGTGGGTGAACTGAGACGCCTCATGAAGGTGGAGGAGGAAGATGAGCGGCCTCACCTTGCTTCTGCAGACGGATCGTACGCACTCCACCTGCTGACCCGTCTCTAGCTGGAACGCTCGGCAGCGCTTCATCTCCTGGTCCCAGAGCTTCACCGCACCGCCTTCCTTGGTCCTGATGAACAAACACACAAACATCACATCCCTGATGATAAAAAACCCACAACCATTAGACAAGAGAAACATCTGGAAGCTGCAGTTCGTCACAAGGCCTCCAGACTTATGGATGCCTCACTCACGGCCGCTCTTTTCCTCCGGTGACGATGAGGCCGTCTCTCAGGGTGGTGTACATGGCGAACACCGGGCCTGTGTGAGCCTTTGCCACCACCCTCAGCAGGTAATGATCCTTCCACACGTACACGTCCCCGTTGATGGCTCCTGTGAACGTCAGGTTGTTCTAGAATGGAGCGGAGACCCAAACCCAACTGTTAATCTGACCCGCTTCCCCAATACAGACACTCAACTTCTTCCTTGTCCTCAAATGACATCTTTGCTTTTAAAAAAATGCCGCTGCCAACAATCAGTGTTTGCTTCATTTCAGTGCAGTTATGTTGAAGGTAGTAGTTTTTCTCTAAGTTTAGCATAATTTGTGATAATGTAATCTGTTTGTTAAAATAAACTCAAGATAATCTGGTTTACTAGAATGAGATGGACTGAAATAATCTTGAATTATTTGGCCCACAACAACTGCAAATTTTATTTATTTTTCTGATTTCTTTGATAAAGACCCACCCTGATGAAAGGAGTGTTTTTGGTGTTTTTAACATGTCCTTGTGGCGTTTTTCTGATGATGGAGGACATGCATAAATTAAACTTAAAGTAGCATTTCTGAGTATTTCTTTATTTAAATGATTATGAATCAGGAGCAGACGAAAAACATGCAGTTTAAAAAAGATTTTATTTATTACATAGAAAATACATTGGGCGCGGCCACAAGCTCCCTGCACCACTCCATTCTGATGCATCTATTTGTAGACAACTAGATCCGTGCACATCTTTATTTTCTTCGTCTGAGCTGGAATCTGGCTCAAAACTGTACGACTGGATGGCTCCAGTCTTGCTCGGCATTTTTGTTGCACTGGAGAGCCTGTAAATGGAGAGCAGGGGAAGGGGCAGCCAAACCTGCCAATAGTCTCACCCATAACTCAGAGGCGAACTTCTAATTAACTACTGCTATGTTCTAGAATACATCATAACTTTATTGATTTTGGCAAAAAACGGCATCATCATGATTATCCCTTGTGCTATCTTAGATGACCCCACCCTTACATTGACATGTTCTCCCTACCATGATAAAGGTGGATAAAGGTGGAAAGATTTCATGTAATCCATGGACACCAGTGAGGTTCAGAAATCATTGAAGAAAAAAGGTTCAGAGGACTGTCTAGTGGGTCTAGATGACCCAACTCCCAATGTTAAAGTGCCTAGGATAGCACAAGGGTTAAAACACCACTGGGAACGCTTTTACAACAGATCAAAAGATGAGCAAAGTGCAACTTTAAAGTGAAGCTTTGGTGCAAATTCAATTCTATGCTGGGTTTCTGATCTTCAGTCTGAGCCAATACCTTATGTTCTCACTTTCCTCACAGCCAATCCCAATCAAATTCCTGCCTTTAAATTTATTAAAATTTGTTTCTCTACATCCCAGACATTTTGCCAGCCCACCTCTACCCCGTTCTCCTGGCTCTTCGATTTGGCGCAGTCTGGCCTCAACCACCGTAAGCGTCTGGGCTCTGGGCTGGGGTCTCTTCACAGGGTCAGGACCGATGACCATACTTCAATATAAAATCTTTCAATCCCATTTTCAAGAGCTCTCCTTATGGAAATGATAATTCCTGCCTTTGCCAGGCTCCCAAACTACTTCAGATTAAATCTGATTCTCTTACATATTCACTCATTTTTTAAATTTTCATTCCAAAAACAATCACACTATAATTATTTAGAATAAGTTTTTTTAAATACCGTAACTAAACTCAAAAAAAAAATATATATATATATATATATATATATATATATATATATATAGAAAATCACTTTTTTGTCCAACAGCAAAATTAATCTTTTCCTGGAATCCATTTTGTGTTTTGTGAGTAAAGATCAATATGAATGAATGGATTGCTTTTACAAATCCAGTTAGTGGAAAATCTGAAAAGTTTCTGTGGACTCACGGCTCCATAGGCGATGGACAGCATGGTCTGCATCCTGCCGTCTTCCACTGTGCCCACCACACCCTTCTTGTGCATTAGTGCTCCACCAGCCAACGTCCAAAACTTTACGTGTTTGATTCCCACAGACACAAACTGAGAGTCCGAATCCGGCCGAAATTCCACCACAAAGATCCGGTCTGGGTGTCCCGCTCTGCTGCAAACTTTGGATCCTGCAGAGAAAATCTCCTTAGTCACAGATGTTTAGACCCCAACACATCCGAATGCTGTCCGTTTCCTTAAAAAGACAGCGTCACACATGTAAACATCAGCATCAACATCAGGCTGACCCTCCTGCCAACGCCACACGTTGATGGTGTGTTCGGGGTCCACTCCAACTGACAGCAGCAGCTTCCCTGTGGCGCTGAAGTTTACGTAGCCAACAGCTTTGGCGTGCGGACAGCGGAGGATAGACAGGGTCTGCTTGCTCATGGCGTCCCACACATGGATAGAGGGAGTCGTCCCTGCATGAAGATGAGCTCTACTTTAGATTTTCATGGAGAAACTTCACACAAAGGACAACAAAAGAATTTTTGAGGGCCATTTATCCATCAACTGTCCTATCAGCTTCTATGGATAATCCCTGTAACCCTTGTGCTATCCTAGGCACTTTAACATTGGGAGTGGGGTCATCTAGACCCACTAGACAGTGCTCTGAACCTTTTTTCTTCAATGATTTGTGATCTTCACTGGTGTCCATGGATTACATGAAATCTTTCCACCTTTATCCACCTTTGTCATGGTAGGGAGAACACGTCAATGTGAGGGTGGTGTCATCTAAGATAGCACAAGGGTCAAAGGCTGTGTCACACAGCCACTACCTACATTTTTGCACATATTACACGGAGGAAAACTGGTCATGAATGAATATACGTGGAAAAAGTAACAAAAGTGGTGGACTTTACATGAATTTTTCACAGATGAATCACAAATGAACCACATTAAAATTCACAGAAGAAGTACAAATAAACCATGCAAAGAACATGTAAATCAACGTAGAACATGACCTGTTTGTGATTATTCCTCTGCTTATATACAATTTATTAGTGATTCATGATTCATTAGTGATTTAGGGCAGCTGTGGTGCAGTGGAAGGGAGGTCGACCTCCGATTGGAAGATTGCAGGTTCAATTTCCGCCTTGTCCTTGTGCAAGACACTGAACCCCACCTTGCCTTTGGTGGAGGGTTGGCGCCAGTGTTCGCCAGCGGAGCCACCATCATTGTGTGAATATGCGTGTGTGAAAGGGTAAATGGGTTTGTGGCTTTGGGCGTTTGAGGATGATAGAAAAGCACTATGCAAGTATACGACATTTACCATTGGTCAAAAACGTAATTTCAACGTAATATGTGCACCGTACATGCGATATAAAAGTTATACATCGGTGGTAGATACGTGAAAAGTCCATTAGAAATACTTGAAATGGTCGTTGAAAGCCACAAATTTGCATATGAATCCTGCAAAAATAAGGATTTCTTTAAGGAACGTGTATGATAATGAAATAGAGTCTCAGAAATGTGTGTATCAAATATGATATGAATGGTTACAGGGTTAAGAAACAAAAGAACATACCGATCTGTCCCGTCGCTATGATGTTCTTAAATTTAGGGTGCTGGTTGACCGTCAGACACAGGATGTCATCTGTGTGCTCCAGGTAGAAACTCTGAGTTCCTGCAAAACACAAATGCATCATTTTATCTGGAGAGTTGCAGGTTTGAGTATTCCTGTATCTCTTTAAGGTTTTGGTTACCAGTGGTTAGACTGTGGACGATGGCAGTAGCAGCAGTGTGGAAGACGATGTCAGATCCTTCGTTCAGGTAGTGCAGGTTGTTCCGACAGTCGAAGCCCCGGAAACCAAACACATGATCCAGCACCAGGTCCTGCAGTCAGAGGAAGACAATGAAACGGGACGAAGACGAGATGGGGAGACAGTTGAAGAACACAACAGGCAGACAGACCTCCACCACCCTCTTCTTTTTGGTCACGTTGTTCTTTTGGAGCTTCTCAGGTTGTGGGGCTGCTCGGCTCACAGGAGGCCTGAAAAACCAAAACGTGTCAAATATTTCAAGTAATAAAATGATCCAGACACAAAGAACTAATGTGATTATTTTTAATTTTAGACAGATAAAAAAACAGCTGGGGGGCAAAAAAAATATTTAGTCAGCCACTAATTGCTCACCAACTTAAAAACACGAGAGAGGCCTGTAATTTTCATCATAGGTAAACCTCAACTATAAGAGACAAAATGAGATAAGAAATCCAGAAAATTACATTGTCTGATTTTTAAAGAATTTATTTGTAAATGATGGTGGAAAATAATTTTTTGATCAATAACGAACAAGCAAGGTTTCTGGCTCTCACAGACCTGTAACTTCTTCTGTAAGAGGATCCTCTGTCCTCCACTTGTTACCTGTATTTATGGCTCCTGTTTGAACTGGTTCTCTATATAAAAGACACCTGTCCACAACCTCAAACAGTCACACTCCAAACTCCACTATGGCAGAGACCAAAGAGCTGTCTAAGGACACCAGAAAACAAATTGTTGACCTACACCAGACTGGGAAGACTGAATCTGCAATAGGTTAGCAGGTTGGTGTGAAGAAATCAACTGTGGGAGCAATTATTAGGAAATAGAAGACATACAAGACCACTGAATCTCCCTCCATCTGGGGCTTCCAGCAAGATCTCACCCTGTGGTGTCAAAATGATCACAAGAACAGAGAGTAAAAATCCCAGAGCCACACGGGGGGATCTAGTGAATGACTTGAAGAGAGCTGGTACCAAAGTAACAAAGGATACCATAACACACTACGCCACCAGGGACTCAAATCCTCCAGTGGCAGACGTGTCCCCCTGCTAAAGCCAGTACATGTACAGGCCCGTCTAAATGTTACTAAAGAGCATTTGGATGATCCAGAAGAGGATAGGGAGAATGTCCTATGGTCCAATGAAACCAAAATAGAACTTTTTGGTAAGAGCTCTACTCGTCATGTTTGGAGCAGAAAGAATGCTAAGTTGCATCCAAAGAACACCATACCTACTGTAAAGCATGGGGGTGGAGACATCATGCTTTGGGTCTGTTTTTCAGCAAAGGGACCAGATTGACTGATCCGCCCGCGTGGGCCATGTATCGTCAGATTTTGAGTAAAAATCTCTTTCCATCATCAAAGGCATTGAAGATGAAACATGACTGGGATCTTCAGCAAGACCACGATCCCAAACACACTGATCAGGTAACAGAGGAGTGGCTTTATAAGAAGCATTTCAAGGTCCAGGAGTGATCTAGCCAGTCTCCAGATCTATACCCTGTAGAAAATCTTTAGAAGGAGTTGAAATTCTGCAGCAACAGCCCCAAAACATCACTGCTCTAGAGGAGATCTGTATGGAGGAATGGGCCAAAATACCACCAGCAGTCTGTGAAGACTTACAGAAAACATTTCACTCCTGTCATTGCCAACAAAGGGGAATATAACAAAGTATTGAATTGTACTTTTGTTATGACCAAATACATATTTCCCAGCATAATTTATAATAAAATCTTTAAAAATTAATGTTTTGCTTGCACAATTGGTGGCTGACGAAATACCTTTTTTTCAAAATACTTTTATAATTCAGATTTCCTGTGCTGTTTTGCCTGAATTAAAAGTACACCAGAGGGACAGAACCGAGGTGCAGAACTTTAAAAGACTCACCCGGAAATCTCACAAACACAAAGGTTGTGAGAACGTGACTGCAGCATCTGCAGCTCCATGACACCAAAAGGACGCCATTTTACATTCTTCCACATTTGAAAGAACCACTGATTGTATATGAGAACTGGACTGAGTGAATGTGACGTCACCCAAAGAAAATGGCGTACTTCGGGCTATAACGTAACAAACTCAATTCAGTCACCATTTTTATGTGATACGGACATCGCCATGTTGGAGACATACGTCAGTAAGCAGTAATTGTTCAAAGTGGGTCTGAGTCAGCGTTTCTATGGCAACCACTCTTTCCACTTAGGAGTGAGCTTGTTGGAAGGCCGCACCCCTACCACTTGATGGCGCCCAACACAAAATCTATCAAACAATTAGAACATTCACTGTGAGGCCACATACCTTTATTTCATACACCTCATAGGTCCATTTATAACTAGAATAACAAGTGTGATTTTTGTGGGGTATCTGAAACTCTTGCACATCTGGTCATTCCGTGTAACAGGCTAAGGGGTTTGTTTACAGTTTTGAAAAATTGGTGTCACAGGCTAGGGGAGGTTTTTTCCTTCCAATTGTTTGTTTTTGGTCTTAAGTATACTGTCCGCATGAAGCACGTACATACCATTCTTAATTTCATTTTTGCAATGCCTACACTTGTAATTTGGTTAACAAGAAAGAATAGTTTACTGTTGGTTGTCTGCAGCTCTTACTAAACTAGATTTAGGTTTACCAAAAAAAAAAACAATGTTGATTTTGTAACAAAAACACGAAAATATCTCAGAATGTGCTGTAAGACAACAATTACATTCGAGGGGTTCTGTGTGATTTAAACATCATTTTGCAGATTGTGTAAATGCTATGTCTATGTCTAAAGTGAAAAACACAAAACAAAAACAAAACAAAAGCTAAAAAAAATGCTGGAAATAGGTGAAGAATAGTTAGTGAAAATACAGAGACGTAAAACGCGAGATGTTGGTAAAGACAAAAATATGAGTTCCTGTCTGTGCATAAGACTTGTTCCATGTTTTCCATCTGCATGTGCATACCTCTCCTCAGCATTCATCTCCTTCTGCTGTTGGTGGGGTTTGTTCCCCCTCATCTCTCTCATGCTGGTGGTGCTCATCTTGGTGACGTAGTCTACGATCTTTTCTCGGGCAACATCGCTGTCGTACCCTGTAAACGCAGAATCCCATCAGCTTTCTTTGGCCTATGACTTAGCATTATGACCACACAAGAGTGCCACGCATCTAAAACTGTTGGGAACTCAAAAGGAAACTTTATTTTCCTATAATCCTTGTCCTTGAGAAGTCAGAGTCGGCTTCTTCGCATCCCGGACAAGCCCCAATTTATCAACCGGCTCATTAAAAATACTTAAAAAAAAAAAAGGAAAACTGGGAAAAGTAAAGATAATAAAGCTTACTTAAACACAGTATCAATTTTCTGATTCAACTCCAGATACAGTACATTCACGGTTATGGGTGAATAGGAATGTTTAGTGCAGGTTGTTATAAATTAAGCCAAAACCGAATTTGGGAGATTAAAGAAAATGGCTGCAAGAAAGATAAAAGGATTCCCACATTTAGCTACTCTGGAGGAGTAAAGCCAGAAGAGATTATAGGCTCCACCCCCAACCAGGAGCTATGACAGGGGGTAGGTAGATGGGGAACAACAGAAACTGACACTGGCTCATCTGAAAAAAGGCTGGAAGCTGTGTCAACCTGAACAAACAAAAGCCCAAATGCAAAAGAAGATGAGGATGAACGCAGAGTAATGTGCTTTGATATTTTTCGGTACTTCTCATAATGTGTAACCATGACAACAAGAAAGCTTTTTATAGTTATTACCAGCTGATAGGACTTTTCAAAAACCAACTACTGCTTGGACAAAGATTCTCTAATCCAGACAGGACTGAAAAATGTTTCTCTCAGCTTTCACAGGCAGTTTAGACTTCATTAGTAGATGAATGGATGATTCACTGTCAAAAATGTAAAAATGCTGTCAACCCAAATTTCTAGATTAGAAACTATTCTTCAGGGAAGCAAGAAAAAAAACTTAAACACCCTTTTGTTTTCTTTGTACTCATGTGCCAACTTCTCTGTTGCAATCAGACTAATTAAGTGTTCAGTCTCAGAAAATGTCTAAAACCGGAAAAGAAAAGACATCAGCTTTATATAAATGCAAGTGGCTAATGGAAATGTTGCTTATTTTAGAAAACATAATACAGCTATGAAATGTTCTACAACAGGAGACTTTATTGTTATAATAAGAACATGATGAATATTTTCAGAGACTTTCTGCCTAAGATATACAAAGCATGAATTTCTGTTCATTCATTTCAAACACTTGCAAAATGTAGAAAAACCTTAAAAGAAGAAAACATGGATGGATAAAAGTGTAACTCCAATATGATAACCATCATGACATTTTAATTATAAAAAACAAGTATAAAATAGTTTTTATTTGATATTTTTTTATATAATTTTATAAACTAAAATTTAAGTGTATCAGTTTGTCATTTAAAACTAGAAGTTTTTGATCCACCTTTTTAAAGGCAAACTTTAGGTTAGATTTAAGAAATGATTAAAATAAACGTGTGCTTTAGGTTTGATCAGGTATACCCAAATGTTGTTG
This sequence comes from Oryzias latipes, assembly GCF_053564925.1. Lineage (NCBI taxonomy): Eukaryota > Metazoa > Chordata > Actinopteri > Beloniformes > Adrianichthyidae > Oryzias > Oryzias latipes. Next base: position 12,029,000 of record NC_136251.1, read on the forward strand.
TTAATTCATTAAAAGTACAGAGTAAAAAAAACAGAAAGGACTAACCTCCATCTTCCTCCGTGTCATCATCAGACTCCTCGCTGTCCACCAGCGGCTGGTTGTCTCGAAACACAGCTCCTTCCCGCTCTGGGTTGACTCCGCCTCCTCTTTCCCTCTTCCAGATCATCAGGGCCGTGTCGGCTCCGCCCACCGTCAACAGCATAGAGTCGTCGTGAGCCCAGCGCACGTTAGTGACCTGAGCGCAGTGGCCCACGTATCGTTTAAAACGGGCAAACTGACCCTGAGAAGACAAAAAGAACATTCTTAAGACACACGTTTACTTGGGAAGCACTTTGAGATGCTATGAAGCATGAAAAGCGCTATATAAATAAAGTTGAATTTGAATTTGAATTTACTCTTTTCTAGTTCTCTGAGTCCACATCATCAATCTTCCCCCACCATGCTGAACTACTAACTCCCAAAAGATGTTGTTTTGCTTGATTTGCTCAAAGAGTTCAGACCATAGATGTGATCAGAAACACCTGAGCAAGTGATGGTAATTAATGTCTCATAAATGACAAAGTGGTTAGAGTTTCGTACTCTGACGGGGTAGCTGAACAGTTTGAGGAAGCCGAAGTCGTCTCCAGTGGCGAGCAGCGTCCGATCAGCGGTCAGAGACGTTGCGTTGATGTCGGTGATGTCACTGTGTGTCGGCCAGATTCCCTCACAGCTGGACCCCAGAACACACGTCCAGGTGGACCAGCTGATCCGCTCCAGCTACGTACAGACAGACACAATAACACAATACATTCATACAGAACAACAATGATCTCACACATCTCAAAAATATCCATTTTTTTCCTGAAATCTTTTTTTAATTATATCAGAAGAACTGAGGAGTTTTAAGGAAAAAAAAGAATCAGATGCATTTCCACAGAAACATTTTTTTTGAAACTGATTTGATCAGAACTTAAATTGAGATTGTGGTTGCAGAAGTACTTCTGCTGTAATTTTGTTATCTTCGCAAATATTGTTTTTTAAACAGCACATCTGGCGTTTGGGATACCACAGGGCTCAGTAACAGGACCCATCCTGTTTTATCTTACTGTGTACTCTTCTTTTGGGACAGATATCTTCTATCATCTTTATGCAGATGACATTTAGTTGATTTTGTTTTTTTTAGAGGCATTGGTTGCTTAACAGTCTTCATCATTGGACCATTAAAGAGTTGCAACAATCAAACTTTTAATGGTTGAACTCAGACAAGACAGACACACCTCCGAGTTTTTGATGGTTTGTTTTCTTCCTCTGGGAGCTTCAAAGAACAGCAGCTCCTTGGCTCCTGTGTTTACCTGAAGAAGTTTACCTGTAGCACAAAAACCATTTCTCAGGTGAACATAAAAATAAGCAGACAGTATTTTGAAAGGCCACATATTTTTATTTGTAAACAGTAATTTTCTCAGCACCCCATGATTATGATGTTTAATGTTCATTTCAGGATTTTTTTTATTGAGTTTCTTAACCGCTGCCTAAGTAAAGTTACACAGAAAGTTTTTTTATCAGCTCCTGCTGAGAGGACACACCCCCTGAAGTCTGTGTTCATGTAAAATGATGCTTCGTATGCAAATTTCTCTGTTTATCAGTGAATTATAATTTCTAAATAATTAAAATTAAAAGATTAGTGTTTCTTGTCGCTTTGTAAAAATTAGAAAAATCTCTATACATTTAATTCTTACTCTACAATCCTCTGCTCGGCACTTAAGTCAGAAATAATTTAAAATATTTATCACATTTTTCTGAATTCTGTATACGTGATATCATAATCTATATGATAATATGTCCAATGGATCTGCAAATTAAGTGAAAATTCATTTAAGACTATTAGGGACCGCCTTTACATCAAACTGATTGCCAGTAATAGTTACACCTAATGGTGTCAAAATTAAATAGCAAGTTAAATCAAGTGTGTAAATGTTTAAACCACTCAGTGTGACGATATCGAAATGTTTTTTTTAAAAGGCCATCTCTTGTTCAATCTGGATTTCTTTTTATTATCCATTTATACACATTAGCTTGCAATTGAAAAACGATTTATGGCCAGGTTTTGGTCTTAAGACATCCTGGTGTTTGATGAGTAACACGACAAAAAAATTAAGATCAGTACCTCATATTCAAATCCAGTTTAATGCTCTGCAAGCCTTTTTTGGGTTAAATTCCAATCTTTTTTGTCAAATGTCGTAAAAGCTGGAGCAACAGACTCATCTGCCTGACACAGGTGAAGCTGAGGTTTGTAAACTGAAAGCTCTATGCTCCCATAGTGATGTATGCCACATCTCAGGTCAAAATGAAAGAGCAAACCCACAGGGGGCGCCGTATTACCTCGGGTGTCCCAGTCGATGTGCGTGATGTAACTAGACGCTCCTTTGCAGATCCCCACCCTCTTGGTGGTCAGCACGTTGTAGATGTCCACAAAGGTGTCATGTGACGCCACCGCCAGGTATTTACCTGAATCTAAACACACAATTTACACCGATAACAACAGAAAATAAAGCTCTACTTTTGCCTGAAATCACTATAAATGCTCCTCATTTGTGACTCAAGACAATAACGTATTCTTTTCTTTTCATTTTTGAGGCCTCACAGTGGTGATTGCAATCATCAAAGCAGAGTACACTCACTGAGCTATACTTTTTCTAGCCTAACGAAAAGATGTGAGCCGATAAACGTTGGAAAAACTTTATGTTGGCATTACCCTGATGGAGCAAAGACACTCAGATGTACTTTGTTTACCATAAAGCTTTATTTCTGTTCCAACTTAAACACATTCATCCATCAGTGAATGCCCCAACAGTGGAAAAGGACCAAATGGCGGCTGACGTCATCGAATAAAAGAGGAAATGACACAACTTTAAGCAGAAGTTGTTGTTATTTTTCTGTTTGAATACAGTGTTCCCTTCAGTGTTCACTAAATTGAGGTTCACCTATTGCAGCCTCGCTGTTTCACTGATTTTGTTCAGAGTAATGTTGCATGCCTTTTTTTGTTTTGATTTTAAGCACACTGTATTCTCCATCGCCATTGGCTGTAGACCTCGTCAATCAACTTCTCCGTGCCATCTCTCCTGTAGAGAATGCATTCAACTTGTAAAATCTACATAAATCTTTGATCACGATCCAAAGTAGAAAGTATGTAGTGAGGGCTGTTACAACCTCATTGTCTCCTTTTTTGTAAATTACCGTGTACTTTGTTTTGAAGGTTTGAAACAGAAGTTGATGAAGTTTGCGTGATTTAACACAGATCCACTCTTTGCTGAGGACTGGTTTAGTTTGTGTTTTGTTAATTTAATTAGTAAAGTACAAGTCTTTCAATCTTAAAACGACAAACATAGAAGATGGGCTGGGTGTGTAACTTCATGGTTGCCAGTTAAAATAAAGTTTTTTTCAATCGATATGGGGAAGGGTGTACTCTATGTTCTGCTTGATGATGTCTAGGCGCCATTTTGTCTTGGAGGAAGTGTATATCTATGCTTATGCACCTGGGGTGAAGCGGAGGTCAGAAATGGCGTCGCGGCGATGATGGAAACTCAGTAGATCTTCAAGAGTGTCGGCGTTCACCACCAGCACGCCACCGTCGCTCAGGCCAACCGCCAGCACTTTCCCATCGGGAGAGAAGGCACAGCAGCGACCACCTGCAGACCAAGAGACAACCATCAGGGATTTGAAAACCCCAAGTGTGGGATTCAGTAGTATCAAAATGATGCATGTCACAAGTAAAGGAGGGAAAAGAGTGAAAATATGATGATGTTTGGAGTCCAGTTTAGGTACAAACTCTTAACAAAACTTTAAAAGTTCAGGTTCAAACATGTCCGGCTTTTGTTTGTTTTTCTAAGAACCCAAGGACGCCATACATAATAGTGAAAGTAAAAAAGCATTAAAATGTACAGTAAAACGTGTACTTCAAAACAGGCCAAGGATGACAAGTTATGGGGGAAATATGCATAACATCTGCTGCAGAACTGGTGTAATATGTTGGATGGATGGTGTTTGACTAATAATTCTGGCAGCAGAGTTTTGTGGTTTTTGTGGTAAACCAAAAAGAAGGGAGTTCCAGTAATCCAGGGGGAAAGTAACAAAACTGTGCACCAGGACGGCAGTGGAATGAGGATCCCTGTCCTTAACAGCGACAAAAACATGACTGTTTAATTCACAAAATGAGAAGACTCAAGGGCCCACTTCTTTCTCTGACCTCTTTTCAGCTTGCGGACGGCCACCATGCGGTGACTGGTGGAAGTCTCCCACAGTCTCAGGGTTTTATCGTCACTGACAGTGGCACAGATCGGCAGGAGGGGGTGGGGGGCCAGACCCCAAACTTCCCCCTCCATGTGACCCTGCAGACACAAACACAGATAATTTCAAGCACATTGCACCAAAGACCAAGAGGAGATACATATACATATACATTTATATACTATTTGTAAGGGTTAATGGCCGACAAAGTGTGCATTATCACTTTTTAACGCACGCCGTGGAAGCCTGAACCGACCGACGCAAAGCAAAGTGCATTAAAAAGTAATAATGCATACTTCGAAGGCCATTAACCCGCTTAAACCATGGTCACTTAGAAAAGCAAAAAAATATTAGTCATTTTTTAGTCCTTAATTCTTTTTTTTCTGATTTCGATTGCTTTTTTCAAAAAAAGTGGACTATTTGTTATGTCATGGTAACATGACAAGGTGCCGCACCAACGTTGCAGTCATGATTCTGCGGTATAAAGGGATATATATATATATATCTGCTGATCGCCCCGATGGGTTGAATAAAGCATCAGTTCAGAGAGAAAGTTCTCCTCTTACCGCTTGCTTTTTTCCAGATGATGAAGCAAAAGGTTGTTTTAAAGAAGCCGGCGCAGTGATACAAAACATTTAGGATATGTGACCGGAACTTCTTTTTGGGGGGTGCGGTTATCACTGTGCGTTTTTACTTTTTTAATGCACACCCAGCAGGCAATCAGAATCGAGTATTCACCCAGGCCATGGTTTATATTTATGTAAATGTATACACATAAAAAAATGTGTATATCTATCGATCGATCGAAGTGTGTGTACTCATAAAAAATATGAAAATGATCAAGAATATGTTAAAAAGGGATCAGAGCATGAACAGTTTTTCTGACCAATAGAATGATTGAGTAACACAGTGCTTCTCAATTTTTTTTTTACAAGGAAGAAAATATTTAACGCCCCCCCCAACTCCCCCTACACACACACTCGCCGCGGTGACAATATATTAGTTTAGTATCTATAAAAATTGTGTAAGTATACCTAAAATTGTATCTTTTAACTCTTGTGACCCCACCCTTGCATTGACGTGTTCTCCCTAAAATAACAAAGGTGGATAAAGGTGGAGAGGATTTCATGTAATCCATGGACACCAGTGAAGATCACAAATCATTGAAGAAAAAAGGTTCAGAGCACTGTCTAGTGGGTCTAGATGACCCAACTCCCTATGGTAAAGTGCCTAGGATAGCACAAGGTTTACCATTAACAAAAGAAAATAAGCAATATAAATCCACTTTCAACAAATATTAAATTTGAATTTGTAAATATAAAAAATCTCTCATTTATTAATTAAACTAGCAACAAAAATAATTCAATCAATAAATAATATTAAGTGTAAATTGATCTGAAACATGAACACAGCAGTACCAATGTATTTAATGTTTTTAGTTTGAAGAAATAGGTAAAAAACAGTGTGCTGATTTTTTTTTCAAAATGATGGATTATTTATTTATGATCTCATAAAGTTCAGCAGTTTTACTGCATAACCTGCTGTCTTTATGTCAAATACTGACACCAACTAAACCACAGGCAGACAAAGAATACATTTATGGAAAATAAAGACTCGTCATCAAAATGTCAACAACGGTCAATAAAGAATAACATCATTAGCATTAGCTGAGTAATCTAAAGGCACGGGATGATCCTGGTGGGCAGCGCTCCGTGTGCGCCGTTCCACCTTGCAGCATCAGCCCTCTACCCCTCCCCAGGACACAGGAGCAGCTGCAGGGATGGCAGTTCACAGTTTCAGGCTGTTACAAACTCTGTGATAGAACAGATGATCGGAAACCAATAGTGGCGCGGATTTTTTTCCAAGCACTGAGCCGCTGTCACAACCGCCCCCCGTTAAATTTGCGCCCCGGGCAATGGCCATATTACCTGTGCCTAAAACTGCTACTACTGCGTGCTCCCCCTGGCATCGCATAGGGGGGCGCGCCCCACTATTTGAGAAGCACTGGAGTAACAGCTGTTTATTTCTCTGTAGAAGTTTATGGGATTTTGTTTCTTGGAGCCAGCAGGTACTTCCTGTTTGGGACCCCACGGGGGGAGGGGTCACTCAATCCAGTTCTCACATACAGTCAATGGTCAACAGGCTTGAAAATATCAACAAATTGATTTTTTTCCTACCTGCACGAGCAAGGTCATTGGTCCAGTCTTGTCAATTTCTAGAACCTCTCCATTTTTGGTTCCTACCAGGATGTGACCGTGACCCAGAGTGATGGCCCTGATGGATGGGTTGTCCTCCAGTAGCAGGCCTGCTCAAACACACACATGCACACACACAGCTAAGATGTAATGTGTTTTCGAGAGTCATTGTACCACAAGTTTTGGTCAAATTGAGTAGTTTCCTAAATAGAGATCCGATAGTTGTGCACTTTATCAGAGAATGTACTTTTGAACGGGGGTACAATGTCATGTCTCAGAATGATTGCCCTGTTTACTTTGACCAATAATGTAACCTTACAGGAAAAAAGTCAAACATCAAAAAAGCTCTGTGAACCTTTAGAGGCTGGGGAAAGCGCTGCTCTCTTGATGGCGTAGGTCTTCAAACAGCGGTCAAACATGTCGTCCCACAGTGCCACCACACCGTCCTTCCCACCTGTAACGAATCCCTAAAACCAAACAGAAAGGTTTAACAATATCTAGATCTAGGAGTAGCTGTTGGTAGAAAATAGTCTAAAGGTCAAAGCACACAACAATCAATCTAAATCATCTAAAATAATCAACAACCATCTAAAATAGCTTTAAACTACACATAGAAAGTATTAAAATGTAAATATGTTGTGTGTTCAAAGGTGGCTTCTTTGTTTTAGGTATTGAAATAATGGCACTCCCTGGCTCATTAGAGGCCAGCAACCTGGCAACATCACACTTTAGTGTTTACTGTATGGACCAGACGTTTCTGTTAAAAGAGGGCACACAATCAAAATATCAAAATCATCAATTCAACCGTGCAAAATGACACCCATCTGGAACAACCCAGACATCCTCATAAACAAAAAAATTATCCACTTCCCAGCTTGGCAAGCAGGGGGCATAAAACAACTAGAGCACATAATTATTGATAGAAGATTCATAACTCCCCAGGAACTTCAAGACAAACATGGAATATATAACTTCTTGGAATATCAGCAACTTAAATCAATTATTACTAAAAAGTTTAAATACAGAGACAACGATTTAAAGCTACCAGATGTAGTTACCACTCTGATCAATTTCTCAATGAATAAAACTCTCTCCAAAATATACAAACTTTTATGCAATTTAGATAACAATATTTCACTTCCGACAACAAAATGGGATGCGGATTTAAGCATCAGCACAGATGAAAGTTTTTGGTCAGAACTTTGTCTAAACACCTTTAAAATGACAAAAAGTCCAAATCTGCAGCTAATCCATTTCAAAACTCTTCACAGAATTTACTACACTGGACAGAGGATGTTCAAGATGGGTCTCAGTAACTCAGACATTTGTCAGCACTGTGACAGTAATCTACCCGACAATTACATGCATGCACTATGGTTCTGCACGCCTGTCCAGGCTCTCTGGCGGCAGGTATGTGCCGATCTATCAGTCTGGCTTAAGGTTTCAATCACAGCTTCACCGTTACTTTGTGTGCTTGGTGACATGAGTGCCATCGATGTAGAAGGAGGATTAGCATCTATCATTTTCATAACTCTTTGCATTGCTAAAAAAACTATTTTAATAAATTGGAAAAGCAAAAAAAATATAAATTTAAGTCAACACAGAAATCTGCTGCTTGATCATATCAGCTTGGAAAAAATGTCAGCCCAAAGTTCAAGTAACTTCGAAAGAATTCGGTCTCTCTGGTCTCCCATAGCTAACTCCGTGACTTAGGGGGTGGGGGGGGCCTGGTCGTCGCTGCTCCTTGCCCTTCTGCCGTGGGCCGGGGTGGGGGTCGGGGCCTCCGGTGCCTGGCGGGGGTTGTTGGGGGCTCCGTTGGTCGGGGGATCGGGTCCGGCGCCTGGGTGGGGCGGGCTGGGGCGCTGCGTGGTCCTTTGGGCTTGGGTGTGGGGGTGCGTGGTGGGGGGGTGGGGTGGTGGTCTGGCCTGGCTTGGGGGGGTGGTCCCTTTGCCTGTGCTGGGGGGGGTCGGCGGGGGGCGCTGCTGGGGGGGGGGGCCCAGCGGCACTGGATGGGCTTCCCATCTACGCCTGGGGCTGGGATCGGCCCTTCCCTGGCTCTGGGGCGGGACGGGACAACCCTCTTGGGGCCCCCGGTCGCTCTGGGTGTCCTCCGCTTCGGCTGCGGGGTCTGGGGGGGGTGGGGTGGGGGGTCTTGTCGGCCCTGACCTGTGGGGGGGCATTCTGGGGGAGGGGGGGGGTCCACTATTGGTACGGGGCAGGGGGGGTTGACGGGTCGGGGTCTCCGCTGAGGCCATCGGCGGTTTCCCCGGCCGGTTGGCTGCCTCGGTCCCGTCGAGGCCTGACCAGAGCTCTTCTAGGGCCGGCGTTTGGGGGTGGGGGCCTGGGCTTGCTCCGGGGGGGGCCGGCGCTTTCTGGCTCCTCTCTCTCTGTGTGGGGGGGGTGGTGCTGGGCCTGGGGTGTCGGCGCCTCCGGGGGTGGGGCCCCTGGGCTGGGTGGGCCTGGCCCCCTTGCTGGGGGGGGGGCGGGGGACAGCTGTTTGACCACCGGGGGACAGTTTATCAGCTGTCCCCAACTTACCCCCTTCCTCATATAACCTCATAATAGGGTGAGGGGGTGGGGGGCTTAGCCTGCGATGAGCCTTGGGGGGGGGTTTACTAGGCAGTGGCCCCCCTCCTATGGTTGCCGTATGGAGTGGGCCCCCCCTCTTTCGGTTTTATTTGCACCTTAGACATGTAGGGCCCTTGGTAGGGGGGGTGCTTGGACATCACTGCCAGCAAGCAGCGGATGTCCTCCTAGCACCCTACCCGCCAATTTTAACCGCACCTTAGACATTTAGGGCCCCTTGGTGGGGAAGGTGAGGGGACGTCACTGTGAGTAATCAGGAGATGTCCCCTTAGTGCCCTACCCGCCAATTTTAACTGCACCCCCCTTAGTACACACACCCCTCCCCCCTCAATATATACATCCCAACATAAACACACACACATGCACACACACACCATCTCAAACACACATACACGCACACACAATTTGCAAGGAAGGTGGGACCTGGGTCCGTCTGTCCCCTGCCTCTTCCCTGGTGGGGGGTGCGGGCCCTCCTTTGCAACGGCGGCCGTGTCCCCGGGGTGCCGGCTTCCTGGGCCCGGCGGTGCTCTCTCCGCGCGGTGGGGGAGTTCACATTACATCTGAGCCGGGGGTGTCTGGTCCCTGGGGGGTGGGTTCTGGTCCTTGCTCCTGAGTGCTGGGCCCCGCCAAATTTCCAACTGTGGCCGAGCCTGGTCGGGCCATATTTATAACACCCCTTGTGGGCCCTCTTTTTTTCCCCGGGGTTCCCCCCTCCTGGGCGGGGGCGGCGGGCCCCCTGCCTCGCTCCTCCCTGGACCAACCGTGGGCCGGGCGGATGGTTGCCTGGAGTGCGGAGCGGGTCTCCCTTGGGGGGTCCTGGCTCGTACCTGGGGTTGGGGCGGGGGGATGCCCGGAACTCCTGGGTGGTGGTGGGGTGCTCGTTTGGGGCTGTGGGCGTCCTTCTCCGGTGGGGCTCTGCGTTGGGTTCTCCCGGCGCGGCGGGGGGGCTGCTCTCCTGGTTGGGCTGGGGCGGCGCTCTCTTTCCCTCCGTGCTTCCCTGGCCTCTGGCTCTGGGGGCCTTGCGGCGGCCCTGCTGGCCCTGGCCTGGGTGGCGGGCTTGGTCGCCCGGGCGGCGGTTGTTCCCTGCCGGTTCCCGTGTGGCGTTGGGGGGATTCCGGCTGCCGCTGCTGCTGCGGTGGGGGTCTTGGGGTGGGGATGGCTGGGCACTCTCCCTCCTTCTTTTCACGTTCCACCATCCATTTTAGAAGAACATAAAACCTCACCTGAGCACTGGTGTTAGCTCACCTTTGCACTAATAGCTTGCATGACTGAATGACTGAAATATTTCACACTAGTTGGTTATCAGGCATAAGTATGCGTGTGAACACTATCTGTTTTGTGTACATGTCGACAGGTGGACATTTTTGCAGCTAGCAGGTGTGTTTATAACATTTGAGTGTGTGTGTGGACAGGCCCCGCCCTTTTTGTACTGCATTTGAACCTTACCATAATGATTAACAACCAGTAAACTTGTTGCTGTATGCTGCTTCATGGTCTTATCCCCCTTCCCCTCCTATTATCACCCCCTACCCCCCCCTCTCTCTAGCGTCCCTCTCTCTTCTTCCCCTCTTTCCTTTTCCGTCCGGTCCAACACCAAAGATTTTCAGACATGATTGAAATTAATAAAGTTTGGCCTCAATTACAAAAGGGGTTTATTCAGACATACCTTTGGTTTGTCAGAAGATTAATAACCCCTCTTGTTAAAGCAAAATATGTCCAACACAAGAGGCCCTCAGCTCTCGTCTGTCTGCCCAGCTGTTGGACAGGACAAGTTAAAAGAAAAAAAAAAAAAAAAAAAAAGAGGGCACACAAACAGCTGATCGGGGTATCTGTCCTCCTCACCTTGTCTAGGGAGAACATGGCAAACACCGGCCCATCGTGAGCTTTGACCGTTTTCAGCAGCAGCGGCTCCTTCCAGATGTAAACGTCGCCAGTGGCGGCTCCAGAGAAAACCAACGCTTCGTTACGACCATAGCACACAGACATCATGGTCTCGTGCCGACCGGAGCTCCTGAACGCCCCACGCTTGAAGATGAGGCCGCCCCCTGGAGGACAAAAAGAAATGCACTTCCTTACATTCAGCTGACTTGTTCTAAAAAAATTCTTTAGATGAAAATGCAACAAATGTCACTGACCCAACCAGAGGTCAAGAAAGCCTCAAACTTTTGATGTTTGAAGGTTAAATGCATGGTGACATAGTTACAGTTCAAGCTCTGTGTTTCAGTTTTACCTGCATGTTGCCAGAACTTGATGTGTTTAATTCCCACAGTGACCAATTTGTCCATGAGCATGGGGTTACACTTCACCACAAATATCTTCTCCTTATGACCCCTACAGGTTAAGAGAAACAGTTACTGTAAAGTCCAAAACTAAGACAAAAAATACAGTAAAATTATGTACAAGAAAATTTGTTATCGAAAACCAAATGAAAAAAATATAGGATGAAGTGCCAGTGTCACCAGAGTCATCAGAAGAATATCAGACATGGATTCTGTGGTCTTCTTGGTTTTGTGGTAAAATACTTATACCATAAGTCTTTTTTTTAAAGAAAAAATGGTTCTTGCAGCTGCACTGTACGACGGTGATCTTTCTATGTTTTTAACAGTAAACTCTGTTGCAGGATTCATGTTACCGAGCAGTTGCCAGCTTCTCTCCTCTCTTCCAGTCCCACAGGATGATGGAGTGGTCATCATCAAGGCCCACTGAAACCAGACTTTTTCCATCAGCTGAGAGGATGAACAGAAAAAAAGCAGATCATCCTGAAGCCCCCGCTCTTTCACAATAAAGGTTTAAGCAAATTATGTTTAAGTTTAGAAAGCCGGAAGGGTATTTTGGTTTTCAAAGTGGAACTTTAGAGCTTTAGGTTAACTCTATACCAGAGCATCTGAATGTGAAAAATATGTTTGGATGTTTTTGCTCCTCGTACTGACGCAGAGGTACCTGAGAAGTCCAGCGCACACACGCCTCTCTGATGAAAACCTTTCAGCAAGGAGAGACACTTCAGAGTCTGGATGTCCCAAACGTGGATGGCTGGGTCCCTCCCCACCTTCGAAACCAACACGTCAGCTGTCAGTCATTGTGCAGATTGTGTGTGTTTGTGTGTGTGTTCGTCACCTGTCCTGTGGCTGCAAAGTCCTTCAGCGGGTGGATGCTGAGGCTCAGGATGTCGTCGTCGTGGCCCAAGTAGAAGCGCTGACTGTGCAGCTGACGGTTATAGACCACACCTACCGCCGCCACATGAAACAACACCTCGCCACTCTGAGTGTAGAACAGGTTGTTCCTGCAGTCGTAGCCACGATACCTGAGCGGCATAAACAACAACACAGCACAGCAAAAATGATAAAAGGCAATCTGGCATGAACAAAGATGAGAAGAAGCGTTTTGTTTTGGGCTGTAAGATTTTACAGTAATAAAAATGAGTGATGACATTTATTATGATTGTTATAGTTTGATTAAAGGCCCATGCATTCAAAAGCTAAAGTAAAATTGCATTCTTTGTAATGCTTTAAAATTTTATCAACTCGCTGTTCATCCACAAGCTTTTAACCCTTGTGCTATCTTAGATGACCCCACCCTTACATTGACGTGTTCTCCCTACCATGACAAAGGTGGATAAAGGTGGAAAGATTTCATATAATCCATGAAAACCAGTGAAGATCACAAATCATTGAAGAAAAAATGTCCAGAGCACTGTCTAGTGGGTCTAGATGACCCAACTCCCAATGTTAAAGTGCCTAGGATAGCACAAGGTTTACAGAGCCTTTTTATTGGCTACTTTTCCACTTGTTTTCAGTCGATTCTGGTCATTTTCCCAGGAATTTGTTGTCATGTTCAACTCTGCGGCTCCCACAGTCTTCAGTCTTCAATACCCTTAATGACTCTCACTTTTACAACTGTGACGTGTTAGCATGAAGAACAAGTTACCCGTGAACAAACCGCAGTCGGAGGCCCTGCTCCGGTCCCTTCTGTCTCTTTAGAGATCCAACCTGCTGCTTCTTCTCTCTGCTCTGCTGCCTGAGCTGAGGCAGGTCCTCCTTATAAACCTGCAGGAGCACCGAGAACAGGCCTCACATTTCACATCCATCCAGGCGCGGCTGAAAGTCTTTTGATACCAATAATAATCATAATCTGCAGTTTATGGGAATTCTTTTCATTCTGACCTGAATGAAAAGATCACACAGAAAAGAAAAAAAGATCCACAAGAAAAAAAAACAACAATCTGTACTGTGTGGATCTTCTGAGTATCTAGCACAGGGGGTTGCAACCTTTAAAAGTAAAAGAGCCATTTGGACCTGTTTTTTATTGATCAAATCCCAATGGGAGCAACAAAGTATTTTTTTACCCTTTTAGAAATGTTGATATTGTTTTGCATTTCTTACATTGTTACTTTTACATTAAATATACATAGTTTTTTGTTTTTTTGTTTTTTTATAAAGAGAAAGAGAAACTAGCATTTTCTCAAAATGTGAAATTCATTTTTTACTTTTGACAAATGCTTGTAGGACTTTCCTTTCAAAAGAAAAGACTTCCTGTGCCAAACGAATTCATGCCAATGTTCTCCTACAAACTGTTTTAAACAACGCAAGACAAAACTTGCTTTTTGCTTTTGGGTCTACTTTTTCCTACTTACTGCTGTTAACCTGAACGTAACATGAATTAAATGGTTGATGATCGAGTAGAAAAACTAAATAAAGATTATGCACATCTTATCAACTCCCCTCTGGACAGCTACTAGCAATTGTTGTGCAGTATAAGATAACATGTGCTTTAAACTCATCAAATGACCTAAGCAATCAGAAAAGATCGAACTTTTTAACAAAGTTTGCTTAGTATTTGAAAAAGATTTTATTCTGGAGGAGGCGCAGAGCAAAGGTGGCCTTTTGATTTCATCAGCGGTATGTAAAAACCTTTTAATATCTTACATCAGCCATTAATTTGTAAACTTAACTAATCTAAATCAAATCAATGGTTTTTTAGTAACCCTGACTTTTAAAAATTACTAGTATTTTATTTTCTTAAGCCAAGGAGGGGTAAGAGGGACACACGTGGCTCTGGAGCCTTAGGTTGCAGACCCCTGATCAAGCATTTGTTTTTTTGAACATTTTCTGATTTTATTTTTGAACAGATACTTTTGACAGTTTTATCTTTGCAGGATTGTGAGTCATTCATGGTGTTTGCATGCATACCACGTTTTGCATAAAAAACAAGTGTTGGGGTGACATGAATGTCCCAGATCACATAAAGTAAAGCCCACAGACTGCATGGATAATCTGAAGTCACTAACCTGAGGTGTGAATTCCTCTGACCTTACAGTGCAAGTTCACACCTGGTTCTGGCTCATAGGTTTCCTTCTCTGTGAGAATTGATTTCAGATTTTTGTCTAACTTTAATGCAAAGCTGCTTTAGAACCAAAAGACTAGGTTGCTGTCGTCATCTCAGTCATCCAGGTCATGATAAAATGAAAAGTTCTAAAAAATTTAACTGGACAAAACCTCTGGTTTGAAGACGTGTAGTCTCTCCTCATATCGGCTTCTTCGCTTCTGACCATCGGGTGTGAACACCAGTCGGTCAGACCTGAAGAAGCCGCTCAGGTGAGAGGCGAAACGTCTTCAAACCAGAGGTTTTGTCCAGTTGAATTTTTTAGAACTTTTCATTTAACCCAAACACAACCAACTTCTAATACCCATTTTTAAATTTTCTCATTAAATACAGGTATTCTTTTATTTTCTTTGAGTTTGGTGAGATTTTTTTAAAACTTTCTGATGATTATGAATCTTATTTGTCTTTGTTTTTAATATTTCTGACTTTCTTTTGTCTTGTAGACTTTGTTTTCCCAGATTAGCAAATTTCTGTGCATCTTCAGTTCTGCAAAACAAAAAATTAAAACATCTCTTAATTCCTGATTGGCGATGGTTAACCTGGTTACTTACAGGAGTTCTTCCAGTTGTTTATTAGCATTTCCTTCTGTGGCTGTTTGCTAGAACTGCTGCTGCCGTAAAATTCAACATGATGCATTTTTTTTTCATTCGATTGTAAAGTGCCTCCTTAAAAATGTTTTGCCTAAATATGGATTTATTGTAGAAGAAAGTAATCCTTCTATCTGACCATTTCCAGCCAAACACATGCACACATTCGTGCACATACACGTGCACTATGAGCTCTATCTGCAAACAGCACATTGCTGCTACTGCCGTCACAGGAGCATCTGGCTGCAGCTGGTTGTGGAGATAAGGCCACGGAAACTACCCCGCTGGTTGATGGAAAGAAAAGCCGGCAGTGGGTTTCCATGGAAACGGGACATCCTGAACAGACGTGCAGGGGCTCACCTGTCTGTCGTAGTTGATCTGCGTTTCCTGCTCGATATCCGAGTCGAGCTCCGGGACGTCGGACGCGTCACTGTCTGACTCCTCGCTGCCGGAGTCGCCATAACTGTCTGAGGAGAAGATGAGATCCAGTTTAGGCTTTTGCATGATCATCTGAAATCTTCTGAACACAAAATGTCCCCTGATTTTAAAAGCATAGGTCTCTTTGGACCCCAGGGGAGTGTTGTTGTGTACAAAATAATATTATTGATCATTTCACATAAAAAAACAACTAACCACATCTTTGCCCATAACTCAATCTTTAAGATGACAATCTTGGGGATTAATAATCTTTGTTGTGTTTGTATTTAAAGTTAAACTCAAATTGCAGTAAAAACTAACTAAATAATTTGCTTCTGAAAATAAAAAAAGAGATGAGAATTTGAAACAGGAAATGAGAAGTTATAAACATAAATCTGCATAAAATTTCTGTTCCTCTACATCAACATCAAATCTTGTGAAAGGAAATCTACATCGAACATCGTCTTTTGATAAAATGTGTCTAAATGAATGTTTTGTGAATGGATAAATTAAAAGGGGAATCCTGACAGGTGGAAGGGGGGGTGTTTCCTCAGGCAGGCCTGCTCTCCACCAGGTTAGTTTTGAAGATGCAGTAAACTCAGACGAGGAGCTATCCAGCTTTAATGAACTATTTCACCTGAATTAAGTCAGGATTTGCCCTTGGCACCTTTTTTAGCAGTCAGTTTGAAAAAAGCTGATGGTACTCAAAATATATAAAGTTTTGAAAGAGTATACTGTAAATGTTGGCCAGGTTTGCTTTAGCCTGCAGCCTCATGGGTTCATCCTAACGATTCTTCAAAACTGAGTAACAGATTGGCATGAAAAAAGACAGAAATGTTTGTAGTATGAATTTCACATTTAAAAAGTGACCAAAGTAGATTTATTTCATTGGATTTTGATAACTTAAAAATAGTTTGATCTCTGAGACATTTATAGTAGATGAAAGCAAACCACCCAGGTTGTAGCCCCAAACTATGATGCCCTATATATCTATATAAAGTGTTCCCTCGCTACATTGAAGTTCCCCTTTCACAGTCACGCCGTCTTCCAATTCTTTTCATTGCTGCTTTGCATACTTATTTTTTTCTGTTTCTTTCTAATTTACAGCGCACTATATACTGCATCCTGATTGGCTGTTGACCTTGTCAATCAATGTCCTCCTTGCCGTGTCTCCTGTACAGAACGTGTTCAGTTTGCCACATCTTGGTTTTCAATTGCTATAATACTAGACTCATTTTTCCAAGAAGGTCTGAATTTTGAGAGAGAAAAGTCTGAAAATGTTCATGTCTGTCGAGCAAAAGTGTAGAAAGTGTGTAGTGTGGAGTTTACAGCCTTAAAACATCTGTAATTCTACTTTGTGGATTTTACCTATGCCGCGTTACTTTTAGACTGTACCACTTGTGATAAATTATTGAACACTCTGTACTATACTTCACAGTTAGGATGAAGTTTTGATGATGGTGCGTCTCACAAACAACTGTCTTTTGGTTTCATCTGTTCACATGATGTGTAACTAGAAGGACTTTGGAATATCCAGACGTTTTAGTTGCAGTTAACTTTGTTTTTCTACTGTTTTGTCTTAGATGGACATCAGGCCACATCTAATGTCTAATTTATGCAGAAAGAAAAGTAACGCTAAAGGGCTCACATACTTTTGCTTGCAACTGTATTTATTCTTTTCTGCAGGCCCTAGGGGGCGTACTTAAAGGGTTAAAGTTAATCTCCATCCTACCTTGAATGTTGATATCCACACCCCCATTCATGACTGATTCTGGGAGAAATCTCCACTGGAAGAGGGCGTGGTCGGCCCCACCCGTGGTCAACACCCACTGTAGGTCATGTGACCAGCGAACGTTAGTCACATGGGCTGAATGGCCAATGTATTTTTTGAATTTGGCACCTTGAAAAAAAACACACAAGTATTTAAGATAAAACTAAAGGGGAGATGGAATATGGCAGCAGGACGAAGTGCAGACCTTTCTTCAGGCAGGGGAAGCGGAACAGCTTCACGAGGCCGAGGTCATCTCCGGTGATGAGCACCGCAGCAGCGTGGTTGGCGCCCACAGCATGGACGGCTGTTGAGTCAGAGTATTTGGGCCAGATACCACTGACCTCAGAGCCCAGGATGCCGCTCCAGGAGGCCCAGAGTTGATTTTTCACCTCCTCCTTACTGACAGGTTTCCCCACTACAGGAGCAAGACGACAAACTTTAAGACTCCACTCCAGGTCTCCAGGTAGAGGCTGTCTTAGTAAATGTGTAAAGAAATCGGGCACAAATGCTTTAGGAGTTTAATCAATGGACAGGGAAAAATTTAAGCTTAAAACACTTGAATTTCCAGTTTTACATTAAAGTCCTGCTCAGATCATCTTTTGATCTATTGTAAAGGCGTCCCCAGTGGTCTTTTTTATTACGATTATGCTGTTTTCACCCAAAATTTAAAAAAAAAACTGTCGATTTCTAGGACATAGTTTCTGCAGACCACCACCTCTGTGTTGTGGGCGGAGCAAACCCATCCCCCCTCCCACTCTCCGTTGCTGAGAGCTCTTTGTTCACAGTCTCTCCCGCTAGCTTACACCCCCTCACACCCTCAACCAACCATTACCAATGCAAAAGGGCAGATAATACTGGAGCTATCCAGTCGTACAGTTTAGAGTCAGATACCATCTGAGATGAGGAAAACAAAGAACGTCATGGCTCTATTTGTCTACAAGTGGATGATCAGAATGGAGCGGTGCAAGAAGATTATTTTCTATGTCATAACTATAATCTTTTTTAAACAGCATTTTTTTTTATCTTCATCTGATTCACAAAGATTTGAATAAAAAAATACTCAAAAATGCTACTTTCACAGCTTTTTATTTTTTTTATGTGTTGTCCATTATCCAAAAAATGCTACAAAAAATGTTAAAAGCACAATTTTATCAGAGTGGAACTTTAAAAAAGACATTAAGGGGTTTTTCTGTTTCATTTTACTGCACTAAAGGTCCGGAAAAACTGGCTTTATTTATAATTCACATGAAAGTGGGAAAAAAATAATAGCCAGGCAGAGCAGATAACAATACCGACAAAGAAAAACTACAGATGAACAGGAAGAAGGCATAAAAACCTGTGAATAAGCTACATTAAAACAATTAAAAGAATAAATAAGAAAACTACAGTGACGACATTGGAGAAGAATCTGAGCAAACGAATGTCTTTAAGCCAAACTCTTCCGTTTTTAACTTTCATTTCAACTTCATTCAAAGATCTCAGCACAGAGTTTGGTTTCTTACGTGGCATTCGGTAGAAGAGGTGTTCTCCGGCTCCATCATTGGTTTGCAGAATCTTTCCGTCCAGAGACCAGTCCATATGTGTGATGAAGCTGGAGGATTTGCTGCATTCTCCAACCTGCAAACAGAGAAACAGCCAAATGAAGTCACAGAACTTTGTAAACTGAAAGTTTTCCGCCTCTTTTTCTCCACCATCATCACCTTTTTGTATCTCTGGGCGACGGCGTAGACATCCACCAGTCCATCGTTGGAGCCAACAGCCAGGTACGCCCCGTCTGGAGAGAATTTCATCTCGTGAATCACTTCCTTCCTGTCCTTGATGTGGACGACCTCTGTCATGTCTCTGAGGAGGACAGTCTTTTAAGTACACCAGCAGGAACAAAGACCTGAAGCTGGTTTGAGTGAACTGTGAGTCACCTGACTCTCAGCACGGTAAAGGAGCCGTCCTTCATGCCAAGAGCCAGCTGGGATCCGTCCATGCTGAACGCCACACTGCGGACTGCTTCCTCCATGTTGCAGCGAGCGATGAGGGCGTGATCCACCAGACTCCACAGCCTGATGCACAAACACACAGCTAGCACTTCGTGCGTGCTCAGTAATACTTCCTTCCCCACAGTAGGACCTATCCTCAACATTTTCAAGACGTTCTTTGACAAACAGAGTTCATGATCCTTATTAAGTAATGCCGTCAGTTGTGCCTTCAAGCCTGGTGTTAAAACAAAATTAACTGGAGCTGTGTCAGTTTAGCAGCTAAACACTAAACCTTAAAGACCAATTCTGATGAATATGGTGTTTCTGGTGTTTTTCATGTGTTCTTGTGGATTTTTTTTTTGATGATGGAGGACATAGATGAAGAATATTAAATAAAAAAAAATTGAATTTATGAGTATATTTCTTTTATTCTTTGTGAAACTTTACACAGTGTGTTTTTTTCTGGTGTAGAATTGGTCTCTTTCACATTGGGGCTAAACCTGCAATGACTGGATTTGGTACGAGCCACCTAGTGGTTAAATGGTTAAGTGATTTGGCTCCACTTGGTTCAGTCTCAAATCAAAGAGGAAAGGAGAGGCATTCCACCTGACTCCCTCGAAAGACAGATGCCCCGCCCATTTGCCAATCAGCTGATTCATCGAATAAATGGTCAAAGAGTTACCAAGAATGTCTGTAACATAGATGTTGCCTATGACATGTCCAGTGTTAAAGGATCTATTAAGAATTAGAATAAGAAAAGAAAATGGTCACATGACATAAGGTTTTATCCACCTGATATGTCTCTTTGACATACAAAGTGTTGAAGTTCATGACAGAATAATAAGTTTTTTTTAATAGGTTGAAGAGGGAAAAAAAACAAATAAGTTAACAAAACTCAATCTGGGAACTTCAAAACTCCTGGAACAGAGGAGATCTTCACGAGCAAAAAGACAGATATTGTCTGTGGAATCAAACCTCAAATTGCTCTAAATTGTGGGAAATCTGTAACGGATCACCTGACAGATCGATCGTCGCTGCCGGTGACAGCCAGAGGTTTTTTGGGGTGAATGTCCAGCGCCCAGAGCTCGCCTTCGCTGTGTCCCTGCATGATGAGCAGGGGCTTGTCTCGCTCTCGAACCATCACCTGTTCCCACACACAAAAACACACATTTGGAATTTTTTAAAATCATAACTACAAAAAAAACATTTCACTGTGGACAAAATGGTACGTTAAAACTTAAATTTTGTTTATTAGATGTCTTTCGTATTTCACTTGTGCACAAATAAAAATACCAAATAATTATAAATAAGAAAAACTTGATTTTTAAATACAGTTTTATACTTAAATATGACACAAAATGCAACATCTGCTGAACATTAAAACCAAAGTGATATTTTTAATGTTTTCCGTCTGATGGCTAATCTCTTCAGCTAAGACTTATTTACACAGATTGACATTGAGTTTGCATGTTCAAATCCTGTCATACAATCTGACACTAGAGAAGCGTGGTAATGAAATGAGTACAAAGATCTTACATTTCGGTATCCTGACTTATTTATTTTTCATCTTTTTGTCTCTTTTTCATCCTCTGGGTTTTACCCTGTCAAGACCTAAGCTCTTGTTTGCCTTTCTTATTTTACGGTCACAGGTCACAGGCCTCAGGTCAGCAGAATCAACTACGGTACTGTGGTAATAAAACTCAAACTGTGATGTCCACACATGTGGACGACAGGTCTTAAGAGGTTCAAATCCATGGTGGTATCTAGGAGGAGAGGAGGTCCTGGAAATGTTTTTTTCTTCCTCAGGATGAAGGCTCAAATAAAAAACACTTTTTTTTCTCTACATTCAATGCAAATCAAACACCGATGGATAAAAAAAAAATCAGCTGCAATTTATATGTCTCAACATTATTTTCAGGTCTAAATATTGACTTTTGCATTGGCTTAAATTGAATTAAGACAGACCGGAAGCATCTTTTGTTTAGTCTTCCTCACCTCGAAGATCTCGCTGTCCTGCGTTCCGGCGAGGATTCGGTCCGCTCGCCAGCACACGCTGCGAATAGACAGACCTGAACACAGAACAGAGGGATGGGAAACCTTCCATGTGCTCGTAAAAAACGGATTCTGTCAGTAAAGTGCAGTAAATGCTGCTTTAGTTAAGACCACAAACATCAGAGATGGAGCTTTCAGAGTTTGTTTCCTCCTTCACTCTCTGCTTAACTGCCAGAAACCAGAATCTAATCAGCCGCGCTGCGCTCGCCAATTAGAGCATCCGCTGCCGCTGAGGGCGAAACCTGAAGACAAATGTTTACTCTAATTTTGTCAAAGTCTTCTGCTTGGACCCTGAGCAGTAGAAACAGCCTGAAGAGGTCATGAGAGGGTTAAGCAAAGATGAGGAAATAATGAGTGGGACTGTCAAGAAGCAAGATTGATAAAAATGACAACGGATTTAGATTGTTTCTGCACAAAGCTCATGCATCACCAGCCTGAGGTTACTTTAGCCCACTTATGTGGAGCATAAGTGGGCTAGTCAATTACTTTCTGAAGTATTTATAAGATCCCCCCCGAGAGTCGAAGAGGTTTGGTCCAAATCTGCATTTCCACAGCTTTCCTTAAAACGTCAACCTGTTATTCCAGCCTGCTTAAATCCTCTCAGTCCCCAAAACGCCACACAATCAGCTTCAGTGACTTCTGCTGACAGCTGCAAATGAATTGAGATCTGGTCCTGAAACACATCAAACCCACCATCCACCTGCTCAGGTCATCCCCTCTCATCTGCCTGCACTCCCAGCATCAGCTCCCCTGAGCCCACTTTTCTACTCACTGCAGTCCCACCCATCCAGAGAAAATGAGACGGCCTACAGGGATGAAGTCTGACACTGGGAGAGTGGAGTGCATTTAACAGCTTGGAACTGAATATCACCAAGACTAAGGAACTCCTCCTGGACTTCCAGCACACACACACACACATCAGTGGCGTGGAGCGAGTGGTGTCCTCCAAGTTCCACATCTTTACAGACCTTCTTGGTCAGCCAACACCTTAGCTCTGGTCAAAAGGGCTGAGCAGCTGATCCACTTCCACAGAGGGCTCAGGAAGCAGCATCTCCACTCGAAGCTGCTGGTGATCTTCCATGGTTCCACCATGGAGACCATGCCAGTTGTGTCAGTGTGGTGCTCCAGCTGCACAGAGGCTGACAGGAGGAGACCGCAGAAGGGGACCAACATCACACAGAAAATATTCATCTGCTTTCCAGAACCAAGAAAAGTTCACAAATGTTCACGTTTGGTGAAAATGCGGTTTCTGTTTGACCTTTCTGCTGTAATTAGCATTAATATTTAGACAAATTATGAAAACCTAAAACATTTTTTTACCGGCACCATTTTTAAAGGAAGAATCAGAGCTGCATCTGGTTTTAGTCCCAAATGTGCTGAAAAAAATCTCCAACAGATTCATATGTGTGAAAACTCCTGTCTGCCTTCTATTTTGAAATCTACTCCCACTTCCAGCAGGAAATCGGTGCAATTCTTTGTACACAAGACCTCTCCTCTTGTGCTGTCAGCAATATTTTTCTGACCAAGTATCTTGTCTAATCAAAGTCCTCAACTTTTTTATGGTGAAAGATTGAACAAAAACACATAAAAACTTCTGAAATGTCACAATTTTTACTGTAAAATAAAAAGTTTACACCTCCTATTTGTCTTCCCAACCATTTCTATCATTAGTCTTCTCTTCATATTTTGAATTTTCTGCTCAGAAAACCTCTTGAGAAGATATCTGAAGAGATTTTAACAAAAGTCCCCACTGAGCTTCTCTGAAACAGACACATCTCTGCCTTCATACAGATTTGACATTTAAGACGTCAGAGAATTGCTCATCAGGTGGAGAAGCCAGACTCCGCTTTACTTTGCTTAAGAAACATTTCACCTGCAGAAAAAAGCAAGCAATTTATTTTAAAATGTCTCTGTAAAAAAATACACTGACTCAAAACATTCACTAGAGAAAGGATTCTTCTCTGAATGACCTATTCCTACTGTTTTTTCTTTTCCATCTGAGTTCTCCATAAGAGCCAATGTGACACGCATGTGCTGGGCTCTCATCCAGAGCGCCTCAGCTCAGACCTTCCCTATTTTCAGGAAGGTTAAACAATTTTCATTCGGAAAACGTCTGTTACTGAAGCCCACTGAAGTCTTCGAAAACATCTTATTTAACCGCCTTATTTAAATATCAATAGTTTACATGTAAGGCAGGAAAATATCCAGACTTCCTTGTGATCGTCTGAAGTCATCCCAAACAGGAATTCTTGATAATTTTAAAGAATTTTTTAAACTGTTTCTATTGGTGTGGGCTGCTTTTCCAAGCCTGACCTTTAAAAAAAAAAGGTTATTATTTCTTTCCCATGTCTGTATAAGTGACGCCCCTGTGAGGTCACATGATCTTGGTACAAAGACTCTTTCTGGGCTCCATGATCATGAGTTACCGAACGTCTGCTTCACTGAGACTGGAAATATAAGCCAGAAAACTCTAGAGGATATTGAAACAAACCCAAACCCCTCCTGTAACACAGGAGCACCGCAGGGAACAGTTCTGGCTCCGTTCCTGTTCACTGTCTACACCCGCAGACTTCATGTCCAACTCAGCATCTTGTCACCTGCAGAAGTTCTCGGATGACTCTGCTGTTGTCGGACCAATCATGGATGACAATGACAGACACTATAGAGAACTGATTCAGAACTTTGTGGACTGGTGCCAGCGGAACTACCTCCAGATTAATGCAGGGAAAACCAAGGAGCTGGTGGTAGACTTTCGCAGGCACACACACTCTACATTTGCACCGGTGAACATCTAAGGAAGGGACATTGAGAGAGTGGATTCATACAAGTACTTGGGTGTTCACCTCAACAATAAACTGGACTGGTCACATAATACAGAAGCACTGTACAACAAAGGACAGAGCAGACTTTATCTGCTGAGGAGACTGAGGTCTTTTGGAGTGCAGGGACCACTCCTAAAGACTTTTTATGACTCTGTGGTGGCATCAGACATCTTTAATGGAGCGGTCAGCTGGTGTAGCGGCATCTCGGCAGCAGACAGGAAGCGGCTGGAGAAGCTGGTGAAGAAGGCCAGCTCTGTTCTGGGGCTGCCTTTGGACACAATTTAGGAGGTGGGAGAGAAGAGGATGGTAGCTAAGCTATCATCCTTGATGGAGAACGAGGCCCACCCCATGTATGAGTCTGTGTCCTCACTGTGCAGCTCCTTCAGCGTCAGACTGAGACATCCTTGGTGTCTGAAGGAGCGACACCGCAGGTTGTTTTTTACCTTCTGCCATCAGACTTTACAACCTTAGCTGCTCCCAGTGAACCACGTTAAACAACATCATGGGCTCTGTCTTATTTATCTTACCCTGTGCAATAACTGATTATATGGTCATCCTGTGCAATGTCTTTGGAAATGTATGTGTGTATATTGCGTATATATGTGTTTATACTGACTCCATAGTTTTGTATCTTTTATATATTGCTCTCTGTTCCTGTACTGCTGCCGCAATAAGGAAATTTCCCCATCGTGGGACTAATAAAGGAATATCTTATCTTATCTTAAAACCATTCGATTCAACAGTCCATGACCACGCCCGACCTTCTTTTTTTGTGTGGAGTGGGCTCAAATTCAATATAAATTTTAAAACATAAAAGAAAAAGTAAAATATAAATAAAGTTGATAGAAATTCATCCCCAGTGCTGGAGCCACACTGTGGGTGCCCTATTGGGACGATGGACCAAAAGCCCTAGTGGTTGTTTGATGAACTGAACCAGTTCCAGTTTCTTTCGGTCTATGTTAGTTGCCACTCTGAGAGGATATGATGTCACTGAACCCCAGACTTTCAGCATAATGAGTAAAAAGGCAGAAATAATGAGCATGGCAACAGTTGGAACCAAAAAGGAATGAATAGATTTGAGACTTTGACAGGCTGAGAGCAATTTTATTCTAACATTTAAAAATAAAATGAATTTAGAAAATATCTATTAGACAAATTTTCAAAGGGGCCTTCTAAATCAGACTGTATTTAGGTTTTTACTGATGTAAAGTTTTTGTTTGTTTTCAAACTGAGTAAATAAAAGCTGAACAGTTTGTGTTAAAACCATCTAGTTGTTACCCGGTAAACCTTTTTGGTTCTAGGATTTTTTCCAGGTCATTTACAAATATGCTTCAATACTGAAGTACTGAAGTCATTTTTCAAAGCTTGTGTTCCGTGTAGACACAACATTAGCAGAAATTTTGAATTAATGACTGTTGTGTGCCTAAATCACAGACAATATCTGACAAACTGAGCAGGAGAAAAAACTGTGGACTTTTAGTTTTACAGAGTACATTTGTCAGATATATAAATGCATAAAACCAACATGGCTTTGTTCTTTCTTACTCTAAAATATTCAAAAACCCTCAAGAGTCAGATTAACTTGCTCCATTTTCCTCTTTTTCAATTTTCTGGTAAATTCTCGTGTTGACTTAATGTGCTGTATTGCGTAACTACTTTTTGTGATTTCGCTTTGCTTTGCTTGCTAAGTCAGAAACTCTCAGACCTTTGTATCCCTGCTCGGCCTCCCGTAGGTCAATCTTCGTGATGGGTTTGAAGTCACCGTCCCACAGTCGGACGCAGCCGTCTCTGCCTCCGGTGGCAAACCCTTCCTCGCAGGAGAACATGCTGAAGATACCAGCCTGAAACAAACACAAATGGATCCAGGACAAGGATCGTGGCGTTTGGACCATTTTTCCATCCGAAGACCCTCTTCCATCGCCTCAGTGCCTCCTCTTTGCAGCTGGTCAGGCTGAAGGATCAGACTCACTCCGTGTGCGGACTGAACCGTCCGGATCAGGTTGAGTCCTTTCCACACATAGACGTCCCCGTTCAGAGCTCCCGAGTATGTGATGTCATCCTTAGCCGATGCCACACACAAGATGGTCTGCAGGTCTCCTGCCTTGCCGAAAATGCCGCGCTTTGGCGTGAGAGCGTTTCCACACAGAGCCCAGAACTGCAGGCCATGAACAGGAGGGAAAAAGATGTAAAACATGGTTTGTCTGAAACCTCTAAAACACTGAATGACGCATTTGTACACCTCAATGTAAAAAAAAGAAACAGATTGGTGAAAAATAAACAAATCTTTTTAAACTGATTTAAAATTGTTCGATTGTCAGGGCCATCCAGACCTCGGCTGCAGTGACGGGGTGCCATGGAGACAGACATCCAAATGGAATTGACACAAACACCAGAATAGCCTTGAGTTGTAAAAAGAATCCATTTTTGAGGAAACTTTGTGACTTCACTTGTTTTTTTGCTTTCTTTGTTTTGTTTTTGAATCATTTGTCATTTTCTGCACTTGTTGTCAAGGCCTTTATGGAGAAAAAATTAAAAACAGACATTTATATTTTAATCTGTCATCTAATTATCTTCATTGTCCCTTTTAAAAATAAAAACAATAAAAGTTTTTTAATAATGTTTAATTAATTTAATTTAATTATAAATATAAGTTATATGTTTATATTTTCTTTGACTTTTACTGAACTAAACACAAGCAGGAATTCATTTTATTTTGAGATTTTTATTCACATTATTTATTTTTATATTTATTAAATCACCCAATTTGAACAACTTTTTTTTAAATCCTGTATTTTAAAGATAAAAAAACTGTTTGCTTGAACATAATAGAAACTGTACATTTAACTGGTTTTCAATTTTTGACTTATACTCTATTTTTTATATTTAATTTGGGTTTACATTTTATAATTGGACATCATCCTTCTGTTGTTTTCTAAAGTATTCTCATCCTTTTTATACATTTTTCCTTCGTTTAATCTGCTTTTAATTCAATTTATTTTATTTTTCTGTTGGTTTATATGTTTATATTTTCTTGCTTGTCAATACTTTGAGGCATAAGGTATTTTATTTAAGTGTTTTAGAACATTAAGTTCATCCTAACGCTCTTAATCATACTTTGCTGTCTAAAAAGTATCGGGTAGGTTATGTAAACTTAAATTCTAAAGTACACAGACTATGAGATGCTATTTTATTGAAAAATGTGCTGTGAAGTAGGTTGTTATTTGAGAATATCTTATTTTTATTCACTTTTGGAAATTGTAGAAAAAAATGAACATTTGATTTTTAATTCCAAAATCAGTTCAACAAATTCAATTCAGCTTGTTTTGTTTGAATTTAGTTTTTTGTTTATTTCATTTTCATCCCACCTTGATGTGCTTGACTCCGCAGCTCACAAGGCGGTCCTGCTGAAACGGATCCCAGCAGATGTCAAAGATCTGCAGGACAGAGGAGGCGTCAGGACAAACATGCAGCAACACAGAGACACGCACACGCACAAAGGGGAGGGGCTTCCTCGCACCCTGTCCGAGTGTCCAGTAGCCGAGGCCAGGATCTTCCCTCTCCTCCACTCCCAAATGCACACGGTGTTCTTGGCATCCAGACCCACCGACGCCAGCCGCTGCAGAGACAGGAGCGTTTTCCGCAGGTTAGGAGAGAATTGTGGGAAACTTTGACGCTAACACAAAATTTTCGTTTTTGTTTTATAAATCTGTTTATTTTATCAGCAAATTTCCGTGAGTCAGCTTTTGTTTTGAGATGAACACAAACATTGTGCAGCATTTTTTTAACTGAAATTGTTGAGGCTTCATGTTTTTGACAGATACACTTGAGAAAATTCCTGGCAAATTTTGACGAGGAGTTTTGGGAAATTCTCCCCAAATGTTTGCTGATGACACTGTAATCATTCTGTGTTGTAACAAAAATGCTGAAATCCTGAAAATCTGATCGTTTTTACAAAATTCCTTAACTGGGTTTTGCATCATCAACTAGGTCCATGCATGCTCACTGGTATGTGCATGTGTGTGGGTGTGTGTGTAAATGTGAACATGTGTGCTTTCCAGAGAGTGCATATGTGTGTGCATGTGTGTATGTGCTTGTGTGAATGGCACCTGTCCGTCAGCGCTAAAGGTGAGGCAGGCGATGCCATGAGTGTGTCCATCCCGCAGCAGAGACACGGTCTGGACGGTGAAGGAGTCCCAGACGCACACGTAAGGATCCTTCCCCACCTGACCCGTCGCCACCAGGGAACGCTCTGGATGCAAGGCCAGGCTGGAGGGAAGGGTGGAGGAGAGACAAACAAATTCAAAACCATCTAAATTCCTTTATTGAAGTAACAGATAAGGGATCAGAACTTTAAACAAATGGTCAAAAAATAATCCATATAGCTGTTTAAAAAGAAAAAAAGAGGTTCCATGTTTCCATACATTTGTTTTCTTCTTGATTGAATGATTGAGTCTTTTTTCTTTGATATTGTTTTAAATGACACATTAGCTTCCCTGAATTTGAAGTTCAAATTCTGCTACTCTTAATAAAAGTTTGGTCAGAAACAGAAAAGTGACAGAGTAAGTGACTGAAAGATTTTGTGTATTTTTGTGTGCAAACAAAATAAAACAAACTTAAAGGGCAAAAAATTCCATTCAGTGACACTGAAGAGAGTTTTTACTGCAAGTGGGGAAAAAATACCAAAATGTTTAAGAATAAAACAAAACTGAAAGCAAATATTAAGAGGCAACAAACTTCAAATCCTTGTCAAATAAAATGTTGTTGTATTGTTTCATGTTACGCTTGATTAACAAAGGGAATTGAACCTTTAGAGTAAAGGTACTACAGTTTAGTAGATCAATCCCATCATCCTGCTGTGAACTGCAACAAAAAATTTTATTTCTGAGTGTTTTATTTAAATTGTTGTGAATCAGGAGCAGACAAAAAAAACACTGTTGGAAAAAGCGTTATGTACAAACTACAATTGGCAGGCTGTAAGCTTCCTGCTCTGCTCCATTCTGATCATCCACTTGCAGACAGATGGATCCATGGCCGTCTTTGTTTTCCTCGGCTGAGCTGGAATCTGGATCAAAACTGTTGGATTGCTCGGATGTTGCTCGCCGTTTTTGTTCTCAGATAATGTTAGATTGGGGTTGTGAGGGGCTAGCAGGAGAGAATGTAAACAAGGGGATGATTGGAAATCGTCCCAGTCCAGCGGTCTGGAACATGACTCCAAGGTTATTTTCTAATGAACTCCTCCCGCTGGACAGAAACTATGTCTTTTTTGTTGGTTTTTTAACAACATAATCATAATTAAAAGACCACTGGGAAACATATACAATAGATCAAAAGATGATTGGCGTGACACTTTAAATACCTGACGGCACAGTTGAGTTACATGATTTTGATGAAGAAGATTAGGGTCAGAGGGCACAGGAAATCCAAACATGGTGATCCCTTGGATGAACGGCAGAGGAGTTGGTTTGTTATTAGTACTTTTATTCTTATATTTACGCTGAAAAGATTCAAGGGAGTCAATTTTCAGCAAAATAGATGAAAAAGGAAAGAACCGATCCTTTAAAATCCTCCTGCTGAAACAACATGGGCCCGTACCACTGCAGCACACCCAGATTCTGACCATCTCCATAAAACCACATTTTCATATATCTCCATCATCCTCAGCAGGAACTGAAGGTCGGCCCCATCCCGGCAGACAGACAAGAGAAGCGATGTAAAGATAAAACTCTTTTGTGAGGCAGGAGAGAGCTGGAGGAACAGACTCTAAACGAAGCTCAACAGACTTCATGAAGCTCGACCTGAGTCTTTAAAAAATATGTTTAAGGATTCAAACAGAGAATAAAATACAAGGAAAATATAACCCTGTTCTTTAGCAAAACCACACGTGCTGAACATTTTACTGAGGTGCAAAGCCACAACAGGCAAAGGTTTTGTCTGACCAGAATTTATAAAAAGAAATGTCCTCTCAACTGATTTGTTTATTTTTGGGTATAAGCTGAGGGTCAGATCTGAAAGCCTCTGAGAGGTTCTCCGTAAAATCTTGAAGACCCACTCTGATTAAAACTGTTTTGGGTGTTTTCAACATGTTCTGGTGGCATTTTTCTGAGGATAGAGGACATTTATAAAGGAGGACATTTATAAATTTATAAAGGAAAAAAAGATTAAAATTGTGTTTATGAGTGTTTCTTTATTCCAATTGGTGTGAATCAAGAGCAGATGAAAAAATATAGTTTAAATTATAACATAGAAAATGTGCTGCTCCGCTCCATTCTGATGCATACACATACAATCAGGACCATGAATATTTGGACACAGACACATTTTTCCAAGCAAAATCTCTGGGCTGTTGAAGGTTCTGTTTCTCAACATTTAATTGTGGCATAAACTTTCCCTAAAGTATTCTAACAAACTTTTTTTTAATCCATTTTTGGTTGCTTTTTCTTTCTCGTATATGTAATAACTCATTCTTCAGCTCCCTTTTCTGTCATAAATAAACCTTTTTCTTTTTGGATCATCCTCTTTTGGAAGCCCCAAAACTTAAATGGCTTTGTGCTTCCATGGCAACAGAGGGCAGAAGTTTTCCCTGCACGTAGCAGAACTTTCTACCTAAACTTTAATGATCTGTCTCGGAACTACTTTTCTTTTGTTCTGCCAGTTTGACACCCCAGGCGGCTTCATGTCCTCCTAACAGCAGTAAGACACATTTTTAGTGAGAAGACGGCTGCTAATAATAGACAGAGGTTTGTTTGCAGAAGCTGTGTGGAGCTGAGATTTATGACTGAGACTTTGCTCGGCTGTAGGAAGGAATCTGTGCTGCTATAAACCTCTAAAAATTTGTAAATTTAAACAAAGGAAATAATGTTTTTGTTCAAAAAGGAAACGCAAAACGTAAGAAAGTGAAGGAACACGATGGAAATCAGGAAAATCAGTTTATCCTGCAGATAGCTTAATCTGAGCGTGCATGTGAACGTGCATGACTGCAGCTGAGAAACTCGATGATATTGGAAAACTAAAGAAAACATGCAGAAATTTCCATTGAATGAATCTCACCACATATTTCTGAAAGCCTGACACCGAGTGCAGTTTGGAAGCTGGGCGTCACTTTTGACAGGATAAGTGAAGCATAATTGGAGGAAGAAACATCTAAAAGCAGACCGGCCTCCGTTTTCTGCAGATCAAAGTCCCGTCCCGAACGAGGCGGCTGCTGTCAGCGGCAAGATCTGAATGTGAGCAGGCGAGGAGGGAAGCTGTCGTCACACAGATTAATTGCCACTGAACACAAACACACGCAGACAGAGCCAATGCATTATTCATGCACCGGCTTTATAATTCATTAAATGTTGTGGGCTCCCTTTCAGTTTATTAAAGTCTGTTAAAGCCGCCTCGGAGTCGGTGGGAACTGACGCTTCCATCCCTGCATCACTGCCGGATGCTCTGCACTTGAAGGAGGTTTGCTCAGCAGTTAAACATTTACAGCAGGTGAAGACGAAGGCCTTCATCCCAACCCCGCAGCTGTCAGAGGACGGCAGAGACACGCCCAGGGTTAAAAACCACCAACAGATTAGTCCTTCGCTTGGAGTGCCACACAGAATCAAAGGAAAACCCATTCCAATGGGCCAAATAAGGACAACAAATAAATCAAAACTTCTTCATCCTTGTGCTATCTTAGATGACCCCACCCTTACATTGACATGTTCTCCCTACCATGACAAAGGTGGATAAAGGTGGAAAGATTTCATGTAATCCATGGACACCAGTGAAGATCACAAAACATTGATGAAAAAAGGTTCAGAGGACTGTCTAGTGGGTCTAGATGACCCAACTCCCAACGTTAAAGTGCCTAGGATAGCACAAGGGTTAAAGACCCACTCCAATGAAAATGGTGTCTTGGGAATTTTTTACATGTTATTGAGGCATTCGTCTGATTATGGAGGACATATATGAAGACAATTATGCTTGAAGTTGCATTTCTGAGTATTTCTGTATTTAAATTGTGGTGAATCAGAAGCAAATGTAACGAGGCAGTTTGAAAAAAATCTTTCTAGAAAATACACTTGGGTCACAAGCTTCTTGCTCTGCTCCATTCTGATGCATCCACTGTCAGACGACTAGATCCATGTACGTCTTCGTTTTCCGTGTCTGAGCTGTTATCTGGATCTAAACTGTACAGATGGATAGCTCTGATATTGCTCCCCATTTTAGTTGGACCCATAATGTTAGGCTGGGGCTGCTTTTCTGTGCAGAAAAACAATGATGATGATGATGGAAAATGAGGATGTAAACATCTTTGGGGAACATGAAACCACATTTTTGTCCTTCACACCAAAAAAAACACACTTCTTAGAAATGTTTTCCTAAAAAAGTAAATACATCTGAAAGATATTGCGTTTCAGAGTTCCCTAAATGGTTTAGATTTAGTCTTATAATAAATTTGTTGCTTTAAATTTATTTGAGTACTTTAATATTAACATTAATAAAACTGGATTTTGTTGCTATGGCAATGATTCACCTTATCTCCCTTCCAATAAAGTTTTTCTTTTGTCTTTTAGTTATTTTTTTTTCTGTTCTGGTGAGAAGCTAAAAAAAGACCAAACGTTTCTGCTGAAAATCTTTTCTGTCTGTTTCTGTTTCGTTGTCGTCATATGTGGGACACCAGTCCTGACAGGAGCTGCAGTCCTTTCCTCTGCAACAGTTTTACCCTCATCTGAGCCTTTCAAAAAAAAAAAAACAACAACAAACAAACAAACCTTTTTTGTCTTACATTTTGAAAGAAGCAAAAAAAAAGGAATGTGTCAGCATCAAGAATAAAAAAAAAGTACCTGCAAGGCCAACTTGCTAACTTAAAAAATGTTCCAAAAGTTATTTGGAAAAATCTAAAATCTTCAAAAAACAGGAATAAAAACTTCTAGATACACAAGATGATCAAAATACGAAGAACAGGGTGATGTGTGCAGCTGTAGTAGAGGACCTCAGAAAGACACATCCTCACTGTGCCCCCCCCGATCGTCCTCCTCCTGACGGGTATAATTCACCTCTGACCTTCATCATGAGGCCTCCTCATCGCTGCATCACAAACAGACCTGCAGCACGACGGCGAGTCTATTTATAGCAGCCGATGAAATCAGTGCAGCTTCTATAAAAAGCTCCAAGAAGCTCCTCCTCCTGTGGATTCACGAACACAATAAAACCCGCCACCCATCGACCTTCAGGGGGGCAGCTGGCACAATTATTCATCTATATTCAGGTTTTTCTGCTCCTCTGCTACAGTTTTCCTCCTAAACAAAGCTACATAAATCCATCAGTTTCTTCTAGTTTTACTAAAGAAACTGAGCATTTTGAACATTTAAGTCACATGTCAGCAACTTAAAACTGAATTCATAGAAAATTTAGATAAAACATTCTGGTGTGGAAAAATTCAGGATTTATTCACTTTACTCCAGGTTTGGAACAATAAAATATATTATAAAAATATTTCTCTAGCTGATGCAGAAACTTCCTCTAAATCAAAACTGCTTCATGCTTTAGGCCAAAATGTCCTCGCTAACCCCGACAGGAGCATCAGACATTTGCTCGGCGTCCAGTTACTGCTGCATTCAGCATTTTAGCCTTGAAATCTGAACAAAACTGACTAAAATGACATCCATCTTCAGAACACCCTGTGTCTCTCTTGTTATTTACAGGGATGCGCTACTGCTGCTGTTGCATGAAGGCAGGCTTCACCCTGAACAGGTCAATGACCTTTTACAGGGACACACATTACCACCATGGCTCAGTTTACAGTCACCAATTGCCCCATGAAGCGTGTTTTTGGACTGTGGGAGGAAACCCTCGCATGCAGGAAGCTGGGGTTCAACCAGGTGCCTTTCCACTGTAAGGTCAGAGCGCTAACCATTGCATCACCATTGGAACCCCTAACTAAAATGACAAAATAAAATAAATAAATAAAAAAACATCAACAAGGAGAAATAATTTCACATTTGTCTGCAGGCTAAAGAAACCTCTGCAAGAGAAAAAAAAGTCTTTCCTTTGTTACTCTGAAGATCTGCTGCTGAGCTTCAGCTCCTCCAGGATGAGAGCATGAAAGCAGCAACTCCCCCAAAATGCATTTCTGCTCTTTCCTCCTTTTCACAGTCAAGAGCTTGAATAAGGTTTGCAGATCTTCCAGAGTTTGCTTCATGAATCAGTATGCAGCTCCAACGAGCACGTGAGCGCGCACGGGCACCAGCAGATCGTGAGAACGTTCACTGCTGCAGGGCAGCTTGCTGGTGGGATGCTGCACAGATAATTTCTTCTTCATCATCTTGATGAAGACCACTGAGCTGTGAATGCATGGAGCCACCAGGCCCGAGCGGCTGACATTCTGAAGCCCGTCAGAGGAGACGAACACGGGGGAGAAAAAGAAGAGAACTTGAGAAGTTCGCCCTGCTTATCTTCTTCTCACCTAACGAAAGATTGAAACGGGAAAAGTAAAACACAAAAATTGTACTTCAAATTTAAAAAAATAGCTATTTTCTTGCTGTGCAAGAGCTGTTTTTTTTAACCTGCAGCAGAATCTGAGGCTTTAAAGTTCTTCCAAACAATCACCAGCAATACTAACAATGATTCAATCTGTGCAAAGCATCAGCAAAAAGATGCAAAAAATGCAAGAATGAACAAAAGAGGCAGAAATAACAAAGATAGACAAAAAAGATGCATCGATTGCATGCATGAATCTTAAGAAAGTAGGTAGTGAGACAATAAAAGAGATCTGCACTTTCTAGTAAGCTACAATCAAGGAGGCACTGGGTCACTGCATTTCACCCACTAAAGACCTTTTCTTTTGTAATGGAGGAGTTTGGACAGACCCTACGAGTGTCCTCCTGTAAGCGCTCTGCTGATGTGAGGTCTTCCTGTCTGTTCCCTTCTGCTCCTCAAAGCTGTCATCCTCACGTGAGCTTCCATTATTATAAAGCAAACACATAAGGACAGGACCTATGAGATATCAAATGCTGAAGACAAAGCCTTTAAGCGGAGCAGCCACGTTGACTGTGCCAACAACACTCCAAAAATGGGCGATTGGGCAGGACAAAGTAAAGTGCCAATCAAAGACATTCACTCCCCTCAATTTGGACAAACTGAAGCTCTAATGAAATCAAAACGGTGTTATAAACATAAAATAAAGCACACCACATCACCAGCACTTGTTACTAGGCAGTAGAAAACTCTACTTTTGATGTGAAGTTAGACTCTTCAACTGCTGCCTTTTTAAAACCAGCAATCTAGTGGTCATTTGAGGAACTGTAAGATTTGGCACTTCTGGCTTTGCTTTAATTATAAAATGGAACAAAAACCTAAAACTGCACTCCTGAGTTCCACATGTTTTCGTGGGTTTTTCAGCATTAATTAAAATCATAAGCTAGAGAAAAAGAAATGTGACTTAAATTCCCACTTCAATCATCTATTGATCTATTGTGAAAATGTTCTCAGTGGTCTTTTAATTCTGATTATGACAAAATAAAAAAATGAAAAACCTGTCATTTTTTAGGAATAGGACTGAGTTGTGGGCAGGACTGTCTCTAAAATGACAGAAAACAAACAAAAAGAGAAAACTGCAAACTTCAGTTAAGCCTGCAGCTTTTCCTGCAGAGCCTGAAAGCATCATTGAGCAATTAGTCGCTACACAGCGAGCGACCAAAGCCTTCTGCCTTCATTAGTGACGGCGGTCAGCAGAGCGTCATGCACATGCACAGCTGACCCGGTTCTGACTGAGCTGGTCTGCTGTGGAGCTCAAAAGTTTCCGTTTTTACACAGGTTTTATGTAATACTGCTGTGGCAGAAGAATCTGGACCTGAGGGTTGTATCTCTGCAACTGTTGGTGCCAAATGACTCAGGAATGCGTCTTTTCTCAGCATATTTGTGAGGGTCAATGGCCGACGAAGTGTGCATTATTACTTTTTAACGCACGCCGTGGAAGCCTGGAGTCGGACGGTTGCTTCCGCGAAGTGCGTTAAAAGTATTAATGCATACTTCGAAGGCCATTCATGGTCACTTACAAAAGCAATACATATTAACCAGTTTTTAGTCCTTAATTCTTGTCTTTTTTCCGATTTGGATCGCTTTTCTCCCAAAAAACGGACTATTTGTTACGTGGTGCGGTCTTGCTGCAGTCAAGATTCACCGATATATATGCTGATCTTTCCGATGGGTTGAATAAAGCATCAGTTTAGAGACAAAGTTCTCCTCTTACCGCTTGTTTTTGTCCAGATGATGAAGCAAAAGGTTGTTTTAAAGAAGCCGGCGCAGTGATACAAAACATTTAAGCTAGCTGACCGGAACTTCTTTTTTCACCGTGTGGTTATTACTGCGATATATCAATTTTTAATGCACACACAGCAGCCAATCAGAATGGAGTATTCACCCCGACCATGGTATATTATTAAGGAACACTCGCTTAAGTCATCTACAAATAGCCACAACTTGTGAATAAATCTATTTGTAAGAAGTTTTAATTCTGAAATCCATTTTTTTTACTTTTTTTTCAACAATAACCTTTAGGCGCAACCACAAAGAAAACATTTTCTTTCTTGAGTTTTTTAAGGAACATCAATGAGCTACAGATTGAGGTTCATAATGTACATTTTTACTAATTGAAGATAATGATGAAGAAGTACTGACTTGAATGAAAACAGCTGACGAGCTGCCTCCAGACAGATTATGCAGCTTCACGACGAGTCTTTCATAATCCAGCTGCGTGCTCGGCTCTCCGGCACTTCACACCTTAATGTCACAAAACAGCCGTGCGTATTCCAGATGTGCAAAGACAGAATCGATCAGCTTCAAAATGTGAGATGGAGACTGAAGCAGCATGAAACCAGAGTCTGGAGCTGAGCCCAATTGATCAGCAGCTCCATCATTAATGCAAGAGCCGGGCAGAACTTCAAAGCATTTCTAGCTGAAAGTTTTGCAGGAGTTCACCAGAATGATGCCGTATATGATGCAAACAAATGTGCTGCTCATTACCTGGATCAGGTGTGTTTTGCCAATGAGAAGCTCCAATGGCAGGTCGTTTGGAAAATATGTGGGACACCGGCCATCAAGGGCTGGAGTTTGACACCTGTGATCTAAAGGGACACGGTGTTTATAGATGCACCTAAAGCCCACAGATCATCTGATCATCAATGTGAAGATTTGAAGGTCACATTTTTGTGGTAATGGAATAACCAAACCTCCACCTTTCAGGAGGTTCCAAATGTTGCAGTTCCTTAGATGACCACCAGAGGCGGGATTGAAAAGGTGTCAAAAAGATTCAAGTGATGTTCACCTTTTTTCTAGTCATGACAGCTCTGTGTGTGTGTGTATGTTTGTGTGTGTGTGCACACGAGTCTTTGAATATGAGGCTTTTACTCCGATGTTGCCGGAGTAAAAGCCAATATGGCCTCATTGTTGCTGTTCTGAGTCTTCTGGGTGACCAATACTCATCTTTATCGGGACACAAACACAAATTAAAAGGATTCGCTAATGGAAAATGAAAACATGTATTCAGCTCAAAGTTTCACAAACTAAAAACTGTAACAATATTGTATTAATTAGAGTTTGTTTCAATGACTGAGCCTAAAACTGAATGCTTTCAGGAAGGACTGGAGTCTGCAGCTCTGCATGCAGGACACTGGTTCTGTTTGCCCAGTGGAGCAGAAACACCATGAAAACTGCACAAACACAATAATAACCTCGGATTTGCTTTAGTTCATCTGGTGTTTGTGTGTGT
This sequence comes from Oryzias latipes, assembly GCF_053564925.1. Lineage (NCBI taxonomy): Eukaryota > Metazoa > Chordata > Actinopteri > Beloniformes > Adrianichthyidae > Oryzias > Oryzias latipes. Next base: position 12,066,783 of record NC_136251.1, read on the forward strand.
GTGTGTGTGTGTGTGTGTGTGTGTGTGTGTGTGTGTGCGTGTGTGTGTGTTCAATGGAGTTTAGCTGCAGGCGGTCAGCAGGAAGTGGGACAGGAAAGAAGAAGAAAAGAAAGAAGAGGGAGTCTGAACCAATGATCATCCGTCATCGTTGTGACCTTTATTCTCTTAAAACCTGCTGCTGCTGCTGTGACCGCTGTAAGAACCCCCTCCCATGAAAATGTGTGTTTTCAACATGTTTTTGTTGCATTTTTCTGATGATGGAGAGAAATATATAAAGAAAATCCAGCTTTAAAATGCATTTGTGAGTATTTTAAATTTTAAATTGTTGTGAATCTGGAGCAGACAACAAAAACGCTGTTTAAATAACCTCTTAGCTGTCATGCAGAAGCTACTACGGCAAGCCACAAGCTCCCTGCTCTGCTCCATTCTGATACATCCACTGTCAGACGACTAAATCCATGTACGTCTTTGTTTTCCTCGTCTGAGCTGGAATCTGGATCAAAACTGTGCCACTGGAAATCTCGAATGTTGCTCGCCATTGTTGTTGCACTGTTAATGTTAGGTTTAGGGGGTGAGGGGCTATAAGCTAGCGGAAGAGAGTGAAAACAGAGAGCTCTCATCAAGGGGGAGGGGGTTGCTCCGCACCAAACATCCACAACTTGGAGCGGAAGTTCTAATGAACCACTGCCGCTCTGCAGCCAGAAAACGACACCGAATTTTGGATTTTGGCTAAAAACGGCATCATCATGGTTGAAAGACCACTTGAAACGCTTTTACATCAAATCAAAAGATGATTAGAGCGGGTCCTTGAAGCAAAGGAAAACGTTGCTTTCATTACAGAGAAGCACTTCCTTTTGGTTTGTGCTGGTTCTTAAAAATGTAACAAACTGAACAAATGTTTGTGCAAAAGCCATGTTTTTAAATGGAATATGTTCAACTAGGTTCTGTGAATTAACATCAGCATTTTTATTTACTCTCACATGTTTGGTTTATACCTGTGGACTTCAATGTTTACCTTCACACAGCACCATCTTTCTGCTGTTCATACACGTAGGTTTCAAATGACTCACATTTTGCTTTTAGTTTTTTTGAACATTTTAAAACATGGAGCAAATGAAATCAAATCCAAATGAACTGTACGGCGGCAGCTCTTTGCAGATCTGAAGAATGGCCTGTCAGACTGTCAGTGTGGCTTTAAAGCATCAACATGGAGCCTGCAATCACGGAGCAAACCATCAATCAGAAAAATGAGCAAGCTCGGAGCAAAACACTAACACAGTTCCAGACTTCATCAAGCTCATCAAAAACATGTTTAACCTCAGAAATAACAGAAAACATTTGACTATATTGAAGCAACTTCTCCACAAAATTGGCTTTTTTTTTGCACAAAACATTTTGTTTCCAGTAAAACTTTGTTTTTTTAATCCCATCCTCACCAAAAGATGGATCATCTACCTTCCCAATATCTGGAGATACTAAAAATGTTCACTGGGTTTAACATCTACACTAGCTTCTTCAAAATGTGATCTTTCATGAAAGTTGGTGTGTTCAGAAAAAAGGCTTTCATGAAGGTGTGGCCCCGACATGAGCTGATCAGCTGAGAAGATGCAAAAGATGAAAAAAAACAACAACAGAGAAACATGGTGGTGGGAGTACCATCATGAGGGAAGGTTAAGGTGGCTTGAGGGTCCCAGCATCTCAACCATATTTGATCAAATTCTGACAATGATCTGAAGCCTGATGAATGTCTGTGGGTGTGGAGGGGGTGGGGATTTCAGACCTGCTCTGGGTCCTAAAACCAAAGTACATAAAAAAATAGTCATTTTCTGTTAACCATTGAATGAGTTTATTAGGTTCTAACTTTCAGCAAGTTCTTTCATATCTTAAAAACATTCTTGTGTTGACATATAGAAAAATCCTTCAATACACTAAGATAAATATTTGTATTAAAATTATTCTGAAAGCAGATTTGTTTTTTCATCTTTTCCAGGGATTTGTTCAAAAAACAAATATATATATATATATATATATATATATATATATATATTTATAGAGTTGTATATAAATCTGTATATATACATATATATATACAATTAATAACATAAATAAAGAGAGGTTTCCCATAATCAATATCATTTAAGTATAAAGATTCCAAATGCTTTTCATGAGTGTTTCAAGAAATATACAACAACTTAGAGAGTTATGGAATGAAAAATATAAAGCTGTAAAAGAAAAAAAAGCACAATACAATGTGATGCTTCTAATGAGGCTTCATCTGTTTTCTTCTGGATTATAATCTCTACAGATCAGAATCTCTTCTTTTGCAGTCAAATGCATCAAACGGAAGACACTTTTTTCACTTATTCCAACACCATTTTTTTCTTTAGAATTGTATTTTTGAGCAGTATCTCACATTTGGTTCTCAGGGTTTATTCAGGATATTTTTTTGCCTTTATACAAAATTGATCAATTATTTGATCCCAGTCTTTTGAGTTATTTTGAGTGTCTTAAATTGGATTTAATACTTAATAAAAATGTCCTGTTTTAGGCACAGTGTATCAGCTGATGTAGTTGAATGAACTAAAAAACAAACAAAAATGAACTAAACTCCACATAAATTCCTACTTTTGACAGAGAGAGAGCTCATTTCTAACCACATTTGTGTTTTTTTCAGAACTCTATGTCAGTTTGACACCAGCACACGCAGCAGCAGTGATGGAAAGGCAAGGGCATCATCATCATCATCAGTCACAGCAGCATTTCCAGATTCTACAGATTCGCCTCCTGAATGTCTTTTTCAGTTTCTCTTCAGCTCCTGTTGACTGTGATAAAAAAACGTAAGGGAGTGTTTTTATTTGCAGTGCCCTCCACCCCTGAAAATGCACATATCAGCTGTAGATGGTTTAGACTACAGTCTACACTGTTGAGGACATTTAGTTATCAAAGATCACACACTTTGCTGAGCGTAAAAATAACACCAAGTTTATTTATGATCGCTGCAGCAAGAGAGTCAAACACAAAAGCAGTCAGCTGAGGGAGGGAGTCTGCCCTTCTTCTCAAAATTCAGGATATTTATACCTTGTTGATGCTCTTGAAACTGCTTTGAAGTCTTTAAATTATAAATTATAAATCAGACTAAATAGGTTGCACATATTGCGACATGCCCTGGCTGTTACAGATAACTATTTAATCAAGACCCTGAAAAAGAGGAGCACTTAAGCTACCGACGCAATTGAAGTCAAACGTTCACATTTTCCCTCACAACACGCAAACAGAACAAAAAACAGAGTTTGGTTCAGACCATCGAATGTATAAGAGAACTGAACTGAGTGACCCCTCCCCCCTGGCGTTCCAGGGTACCTGCTGGCTCCAAAAAGCCAAAATCCCTTAGACTTCTATAGAGAAATAAACAGCTGTTACTCAGTCGTTCTATTTTTACAGTCTAAAATCTATGCTCTTAATAAGCCCTGTTTTTTTCATTATATTTTCCCTTTTTTGCAAGCTATTTAAGTTATAAAATGGCCAATCAGATGCCTTAATATAAGGATGTGGTCCCTGCACTGAACTTTCTGAACATGTGGTTGACAGAGTCTCCAGAACCTGCTTTCAAGTGGACTTCTAACAAGCTCACTCCTGTTTGGTAGAGATGGTTGCTACGGAAACGCCGACACAGACTGATTCAGACCAATCACTGCTTACTGCAGCCCTGGTTCCAACATGGCGGTGTTTTGTTGGAAGCTGGAAGTAAACCCTTTTCTCTGGTTGATGTCACACTCACTCAGTCCAGGTTTCCTATACAGTCAATGGGTTTGACAGAACCTGGCACCTCTGAATGCCATCTCCACTTCTCTATGGATGAGGCCCGGAGCTGCAGGTCTGCAGAGCAGCGTGAAGCTGTTGTCGTTCAGATTAGTCTTAACAGAAATGAGACCAAAGGAGAAGCGCTCAGTTTTCTGGTGGATCTGTGAGAAGAGGATCCAGAATTCAAGTAACCGAGACGATCTCCATTCTCAGGAAAGCCGGACAGTTGGACGTCAATCATCTTGAGCTCCAGGTTTCTTCCAACAAAGAGGCCCTCAGTGACGGTGAATTGCAGATTAAGACAACACTCCTTCCTGCTGAGGTCTCCAGCTCCCGTTATCAGCATGAAAGGCTGGAGTAGAGACTGCAGAAAGAGAGGCGTTTGGAATTCTCTGCTTTCACTGCTGCAGCCATGACTCAAACTCGACTCTGCATCAGTTTTCTGGGACTGGAGCCGAATGTTGGTGCTGAATTTACGAGTGTCAGCATCTCAACGCAAATGTTTTCATCTGAGTTTTTTATGTGAACTCAGAAGTTACGTTCAATAATTTGAAAAAGGAAATACTCAGAAATGCAGTTTTGAGCTTCAGTTTCTTCATATATGTCCTAAATCAACCAAAGAAAAAAAAAACAAAAACAAAAAAAACACTAATTTCATCGGTATCGGTCTTTTTTGTTATTTTCAATATTTTCGTATGCATGTAAAAAAAATTAAAAGCATCTGAGTGTTCTCTGATAATAAAACAATTTTTAACTTTAAATTCAACAAATTTTTACAATAAAAAGAAAAAATCTTAAATTTCCAGAACATCTTCATAGTTTGAAGGATTTCAAAAGATCTTCAAAAGTATGTCAATTGACAAAAAACTTTATTCATATAAGAACAGTTTCATGTCACTTGTTTTAAATGAATATGTTATGTCAAATATCTAACCTAGACTGATATTTAATCAGGTTTTTACATTCTGAAAAAAACATTTATTTAAAATGCATTTATGGCACTTGATTTTGTTCAATTTGTGTCTTTTGCTGTTTGGCATTCACACTCACACGTGAATTGTTCAGAAAAAAGAGCCCAGAGGACTCAAAATCAAATAAACAACTCATCTTTTTAATTTATTTCAGCTGCAAAACATTAAAGTGCTTTCTCTGAAAACCTGCAGTCATCTGTGAGGGAAAATTTGGCACAAATGCAGATACAACTCTGCTGTTAGAGAGCAAAGCTGGCTGAGGCAGCATTAGCCACACACACACACGCACACACACACACACACACACACACACACGCACACCGACAAACACACACACACACCACTGCAGGCTGCAGCTGAAAGCCCTGCTGTAAAAACTGTCAAAACATGCCTGCTGCTGCCATGACTCACAGTACACCAGGTGTGTGTGTGTGAGCATGTCGGTGTGTGTTTGTGTGAGAGTGTTGCATAGATGAGTAACCCCCTTGAATCATCTCCCTCCTCCACTTTGCTCCCATCAGCTAAGAGAATCCCTTCTGCTGCTTCCCTGAACGCCTCTGAATTCAAACCCACTTGGAATCTACACGTGCACACGTCCACATGTGCACACAGAAAAAAAAACACAACCAGCACAATTCTACCAGACGCAAGCCTTCCTCTGATGAACAAGTCAGCAGTGCTTGATTGATGTGGCCCCTAACCACTAGTGATGCCACGATTCACTTTTCAAACAATTCGGTTCAAGCCTTCATTTTTATGGCCACAGCTTTGTGTCACTTTGGTATATGATTTGTGTTTTACAAAACAACAAAAAACTAACCAATTCAGACAAAACTTCTTCTTTTTCTTTTTGTGCCAATAAGCAAATAACAATGAAGAAAAACCTTTCAGTTGGCTGGTGTACTGTAATAAAATAAAGATAATAATAATAATAATAATGCATTGGATTTATCTGCGCTTGTCCAGACGCTCAAAGTGCTTACAGTGTGTCCATTATTCATTCACTCCTCATTCATACTTGGTGATGGTAACTACTGATGTAGCCGCTGCTGCCCTGGGGCAGACTGACAGAGGCGTGGCTGCCAGTACGCACCTACTGCTCCTCTGTCCTTTTCGGCAACTTTAACCCTTGTGCTATCTTAGATGACCCCACCCTTACTTTGACGTGTTATTCCTACCATGACAAAGGTGGATAAAGGTGGAACGATTTCATGTAATCCATGGACACCAGTGAAGATCACAAATCATTGAAGAAAAAAGGTTCAGAGCACTGTCTAGTGGGTCTAGATGACCCAACTCCCAATGTTAAAGTGCCTAGGATAGCACAAGGGTTAAAGATGTGAGTGTGAGGCTCTGTAATGGGCTGGTGAACTGTCTGGGGTTGGGCAACCCCTCACGCTACTACATCTGTCACACCCCATGAACTCCTGACCAAAATCCCCAATCCAGTGCATGGCATCAAACAGATGTAAAATACAGCGCCTGACATGAGAAAACAAGAAAATGTCATCAAGTTCCCAAAGCTCAACCTACATTAAAAATTCCAGAAGGTAGTGAGCCCAAATTCCTTTTGGGAAAATGGATCGGTGTGTGCCCCATTTTGCTCCATCGACTGATCGGTACTGTACTACATTTGTACTCCAACCATCCTGAATGTCAATTAAACTGGTTGCAAAAAAAATCCACCTCATACTGCCGAGAACAGAAAATAAGACTAGGATGCATTCCTGAACAGATCCAATCTATTTTTCAGAAAAGGGTAAAGATGTCACGTTCAAGGCTTATAATTCTTATTGATATCACTAGATGGCTCTGTAGTTTTGATGAGAAGAATGAAGAGTGAGGTGAACTGTTGATGACATGAGATTCTCCAAAAATGGCTAAAAGATTCTAATGGAAAATCATCTCCATGAGACGCTTTATCTGGCTTCTATTCCTTTGTACGTTGCACAGTTGCCATGGTGACGCTATCTAGAAGTCAGGATCAAAGACTTTTTTTTTTTTTGGCCGCACTCTAACTTGACGAAGTTTAATCCTAGAGGATTACGCCTAAAGACTTTTGGATGGAAGGGACTGAAAATGAGAAGCAGAGAACGTTTATTGCTGTTTTCAGCCTGAAGTTCACATGCCTCAAATTTTTAAGGACTGCTGTGGCTGGAACATTTGGACAGTAAAGCTGCGTTCTTCTAACAATGTGAATCGCATGTTTGTGTATAGAAAGGAAACTAGGCCAAAACAGGACACAGCTTTAAGAAACAAAATGAAAGATAATCCCAGATTAAGGGTTTGGGGGTGTTTCACTGGTTTCACACTCCAAACAAGTGATTTATTAGTCAATCTGAGTAACAAAAAGAGCGTGCTACAAGTTTTTGCACAGTCTGATGATATTTGTTTTCTTGTTTGAGGCTGTTCTGCTCATTCAAACGGATGTTTTGCAAAGATTCAGCGAGGAGGGTCTTCGTATCCAGATCTGAATGTTAAACACTCTTTAAATTAATCAATATAATTTTATGATTAATAAGAAATGACTGAATGGGTTATTTGGTAAAGAGGTGAAGAAGGAAGCAGGTGTAAAAAAAAAAATCCAAATGCAGGTTTTATTGTTTGAAGCTGTTTTGCCCTTTGGACATTGTTTTTTTGTTGCAGAAAAAAAAAAGTGCCAGTAAGAAAAAAGTTGATCTGTTAAAAGACATTTTCATTTTGTTTAAATTCCAAACAAATAATAAATATTTAGTTTCTGTCAATTTATGCAAAGGTCACAAACTCAACTGGGGGAGGCATCGACAGAATCTTCCAGACTGGCTGTTGGTGCCCGATATTTTCAAAATCCTTGGCGTGGTCATGGATGTTGACGGCGGCAGTCAGGCAGCTGTCAGTCATCAGTCAGTCAGGTGGGGATGACGTCATTATGAAATTGGCGGCCGGAGGGCGGTGGCAGCCAGATCGCTTGTCAGCAGCAGCTCTGATTGGATGATGCGTAAATGTCTCTGGACGGCGGCTGTCTATATCACGTGTAACCCGCCATCAGCCCTGGAGTAGAAACTGTCTACTGTCCGAGCAAGACTGCGCTGCAGCCACAGGATCGCCCAACAACTTCTTTTTCTTCACCCTTCTTGTGAACGTTGACCTTTTTCTATGAGTAGTCTTCTTCGTATTCTTCTCAGCATCAACCACTATTCCTCAATATGCAGGTCTCACAGTTGCTGTGTTGCCATCAACGCCATGATGAGTTTTGTGCAGCATCATTCTCGTCTCCCCATTTGGACCCACGGTGGCCGGGATCGCCAGATTGTCATCTCCTGGCTTCCTACTCGTGTAAACAGCTCTCGTTGAGGGCCTGCGCTGCTAAAGAATGATTTCTGACAGTTGGACGGTGGCAGTGCACAGCAGCACAGGGGAAGGGGGGTGGCTGGATGGTGGCAGTCTGAAATCGGCCGGTCATCAGACAACTTTGGGGACTTTGGAGACCCTCCTATCAGTCAATTACCGCGCTGCTGCCTTCCTGTCGCTGGACTACCACAGTCTGACCTTGAAATGGGCCCAGGCGGCATATGACCGATGTCCAAAAATCACCAAGTTGCTGTTTAATTTGAACTTCTTCCTAAAACCTTGATGGCATGTGAAAATGCGACTGTTGCCTCCCGATTACAAATGCCGCTGCGCGGGCATCTGCTGAATTTGATGAAGACTTGCATCTAGGTCGCCATTCAGTGGCATTTTGGTACGTACGACCAAGGTCTTGGGTAAAAGAACTGGACTGAATCGTATCGCTACAAAGTTAGTTGAATCTTTTACATGGACCATGCATCAGGATGCGTATCCAATCACATGAGGTGGAACAGGAGATTGGCATTATGGATGTTCAGCCGACAAATCTGCAGCAACTGTGTGATGCTGTCATGCAAAGATGAACCAAACTCTGAGGACTGTTTCCAGTACCTTGTTGAATCAAGGATTAAGGCAGTTCTGAAGGCAATAGCTGCACAGTGGCGCAGTGGTTAGCGCTCTTGCCTCACAGCAAGAAGGCCTCCTGTTCAAGTCCCGGCTGGGGGACGTGAAAAACAACATCAACGGGGGACCTTTCTGTGTGGAGTTTGCATGTTCTCCCCGTGCATGCGTGGGTTCTCTCCGGGTCCGGCTTCCTCCCACCGTCCAAAAACATCCTTCATAGGTTATTTGGCAACTCTAAATTGTCCCTAGGTGTGAGTGTGAGAGTGAATGGGTTTGTGTTTGTGGACATTCTACCCTGCGACAGCCTGGCGAACTGTCCAGGGTGTCCCCTGCCTTCGCCCACAAGTGGCCGGGATAGGCTCCAGCAGCCCCATGACCCCGAAAGGGAAAAACGGTACAGAAAATGAATGAATGAATGAAGGCAAAAGCAGGTCCAACCCGGTACTAGCAAGGTGGACATAACAAAGTGGCCAGTGAGTTTATATTATGCCCCCGCTATGCAACATTTGAGTTTTTTAGGGAACAATAAAGGACTTCATATTCTTAATCTTAACTTTATATCGATGATTGCAGCAAGTTTGATCATTTTAGATCCATAGACACTCTGCATCAACCGCTGACACAAAACATGCTATTGCTTAATGGGGAATACAGTTATGGATGGACTCTAAGATGTTTGTTCCATAACTTATTTTGAAAGTCAGCTTCTTTTTTCATTTTTAGATGACGTGATGTTTCAGAGCGGAAATATGAAGTATGAAGTATGAACATTTCAGATGAGGTGAAAGGAGGTGAAAGTCCCCCCCCCCCCCCCCCCCCCCAAAAAAAAAATCCCGAGTCTCACCTGATGATGTCATCGTTGTGTCCCATGTAAAACCTCTGGCTGTGCTCCCTCGTGTTGTAAACCACGCCCACTCCCGCCACGAAGTACACCACCTCCTTCCCGGCCGTGTAGAACAGGTTGTTCCGGCACTGGTGGCCCCGGTACCCGTAGACCCAGTCCAGTCTGAGCCGGCAGCCCGGGGCGCTCCGGTCCGACATGTTCACTCATCTGACGGGCCCGCGCCTCCTCCGGCTCCTCCTTCTGCCCCTCACTCCTCCACAGCAGAGCGGAGGTTGTCCTTAATCCCGGAGCAGGAATGTCAGTTTTCTGGGTTTTTGGATGATCAAAGTGGTGGGGCAGCTCCGGTTGGGTCGGAGCTCATCTTCTCCTTCAGATTTCCCCCCCCCCCACCTGATAGATAGGGAGCAGAAGCAGATACACAGAAGAGCGAACTCACTTCGGAGTCCAACAGGAGATCCAAATCACCGCTGCTGTGGAGGAGTTAAGGCTCCAGCTCTCTCCTCATGGCTCTCCATCATAGTCTAGGAGAATCCATCCCATAATGTTCCTGTTTACTGTGATCAGTGTGGCTCCCTTCATCTCCTCTGCAGGTGATAACCAGCCATCGCCCTCCTCACTGATGAGGAGTTTAGATCCTCGGTGGTGTCTGAGATTATTTCCAGATTATATTTCGAGCAGGAACTTTCTTCTCCATCCGCCCGCGCGCACATCGCTTATTCACGTTTTTAATCTTAGATGTCCTCAGTCAGGAGATGGGCTTTTGTATTTTTATTTATATAACGTGAAGACATGAAATTTTCTCCATGAGTCTATAAAGTTTTTTGTTTTTGTTTTGTTTTTTCAAAAACAGCTTCACGCGCCCAACAAAAAACCCAGTCAGGATTGACGGGAGTCTCTGATCCTGCAGCAGTAATCCCAGTGTGCGTTAATCCTCCCGGCCGTGCGTGACCACTGCGCGGCTGTTTGTGCTCCTGTCTCCCCCTCTGCGCGCGTTCACGGCAGCTGTATCCGTGCGTGGAGGCTGATTCACAAATCCGGCGGGACGCGCGAGGATGCGGCGCCGCGGAGACGCGAGGAGCCGTCGGAAGGCAGAGCGACGACAGACGGCAGATGGTTCCACTGCAGCGGGCGGAGGAGAGCATCAGCCCCGGCTCTAGCGCGTGGCATCACGGCAGGGAGGCTAGCATCCTCCCGCTGCTGGCGGGCGCGCGCGCAAACACCTGGACTCTGACTGAGACCCTCCCTGACGACGGCCGAAACTCGGCACGAGGATGCTGGCACGCGCCTCTTTACCCCACTGACAAGCACGAGCATCAAGCAAAATAAAAGCCTCGCGCTTCATCAGCGCTTCCGGTGTTTGGTCAAGAGAATAAAAGCTAATAAATGATTTAGTTTTCTTGTTACAAACAATTGCATTTTTAAATAAAACAAATTAGACTGATCCTACAATGCTGCAAGCCTTAGTATTTTTACGACATATTTTTACGAATCTATGGGCCTTTTTTAAATTACATAAAATAATAATAAAAACCCCAATCTATAACTCTTTCCCAACTAAATGTTTTAGCGGATCCTTCTATATTTATAAATCTGAAGGTCCAAAGGAAAGAAAAGACGCCCATGCTTTAATTTTGAAGGCTCTAGGTGCCCTTGTTTCCGCTCCAGTTCTCGGAGATACTCAGCTCAGACTCGTGAGGTAAAAATGAGAGGAACACCGCAGATACTCAAGAGGGTGCGCAAAGCACTGTGGGAGACTGTGTTCCATCGGTGACCAGAAATGCAATTGACTGTTGATGACAACAAATTGGGAAATTTAGCTACAATTCCCTGCAGCAGAGGCGCGGACAGGAGCTGTCCATGGTGCTGAAACCAGCTGAGAAGCAAGGACAACAATTCTGCGAACTGAATAGATGAGATTGATGTATTTTATTCCTGTCTTGTTTGAAGTCACAAACTGTTTTTAGCCTTCTGTGTCCAAATTAAGTTACTCGGTTGATACTGTGTCCAAAAAGGGCCCAAAATCCAGTTGTGAATGTATTTCAAAATATAAAATAAGGAATAAGAAAGCAACATGGTGGGCTAAGTGACTTCAGAGAGAAGAAACCCAAGGAGAAAGAGGCGGCAGAGCAAGAACCCTCATGAAAGGACAAATCTCTGCATGGTGTGGCTTAAACAGAGGCTGATACTGAAAGTAGTTAAAAGGCAACAGAGGGACACTAACCATGACAGCACAGGAGCAAACTCTAATTACAAGATCAAAAGAGGTCAGGATCTACCATACCAGGTCTCAGGGGGCAGACAAGGACACTCCGGAGACAACCCAGCACATTTCAGGAGGGTGTAAGGAGCCGGCACGCAAGCACATGGAACATCATAACTGTTGCTGAGGCATGTATCATACCGGGAATCTCTGTCTTAGACTACAAGTCTCGATGTCAAGATGAGAAACATATGATTAGGCCAAGATGCTGTGGGACTTCCAGAAAGACAATTGTTATCAAAGTGGTGTCAGTGGTGCTGAACAAGGAGAAGGTTTTAGTGATGGATGAAGCAATCCAAAGTGAAACCAGCATCAGGTGGAGGGAACATAAGAAGATCGAGAAATAACAAAGGCTGAAAGAAGTACTGGAAAATACATGGAAGACTGCAAAGACTGTTCCTGTCGTATTTTGAGGGCTGTGACCACCAAACTGCAGCAGATTCCAGGAACAACATATGTACTAGATTGTCTCTCCAGAAGAGAGCAGTCACAGAAACATTTAAGATGCTGTGCAGGGTCATCAAGCGCAATCAAACCTCAAACAGGCCAGGTGGGACCATTTTATTTTATAAATATATTTATATCTTGCAAGGATTTTGTTTATTCACTGAGAAAAGAGAAATGTGGCATTCTGGAATCCAAATCTTTTCACCAACTCTTGGCTCAAAGTTGGTTCAGAACGTTCAGTTCTCAACAAAGTTTTCAGAACAGATTAGATGTGTTTTGTGTTTGCAGTGGTGATACCCCCACTAATTTGGAGCAGTTTCTGTTTTTCCTGACATTTAACTGGATGATGATTCCTCATCACTACCTTTCCTCTATTCTGCATTGTTGTCTTCTTTTTCTTAGCTTTGTAACTCCTTTTCCATTCTTAACAATCCCAAAATTCTTCATCCGCTACAGGAATTTCAGAATTCTTTTCTTTGGCTTTTACATTTGAGTTTTGGTACAAGAAAACTGTTATCATTGATGTGACTTAACTTATGGATACAAACAGCTAATACTTCTTTTTAATGAAACATATACACATGTACATATATATATATATATATATATACACACACACTGCAATTTAACACATCATTAAAACTATTTTGGTCAATCTCTACTATTCAGCATTGCTAAGCAGCATTTATTTATTTTGCTGTTTAAGACTTAAAGGTACTTGTTCTCATTCTTTAACAACATTTAACTTTTCTTGTGTCATTTCAGAATCCACAATGTTGAATCTGATATTCCAAACATGTATGAGCTTCCTATGTAGTTTGAAACATGGAATTAAATTTGTTTTGAGCTTAGCATCTTTTAGCTTTTTTTAGTTGTCTCACCATTATCTCAGTTAGGCTCCTTTGTGTTTTAGCATTTTGGGGGGAGTAGCTTTTGTTTTTAGTTAGCCTATTTCTTTGACTGAGTTTTGAAACATGTTTTGAACAATAATTTTTAAAACCAATATTTTCTAAAATCTTTTTTCTTGCTTTTTCTTTTTTAGTATTTTAAAAGAAATAAAAAATCTCTGAGCTTCAATGGAAGTGTTAGCATTAGCATTTGTTAGCATGGAGTTAAAGACTAAAACATCAACATTTTTCCAACCAAATCTTACTGGAATATTTGTAAACTAAATGTATTTTACTCAAATTAATCTAAAGCATTTTAGCATTACGTAGTGTTACGTTCTTAGCAGCTTTTGCAAAAAATACAAAAATAAAATGAAAAATAAAAATGAAAACCTGAGAGCCCATCAGTCACGTCTTCCCATTGGAAGAAGTAGTTCACTTGAAATGTATTTGATCAATTATACTAGAGTATAAGTATACAAAAGACCCTGTACATGTAGTTTACCAACTGAATACTTCTTCAGACTAAATTGGAACATTTGAAGAAGTAAAAAAGTAAAATTCAAGTACATTGCCTCACTTTTAACTTTTTGCTTAAAGTTGCAGTCTATTTGCCATCAAATCTTTAAAAACACAGAATCAGCTTGTTTTGTTTTGAAAGCACTTTAATGGCTTTTTGCACATATGTAACAGAGATGGGGAAAAGTCTACGGGTGCAGATCCATCTAGCAGTGACACCCCCCGGTCCAAATCACACCAACCACCTCACCTACAAACCCCACAGGCCCCACCCTCCTACCCCACCCACCCCATCGTGGCGTACTGATTGTGCAGTATGAAGAAATATCTTGTTACTATGGTTACAGTGACATAGGAATGCACACTATATTTAATAAATCGCCAGAGACAGCAGCACAAAGAAAAACAAAATAGAAACAGAACAGGATCAGTCACCCAGTGAAAAGTCTGTCAGTTACTTTAGAGGTGTGAGAGCTGAAGCCCCGCCCACCAACACCTGTGGAAAAGAGATGTTTTTGTTGCTCATTTCTGTTGAGTTTTACTGGTAGATAAAGAAGTTCCACGATGACAAAACTTAACAAAAAAAGGATCATTTTGGCACTCTGGCTTCCTTGAGGCACGCACACTTTATCATGAAAACGCTCATCTCTGTGATCAGATAATCCATGCACACAAATTCAAGCTGCCAGTTTGATGAAACCAGGTTTTCAGGGAGAGAGAGGATTGTGGGACCTAAAGCTGGACATGCTTTAATAGTAGTACAGCAAATCAGATGCAAACCGAAACTAGAGGGGGGAAAAAAACATTTTAAACAAGACATTTTCTTATTATAAATGGGGTTGATTCTAAAGGAAATGAGCATCGCAGAGGCTGAAATTCATTCAGCTAATTTTGTCATCAGGGAACTTCCATACCTGAAATCCTCCTTCTGATTACAGCTCAGCAAATTTCACTCCAAAAGGTCATGGACAGCAAAAGTCTTACATCTCAAAAACGGAGAGCTGAAGCCAACAAGCAAGCGACCACTACTCTGCAACACTGCTTCACTTTCTGTAAAGGCTTTTTGAAACCAATTTTCCACTTGACAACAAAAACGCAACTTTTAAAGAACACCTATGCCTTCATACTAGTCCATCTAAATAAAACTGTGGAGCAGTTTAAATATGGGACACAAAACAGGAGAAACATAACCAAAAAAAATAAGAGCAGGCAACTGAGAGAAGACGGAGTGAAGGTTTCAGGAATGTCGACAAAAAAAAGTAGAAAAGAAACCTGATAGGATGCTTAAAAATTTGGAGTTATGAAACATTCCTCCTGGTCTCAGGTATTTATTCCCCGCCCATCAAGTGAACTCGACGGCTCCTTCATTCAGGTTTTACAAGTGTTTTCACAAAGAAAAGTTTTACTCAACAAAGCTTATCATGGTTGTTCTTATTAGTACTAGTAATAAGTGTAATTAAACAGGTTTAATTTGAACAGATTGTTATACACAAGTTATACATACAGTTCAAAGCACCGCAGGGTAACGCTCAGAATTACAGCAAAGTCTCTGTTCTCTCTACCCTTCTGCAGGAATTAGACCGCACCAGAAGGGAACAGAGTGTGATTGTTGGCCTCTCGCTGGTTTATTGCACAACATGAACCAACAGAGGAGCTGAAGATTTATTTCAGTGCAGAAAACTCCTCCTCACTCGACATATTGAGGACAGGAGTCTGTAGCGTCAGGTGGTAATTTCAGAGGATTACCCCGCCGTGGCCTCGGTTTTCCCACAACAAGGGGATACACGTCATCTTGCAAAGACAAGGCCTCGCAAAAAAAGCGGAGGATGGACCCGAACAGGAACGAGCTGAGGGACAGGACGCGAACTACAGACGAGAGAGCAGAGCGGAGAAACGGCAGGCGATAGGAAACACAAAGAAAACGCCATGAAAGGACAAACTGGAAACTCCTCTTGGGTGTTGTTTGGCGGCAAACTCTGGCTTGTGTCTGTACGACGGCAGCTGCTGGAAGCGGCGCTCCTCAGTCACTTTTCCGTCGTGGTTCCTGGAAAGTTCCTGTGTTCGCACGGAAACGCGGCGGAGGACTCGGGTGGCGTGATGTAGCTGTTCTGACGCTCTGAGCCGACCGGACGGTTGATAGGCACAGAGTGGAGAGTTTTGGCTCGGAGCTTGCATGCTGGAGTCACACTTTGAGAGGAAGAGGAGGAGACAGAGAAGCTATCTGGGGGGACGTGGGACGGTTTTTCTAGGTGTTATGAAATAAAATGGTTTAAAGTTAATAATCTTATGATGGTTTGGATCACATCAGCATGTCTGAGCACTTATTCTACTCATGTTTGACACAACAGCATCAGGACTGAGAGATTTGACCGACAGTCCACCCCCAAACAGCTCCGCAGGGAAGGAAGAAGGAAAGGGAGGAAATAAGGAGGAAGAAAAAGAGCAACGTCTATTTTTTCTTGCTAAACAGACTGAAGCGCTTTTCCTTGTCTTTCTCTCTTTTTCCCGGGCTGGACTCTGCCGTCGTCGTGGCGACGGCGGCCGGCATCGTCTGCGCTCGAGCGGCTTGGGCCGGCGTGCTGTGGCTGCTGGGCGTGACCTCTGGCTTGTCGCCTGAAATGGCGCCGGAGATGGTTGAGATCCACAAGTTCATCTCCTCCTGAAGAGAAATTTAAGAGTCATTCCTGAAGAAATGAAGCTGAAAAAAGCCCCAACTGTCCTCTCAACACATCACAGTGAAATGTGAGGCTATACGTGACTTTAATCTGTGGCTGATTCAACTTTTCACTCATGTTTGTGATTCAAAAGCAAACGCTAACATGAATTAAATTCAAAGCCTTAGATTAACACCAAAGGAGACATCTTTTAGAGCAAAAGCCTTTGAAGGATCGCTAAACTCAAACACTAAAATCTTTGGAGAAACACTTTAATTTCAAAGGACAGCTTCCAGCTCCAATGTCAGAAGTAATAAAAACTAAATTTTTATCTTTTTCTGGTGTTTTTTTTAATAATTAAGTTATAAAAGTGAATTTGTTTTTCACCAACAAAAACTCTCAGTTGATAAAAAAAAAAAAGCCTCATAGATCCGCTCAAAGTCTTACTCGCATCATCTATGGATCTATTGTAAAATCGTCCCCAGCTGTTTTTAGCCAAAATCAAAAATGTGTCGTTTTCTAGGACATAGTTTCAGCAGAGCTGCAGTAGTTCATTTGAAATTCACCTCTGAGTTGTGGGCAGGACTGTTTGCATGGGAGTAAGCCTGCCTCCACTTCCCATTATCCGTTCGTTTACACGCTCTCCTGCTAGCTTACAGCCCCTTACAACCCCAACCCAACATTATCAGTGGAACAAAATGGAGAGTAACATTGGAGACAGTTTTGATCCAGCTTCCAGCTCAAATGAGGAAAACAAAGACAACTGGTATAAGTGGATGCATCAGAATGAGGCGGAGCGGGGAGCTTCTGACCCTCCCTGCGTATTTTCTACGTAATAAAGGCCACGTTTTCAAACAGGATTTTTTCATCTGCTCCTGATTCACAACGATTTGAATAAAGAAATACTCAGAAATACAATTGAGCTCAATTCATCATCTGAAAAATGCCACCAGAACATGTTAAAAAACAGCATTTTCATTGGGGTTTTTAAATGAAGCCAACATAGAAGCATTTTTCCACAGGTACACCCTTCCTAGTTACAAAAAGTTTAAGAAAAGTGTGTTTCTGATAATAAACAATACACTAAAACATCAGGATTACTGAACAAACTGCTAAACTGGATTTTGACATTTATACATTTATTGGTTTGAGAAAATATACAACTAATCTATTTTAATTCCATAAAAAAAGATGTTCTGACAAAAATGAATACTATCAGAAAATTTAAACTTCATAACATGGAATAAATCTATTGTTATACAGATTTTTTATGATCTATACTCCTGAAAATGCTTCATTTTATATATAAAAAACAGACAAAGGAACCTAAAATAATTTTGTCTTGCTAATTTTGTGAAAGATAAACTGAAATAAATAAGACAATGATGAAAGAAAGGCATAAATCTTAATGATTAGCATCACTTACGTCATCTTTGGCTTGGAACAGATACTCGTTCCCGTCGGAAATTCTGTTGCAAAAGAATCACAGAGATCATTTTATCTTTTGGTCCCAGACACTAAAATGCTGGAAGTTTTAGCAGTAAAACGAAAAAAACCTCACTTGAGTTTAAAGACGTGCTTCTTCTTTTTGTAGTCCAGCGCCACCTCGCACACAGCGTCCTTCAGGCTGACAGGGATCTCGCTGTGGTAAGGAATGCCCTGACCAGCGCTCCTCTGGTCCTTGTAGAAACCCATCTCCTGCTGGTTGATCACACAGTACACGTTGTTCCACGACCTGAAGGGTGGAGCAGGAGAAGATATCAGGTCTTCATCTAACCTTCAACCAAGGTTCATACCGTTCTACTGACATAAACAGCAAACATCATTTGAAAGCAGAATTCCGATGAAGGATCCAAAAGTCACAAGGAAAAAAGAAGAGGAAGACATCTTGAAAGAAAAAGAAAAAGATTTTTTTTTAAAGATCCCCAACTAATTTTCATGATTAATTACACAAAACAGTAATTTAATTACAGTCATTATAAAAACAAAGGAAAAAAAAGTCCTTCTCTATGTCGATGATTCAGCAGTTTGATCACCTGAATCAGAAGCCTTTTATTGTCACTGTAACAGTACAAATACAGGTACAACGAAATTACTTTTTTTTGGATGGGGAGATTTATGAAACTATATGAGGGGATCAGCAGCGGCAAAAAAGCAACAACATGCATCTGTACCCGGTATTCAAAGAAAAAGCACAAAATGACAGCAGTACATTTTGTGTGAGCATTTAGGACAGGGCATAAGGGAGGGAAAGAACCACCAGTGCACCGCTCCAAGGGATGCAGCCATTGGGGGGGGCTGCCCACTCAAGATTGTGCACCAGAGGGGGATGAGTGGGTATGCCGAGGTCAAGATAGGCCTGAGCAGGAATGTTACAGCAGATGTCGACCTTCACATCAAACCACATTTTATTCGGTGAGGAAGCAGATTTGTTTTGGGAGAGCCAAGGCCAAAGCGCTGAACTCAGGGGGATCCAGATTACCGGTAGATCAAATACTTTCAGGCACCGGCAGATAAACAATTTGTGTCTGCTGGATATTCCATCATGAAAAACATTCAGTGCATTCACTCCTAACTAGACAGAACTACCCTCATGTAGACGTCTCCTTAGAATATTGAACACTGAGACAAAACATGTTTCCAAAGCGAACACTCATGTCTCAGTCTGAAGGATTACTGAGGTTCATGAATCTGAAATGGATGTAAAGCCTTCAGGTGCCAATTGAGTTTGTGGCTGTTGTGACGCTGCTTTATGGCTTAGTCGCAACTGCCCTTATGGGTAGATATGGGTTGTCTGCAGGTGAAAAATGGGCAAACCTGTATAGGGCACACCGGTCATAGACTGCTTGGCGAGCCCCATAGAGCAAAAACTGGACACATCTGGTTCACCTAAGGTGGACCAAAGTTCATTTCCCCCGATAATCCGTAACAAACTTTCAGTCTGAATACACAAACGGGCCCTCTTCCAGGACCAGGAGCCGCTCTTGGACCCATCTTTGGAGGTGGTCTCGGTTCGTTTCCAATCAGGCTGAGCTCCGGCTTGCGCTGAGTTTCCTCAGTCTGCAATTTACATAGTCCTTACTAATACTTCACGATACACTGATCATTCGCATGACGTTCCACTTTCAATGAGCTTCAAGGGACTGTAAGACACACCTGCATCAATTCTGACTAATGAACAGGCTGCTCTTTTATAGCTTTGCATCATTTTTTTCTTATTTTCTCTCAGGCCTATATTTTATTTCATTTTTTTTGTTTAAAAATTTCAACCATTGCATTCGTCTTCAGTTGAGCATGTCGATATAAGCGCTTCAATCAAGCTCTCAGACTCGTCAAAAAGGTCTTTTAAAAAAAAAAAAAAACTGCAAAAGACGACACATAAAAACTTTACTGGAAAGTTATTAAAACTCTGATGAGAAGCACAATTTATTTTTTACTCTTGCTGCAGCCTGTGACTCCGCCCCCCCATAGACATGCGACTCAGATTTAAGCAGCTGCAGGCGGAGAGAGCAGTTTACCGTGTCAGCAAACAGGTTCACTGGTCCTGAATATGCGAACAAACTGCTAGTTCTGTTTGAGGGAATCTTTTCTTTCCACAGTCGCCTCATGTATACTCAGTACAGTAAAGGATTTAATTAAAAAAATCGTTGTGTTGCTTATTTTACATTGGTTTTAACGAAAATAGGAAGAATTTAGCAAGAATTCCTCCACTCCAGATGGATGTGATGTTTTGTGAGTTGGTAGTAACGTGTCAAAATCAGGTGGTCTCATACCTGCTGGAGGCTTTTTTGTTGTGACCCTCCCACTCATGTTTGCGGTGCAGGAAGCCCTCCTGCTGGGACGTGGGACCGTCCTGTTGGCTTTTGGCTGGCAGAGTCGCCGCCTGGCTGCTCTTGGCCTTGCGAGACGCCCCCGGAGACCCTGATGGACTGGGCTCTGACACTCCGTTTACCACCTCACCACCTTCACCGTTATCCTTGAGTCAGAGCACAAAGAACAGAGTGAGAACGTGGGCTGGATGTTTGCACAGAGATGCACCGAAGCTGTAGATCAGAGTTATTGCAGCATGCAGAGCAGAAAGCAATCCCAGTATGAGCTTTAAAAAAAATCTGATGGTTACTTGACCCAATTTAACATGGGAAGCATCATCTGAGATTGAAACAACATATTTTGGATTGTCTTTAAGCGTAGCAAACCACAAATAAACCCCAACCTTTGTCTGTATGAGGATTTCAAGTTTAAGATCTTAAAAAAATGGATTTCTCATAATGTCATCAGAAAACTAGAAGTTGATTTAAATTTTGATTTTGAATCAATCCCTTTTGAAGAGTGCAATCTGAGACAATTCTCAACATTTTACCTTTTTATTTCAGATTCGATTACTCAGAATGTACTCAGACCTACTTCTGTTCAGATTATATAGTTTTTGTTGGCATTCCACTGCAAACTGTCCGATTAGGCGCTGATTACCCGCTTATGACATGCATTATCACAAGACTAGTCCACATCACACAGCCTGAGGCAGAGTGAGGAGAAGTTCAGGCGAGCAGAAAGAAGATGGAGCAGGAAACATGACACAATCTCAAACAATTATCCACAAAATTGCTTGGAAGCCATTCTTGAGTTTCATTACCGTTGAGAAGAAGGTGCAATTGGCCTAAAGTCAACAAGAGATTTGAATTTTTCCACACCACCAAGCAAATGCATATTACCCCGTCACAGTGCTCTTCCAGGGCCAGACCAATGGGGGGTGCTGTGTCTGAGAACAAATCTGTGAGCCGATCAATCCTAGGAGCTCTGACTGAAGGCCTACGAAAGCCAGACCCATCCTGGGAACTTCTACTCCAGCTGGGAGGGAACTACACCAGCGGTGCTACAACGATCCATTAATCAATGAATCCAGAATTTTGGGGATCGATTATTCTTGGAATGACCAGTTATAGAGGGATGTGTGTAAGTTGAACCCCACCCGACAATGGATAGATGGGTGTATGGATGGATGGATGGATGGAGTATAAAGACCTTGAGGTTTTTGGTTACTTGTTAAGGTTCTGGAAACTTTTGCTGCAGGATTCAGACCAAATTGCAAATTCCAAATTAATAAGAAGATATGCAGACAACTCCTCCTTTTAACGACTAGTCTGAGTCTAAGTGAAGCTTTTGTCTTCCAATAACCAACTCTGCAGCCTGTTTTCAGCTATTTTAATAATTTAGTGACGGATGTTATAAGGAATACACATAAACTGTCCCATATTTTAGCTGTATTTACACTAAAAATGCGAACAGTAACCCATGGTGAAAGCTAGAGATCATTAAACAACCATCTTTATTGCTGAAACCTCCTATTATAGAAATCCCAGTGTTTTTTTTTTCTGATCTGGACTAAGTTGTACTTTTTTTATGACTCCATAGGCATCAGGACTGTCCTCATTTTGTTGTCATGGTAACGTAGTAAAGTTAAGATCAATTCATCTGTTTTAAATACAAAGATTAGATTTCCGAACTATATGAAGGGTGCCTCTCTTTGGAAATAAATAAAATGAACTTTTTTTTTTTTTTAATTGTGTAGTTAGGATGTCATGTCAAAGATCCTATGTTCTGCATTTGTCTAAAAGAAATTAAGTTATCGTTCAAATTCACTTTGTTCCATTTCTTTAGATTTTTAAATGATAATTTAAAAGGATTATTCTGAACCTAAAATGTATTTTAAACATGTCTTTTTGGATTAAACTTTGGACTTTTATCAACATCAACTTCTAAGTCCTACACATAAAAAGAAAAAAACCGTTTCTAAATAAAAACAAAATGAAAACTAAAGAACTAAAATGGTGAAAAATACAGTAAAATCGGATTTTTACTAACAAAATAATGCAGTTTGGTTTCCACTATTTCAGTTGATTTTGATTTGAGTCAAAACAAAATAAAAGCCTCAGATGAAAGTGATGGGTTGATGAAATGCATCAGTTATAGAAAATAAAACCATGATAATGTAAAGTGAAAAAAGGTCAAACTGAACATGGATAAAACACACGGACAAACCAGGAAAGGTTAGGGTGTGCCAGCGGGCTCCAACCAGGTTTATTGGGAACATGTTAGTCAGAAAAACCAGTGAGAGGGGGATAAACACAAACAAGGACAAATAAAGAAACAACAGTGAACAAAAAAAGGCACAGAAACTGATGGTGACATCAAACAGAAACAGGCTGACACCAAACGGTACCTGGAAATGTGAAGAGGTGAAGGTGTGAGACAAACACTCACGCTCTCAGTCAACACATGGAATGACTTTGTGATGGTTGTACATTAGAAAGAGTGATGTAACGCACAGTCAGAAGAGGGTGCTGTACATTTTGGTAAGATTTATCGTTCTTAGCCTCTATAGCTGTGCTAACCTAGATCGCTGGTCAAAGTCACAAATAAACGGCTAAATCATAACATTTCAAACACAGAAGTCCTGTGATCTGGATAGATGTCCTCTTGGAGAAATTTGGACTGTTAGTGCAAATATTTTAGAATTTTTTAATGCCTTAAAAAAGATGTGAGCGTGTTAGCCAGGAAAAATTCAATGTTGGACACATGGAGTCAGTGTGATGATCGTCGGGTGGAGACGCGCTTGGGACAGGTTCCTAAACTTGTAGCTTTAAGCTACTTCGCTAAATGTTTCCCTACTTG
Organism: Oryzias latipes; assembly: GCF_053564925.1. Taxonomy (NCBI): domain Eukaryota; kingdom Metazoa; phylum Chordata; class Actinopteri; order Beloniformes; family Adrianichthyidae; genus Oryzias; species Oryzias latipes. Next base: position 12,089,789 of record NC_136251.1, read on the forward strand.
TAAAGGGATAATGTCATCTATATGATTTTGTCATTGTCGCCGTGAAACGTCAAACAATTAAAAGTGTTTTGTTTCCGTTTATGATTTTAGTAAATTTCACAGCAGGAATATTTTGAAGCAGTTACTGTAATTATGTCTAATATTATGTCTAATATTCCCACAAACAGCATAAAGATTTATTTAAGTCCTGGAATGTTCTAGACCTCTCATGAGACATCGGTTTCAAAATATAACTATGGAACAAAATATAACACGAGTTTGAACATAAATATGCACTTCTGTGATTTTATTACTAAACGTGATGTAAACATTCAACACAATGTGCTTGATTTTAAGACAAAAACAGGTAGAATCTAATTATTTAGTTACTGATTATAAACAATCTGATTTTCCAAAGTTTGTAGGTGTTTTTTTTAAAGTCTCCTATTTGTCTCAATATGTGGATGACACCTTGATTTATACTGAAGAATACAGTCCACAAGCCCCTAAACATTTTCTCAGGAGTTCCACAGGGCCAGTTTGTAAATGATGACATAAACCAGCAGAAACATAAAGAGCTGAGGGGAGAGGACGACGGGTGAGTCGAGCTGAGAAGGAGAGAAGGAAGAGAGGAGGAAGGAAAGCTGTAAAAGCTCAGCTCGGCTTGGTGTGTACCTATTGTCCCGCCCAACATTCACACCGCAGACTCACACCTCCGTTTGACATGTCTCACAGAGCAAACATCGGGGATTCACAGAGTACAGGTCAATGTTTCATAGCACCTTTAACGTGTTGGAATTATTTCTTTTAGCACAAAAAGGAATGTTAGCAGGAAACAACAAGATCTCTGTCTTCCTTCGTGACGCTCATCAGGAGCAGTTACTTCAAAAACAAACATTTTTGCTTCTTTTTTCAAAATTCTTTTTGAAATTCCACCTGAAGCTTCGACATTTATTCCACCTTTTTACATTCACAAAATATCAATTTATTGACAGAGTTAAACTGGAGTGTTACATTTTGAAAAGATCAGGTAAAATGAAGGAATGGTTTAGAGTTGTGATCTGAATCACATCAGGAAAAAGTACAAGCAAAGTGCTAATTTATGGAAGAATCCGTATCTACGATTTATCTTATTAAAACAAACAGTGATGAAATGATATGTGAGCACCAATGACCGGTCCTGGATCATGAATATTTCTATAGATCATCTACTGTTGTTCATGTGGACACTTTCAGGCTGCATCTGCATCCGTTCTATTTCAAATGTCAAAACCAAATATTGGAATGAGTGCAGCTAAGCTAGGTAAACAGAACGGATCTGTGAAGGAATGTTTATGGGAGTGTGCAGGAACAGGTTAGAGGGCTGGGACGACGCCCTGCCGTTTACTGCGGTTGTGAGTCAGGGGTTCATGCGTGGTGTGTGTCGCTGTGTGTCAGTGTCTGTGGGGGCGCAGCCCTGCGGCTCTGCAGGATGCTGCTGTACATCTGGTAAGCAGGCGAGCGATAACTAACCCTGGGAGCCTCTTGTTCGGTTGGCAGCCCGTTCTGAGACAGCAGCTCGTCCCTGCAGACAAACGCAGAGGGTTACAGTCCAGGAAACACAGCAAAAACAGCGCCAACAACCTGCTCAGGGGGATGGGCTCAACTGCACAAACAATACTGTGAATCATTTACATAACAGTCTAAGATTTGTTATTTCTTGCTTTTTGGTCACATGGTATCAAGTGGGAGGGGCTTCGTCCTCTGTGTGATGATGCTTTTCACCACATCTTTATAGGTTGACAATGTGTGGTCATCAGACTCATTGGTTCCTATGTGGCTGACTTATAGATAATTAAGTCAGAGGAAGTGACAGGAAGTGACATCACCAAGCTCAACCTTTATCTAACAAAAATGCAGGCGGTTGTTGGTTCATAAGGTCATCAGAAAAGGAAAGGCATAAAAGATCGATCTCTACTTTTCTTGATCAATTATTGATTTATTATGCTTAGATGGATTCAGATCGATTAATAGATTTTATCAACCCAGCCCTATTTTATCGTACGGGGAAGGGAGCCAGTGGTGGTTCAGCGCCAACGGTCCCGCCCACAACTCAGAGGTGAAGTTCAAACAAGCTGCTGCTGCTAAAGGATAAACTGTCAAAGAAAACTATTTTTTAATTTTGACTAAAAATGTCATAATCATAACTAAAAGACCACTGGGAATGCTTTGAATTTATCAAAAGATGATGGGAATTTAAAAATGTGACCATCACTTCCTGTCTTGTTTTTAACAGAGGGTCTCACTCCTTTAAGTGTGTCTCCTAAGATTCACACGAACAGAAGAACTCAAGTTGAAGACAAAGCGACCTGCAGATGGAGGAAAACCACCCCTCAGGTATGAAGCAATCTTTAGTGTTAACTTTGTTTACAAATTTGATTTCTTTTAGTTTCAATTGTTGTTTACAGCAGATTCTCTCAGGGCTTTCCTCCATTCATCTAAAAATGTCCAACTTTTGAGACTGAAACGAACAATTTGACACTTTAAGTTATTATTTTTTCCTTTTTAAATGTAACTTCATTTATGCTCTTTCAAAACCTAAAATTGTGACACTTTGACAATTGTATTTAGACTTCTAATTGGCTTGGGGGATGAAACAACTCACCTGCTCTGCGCTGCTCCTTCAGCAGTCTGGGCCTCCGGCTGCCTCCTCCTCTCTTCTTCCTCTTGCCTTCTTCTCACTTCCAGTAACTCCATCTGTGCACACACAGCAGAGTCAGCCCCCCACGCCCTCACACCTGTATCCCCCACTCAGCCTCCAAGTGACGCACCGTGGTCAGCCTCTCCAGCGCAGAGAAGCGCTCCTCCCAGGTGGCGGCCGACTTCTCGAAGGCCTCGTGGCGTTTGATGAGCTTCTCCACCTCGTCCACGCTCTGCCCGATCTCCCTGCTGGACAGGTAGGGCTCTTGACCCAGTAGCCACGCCTCTGCCACCCCTGCGTCCCTGGAGAACTGGTGCACCTCCAGAACTGGACACACATTTCCACGTTAAGCCAGATTGAGGCAAAACTCCTACCCGATCCAACCAGATGTTCTTACCTAGTCTGAGCCACTCCCATCTGTCCTCCCACTTGTCAATCATCTCTTTCCTCTTATCCGTTAACTGCAGCAACTTCTCTTTAATCTGCAGAGGAAACATTTAACCAAAATCCAATAAAGCCTTTAATTCTTTAGCTGTTTGTGGTTTCTAAAGTGCTGCTCTTAAACTGCAAAGATGTGTCCACCTCCTCTGAAGCGTAGTGCTTTCTTGCCAGCAGGGCCTTGCCCAGCTCAATGCAGGTGGTGAAGCTGTCGTTTCGGGCGTCGATCTCCGCCTTGATGCCTTGGTGGTTGTTCATCAGCAGCTCCACTGACGACACGTCCCTGAACAGATAAAGAGGTAAAAAGAGAAACCCCAACAATGTGATTATCAATCATTGATGGTAGCTCCGCTCCTCCCACATGCGGCAGGAGCAGCAGGTTTCTGAAAACACTTTTGGACAAGGGTCGAGCAGGGAATCGGCCGCGCGATTACATTTGGTGTGAATGCAGCTAAAATCAATGACTTTAGAGAGTGAAACTAACCAAAACAACAACAAAAGAGGATTCAAAAAATGTAATCAGAACAAATCCAAACATCAGTATCAATTGTCCTCAGACAAGCTTGGTTAAAAAGATGATGGTGGTTGGAAAAACATCACAAAAATCTCATTTAAACTCGAAGGCATAGTGGTAGAGGAATAATGATCTGGGCTGGCCCGAAACCACACATCCTAGGAGACTGAATGATATATAAAATAAGTCGTCTCTGCAGAAAGGTCAACTGGTGATCAAAGAGCAGTTTTGAGTTTTTCCTTGAGCTCAAAAGTTTTCATAAATATCTTTTTTGACATGAAAGAACACAGAACAAGAAGCCTGGTACCTGGGCTTCTCCTGAGCTTCGATCAGGCGGATGACGTCCTCCATCCACAGCATCAGGTCGCGCACCATGCTAAAGAAGCGGAACTTGTCTCCGGTGTCCACCAGCTTAGCCCGCCGGCCTTCCACTGCTGCCAACAGGTTCTTCCAGGCCTCCAGGACCTGCAGGGGAACGACAGCGCCCAGAGCAGGGTTCAAGAGAGCTGCCCGGGAATGCACGCAGTACGGACACATGAAAATCCATTTATGGTTCCATCAGTGAGCGGCAGGCAGATCTGCTGCAGCTGCTGGACCACAGCTCAGAAACAAGGAAACTGCAGCGAAGCAAGCGAAATAACAGGTCGTGCACGTTGCAAAAGAACCAAAAACTGCAGGCAGAAAGCAGCAGGATTCCCCTTCTGATTATGAAATAAACTGCATGCACTGCAGCAGTTTGAAGAGAGGAACCCCAGAGTCATCTTTATTGACCATTTCATTCACTCACCAGTTAGCTGACTTTCCACCTGTTTTATTTGAAGCACAAAAACCACAGGAAACTGGTTTTTCACATGCAGTCCATAAACTAACAAAGTTTAAAGTTATTAACTTTAAACTCTAAAAATTCAGAACCTTTCTTTTTAGCTTGGCTTTTAGGCCGTTTCTGGTGCTTTTATTTTTTTAATCTATTTTACTTAATCTACGTACATCCCTTTTAAGTGTTCATGTTCAGGTGTAAGTTTGTAAATAAATGAGCAGACAAACATTGTGAAAATCTGAGACAAACTTGAACGGTGATAAATCTAAATATAATCGGTTTTAAAATGATTCAGATTATGAAAAGTTTACTAAGAAAGTTTTACAATAAGCTAAAATGTATACTAGTCCGTTTTGGAACATGTTTAAAGTCGGTATGTACAATATGTGCTTTTGTTAATTTTTTTTGTAATCTCATTTTTTATTCTCGCCCCATTTTTTTGTGTAAACCATTTATTGTAGCTGTTTTTCAATGTCCTTTCATAAATTTGAGGTTTTGTCTTTAAATAAAATTCTTACACTTTATAATTTAACATTTTTTGAATCATGCCTGTTCAAAAAACTCTAGTATCTCTAAAAATAACTATATTAACCCATAAGAAAAATGGATTCTGTGCTCCACTTGGTTTGTGGTCAAATACACATTTTATGGGCTAAACAGTAATCAAAACATTATTTTACAAACAAGAGCTTTTAAGAACAATTCCTCCATTTTTTGTTCTCTACTTTAGAGTCGTCTGAGGGATTAAGTGCCTTTAATAGTGCAATGTTGACATAGTTAGAGTTCTTTTACCCACAATGCCAGGCTAAAGAAAAACACAATGGGAGTCTTTTGTGACATTACTATGTTAACGGTTCTATTCAGCTTTGGAATCAAACAGATCAAGCCTGAAAGCAGCAACAGCGAACAAACAACATTTCTATTCATCTAAATGCATCTCAACTTTTAACGTTCTGCTCAAACTTGGGCGTGTTTGCACAGAGAGAGCGTTTGTTTTAACCTCCGCAGACGCACCGACAGGTGGAGCTTATGCGCCAACGCAGGTGTCAGACAGACTGATCCGGTTGGTGCAAAAATCTTTCCACTCTGTGACCCAAAAAAAGATCAACCACCTGAGCCATGGCTGCACAAAACGGACTAAAATGCCACCAAAGTCCGTTGACATTTTAGTTCAACAAAAAGCTCAATTACGGCCAAAATGAAGAGTGATGCAAAGCCGATTTTTCAAGGTAACGGAGTCTCACCTCTCCCTTTCTCTTCTGGGGGACAGGGAGGAAATGAAAGGAGACGGACAGGGAATGGTCAAAACAATGAACCACCGTCTTTGCTTTAATATGATCTACTTTCATGTCTGGAATAAACTGTAGGGAAGTTTCTTTAATTTTTCATGTTTACGTTGAGACAGTTTTATTATCTTTTGGCTCGTTTTTGTTCTGCTAATTAAAAATGTAAAAGAACTTCACCAGAAGAGTTTAAAGAGTTTTCAACTGTATATTCTGAGTGGGTTTTTTTTCCTGCTTAATCAGGATAACAGACAGACCAGATGTGGCTCCAGTATTATACCCTGTGGAACACCAGAACTCAATGTATAAATCTTTTCCTTCTAAACATGATCTGTTTCTTCTATTGTTTGTCTTAGCCTTACTTCCATTTTTCATATTTTTTCCAGGTCAAATTCTGCCACTTTTTAGGTGCCCAAAAGCCAAGTTTAGTGAAACCAGATGACTGAGACCTCCAGGTCATTCCAGACTTATGAAGCTTAGGAGACTTTCTGGATCTCAGGGTCCTCACTATCATGGCTGCTCCTTCTACATTGAATCTATCTGTATCCTGTAGCATTTAACTGAGATGTATTCTTTTTTTGTTGTCCATAATTCAATTTAGTTTATTAAACGTGCTTTTATTGCTTTTTGTGTGTATATTTTATGGCAATATTTGACCAGGACAGTCAAAAGTTGCAGTTATTAACAGCAGAAATCCTTCCTAACGTTTGTGTGAAAAACGCAGCTCTTCCCGTCTGTCTGATGTTAAAAATCCCAGCAGATTCCGGCAGATTATCATTAACCGCTCAAACTCTGGTTTCTGTACCATCAGAACACAGCAGCACAACTAATACTTTTCAATCTCACGCGCCAGAATAGCCCAGATTTATTCTCACAGGCTTAATCTGGAGCACTGCTCTGGGGTTTTCAGGATTTTGACCAAGCCCTGTGGGAGTTAAGAGCCTATGTTGTATTGAGATGTTTGGGTCATTTGTAGATGGCGTTTGTGCAGCTGTTGGTTCTGTTGGGTTTCTGAAAGATCGGCTCTTTGAGACGGTGTGAGGCCAGCGGCAGAGCAGCATGCAGGAGGCCTTTCGCAGCGTTTTTCCAGAGCTGCATGACGGTTGTTTAAGGAGGAAGAGGTCTGAATCTAGCGTTTGTGTGGGGATAGAGACAGATGAGAGCTGAGAGCACGTCGGGAGGCCGGTGCAACGCAGAGGCTTACCTCTCCTTCTCTCTTCTGGATGTCATCAGCTTTGTCTCCGGCATAAGCCGACTGCAGGCGGACGGCGTCATCCTGAAGCTGCCGGACCTGTGATGGAGGCAAGGGTAGTCTTAAAGGGAGACTACAGCAAAAAATTCTGGACATCTTAAAAATAAATAAATAAATAAATAAAAAAATCAAATCTTTAATGTAGCAACACGGATGGGTTGGTGTACCTGTGTTCCCAGAGCCTGGATGTCGTGCTCAAAGGCGGTGTGCATTCTCTGCAGGGCTTCGACTGTGTTCTGGTCCCGGCCCAGTTCCTCCGGAAGTTTCTTGTGCTTGTCCAGGATGCGGTTGAGGACCTCCTTGGCGTCGTGGTAGAACTTGTGGAGTTCATAGGAGGCGGCCAGGATCTGCGTGCGGGTATCGATGAGCTCCAGCAGGTCGGCCCAAGCTTCGTTCAGGCCGTCCTTCCACTCGGCGATGGTTGCAGCGTCACCGTGGCCGCTGTTGATTAGCTCGTCGGCCAGCCTGTTGACGCCGTCCACGCGCTCCTGTCCGATGTTTCCGGTGTCTCTGGCAAATTCTCTGAAACGCTCCTGCAGCATCTGAAGAAAAAAAAAACAAGGAACAATGAAAGTAAAGTATAGTTAATACACATAATGTTAATACACCTAATACACACTAATGCTTCATCTCCTCATCAAGTAACTTGAGAATCTTCTGGATGCAAATTATTTGATTCAATCAGCAACAAAGACATGTTTGGTTCTGACTGACCGTGACGTGCTCGTAGTCCTGTCCAAGCTCGTGAGATCCGGCCACCACTTCTCTCTCTGCAATCCACTGCTCCAGGTCGTCCACCTCCCGGTTGAGCTGGAAAAGCCGGAAACGCTCATCCAGCTTCCCCCGACGTTCCTCGGATAAATCCTTCAGGCCGGCATAAAGCTTGTCCACCTGAGACTGCCGCATCCCGATGCGCTCGCTGTGGGAGGAGCAAACACAGGCCTTTCACAGCTCATCTACATCTAATCCAAATGAACCCAACGTCAGACAAGGACTGCAAAGGCTGGCTAAACTGCAGCATTTAAACCATTTTGGGATTCGTCCTCCTGACTTATGAATGCTTGCCTGGATGTTTCACAACAAACCACCTTCCGGGAGAAATCCAAAGAAATCTGGTTCAAAAACTGCTAAAAATGTCCAAAAACAAGAAGTAAAATCTTTAAAATTGGGTGCTGAAAATCAACAACTTTGTATGCCCCGAAAATTAAGATTAGTGTTTAGGAAATAAAAACAGTGTCATCAACATAATTTTACAACAAAGCCAGTCCCAGCATGGAGCCATGTGGAACTCAAAATTTGATTTAAAAACACTTTAACGTCTCTTTTTTCATCAATAACAATTAGTTCCTGGTCAAATTTTAGAAATTCTAAAGTACTTTTAAAGTTATTTTTAAATAAAATACAAATTGTAATGTGAATATGTACTTTGTTTTTACAAAGAAGAAGGTTAAAAAATTATGTAACCGTTAAAAAGAAAGCTGTTTTGGGTCTTGGATACCTTCCTAAAAGCATTTTAATGCAAGATTATAAATATTTAAGTATCAGAGTAATTAGCAAAAAAAAGAAAACTGTGAAATTCTGAATAATAAAAAAAAACTTGTAGTTACAAAATTGAGCACCTTGAAACTTTAAAACAAGAATTTAACTTTGAAAGTGATCTCAAAATAGATTAAAAGGTGGGTCTCTGGGTTCTTCCCCCTCACCTGTCGGGGTGTCCCGCAGCAACCAGCCCCCGGCTGGTGCTGGACAGCTGGTGGACGGTGTCGGCGTAGTCCTCCACGGCCTGCTCCAGGATCTGGTGCTTCTTCAGCATGGCGACGGCACTCTGCTCGTCCTGCCAGGAAAAAAAACGCAGAAGGTCAGTTTCCACGCCGCCAAACACTTTAATCAGAACAGGAAGTAAAACAGAAATGATGAGTCAGAATGGCAACGAGGACATGTGGAACCGAAAGGAAAAGTTAAAGGTAAGAAACTCCAGTTATGATGAGGTGACACATCCAAAACAGGAATTTGACCTCAGACTGTTAGAACTAAGACAAAATCAAACATTGCATTACAATTTTTTAAATCGGTATCTGATCTATTCATACATTTTCTATTCTTTCCCCTCTTTACTAATTTATCAAATTCACCTGAGCCACATTTTAAGATTTTTCACATCTGCTATTTGTCTCTTACCAATAATATTAACATTTTTTTATTTGGGTTTTACTTAGAGTAAATTACTATAAGTTGTTTTGTAAAGAAAAAGTAACATTTCTAAAATAAATATTTTATAATAACATTATACACTACGCATAATAAAAATAAAGCTGACTGAAGTTTGTCCCATTTTATAACATTACCCTAAAATAGAATTAAAAAAAACACATGATTTCTTCTTTACTTAAGATGATTACTTATCTATTTAAACATTTTGATTAGATATGTTTGCATAATTAATAAAAATAAACCGTTTTTAATTCATATTTGTAATATTAGGTAAATAAACTGTATTTCTATTGTACTTTTTAGCACATTTACTTCTTTAGAAAAGTCATTAAAATGTTGCTTTTTATTTTGCGTCAGGATCTGTCTTCTGTACACTAGGTATGAAATTTTAATTTTTCATCTTGTTTCTGACATTTTGAGTATTTTAAAAATTAAACAACTTGTTTCTCAAATAAGATAAAAACAAGGTTCCTTTTGATTTATGGTTTTATATTTTCACAGGTTTAACACTTTCATTCAAAAAACTTTATATTTTCACTAATAAAAAGAATGTTTTCCCAAAAGTAGTGATTTAAACTAAACCGAGGAGCAACAATCAACAATTAAACGAGTAATTCTTACAATGAAAAGTAAAAAGAAAAGAGTTCATTTTAGCTGAAAAAGCTAAGGAAATTGTTTTGAAGTAAAATCAACCCATAGATTTTAGAAATCTGTGGTGTGTCTGGATTTTTCTATGCAGGATTCTCATGAATCATTTTCATGAGAATCAGTCATTTTTATGCTTTCTCACTGAAGACGAAATTATTTTTAGAAAAATCTAAGACTAAGAAAATGTGGCTCATTTTTTAATTGCTGTCCATCTGAAGAGCAAACAGCTGATTGAATCCACAGATGCCTGAATCCAGTCGAGGATCCAGCAGCTTCAGGAGACATTACTTTAGAGATGTGAGAGAGGAACTGATCTGCAGCTCCAACTCACCTTGGCCTTCTCCTCCGACATCATGTAGAGCTCCTGCTCGCTCATCCAGGCCTCCGCCTCTGCGGCGTCAAAGTAATACTGCTGGGCCTCGTGGGCCTCGCTGAGGCGGGTGTGACGCTTCTCCGTCTCCTTCTTGATCTGCTCCCACAGGGACTGGAGCTCGGCGAGCCGCTGGCGGATCAGCTCGGCCGTGGGGCTGCCTTCCCTCAGCACATGCTGGCTGCGCTCAAAGATGTCGTCATAACGGGGCTGGTGTCCCTGAATCTCCTTCTGCAGGGTCTGTAGGGAGGTCAGGGGGGTCAGCACCGCCTGCAGGCCATCCGGGAACGCAGTGAAAGCACGGTGGGAAAAGGTACCTGGTTCTTTTTGATGAGCAGCTGCACGGTCTGCAGGTTGTGTCCGTGGTCAGTAGACGTGGCCAGAGGCATCCGCTCCTCCACCCACAGCTGCGGACACATCAATTACTAAGTTTCAGTTCCTTAAAATCTGCACCACCGACTCGTCAGCTCCACTTCCTGTTTCAGCTTTCTGACCTGGAGCCATCAGTCTCTGACCTGACAGCTAACACCTTTTAAAACTCGCTGACTTGAGGTCCTGAGATTTGTTGTATGTATATTTATTATTATTGTTATTATCATCAACACTCATTTGTAATTGCTAATTCTTGATTTTAATGACAGATGCACCTTTGAGTAGTTTTACTTGAGGTGTAATTTTTAGATGCAAATCATTTGAATTTTTTCTTTAATAAATGGCAGAATAATGCACTGTTTATCATTCACAAATTAACTAGCAATAAATGTGTTTGTTTTTTAAATAAATGATGTACGGACTGAAAAGCAATTTAAATGTTGTACGTGTGACCATGAAAAAATAAAAGTCTCTATCTATTGTATCTCATGTCTGTTGTATCCATCCATCCATTGTATCTATCTGCTTTATCAATCGTATCCATCATATCGATTGATATCGATTGTATCCATTTATCCATTGCATCCATATCCATTGTATCTGCATCAGTCGTATCTTTATCCATAGTGGTATCACATCTACCATATCCATTATTTCTATTATATCTATGGTATCTTTCTATTGTATGCATCTATTCTATGTATCCATTGTCCGCTATCTGCTATCCATCGTTTCTATCTATGGTATTTATTGTATCGATTGCATCTATCTCCTTTACATTATGTAATATAGAGATCACACATGATATCAGAAAAAAGTGCTAACATTTCCAGTTTTCATCATCTTTTTTTAATTTTTAAACAACTTTTTTGTTTGGCTTATCATAGCATTTCTACAATTCTTGCCTATTAGATCCAGGTTTTGTAAAAACAACTCACTCCGTCTTAGTGAAATGCTTGCTGTTGTCTCATTGAAGGTGTTTTGGAATATTTGACCAACTGAGAAATCAATTTTTTTTTTTTTGTAAATATGTTTTAATTACTTTTAAAAACACATGAACAAAGTTAAAAGCATTGAAACATTATATATTGAACGAAAAACAAAAGAAAAGAAAAACTCTATATAAGGAGGTACTTGGAGTTTGTCAGGTTGAAATGTTTTCCTTTCCAGGATGCTGAACACAAAGTTTACTACATGTCATAATCTTTTCTTGTTTTGTACATATCCCATTTTTCCAAGTCCTTCAGAAATCGTTCTTCCTTCATTCTTAGTTTGAATGAATGAATGAAAACTTTATTAATCCCACAAGGAGAAACTCAGTTGTATGTAAGTCTCTCCATTATTTGGATTTCTTCCACAATATGCATCCATTGCTTGAGGTTCGGGGTATCTTCTACCTGAGTGTTTCACATATAATACAGTGGACGGTGTCCCAGAAGAGCTTTATTTTCTCACATTCCCAAAAAATGTGTCTGATTTGAATCCTTATCCATGCAAATTCTCCAGCAGAGTTGCTGAGTTATAATTAGTTTGCCCTTGATTTGTGGTGTTATAAAATATCTTATTTGGTTTTTCCAAGCAAATTCTCACCATTTTTGTGACTGCGTAGTGGTTTGGTGAACTTTCCACATATCATATCACATCTCCTCTGAGATGTTTTCTCTCAAATCCTTTTTTTCCATTTTGCTTTGACATATATAGAGTTGACCCCACTTTTGATTCCAGGGTCTATTTTGTGCTCCTCTGTTTTGATTCGCTTGAGGAATCATCTTTTCAATTATTTTTAGGCCCTTCCCCTAAGCTCTACTCACGATCTCGTCCTCCACGTCTCTGTTGAACTGGTGGATCTCACGGGACGCCATGAGCTTGTCCCGCCTCTTCTTCAGTGGCTCCTGCAGCGTCTGGAACTTCTTTTCTACGATGATCCGCTGCCCGTCCACCTCGTCCGAGTCCTTCCCCTCCTGACGGAGGGCCTGCGACTGACCCTTCAGCTCATCCACCTCCTTCTGACGCACCTCCACCTGGCTCTCCAACATCTGAGGGGGAAGGAGGACAGTTCAGGGAGGCAGAAAAAGAAGCCTTAAACTGTAAATAAAGACATTTCCGTTTAAGATTCCTGCTGGGAAAATCAATGTAAACTTCTTCACAGATGCATAAAAACAAAGAGAAAAGGGAGGAATCTCTGTGTGAAACACAGTTGTTTGCAGGATCTTTTCAGTTTTTCCCTTGGCTGAATCTAGTGCAGGCTCAGCTGACAGACAGCTGAACTGTATCCATGGCAACCAGGCAAAATCCATCTTCTAGGAATAGCAGGCATCTCAAAAAAAAAAAAACAACTCCAAAAGTGACCCGGTTTTTCACTTAAGAATTTTATTTTGAAAAAATCTTTAAGAAATGTGACTTTTTTTTAAGGGCATTTTTTTTTTCACTTTTACTTTAAGTTTAATGATACAACTCAAGAATCAAGAATCTACAACAAAACAAGAGGGCGTTACAACAGCCCATAAACAAACAGAGCATTTATTTGAACATATATATAACAAAGTCAAACTAAAGATTTAAAAATTCTTAAGACATCTTTCTCCATATGAAGAAAGGCCAGCAGTTTTTCCTCTTATACTTGCTCTAATTTACTTTGTATTCTTTTATTGCTGATTGTTATCTGATATTTTTCATTATGTTATTGTTAACAATTACTAATAGTAATTAAAATACAGTTCCTCTTTGAAAATATCATCAGATTTCACAACCAAGCAGATTTAGCAGTATATTTGAAGACTTTTTGAAATAGTTTTTTGATTGCTTCTTTGACTATGATCCAATAATCTAAGTTTAAAGATTGAAGGGCGTATTCTATTTGATTTTTTTGCCACCAGATAAGCTAAAGGACTAAAAAAAGAAAAGTGCATTGAACAGATCTGCAGCAGACGCGAAGCTGTGGAAGAAAATCTGGGAAAACGTTTTGAACATCCTGGACAGACAGGTTTTATTTTACGTCCACAGGAAGCAATAATCACGTATTTCATAAGAACAAAATCTCATTTCTGCTCCTCCTGGAGGCCTGAGGGAGTCTGCTGCTCCAAGAAAAGAAGAGGGAGGCAATAAAGAAACCATCATCATCATCATCATCATCATGAGGAGCGTCAGACAAACAACGCTGAACAAATAACAGCAGTCTGGATGAGAGTTAGAGCGGATGGGAACAGAGGAGACAATCCTCTTCTGCTCTCCGACACCATGAATTTTTAAATGATTTCATCGGTTTTTCTCCTAAAAACACCAAACAGATGTGAGGAGGATCTTCTCTGATGAAGCAAAACTTTTACCATTGAGCGAGAAAAGTCTAAATATAGAACAACAACAACTACTACTAAGGAACTGACTTAAAAGTTCAAAGTATCTAGTATAAAAAGTACACAATAGAATTTCATCCACACGCCCCTCCCCCGCCTGGTTTCTCACCTGCTGCTTCTTGAGGAGGATGTTGACGGACGTCAGGTCTTTGCCGAAGTCGTCGGACTGCAGCTGACCCTCCAGGCCGTTCAGCCACTTGTCCAGGTCGGCGCAGCTCTGCGTGAACAGCTCGGCCTTGTTGGCGTCAAACAGACACTTGGCTTTGGTCTGCGTGGTGGACTCCAGCTCCTCCCACATGGTCTTCAGGGACGCCAGCTTCTCCTTCACCACGCCCTCTGTCTCGGGCTTCTCCGTCATCAGCGTTTGTCCGTCCTGAAGGCAGATTTCTCAGCTGGAGTCACGCTCATCTGTAGAACTTAGAGAGCTCCGCCCCCCTCTCTTTTCCCGCCTCACCTTGCTGATCTTATCCAGCCACTCCTTGTTGGACTGCAGCTCAGCCATGAAGGCCTGGTGTTTCAGCCACTTGCTGTGGAGGTTCCTGGCCTCGTCGTACGTCATGTCCTGAGCCGTCAGCATCTTCTCGTTGATCCACAGATTCAGCTGAGAAGACAAACAAAAGTAAAGGGCCGTTCCCCCTAGACCTACGTTCCCATCGCCCTAATCAACGAGCATTTTAGCGACCACTTTCAATGAAAAGTCTAAGTGAACGCATGCTCATGCGAGGTTCAGGCTTCACTCAGATAGATTTAATTCATGGAAGTGCCAACCGTTTGAAAAATGATTATGAAGGAAAAATTTATGCTGGAATTCTATGAAACCAAATCTCCAATTGGAATAGATCTGAGAAGAAAAAAAAACCCGGAGCAAGATTTGCACAACATGGTTTAGCAATGGGGTGAGGGGCCCATAAGGACCCCCACTGGAGGAGGGTCATTGTGCACCTTGAGAATGGAACCCTAATTTCCTGTGTGCCAGTCCTGCATGTAAATGTGCGTTCAAGAACACGTGTCACATGCCCAGTGTGAACGTAGCATGAGGTGTTGTGGATGTGCGTCTTTTGCACCTCCTGGCAGTCCTGCAGGAACTTCTGCAGGTCTCTGTTGTCCTTCAGCCTCATCAGAAGGTCACTGGCAGCCTGGCGGTTCTTCTTGTGCCTGCAGATCACAAAACGGATTCAAGTAATCTTGCAGTTAAAAACTCCTAAATAACAAACCACCGACGTAAAAACCTCCAATCACCTTTGATCAATGGAGTCCACTTTCTCCTGGATGCGCTCAGAGCTGACGTTGCCGTCGGCAACCAGGCGGCGTCCGGTGTCAACCACGTTGCTTATCTTCTCCTCGTTGGCGTCCATGGTAGTCATAAAGTCCTCCTGCTTCTTGATGGCGGCCTCTGCCGCCTCCAGAGTGGTGGGCATCTCCGTGTGTGCCAGAACGTACTCCTAATGGAGAAAGAGCAGGAAGACATTACTGCCTGTGGCTGCAACCATCACACTTCAGCCAAAGATGTGTATCCATGGTTACAAAGTCATGTCTGTGGTCTTTTTGTCTTGAAATTTTTTGAACATTTTTTATTTCTCACTCAGCTATACTGCACCATCAGTGATCTATTCTTAAAAAATGTTTACATTGACCAATGCAAATTTTTTTTTGGGCCATTTTAGATGGGTGTCGGTACATTCACTCAGTCCAGTTCTCATATACAATCAATGAGAAGAACAAGAGCTAACCAACATATCCTTTCCTCCAAGGCGGATGATCTCATCCCGGGTTTTGGGTGGTGCTATGGTGAAGCACCGACTTGAAAGAATCAGGAGGTCTGCAGGGTTTAAAGGGGACATCCTCAGAAGCTTCTAACCATAAGGTGGGGGTTGAAGTTTTTGCCAATGAAACCATTAAGGTGTAATGGCGCCTCTCTACCACCAGATGGTAGCATTGGGTCTTATTGGGTATGGTCTGAAGCTTTCCCTCTTGTTAACCATCACTGTTCCCCCCAGCTGTCAAACAGCTGTGTGCCTCGTCGTGACTTCCTCAGCACACAATGGAGTCTTCTTCACAGCACAGAAGCTGCCTCTGATGGTCAGCTTCAGTTTGATTAATCACTTTAGAACAAATGAACTGAAGCCTGAACAGTTTACAGGAGGATTTTGTCTTTTTTTGTTAAATTTCAAGTAAAAGTTTAAAACCAAAAGAAATTAATGAATAGAAACAGTGAAAAGCACTGAAAATGTAATAATTCTTCCTGCTCTAATTCAGCCCAGCATACAGACCCCACCTGCAGTGAGTCAGGTGGGGTTGAAGCATATCCCAGCATCCACTAGAGCAGGAGGTCATTAGAGGGTCTAGTTCTACCATCAGACCTGAAGTTTCCTTCAGAGGAAAACCTCAACTCCAATCTGGATTCAGATGTTCTCCCCCACAGATCCAGAACCTTCCAGAGCTTTATACCACGATGGCTTTCCTTAACCTAAAAGCTTGTATCAACTGATGAATCCCACTGAGCTGTTTGCTCAAAGCTCTGGTTTCTGCAGACGGGTTACCTGGTTGTTGAGGAAGGCTTCGGCCTGCTTGGTGTCTCTGAGGAACAGCTGGTAAGCGTGGGACTGGGACAGCAGGTTCTGCCGGTTCTCCCACATCTTGTGCAGCTCGTTCCAGCCGGTGTCGAGCGCCTGCAGCCGCTGCCGCAGGAACATGTGCTGGGCGTCCGTCTGGCCCTGCGTCACCATCTCGCCCATGTCCCTCATCTTCTGATAGTCCTCCTCGTAGTTGCGGATCTCGTTCTTGATGTTCTCGTGCTGGGCCAGCAGCTTCTCCGCCTCTGCCAGCGTGTTGGGCATGTCCTCCGAGGCAATGGCGGTCTGCGTCCGCGACAGCCACGACTGGAAGTCGTCCAGGTCACGCAGGAACTGCTGAAGCTTGCTGGCCTCACCTAGAGATTCCTCTCTGTTCTTCAAACCGTCCTGTTGGTCAGTAAGTGGGAAAACTCAAGCCTGACCCAAAACAAAAACAAAAAACAGAGCAGAACTCTAATCGGCGCAGGCCTCCCACCTTCATCTCCTGCCAGACGCCCGTGATTTCAGCCAGACGTCCTTTGATGGCCTCGGACTGCTCTGGGTGTTCGGAGGCCAAACGCTCCGCCTCCTTCCCCAGGTCGCCCATCTTGTCCTCGATGGCCACGAGGTCGCGCTCCATCCCAGTCAGCTTCCTCTGCAGAGCCATGACGCCGGCCAGGTCGTTCCCCAGCTCCTGAGTGGACTCGATCAGCTGCAAGACCATGAGGAACAAGTTTCTGAGAGAGCCTCCAACAGGTCAAGAGGGAGGAGGATTCGGCTGCAGTTTCTTTAAATCTGGATTGCCTAACATTAGAATCATTAAAATGATGGATACATAAATTGCATTTGATCAAAAATCATCCCAGGATCATAGATAAATACCAAAGACATTGTTTTGTATGCTTTCTGATTTTAAAACAACTTTTTTTTTCATTCCTCCTAAGTTTCCAGATTCTGCTCTTTAAATTGAACCTAATTGTCAGGCTGAGCTCAGACCGAGGCAGGTGGGTTCAGGTGGCTACCTTGTTCTTCTCCTTGATCCAGGACTTGGTCTCGTTACACTCCAGGTGGTAGTTCTGGACTCCCAGTGCCGAGACCAGGCTCTCCTTCTTCTGGTCCACCAGGTCTCTGAACTGGCTCCACCTGAGGAGGAACAGAAACACTCGAGTCCAATCGGGATCTGTTCAGGTCAGAGGAACAGTTTAGGACGGGAAAACAGACACATTTTTTATTTCTTCATGCTATTCAAGTCAACTAAAAGACACGAGGAGCTAAACATTTTCACACAGCACTTCCTAAAAGTTCTGGACCTTAAATGTCAAAAAAAAAATCAAATCTATTTTTTAACCACTTAGTTTGACTTCTTCCACTAACAGCAACACAGGAAATTCAGACTCTCTTGTTTGTCAGTGAACGCACCACAGAAGAAACAAGAACTGAAGGAAATCTATATTGGTTTTAAGTTCCAGCTCATCATTTCAGTCGTTTACATTTAGATTAAAAGCAAAAACAAGTGAAACAGGGCTGTGCTTCCATCACTGCCTCCTCCATCTTTGTTTCTGCTCTGCAAACGCTGTATGAAAATAATTCATATCAACTAAAGGTCTGATTTTATTCATGTTCCTCGCCCACGTCAACCAAAGAAGGGATGAAAATGTATCACAGACAGCTTTTTCATCTGTGTTTTTGTCCTTAGAGATGACACCTGTCCCATCTCTGAACTATAAACAAAGACAGATGCCGAGCAATAGCCTGGAAAATTGACCAATCAGAAAAGTCCCAGCATCACTGATGTAATCTCTAGCTGTAGACCAACAGTGTGGGGAAGCCAGAGGATCCAAAGACGAGAATCCCAATACCTCAATGTTCAAGATCTGTTCCTGAAAATGTGAGTATGAATGCACAGAGTTGAGCCGGCTGGCTAGTTTGCAATCTTTATAAATATAGTGTTAATCTTTTAAAGTAAAGCTATCAAGTATTTTTCTTAGATCGTAAAAATGAGACGGAAATTCAGTTTACAGTAAGAAATTCTTAAAAAGAAAAAGAACAAATTTGTTTTTACATAAAGTTAACAGTTTGAATGAAAATAAAAGGAATAATTAATGATCAATATTACTAAACAAACAATTATATGACATCATATGACTGTCTACTAGCATAGCAGAGAAGCGTACCGGAACCTTGTCTGGAAAATGTAAATTGTGCCAATTTTTTTGGTATGAGAAAAAACAGTGATTTAGACCAAAAAGTATCAGAAAACTCCGCAGTCTGACAAGTGTGTGAAAGTAATGAAAAACATCATTTCTTTTAATACTCTTTGTGTTTTTATCTGTTAGGTTTTGTTGGTTCTGATCTTCTGTTCTATACAGGAACCAATCAGACAGAATTATATCAAACAATGGTGAGAATCGTAGTTGGATCTGTGAGTCGTTGGATCTCGATCCTTGAATCAAATCACTACTATGGATCCACAGAGCAGTTCGCAGGAATGATCCACAGTTCAAACCACAGCTGGAAATGTCTGACAGTCCATAAATCATTAAATGTGTAGCATGAGCTTTTTACTGGTTTTTTCATTAATCCTTAACTTAAGAGTCTAAATTTGTTTCATGAATTCATTAAACTGATGAGAATAGCTTCCTTTATTAAGAGTTGTAATGACTTTTCATGCTTTTCGTAATAGTTTTAAGGATCTACAACTTTCTTATTTGTGTGAAAAAAGGGACTTTTTTATTTGCTCTGTTTCTTTTTTAATCCGTTTTCTGTTTAAACAGAGGGACACATTGAAGAACCTGTACGGGATAAACTGGTTTGAGTCCA
This sequence comes from Oryzias latipes, assembly GCF_053564925.1. Taxonomy (NCBI): domain Eukaryota; kingdom Metazoa; phylum Chordata; class Actinopteri; order Beloniformes; family Adrianichthyidae; genus Oryzias; species Oryzias latipes. The sequence continues at coordinate 12,109,078 of NC_136251.1, forward strand.
GTCTGGTTACCTGGTGTTGAGTTTGTCCTGCTGGGCTTTTATCTCCTTCTCACTGGGATGTCCGCAGTGGATCAGCTGCCTGGCAACCTGGTTGACCACGGCAACCCGGGATGCCTGGCTGTTCATCTCAGGCTCCAAACTCTCAAACCTGAAGGGAAAAAGTAGAACACAGACCAGAAATTTGACCTCAAATTCATTAAATGCTGTGTTCTGCAGTCATGTTTCTACTGGATTATTTTGTTTGTTTATGCGAATAAATCACTTCTGTGCTTGCTGGAACCTTCTTTGAATCTTTTCTTAAAGCGTTAAACCAAAAAACCATCAGAACATCAAGTTACACTTTCCAAACATTCTTTGTGACTTTGATAGCTCGGACCCGGTTCTGTGGAATAAACCAGTTGCACAATCTTAATTCAGGCAGAGCTCCTCACCAGCCCATAACCCTGATAACATCTTTAGTCTTCTTTTTCTTTTCCCATGTTAGCTGATGTTAAAACAAACAGCAACTTTAGGATCTAAAACATGGAGTTTTGGGAGAAGAAAAGAATAAATAAAATTCAAGTCAGGCCCATTTAGCAGTCGGGGATTTCTATTGTTTCTTTATACCTTCTATTTCTTTGTACAAGTTGCGTTTTTTTTGTGCATAGTTTGGTTGAAATATATAGCAACAACCGTTGTGTAGGTGTGTGCACCAATATTTGTTACCAACAGCAACACAAAAGAAGGAGCGCTCAGTCTTTTGTCGGGTTTGGCGGAATAGATCGATAGTGACACCGTTCAATGGATTTACTGATTAAAAGTATTAAAAAGAGCTTATTTGACTTGTTAGCATGATCTTTATGCTTTGTTATCTTAGTAATTGTTCATATGTGCACCTAAGTAAAAGACACTTCCTCCTATGTTTCAAGATGAAACGTCTGTTCTTATTCCCATATCTTGTTGAATACATTTCTCCCAAAAGATGTAGGATTTTTTTCTTCTTTTTTGTGCATTTTCTATACTCTGGAGAGACTTGTAGTCTAAAAAAGAATCACTTCTCTGTTCTTCTATGCACGTTTGTACGATTTAGCAGCTCCACTCTGCTGCTAAAGCTCAGAGTCTACCGACTGTCTGAAGACAGAGACTGCGATGAGAGGGGTTGAAGTGAAGGAAGGAAGGAAGGAGATCTGCAGCGCCTTCCTCACAGCTGTGCTGGAAAGATCACTTCTGCTCACCGGTGTTGGACCACCTCCAGGTCCTCCAGCTTTTCTGGGATGTCCATGCTGTTGAGCCACTGCTCCTTCTCATCAATCCACAGCTCGCAGGCGCTGGCTTCGCTCAGCATCTTGTAGAGAGCCAGAGCGTCCTGCAGCGCCTGCTTCCTGAGCCGCGTCAGCTCTGCCACCTCCTTATAGCGCTCCTCAATGCCCGCCAGACGACTCTTCACCTGCACAAACCAGAGCGTCACTACAGCGGCCGCCACAGGCCTGCTGCGGTTAAAGAACCGGACCTGTACCTCCTCAGAGTTAGCTTTTTCCGGCGGCAACGTCCGCGACTGATCGTGCAGAGCCTCGATGACGGGTCGGTAGCTGTCAATCTCCTCCGCGACATCTTTGTGTTTCTTCACCAGGGCCTGGGTGGAGAACTCATCGTGGCCGACGTCGACGCTAGAGACAATCCGCAGAACGTCCAGCATCCAGGTGTCGATGTCGTCCGCATCAGCCTGCCAGAAGGAGACGCATCATTTAGAATCAAAGCCACGCCCACTAGGTGCCGTCAAAACCGCACTAATTCAAGTCAATGAAGCTCCAACAACGGTGAAAAAACAACACGTTCATAGAATTGGACCTGTGGGGGGGCGCCATCTTTGACTTCCATCTGTTTCAGATGTATTGAACGTTAAATAAAAAAGGCAAAGATGGTTCAAATCTTTTTTAATATGAGTAATAAAATACAACCAATTTTTTAATTTTAAGTATATTTAAATTGAAATCTTTATTAAGAGATTTTTTTTATTTTTTAATTGAACTGCATTGGTGTTGTACCTGGAACTGGTGATGGTTGCAGGCCTCCTGCAGCCGGCTTTTCCTCACAGCGGTCAGGCGCTCCAGAGTCGCCCACTGCTCCTGCAAGGCATTCAAAGGAAGACAAGAAAAAAGTCAGGTGTGTGCACACATTTCAAAATAAGAGCATGCTTGCTGGCTAACTTGCTCACCTGAATGTCTCGGATTCGTTCCCTGATCTTGTCAGCCCCAAAGTGGTTGTCGGCCACCAGGTCCTCGCCTTGTTTGATGGTTTGCTGCAGGTGGGCGGCTCGCCCGCTCATCTCGTCCTCAAAGGCTTTGTGCTGACTCAGCAGACGCAGGGCGCCGGTCAGATCCTTCCCATAATCCTCGGAGGAAAGTATCTGCTCCTTCTCCCTGATCCATCCTTCCTGTAAACACAGAGAGGCAAGCATGTGAAACCAGAACTCAAACCAAAAGGATTTGGGGTCATTCTCCTCAGTAATTGTGGCCTCTGGGATGACCACAGGACCTACTGGTTGGTGGCTGTAGGTCCTGTGGTCCACTTGTCTAAAATGTGACAAGCTTTTTGCACAATACAGGAAAAGAAAACTTTTGCTAAAGCGATCTACGTGAAAAATTCACACACATGCTGCCAGCTTAAGTCTTCAACCTCAACAGAATTGTTGTTGACCTTTGACCTTGTCAAGTGGCGAGCTCACAAAAGTGGCGTTCCCGCGTGGCTCGCACATTTTTTACTGGAATATTGTGAAATGAATACATGAATCAATGGCTCAAGCGGAACAAAACGATTTAACATACGATATAAGTATATTAGGAATGTGGGCGTGGTTAACAAAAACATCTGTTGCCAAAGAAATTCAAATGTTTACTTTTGCCGTTCGTCTAAAAATTACATAGATGTGCTGTTCACCTCCAGGCAACCAAAACATGAAATGGTTGCCATGGAGACAAAACCAACACAAAGGCCACAAAAGTGTTTATTTCTAAATAAATTTGTCACGTGGCGCTCTGAAAAGGCTGGCAAAGGCAGAAATGGAGAGTGAAGGGAATCTAGCGGCTTCTTAGCCAATGAAGGGGGGTCGGAAAGGGCGGGAAATGCCTGCGGGCCATACAACGCTGCCTGTGGCTTTCATTTGTTTTCGTTTTTAGCTCAAGATTAATGTTAGACAAGGAAAGTTTAGATACAAATGCTTTCTTTATTGAAATTAAGGAAAGGTCTAAACATTATTAGTAAATACATTTAAAATCAATTATGAGGAAAAAAGGAAGTAGGAGTTACCTCTTCCGCCATTTCCCAGAAGAACTTCCAGAGGCGGCGGGACTCCTCGAGGCGAGCTCGCCGCTCAGCCGCCAGCTGAATCAGCTCCTGATAGCAGAACTCCAGGTGAGCAACGCGGTCTCTGATGATCTGGGGATCGCAGGGCTTGTAACCTGAGGAGGAAGAGGAGGTGAGGACGGACACTCGCAGCTGGAGTGGAGGCCAAAGTGTTTTTTAACACTTTTGATTAAATCGCACGAATTGGACTAGGCAGGTTCGTCTCAGGGAGCGTGTGTACAATATCTTGAAGGGACAGCGAAGATTAAACATGTGGGTTACAGTTTCCATCAGTCGTACCTTCGGTGTCGCTGGCGAATCTCTGAGCGTTGCTGTTGACGTTCCGGACGCGGTCGGCCTGGATGGCGATGTCGGCCTCCACCAGAGCGTGTTTCTGCAGCAGGTCCTCCACGCCCAGCAGGTGCTTCCCGTAATCCTGAGACAGCAGCAGCATCTGCAGGTGCAGAGGCGGCTCAGAGAAGCTTCCACCAACCAGGAGCATGCAGCTCCAACCATGTTTAGAGTTTCCTTTTTAAATGTCAGAGGTTTGATTCTAAATCTACTACAAAAAATTCCTAACATGAATAGCTTCTTGCTTGCTATAGTTTGAATAAAAATGCTAATTTGCTTTTCTGAAACTTAATCCTCATCTCTTCAAGAATCTATATGTAAAAGTCCTCAATATTTCCATCATTTGTTTTTTGTCTGACGGGTTTAAATCTGTGAATTTAGCAGAACTCTAGCAGACTTTCCATCCATCAGACCTTTCTAGCACCACCTGCTGGCTGCTCAATTTGTTTTATTCCTCCAAATGAGCTGATGGAGAAGAACTTCCCCTTTGTTCTTCCCACCTTCATCTCATCCATCCAGTCCATGATGTAGAGCATTTCCTGGAAGACCCTCTGCAGGCCCAGGTTCTGCTCCAGCCGATGCCTGCGGGCCTTCAGCAGCTCCAGCAGGTACTCCCACAGTCGGTTCACGTTGTCCTTCCTCGCTGTAATGCGTTTGATGTCGTGGTAACTCTCTGCCTCCAGCTCCTTTGCTACGGAAACCACAGCCTGCAGCAGCCAGGGGAACAATAAGCGCCATATTTAACCAGTACTCTCAAAGCTGGAACACATCAGAGAGCCGGTAGCTGACCTGGACTCGCTCCTCGTACGCAGCGATGTCCGTTTCTATGGCTTCATGCTTCTTCGTAGCAGCTTCTACAGCCTGGAGGTCAAAACCAAAGTTGTCCTAACAACCAGAAAGAGGATAAGTTGAAAAAGAGTCGAAGAAAAGATGAAAGGATGTTGTGCTTTAAAACGTTTTGTGATTTTTGGTTAATCTTGGTTGTTGCTGATGACAAAAACACAGGCGCTCGTTTTTTTTTTTCTACCTGTGAGACAAGCCGCTGGTTCTCGCTCAGCCACGTCTCCCTCATGGCGGCTTTGCGGTCGAAGCGTCGTGCAAGTTGCTCCAGTTTCTCCTGACGAATCAGCTCCGTCCTCAGTGCTAGCTCCCGCTCGTGCTCCGCCTTTTCCAGCCGCTCCCACGCCTAAAAAAAAATACAACAAGTCTGATGCCAATTTATTTTCCATCAAACCATGAATGCGATTTTTTTTTTTAAGTTTCAAGCATTGATAACATGATTCTTACACCACCATGCCTTGCTACATTTATCTCAATAAGGGGCAAATCTTACCAGCGACGAAAAAAAAATAAATTACTAATGTTTTTGCCTTCATAGATGCTAAATTACGGGAAGCTTGGTGCATATTTGCATTAAAAAAAGTGTTGATTGGATTTCTGGACATCAGATAATCTATCTTGGATGCTCACTTTAAAACTCTGAGTACTGTAAAAATCTGATGAATAATTAGTTTCTTTTATTTTGTATGTAAACAAACTCGGAAACAAATAAGGTGGTGGTAGGGGGGGGGGGGGGGGGGTCACCTTGTTGATGTCAGAGATGAGTTTGCCCTCTCGGGGCGTGTACACCTTCTGGTTGTTGGCTCTCATCTTACTCTGGATGGTGAACAGAAGAACCTCCAGGTTCCCCTTCTCTGTGAACCTGCACACAAACACACACACACACACACAGACGACACAACTTTTACAAAAAAAAAAACACAACCTAAAAGAACAAAGCGACAAAAAACAGCAGTTTATAACTGAACCAGAATTACTGGTATTCTAGCAAAATAAATCTGCGATGAAATCTGGTTTGATTTCTTCAGTCAAACAGGAAAAGCCCTGCTGAAGCTCAACACCGTCGAGGGAAACGTTCAAGGGAAAAAAAGCTTTCATGTTTACGTCACGGCTGCTGAGTCTGTGCAGATTAAACTGTTTTTCTTCACAGGAAAGTGAAGATGCAAGGAAAACCAAAAGCTTTTAACGGTTGGTGAAACGCAGAAAAGCTTTGGCTGAAAATGACTGCAAGCTGTGTTTGTGGGTCCTGCTCATTTATCAAACCCACATCTGCAGTTTGTGGTTCTGACATCATGCAATAAACCAAACAGATGTCTTCAATAGAGAGGGGAAAAAAGGTATGGAGACAGCAGCAAGGAGCAATTCTGCTTCATGAACAAAGGCGTAAACACACCGTGCTGCTCGTTTTAGTTATTTCTTTTTTTTGGTGGGTATAAAATAATCTGTTATACACCTTCACAGTCCCATTCCGTTTTGTTGCTTTTTGCTTTGTTTATGTTTTGTTGTGAGGGTTTCTTTTTTGTTCTTTAAAATCAGAGCAATCAAAATCTAAACCAAGCTATTCTTAAGCACTTTATTGTTAACAATATCCATATGTATGATAATATATTACCTTTGGCACACTAAAAATTACTTTTTTAAATAAATTACGAGTTATTTTCACAGCCCATTTTCCAGATCCGGAAGTCAGATAACTTAATCTCTTGAGACATTGACTTTCACTCCGTGTGGGTGCCGCCCATTTCATGATGTCATCCTAGAGCGGCGTATCAGCGTCTCGCCCACGAAAACAAACAACATCTAAACTTTTGCAAAGATGGATGTGCATATTGTACATAGAAAAGAAAAGCGTTTTGCCAATCACTGCTAGCTGCGCGGAATAAGTGTGAGTTAGCCTGGGGGCGGGGCTGGCAGTGCAGTCTTCTTGGAAGGGGCTGTTCCCACTTTGTTATGTCATAATGTGAGAACCCACTTGTCTTTCATGAATTGGTAGGGGCTGATGCTCAGAGTGCATGTTTTTAGAGAAATATTCAGAAAAGCATGATCGGATCAAAATACCGCTTTTAATTTCTTTTTGTGAGGAATGAACATTATAATACACTTAAAATCTTAAACCTTGATTTTGCATGGTGTCGGCCCTTTAAACAGTTTGTAAAAAATAATAATAATAATAATAAGGCAGAAGGGAACTGTTTTTATAAACTGTCAGCCGATGGAAAGAGTCAAAAGTGTAGAGAATGACGAGTTTTCCCCTCATCTGATGCTCGCCGTCTTTTACTTTTAAATGAAAATACATCTGTAATGAACTCATCTTGTACTCATAGATGAAGAGTTCAGCGGTTGATGTTTCTCATCTTAAGTGCACCAACATGTAGGTCTAAAGCCCATGGAGGACTCTGCGAGTGAACAGCTACTGACTTGGGCGGCTTCTCCACCGTGCGGTACGTGTTGAAGGCCTGCAGCTGCTGCTGGACGCCCACCAACGAGTTGGCAAACTTCCGGTTGTTGAGGATGATGATGGTCTGTTCGATCCACTCCAGCAGGTCAGACGCCAGTGACTCGTACTTCTCGATCATCTTTTCTGTCTCGATGGCATGGTCCAGCACCTGGAAGACACAGCGGAGGGAAGAATGGAAAGAATTTGGAAATGTAACATCAAAGACAAACCTGCAATGCGAAAGAAGAAAAGCTTTACCACTTACTGATTACCGTAGTTCCTTTTTTTTAAATTTAAAACGTTTTACATTCTCGTTCTCCTCACTAATCCTTGAATTAAATCTCAAACTGTACATGACAGTAGATTCCAGAGGCTCCTCCTTCTACACACACAGATCCTGCTGATCCAGTGAAGGTGAGGGGCAGCAGGTGGATCGCTTACCTTGCCTATCCTCTTCCCCTCCACCTTTAGGGCCTTCATCTTGGAGAAGTAGTGGTAGTATGTGACCACGTAGGTGATGATGGACTTCTCATCGGGGTGGTCCACGCTGATATCTGCACAGTTTCAACAGGACATGGTCAGGAAAAAAACTCAACGTGTGCACGTTGTGAAGATGAGCGCACGTGGCCTCGCCTTCAGGGTCCAGCAGCTTGGTGAGGCCCAGGTGCTGTTCGGCCAGGTTGAAGGCATTCTGCAGATTGTAGTGAGCGTTGGACTTCTTCAGTTTGTCAAAGTCAATCAGGTCTGGCCTACAGAACAAAATACACAAATGTTAAAGCTGCTTCCACTTTGACTTTTACTTTAAAGACTTTTCAACTTTTCAGCTTTTTACATTTTCAACAGGTGTTCTTAATGGGAGATTCTCAAAGGCTTCTGGTTTTGTTTCTACAGATTTCTCCAAAAGTCTACATTTTTATGAGGATCTTCCAAAGCTTCATAAATGCAATAAAACCATTTTATCTTTTGATTGATGTCCATTTTAAAAAAAATGGAACCTGACCTGAAAAGTTCATGTAGAAAGTCTGCTCTGAGAAAGAGCAAAAGAGCTGTCAATTTCACTGAAGAACTTCAAACATCCTTCAGAAAGTCTGCAGAACTGATGTGCTTAAGATGAGAAATGCTCTAAAGCAAATCAGAAGAAGCTGCTTTAAATTAAAGGCTGTGTCACACAGCCACTACGTTCATTCTGCTGGGGGTGCGACGGATCACAAAACTCATAGTTGGGGTCGTGTCACGGTTTTAGGGTCACGGTTTGGATGATTTTTTCGAATAAATATAATGGAAAAAGACTAACAGGAAAAAAATAAAAGTCTACTTTTTTTTTAAAGCTTCAAACATAGATTCAATAAAGCATTTATATAAAGTCCTTCAAAACATACACACACAGACACAAATGTATCTTAACATCAAAATATTTGCCCATTGAGGTCGATTTATAAAAACAAAACATTACTAAGATCTTCGAACTCAAGATATTCCTTTATATAAAAAGATGCCCATTTACACAAGCTTTGAGACATTGCATCTTGAAAAAAAGGAACATTTTTCATTCTTTCACATTGTTCCCTGTTGCTATGAAGCCCGTCCCAGCGGTTTTCTCCTGGTGCTGCTCCTCACTGGGAGAGTCTGTACTGATTGCTGAAGGATTTCATAGAGGTGTGCAGCGACGCTTCAGTACAGTTCTTCAAAAGAAATAAATAAATCTGATCTCTCATCATCCGCGTCCTTTGGGATGGAGTCGAGGAAAACTTTTGACGGACCTCCCCCCAAAAGCGGCGGAAGCTGCAGTTGAACACGCTTTTGGACAAACGTCAAGCAGCCACTTTGTCGCATGTTAAAACAAAGAGGGTGTGCGCAAATTTGACACATGGAATGTTGTTCGGTGTTAACAGACAATTGATTTAAATGATGTGCACGAGAGGTGCGCACGCAAAGGGGGTGTAAGCAACAGATCATCCCCTACAGTTTGTGGCTAATACACGAATGAAAACTGTTCATGCGTGAATATTTATGTGGGAAAAAGTGAGAGACGTTGTGCTCTTTACATGACTTTTTCACAGATGTATCACAAATGAAGCACATTAAAACCATGGATGCAGTACAAATAAACCAAGCAAAGAACACGTAAATCCAAGTAGAACATGAACTGTGCATGATTACTGCGCTGTTTATTTGCAATTTAGTAGTGATTTGTGTGTCAGTTACGTAATTTTAACGTAACGTGCGGCGTATGCTGATGATATAAAAGTTATTCATCGGTGGTTCATGCGTGAACAGTCTGTTAGACATACGCGGTATTGTCGTAGGAAGCCATAACTTTGCATAAGCATCTCGCAAAAATCACACACAATTGCAAGATTTACGTGATAATGGGGTATAAACTTTGTAAAATACATGTAAACTGTGTAATTCTCAAACCGACCAATATTTTTGAACAGCTCAAAACTGAATTCACATAAAGACTTGTCGGGCGAAATCCTCGAGGGACATTTGCACACATCGACCAATGAAAACGCAAGAAAAAGTTATATGCATCAGGCATGAATTACAAAAGACCAAAATAAATGGAAAATGCACAAAATCTACGAAGTGGCTGTGTGACACGGCCTTAAAATATGCATGAATGTCTTCTGAGAAACATTTGGTTGGCCAATAAAGTTGATTTTTGTTGTCATTAAAAACTGAAGTTCTTGGAGCTGAAAAACTTGTCACATTTTGTCCTTAAACCTCTCGGCTCCTCATATCCAACTTCAGTTTTTGGCTTAAAAGACGAAGATTCTCAAAGACATTTAAATGTTATCAACATTCTGACAAATTCTTGAAAAATATCCAGTTTGATTTCAGAAAAAGAAGAATTCTCGGGGTTTCCTGACACGAGCACGCAGACGGCGGGAGCTCCTACCTGTGCTTGTGGATGAGGGCGTTGAAGGCCATGCCGTCTCTCCAGCTGGTGGTGAAGTTGTGGATGTTCACGTTGGGATACCTGCAGAGGAGAGACCAGGTCAGACGTGTGATCTTGTATTTAGTGTAAGATCATGTTAGAAAAAGAGCAAATCAACTTAGGCTGAGGCTGACAGTGATATTTTGTTTTGAAAAGTTTTTGTTGTAAAAGCTTTTCAGTTTATCTAATCGAGTAAATCTGCCTTTAGTACTTTGATTTTTCTAATCTTCCTTGACTGGAGAACATTTGTCTGAATCTGTATCTGGTTTAACCCGGCCCACCAGGAAAAAAGAAGCATTATTTGGTTTAATTACTGGAGTGTGAGAAAACATAAATTCATAGAGGAATTAGGAAACGGATACAAGAAATTGTCTTTCCATACAAAAAAATCTTTTTTTTTCATCCTAAAAAATATAAAATAATAAAAAAATAACTATACATTTTCAATAATATGTCAATTTTTTTACAGTGACGTGTTTTTACATACTGCTGCAATCTTTATCTGATATTTGAAATCCATCATTCAAAGGAAGTATATTTCTCATTTATTACGAATGGATAAATAAAGATTTTACAACTTCTCATCATAAAAAATATGTAGTGTGTGTGGGCGGCCGTGGTAGGGCGGTCGACCCATGATTGAAATATTGCAGGTTCGATTCCCGCCTTGCACGCCCATGACACTCAACCCACCTTACCTCTGGTGGGAGGCGGGCGCCTGTGTTTGGCAGCGGAGCCGCCACCAGTGTGTGAATGCATGTGTGACTGGGTAAATGGGTCTGTGACTGTGAAGCGCTTTGAACTTGTAGGTAGAAAAGAGCTATATAAGTATACGCCATTTACCAAGTTGAGTATTTTTACAAGCCTTTTTGGTGCAGTTATTACAGGAAAATGAGACTAGATCTAAACTGAACCACAAAGTTTGTTTCAAGTGAACATGCTGGGAGTGTTTTGGGTCACAGCTCCGACTCACCCGGCGGTCTTCATCTGACACCAGAGCAGCAGGGCATCTTTGGCCGACTTCTTCTCCTTGTTGTCCTCCGTCTCCACGCTGATGTCCTGGATCTGAGACACACGCGGCACAAAGGTGAGGCTTAATGATGCAGAAACGTCTGTGTGTCCACAGAATTCTCCCAAACAAAAACCCAAATCACAGCCTGAAACTACAAATGAAAAGAACTCAGAAAACACGGACATGCTCCTCTCATTTTGAGGATTAAAGGACAAAAACAGGTCTTTGATCAGACTACAATAAAAGAAAATATTTTGTATTCAGATCTAAACTTTGCAGAAAACACCCATCTGGATGTTAACTCTGTGTGACTTTTAAATAGATGATTAAAGTTAGAAACTCATATTTATGTCATTTCGAGTGTCTCGGCTTTAAAGTAGGTTTTTTTCTTAAAGAAAAATGAACAGCAAAATGAACAAATCTCAGACTAAGTATTTTCTGAAAAAGAAGGACCAATCCCCGATCTCCTAGTGAGAAAATTGAGGGTTGTTTTCTACCAAAGTTCTCCAAAAGTCATTTCAACATCCCTTCATTTTCAAAATAAAAAAAATAAAAAAATAAAACAAAATAAAACAAAATTTTTAAATAAGAGCTGAAGCTTCGAGGTTTTTACTTTTTGTTAAGAATAAACCTTTTTTCTTTAAATTTATGGTTTTATAAAATAAAAACAACTAATTATCTACTAACAACTCTTTACACTCTATGCGTCTCCTTTTTCTAAAAACTACAACCTGTTATGAAAAAATGGTAAAAAAGTAAAGAAAAGTAAACCTTTTAACATTTCCTATTTTTTCTAAAAGGGAACAAACCCAGTTCAGCAAAGTCCAAAAAAACTTTACAAAAAGTGAAAAAAACTTCCAAAAAGTCCATGAGTTTTGCACAATAAAACTGTCAACTTTGTTAAAAACATTTCCTACTAAATGAGTGACACCATGGTTTCCTCAAAAAGTTTGATATTCAGAAAATTCGGACCCTTAACCTTCACAGACAGACATTTATCCCACATCCAGCATCATGAACCACATTAAAGCAGCAAATCAGGAACGCTGCCGTCAACACAAAGCGCATCTCTCAAGCATCTGCTGCCAGTTGATTTCATCCTCCAGTAAAGTAGGTTTTATTTCATCCTCAAAGCTTATAAAAGCTAAATCCTTTACTTCTATGTTATCAACAGTTCCCAAGCATGACATCATCTGTCGAGTGACAATCAGCCCATGCCAGAAACACGTTTTTTTAGAACGACGTTTTTCTCGTAGAATTAAAACACATTTGAAATAACTATTCCGGAAGGTTTATAAGAAGGAGAACTAACGTTCCAGTTGATCTTCATGATCTTTTTCCTGAAAGATTCTTTCCCTAACTAAGCTCAGATGACGTTTATCTAAACCGATATGAAACCAATGCGTCATTTCAACTCCTTCATTTCTTCATGTAATGCAGAAAAAGACCAACTAACAATTCAAACTACAGACACTACAACAACTATACCAACTACACCATCTACAGCAACTACACCATCTACAGCAACTACACCATCTACAGCAACTACACCATCTACACCAACTATACCAACTACACCATCTTTTCAATTCAAGTCAATTTTATTTGTATAGCCCACATTTACAACAACAGTCATCTCGATGGGCTTCGTACAGCCCATTTACAGCAACAATGCCAGATCCCAGCAACTACACCAACTATATCAACTATACCAACTACACCATCTACAGCACCTACACCAACTACAACATCTAAAGCAACTATTCCAACTACACCAACTACAGCAAATACACTAACTACAGCAACTATACCAACCACACCATCTACAGCAACTCTACCAACTACAGCAAATACACCAACTACACCAACTACAGCAACTATACCAACTACAGCAACTGTACCAACTACTGCAAATACAGCAACTACACCAACTACAGCAACTACAGCAACTACATTATCTACAGCAACTACAGCAACTACAACATCTACAGCAACTATACCAACCACAAAAAATACACCAACTACAGCAACTACACTATCTACAGCAACTACAGCAACTATTCCAACTAAACCATCTACAGCAACTATACCAACTACAGCAAATGCACCAACTATACCAACTACAGGCTACAACTACACCAACTATTCCAACTACAACAACTACACCATCTACAGCAACTATACCAACTACAGCAACTATTCCAACTACACCATCTACAGCAACTCTACCAACTACAGCAAATACACCAACTATACCATTTACAGCAACTACACCAACTACTGCAAATACAGCAACTACACCAACTACATTATCTACAGCAACTACAACATCTACAGCAACTATACCAACCACAAAAAATACACCAACTACAGCAACTACACTATCTACAGCAACTATTCCAACTACACCATCTACAGCAACTATACCAACTACAGCAAATGCATCAACTATACCAACTACAACAACTACACCATCTACAGCAACTATACCAACTACAGCAAATACAGAAACTATATTAACTACAACAAATACACCAACTACGCCAATTACAGCAAAAATACGAACTACACCAACTATACCAACTACAAGCCACAATTCAGCACCTCTTACCTGGAAGCGGAGGATGATGGTCCAGATCAGCCCCAGAGTGAGGCGGTGGTTCCCATCAACAATGTCGTGGGAGCCCATGTTCTCCAGGTGGACCCGCTGCTCCTTCAGGAACTGCAGAGCCTTGTCCACGTTTTCCAGACAGTGGATCCTCATCCGACCCTTTGTGGGTTTGGGCTGAACCACAGAAAAGGAGAACACTCATTAAAACCATCAGAACGGCTTCATGCTCCATTCGAAAAACCCGAACGCTCTCAGAACCACCAACCCCCTGCGTTATTACGCCTCCTGAAAGTTCCTGATGATTTCAGGAGATATATCCCTGTAATGGCTGCTTTTGGGGATGCACTTTGCTCCGTTTGCCCCAAAAGTCAAATCTAGGGGGGGTACCGACCAATCAGTCCCAATTTGATTTTGGGGGATCCATGATCGGGCAATGTTTTACTGTGAAATCCATTAAATCTATAATCTGCCTCCAAAAAGGCCTGAAAATCAACTTGAAGAAGGCTTACTGACAGGATCGCCCATCAGTTCATATCTGCAGGTGTGCATGCTTCAGCTTAAGTTTCAATCAGTGATGTCATCAGTTAGGCAGTTTTTAGGAATAAAAGAAATAGAAACAGGCAAAGAATCACAATTTTTAAAAGGCGTAAATAATATGTGCATGGGCCGTAACCCAAAAGTTTATTATAACACACCTTAATTGGCATTTGATAAACCACCAAACAGACGGGGAGGCAGCGTTTGAAAAGATGAATCCAGCTAAAGCTAAGCAATAGTGCAGTTAGCGGCCAACTAATGGCGTTTGTGAGATCGAATAATCTGAACTGGCAGGTGAGGTATTTTAAAGAACCACTTTGATGAAAATGTATTTTTTAGTGTTTTTAACATTTTTCTGATGATGGAGGAGATGTATAAAGAAAATTAATCTCAAACTTGCGTTTCTGAGTCTCTCTTTATTTGAATCGCTGCGTATAAGAAGCGGATGAAAAAAATGCCGCTTGAAAAAGATCGTATTTGTGACGTAAAACATGCACTAGGTGCGCCTTTGCTTCTTGCTCAACTCCATTCTGTTGCGTCCAGTTGCAGACAAACAGATCCATGAACGTCTTTATTTTCCTCGTCTGAACTGGAATTCTGGATCTAAACTGTGCGGCTGGAAAGCTCCAATATTGCTCACCATTTTTGTTGCGCCAGTTAGTTTGGGGGTGAGAGGGGCTGTAAGCTAGTGGGAGAGAGTGTAGATAGAGTGCTCTTAGAAATGGGGAGGGGGGGGGGGGCTTCTATCCATGCCAATGGTCCTACCCACAAGTCAGAAGCAAATTTCTAATGACCTCCTGCTGTTCTGCAGAAATGTCCTAGAAATGGTTGTTGTTTTCTATGTCCTAGAAAACAACAGCTTGTTAAAAATAAATTTGCCTAAAAACATCATAATCATAATTCAAAGACCTATGGTAACACTTTTACAACTAATTAAAAGATGTTTGGAGTGGGACTTTTAGGATCTCTTATAGACAGAAAACTGCAAACACTAATAAATAAATATAACACAAGGAGAAAAACACCCAGAAAGTAAATATTCCTGTTTCTTGTTTTAGGAGTTTAAATCAAAGCTAAACTGAAATCACATGAATTCGTTTAGAATCTCTGTGCTGGAGAAAGTGCTCTCCTGGGATATCTGTGTGCTAAACACAGAAAAACAATCATTGCACTCCTGGACTCATGACAGGTTCATCTTGTATATTTCCTCAAACACATAAAAATGTCACAAGAACATGTTAAAAACACCAAAAACGCCATTTTCCTCAGAGTAGATTAAAGATGAAGGGAACATCTGTTCTCCAGAAGTGACAAGGCTCAATATAAACTCCTGTTTACCATAAAGCATGGACCTTCTGCCACACTTGACTGCTTTTTAGGGTTTCTGCTACATATGAAAGATAAGTGGCTTCCCAAAAGGGGAATTTTTGAAAGCAATTGAACAAATTAGTTCTCTGGCTGAACATGAAGCTGTGGTGGAGCCTTCAGAGAGCAGCGAAGTTCATTTGCAGTTGTGTTGCCTCATTTAGGACTTAAATCATGTCTTGGAGACGAAACAGACATGCTCATCTAATTTACAGAAGGATCTTTGAACATTAAAATAAACCTCCAGAATGGCAGAGCAGAAGCGGCCGTACATCCTGTCTGCCGTCCAATGCAAACACCGTGGGTTGTTGCCTCACACAGACACACAACACCCCACCCCACCCGGGTGAAAGTCATCCAAGCCCTCCGGATCTGAACTCGAGCGTCTCAAATACTGGAGTCCAACAAACCACAGGGTAATGCAGCGCTAGTCAGCCGTGAAAACAAACTGAAATATTTCTCCAACATCAGCAGGTTTATGCTGTTTTTAGACTAAACTGCCTCCTGCTTGGTAAAACCAGCTGGTGGGGTGGGGTGGGGGGTGGGGGCGTTCCATGTTTGTTCAGGACCCAATTCAAACCATCAACGCACTTATTCAAGCCCCTACATGACAAGGCTGGGGGTATTTTGAACAAATACGGTGGAACCTGAAACCTCTAGGAAAAAAGAACATGTTCCTTCTGTGTAACAGAGCAGCTCTCTTTGCAGAAAACCACAGTTTTTCAAGGCAGCACAGTTCCACCGTACGCAGATGATTCACACGTTTAAGTCCCTCAACGAAAGGAAGCTTATGAAAGAATGAAAGGAATGCTTGAAACCGCCAAACCATAAAGTTCTGTAAGTTTTATACTTTCAGCCCAGCTGAGTTCCTATACAGAACGATTTTGGAATCAGATTTACATTCCCCCCAGTCAGTCAGCTTTGTTACTGTTTGAAAAAACAAAAGTTGTCCCATATTTCTTTTTTTACTTTTGAACTCACTCAGCATTTTACATTCAACAGAAGCCACATCTCTGGGATTTTTCTGAGAAACAAACTTCGCAAAAAAATTGAAAATTCTTCCAGATGCAGCAGAAGGAGTTGAGATTAAAGATTTCTGTTAAGGATTGGACCTTTACTGCTGTTGCATGTTATTTTTCAGCACATCAGAGGTCTGTTTGGGGGGGGTGTATATTACAGAGATATAAGTTCAATTCCTTAGTCAAGGACACAAAAGCTGTGTTTCTATTGCCTGAAATTGCGCAGATTGAATTTGTGATAGTAAATGTGCCTAATGGAAACATAACAATTAAAAAGAAAACTCAAATTTATCAACAAAAAAAATGTTGCGCTTGCGCTAGGAGTTGGCTGCCTTGGGCACTAAACAGCGCCCCCACAGGAGGTCCCAGGGCATCACACAGATCATCAAAAGTTGAGTGTGTCATGCAGAATTGATGGATTCACACCTCCTCTGTAAAATCACCAACCACAGTTTTCCCAAATTGTTTGATATAAAGCAGAAAGGGAGCCGGTTTAGCTCGTGCTGGTTGGCGATGCCTTCCGTCCGTGAAACCAGGGTTCGAATCCAGGCTGCTCCCTGTTCCCTTCTCTACTTCGGTGCCGGTCCCAAGCTCGGTTAATTTGAGAGGGTTGCGTCAGGAAGGACATCCGGCATAAAACATTGATAAGATTACCATGCGAATCATCCGCGATGAAGTGGCTGATTCGCTGTGGCGACCCCTGATGGGACAAGCCGAAAGTGGAAGAAGTTTGATATAAAGCAGATATTGTTATCCATTTCTGAGTGCTAGCAGCTCCGCGCTAACGTCGCTGACCAGAAACTATTGATGACATCAAATGGGAGTAACGTCAGATTTCGAAGACACTATTTTTACATAACTCTTTGTTTGGAGGACTAAATGTAGGAGTAAGAATTCGAAACTGGCCAAAGGCTTTAACCCTACTAGGAATAGGCTGTGGGGACTGGAACATGGAGGTCATAACATCTTTGTCCAGAACACAGCCTTAACCCAGACTGCATCTGCAGCAGATAATGGATGAAGCCATTTGAGGCGTCCTGTGGTATTTTAGGAAGTAAATGTCTGCTTTTGAGGAATTCATAAAAAGGCTCAAAACTGAAAGAGCATTAGTGTAGAAGTGTCTTCTTGGAACTTGAAGCACATATTTTTGTTTTTCTGCATCTACGACGATTTAAGAACAAACCGATTTGAGTTTTCCAGCACATGGGAAACAAAAACCTAGATCGCCGTTGACATTTAATTTTCTTGTTTTAGAATTCTGATTGTAAAAACGTAATTCGTTTTATTTTTTTAAATATTCTTTAACTAGAAACACACAAAGAAAGTTCTTCAAGTTCCTTCAGTTTTTGCTGAAACAGATAAAAATGGTTTCTGTAAGCAGTCCCCGGCTAGAATGAACAATGAGGCCATGTTTGTTAAATGTTTAATAAAGGACGTGGACTCTCCTCCTCTGCAGCTCAGATTCCTTTGTCTTCTCTGGAGGCGTTTTGGCTTCAAGCAAACCCTCAAACTTTCTCAACGACTCCTTTCACAACCCTAACCCCCCCCGGACTTCCTTCCACTTCTCTCTCTTTTTTTACGAGAAGCTGAAACTGAAGATCGTAGAAATGAATGCTCAAATACATGTGAAATATTAGGAGAAAACTGGAGGTCTGGCTGCGTTTCCTCTGCGTGAGTTTGACAGGCTGAGAAAAGGCCGGATGACAGAGGAAAGCTGAACTGAAGAGGCTGGACAGACGGCCAAGAGGAAAAGAGAGAAGGAGAACGGAAAGAAGATGACCAGAAAGAGGAGTTCTGGTCTGTGGAGCCGGATGTCACTTAACAGTCAATGTTTGGGTGGGGGGGGTTTGGGGGACACAAGTTTATGTCTCAACATGTGATGAAAATTCATCATGAAGCCAAGATTTATTGTCATGGCAACAGTTAAACAAGAAAATCCTAAAACAGAAACAAGCTGGAATTCAAAGGGTTAATCTTCATCCAGCTTTTAAGTTTAACGTTTTTTTTTTCTTTTCGTTTTTCCCCGTCATTCACATATTTTTAAGGGATTTTTGATGTCATAAAGCCAGGAAAAGAGGCTGTTTAAGACACCTAAACCTGACTATGGTTGGAAACCAGAGTGCTGTTTGAACTAACATCAATCTCTGTCTCTGCAGATGTTTCAAAATAAAAGCCCAGCTCACTGGGTGACCTACCAGCCGCTCTCCTGACAGGACCTCCAGCAGCTTGATGAGCATTCGTCCATCCCTCAGGTCCATGTAGAGGTCTGTAATGCGACAGGAGACTCTGGATAGGTGGGAGTTCACCCATTTGGTGAAGGTCTTTTTCTGCACAGCCTCGCGCTCATCTGCACACATAGAGAGAAGATGGTCAGTGAGGGAACCAAACTTTCTCAGTCTTTTTTATGGACAATCGTACTTGATGGTCCAGGTTTCCAGATGGATATCATATCATGAAGTAACAAAAAAAAGTACCCCAAATTGTCAAAACAAATATAAGGAAAATGACAATTATCAGGTGTCTCAACCTATCCTAACAGAAGGTAGGGAGTACCAAACAGGAACCCAGAGGAACCCCATCTACAAAGAATGGATCCGTTCAGTTTACTCATAACAAAAACTTTTACTCTAATTTTAAAAGACAAAATATAGTCTGTTTAAAAGAAGCCACTGAAGCAAGAACTGCAGGCATTTATTTTAAGACACAAGTTGTTAATCTGCAGAATTCACGGAGTCCAAAGCGGAAACTCAACGGAATATATTGCATCAATGTACCTCTGAGGACTGAACACCTCAACAATGAACATCTCAGAGGAAGTTACTGGGCAAAAGCACACAAAGTAAAAAAATTAAACCTGAAAATGAAGCTAAAATACATTCAAACAAAGTCCTATTTCAAGATTGGCTTTAATTCAACTGATATAAAAATTTCACATATCATTTTATGGTATAATTACCAATGCACTGATCCTCATTTCAAGCCCCAACAAAAAATGTATTCGAGTATTTAAGAAGCGGAAGTAAAGAAAAGGTAATAACCCTAAATAACAAAGATGTAAAGTTGGGTATTTTGGCCTGGTTTTTAATCCTATAACCATTAACATCATATTTGGTGAATGCCTTTGTGAAACCTTAATCTCATTAGCACGATCCAAACTTTCATTAAAAACCCCATGGTAGATGTTTTCTGCCTTGTGGTGCATTATCATTCCACTAGGGGCAGTAGAGTGGCTTTTCCTGCTCATTTCAAAATGGCTGCTTCCATGAAATCTCAAAAACACTTCTGGCAGGAAATGTGCTAATTTTCCAAACTTTATGGTGAGAATAACTCATCTATTGGTATTCATTTTTTAATGACTACCTGCTGTTTGAAAGAATGCTAAGTTTGTTGATAAATAATTCAGTATAATAGAGTTTCACCATGTAAAAATTAATCAATTTGAGACAGTGGGTAGAATAAGGTGCTTTTTCCTAAAAACTCATGCCAACATTATTGCTTCTTAAAGTAATATTGTTGTGATCAAAAACATATTAATTACCCAACATATCATAACTGGTACTATCTATATATCATTTAAAAAAATGATATTGCCACTTTTGATGTTTCATTAAAGAGTTTAAAAAAACATCTTAAAAAATGTTTTAGAATTATCTGTCAGTTCTTTCATTGTAGAGTAAAGAAGTAAAAAGTTCCCAAAACACTTTTGTCCCTTCACTTTGAAACTATTTCATCCAAATTGCTTAAAACAGTTGGAGAGGGGAAAAAAGGCAGATGAGACCATCTGGATGTTCCTGAGAATCGTGTCATTGTTCCTGGACGGCTGCAGTGTTTGTGTCTGATAGAGCAGACACCATCCAAAACCCAGCTGTGGCTAACCTCACACACAGCAGAAGAAATGCAGCCTGAGCGTCCACAGCTCAGGTTTGTTCCTCACAGACCTTCTGGTTTGTTTCTGAGGCTCACTCTGCATGCTGAGGACTGACTTCTGCTGATTCTCTGCAGATATCCTCTGAATCTGAACAGAGCTTTACCTGCATTTAGGGGAAAATAACTGAAAACGCATTTAGATTTTAGATTTAGAAACTGAAATGCACAAAAGTCAGTTGAATGTGAGCCATCTCTTCCAATGGTCCGTTAGTTTCAATGTGTGGGGGGTAAAACTATTATCCGTTAACAGTGTTTTTGAGCCATTTTCACTTTTACTATGAAATGTTCCCTCCTCAGAAAGGGCTGGACACAAGCAGTCGTACGTGCATTATTGAAATATTTCTGGGATTTTTGGGTCACGTTCTCAGCATCTTGGAGCAGACAAGCTTCGGAGTTCTGAAAGTTCCTTGTTGCAGGAATAAACTCAGCGTGACCTCTGGAAGGAAACTGGGCTCGGTTAAACGTCCACAAGCAGCTGATAAGAAGCAATTCTTCCAAACCACACTATTGACCTCCAGAGGCGGGACAATGGCCGCAGTGTTGGGAGGCCCGGAGCTGCACAAGCGCTCTCTGAGAAACCTAAAGGTAAACTGGAGCGGCTGGAGGATGAGACGCCACCAGGTCTGGGATTGGTCAGAGGAAATAGGAGAGTGGATGAAAGGGTGGAGAACGGCTGAAGACTCCAGAAAAGAACAATCCAACTTTTCTAGATTGTTATATCAGGGCTCCACTTTTTCTAAAACAAATGTCCTTCGTTTCAGAGAAAATGGACCACAAATGCAAAGATTCTGCCTTTGGCATGATGTTGCCTTATGACGACATTGTCATCACATCCATAGTGAATCCACATCAAGTTAATACAAATTCTACTTTCCCCTGAAGGAAGAATGAAGTATACACTGTATGTATTGAATAAATGGAGGACGCAAATATCAAGACAAAACAAAGCAAAACAATAAAAAGTTCAGTAATATAACAGTGTGACCATGGCAACTTTAAAGAAAAAGGATCATGTATGGAATATATATCCATTTGGAAAACAACTTTCCTGCTCAGACATGAAGACTGCAACAGGTGTTTATTAACCACAGACTTAGACTTTTTCAGGTCAATCTCATTGACTGAATATAAGAACTGGATAGTGTGACGTCATTCACAGAAAATGGCTTACTTTTGGCTCCAACCAAATTAACACCACCTTGTTACAGCTAGATAACTTCAGTAAGCAGTGATAAGTCTGAGTCATTGTATCTATGGCAACCACTCTCACCAATCACGAGTAAGCTCGTTAGAAGTCCACACCCCTACCACTTAAAAGCCGGCTCCGTGAGATGTTCACCATGAAACCACATGCTATTATTGAAGCATCTGATTGGTCAGTTTAAAACGAATAACTTACACTACAGAAAAAAACACCATGAAGCAAAAATGAGGATTATCAAGAACGTGTTAAAAACAAAAGTAGCTCAGCAAGAATGCTGGTTCTGACAAATAGAACAGCTTTTTATTTCATTATATAAGTCTATGCCATTTTAGCTTCTAGCAGGCAGCAGGTACTTCCTGTTTGGAACGCCAGGGGGGAGAGGCGTCACTCAGTCCAGTCCTCTTATACAGTCAATAGTAAAACACTTGTGCATTCAAAAGCTTTATTTTAGAATGGTGCCAACATGGTATCAAACAAAATCGGGTGAAAGTCCATCCACACCTGCAGAAAGGTGTAAAGGTCATTTCTATGTCTTGTTAGTCACGTCTTAGTGTTTTAGGCTGCATATCTACTCTACTAACTTAAAGTTAGCTGCAAAGGTTTCTAGCATTGGTGCCAAACTCCAGGCCTCGAGGACCGGCTTCCTGCTGGTTTTCCAGAAATCCGGCTTTTTCTGCTGCAGATTACCTGGATCAGGTGTTTTCAGCCAATATCGAGCTTTGATGCTAGGGTGGTTGGAAAACATGTTGGATTCTGGCCCTTGAGGCCTGGATTCTGACACCCCTAGTTTATGGTGTCTTGGTGTGATTGATAATTAAATGCAGGCTGTAATTATGAACTTTTTCTCAAAAGAAAAACTCTAAATTAAGAAGAAGTAGTTTGCGTCAAAGAGGCTAACTTCTTTGGGGACTAGTTTTGGGTTTATTAAGCTGAGTTTCTGTGTTGGCGTGCGCTCTGTCCATCTTTGGCCTCTCCCGAAATGTTTT
The DNA here is from genome assembly GCF_053564925.1 of Oryzias latipes. Taxonomy (NCBI): domain Eukaryota; kingdom Metazoa; phylum Chordata; class Actinopteri; order Beloniformes; family Adrianichthyidae; genus Oryzias; species Oryzias latipes. Next base: position 12,131,629 of record NC_136251.1, read on the forward strand.
AGTCTGTGCGCGTGGCGTGCGGTGGCTTCCCACAGAGGGTGGGTGAGGGAGGGGGGGCGTTGGGTTTCCCCTTCCTGCAGCCGTTGCTTTTTCCTGAATGCGAGTAAATGAACCTCACACTGGCAGATCGCACAGCGCCGCAGACCGACACGAAAGAAACGGCAATAACTTGACCCTTTGTGGATTTGATGAATCACAGTTCATCAGTGGAATGTCCGCAGAACACAGGAACCTCCCAGTGTGATCTTCAGGTTTTCCTCTTGTGTCAAGAAGAAGATGAATACAGGAAATCAAAAATCTCAAATCTTTAAAAAATGTTTTGTTTTTAAAGGATTTTTCAAGAAATCTAAATTAGATATGAAACGTTATTACTTTCAGTGTCATATTCTAATGTTATATAATGTTTATGATATTTATTCAGCAAATGTACTTCATTCATTATTTTGTGTTACATTTTGTGTAACACAAGATTTTGTGTTACAAAATAAAGAATAGAAACTTAACATTTATAAGCACTGGCTGCATTTACTTAAGGAGGTTTAAAGTGAACACACATAAACAAGTGTGTGCACGCACACACACAAACACACACTCAGCTAAGCAGAATTCAATGTCAGCGGCTTCAGTTACGGATTCTGACTCTCGGGGTTTTGCTGAATCCACAAGAAGAAGAAGCTTCTGCGAGTTTGACAGGGATCTATAGATCGGCTCAATGGCACACACATACACAAACACACAGTTACACACTTTTAATAGGAGGATGACCTTAACCTCAGGAAGCGCGCACACAAACACAAACGCACAATGGAGACAGGAAAGTGGAGTCAGAGCATCATGTGAGGTGCATCAAGCTCTTGTATCATTGTGTGAATGTAAATAACACACACACACAACAAATATGAGCACGGTCTGCACCATTCAGGTTTGAACCCTTCGCCTTAGTTCCATAAAGAAATGCTACAGAAAAGTGGGAGGAGGAAGAAGAAACGGCCAAGAAGGAAACCTGAGAAGAAAAGGAGCAAGAAGGAACGAGGAGAGGAACCAGAGTTCAACTCAAGGGTGGAGAAGAGAGGAAGGAAGGAGGTGATCAGAATGAAAAACAAAGAAAAAAGAAGGAAGGAAGTGAGAGGAAGGAAGGAAAAAGGATGCAAAGAAACAAACTATGGAGAGGAAAGAAAGAAAAGAAAAACCAAAAAATGAAGAAAGAAAGAAAACCATAGAACAGAGGAACGTGGGTCTCATCATCACCAAGCGCTGAATTCAGGCTGAAAATTAACCCTAAACCTCAATTTGCTCCACAAACCCGAGAATTGTATTGATGAATAAAGAAAAGACTGAATCTGCAACCTGTGAGACATGAGTCAGGGCAAAAAAACCTCAACCGTGGCAAAAAAAAGGGATGCAGTTTGATCAAATGTGTCCACAACACGATTTACAGCTTTTTAAATCAATTTAAGATTACAATCTCATTTAAAAAGACAAAAGTTTGAGTGACAAAAGATGCTAGAAAATGTAAACAAATCCATCAACCTTGTGTTAAAGTTTAAATTGTCCTGACAGCATAACTGCTGTGTTTATTCAGCACCGTTTCTTGAGTCAAGTTTGCGTGACTCTCATGCTGCTGTGAACAAAAACAGTGAGTCTGTTGTAGACAAACATGAACGATTCTTTTCCATGAGTCCAGGAGAATTTAAAGAAGTCAGTGAAGGATTTCCAAGTGATACAGTAAAAATAATCCGAACTATTTTCAGTAAAACTTTAGACAAAGTACTGTTAATGTAGTATTGAAAAAACCCTTTATGACATAAAAGTTCTTCCCAGTCAACTTCCTTTCCTGCCTTTGCTGTGTGGAGCCTTGAGGCACAGGCTGAACAAGAAAAGGCTGATATTTGACTGAAACTCATCTCCTGGGTTTTTATTTTAACTTTTTTTTTCTAGAGTGAAAATATTGTTCATCTTCAAAGAATTCCTTTATTTGTAGTTGTCATAGCAACAGTATTTTGCCCTAAAGGGAACAACTTTCCAATTGCTTTATATTTTTCAAGATTGCTGCAAACTTCCCACCTTAACGACAATAGTAATAATGCTTGAAAAAATAAGAAAATAAAAACAACAAACAGCGATTACTGTTATTATTACAGATTACACTTATAATGTAAAATAAGAAAAATGTATGTAATATGTAAAGTATTTAGTATTTTACATTTTTTTAATTGAGAATTTTCAAATGAAAGAAACAAAACTCTTCTGTTAGTAATTTTCAGTACTGACTGTTATTTTCTGATTATTGTTAGTATTTTAACACTGACCTGTAGATTTCTGCAGCTTAAAACTTGTTTTTAATTCGCAGAGAAATAAACTATTTTTCATATTAAAGATTTTCACGTTAGTCTTTAAAAACAGTCCTCACAGATTCAGTTTTCTTTTTACTTTCAACTGATGAGAATCAGAAACAAATCTAAAGAATAAGATTTTTTTAACATAAAAAAATCCATCAAGAAAAACTACACTTACTCAATAAATGTTGCAAAAAAGGCTCAAAAAGGTATTTTAAACATTCTGAATGGTAGCACAAATGCTAAAGTACAAAATGTCTTAAAAATAACCACCACAAAAAATGTAATAATTGCAAAGATAAAGATAAATTTGCCATTGCAAACTCTTGATGCTTATTTATTTACCTGAGGTGTAAATAATGGAAAACAGATTTTAAAAAGTCAAGTATCATGATTGATCTTTGTTGCTGAACATTTGCTGCTTTTTTTACTACATAAAGAGAACAAAGTTTTCATTTTTTTGTGTTTATATTCACTTTTTTATCAGCTGTTACGCTGACGACCAAGAAACGTGATTTAAAGCAAAAGTTTACATGGGAATCCCAAAAATGTTTTGACACCAGAGTGATTACAACAGCTGAAAGTATGGAGTTTAATTGGGTTAATAAATAACAGGAGTAGGAATTTATTTAGCTCCAGAAAAAACGGCAAAAAAGTGATGGGACTTGAATAAAACTGGAATAGAAAATTGGACCAGAAAGTTCTGCAGATGTTTTGAATTCTGTAGTTTGTCAGAGCAGAAACTTCAGACTTCAGTCTTTTTCTTTGGCAGCTGATCCTTGACTCCTGGTAAATGAGTACAATCCTCTAATAAAAGTGAGCACTTTTAAATCAGAATGACAACGGACTTTGGATCAGGATAAGCCCAAACCTGGAGCAAAGTCCTTCCAGAGAGTTTGTAAATTCATTTTTAATTTTTAACCGGAACAGTTGCTCCGTTTAACTTTAAATAAAAAAGACCTGTAGGACTCTAAGGCTGAGAAACAAGAAGCTTTCGTTCAGAATGAGCGGCTTCAACATTCCTGATCATACCTTTACAAAGCCGCACGCCAGATAAGATCAGCTTATCTGACGCACTCACATTTTTGCTGAATGCAATCACACATGATCTGTGACACCTGCACACAACTTTCCTGGGTTTCATTTGTGTGGTTTTTGGCAGCGAGCCTCTTCCTTCACGTAGATTCTGCACAGACTTCTAAAAGCTGAGTGGGAAAGCTGCTGTTTTCTCTCAGCGGTCGTCTGAATCTGTCAGCTCTTCCTCATGCATGACTCAAACTGCTCAGGATGCTGAGTCAAGATCTAAATCAGCTTCTGGAAATACTTTTTACTCTTCATTTTGTGGAGATCATGATTGGACTTAAACCCAACCACTCTACCAGACCAAAACCTCTGAACACTGCAGTCTATGTTGGAAAAAGACAATCTACTTTGTCTGACTGACCTTAAACTACTCTCAGTTGTTTTAGGCTTTCACTTTAACCACGCAGGCGTGGTTAGACGGTTTCCTGTGGAATAGACTTTGAAATCTGACTCACACACAGACATGAAACTAATTAAATGGTTGCAATAGACAATCATCTCCACAGAGCTCTCCTTTAAAAAATGCTCATCGTACACATGAAGCAATAGGTAGTATAAAATTTAGTCTATTGCAATACAAAAAGGTGATAGATTGTTCAGGATGTAGCCTGCCTTCAACCAACAGTGGCTGGGATAGGCTCCAGCAACCCTACGACCCCAAAAGGGATTCAGCCGTTTCTGAAGATGGATGAACGGATAGATGGCGATACAGAGTGGATTCAAACGCTCTCAGGAAGTAGGCTTTGATTTGATAAGGCCATAAAAGTCAAAGTCCAATCAGTTTGTCACACACCTGGGTGTAGAAAGCTCGTTTTTTTTAACGTTTGTCCGGTCCCATGAAGAAACTGTGAGCTGCAGTCACAACCACGCTCAGGAACCACTCTGTTCATGTTTGTCCCCGTCTAATAGATCAAATAAATCGAGATGAATTTGGAGCCAATCCCAGGTTTGGAAAGGCTCAGTTACCAGGTTGGAAGAAACAATCAGAGAATCATTTTCAGACTCCAACATTGGCTTTAAGCAGGCGGGAGAAGGTACTTTGCTCCAGACCTGAATGATATCTAAATGACCTTATGTCTAAATGTAATATGGGTTGGAGAAATACTTTCATTAGTTAAAATCCATTTATGCTTAAAGTATTATGGATTCAGAGAAAATGAAAGTTTTTCTATGATGTCATAAATGTCTGTAGGAGAAAAGTGTTCGACTGTTAAATTTGGAAATAAATAAATAAAAATGAACAACTCAAGTCACTCCTTTGCTCAGTTTAAATAAAGGTCAAGTAGAAAAAATTGTACAGAAACCTGCTGGCATTTCATCTATTCTAACATTTATTCATTAATATGCAATGTCAAACAACTATTAGAATATCAAAAGGTACTAATAATTACATTTTTTAGGTTGAAATTGAATCTGTCGTTTTTAGAGACACTTTAAAAACCTGTGTCGCTTTCAAGGAGACAGTTTCTGCAGATCGGCAGGAGTTCATCATAAATTCACCTCTGAGTTGCGCACCCCTTCCCCTCACCGCTGCAGAGCGCCGCAGGGAGCTGCTTGTGGCCCGCCCACAGAATTTTCTACATGACAAACAGCGTTTCTGATTTATGATTCACTGTGATCTGAATTAAGAAATACTCAGAAATCCAATTGTAAGCTAAATTTTCTTAATATGTCCTCCGTCATCAGAAAAAGGCCACAAAAACATGTTAGAAACATCCAAAACACCATTTTCATTGGCATGGGTCTTTAAAGGCAGTTTTCATTGTTTCATTAGATAGAAACAGGCGGATGTCTCTCAGTGAATAGACTTGTTATTCCTCAACAGTCCCTTATTGTGGCTTTACAGCTTCATAGGGGGGGGGGGGGGGGGGGGGGGTCACTGTGCAAAGACCGGGTGATAAATCATTACATTTGTCCCCTGTTTGGGGCTGAACTCGCTTTAGTTTAAGAGGATCAACTCAGAAACCTGCAGGAGACGGTCTGAAGGTGCAGCTGCAGCAGATCAATGTGACGCTGAACACTTTTTACTGTGAAGCTCAGGAGTTCTGTCAATTCTGCCAGTTCAGACGGAGCTGCACTCAGCTGTGGACTCCAAACTGCCAGAAACTGCTGCACAACCTGAGGACGGGTTTCAGCGGAAAACACACAGAATCCAAGGAAATCTGAGGTTTTGAGAAATCGCCCTTTTCCCTCTCTTTAAGCTCTCGCAGGCTCCACCTCCTTTGTGCCATTGTGAGCATGCTCAGTGGAGCATTCCTGTCAAAGCGGCCCTTTCATCCAGCAGATACGTGTGCTGAACCGCGCACATGCAGACAGCAGTTCTCCTGCACCCACGGGGTTCCCCCCTCAAACACTTCCCCATGTCACCTTCTGCTCACGCTCCACAACAGCCCGATTCTGCGCCTGTAACTGATACCGCCGCCCCGGCTGCAGCCCACGCTCCCTCAATCGCTTCCATATTGTCTCCTTTTTTCTTTGAAGAATGTCATCTCGACACTCACGAGACGCTCTAGATCCACCGGGCTTTCTTCTGACGGGAAGGAGCAATTAGATAGAGGAGAAAGGCTGCAGGACGGGTTTCTAAAAAAACAGCTTCAGGACTCCAGATCATGTTTAGCCTTTGCCTGGGACTTCAACATGGCCTCAAGAACGACAAATTAAGATGATCCACATCATATAAAACCACATTTTATTTCATTTCATCCATTTATGGAAAAAAAACAGAACTGAAAAAGTCCATTAAGAGTTTATGAAGAAGTAAAACTTTTCTTCTGCTGCTGAAACTTTTATGAAGATCTTTAACAAACAGCATTTTTATAATCTGCTCCTGATTCACAGCGATTTGAATAAAAAAATACTCAAATGTAATTTCAAGCTTAATTTTTCTTCGTATATATCATCAGAAAAATGCCACAAGAACACGTTAAAAACAACAAAACCACCATTTTCACTGGAGTGGGTCTTTGAGGTTAGACAACAGAAACAAAAACATAACATAACATTTTAAAACGAAAATTAATAAAGAAATTCTTTTTTTTTTAAATAAAAGAAGCATGAAAATTTTATTTATTTATTCTTCATTTTATAATTTTTCAAAGGGCTTTTCAGAGCCAATGATATGGAAGTGATGATGAGGAGGAGGAGGGCATGAAGCCGCCCTTCTTCCCTGCTCCATGTGGATCCGATCCTCTTTAAATTCACTAAGAGGCTAAATGTTAGAAGTGTGTGTGTGTGAGGGGGGGGGAGGTTAGCGGCTCATGAATCTTTAATGAGGAGGATGAGGAGCTCACTGAAAGAGCAACCGAAAGACATTTGGATGTTTTGGGGCTTTATGGACCACGCTGGACACGCCCCCTCCTTCTCTGAGCAGCTGATTGGCTGGTTGAGTACAAGGGGTGGTTTGATGGTTTGACAGGCGCCATTTTTCTAAAGGGTTTGTTTATGTTAGCCGCCCACGCTGATGTCGCAGTATGAAGCTCCGCCCACGTTAGAATTTCAAACTAAGGGCTTGAAAATGTTTTATTTTCTTAATAATCACACTTAAATCAGCAGTTTAGCAACATTTTTAAACTACATCTTTTTTCATCCTTCACCAAATCCTTTTTTTTTCATCTCCATTTAAATGTTTTTCCGTCTTCCTTCTTGTCTAATTTTTCCTTTTCACCCCCCTCCCTCCATGTCTGGGCTTCTTCTGTTGAATTATTAACTCCTCCACCAATCTGTTTATTAATTCATGTCTCCATTGACTCCTGTCACTCTCCAGCTGTCCTTCAGGTACCTGGAAACCTGTCTGGCTGGGATTTCTGGGTAATGTAGTCAAGCCTCATGGGAGCAAAATGTGAGAAAATAAACTTGAAATAACCTCAAAAGTTATCTTTACTGACAGGAGATGGCTTCCTGTGATTCTGTTTGAATAAACATTTTTTTTGTTCTTCATCATGACTCAGCTCTGCAGGGTCTTTGAATAAAAAAGTCCCATGAGTCAGTGCAGCAGGCGGCTCTTCTAGCTCTGTAATTGCATCGTTCCTAACTGGATGTTCGCTCAATACTCCTGATTAAAAGAAGGAAGAGCTGCCTGTCAGCCGCCTCTTCGCTCCTGAAGGAGCGATAATCGGCGACCCTTCAAACTTTTCGTCACTGGAGCTGAAGCGGCGGAGGTGAGGCGCGGCTCTGGAGCACCAGGGTTACGAGTGCCGGGCGCACTTTTAAGATTTACAGCCCAAACACGCCTCAGAGAAGGCCGCCATAAAGCCCACGACGCGAACTGCTTATCTGTCCTACTCCGTGGGAACAGCAGCAGGCTTCCAGCTGCCGCTCTTTTTCCGACACCGACTCGAGTGGATCTAAGCGTCTAAAAGCAGCACGAGTTCCTAAACTCCACAGCAGTTCATCGATGAAGTCCATAAAAGCCTCATCTGGAACATTCTCTGCTGAAGATCAGTCAACTTTTCAGATAAAGAAAAGAGGAAGAAGCAAAGCCTGGAGAAGAAAAAAAACTTTCATATGAAGCTTCTGAAAACGACAAAGAGCTGAAAGTCCATTGAAATAAAAGGAAAACCAATCCAGCTTCAGCTTATTTCTATTAAACTTACCAAACTACTTTTGGGTTGTGAATTGACTCTTTAACTGAAGTTTAATGACAAAAAACAATTTACAGTTAAAGTAAGATTCAACACAAAAGAATGGACTTGAAATGAATGAATAAAAAACACATATTGAAGACACTGAATTCATACCAACCTTCAGTCAGAGTCCGACTTCAAAATATCATAAGTTCTGGCATTCATACAATAAAGCCACAGTATGTATATTTTGTAAAAATTCATGACGAGATTGAACTTTTATTCATACTTACTGCCATTTATTAACATGAATCAAAACTAAATTTAATGTTGAAACAGGATTTATCATAATTTTTGCCTTTACATTTTTATAATGAAATGATAAAAAGCAAGACTGCATTGATATTGACGAAATAACACACTTTTATTAACTAAATAAGGTCCCGTTGTTTTGGAGCGCATCTGAGCTAAAATCCAACCCCTAAATGAACAGTTTTTCAGTTTTATCTGATAATAGCTTGAAATATGCATAAATAGATACTTCGGAGTAGCTGACATATGCAGGGGCATTTGTGAGGCAAACACAAATTGAATGATTTCTCAGAGACAGCAGCTCTCTGCTTTCAGCCTCATGACCCCCCCCCCCCCCATCAGGCCTGGAGCCAGCCGCCTGCTTTCAGCCTCAATAGCTGCCATTAGAAAATTGGCTGCATCGGCCTTCAGCTAAATTCAGCCCGCCGGTCAGTTATCAGCCAATGTTTTCTCCACAGAAAAAAAAGGTTTTACGGCTAACGGCTTCTGTCGATAGAAAAACCGACACCTCGCAGCCTTCGGGAGCGCTGCGCATGGTCTGAAGGTCAGAGGTCGAGATCTGCCACTGCGAGACATCTAAACCAGGATTTTGATTAAAAACACATTTGTACTGATCTTTACATGGCTTGTAGATAGAGCACGAAATCAGTTCTGCTTTTTGATTAGGGCTCGACGATTTGAGGAGAACTCATGATCTGTGATATTTATTATTGATCAATATTTCGATGACGATATAACTTGTGATACATAAGCAAACAGCAAAACAACCAAAAACATAATTTCCATTTCAATGCCACAGTTCAGTTTAAATAAGAGTCAACAAAACATAAATTACACTCCAAATGACCCTCGTCTATATAGGAGATGAACATCTAACATAAAAGAGCTCCATCTGATTGGTCAACAACGTGAAGGGCTCCATCCGATTGGTCAAATGCATAAAGGGATTTATTTAATTCATTTAAATGATTGTTTTGGCATATTTAAGGTAACCATTTATCACAGTTTTCTTTTGTGATATGTGTATTGCACAGCTTGATATCGATAATTTGCGATTTATCGTGCAGGCCTAAGTTTGTTGCTTTTCTTTACTTGCATCTCCAAATAAAACTACAGAACCAGAACTTTCGGTTTGGTCACAGCTGACCTTACAGGTGGATACGGCGTCTCTGCAGGTGAAAAATGGGCAAACCTGTACAGGGCAGGAAGGTCGATGAAATATCAAGGTCCAATACGTACATGCTGCAGGCGACAGGTCATAGCGGACACCTCAACAACAAGCAAGGGTAAGTAGGGGTTGAAGTAAGTAAAGTATCGTGGGGATTTTTCATTTTTTCCCCTGCAAAATCATGCAAACTTTGCAAGGAGCCAGTAAGTTATGGTCACATGATAAGCTCCATGTATACAGGTTTTCCCATAAGGCTGTGCATTTTCCATTAGCCTTACAAATACTTCGTGCTGCAATTATCACACGCACAAAAATGGTACGTTCCAATTTTAACATGCCTCAAAGAAACTGCAAGACACACTTTTGCTCCCCCCTAAAGATGCAACTTGAACCGGCCGCTCCGCTCTTCAACCCTTGACAGGCCCGGACAACCCAAAAATCTGCAACACCCGGTACAGACAGGATCATTATATCAATTTTATGAACGGTCTTATAGTTTCATCTTTACAGGCGAAAAAGCTCTGCAAAACTCTCCAACACACAACCACAATGTTAACACAAGCCTCATTGAAAGGACATCCAGGCAACTTGTTGAAGCCAACCTTAAAAACCAGCGTTTGACCTTATGACCGGCTGGAAACCTGTCAGCCAATCACAGCAACTGGAAGCTGTTACTCAAGGAAACCACACCCGCTTCTTATTGTTCCATCCTTCAACATTTGTTTCCAAAGTTACATTTACGATAAAGAACGCTGCAAAAAAGATTTTTTTTTGTTGCTATTTAGTGAAAAACTGAAGCATTTATCATTTGTGGTAAATTAAGCATGATGAAGACAACCAATCAACTCATAGTGCCGATGGACCGCACAGACACGTTTGGACAAATTATGATTGGGAAAGCATCGGTGGAGAAAAATGAAAGGAATCACATCGAGGTCTAGTTTAATATTTGAGGTTTAGACCAAAACGTCACATTTTTAAAACGTGTCAACCTGTTACGTCCCAGGACGTTTTGCTTTGTGTGGTTTTCTTTTTGTGTGTCTTGCAAATGTCAGTGTGCAGGTGCCGGACTGTGATTGGTGTGGTGCTCCAGCACTGGAAGTGGATTGGCTGCCAGAAGTCACTCCTGGAATCACACCTGCTATAAAAGGAACCAGGAAGAAGACCAAAGGAGGCTCATTTGACATTTCCCACCTCTCCCAAAACCAGCTATATAGAGTTTAGAGATGTAGGAGTGGACTGCCATTTACTTTGACTCATGTTTTCTCATGTTAGGGAGGTAAGTTGTTGTCTTTTGGTTTATGTTGTTTTACTAGGTAAGATTTGGGTTCTTGTTAGGTAGGTCAATTTTTGTTTGTTATTTTGGCCTAGGTCCACTCTGAAGTAAATACTCTAGCTCTCATGTTTCAATCAAAATAAATCTCTTAACTTGCTTTAAGTGTGCTGGCTTTTGAGACTGGAGGGAGATGGGGCTTCATTTTTTTGTGTTGCGTCCTTTTTGGGCCACTAGAAGGGGGGGCGTAACACAACCCTTTGAAAAAAAGTAGACTTGAAGTTTATCTCATTAAATATAGTTGATTAGTATTAGTATAGTAAATGTACTATAGAGCATGTACATGTAGTGTAAGGTGTATGATAACTGAAATCTCCTTTAGACAAAAAAATGGAACATTTCAAAGTTTACAAATATATAAATAGTATATAAAAAGTAAACTTCAAGTATACTGCCTCAGTTTAGACAACGTATACTTTAAGTACACTTAAATATGCGCTCATCTTTTGATCTATTTTCAAAGCGTCCCCAGTGGTCTTTTAATTATGATTATTTTTAGCCAAAAACAGTAAGCCCGCCCCCACTTCCTCTCACCCATCTGTTTACACTCTCTTCCGCTAGCTTACAGCCCCCCCTCACACCCCCAAGTTAACATTACTAATGCAACAAAAATGGAGAGCAATATCAGAGATATCCAGCCGTACAGTTCAGATCCAGATTCCAGCTCAGACGAGGAAAACAAAGACGTTCATGGATTTATTTATCTAAAAGTGGATGCGTCAGAATGGAGCAGAGCAGGGAGACTCAAACTGCTTTTTCTTCCATCTGCTTCTGATTCACAACAATTTTAAAGAAGAAATATTTAGAAATGCTAATTAAAGCTTATTTTTCTTAATAAATGTCCTCCATCATGATAAAAGTGCCACAAGAACATTTTTACAAACACCAAAAACAGCCGTTTCATCAGAGTGGGTCCTTGAAGTAGGAAGCTGCAGACTTTCAGTCTAAAATGAATCATTTCAACCAGAGGTAACTCTGGGTGAATCCCCCCTCCCCCCCCATGCTCTCCTCCAGATAAAAGTCAATGAAAACCAACAGCCACGTTTATAAAGTCGACTTTGTTCATTCAAAAGTCTGATGAGTTGTGGTCGTCTCCATGGTGTGGAGTTTCTGTTTTCAAAAACAGGGATTTTTTCTTTGATTTCAGAAATTTCACTTTGTCTGGGTTCAGATTTTCTGTTTGACCAAAATTTCCAGGACCGTCATCGTTTCGATAAAACAACCTTCAATCAAACTTTACCGCTCTCCTTTTATTGCGGCTTTAATTCTGCAATCACAGCGTTGGATCAAATATTAAGACTGAGATGAGGAGCTGGACTTTCATCTGCGGACCAACACCCTGCAGCCTGATAAGACCAAATGAGGAAGAGGAGCAAAGGCTGTCCGTCAGCTCACAGCTCTGTGACAAAATGTGGGTGTGGAGCTAACCAGTGTCTGAACCCCCCCCCCCCCCCCCCCCCCAAGGCTGATCTGTTGCAAGGCAGCAGCAGCTTTGTTAGAGTGTGTGTGTGAAGGTGAAGTGGGGTGCGGCCCGGCCGCTTTGACTTTAAAGCAGATGCTGATTCATGAATTGTGAAGATCTGGCTCTGGACCGAAGCCCGGCTCGAGCGTCTCACCTTGCAGCTGTTTGAATCGTCCCTCCAGCTGGTTGTAGTTGAAAGCAGCGGAGGCTCCCGTGTGTGCGGGGTCGGGGCTGGGCCCTCTGGAGGGGCTGAGGCTGGGGCCCAAGCTGGCCCCGTGAGAGGGGCCGGGGCCACCGTAATCTGAGGTGGGGGAGAGGGGTGAGAGCGGCCCGCTGAGGGCGCCGGAAGCGTTCTGAAATTCCATAGGGAAACCCCAGACAGGAGGACTCAGATGAGACGAGTCATGGAGGAGAAAGTCCACAAGAAGGCATCAAAAGGTCCCGAAGGATCAATCCAGACACGAGGCGGCCCCCCCAGACCCAGTTTGATTCCTGCAGAGCTCAGCGGAGAGTTCCACACAAACTTTCAGCAGAAGACAAATATAAAAAGGAAAAATTTTCAATAGATCCTAAGCTTCAAACCCACAGCTTCAGCTGCAAGACTGCGTGGTGGAGCGACACAGGAGGTGAACAGTGGGTCCCCTCTCTCTCTCTCTCTCTCTCTGTGAGGCAGGAATCGCTGGCTCAGCACGTAAACCGCTGCTACGGCCGTGAAAGCATCAGTTTCCCTCCTTGCAAACATCCATGAGTGCTGCAAGATCTCCCCTCCTGACACGATCCCAGGCTGAAGAAGACGAGGAGGGCAGCGGGAGAAAGAGCGCAGCGAGAGCAGCAGCGGGAGAAATGAAAGCGGGGGATTGTCCTCCGGTGTGCGGAGGCAGCAGATCGGACACTGAGACACCTTTCAGACAGAGGGAAAACTGAGGGGGGAGGGGCTGCGTGCACTGGCAGCTGCCCCGCCCTCTGACCAATCACAGCCATCTAATCCAATTTGACATGGACACTCATTAGCATAAAAGGTGGAGCATGGGGAGGGAAGACAAAAACAAGCAGGAGACTGAACTTCTGAGAAAATCATAAAATCATGAAAAACAATCTTTTTCTGCCTATAGAAGGATAAAACAATATAAATAACTTTTTTCTCTCTTCTACTTCCTGCTTTGAGTCGTGCATTTTCCTTCATCAGCTTCAGGCGGGATTTTGCTTCCCAATCTTCATGTTTCCAATAATATTTTGAAGACTTGTTCAATTCAATGCAAAAAGAGGCAATCTGAAAATAGGGAGAGAATTACTAGAAAGTAATTATACTTTAAATTATGCATCCCTGGAGGAAGTCATTTTTACTAAAGAAATCGCATAATAAGATCAAATTCCATAAAAAAAGAGTTCCACAGCAGAATTCAGAAAGGGAAAAACAACCTGAAAGAGCTGGTTGAATCACTGAAATTGAATGCTATACGCCCCAATATTTATTGAATTTGATAGTTTGTATGTTGAGTTTTTATCTACCTAACGTAGTTATATTGATTACAACAAAACACTAGTGAACAAAATGAGAATAGGATCTTAGTACACCCATCTTAATAAATCCTCATTACATCTACAAGTAACACGGATTCTTAGAACCTTAATCTAAATGTTTATCTCCTAAACTGACTTGTCAACATTTATTAAACTTTAAAATGACATCCTTAAAATGAAATCTAAAGCTACAAAGCAATTTGAGCCTATTTTCTTTTTCAGTATACAGCAAACAGATTGTGACTAATTTTAATAATAATTTCTTTATATCTAGATCTTGGCTCTAAATGAGAAAGAAATTCCGGACAGTGTTGATTTTGAGAAAAGCTTGGAAAGTGGTAGAAGGAAAGAGAAGTGAAAAGACCTGCAGAATGTCTAAAAAAAGGGTTTCACATTTTTGTAAGTAGTTATACAAAAGAAAGTAATTAAATGTTCCTTTAAGGGTTTTCTTGCATCTCTGTTTTAGGAAACAGCTTTGCCGTCAGGTTTCACCTTTAGGCTTTACCCCTTTTCAGAATAAAAGCTTCACATATAATCAATGAACATTAATTAAATGCTGTAGATTTAACCTTAAGAGGTGGAGCCACAAAGTAAGCCCCCATCACTATCCCTCCACCACCATGCTTGGCAGTGTTCACATTTCTGCCAAAATTATGATGGAAAACCCTTGATTAGGCCTCATCAGCTGACTTGGTTAGTTTTTGACTTAACAATTTTTTTCATGGTGGTAATGAAAGAGATGTGTGGAACAGGCCGGGCTTCAGACAGAAGGATTGACGTTTATTAGCGTCTGATAAAAACGCGAAGCGCAGCTCCCCACAAAAACAGGATCATGTGAAACTGCTCATCCTGCCTCATCTAATCCTGTCTGACACAGAGACAACGCTGCCGCTTCACGCCTATGAAGACAGCACAAGAGAGGGAGCGTCTGAGGGGGGGGTCCGGATTGGGGGTGTTAGTTCATCTCTCCCTCACAGACGTCCAAACATCCTGAGGAACCCTCTGCTCTAATATTAGAGCGCTCGGGAGATCTTCTTCCTGTCTGAGCATTCCAGCACTTCCTGTTTGAGCCACACAGACACTCCACACAGCACAACACGAGGGCGCAGTAAAAGGTGGAGTCGCCAAACAAATCTGGAATCGCCAGAGCTCTGCTTCCTGCATTGCAGATTCACCAGAGACAGCGAGGACGCAAAAGGTCAGAGGTCAGGATGCTCAAACAATACACGGAAAAAATATTTCAGTCGCAACACATCCCAGACATGTAAGAGCCTTCTCCCCTAACGTCTGCAGCCTGAGGCATCGGGCCGCTTCCTTCACAGAGACGAGGCCCCGGTTTGATTTCCCGTGCTGTCATCGGGAACTTTTGCCGATAAACACAAACTCCGACGGCGATGAGGAGTCCATCCTGAATGCGCTCGCTTTTTTCCTTTCAAGCTGTGGCAGGAAAAAAACCAAAAGCAGATAGGAACCAGAGCGAAGGTCCTGCAGAGGAAAGTTTTCTCTTTCAGAACCAAACTGACAGTCCAGTGTTCAAATGTTCTGCAGGAAAACCAGATTTCATGTCTGCTGTGTTCCCTCGCAAAAATTTACATTCTAAAAATAACCCACAGTAGGTGAAAACCCGTGAAGCAGTCAACTTTAGTTGTCACAGATGTTTCAAAGCTGTAAAACCCCTCATTACACACCAGACAGTCATGAGCATTTTCATCCTTTTCTCTTCTCTTTTTTTAAATCCCCTCTCAAAGTTCAAAAAGTAGTGTAGAATGAAAACAAAGATCTGATCCCAGTTGACGATTTACGTAGATTTGACAAACTGAACAGATTCAGTACAGGAGGCACGGCACTCGGGGGACTGACCGACAATGTCGACAGCCAATCAGGAGTCTTGAATGAGGAGGTTGGACTCAAATCTGCTGTAGGCCTGTCTATCTGTGATTTTGGTCTCATCTGAAGGATGAAAAACTACCGGACATGTTCCACATATCTTCCAACCGCACAGTCACAGGGAGGACAGAGATCCAAACACCTGGAGGGACACGCGTGAAACTTTCTTCCCCGTCATCCTCCTCAAACGCCTCATATCAGCTTGGATCAGAAGATTAGAGCGTCCATCAGGAACATTCATGTCTAATTTGATCTGCACGTCTCAAACAAAGACATTTTTTGGTTGTTTTTGTTTCCGATTGAATGGGGGGAGGGCAGGGTGAGACGTGTGGGTAAAACTGGACCCCGCCCCACATGCAGCCACAGAGCAGAGGTCAGAGGTCAGGTCAACGCAAACAGGCAGCAGATGGACCCAGCGTTTCTTGTTCAAACACCTCGAGGTGCTCTTGGTGTCCCCGAGCACCCCTCAGCATGAGAGTGCCGTCTGTCCGACTGCTCAGTCACGCCGTGTTCCCCGCCATCATCAGACTTCCTCGTGGTTCGGCCCTTCGGGCCGCCACAGTCAAACCAAACAGAGCCTTCATAGAGCTGGAGCAGGGGTCGGCTCAAACTCAGCTCTGCTCAATCTGAAGCAGACGGTGCGTTCAGGGAGCAAACACGCAGCGCTGCTGTGGTGAATTTCACACCGACTCGCTGCCTCATCCTCCTGACCGCACACGCATTCCTCTGAGGGCAGCAGCCAGGCAGAGAACGCCACTTTCTGTACGGGAAAAGACCAGCTGGGTTTGCCCGATCCATTTTCCTACTACATCGTAATGAATTGAAACTTCAATAAAAAAGATCGGCTTTTGATTGACACCTCATATCAGACAGGATGAAAACTAAAACGAGTAAAAACAGAACAGAGACAATTGTCTGAAACACTGGAACAGAAAAATAACCAGAAGCTGCTTTCCTTCCACTTTTTCCTAAAAAAAAGGCAATTCAGCACAGAAAAGAGCCACACCAGCATTCCCAGCATTCCTCTCCCTGCTCCTGCAAACAGGAAGTGACACACATTCCCGTCTGTGTGGGTCATGCGCATCTCTGTGGGGATCCTGGTCTGCCTCTGCTTCCAATTACCTGGAGTCTTCTGTGAGAAAGCCCTCAAACAAACGCAGGACCGCTTCTGTCTGAAGCTCACCCATGTCCGCTGGTTCGGGTTCAGCTTAGTAAATATGAAACTGAAGGGAACAGCAGCTGAGAGAAGACGGGAAACCAAACATCCACAGCACTCCGATTTCCACTGTTCATATTTTCTCTAAAGGTAAGCCTCTATGAGACGTTAAAGTAAGCCAAACGTTCCAATGAATTAAAAATAAAAAGAAGACAACAGATCTTTCTCGTGCTTAGAGGTGGGGGTATCATGGTTGGGTGTTAAGTAGCAACACAGGAAGGGCTTGGATTTCCAGAAAAATCCATCATTGGGTTAGAAGAGTGACAGATTTTCCATGAATGCAACATTCAGAATAAAGAGGTCATTTGGGGTCCTTGCATGATCAACAGGAAGTGATTCCTGAGATTACTGGGAATGAGACACCATGAGCGCCACATTGGTTTCTGTCAATGCAACACACCGAGGACCTTTTCAAAGCTCATTTTGGAACTCTAGAAAGCTTTTTATCTTCCAGATATGTCATGGGTTCAGAGTCGGAGCCTCTTTTAACTGACCCCTCCCAATGGAGACCAATCAAAACGTTCCAAATGTTGCAGTCCCTCAAAAGACCACTAGAGGCTGGTGAAAACAGGGAGCGCTTTTGTATTGACTCGTACACAAAGATTTCACACAAAACCAAGACAATAAAAATACTGACGTCAAAAACTATTTTTAATGTTCATCAAGGGTGTGTGGGTGGGGGGTGAGGGGGGTTAATGAAAGTCTTTTTGATTTCAATGGAGCTCACGTTTCTGAACTAGAGGCGTGTTTTGATTGGCACATCTGTGGAAACTTTACTTTGTGACACCCAACTGCCCATTTTTGGCATTTTGTTGGGGTGAACCAAACCCATTCAGGCTTTTTTTTGTGTGTGTCTTCAGAATACTGCAGGAGCCCCTAGAGATTACCCGCCCACTTTTAGCATCTATGACATAACAAATGCTGCATCTGGGAATAAAGTTTTACACTGTAGAATATTCAGGAACACAGAATATGGATCATTAGAATATGACAGTATTGAAGACTGGGATGATCAAGTTGGCGAGTTTACTCGACGCGTCCCAAAGACGACTGAAATACTGGCGTGTGTGAAAGCGTATCAGTGTGGATTCAATCTGGAAAACTTTTCTATTAGAGTCCTACTCAGATGATCTTTTGATTTATATTTAAAGCATTTCCAGTGGTCTCTTCATTATGATTCTGATGTTTTTTTAGCCAAATTGAAAAACCTGTGTGGTTTTCTGGGGCATAGTTTCTGCAGACCTTCAAGAGTTCATTAAAAATTCACCACTGAGTTGTGGGCAGAAGTGTTGGTACAGAGCAACACCGCCCCCCTTTCCTGTCACCCATCTGTTTAAATGCTCCCCCCACCTTTGTTTACAGCCCCCCCCCCCCCCCCCCACACACACACACACAACCCCCCACACAACCCCAATCTAATATTTCCGGTGCAACAAAATTGGTGAGCAGTATACGGAGCTATCCAGTTGTACAGTTTAGATCCAGATTCAAGCTCAGAGAAGGAAAACAAAGACGTACGTAGATCCATTTGTCTACAAGTGGATGCATCGGAATGGAGCGGAGCAGGGAGGCTTTTTATTTTCAAATACAATCTTTTTCTAATTGATTTTTTTTTTTTCCATCTGCTCTTGATTCACAACATTTTGGATAAAGAAATATTCAGGCTTGGTTTCCTTTCTATGTCTTTAATCATGAGAAAAATGCCAGTACATGTTAAAAACCCACATTTTATCAGAGTGGGCCTTTAAGACTTCAGGCGGCACGGCATGAGGAGCATCAGGCCCCTGACATCACTGTGGTCACATGGTCTCAGGAGGATGTTGGGAAAACAACCAGCATTCCACCAAAACCACACATGCAACCTGAAACAGTTTCACTCTAGAAGGGAAGTCTTCTTTTAAGCAGAGCTCTTTGACGGAGGACCAGTCTGCCAACTGGATTTAAAAGAATGTATGGAGCTTCATGGAAGATCTTGAACAGTTTTAGCAAAAACATTTTACATGAACGGGCTGCAACGACGTCCTGCTGCTTTCTAAACAGCTCCTCACTGTTCCCACGGTTACCGCCGTGCTGCAGGGGAAGCGCCGCAGTGGCAAAAATGAATTTCAATGTTGAAACCGGCAGAGATGGACGCTGACACACATGCATCCTCCTTCTGTTCAATGTAAGGAGATCTGCCTGCGTTTCCATGGAGACCTGCGGTTTTGTGTTCCCGGATATCATGTGCAGGAGAACTTGGCTTTAACCAACCACACACACACACCCACACACGCGCGCACAAACACAAAAGACCCGCTCAGACTTCTGTATCTGTTTTCAGCCTTGGCTCTCTGCAGGTGACCTGCTGCAGGTTTAAGTGACTGCAGGTTTTGGTCTTCATCACCTCATGGAGCATCATCATGGGCAGAACACCAGCACCTTCATCAGATCTTCCCACGAGTCCTGCCAGCAACTTTTACAGATCTGTGAGACATCCAGGAATTTCATTTTCAAACTACAGCTGCTTGATGTGTCAGCTGCTAGTTTCCAAAAAAAGACTTTTCACACTTTTTCTATGTAAATATTTGGATTTTACAAATAAAACTTTCAGCACTTAATCATTTACGTCTGGTTTCAAGGCAACTTACATCGTTTTGCACCAATTGCTGAAGTCATTTATAATAATCCATATAAAATGATGCCCAGTTATAGTTGGTATCATTGACTAAACAAGAGAACTGGACTGAGTGACCCCCCCCCCATGTTCCAAACAGGAAGTACCCGCTGGTTTCAAGAGCTCCCATAGACTTCTATAGAGAAATAAACAGCTGTTACACAGTCAATTTATCTGTCAAAATAGATACAATACAGACATTTTCTAACATATTCCTTATTTTCTGAGGATATTTTTTCCATAGTGCAAGTTATTCGTGTTATAAACTGACCAATCAGATGCTCAAGCTGACTGTTCGGGATGTTTGACAGATTTCTTGTAAACCGCTTTCAAGTTCTAACAAGCTCCCTCCAGATTGGTGAGGATGGTTGCCATAGAAACGTTGACTCAAACCAACTCAGACCAAGTACTGCTTACTTATGAAGTCAAGATGGAAAAATGTCAACAACAAAAAAGCCATTTTCTGTGGTTACCGTCACGCTCATTCAGTCCAGTTTTCATCTAAAATCAATGGTCAGCATGTTATCTGTATCAGCTGGTAATTGCACAAAGCTTTATTTAAAACTTTGACGACAAAACCAAAATGCTTCTGAATGCATCAACGCTTCTGCAAAAAACGTCAGATGGACAACAGACGTAAGTTGAACAGCATTTCTTTAACACCACAAAGTCATCTTTACATCTATAATAAAATATTAATATTAGCAGATGGCAGTTACATTTGACTTCAGCAAAAGTCCTTGATTATCAATTTTTAGAACAAAATACAGTGAGCATTACAGAAAAGTGATGAAAGCCATGCTCAAAATAAAATTTACCACTAGGTAAATCAATTTTATTATCATCTAATTATTATGTGTCACCTGCACTGAAGGTAAAATGTTTACATTTTTCCAACTCACATCTGCATCTTCATGACGTGGATGAGAAACTCAAACCTTAAAAGACAACCAAATCTCTATAACAACTTTTCTTTAGCTTGTTCAATTTGGTCACATTTTCCTGTATTGGCGTGTTTGCTGCCACCCTGAGGAGGCAGGAGGTACTGCTGCTGTTGAGAGCACCCTGTCCTTCAGGCTCGAGCGCAGTGTGAGGAAGACGAGGCAGCGAAGGGAAGAAGGGAAAGAAACTGCTCATCTGACTAACATGTAAGCTTGTGCACATGAGAGTGCACGTGCTATACAGTCACACTCTGGATTATCAAGGGTATCTGAAAAAGCCAAACACCACCTGGAATAAACCGCAAACTGCTGCCTGAAACTCACAACAACACGGATGATCGCTCCTCGCTGCAACGAGGAAGAAGAACCTGAGAGTGTAGAGGGCTGCAGTCAGGCACAGATGAATCTGCATCACTGAAGCTAAAGCTACTCAGGAAGAAGCTGATGCTTACAAAAACCAAAGCAGCCAAAATGTTGCTTTAGTCTGCCGCCTCTGCAACACCAAACCCTGCCTTCTGAAGTTCGAGTCCAGCTGTTTTAAGTGGAGCCTTTTTTTAAAAAAATAAGAAATATTTGATTGCATCTAATCCAAATGTCATTTAAAATAAGTCTCCTAATGCTGTCTGAACTGATAAATGTGTGTTTGTGGAGAGGCGAGGAACTACAGACCCTTTTGTCCAATCACTGCAAGGCCGACGTTCTGCACACGCTCAGTACGGCTCTCCATCTGCTCCATAAAAGTTGGCAGTAAAAGTTTCATTGCTGAAGATATGTCTCAAAATAATTATTTGAAAACTTCTTTAAAATACATCTAGCTAGAAATGAGTAAAACAGTTTCTTATTTTTTTATTACCATTTTCCTGTGAAGCATGGTGAGAGAGGAATAATGATATGTTGTTTTTTTGTTTTAGGTTTTTCAATCCTCATATTTTTGAAGATATTATTATTAAGATATTTGATGGAGCTTGGACTTGAACTTTAAAGAATCATATTGAGAACTTTTTCTTGTTCAATCATAATTGGACTCCAGAAGATGACAGGAGACAAATTACAGGATCAGCAGAGGTCAGATCCAGATTTTTAGGACCAACATCTGAGTCTGTGCTCATAAATGTTCTGTAGAAATAACAAATGTGAGGAAAACTGCCAAGAGGACAGAAAATCCTATTAGAAAACTTTTAAACCTGCAGCTGGTGAAAAAAAAAAGTTTTTTTAGGCTAAGATTAAGAAGATAACACAAGCTCCACCCCCTTCACATGCACACAAAAACACACACTGAACCTTCTGCATTTTTAAACTCAGGAGCATAAATTATTTAACAAAGTGGGGCACGAATGAAGGAAGAGGCCATCAGGAGTGAAAACAGCAGCAAGAAAACTACTACAGCACATACACAAGCGTGCACACGCGTACACAAGTGTGCACACGAGCACACACACGCACAATAAGGCATGTGAGCACCCACCAGCATGATCTCATGATCAGCATTAACATTCTCCGTAGCACAAACCCGTTTTGTCGTCCCTGCAGCAGATTAAGTCATCGATAGACGTCCAAAGCAGGTTTCAATAAAGTTTTTTGGTTTAAAAGTGAAAGGACAACTGGCTCATTAATACAGCTACCCATGCGTGTGTGTGTGTGTGTGTGTGTGTGAGGAGGAAAGGGGGCGGGGTAGTGGGCACAGGCAGCAAGCTGAATCGTGCACGTATTGTCATAACTTAGACCACCTTTCCCGTCATATTCCACATGCAGGTAAGCATGAATGAATGTACGAATGAACGACTAACCAGTGTATTTCATTGACGCATTTTGTTGTTGTTGAATAGTGTTGCAATCGTCCATACAATTCCCATTATGTAATTGAATTGTGAATAGAATTACAGGCAACGCCAAATACCTGAATCTCAGGCTCAAATGTAGTATAATGTCAAAGTACTTAATTTTGTTTTTCTTTACAACACTGTAAGCAGTAAGTATTTCTAGTAAAAAGCTGAATGATCTCAGTAATTGAATTTTTCAATTATTTAATTTAATTAGGTAACTAAAGTAACTAAAAAGTAAATATAACTTTGCAACTTTAAACAAGTAACTCTGCAAATTTGAACAACATAACAGTAATTAAGGATCTAAAAAGTAAATGCAACTTTGCAACAGTAACAACAAGCAGAACCTCAAGGCAGTCGGAGCAAAAAAGTAAATAAAACTTCTTGACTATTGATTACGAACAAATGTGAAATAGCAGTGATTAGAAGCAGCATGAAAACTTCTTAACTAGTGTTACCTACTCTACACTACACCTACTACACTGCAGTGCTCTCTTCAAAAAATCTGAAACAGACTAGAGCAGATTTAAGTTTGATATGGTGTATTTTCAGTAATTGAAAAGTGTATATATAAGTGCTAGATGTCACCAGAATGCACCAAATTGCACCATTTTAAAAAACGCTGCGGTACTTGCTGCGTCCGCCTGCGGCGGCGGATCGCGCTGTGCGCGGTGTCGGGCCAACTTTCAGGCAGGGCCAGTAACTTTCAAAAACTACTGGCCCTGCGGGCCAGTGCAAATTTCTGGCCTATGTCAACCCCTGTAATCGATCTACTAAAAGTAGAGATTAATCTTTAATGACTTTCCTTTTTTGGTGACCTAAAGCTACTCTCGTGAGATTTTGTGAGATCAAGCTTTGAAACAATCATACACTGTGTCCGAATTCCTTCCCTCTTCACTACATACTGCACTATATTGTGTGTTCACCATTTTGAAGTGCTGTCCGGATCTACAATTCCAAAATCAAGTGCCCTAGAAATTTCCCAGAAGTCTCTTGTGTGAATCAATGCTCACTAGACTGGCGAATATAGACCATAATGCATTGCATTTGAACAATTTTTGCAAATAAAATGTGTTTAAATGTTTTTTTTAAATAAAATATCAACATTTTAATCTTCAGAACACAGTGGATTCATAAATGGTCATCATAAAATGCTCATATCAATAAGATTTTCACTTCACAGCCTCACCCCTAGCATCACTCAGACCACACCCCCTCCGCCCGGCTCGTACCTGCAAGCGCTTTGATGCGCGAGCGCTCAAACAGGCGCGCAGAGCTGTTCTCGTTGTCCCAGTCGTCGGCGTCCCAACGGTTGTTGACGCCATCGTTGTACTGTTGCTGGATCTCCATGTGCTCAAACTCCGCCGCCACCGACGTCATGTTGACCTCTCCGTGACTCCGCCCCCTGTGCCGCCGCTGCTGCTTCTTCTTCTTCTTCCTCTTCAAGCTCTAAGCTCCTCCCCACCTGTGACCCAATGCGGCTGTCAACAGGAGCTGCACGCTCAAACCGGCTCTGAATGCCGGGTCGGAAAGCTGGATAAAAACCTACGGAGATAGAAGCAAGACAAGACTTAGAAACACAGAAGTAGAGGAGTGCGTCCAGAGTTCACGTCAGGACGTTGATCTGCATCACTGCTGTCAGATGCTGCTGAAAACATGACAAGCAGAGTCAGGAAAAGGTTTTTGTAGAAGCAGTTCATGGAAATGAAACACTTAAGAATTCAGCTGCTGTCCAGTTAGAGGTCAGAACAATGAATTATAGTGAAGTGCACGTTTCTGTGCAGGACAAGATCCCCAGTAGCGACATAAAAGCTATCAGCAGTTTGATCAGTTTTAAACGTTTTTTAGTCACTTCCTGTTCTCTTTACTTTCAAAACAACAACAATTTGATTTTTAGTCAAGAAACACGGGACATAGCACTGAGCTGTCAGATGACCGTGACTCAGCTTCGTGATTGGCTGCAGACTCCGGCAGCTCCTTTCATTTCTCATCTTAAACCCCCTCAGCTGTTGTTGTCAAACACGGACAACAGCATCACCCTGTGGTCGCAGCACGCTACTACAGCCAGATTTAACAAACTCAATCGTTTAGAAATATAGTCTCAAAGACATTTCCATTTCTATTTATTTCAGACAGCTAACTTCACAAGATGGATATTAATATCAGTTACATTTTAAATAATATTACAGAAATCAGTGAAATTTCTATTAAAGGTGTCAAACTGAGAAAAAGTTGTAAATTAGATTCATAAAATCTCTTCCATGACACAGGAACTCATGAGATTTATTCCAATAGTTTTCCTGAAAGCTTTAAACATTTCAAATATACTCCTAAAAAGAGAGACTAAAAACATCTGCAGATTTTATACTAAAATAGTTGATCCCTTTAAAAATATACTATGCTAGCCATTTTAACACCAAGTCTTGCATTTGCTGACACATATGATGACTTTTATTTTGTTACGTCTGGCAGGAAATGCCTCCGTTTTGTGTTTTATGGGCGCCACTGTTCTGGAGACAAACGATGCATTCACTGACCCAATGGGAGTCTGATCGATTTGCCAAATACAGAAAGACAGAAAAGGAGCAGACGACTCAGCTCTATGTGAGGACGCTGCAGTCAGCAGCATGACTCAACAGTACGGCAAGCAGAGCCGCCTGCAGATTAACCTGAACCTGACAAAGTTCCAGCTTGACTCGTGCAACAGATCCACTGAAACCCACGGCAACCAACTCACCCATTATTTAGAAGAAAACAAACACATGCAAATAACAAGAGGGGTTAAAATCATGACGCATACATCAACTACCACACGTCAACATCCACTGAATAGCTAGCTCATTTCAATCCTGTTGTGATGCTGCCGTAAGCGCCCTGGTGATCTGTTCAGGGTTTTGTTCACCCTTCAATATATCCTTTCAGGGTTCACCACAGAAGGTTTGACAGGGACTTTTACACCGCATGCCCTACCAGACCCAACCCTGTATTTTAACCGTGCTGGGGACCGGCACAGGGAGACCCAGACTTGAGCTGCCTTGTGGCTACATAGTTAGGAAGTAGCGTGAAGGATCTTGCCTAAGGACCCACACTGGATGAAGCTCATCGTCGCACCCCCTGGGAATTGAACCCTGGTTCACATGTGCCAGTCCTGCACCTGACCTGTTCGTGGTGTAACCTAGGGCTGTGACGATAACCGCATCACCGCATCACCGCGGTGATGAGGTCATCACCGCGGTGATGTCCTCATCACCGCATCACCGCACTTTTTTTAACGCAATTTTTTTACTTTTTGCATATGGTGCGTGTTTGGAACTATAATAAACACATTAAACGCATTCATCTTTGCTTATAATTTACTTTTTCTGCTAGTCCTGTGTTCAAACTTTCCTTCATTCTTTCAGATTGTTGTCTCCTTTTCTCCCACCGCGCGTGCTCTCACTGTCTGCCTCTGCGCTGCACGTGGCACGCGGCTCCCTTTACAGTTACACAAACAGGCGCGCGCTTTCAGAAGCACACATCCTCATTCTACAACAGAAGTTTCCGTCTCGCAAGGAAATACAATAAATTCATTGCTTTCTAATTGTTAATTTCCATTGTATTCATTTCCGTTATAAGCTGCGTGCGTTCTTAAGTGCGGGACACGGCCGCCCACCGAAGGATTTTGTGTTGGAGGGGGAGGTATTACTGTCCTCCTTCACTCCGTAACACCAAACATGAACGCGCGCTGTTAGATTTCCATGAAAATCACTACATGTTTTGTTTGGGAACTATTTTTTGCAGCGTAACGTTACGTTTCTGTATAAACAAAGGCGGAGCCTCCTGTCCCGTGTTCTACATGGATGTCAGGCTCACGGCCGCCGGAAAGGGGACAGTGTCTGCAGTCTGCTTATTACTGGGCAATATATAATATTCTGAGAAGGTGTCTGTACCAGAGAGCACAGGTGAAACTTGCGTGCAGCTCCAGAGCGGTCCGCTGCAGAAGAATCAACACGCACCCCCAACACACGTGTGCGCACCTTCCTCCTTTACCTACACAAGACTCTCCGCGCTCAAACACAGTCAATCTACAACGCCTATAGTTAGTTCACCAGTTAGATATGTAGTTGTTAGTTGTTACTGATGTTTGTTAATAAAGATTAGTACGTTGTAATTGTATTTATTTCTGATGCGGCCGCCGGGGGATTTTGTGTTTTTTTTTTCGTTTTTTTTTTTTTTGGGGGGGGGGGGGGGGGGGGGGCTGCGGTTAACCGCGACACCGCGCCCCCTGGTGGTTCATTACCGCGGTGATGAAAAATTCGACACCGTCACAGCTCTAGTGTAACCTGCCTTTACCCATCAGTAGCTGGTTGGCTACTGCAGCCCTGTGATCCCAAAATGGATACAGTGGGCTCTAAGGATAAATGGGTGGAGGAATGGATAGTACTACAGGCCTCATTAATTGGTTTGTGGGCCACACATGTCTAAAAAAAGGAGCCAGAAGTTCTAGGACTTCGTGCCTTTGACACATGCACCATTGCGAGGGGTTGACCCGTACGAGTGGAGTGGGCTTTTGGGTTGTCTGGGCCCATGGAGGGGAAGTGCAGGCGTGTCTTGCAGTTCACTTGATGCAGCCGCCGTAAGGGACGTCAGTGAAAAAGGAGATGCACGATTGTTGTGCGTGTAATAGCTGTATCATGAAATACTTGTCAGGAATTTGCGAGTTACACGCAATTAAGTTACTGACTGCTTCCCCATTAGCACGGGGTGTGCATGTGATACGCACGTCCCAATACGATGCATAAGCATGCACCCTGGTCACGTTGATCGCACAAGTCTGCAGGAGTATGGTGGTTGAAAAAAAATCAAACCTGTACATCGTGCCTGTGTCTCCCCTACTTCCCCCTTACTTCACCCAGCATGTTGTATACGTTTTAGCTACGACCTCTTGCCCCCAGGATGTCCTACATTTACGTCCTATGAGCTCGAAGGTGGACTACGACTTAAATATATTCTGTGGTTTGTCCATTTTTTGCCTACAGTATCCACTCATAAGGGAAGTGGTGAAAAAGGCATTAGCTTCACTGGGATTATCAATGATGATCAATGACATCAGGTCATAATGTGATCAGCTAAAAAAAAGGATGTTTCAGAGGCAGAGGCTCTCCAATCAGTCAAGGAGTGACATTAAAAAGAAATGCTCTTCTTTAAGACAATGCAGAGCAGAACAACAAAGGATCCTTAGGATGGGATCTTGCTGTGCATGCCTTAGTCATTTGAGCCTTTAGTTTAACACTGAATTTCTCATCAGCACATTTGTGTCAATGACATTACTGAATGACCCCGCAAAGCCTCCAGAAACTTCTGTGGGTAAACTCAATCCTTTGCGCCATCTGCAGCTTTGAACATGGTCCAAGAAACTGCGGAGGGATGGAAGCAAAATGCACAATCCAAGTTTTTTCTTTGGCATGAGCATCAGATCTACACATCTGGTTTGAACACATGTTTTTACCAACTTCCTTTTTCTGCAGACTCCTGGAACAAACCCAGGAAGAAGACAAAAATATAAAACATTTGATGACATTAAAATGTTTGGCCCATACATCCTCATAAATCTGAGAAGCTTTTTGTGCTGCAGAGAACTCTGCTGGCCCCGCCTACAGACGTCCCACTCAACCAATGATATTCCTCCTTCCAACGCGAGGCCTTAACTGTTGCTTTTAATGCAGCAATTGTGTGTCAGTGTGTGTGTGTGTGCACCACCACCCACTTTCAGCTCAACAACCAGTGAGGCTGGAGCTGCTTATGTTGCTGCGCTAAAAATACGGCACCGCCGGGACGCTTGCAAGGAGAGCGTGTGCTGCCAGAGCCAAGCCAACACCATGTGTACTCAGGCAGAAGAGATGAAAGAGCGCACACTTACACACACACATACACAGCACGGTTTCAGAGATGCTGCACATGTGATTTATTAATCTAATTCTCTGCATAAAGAAAAAAAAAAGGTCATTCAAGACTTTAAGACTCCCAAAAAGCTGCCTGCAAACATTGCAGAGGCAAGACAGGATGCTATTCTTGTGCACCTACAAACCTTTAAGAGATATTTTGAATAAAATACAACAGAAAAACGTTACAATTATAGTGAAATAAATCTAAAAATATATAGTTTTCTTTCCCTGAGTCTATTTAAGTGCACTACAATTATACTTAGTCTGTGCTAAAAGTGAGGCAGCAGTATGCTTGAAGTTTACTTTTTATATGTTATTTATATATTGCAAGCTTCCAATTTATTCTTAAGATTTCAGGCAGTATATTTCCTACACTACACGTACATGGACTGTAGTATACTTGCTATACTTGTACTTAAGCATACAGAGAGAACTTCTGTCACTGAAGTGTTTTGCCTTACATCAGCCTGTAATTACACAAACAGCCTGCGTGTGGCAGTGTGGGTACTTCAGTTGTAGCAGTGGCTGATGCAGCATGCTGACCCTTTTTTGATTTTCTCCCATTTCTTTCCAAAAACCTTCTGCATAAAGTTACGAATTTGAGTATTTCAATTATAACTTACTGGTTGACTGCAAAGTATCCAGTAAAAATCCCTAAATGTGTTTGGAAAGAGCTGCTTTAATCAATGCTGCTGGTTTTTTTATTGAGAAACTAAACCGTTACCGTAGTAACCTGTCTCTAATGATAACATAAAGTACCACAAATTAGATTTACGGTATATGTAAATCCTAATTTAATGGAAGATAAGTCCAGAGTTCATCTGGAAAGCAGTCATCTGCTGAATCATCTGCAGCTCATGTGAACATTTCAGGGGGCAAAACACATCTTCAAAGTCCCTCAAAAAAACTGGACATCATCCGTTCTGACATTATTAGTTTGTGTTTTGTTCTTCTACAGTTTCCTTTCTTTCTTTATCATTTGTGTCGTGTAGGATCGTGTATTTTGAAGGAAGGCGGCACCGTTAACGTCCCCTAAAGTTCAAAGCTGTTAAAAACTTTTTTTGTCACTTTTGTTGGTGAAGGACACATTTTCCACCATACCAACTTTAAAATAGAAAGATTTGCGAGATTGTAAGAGGTAGGACTTGGTCATCTTGCTCTGGTTTTGGATTTTTGTGTCCATTAAACCCAAAAGATGTTCCATTTTTACTAATTTTTGTTGTGAAATCCCAGACTGCAGGGAGAATTGTTGCTATTTTAATCAGAACATCTCCCTTTTTTTGTTTTGTTTTGTCTGATCATTCCATTAAAGTCAAGCTGTCCAGCACAAATAAATATGGTTTGTTTTGTCCAGTCATGGGTTCTTTCAAAGGCTCCTTAAAGCTCTGGATCAGCTCCTCTGTCTGCTCCTTCTGCCTCACAAACTCCTCCATTCTAATCAGTAATCAAACTTACTTGATGGTCTTTTTGTGTTCAAATTCGCAGTAAAACACCAACATTATTTAGTTGAAAGCACATATCTCCACGGATACCGCCATCCCAGCATGCACTGTGCCCCAACCCACTCATCAAGCTGCAGACGGTGGCACAAAGGCGCTTGAAAGGTGACTGAGTTTAAAAACCTCCTTTTCCGATTTCATAAAGAGATGACTCAGCAGCAGCAGCAGCTCAGTTCATCCTAAACCTCTGACAGAAGATGAGCACTATTATTATCTGCATTAGCGGGGGCACATTTCATAGAACCTTCAACTCAAACCAAAATGTGTCCAATCTACTTTGACGTCAACAGAAATGTATGTTACAAACCAAAAAGGAGTTTGAGGTTCAACCTCAGTGAAACTGAACTGTTACACTGTCACATTCTCCTTTCTTATCTACGCTTATGCCTTAAGGCCGTGTCACAGCCACTACATACATATTGGGTGAATATGCAAGGAATATACGTGTGAAGATACAGTCAGGAGCATAAATATTTGGACAGAGACACATTCTCTATAATTTTGTTTCTGTACATTATCACAGTGAATTTTAAATAAAACAACTCAGATGCCATTGAAGTGCAGACTTTCAGCTTTTATTCCATGTGTTGAACAAAAAGATTGCATAAAAATGTGAAAAACTAGAGCATTTTTTAAACACAATCCCTTCACTTCATGGGCTCGTAAGTAATTGAACAATTGACTTCCATGCTATTGCATGGGCAGGTGTGGGCAATTCCCTTGTTGTGTCATTATGAGTGAAGCAGATTAAAGGCCTGGAGTTGATTAGAGGACTCGTGTTTGCATTTTGAAGATTTTGCTGTGAACAGACAGCATGCGGTCAAAGGAGCTCTCCATGCAGGTGAAAAGAGCCTTTAATTAAGCTGAGAAAACAGAAAAAAAAAACATCCGAGAAATTGCTACAGTACTAGAAGTGGCAAAATCAACAATGTGGTACATCCTTAGAAAGAAAGAAAGCAGTGGTGAACTCAGCAACGCAAAAAGACCTGGACGTCCACGGAAGACAACAGCGGTGGATGATGGCAGAATCATTTCCATGGTGAAGAGGAAACCGTTCACAACAGCCAACCAAGTGAAAAACACTCTCCAGGATGTAGGCGTATCAATATCCAAGTCTACCATAAAAAGAAGACTGCATGAAAGTAGATACAGAGGGTACACTGCAAGATCCAAGCCACTCATAAGCCTCAAGAATAGGATGGCTAGATTGGAATTTGCTAAAAAGCAAAGCTAAAAGCCAGCACAGTTCTGGAAAAACATTCTTTGGACAGATGAAACCAAAATCAACCTCTACCAGAATGATGGCAAGAGATAAGTATGGAGAAGGCGTGGAGAAGCTCATGATCCAAAGCACACTACATCATCATTAAAACAAGGTGGAGGCAGTGTGATGGTCTGGGCGTGCATGGCTGCTAGTGGCACTGGGACACTAGTGTTTATTGATGACGTGACACAGGACAGAAGCAGCCCAATGAATTCTGAGGTGTTCAGAGACAGACTGTCTGCGCAGATCCAGGTGAATGCAGCCAAAACTGATTGGGCGGCGTTTCATAATACAGATGGACAACGACCCTAGACACACAGCCAAAGCAACTCAGGAGTTTATTAAAGCAAAGAAGTGGAATATTCTTGAATGATCAAGTCAGTCACCTGATCTTAACCCAAGTGAGCAGCATTTCACTTGTTGAAGACTAAACTTCAGACAAAAAGGCCCACAAACAAACAGCAACTGAAAGCTCCTGCAGGCCTGGCAGGCCTTATGGAGGTCATCATCGCGGTGATGTGGTTATTGTCACACCCCTACGAATGACAAACGCTAGAAACTCGTCTGAATTACGCATATCAAGCATGTATTAAGGAACAAAATTTCGTACTTGGACAAAGCACAAAAAGTACGTAGTGACCGTTTGTGGGGCATCACCAATTATTTCCAGAATCGATTCGATGAACCCTGGATCAATTCGATTCATGATTTTTCCATTCTTTTATTCAATTTTGAATTTACGCGATTTACACAATTAGATATATTTGTATAGAAATGTATTAAAAAACTACTGGAAAACGTATTGGTAAAATAATAAACCAATGAGTTTGTTAATTGTCATCATTTTAGTCATCCTTGAGGCAGCTTTCAAGAGAATCAAATTCTAAAGCTGTTAAATTGGCGTTTGAATCCTTATTGAAGAAGAAAAACATACATATTTAGAGAAATATATGAAAAGATGTTCATGCAGTGAGATTGCAGGCGATTGTCATGGTTTCTGGCTCCAAAGATGAAGCTAATAGCTGCACAGACGATACAAAAGTTTTTTTTTTTTTTGATCGATCTGTTCGAATGGCCACTTGTTTTCATGCAGCGCTGATGATGAGTAAGCATCAACAGCCGGCGTGCAGCTTTTCCTTTGTTTAAACCCACCAACCGTGAAAAAGAAGCTGACAGGACTGAAACTCTAATGTGACTTTGTCTGTAACCACATGAGCTGCATTGATGAAGCAGCAGCTACTTTTCCTGAATTACCAGCATGTTCCCAAGGAAGACAAATGGAGAAGTTGTGCTGCAGAGATGCTGCTGGTCCTTCCAACATGCAGATGGAAAAGCAGATGGATCTCAGCTTGCTGTATTTGTAGCTGCCCTCGCACTTTTGCATTTGCAGCATCACCGCTGGTCACCATGGGAACCAAAACCTAGCAGCATCCTTAACTGCGACCAGACTCCCACACAGGACCAACAGCCCGCTCTGCACATTCACAGAGCAGCTACATGCTCGCACACAAACACAAAGACTTGCAAACACAGAATTACCCTCCTACGCAGCGCAGCACTGCAACCTGGTAAGACTTGCTCAGAAAGAGAAAGCATCCCGGTCTCTGAGGTCAAGTTTTCTCTACATTTCAAACATGAAATAAACCATTAAGGACTTTAGTTACATCAGACAAACAAGACATGAGAATTCAGTCACTTCTAAGAAGTCTTCCTTATTATATTTATTGTTTTTATTAAATTCAAGTGTAACTAAAAAGCATTTTTATGCTCACAGTCTGATCAGTCTTCGAATTATTACCTGAGAGCAAAGCAACAAGTGTATAGAATTTAAAAGAAAAAGGACAATTCCAATTTTTGTCCCCAGATTTTTAGTTGGGATTTAAATCTGTTGAGAATAAAATGTCAGAACCAGTCTGTGTTTGCAGAAAAAAAAGGTTATCTGAATTCTAACAAAAGCAGCAGAACTGAGATCAAAACATTTCCTTCAGAGGCTTCATCTCGACTAATGTATCCAAATAATTCTTTAAAAATCATACAATGTGATTTTTTTTTACATGATCTCTCACACAATTGATGCGTTTCTATGATGAACATTACAAATTCGTCATTTTAAGTGGAAAAACTTGTAGAATCCTTCTGTGACCCACTGAGCACGGCTTTATCAGCAAACAAGAGTCGTCTATTAGCTTTAAAGACCCACTCCAGTCATCTTTTGAGCCATTTTCAAAGCATTTTCAGTGGTCTTTTAAACATGATAACAGTATTCTCCAGAGTATAAGTCACAGTTTTTGCATAGTTTGGCCAACTTAACCCTTGTGGTATCTTAGATGACCCCACCCTTGCATTGACGTGTTCTCCCTACCATGACAAAGGTGGATAAAGGTGGAAAGATTTCATGTAATCCATGGACACCAGTGAAGATCACAAATCATTGAAGAAAAAAGGTTCAGAACACTGTCTAGTGGACCTAGATCAGTGTTTTTCAAACTTTTTTGAGCCACGGCACACTTTAACCTTGCAAAAAATCCTGCGGCACACCAGCATCCAAAAATTAAAAAAAAAGGAGAAACTCAGTCTGTATTGATGTACAGTCAATCCAATCTCACATGCATTTTTGTGATAATTGTGGCTGAAAAAGCTGGAAGCTGTAGCTGTTATTTCTAAAATATGTGATAAAAGGTAAGTTTGAAGATTTAAAAACTTCAAAAGATCGTTTCTCTGATCTTCATTGTTTTGTTCACTTGTTCCACGGTCTGACACCGGATTCTGTGGAAAGCTACACCGCTAAAGACGAGCTTGAGCTGGTATTTCTGGTGGAACAGAGAGACTTTACGAGATAAATCGGGACAAGGATGTGAAGACTTTAACCACTTCTGATTAGACAGACTTATGACATGTGATTAAGCCTCCAAGAATGATTGGTGGAGACAGTTAAAGGGGCAGGACTGTTCCGAAAAAAAGAGCTGAAGCTGCAGCTAAATCGCGGTACCGTCATTCTTATCAAAAATGTCTTTATTAGAATCAAATAAACACAAAGAAAAAAGTCTTATGATATTTCATATTTCTAACTACTCAGTGTTTTATCAGGACCTGTTTGGATGAACAAAGAGCTGATATCCTGGAGATGGTAAATGTTTTTAGATCAGTTAATGAGGGCAATTTCCCACGGCACGCTAGTGTGCCACAGCACACTGGTTGAAAAAGTCTAGATGACCCAACTCCCAACGTTAAAGTGCCTAGGATAGCACGAGGGTTACACTCAGGTGCGACATCTATGTGACTTTTTGTAGAATAAATAGGTTCATTTCTCCACTTATAACCACTAGAGGGCACTGTAGGCGATGCAGAAGAAGAAGCTCTGGCGTTGTTCAAAACCAACGCAAAGGATTTAGAATTCAATACATTTAGTGTTTTGAAGTCTTCATTTGTTTCATGAAGCTACATACAGTTACGGTAGTGAACCGTCCAGATATTAAGTCTATTATTGTTACCTATTCCGTTATTATGAATTGCCTTTCAAGTTGAAATGTCCGTTCTTGTTTCCTTTTTGTTCAAGAAATATGTCTCAAAAGTGCGACTTAAACTACAGTGTGACTTAAATTATTTTTTGTTGTTTATTTTACATTTTTTAGCATCTGCAAATTTTACTCCGGACCAACATTTAGTGAAAGAAATATGGTACGCCAGTTGTAGCCAAAATCAGAAATTTGCTTCTGGGTTGTGACCGGGACCGTTGGCGTGGAGCATCACCCATCACTGAGAGCTCTGTTTATCTGCTCTTCTGCCAACCCACACCCCCGGTATACGTCCCAAATAAGCTCTTTTACAAACTGCTTTTTTTAACGTCCCCTGATTCACAAACAATTTGAATCAAGAAATACTCAGAAATGATATTTTAAGCCTCATTTTCCATTAATAAAAATGCTTTAAAAAAACAATTTAAAAACATGTCTTTAAGTCAGGTCTTTAAATTCTATTTCGTTTAGCTGATCTCCGTTCCTGCTGTTCTGTTATATTCTGACAATTTTTTGTTATCCTTTGCTCTTTTTTTTGGTCTTCTTTCTCTCTTATTGGCAAAAGTGTAAAGGTTTCCTCTCGCATTTCCAGCTGCTGCTCATTGAAATCCAGTTGAATACATGTTTACATGTGTGCAGATACAAGTTTCATAAAAACATTAACAAGTCTTAAACTGCTTTTCCTCAAATCATATGAAACCAGACTTGTCTGACTTTGAATATGGAACTTCCTTTTAGTTCATTACAAAAAATAAAAGCGTACCAAAAAAAAGTGTGTCTACATATAGAAGTGAGGTTAGAATGAATTTAAAATGTTAAAAGTTTCCCAAAGTTGAGGTCAAGGGCAGCCAGTCCTTCACTGCAGCCTTTTAAAGCAGAGACACAAAGGTATGGAGGTATATGTAGGACACGGCCGAGGAAATCATCCATCACCATCTCTGAAGCTATGTAGGACGCAGCGCCACATGTAGGCCAGCGGCGTCGGCCTGACCCGACGTCGCCAGAAAGAGCCAGCATCCAACTCAGAGCTCATCTCACTAAAGCAAGGGCACCATCGCGGAGACGAGCAGCTCTCACTTCAGTATGATCCTCCTAGCCCATGACTGGAACAAAGCTCATTTCATCTGCTTTATAGTTGTATTTTTATGTTAGGTTCCTTTCACATTTCTCTGTCAGAAAGTCAGCAGATGGAGGAAACTTTCCCTTACCGGCACCGCTCTGCAGAGGTCACTGTGCAGCTCTGTAATGCACACGCCCCCCTCTCTTTTTAGCCCAAATGAATCTCACACTGAATGTTGTCGTGCCACTAACAGGAGATGTTCCTCCCATCCACTCCTCTTTCCTTCTGTTTTGGGAAACTGCAGTAATTATGGCCCGCAGCAGTCATAGACTGCAAGGACCATATTGTAACTGCTACGAGGGTCGAACACTCAAAAAGTCCAAAACGTCAAAAAAACACGTCAAAACGCCAAAAAATGGGGTCAAAAGTCGCCCAAAGCACAAAACAACACGACAATTGTGTAACGCAACAAAAATACACACACACACGCACAACACCAACGCAAAAACGTAAAAATTGTAGTCGCAAAAATGACGACAAAAGCACAAAAAAGCCCAAAAAAGCCCTCAAAAGACGGGTTTAAAGCCAAAAAGACATGCCCAGCCTATAGTAAAAGACAGGCCGCATTGAAATACATAGGCCACCTGACTGCAAAAACTTCTATATTGTTTCTGCTTTGTTTCATTATTATTACGTTTCTTCTTTCTTACGGATCCGTTGATCGCAAATTTGACCCCCGCCACATACCCGAAAACTCACCAAAATTGGCACACATCTGGGATAAATTGAAAATGAATTTTCGGCAAAGAGAACGTCACCCCCCCCATGACGATGACATCACGGCGAGCGTTCCCGTAAAAAAAATGAATGGGCCGAAAATCGCTTATGGGGCCAAAAAAAAATATTTCAAATTAGAGCAACGAAACCAAAACACGCGTGTTGGAGATATCCCAAAGAAGTTATGAAATCATTATGGGATGGCAACACGACCTACGGCTTGGCGGCCATTTTGTGGCGAACTCAGAGAAATGGCGATTTTCGTGTTTTTTCACAATATGGGAAAACGACACTTTTGTTCAAGCGATTTTCACGAAATTGCACACACATGCCACAAACACGATTCTACAACTACCAAAGAAGTTTTGTTGACCTTTGACCTTGGCAAGGGGCGGCCATCTTGAATTTTCATAAAAAAGTACCTTTAGTAACGGATACAAACGAAAACTCGTCCTAGGGATTTTTATCAATCTTTTTGAAACTTCTCGGGCATCAATGGCAAGCTACTGTGGACAAAATGTTGGAATTAGAAGTTGTAGAATTTGAAACGCGTGTGCGTGGCGAATTCGCAACCGTCGCCATTTTAGCTAGCTCGCACATATTTTATCGGAATAGCCTGAAACTGAAATATGCGATACCCTGGCCCGCACTGTACAAAATGATGTCACATACGACAAAATCCATAAAGGAATGTGGCCGTGGTAAACAAAAAACAATCGCAAAAAAAAGTGCTGACTCGGCAAAAAAAAATTTTTTCGGATTTTATTTTTAAGAATCGGCTAACGAAACCCAGATAACTTTGACAGGTATATCCAAAGAAAGTTTTGAAATCATTACGTGATGGCGACACGACCTACGGTTTGGCGGCCATTTTGTGCCAAAATCTACCATTTTGAGTTTTTCGCGTTTTTACACAATATGGAAAAATGAACTTTTTTTCGAGCGATTTTCACGAAATTTGACGCGCATGTCTCTAACGTAAGTCTACAATCACCTCTGGAGTTTCGTCGATCTTTGACCTCGGGAAAAGGCGGCCATCTTGAATTTTCTATAAAAAACACCTTTACCACCAGATTCAAACGTAAACTTGTCGTTGGAATTTTCAGCGATCGTCTCGAAACTTTTTGGGCATCAATGGCAAGCTACTGTGGAAAAAATGTTGGAATTAGAAGTTGTAGATTTTAAACGGCGTGCGCGTGGCGAGCTAGCAAAGTGGCGCACTGTTATAACTCCTATATTTTTCAATGGACTACTGTGAAATTTGAATGCATGCAATAATGCCTGAAACTGCATACATTGAAAAACACTGGATATGGACACATAAGGAATGTGGGCGTGGTTAGCATAAAACCACTGTTGCTAGGGACGACAAAAAGTTTACTTTTACCGATTTGTCCGAAACTGACGTCAATCTGTTCGTCCTCCCGAGGGGACCAAAACATAAAATGGTTGCTATAGAGATAAAATCAACAAAAAAGCCGCCATTTTGGAAAAAGTGGGTTTTTTATCAACTCATGACATATAGCTCTCACCAATGGAGGAATGTGTTTTTCTGAGTCAGTTGATGATGCTTACCGCTATGCTAGCACTTTTAGCTATGTTAGCATAACTAGCATAGTTAGCATAATTAGCATTTTAGGTAATGTGTTTTTCTGAGTCAGTTGATGATGCTGATCGCTATGCTAGCACTTTTAGCCACATTAGCATAGCTAGCATAGTTAGCATAATTAGCATATTGAGCAATTTATACTAGCCTTTATCAACTTGGGCGGTGAGGACGGTGGTGCGTAGAGTTGGGCGTGGAAGGCGGGTTGCGTCTGCGGGCCATACAACGCCGCTTGCGGCTTTAATTATAATTATTCCTCAGCAAAAATGTAACTAATAAAAATAGTTTTCCTGTCCTTAAAAAAATCACAAAGTGCAGGTATGAGAAAGCTGCAGGTGTTTTTGAAAAAAAAAGCCAGGGTGGACGAGGGCTAGTGAGTCGTTTGTTTCTTCCAGAATAAAATACTCAAACTTCATGTTGTGCTTCCATATTCAATTCACCTTCAGGTAAAACAAAACACTTCTGTCATCCAGAACTAATATTGTGTTTAGTGCCATACATGTTCAGTCAGATATGTGGGAACACTGGAAAAGCTGCCTTTTATCTGTCTTTCTACTAACTTATATGCAGCGCTTATTCACTTTAGTGTTATTTTGTGTACTGCTTTCGTTATTTCATACTTTTTATGATCATCTTGTGTACTCTCTCTGTAGTGCATCTTTTGTTTTCTTTAAGATTGATTCAACTAAGTCCAGAATAAATTCTATCCATCACTCCATCTATTTATCCATCTTTCCATCCATCCATATATCATCCATTCATTCATATATCTATCGATCAGTCTATCCATTATTATGACCTCGATTTTTCATACACGTATCATCCATTCACTCACATCTCCATCCTTCTTCCCATCAATCTATTGACCCATCCATCTCTCCATTCATTCATAGATCTATCTATCTATCTATCTATCCATCTATTATTATGACATCCATTTTTCATCGATCATCCATTTATTTAGGTTCCATCCTTCTTTACATCCATCCAACTATCATTCAATCAATCCATCCATCCATCTCTCCTATCTCCCCCTATTTTCCATCATCTATTAATTCATCTTATCTGTATCACCATCCATCTCTCATCCCCCTATCCATCTATCATCCATTTATTAATTTCTTCATCCTTCTTTCCATTCATTCATGTACCATTAATATCTCCATTTCTCATCCATCCATCATCCATTTATTAATGTTTCCATCTATCCCTCTTTCCATCCATCCTTCTATTTATCAATCTATGAATGTATTCATTCATTCATTCATCCATCCATCTATCCCAGTGTTTTTCAACCAGTGTGCCGCGGCACACTAGTGTGCCGTGGGAGATGGTCAAGTGCGCCGTGGAAAATTGCCCTCATTCACTGATCTAAAAACATTTCCCATCTCCAGGAAATCAGCTCTTTGTTCATCCAAACAGGTCCTGATAAAACACTGAGTAGTTAGGAATATAAAAGATCATAAAATACTTTTTCTTTGTGTTTATTTGATTCTATTAAAGACATTTTTATAAGAATGACGGTACCGCGATTTAGCTGCAGCTATAACTGTTTTCTGAAAAGTCCCGCAGCTTTTACTGTCTCCACGACTCCACCAATCATTCTTGAAGGCTTAATCACATGTCATCAGTCTGACCAATCAGAAGTGTTTAAAGTCTAAACTTCCTTGTTCCAATTTAGCTCATAACTCTCTCAGTTCCAACAAAAACACCAGCTAAAGCTCGTCTTTAGCGGTGTAGCTTTCCACAGAATCCGGTATCAGACCGTGGAACAAGTGAACAAAACCATGAAGCTCAGAGACGCGAGTCTTTCTGCCGTTTTGTGGCAGTTTTCACACTACATCTCCCATGATGCATTGGCTTAAAGGGACAGCGCCTCAGCGTACAATAAGTCGTCCTTGTTACACGTCTTGAAACCACAACGAACATACAGTTTGTATGTAACTTAACTTTTATTACATCTTTTAGAAAAAACATCTGCAACTTCCTGCTTTTTCTGCCACAATTATCACAAAAATGTACGTCAGATTGCCGGGGGGGGGGGCTGTAGATCAAAACAGACCATGAGTTTCTGCTTTTTTTTTTTTTGGGATGCTGGTGTGCCGCGAGATTTTTGTCAAGGTTAAAGTGTGCCGTGGCTCAAAAAAGGTTGAAAAACACTGATCTATCCATTCATCCACTAATATGACTTCATTTCTCTGCCTTGCAATAAAATCATTTTATTCTACTTGAATCGCATTTTATGTTGCATGGACTCAAACACAGTGATGTTTGTTAAATTGGACTAAACTCGTAAAAAGTTTTTCACCAAAAATTCAGTCAGATCTTCTCAATAACTTCACAAAGCAGAAACTTTTACTGATGCAGATCACCATGACAGCCGACCACAGTGGATGGGAGGAGCGTTGTGTTCATCCATCTGACAGACTCGGCTCTCAGCAGAGAACAACCATTCTAAACTCTAGCGGGAGCGCCCCTTTGGTCAGACTGAGCAGCTCAGACGGCGTCCTCCTCCGTCTTTGACACCAGCGCAGGCATGGAGGCGCGTCGCAGAAACCAGAAGGAGCTTCTGCCTGAAGGCGACGTCTTTGGAGCTCTACAAACCTGAAGAGGATGATTCCGGCATCAGCAGGAGCGTCGGCTTCGCTGATGCCTTTAAATTAGGTTATCTAATCAGGTTAACTGCTAATGCAGGAAGCGGTTGCCATAGTTACCCTGATCAATGGCTGGCCCGCAAACGATTCCTCGTTTAGCATGAAGCAAATCTAAAGAAGAACGTGAGTGCTTTTATCAGGAGGCGGAGCTTCAGATCCTGAGGTCATCAACGTCTCTTTTTGTTCATCAGCTCACCATTTGCTTTCTAAAATGATGTTTGGCTATGAGAGAGGACGCCACTTTCAGACCCGCGTGGTTCCAACTCCTCTAGTGGGGGCGGTGTTTGTGCCTTCATCCTGCATCATTTACAACTGACATCAGGTCCTTTTTCCTCTTTGCAGATAGTTCAGGGTCAAATGATCTTTGTAGTATAACAATCACAAATAACCTAAACTTTGGTAGAAAGTTCACATTCAAAACTGAAATTTTACAAAGCTGCTAATGATTCTTCTGTCTAGAGAATTGTTTTTCTGCCGACAGAGCTTCTTTATGCATTCAAAGCGACGACATTGACACAACTGAAGTGGATTCTCGGTGTTCACCGTCACACACAGTGACCCACACACACACACACACACACCTTCACCCCAGCAGTATCTGGGTCTAAACTGGACGAGCTCAAAGCATTTGGTTAA
The DNA here is from genome assembly GCF_053564925.1 of Oryzias latipes. NCBI lineage: Eukaryota > Metazoa > Chordata > Actinopteri > Beloniformes > Adrianichthyidae > Oryzias > Oryzias latipes. The sequence goes on from NC_136251.1 coordinate 12,172,861, forward strand.
TTTCCGGGGGCCTCTTGTTTCCGCTGTGCGACAAAAACTCGGACACACAATCAACGACAAAAGAGCAAAAGACTGAGAGGATGGAGCTCAGAGGAATGTGTCAACGGCGGGCAGAGAGGATGGGATCACGCTTTGCGGGGGGGTGGGGGGGTGAATGAATGGAGGAGCCAGAGAGAAAGAAAAGGACCGATGGAAGGAGTCAGAGCAGAGAAGGAAAGTTCAAAACCATGAGTCTGTGACTACATTCACACCTGGTTTACTTAATTATCCAGACGGAAAGTACCGCCTGATCCCTGCAACGTGGACCTTAGCCCCGCCCAGCCCGACAGGAACCAGATGTGCAATAAAGCACGAGGCCCAGATCTCACCAGATCGGTCCTTCTCTGACCGTCATAGATGACTGTAAATGAGAACTGCACCGACTGAGTGTGACATCATCCATAAAAAACGACTTACCTCCAGTACCAAATAAAGTTCATTCAGGGGCCATTTTTTTATTATAATTTGTGGTTGAGGATCCGATTCATAGTTGAAATTTGTTCATTTTGAACGATCCAGTTCACTAATCTAAGATCTTTAGCCACAACTTCAACCAGTGTGACTCTGAGATAAATATCTGGTTAACTGTGCAGATGAAGTTCTCCAGATTCCTTGTATTTCTTCAAGATAATCAAGTGTGAGTTAAACAAGTAAACAAGAATTCATAGAAAGATCTCTGTCAGTGTCATACCTACAATGGCAAATTAATGAGAAATAACATTTTTTTCCCTAAAGTTTTGTTTTTCCACATCCAAATAGAATAAAAAATAAAATAGGACATTCTAGCACACTGTCTGGTCACATGTGTTTGCTAAATTCAAAGTGTTTCCACACATTGGACTGGAATGATTGATCAGTTTTTGCTGTTTGTGTTGTCCACTGTGATGCACTGTCATTTTTACCTTATAGCAAAATAATAATAAAAACCATGCTTCAGTATAAACAGGATTTTCCATTACTGATATAATCTATTTATTTCATTTTTTAATAAAGGTATAGGTTGATTCGATTAACTTGCCTCAGACAGATCTATCTGGTTGGATTCTAGGAATATAAATTGATTTATCAATTAATTGTTAATCCCGTTTTATTCTGACAAATAGAACTGAGTAACAGCTGTTTATTTCTCAAAAGAAGTCTATGGGATTTTTGGCTTCTTTGAGCCAGCAGGTACTTCCTGTTTGGAACGTGAGAGGGGTCACTCAGTCCAGTTCTCATTTACAGTCACTGGCTCTGACTGATCCGATCAGGTTTCCTGAGGATCCCTGAAGGTCACCAGCAGGATCATCACAGTACTGAATGTTTATTTTGATGTAAAATATATTTATTTATTCAAATATCACGTCACTTTTAGCCCAACCTCGCAGGAGGGCGCCACATTTCTGACTCCATTCACCTTTATGACAGCCTTTACAGTGAAATCAAAAACATCATTTTCTGGTTTCCACTAAAGCAAAGGCAAATATGCCAACTGTTGTATGGATTTTTTCCCCACAAGAAGAGGAAATGTTTGATTTATTCTTCTATTTTACTGGAGCAGTGGTAGTTTTTTTGAAAATTGACATATGTGGGAATGTTTCTATATGAAAATCTTTAAGTGGTTAATTTAACAGGAATGTTTATACTGAGCTGCAGCATCAAAGCCCGATGGAGTTTTGATATATAAGTGTGAAGATAAAGTCATTGAGGGTCAAGAGCTCAGATCATCCTCTGTCAAAAGAATCATTTAACGTGTCCAAGTCACAAAAACACATCGAATGCTTTCAAAATATTTCAGAAATGTTCAGGCGGTCCATTAACCTGAACTGACCAGCAACAGCAGCGAAGAAAAGCTGAGGCGGCTCGACGCAGCGTCCTGCCACAGCCAGACGGGTGGGAGCGAGCATCAATAAGTCATGCGCTCACATTTGCTCGCTCAGGCGGCTTGTTTTGTCGGGAGCCCAGATTCAGCAGAGACAAAGAGACCAGAAGGGTTAAGGAAAAACACCGTTCAGTCAGGAGCAGAAACCTGGAATCTGTGGGAGAACAGTCACAGTGAGCAAAGCCCGTAGCTTTCTCCTGCAGCTGCATCGCCATCTTTTAAAACTTTATTGACAAGAATCATTTCCTGGTCTTTAAATCTTGATTTAAAGCTCCAATAGGACCAGGATTTATTGTTTTGCTGAGTTTTCCAGTTTGAAAATCTAAAGGATTTGAAATCTATTGTACTCTGCAAATAATAAAATTATGTGAATTTTTTTTAACCTTTATTATTTTGTTTCCCTAAACAAAGCCGCCAGGACTTCAGAAACATTCAGGGTTTCCAATTTTATTTTTGATGGCCTAATGATAAATTATTGATCAGCTCATGTTAGTCTCCTCATGCATGTGGGCTCCATGCACAAATGCAGGTTCAAATCCACTGCACCGCTTCTGCAAACGGCAAAAAAACAAACAAAAATGCAGCTCAGGATCCATTTCAATAAACTGCCTCTTAAGCATCTATTAATGATCAACGAGCATCTTGAGAGCGTTTTTTCCTTGTGTGCGTTTCATCAATCAGACAAGTCAGGAAGTGCGGATGTCAGAGTGTTGCATCAGCCTCAGGCTCTGAAAACACAAACCATGACTCGATATGACGTCTGACTCCAGGCTGAGCCTCAATAACCAAGTACGAGCCGTCATGAAGTTCTGGGAATAACGCCGTGCACACTCACGCCGCCCCTAAAACATCAGTGATGGTGATGGCGGCGGCTGCTGCTGCGACGGCGTGAAGCTGCAGACTCACAGCAGCAAGGAGACGGCAGAGTGACAAGGAACCGGTGCCTGTCTATATCCCATCATGCTTTGTGCTCAAAACCATCTTTCAACTGTTCCAGAAGCAGATCATGAGGAAGACCTGTTTGCAATTCTAGTTTATCATTTTCATCATCAACATGGAGTTTTAAAGCATCCCCTGCATGTCTGCGGTAGCAACACAAATTATAACCTGTAGCCATTGTGCAACAAAGCTGCAGTTTAGCGTTCAGAGCGCCTGAGGAGCGCCAACGCCTCTGATCTTCAGCACCTGGAAAGCTGCAGAGAAGCTCAGCTGACTGCATGTTACTCCTGGAAGTTTGAGAGTTTCCAGCTGACAGACTCTACGCCTGCAGCTCCTGAAAACATCTGCTCCTCGTGAGACCGCGTGTTTACACCGATAAGTCAGAGGTGATGCTGTAAACCTGAACCTCTGCGCTCATGTGACAACAGCAGCCATGACTCCTCAGCCGTCCAGAGAAAACAAGAACATCTCATCAAAACACAAAAAAAGGAAAAACTTTTTTAAAGACCAACTTTTATTGATTGTGTTTTGGGTTTTTTTAACATGTTAAAGTGCTTCACAATACTAAAAACACATAAAATCCCGACCAGTCAACATTATTGCTCCAACATTGCTCACCATTTGTATTGCATTGGTAATGTTAGGTTGGGGGTGCGAGGGGCTGAATCATTGACTGTATAATAGAACTGGACTGAGCGGTTGTGATGTCCACCATAGAAAGGGCCTTACCTCTGGCTTCTGCAAAATGAAGCCAAATCAGTCCCCATTTTTCCACGGTACAGATGTCGCCACGTTGGAGTCAGAGGACAGCAATTGAACCGTCAGTGGCTGTAAGCTAGCAGGAGGGCCTCTAAACAGATGGGTGATGGGAAGTAAGTATTTTTCGAATGTCAACCTTTACTGTGACAAAAAAAAAAAAAAAATCACATACAGTGGACGTGTCTCAATGCGTTAAACTGTGTTGGGGGGGGGGGGGGGGGCAACTCAGAGGCTAACTTCTAAAGAATTGGAGCTCCTGGCTGCAGTCTGCAGACCGAGGCGTGCCTCAACGTGGGCGGAGTCAAACGCATTGAGGCACGCCCACAGTATGTGATTTTTTTTTTTTTTTTTTTTGTCACAGTAAAGGTTGACATTCGAAAAATACTTAGTGGAGAAGGTTCTCTCAGTTCTCAGGTGCAGGTTGGTTCTGGAGCCGCTTCTAGATGGAATCTAAATTCTCATTTCACATTATCAGATAAAGTGAATTGGTTCCAGATTTTCCCCTCTTTTTCCGGTGTCATTCATTTCTGTATGTTTTTGTGTTGACGTTGTCTCTTCTACAGTGTAATTTAGAAAAAGTGTGAGTCAGAAATCAAAAGTTTTAAGTCATAAAAATTTACCCCAGAAACCCATTTTTTATCCACACCTGCTGGAAAACAATCAACTTTGTTCCCTGAAGTGCATTTGTTGCCTTATTTCAGAAACAAATGTAGCGTTTATAACCCTAAACTTTGTTAGGCCTGTCTTTCAGGATTTATTGCCCCGAGTCTGGAGCCCTCAGCAACGTGACGAGGAGCAGATCTCTGGACGTCAGGTCTTCAGGTTCCTCTGAACCGGCCATTCCCGACTCTCCCACTGCTTTCCTGCCATTATGCAACTGCAGCCAAAAGCAGCCTCCCCGCCTGCTGTTCAAACAAACAGCCCGCCCCCCCCCACCACGCAGGCGGACGGGCGGAGGACACAGATGAGCGGGCCGGGCGCTCACGCCGCTTCTCCCTTTTCTTCTACAGATGAACAAACACCTCTGACGTCTTCATCTGTAGCAGTTTGTCACGAGGCTCTGTGCTAACAAGACTTCCAGGAAAACATCAAGTTTTCCAAGGACAAAAGCAAATTCAATGATTTCCTGGAAAATTTGTGAGGAGTTTGATTTAATTTTGAACGCAGAGCTGCAGGGGACGTGATGTCACACTTCATGGATCGCTCACAGCGAGCTGCAGAAGCCCTGCAGTGAGAAGTCCAAAGGACTTGATGCATCTGCAGAAACTTTCCAAAAAAAAAAAACAAGACAGCTTCATAAAAAAAAGGATTTGAACAAATCTGTAGCAACCCATCAGCTTTTAATTGCAGCAAATCTGCTAAAATCACAAACAACATTCACCAAAACGGAAACTAAGAAGGAAATGACTCTTACCCTGAAAATCTCAGAGACAAATATGAAAAAAAAAAGCCTTGTGATGCATTTAAGGTGAAATTTACCATCACAATTTGGTTCCCTTTCAACCCAATGTCATCTGTAAGACAGCATATTTCAAAAATCCTTCCTACCGGATCATTTATTGATGTGATCCAACAAATTGGTTTATTGCCGCCGTGACGGGAGGCCTCTGCTAAATTTAACGGCAGAAGACGCACAGAGAGCTTTTGTTGAAAAGATCATCTGTGGTTGGTGCGAGCTTTTCACCATGCGTCACATCTTCCACACACTTCAGCCCCCAACGCCAGGCGTAGCCGCCAAATGGCTGCAGCATAAAGCGCCGGATCTTCTGATCCACAGCTCCGATATTCCCTCCTTTTTTATCCCCAGTGTGGGTTGTGAGCAGACAGATGGAAGGATTGTGGGACGGTGTTGGATCAGGGGGGAGGGCCCGGGAATGCGGCTCGGCTCCATGAAGCCAAAATGAGTCACTTTAATGAAGTTAAGCTTCAATTTGTCAAAGCAGAGGCTCACAGATTGGGGGGAGGTCAGTTCTTCTCGTTACCACGGATCCCCGACCTTTTGGAGAAAGAGAAGCCAACGGAAAAACCCGGACTTTCTATGAACCAAAGATCTGGAAAACCCAAAGTTCAAAGGGTGTTTAACCCTCACCGAGAATGGAAATAGAGGCATTGTTGCAATGCATGGAGGAATTTGTTTTGTTGCCGATTTTCCTCCAGTTAAGATTTTTTATCTGCTCATTTTTTACTGACTGAAAATGAATTTTGGTTTAATAACTCTGCAGCACCAGCTCCAGAGCAACGCAACCATGCCATCATACCAAAGTTTGTTTGTAGACTTGAAATGTCAATTAAACTCTGGTCTGTTTCAGTTCAGACATAACATTAAATGTAGAGAAGATAGTGTTATGTCTTGCCTGTCTGACTGAAGACATCTTTATATTACAGCAGATGACGCCCTTGGTCCCTTCTGTGCCATCATCCCTCGCCTCTTTTGCTCTTGACAAAAAAGGGCGTTTTTGTGTGTTGTTTTTTTTTTTCTGAGGGACGACATTTGTAAAGAAAATTTTAGTTTAAAAATGCATTTCTGAGCAATTCTTTATTAAAATTTCTGTAAAATTCAAACAAACTGCAAACTAGCACTGGGTTTTGTTCCTGCCTTTTTAATGGTTGGTTCCTGTTGAACAAAAGTTTGACATTCTCCAGAAATGAACACATCTCGTCTAAAAAAAGCCTGTGGCAGTGACGTAGAAGCTTCAATCAGCTGGCCACAAGCTCTGAGGATTCTAAAGCATCCACTTGTAGAGGACTAGATCCATGATCGTCTTTGTTTTCCTTGTCTGAGCTGGAATCTGGATCTAAACTGTACGGCTCCAATATTTATCGCCATCTTTGTTGCACCCCTAATGTTAGGTTGGGTGTTTGAGGGGCTGTAAGCTAGGGGGAGAGAGTGTAAACAGATGGATGATGGGAAACTCAGCAGTGAATTTCTGATAAACTACTGCTGCTCTGCAGAAACTATGACCTAGACCAGGGGTCGGCAACCCATGGCTCCGGAGCTGGCTCTTTCATCCATCTGTTGTGGCTCCCTGTGACTTTGGAAAATAATGAGTATTTTATAATAATTAAATTTTATTAGTGTGTTCATTTTTCATGGCATTTCAAAGGCGCTGATGGCTCCGTACGAAGCGCGAGCCACGTAAAAAACAGCTTCGTAATGAGCTCGTATTTATCGGGCGATACCTGCAGAGCTGATAGCAGGAGGAGACACGCGGGGGGGCTCCAATAAACACTCCGATCTTCTGCCGGGAACTTGACGTACCGCGGGGCAGAGACCAACTCGCTGATGACAGACAGAGTTCGCGCCAGCGTTGCCAGATAAAGTCACAGGTTTCCAGCCCAAAAGTCATCTGAAAACCGCCAGACCCAGCCAAAAACCGCCCAACACAGCTTTTGTTGATGGTTTTTTTCGTACTGGACTGATAAAATAAACGATTTTTCTAAATAAAAGATAGTTCTGACTAATAATAAAATGTGTACAATATTGAATATTTCTTCAGCAGGCCGCCTTCTTCCATTCATTTGCTTAACCCGCTCTATCCCCGCTATAACCTGCGTCCAGCTCTTTCATCCTTGTGCGGCGCTGGAGCGACCCGACTACTATCGTATTTTGCGCTCTCTGTGTAGGACACACTGAGGAGCGCGGGGGAAACCAACTCTCAGCTGCAGAGGATATGACAAGGTGAACAGGTAGAGAGGAAAAGCAGGTAGAGAGGCGGAGGAGGGGCTTTGGCTTCAAACTCTGTCAGATATGGAAACACGGGCGTCAGATTAAGATGCAGCTTTCCCTGCGGGAGTTGAAGCAGAGACCTTCTCTGGGATGATTTTATGAACTCAAACATGGAAACATGATTATCAAGCAGAACTCTTTAAAATAATAAACCTGATCTCTCCACATTCTCAGTGTCTACCATGCATTGATAAACACATCGCTCCATGCAGTGATCAGACCAGAACCAGTAGCTCCTCCCACACGTGGTATCATCCTTTAAAGAACATAATGTGCATTTGCAGCGACGTATGCTTCAGACAATGTCCGATTGGCCAATATACATGTCAATCAAGTCCCGTACTTCTCAGTGAGGACTTTGGTGGATTTTAAAGAAGTACTTTTTTTTTTTTTTTTTTTTTTTTTTTTAACTTGTCCTGTCCAACAGCTGGGCAGACAGACGAGAGCTGAGGGCCTCTTGTGTTGGACATATTTTGCTTTAACAAGAGGGGTTATTAATCTTCTGACAAACCAAAGGTATGTCTGAATAAACCCCTTTTGTAATTGAGGCCAAACTTTATTAATTTCAATCATGTCTGAAAATCTTTGGTGTTGGACCGGACGGAAAAGGAAAGAGGGGAAGAAGAGAGAGGGACGCTAGAGAGAGGGGGGGGGTAGGGGGTGATAATAGGAGGGGAAGGGGGACAAGACCATGAAGCAGCATACAGCAACAAGTTTACTGGTTGTTAATCATTATGGTAAGGTTCAAATGTAGTACAAAAAGGGTGGGGCCTGTCCACACACACACTCAAATGTTATAAACACACCTGCTAGCTGCAAAAATGTCCACCTGTCGACATGTACACAAAACAGATAGTGTTCACACGCATACTTATGCCTGATAACCAACTAGTGTGAAATATTTCAGTCATTCAGTCATGCAAGCTATTAGTGCAAAGGTGAGCTAACACCAGTGCTCAGGTGAGGTTTTATGTTCTTCTAAAATGGATGGTGGAACGTGAAAAGAAGGAGGGAGAGTGCCCAGCCATCCCCACCCCAAGACCCCCACCGCAGCAGCAGCGGCAGCCGGAATCCCCCCAACGCCACACGGGAACCGGCAGGGAACAACCGCCGCCCGGGCGACCAAGCCCACCACCCAGGCCAGGGCCAGCAGGGCCGCCGCAAGGCCCCCAGAGCCAGAGGCCAGGGAAGCACGGAGGGAAAGAGAGCGCCGCCCCAGCCCAACCAGGAGAGCAGCCCCCCCGCCGCGCCGGGAGAACCCAACGCAGAGCCCCACCGGAGAAGGACGCCCACAGCCCCAAACGAGCACCCCACCACCACCCAGGAGTTCCGGGCATCCCCCCGCCCCAACCCCAGGTACGAGCCAGGACCCCCCAAGGGAGACCCGCTCCGCACTCCAGGCAACCATCCGCCCGGCCCACGGTTGGTCCAGGGAGGAGCGAGGCAGGGGGCCCGCCGCCCCCGCCCAGGAGGGGGGAACCCCGGGGAAAAAAAGAGGGCCCACAAGGGGTGTTATAAATATGGCCCGACCAGGCTCGGCCACAATTGGAAATTTGGCGGGGCCCAGCACTCAGGAGCAAGGACCAGAACCCACCCCCCAGGGACCAGACACCCCCGGCTCAGATGTAAATTTAAATCTTTTTTGGCCCGCGACCTACACTCATTGAAGATCGACGTAATGAGCACCTTTGAATAATATATACATGCATAATATATATAATGATGTCAAAACGGGTTGTGGCTCCGGGTGCTTTCTTTTTTATTAGGGGCGGTCCCAAATGGCTCTTTGAGTAAAAAAGGTTGCCGACCCCTGGTCTAGACACTGACAGGATTTTGAATTTGCTTTAAAAAACAAACACCAAAATCATTATAAAGAGACCACTGGGAACACTTTGAAAACAAATCAAATGATGATCAGAGTTGGACTCTTCTTTTCTTTTTTTGTGTTCTTTGAAGCTACTGTGTTTGCCTGCAAACTGTTGACCGAGTGGAAACTGCGTCTGGTCATGAGCACGATGCAAAAGAAAGCTAGAAGAGCGTTGAACGTAGTTTGGACGGTTGTGTACTACGTGCCTGCAGCTCACCTACTTCACCCTTACAGACGTGGAGAAGCAGGAAGGTGTAGATTGGGATGAACCATTAATAGTCAGTGACTGCAAACTAGCACTGGGTTTTCTTCCTGCTTTTTATGGTTGGTTCCCGTTGAACAAAAGTTTGACATTATCCAGACGGCTTCATCTCGACAATATCGTGTCAAAGGAAGCCCAACCAAATGAGATCTGCTTTTACGATAAACCCAACACAGTCCACCAGGAAGTCCAAGTTCTCCTGACAGAGTCCCGTGATGAACACATGACAGAAGATCTGATCAACTCCAGACCAACCTGGAATGCTGATCCAGGGCTCTACAGGTCTGATTTGACTAAAAACCTGAAACAACATTCCACTGTGAGCAGGAGTGCGTGCATAGGGGGCTGCTCCAGACAAAATACAATACTGTCCAATAGAGGACGAACCTTGAGGTTATGTCTAATGCAAAAAAGCAGCACCAGCAGTGGGAGGAGGAGATGGGAGGTTCCAGTGGGAACAGATAACCTCCTTTTTCCCTGCCTATCAGAGCAAAGCAGAATCTGTGACACGAAGCAGAGCAGGACGAGTCAACCGAGACTCGAATGAAACCTCCACCCGTCAGCCAGAGCGACGCAACGCCAAATGAGAAAGGATGCTAAATGAGAACGTGGGGGGAGGGGGGAGGAATGTGGGGAGGAAGCAGAGATCAACAAAGCTCTCAAGATAAACAGCAGAGGTCAAGAGGACTCTTCATGTCTCGTTGTGGCCGCTCCGTCTAGAAGAAAATCCTCCAAGCAGCAACAGCATTGGGTTCATGACGTCTCTTCATTTTTAAGTAATCTCCTTTAAAACGTTTGTACACCCCTCCAACCCCCCAAAGATGAGTCTTGAAAAAACTCCTGACTTTCATTTTCTATTGCAGTGAACTCACACTTTGATATGTAAATAGGATTTTATTGTCTCTTCTTTAACTTTTTACACCTCACAATGTGTAAAATAACGTCATAACATCCTGACAGAGCTTGCCTCAGGTTTGTGCTGTTGCCATGGTGATTTTGTGCAAGGGGGAGGAGCCAGAGTTAGCAGGTTTGTACTTCTGAAGTCATTAATATCAAGATAAATGTTTGTGTTTGGCCTGCACAATAAATCGTTAAATTTATTGTCACCGCGACTTCAAGCTGTGCAATACGCATATCGCAAAAGTCGGTGAAAATTGTGATGAATGGTTACCTTAAATGTGCTAAAACAATCTTATGGCAACTTGAAAACTTGAAGTATTTCGCGAAAGAAATCCCTGTATGCATTTGACCAATCAGATGGAGCCCTTTAATGTTAGATGTTCATCTCCAATATAAACGAGGGTCATTTGGAGTCTAATTTAAGGTATGTCGACTCTTATTTAGATTAAACGGTTGCGGTCACATGGAAATGATGTTTTTGGTAGTTTTGTTATTTGTTCATCCCAAAATATCGTCATCGCAATATTGATCTCTAATATCGCAAATCACAAGTTTTTTCATATTGTGCAGCCCTGGTTTGCGCTAATGATAAAATAAAAAAGACCGGTTTATAAAAAAAATACAGTAAAAGTAAATTAACCTGGATATTTTTGCGAATGTCATTGTTCTAGCTGGTTTGGATTTTCTTTGCTGTGAAAACTGGAATTAAACAAACGTTCTGAGCAAATAATCAAAATTCTTGTTCAAACCTCATGTCAGCACTGAGGCCTCATGGGTAAAATAACGTTCCACACACCTCCAATACTTGCATTAAAAAAAAAAAAATTTAAAGAAGTAATTTCTAGCCTTTACCGGATCTAAAGGTTTTTTCCCCCCATTAAATCTCACTTTGGACCATTACCAATTATATCAAACAATATTTATTATATTTTATTATATTTACTTGTTTATTTTTATACTTGTTTTATAATTGTTTTCGTATGTATTGTTTTAAGTTTTTGTATTTAATTGATGCTAATAATTATTTTTATGCTAATTTTTTTAGAGGAAATTATTTTTGTTTGTATTTTTCCCCATTTATTGACCTGTTTTTCACATTTGTTGTTGTTGTTTTTTTTAATACACAGCAGCATTTCCTGGTTTGATTTCATGTTTTTTTCTTGTCGTTTTTTGAAGGTTTTTCTAGAAGATTTCTACTTTTTTTTATAATATCATTTGGTTTCTGATTTTTAATCATCTTTGTCTGGATAGGTTTTTTGTGTGGAACTTTTAGTTCTGAATGATTTGTGAGAGAATCTTTTTCATGATTTATTTATTTCAAGCGGTTTCAAAAAAAAAGAAAAAAACCTCATCAGTTATATCAAATCCCAGATATTAATTCAGAAATTGACCAGAAAAATCATAGAAAATGATGCCATCTATGCTTTTTTGCTGGTCTATTTCCAAATCCAGTCAGGTTGCACGTCAGACTTCTGTAATGTAAAGTCAAACCCAGACTCCTTGTAAACTGCAGCTTTTTCCTCATTAGCTGAAGGAAACTCCCCGCCCGCTCCATGAAGGCATAGAGTTGCAGAGGGAACATTTGCAGCAGCCGGCAAAGTCTTGAAAACAGCAGGACATGAGGGGAGGGGGCACAGCTGGGTGGAGGTCCAGTCTCTGGAGACCGTCTCTGCAGAACTGCCTGTTCCGAATAAGAGCAAAAGAGATCGAAGCAGAGGAGGGAGGGAAAGTGTATCCTCCTCCTCCTCCTCCTGGATAATTTTAGCATTTGTCTTTCTACATGAACAGCCGTCTCCCCTCTGATTTTCCTCCATGTGCTCCACCCATCCTTCACTAACTCATCCCCCTCTTTTGCACTCCTCTTCTTCACCTCCCAGGCCCCCTCAGTCTTCAGAGTTCAGCCACAGTCAAACGTACACAAACAAAGCGGGACAGCGACCCACACATCCAGATGTGTTTGGATCAACCCGCCGCTCGTCTTCTTCACCAGAACAACTTCCAACTGTTTCTTTCAGGAAATATTTATTTCAGAGATGCTAGTTTAAAAAAAAACAGTATAAAAACTGCAGCATTTATTTTACACACAGAAAATAAAACTAAGGGAATGAAGTAAAGACACCCAAAATCCTGTTACTCCCACCTATGGACGGCCAGATACAGAAACACAAATGTAGAAGAGTCAGAAACTCTATCAAATCTGATGTGTTTCAATGTATCTGAACATGTAAAAACCTTAATAGAGGGGTCTGGGGTGGGGTGGGGTGGGGGGCTTGTCGGCCCTGTCCTGTGGGGGGGCGTTCTGGGGGGGAGGGGGGGCCCATTATTAGTACGGGTCGGGGGGGCTAGCGGGTCGGGGTCTCCGCTGAGGCAATCAGTGGTTGCCTCGGCCGGTTGGCCTCCTCGGTCCCGTCGAGGCCTGACCAGAGCTCTTCTAGGGCCGGCGTCTGGGGGTGGGGGCCTGGGCTTGCTCCGGGGGGGGGGGGGCGACGCTTTCTGGCTCCTCTCTCTCTGTGTGGGGTGGGTGGTGCCGGGCCTGGGGTGTCGGCGCCTCCGGGGGTGGGCCCCTGGGCTGGGTGGCCCTGGCCCCTTTGCTGGGGGTGGGCTGGGGGACGGCTGTTTGACCACCGGGGGACAGTCTACCAGCTGTCCCCAACTTACCCCCTTCCTTATATAACCTCATATTAGGGTGAGGGGGTGGGGGGGTCTAGCCTGCGATGCGCCTTGGGGGGGGGCTACTTGGGAGTGGCCCCCCTCCTATGGTTGCCGTATGGAGTGGGCCCCCCCCTCTTTCGGTTTTATTTGCACCTTAGACATGTAGGGTCCTTGGTAGGGGGGGTGCTTGGACATCACTGCAAGCAAGCAGCAGATGTCCTCCTGGCACCCTACCCGCCAATTTCAACCGCACCTTAGACATTTAGGGCCCCTTGGTGTGGAGGGTGAGGGGACATCACTGTGAGTAATCAGGAGATGTCCCCTTAGTGCCCTACTCGCCAATTTTAACTGCACCCCCCTTAGTACACACACCCCTCCCCCTTCAATATATACATTCAAACATAAACACACACACATGCACACAAACACCCTCTCAAACACCCATACACGCACACACATTTTACAAGGAAGGTGGGACCTGGGTCCATCTGTCCCCTACCCCTTCCGTGGTGGGGGGTGCGGGCCCCTTGGCGATGGCGGCCGTGTCCCTTGGGTGCCGGCTCCCTGGGCCTGGCGGTGCTCTCTCCGCACGGTGGGGGGGTTCATATTACACCTGAGCCGGGGGTGTTCGTGTCCCTGGGGGGTGGGTCCTGGTCCTTGCCCCTGGGCGCTGGGCCCCGCCAAACTTCCAACATGGCCGAGCCTGGTCGGGCCATATTTATAACATCCCTTGTGGGCCGCCCTTTTTTCCCCGGGGTTCCCCCCTCCTGGGCGGGGGCGGCGGGCCCCTGCCTTGCTCCTACCTGGACCAACCGTGGGCCGGGTGGGTGGCTGCCTAGAGTGCGGAGCGGGTCTCCCTTGGGGGGTCCTGGCTCGTACCTGGGGTCGGGGCGGGGGGATGCCCGGAACTCCTGGGTGGTGGTGGGGTGCTCGTCTGGGGCTGTGGGCGTCCCTCTCCGGTGGGGCCCTGCGTTGGGCTCTTCCGGCGCGGCGGGGGGCTGCTTTCCTGGCTGGGCTGGGGCGGCGCTCTCTTTCCCTCTGCGCCTCCCTGCTCTCTGGCTCTGGGGGCCTCGCGGCGGTCCTGCTGGCCCTGGCCTGGGTGGCGGTCTTGGTCGCCCAGGGGGCGGTTGTTCCCTGCCTGTTCCCGTGTGGCGTTGGGGGAATTCCGGCTGCCGCTACTGCTGCGGCGGGGGTATGGGGGTGGGGGTGGCTGGGCGCTCCTCCTCCTTCTTTTCACATTCCACCATCCATTTTAGAAGAACACTCACCTGAGCACAGGTGTTAGCTCACCTTTGCACTAATAGTTTGCATAATTGAATGAATGAAAGATTTCACACTAGTTGGTTTAAAGGCATAGGTATGCGTTCATGAACACTATCTGTTTTGTGTGCATGTTGACATGTGGACATTTTTGCGGCTAGCAGGTGTGTTGATAATATTTGAGTGTGTGTGAACAGGCCCCGCCCTTTTTGTACTACATTTGAACCGTACCGTAACGATAAACAACCAGTAAACCTGTCTGCTCTATGCTGCTTCATGGTCTTACCCCCCTTCCCCTCCTATTATCACCCTCCTACCCCCCCTCTCTCTAACGTCCCTCTCTCTTCTTCCCCTCTTTCCTTTTCCGTCCGGTCCAACACCAAAGATTTTCAAACATGATTGAAATTAATAAAGTTTGGCCTCAATTACAAAAGGGGTTTATTCAATCTAGCCACAGGGGTTGCAAGCCAGTTGCCTCTGTGCCGGTCCCAAGCCCGGATAAATAGAGAGGGTTGCGTCAGGAAGGGCATCCGGCGTAAAAATTGCCAAAATAACCATGCGAATCATCCACAACACTTTTGACATACCGGATCGGTCGAGGCCCGGGTTAACAACGACCGCCACCGATGCTGTTAACCTACAGGGTGTCGGTGGAAATTTGACTACTGTTGGTCGAAGAAAGAGGGGAGGCAGAAGGGTCCATGGCCAGAGAGAGAAGGGAAAAGGCAGGAACATAAGTTTGAGAATAGGGACTCTTAACGTTGGCACAATGACAGGGAAAGGCAGAGAGCTGGCAGACATGATGGAGAGAAGGAAGGTAGATGTACTGTGTGTGCAGGAGACAAGGTGGAAGGGCAGCAAGGCACGTAGTATTGGAGGAGGATACAAACTGTTCTATCATGGTGTTGATAGGAAGAGAAACGGGGTAGGTGTGATTCTGAAGGGGGAGTTTGTAAACAGTGTTCTAGAGGTGAAAAGAGTCTCAGACAGGATGATGAGCCTAAAGTTAGAAATTGAAGGGGTGATGGTGAATGTAGTCAGTGGGTATGCGCCACAGGTTGGCTGTGAGTTAGAAGTGAAGGAGAGATTCTGGAGTGAGTTGGATGAGGTCATAGAGGGTATCCCCAGAGGAGAGAGAGTTGTTATTGGAGCAGACTTTAATGGCCATGTTGGTGAGGGCAATAGAGGTGATGAGGAGGTGATGGGCAGGTTTGGTGTGAAGGAAAGGAATCTGGAGGGACAGATGGTGGTGGACTTTGCGAAGAGGATGGAAATGGCTGTAGTCAACACTTACTTCCAGAAGAGAGAGGAACATAGAGTGACATACAGAAGTGGAGGTAAGAGTACTCAGGTGGACTACATCCTGTGTAGACGAGGTCATTTGAGAGAGGTTAATGACTGCAAAGTGGTGGTAGGAGAGAGTGTAGCCAGACAGCACCGCATGGTGGTGTGTAAGATGACTCTGGAGGTCAGGAAGAAGAAGAGAGGGAAAACAGAAAAGAAGACCAAGTGGTGGAAGCTACAGAATGAAGAAACTTGTGAGGAATTTAGGCAGAAGTTGAGACAGGTCCTGGGTGGTCAGGATGAGCTTCCAGATGACTGGGAAACTACAGCAGAGATTATCAGGGAAACAGGTAGGAAAGTGCTAGGTGTGTCATCTGGAAAGAGGAAAGACGGTAAAGAGACTTGGTGGTGGAATGAGGAAGTACAGGAATGCGTCCAGAGGAAGAGGTTGGCTAAAAGGAAGTGGGATGTAGAAAGGACTGAGGAAGGTAGACAGGAGTACAAGGAAGCGCAGCGTAGAGTGAAGAGAGAGGTGGCAAAGGCCAAACAGAAAGCTTACGATGAGCTATATGACAGGTTAGACACAAAGGAAGGAGAAAAGGACTTGTTCAGGCTAGCCAGACAGAGAGACAGAGATGGGAAGGACGTGCAACAGATAAGGGTGATTAAGGACAGAGACGGAAAGGTGCTAACAACCCAGGAGAGTGTACAGAAAAGATGGAAGGAGTATTTTGAGGAGCTGATGAACGTGGAAAATGACAGGGAAAGAAGGGAGGAAGATGTGGTTGTTGTGGAGCAGGAAGTAGCAGAGATTGGAAAGGAGGAGGTTAGGAAGGCTCTGAAAAGGATGAAGAGCGGAAAGGCCGTTGGTCCTGATGACGTACCTGTGGAGGTATGGAAGTGCTTAGGAGAGACAGCAGTGGAATTTCTAACGTGTTTTTTCAATAGGATTCTAGAGAGTGAGAAGATGCCTGAGGAATGGAGGAGAAGCGTTCTGGTTCCGATCTTTAAGAACAAGGGTGACACGCAGAACTGCAGCAACTATAGAGGAATAAAGTTGATGAGCCACACAATGAAGCTGTGGGAAAGAGTAGTGGAAGCCAGGCTTAGGAAAGAGGTGGAGATTTGTGAGCAGCAGTATGGTTTCATGCCCCGTAAGAGCACCACTGATGCCATTTTTGCTTTGAGAATGTTGATGGAAAAGTACAAAGAAGGTCAGAAGGAGCTGCATTGTGTGTTCGTAGATTTAGAGAAGGCGTATGACAGGGTGCCGAGGGAGGAGCTGTGGTACTGTATGAGGTCGTCTGGAGTGGCAGAGAAGTATGTCAGAGTAGTTCAGGACATGTATGAGAGAAGTATGACGGTGGTGAGATGTGCTGTAGGTCAGACAGAGGAGTTCAAGGTGGAGGTGGGACTACACCAAGGATCAGCTTTGAGTCCTTTTTTGTTTGCTATGCTGATGGACAGGATGACAGACGAGGTAAGACAGGAATCTCCCTGGACAATGATGTTTGCGGATGACATTGTAATTTGCAGTGAGAGTAGAGAGCAGGTGGAGGAACAGCTAGAGAGGTGGAGGTTTGCTCTGCAAAGAAGAGGCATGAAGGTCAGTCGTAGTAAGACAGAATACATGTGTCTGAACGAGAGGGATCAAGGTAGAAGCGTTAGGTTACAGGGGGCTGAGGTGAAGAAGGTGCAGGAGTTTAAGTACTTGG
Organism: Oryzias latipes; assembly: GCF_053564925.1. Taxonomy (NCBI): domain Eukaryota; kingdom Metazoa; phylum Chordata; class Actinopteri; order Beloniformes; family Adrianichthyidae; genus Oryzias; species Oryzias latipes. The sequence goes on from NC_136251.1 coordinate 12,190,126, forward strand.
GGTCAACAGTTCAGTGTGATGGGGAGTGTGGAAAAGAGGTGAAGAGGCGAGTGCAGGCAGGTTGGAGCGGGTGGAGGAAAGTGTCAGGAGTGTTGTGTGACAGAAGAGTGCCAGCAAGACTCAAAGGAAAGGTGTACAAGACAGTGGTGAGACCAGCTCTGCTCTATGGGTTAGAGACAGTAGCAGTGAGACAGAGACAAGAGGCTGAGATGGAGGTAGCAGAGATTAAGATGTTGAGGTTCTCCTTAGGAGTGACCAGGTTAGACAGGATAAGGAACGAGTACATCAGAGGGACGGCTCATGTTGCCTGTGTTAGCGACAAAGTCAGAGAAGCCAGACTGAGATGGTTTGGACACGTTCAGAGGAGGGATAGTGGATATATTGGTAGAAGGATGTTGGAGATGGAGCTGCCTGGCAGGAGGGCAAGAGGACGGCCAAAGAGGAGATACATGGATGTCTTAACAGAGGACATGAAGTTGGCTAATGTTAGGGTAGAAGATGTTCATGATAGAGCGAGGTGGAAAAGGATGATTCGCTGTGGCGATCCCTGATGGGAAAAGCCGAAAGAGAAAGAAGTTTATTCAGACATACCTTTGGTTTGTCTGAAGATGAATAACCCCTCTTGTTAAAATAAAATATGTCCAACACAAGAGGCCCTCAGCTCTCATCTGTTTGCCTAGCTGTTGGACAGGACAAGTTTAAAAAAAAAATAAATAAATAAATAAATAAAAAAAAATAAAAAATAAAAACCTCAATAGAAAAAAATCAATCCCACCTTTTAAAATGTCTACATTAGTTTGAATTGAAAGATGATTTTTTTGGTTGGATTTATTCAAAGAGTCTTTTCCTTTTCAGGCTGGTTGATGGTGAATCAACAATAACAAAAGTAACAACACTCAGCTGCTGTCTGGAGGTCACAGCACTAAAAAGAGCAGCTCTGATGTTTTTAAATTACAATAAGGTTTTTCAAAAATGTGCAATCTGATCCACAGAACCTTTTACATGAAAACCACAAGTAGTAACTTTTATTTTGAAGGTCTAATTCAGGGGTCGGGAACCTATGGCTCGCGAGCCATATATGGCTCTTTTGATGGTCACATGTGGCTCGCAGACAAATCTTTAATTATAGTTTTTTTTTTTCATTAGACCAGTCCTTCTCGGGCGCGATGCGATGCCAGAGGCGCGCAGTAGTAGCGGTGCTTAGAGAGAGAAATCTGCGCCAGCGCTATCAGTTACTATTATCTATTATTTCACAGAGTTTGTACCAGCTGGAAACCTGTGAATTGACGTGCATAAAACTACGCGCTCCCGTCTCTGAGAAAGAGCGCGCAGATGCGAGGACGGGATGTGTGAGGGAGAAAGCAGAGGGTGGGGGTGAGGGGTTGTGGGGACAGGCAGCAGGTGAATCGCGCAGGGATTGTAAAAACCTAAAACCCGCTGCCCGTCATTCACTGCAGCGTGTGAGTGTGTGTTTGGCTCCCCGTCTGCATGTGAGCAGTCTGTCTCACATCTAAAGAACATTCAGACCTACGATCACGTTTAAAGTCTCAACGCCTGAACGAAGCAGAAACTCACCATGTATCAACCAGACTAGACCATCAGCAAAACTACCACGAGAAATACTCATCATTTATTAGCAACAGAATAACAATGTTATTAAAAAAGAATCCACAGACTTATTGTACTTTAAAAATGTTGAAATTAAATCAAATGCACACATTCATTTGTATATTTAGTTTTAAACATATTGTCGCGGACTGAGTTTAACTTGGCTGTTGGGCCGCGTTAAAAGTTCTGGAGTTCATTGAACGCGTCAAGCAGAGATCTGATTGGCCCCTCAGTTCTGTCGCTCAGCCTGTTGTTAGGTAGTTTGGACAATGGGGTTCAGCTATGGGCCGAATAAGGGAAATGGGAGGGCTGCAGCGGGAGCAGGTGAATATAAAGTTGGGAGAAGCGCTTTCGTGTCGGCGGGAGAGATTCAGGAGTTGCTGAATTAATTGAACGGCGTTTGTTGCGGTCTGCAGTAATCGGAATAAAGAACTTTAAAAGAGGTTAAGTCTCCGTGCCTCAGTGTGGGGAAGGGACACTAAATTATTGTATGGCTCTTTCGAAATTACATTTCAAAATATGTGGCATTTATGGCTCTCTTGGCCAAAAAGGTTCCCGACCCCTGGTCTAATTGGTCCAAACACTGCACTGTTGCCATGGTGATATAATGCCAGCATAAAGTCCAATGATCAACTGCCCTATCGCTGTCCAATCAGCAACAGACTTTCTGACGTGTTGCAGCACTTGTCCCACCTTTCTGTCCTCCCAAAACTCAAACATCGTCTGGAGTTTCTGTGGCTCCGCCCCAGCTGCTCTGCATTACAGTGAATCTTACAGACCGTGAATTTATTGTTAGCTTTACTTTTGGGTTCTGCATCTTCACTGGTCAAAACAAACAAACTCAACTTTCTCACCATAAAAGCTAAAAAAGCTGATGTCCAAATTATGACAAAAAATAAAACAAACTGCGCACAATCCATCCCATAATGACCCTGGCCGGCTGCCAAACCCTTTCCAGTCACCGACAGTGCCCTGCCCTGCAGCAGTGCATTGTGGGGCTTTAGATTTAATCTCGCTCCGTGTGATGTTTGTGTGTAGAATGTTGAACACACGCTGCTGAACACAAACGCACACTGAGGCTCTGTGAGAAACCCCCCGCCCCCACACCGCCCCCCAGGGAACCCAAAGCAATAATGTCAGACTGTGGTAAGGTCGCAGATGGAAGAAGTTTCCACCAGTTTCTCAGAGTTTAACGTCTGAGATGAAAGGCGGGGTTGCTTTTGCTCCGTGTTCCCCACTGAGGTGACGATGGCGGAAAAATCAAACGCTCACCGGACGCCTGACGCCCGCCGTACAGCTGCACGGGCCGCCCATTGTCCCTGCAAGGGCATCAACTGACCATCAGCCTGCTGAAACGTTCATCAACATAAGTACGTTTTTTGTGTTAAAGCTGTGATTCACGCTCTCCTGCTAGCTTACAGCCCCTCACACCCCCAACTCTAACATTCCCGGACCAACAAAAATCCCAATCAATGTTAGAGATATCCAGCCATACAGCTTTGAGCCCCATACCAGCTCAGCCGAGGAATACAGGAATCTATTCCTGTACATCTACGGCGCGGCTGTGGGGCAGCGATAGGGCAGTTGATCGGAAGATTGCGGATTCGATTCCCACCTTGCCTTTGATGTCAAAGTGTCCTTGGACATTGAACCCTACCTTGCCTCTAGTGCAGGGGTGCCAAACATACGGCCCATTAAGTCCGGCCCATACATGAAGAGTAAAAATTATAAGGATGGTTAAAAAAGAAAGCAAGTTTCTAGTCCATTCCTGTGGCAAGTTATGATTTTTTAGAGAAATAACCGAAATGCGCAATTCCGCCACTAGGGGGAGCAAAGGAAAGGCAAAACAGGTGAAATCTCTCTGCATGTGCCAAAAGTGAAACCTAACAGCTCTGTTCCTGGGTAAGATGCACTTTGGTTCCCTATGAGCCTTACCGCTGTTATCTTGCTATGAGGATGATCAGTAGCGACACCCTAATGACCAAAAGCTGAATGCAAAACCCCCATGATTTGTATGTCATCAAAACGTTACAGTGTTCAAAGACCTACCATAAAGAAAAGTTTCTGGATTGCTTCAGTGTCAGATGTAAAATATTCAGTCTGTCTAAAAATTAAACAGACCAACTTTTTTTTATTGAAATTAATTTTATTCGAGGTCCATTGGCCCCAAGTGATTAGGCTAGGCTACCATGTTGGTTGAGGCCTTTTTTCAAATTGAGTAAAAAAAACAAAAATAAAGCTGTTATTTTGCTTTTATGTTATGGTCCGGCCCACTTGAGATCAGACGGGCTGAATGTTGCCCCCGAACCAAAATGAGTTTGACACCGCTGCTCTAGTGTTTGGCAGAGGAGCCGCCATCAGTGAACGGGTGAATGGGACTGTGACTGTAAAGCGCTTTTGGTCTTTGGGGAAGGTAGAAAGGCGCTATACAAGTATCTACCAGTTGGATTTGTGAAATTATCACTAAGGAAGTTCTTCAGAGCTGCGTTAGTGCTGCATTGTGATCGCTGTCTGCAAGTGGATGAATCAGAATGGAGCGCCCTGGACATTTTCTGCGTGACAAAAAAACAATGTTTTTCAAACAGTATTTCAAACTGATTCCCAACAAGCGGAGTAAAAAATACTCAGAAATGTAATTAAAGCTCAATTTTCCTGATGTCCTCCATCATCAAAAAGGTTACCGTTTGCTAGCCTGAAACTTTTGTGCAAGCAGAACTATAACCTTCAGATCGAAAAACCACAAGCAATGATCTGAGAATTTGTACATAGTTGCTGTTTTTGTGTATTTTTTGCATAGTGGAAAAAAACAGCTGAAAGCTGTATTAGATTGTTTTTTGTTTTTTTTACAAAAACCCACAGCAACAATAGTGAAACTTTAGCAAAACAAATGTAGAAAAACATTTACATTAACCCCCCATTCATGAGTCATGATGCTAATGGACCTGCCAGAATAAAATCCATCATTTGTCAGTGATAAACACAGGCTAATGCATCGATCTGTTAGTTCCTGCTCTGGAAAACAGAAACCAACAGATGTGAAGCTGCCGCATGAATGTGCACCGGTGAAGGACACCCCTCCCCCAACCCCGTCTAATGTCATCACAATCAACTCCCAGAATGCCGAGCGTGTCGGCGGGTATTTGTAGGGAGGAACACTCGGGTGTAAAGCTGCTTAATATCACAGAGCTACGAATGAAGTCATTGGGGTTGGGTTACAGCTTCACCCTGAAGATGAGAAGGGTGGAGGTCAGCAGTGATGTGAGGCTTTCTGTCTTCAGAGCAACTATAGGGGGAGGAGGAAAGGAGGAAATACCAACCATCAAGCAGCTGGGAACGTGATTTCAAATTCCAGAGACCATTTGCGGATCTCCTGGGAAGCTCTAAATCTTTCCCGAAAGCCTGAATGAGTGAATAAAACTAAAAATAAAAAACACTAAAAGCACAAATAGTTCAGATTTCTAAGACTAAGTTGGAACTGGGAAGAAAAGGATCAAAGATACTTTTACAAATTTACAGATAAGCACAACTTTGAGTACATAAAAATGTTCCTCATTCTTAACCCAGACTGTCCCAACAGGGGAATCGAGCCAGAATTCCCACCAAATGACTTAGGAAGCTTTGGGTCCTCAGCCATAGAAAGCTATTGTATAGGGAGGGGTTCTGATCAGGATTAAAAGGAGGTTTTGTCATATGGACACATTTGGGTGTCATCAGCAAATTGGTAGAAGTTAAAATCTAGGCTTCTGATCATTTTACCTTAAAGAAGGATGCAAAGAGGCAGGTAAAAAGTCAAATCCCTGTGAAATACCAGATGCAACAGTTGTTTATGTAGATAAACTATTAACCTAAACATAACAAAATTACATGAGATCTTAACGATAACCCCTAAATCCTAGCTTATGTTCGGTTTTGTTTATTTTTTGTTCCTTTCAAAAAAATACGTTGAGCATCGACAACTGGTGGGGTGTGGGAAAGCTCTGCAAGATCAGCCAGCAACTGGCAATCGCAGCTACTGAAAGAGATGTTTTGGGGCCCAGATGGCCTCTGGTACAGATCAACGGGTGTGCTAGGAGCTGAAAACACATTCAAACTGGAAGTGATTTACATGTCAGGGGTCGTCCGTTTTCGATGTTACGTCAATGTACAGACATAATTACACATCCTGAGTCACGCCTAGTGCATTTTGGGCACTGGTGCGATGGTTCCACAGTTCAAATATCTGAACTTTGGCGAAGCCTCAAACAATTAAGAGCTCCTTGGTAGTGATGTGTTGATGATGTGACCAGTGACTGAAGGTTAAAACCAACCTGGAGGAAAAACTTTAAATGTTATTTTCCATATTTGGACTAATGCAGGACAGGAAGTTGTCAAACAGAGAGACAGAAATGGCACTGATGGCGTCAGTCATTCAGATGCAGCTCCTGCAGTAGACGGTGAAGCTCACCGTACTGGGGGAGTCTCTGAAAGATCTCATGAACCCAGATGTGGTGACCTACTTGGGGATGTCTTTGTAGAGCTATTCAAAACAACCCAAGCTACTCTCGCAACATCATCCATAATGTTAAGGATAAGTTAGCAGGAGCTAACACACACATCAGGACCGTCAAGTCTATGAACAAACTTTTGGACAACTGTCAAAAAAAATGCATTCAGTGTGAATACAGCACAAGTGTTTTTAGAGGAAGTTAAAGAGGAGAAAAGTGTTTCTTTCCTGCTTCTCACCACTCTATCTGCATTCTCTGTCATCTTGTGTCGTCTACAGCGAGGCACCAAGAGTCTGGACTGTTTCTACAGCTGGGTCTCAGTGACAAACACCTTACCGCAGTCCTGACACTCACACTTTATCCTCCTCATATGCTTCTCCTCTTTCATCTCTGTTCTGCATCCTCCTCTCGTCTGACTGGGATGCAGCTCAGATCGTCAGAGAATAGATGACCTCCAACTCTGAGGCAGCGTCCCAGTTTCCACAAATCACTCATTTCCTGTCAAGGTTTCCCTGGTGACCACACCCTTGATGTTCCAGCGGCGCCTCAGGGAGTGAGCACAATGCCCATGTGTTTGTAGATCCAGAAAACACAACTGCATCCATAACTGAAATAGTGTGTTTTGTTTCACTAAGATTCCAGTAACCTCTTGCAACTTCAGGCAGACTGGAAGACACTGAAGAGCTTTGGAAGCTCCAACTAGATTTCATCATTTCAAAGTCAGAGACAGACAACATCACTGCAGATGACAATGTGAAGGCTGACCACATCTGAAGGCCTCACAGTCAACGTTTCATTTCAGGAATGTGTGTTTGTCTCAAAGAAACCTTTGGCATTGTGGGAAATTAATTGAATTAGGTCCTTCTGAAGATAAATGACAAACTCGTGCTTTTTTAACTCTTTTTCAAATGTTGCAGAAGAATTGAGCCAAACAGGGAAAACTTCTTCCAGAGACTTTTTCCAAATGTCAGGGTTGGGTTTAAATAAAAAAACTGGTAAAAGACCACACTGGTCATGGACCCCATGGTTATACAGTATTAACCCTACAAGTGTAAAGAAAGGATGGGTGGTGTGTTGGGACAGGGTCAGGTATTCATTCAACACTAGCAAAGCTTTAAAAATTAAATTCCACAATCAGTTTGGGGGGGGGGGGCTCACAATTTCTCATTTATTTGCAGGGGTAAAATGTGAATAAGTGTTAAATGCATTAAACACAAGTATGGACTCTGACCAACCCTACAAGAGTCTTATACATCATCATGTAATTCGGCAATGAAATTGACAAGATTTTTGAAGAAAAAACTAAAATTTCTTAGGGTCACACGTAATTACTTTGGTTTTGAGATTTTAAACAAAGAAGATACTGAGTAACACAGACATTTAATTGTCAAAGACATGTTTGTAGATTCTACAAATTGTTGGACAGATGAGTCATGGTAGATGATCATGACAAACTTATAGAAAATTTGACTTGAAAAAACCAGTACAACAAAAAGGCTCCAAGTCTAGAACCCTGAGGTATACCATATCCACCTTTGACTTGTGTAAACACAAATCCTTTAATATCAACTATCTGGAATCTGTAAAAATATAGTCTACTTGCACTAAAACCCAAATTCTAACTAAGTTAAAGTTAAATTTATAACATAACATTTTTGCAATATACTGTTTGCACAATGAAATAATTGACAAAAGAAGTATGTATAGAAACTAGAGAATGAATCACAGCTTTAACATGCCAGCAAAAAGCCCGGTAATTATGTCAATAACCTGCCAAAAACAGTCTAATAAGAAGAAAGTTCTTATCAGCCAGCCTTCAGTCTCTCGATAGGAGAAGGAATGAAGAAATGGGAATTAGTGCCAGCCTGAGTAAACAACAGTAAATTCCTTTTGGGCTCACACTCTGACTTTCCTCTTAATCAAGAAGAAATCAAGGTCTTCATGTTGAGCTTATAAACATGTTTGAAGGGCAGTTATACAACAGTCACATAGATCCTCATTAATTTCTCTTTCAGACTCTTCGATTTACCGACTTTGACAGTAAAGATGCCAGTTTTTTTGCCTGAAGCTCAGAATTAAATGATCATCAACCTGCTTATGATAAAAGAAATTTGACACTCCATTGATAAGTTATAAATAGATATTTGCAAACATAAACTATAGATTTCAGTGAAAGCTTTATTCAATAGGTCATTTAGAAAGAACCACAAGATCAAACTTTAGCCACATGCAGACTTGCACAGTAAAGGCAGAAAAAGGTTGTTTTTCCTCGTGTTGGTTCCCGTCCAAACCAGCAAAAACAAGCAAAAAGCTGCTTGTATGAAAAATGTGAATTAAAAGAGTTTGTTGCAGCAAATTAATCATCTAAAACAGTTTTCACATGTTTTATTCATCAAATGAGTAACGGCAGCATTTCTGCACATTTTGAGGGAAAAATTGCTGAAATATTTATGAACAGTCACAGGCAATTTTCAAAGCTCTGGTACATTAACCTAAAAAACATTTAAAAAAATAATTAAATGTGACTAAATGTTTACAAAGTTTTACAAAAACTGGAAGACATGGTGAGAACGTAATCATTCTAAATCAATTTCCACAGTTTTCACACAAAGCTGCCATGGTAACCTTACCGGACCGATGGTGTATTGAAAGAAAAGAAACAATGCTGTGCAAACCACATTCCACAAAGTATTGCAAACGTGTCTAATGGAATTACACTTACAATCTTGTATGTCAAGGGTCAGCAACTTGAGCTGCTTTTTAAGAAACTGGACAAGCTTTCCACAAAGAAATCTATTCAAAAATAAAAAATTTAAAAAAAATCACCTTTACATAACAAGGACTGCTTTGCTGATTGTCAATTTCAAAAAGTTGCTACAGCTCGACTTCACTCTTAGCCGTCTCAAAATAACCTTTCTGAACAATTGGTTGAGTTTTTGTCTGATCCACAGCACAGAAACTCCACAGATAGGATCACCACCTCTTTAGAGCACCTGACTGTGAACCACCGCCCTGATCCTCCTGGATCCAAGTGATAATTTTCCATGCCGTCCTCTTGGATAGACTACCGTACTCCATTAACCCTTGTGTTATCCTAGACACTTTAACATTGGGAGTTGGGTCATGTAGACCCACTAAACAGTGCGCTGAACCTTTTTTCTTCAATGATTTGTGATCTTCACTGGTGTCCATGGATTACATGAAATCTTTCCACCTTTATCCACCTTTGTCATGGTAGGAATAACACTCAATGTAAGGGTGGGGTCATCTGGACCCCATAGGATAGCACAAGGGTTAAACATGCACACTTCATTGGACTACTAGGTTAACTGATGCTACACTTTCCAGAACTAAAGTATTTACCCAATCGACATAAATAGGACGGTATCTGACACAGAGAAACGTAGTTTGGCACCATTTTCCAATGGTTGACATTATCAATGCAAAGCCACTTTTTTCAGCATCAGAATCCATTGGAATGACATTGATTGCATAAAATTCTTGAAGAGTTATGGAAATTCAAAGAGCATATGTTTATTTAGCTGTCACCTGTTTTACAGGGTTAAACCTCATCTTAACCTGCCTCTTATGCTTCTCTACTTAACTGGTTTATGCATATTATTGTCCTTTTTGATGGCGTTTTGCAGAGTGGTCTCTAAGCATTTATGACCACGGGTCAGTTAAATTCAGACTTCAAGGAACGGGCTGCACAAGCTTCAAGTTGGCATATTAATTTTTTCCTTTTTCCCGTTTCCCCTAACGTTTTAAGGGAAAAGTTAAGCAGGAAATCGATTCTAAAATTAAAATGGTTCATAAAATCTAGTGTAAAACAGACCGTTTTCTTACTAAATTTGCTCATTTGTGAAAGCTGTTTTGGATTTGTGAAGAAAATATCCAGAGCTGTGTTTGTTTGTCAAAAATAAACTGCATTCACTGCTGGCTGGTAAAAATATCTTGAAGATAAGAAATGACCGACATCTTGCCTTTCATTTAAGTGTTTTTCTTGGGACAAGCAGTTCATTTTAGTCTCTAAACCTGTGACAGTCTGTAGGTGACATATCATCATAGTAATCTGAAACGTCTGCTGTACACACTTAAGGGGGCAGGGTCTTGGGATGCTGGTGATAACCACCGTCTATAGTTAACCAACTCCTCCCCTTTGGGAAAACCTTTTCCTTCTCTCACTGTTGTACTATCAGCGGGGACATTCTCCAGAACATTCCTCCACCTTTCCTGGTTTAGTTTACAGCCCATAAATTGAAGTAGTGTCCTCCTCCTTCACCTCCTGTGGTCACTCCATCATCCCTCCAGTCCTCCTCCTTCTGACAGAAACAACCTTCCCATGATTTGTTTTTCATGAAACTGCGTTCACTCAGTCTTTCTGTTTTTAGGACAACTGGGTGGATTCACCTGAACATTCCTGATTGGTGAAGGAAACAGAACAGGAAAGACTACAAAGTTTAAGCCTGTTGGATTTGGATCCATCCAGTACTTTTTTTCAAAACCAACCAGAGCGTCTCATAGGTAAACAATTAATTTACACTGTTTTTTTATTTGCTAAAGTGCCGGGTTTTGAACAAGATGGAATAGGCTATAGTTGATGCAAGAAAGTTGACCAAACTGCTTGTTTCCATTCAAAGGAAGGCAACTAAAATCACCTGTTACAGGTGTGTGTATGTAGGGTATATAAAACAGTTACCCTCGCATTCAAAGAGCCGTGGTTCTAGGGTTATTCTGGTTCTCACATGTTTGGATTGTGGAAAAAAAAAAAGATAATTTGAGGAGTAACTGTAAATGTGTTTTCTGGGTGTTCCGTTATGCTTTTTCTTCCTCCTCCTCCTCCTCATTTCCGTCTTTCCTCAGGTCAACCTCCTACTTTCCCTCTCCCACGCATTCCTCCTGGCATGTCTCCCTTCCTCAGGTCCACATTAGCGGCACAACAAAAATGGCGAGCAATATTGCGTCAGAGTGGAGCAGGGCGGGGAACTTGTGACCCACCCAGTGTATTTTCTAAATAGAAAAATAAGCTTTTATTCAATTGATATTTTTGTGTTGGATTTGAATAAAGAAATACTCAAAAATGCAATTTTAAGCCTAGTAGTCTTTATAAATGTCCTCTGTTATCAGGAAAATGTAAAAAAAAAAAAAGGCGTCTCTAAATCTCTTTTTTGGGAATTTTTAAAGTTTCCCACATTGACAATTTTTGATAAAAGGGGTGTCATCTGCTAGTTGTGTGTCCGATTGAACTTTTTATGAGTTGGATGAGACTTGTGGTGGGCGGGGTCTCCTCAGACCATCACATTAGACCAATCAGAGCAAAGAATGGTGCTATGCTTTTAACAGGAAGCTGTAAATATGTGTTTGCATCATCGATCATCTGTGAGCGGTTAGGTTGCAGAAAATGTCCCAGCAGCGGATCAGAAAACGGTCCAGGAGGCACAACCGATACTTTGCCTGCCAGCAAAACAAATGAGTTTCTTTAGCAGAAGGAATGTTTAATGCTTTATTTCAAAAATAATTTTGCACGAGGAGTCCTCCTTTCAAGCTGTGTAACCTCATTCTGATGCATGTGAGACTTGAGGTTAGTCTTTGGTTGAACTGCAGGCTGATGGGGAACCAGGCAACAGCCCACTGCGACATTCTGGAGGATCCCGTCAACAAGTTGCCAATTGTTTCCCCACTGATGCAACACAGGAGGAGATAAAGAGAAAAGAGGGGGGGGGGGAACCCCAAGGAGGAAAAGTAAAGGAGAAAGCCGAAGGAGAGCAGAGGAGGAATGAAACTGGCACTAAAGTGGAGGAAGATTAAGGAAAAGTACTGAAGGAAGAGGAGGAGAAGCAGCAATCCCACTGTATCTGGTTACATAATTACTCTCCAGGATTTGGAGAACAAACGTCTGCAATCATCTGTTTTCAAAGGTCCAAAAACGCACCACGAACCTGCAGAGATGTTTCACACACAAACAGATCAGAACCAAAGAGCAGCGGTTCTCCAGAATCCAAAATCCCCCCTGAAAGGCTTTTAGACAACATCAAGGTGGAGGAGACGAAGCTCCACCGAGAAGGTCTCCACGGAGCCGCCTGCAGGACCACAACCCGAGAAATGAGAGGTTTTTGCGCCAGAGCTGAGGTCATGGACAGAGGCGGCCACGCCTGCACCGCCTTCATCCTCGCCCCAGTCTTCATCACAGCGAGGGAAACTCCAAAAACAAAGGAGCTCAGAGGATGGAGAAGATACAGAGCCGCAGAGAACACAAACAACAACAACAACAACAAAAGCTCAG